>NC_084909.1:9869210-11304823 GCF_949316345.1 Pungitius pungitius | reverse complement strand
CAGGTGGATTGACTCCCTACTGTTACCATTTCCTGTTCCTGTAATGTAGAGCACTGCGACAGTAGTTCAGTCAGTGATAAGCAGAGAAAGCGGTGGAGCCTTTCATCCGGTGGTAAACAGTCACGCCCTCTTTATCCACTCCCACTCCCAAGCAACACAAAGCGTGTGTGTGTTTTGATGAGAGTATCAATGACATGCCACACATCCCTGATCAGAGTCCTTTACTATTATGTGCAAGGCTGTTTGTTAGGAAGAGCTTAGCCAAAAATACAGTAGCAAAGATCCACCCTCAGTGGAATGACGCTGATCTTTATCTCTTTCTGCGTTTCTTTTCCTCCTTTCCTTCTTACTCCTCCCCCCACTGACAGCTCAATTCTCTACTTTGTTGTACATGAAAAAAAAGAAAAAGTAATGCATCTTTCACCATTGTTCCTCAGCTGCAGCTTCCCTCCTCTGCTGCTCTTGTAGCCTCCGAGAAACGTCTCCATTGTGGTACCAAAATGCAATTTTTGAGCCTTTGAGGTCTAATACATGCGTGTTCGCCTTGACTTTTGTTCTTGTGGCTCATGGTTGATGACTTGTATACTATTTTATACAGACTAAGATTTTTCCTAATTCCAAGTGGGTAATAAATAGCGACTGACAAGCCGGCTTAAGATACTTTTGATTCCTCACAAGGACTAATTTCCACCACAATAACATGAGTGATTGCGCCCCCTGTTTTTTGGAAAACTATTTCTTCAGGGTGTTTGTGAAGTGGCTGAGTGTAAAAACCCCACCCCTGCTCTCCAAGTCCATCCCACCAGGTTAGAAAACAAGGGCGCATTCACCTCTCCCAGCAACCTTTGCACACGGCCCACATTCCAGTCCTGAAACCCAGAACCTGACAATTGATAAACAACTGACTCACTTGTTTTTCTGGGGAACTCGATGACTTGCACCACCCCCCCCCCCCCCCTCCCTCCCTCCCTCCCTCAGCTGCACTCAGAGAGCCAGCGGATCCGGAGACCGAGACAAAGAGGGAAAACTAGGTTGCGAAACCACATACGGCAATTAAACTCTGTGTATTTCATCACGGGGGACAATGGCGGCTGACCCGCGGCGATCCAAACGCACCGCGTTCTCCGACAAAATGGTGTGAATGGCGATATATTTCGATAGCTTCTGTTCCCTCGCGCAATCATCCTCAGAGGATTTCACGGCTCATTCAGATGCGCAGGGGGCTTATGAAAGGCTGCAACTCGCTGTTGCGAAATGAAACGCTAAAGACGCAGCGTGTGCCTTTGCCCGTTTGAGCGGCTCCCACGTGCGCATCACGTGCAGAGCCGCATGCGTCACCGGATCAGACCAGAGGTTTTTCAAAATACTGACGTGGAATAAAACTGCGTCACTGAGGGGAAGGAGGTGGGAGACCAGAGCGGACCATTCACGGGAAGACACAACAGCAGCATCAAGCGAGCCAGGATACGGCCAAAACTTTTCAAAATAAAACATTACAAAATAAAATCCACTCAAGTCAAATAAGCCACTGAATTGGAAATACAATTGACATTTTCCTATGAGGAGATCAGCTTTTATTTGGAACGAAACACCCTTGTTTGTGCCTGTGCCCTAATAGTGTAGCAGTTTCACAACGATCAAAGAGCATGTAAACCACTTGGAACGGCCTGGAGAGATTCACCAATGTGTCATGGGTGTGACGAGGAGGCGACTAATCCTATCTTAACATCGCAGCCTACACCCAACTGCAAAGTTCACAACAACTTTGCTCCCCTGGACTCCTGGGGCTTTACGGACTTATGCCGTTCTAACACACACATATGTAGCCTGCCCGCTGTCAATGTTAAACAAACATATCTGTCATGTTGTTTGCCTTAACATAATGCTATAGGATTATTATTAGAAGGTTATTGTGGGCAGTTTGACTAATAACTAGAGTCTGTGGTCTCAATCCATAACCAGTCAAACATTAAACTAAACTACAGAAACATAAATAAAGCTGATTTTAAAGCATTTTCTTTAAGAAAGAAATAACCATTATTCTCAACTTTGAATGAAAATATGCTCCGCAGTAGCCTACCTCCGCAGAGCAGAGTGGCCCTGAGGCGGATCTCGATCCTACTCCTAAGCCCTGACACCACTCCCTTCATGAATGAAAGTCTTTGCATGAATGAATTTTTGTGGCATATATGTAAACACTCACCTTTCACAGCCGTGGCAGTCTCCTTGAATCCCATGCTGGCATAGGGGCTTGTGTTGAAACCATTCAGGCCCCCCTTGCAGCCACAGGCTGTCGTCTTGAACGCCAGGAGTCCATCACAGCCCCCTAACCGGCATCCTCCGAGGTTTCCCTCCATCAAATTTAAGGCAATGTAGTTCAGTCCATTTTGATAACCAGCTGACATCTCCCTGCACATGGGGCTGTTGCTGCCGTAGTCCTCGTCGGACCCCTCAGAGCTGCAGACAGTGTGGGATACATTCTCCACGGAGGCGGAGCTGTGCCGTTTAGTGTCGTGAGCGAAGGACGGGCACACCGGTGTGACAGTGGTGGTGGAGGAGAAGGTCTCAGAGCTGTGCCGCCGACGCCCCTGAGGATCAGCCCGGATCACTTTGGCCCCCCTGTGTGGATCGACGAGGGTGACAGATAACGAAGGACCCCCCAGGAGAAATGAGTCCACTTGCGAAGGGGGCCCCCCGTTGACAATGCTGGCCTCGAGGCTGAGTCTCTTGACACAGGCAGCAAGGCTGGTGGGGAGGGGAGCGTCTTCAGTGCTGCGGACAGCAGGTAGAGGCGCAGTGGCCAGAGGCAGTGGACTGAAAGTCATCTCAGTGTAGTCATCCTTGACTGGAGCAGGTTGACGCACCAGGCTCACCTGCTGTTGGGGAGGATATTCCTCCACCATCCCCCTCTCCTCTGCCTGCCTCTCTGGGCTTTTTTGCTCCTCTAGTGGGGGGTTCATCAGACTAGGACAAGCCAAGACTTCAGGCGTTTGGTTTAAGCACCCCTCAGTGGGGGAACCCCCGTGTAGCTGTGAGTCAAGGTGACCTGGGGAGCCAACGTCAATATTAGCATAGTCTGAGAGTGGAAGCGATCCCTCTTCTGCACACATTGAACTCACAGAGCTTGCCAACGCTGTGGATGCAAGCAAGTCGTGAGCAGCACTACTATAGTCAATGTTTATGTACTCCCCAGGGCTGCGTGGCTCTGAGGGAAGCGGGTGTTCGCTCATACATGGTAGTGTTCTGAGGGATTCCAGAGCCAAGCGGGTGGGGCGACGCAACCGACTTTGGTGCCCCAGACCTCCATCTACCCGAGCGGCTCTGAGAGGTGATGGGGCAGAGGAATGGTTGCTCGGTGCCACCGGTGATATGCCGGCCACAGAGTCTCCTGGAGGGACAGGACAATAGTTGGACTCTTCTTCAATCCGCTGTCCCTGTAAACACATCAACACATACTGGTCTTTGTCTGTGGACCCATTGCGCTGCAACTGGCCTTTGAGTGAACGTGGCAGAGAGCTGTAAGAATAAGGCTGTTTGTGATGTTGCTGGGGGTGGGGATCTCCCCCTGGAGAACTAAGGATGTAGTCCGGGGGTGTAAGGGGGTCAACAGGTGACATGTTCAGGTACTCTCCGTTAGTGAGCTTTCCATCAGTGCTCTCCACCGACATCTTGGTTCCGCATACCATCCGCATATAGCCACTGTCCTCCAGAGAGACACTCCCGGGGGAGTTTGTGTGTGGGGTCAGGCTCGCTGACGAGTGTGAGCGGGGGTTGATGATCTGCTTTGGCGCGGAAACACACATGGGGCTCATCGGCATATACGGGTCGTGCCTGGACCACGGCGTCTGCAATGCCACACCCGGCATCATGGGCATATAGCCGCTGTCACCTTGGAGACCGCCAACACTGATCTGAACATCCCTGAAATCCTCAGGATGGATGCCTTTGGGGGAGCTAGTGTGACACCTGCGGGAAGCCTGGCTTCCACTGTTGTAAGTGGCCCTCATAAGAGTATACTCATCCAGAGAGGCTGACGAGACTTGGGGCGGACCTCTCTGCTGGCGGGGGGTAGTGAGGGAGTATGTTCGCTTCCGGTAAGCCTTGTCCAGCTCCGGTAGCCGGCGGTAACCATTCTGCCGCTCCATCACCATGTAGCCCTCGAGCTCGCTGCCGTCCCGGGAGGGGGGGGTCTCAGCTTTGAGGGACTCGGGAGTGTTGCTGCGTAGGGTGAGCAGTAATCTCGGGTCCCGTGTGTCTGCAGGGCTGGAGCCATACTCCTCACTTGATATGAAACCTGCATCACTGGGGGAGCCAGAGAAGGAAGCCGTGCAGCTAGAGGAGCGAGGAGCACCGCTCTCTGGGCAGGAGGACACATTCCCCAGGCCATTGCTGGCTATGGGTGGGGTAGGTGATCGGGGCATAGACATGGACTTACTGTGCTGGAGGGAGGAAGATTCAAAAGTCCGACAAGGGCGCATGGAAATGGTGTGGGATCTGGTCAGGAGGGTCCTGTGGACCCCCGGGCTTAGAGGGCTGCCGGTCACTGACATGGGGCGTGCCATGGTGCCGTCGCCCTCGCTGGCCGTGCGTATTCGACATGAGGATAATTTGCTCACGGGAGAGGTCAGGGCCACGCTGTCCGTGCGGGACCGCCGGGTGAGCCCTGTCTGGCTGGGTGGGGGGTGGTGGTTCAGGTGCCTCCGTGTGGGAACAGAGATGGGGTTCGTACCAGACGACTGGCTTTTGCTGCGCGGGCGGAATTCCGACAGCTCCTTCATGGCTTTCATCGCCTCCAAGATAGTTTCGTGGATGTTTTGCGCCACCACGGAGTCATCCGCCTGCATCCAAAACTCCCCCGGACCCGTGGTTGCGGATCGACCGACCTCAATGAAGAAAAAACTGTCCGAATGGCCGCACCTCCGGATGTTCATCAGCTGCAAAATGACGGAGGCGACCTCGGAGTTGAGCTTGACGAAGCTAATGGTCCGGCTCGAGAGGCAGAGCCGGTACACGCCGATCAAATTCCTGCTCTGCCCCAAGCCTTTGGATTTCAGGTTCACCTGCCACATCTCCTTATAGGCGGCGGAGACCGGCGTGATCACGCCGTAGCTCGCCTCGTCGAAGCCCACCAGCGAGGACGCGGAGTTGGACGCCGATCCGTCGTACACTTTCCCCTCGGCCATCAAGTCCGTCAGCGCCCGGTGCCAGCTCTCCTGCTCCGGCTCGCTGTCCGCCGCCACGGCGAAATACTCGTCCTTGGTGTAAAGCGCGATCAGATATTTGTGTTTCGCGTCGGCTCTCTTGTTGATGTTCAGACAGCAGTCCAGAGGAATAACCCTCTTGGCGGCCGATTTGTTTTTCCATTTCTTCTCGCTCTCGTAGTACTCCAGTCGGGAAGGCAGACCTTCGCTCGGCTCTCTTAAAACGAAGAAGCGCTTGTGTCCGTGCTTCTGCTTCTTGAGGTATCCGCATTTCTTGATTTTCTGGCTGGCGTTTGCGTTACTGGGCGACAGCGGCTGATCTCCCGTGTTTGGCGGACTCGCCATTCTCTACGTGGGTCGCTATTGAGACACAGTGCGTTTCCTCTCCTCGAGTTCCCGTAAGAAACGACGCGCTTTTTTATTCTTCTTCTTCTCCTTCTTCTTCTTATTCTAATCCTCTATTTCCAGACCCGGTTGAGCCGTGCGTTCGTCTTGTCCCACAGCTGAGCAATAAATAACACATGTCTGCTAGTACCCGGAGTGAGGAGGGGAAACAACATGTGACGATCTACAAATCCAATCCTGTTGTAGCCTTAAAAAAAAGCAACGGAAAGGAGGAGAAAAAAATACACACATCGCCAGTGGGCGGTGCGCGCTCGGCTCATTGGGCTTATTGGTGGAAACATGGTGAATGCTCGAGTGAGAGGGACGGAAAAGCCCTCCCACTATCACTCTGCCCTCTTCCGACTCATTTGAGCGTAGTCTTTATTTATAGCAGCTCTGGTCCTGTGATCCAGCATTTGACTGCTGTGATTTTTTGACATATCTAAATATGCCAAAAGAAATATTCTTTTTCCGTGCGTCACTGGTTTGCGAATAGTAGTAACCTCATTATATGAGTATTCTATGCAAGTACATGGGCGAGGAAAAGTGACGCTATTAGTTGTTTATCTTTGAGTTTGTGTTATGCTTCTGTATGGCATGCTTTGTCTTTTATACGGAACCGCGGTGAAAATAATAGTTTTTATTCCTTTTTAGTTTATTATTATTCTTTCACAATCAAATTTAACGATGTCCGTAGAGTACTTCCTGGCTGACTGTTCACTCACTACATGTACATACACTTTGTCACTTTCACATGTCACTTTCTGTTGGCTAGTACACTTTATTTTTATTTTTTATTTGTATCTTTATTGCTTAACTTAACTAACCCATAGCTTTAGATTACTAACCCATAGCACTTGTTTCCCCGGAGCTGCGTGAAATTCAGCTGCGGTCCGTTTTGAGATGACGGTGCGGTACTTTCATAATTCAGCGTGTGCTCACAATATTTACCTTCCCCAGAATCTACACCGCAACGCTGAATGTACTAGAAAAATACCTCCCCCTGTCAGTGAGACAGAGTAATGACCCAAATATGGTTATGTAAAAAAAACAAAAATACATGATGACGCAAAAATATTCTCCTGATCTTCGTGCGTCAACGTGCGTAATGATGCTGGGGATGAGAGCTGCAGTGGGGATGAGAGCATGTAAAATGAAAGCAAATAGCCTTCTACTTCCTGAGGGGAATGAGGTCACCTCTTCCTGGAAAACGGACTGTAGGCCTTGAGCGTGTGTCCTGCCCTGAGTGTAATTGAATGGGGATTAATCGACAAGCACATTATCTGCCAATAATCCGTCGTATCACTGCCCTGCCATTTATTAATCCATGCATGTGCCGCTATGATAACAAGTGGAAAACTACCCCCCCCCCCTCCTTCTTCCCTGACACACACACCCCACTTCGTATCCCTGTTTTCCTTCAGATCCGACAGTGCTGGCTCAGCATCAAACCGCCCTGTTCCCAGCAGCAAGGTCGATCACAGTGGCCTGTGTGGGTCAATTATGCTACCTGAAGCAATGATTTGACTTCTAGCAGCATGAGGAAAGAATCAAATCAGGCAAATGACCTCTTCTGCCCCGTCCCTCAAATAACCTCTTTCCTACGGTTTGGATCGGTGAGCAGTGATGAGTAGATTTTCTGCTCTTTCCAGTTGTTTTTTCTTTTGACAACTTGAGCTACTGTGTTTACCTTTGCCATTCCTAAAGTGCGATGAAGGCATATGGATATAAATAGATGTAACACTGTCTGCCCAAACCTCCTAGGCCCAGATTTCTCCCTGTAGGATGCAGAGGGTTCCCTCTCTGTTGTTATTAAGTTTCCCACATGACAGAGGTGGGTTTGAAATGAGAACTTTCGTACCCTCTGCTGCGGAATGACTGTAATGAGGATGTGGTGCTTTATTTAAAATTTACATCACTATCTACAGTTGCTGTAACCATCATTTAGGTCAAAACCGACTGTCAGTGTGGGATGTATTTGAAGTCCATGACAATACAATGACTTCAAACCCGAAGATAAACTGAAGCTGAATGGGGTGGTGACTCTTTCTCACCAAGAAAGCATAAGAAATGCAGATCAGCTGTCTATAAAATACCAATAAGGTAGACAATTGTCCCATAAACTTAGCCAATCTGGATGGGTCTGGGATGTGTCATTGCCCTTTTCTCTGGTAACCACATGAATATTCATCACCTTCCAATTTACACAGCATGGTGCATTAATTTACAAGTTAATTAAACGGCCAGCTGAACCTGATTTACAATGCTTTAAACGCGCCCCCTCATCGTCTCCTGGTTTAAACCCATTACGTCTTTACAGGTTTATTTATTTAGGGAAGGAAAAGGGTGTGACTTTAAGGGTGCATTCTTTTTACTCTTGATTATTTTCTTCTCTAGTGCCCTGTTGGTTATTGCTATACAATTTCAAATGTGAGAAAACCAAGATCAAAATCAAGATAGGCAAAGTGGGAAATGTTGAATTCAAACTGTAGCCTGTGAATCCCTAATCGCATTTAGACTCTTAAGGCTGGCTGTCACAAGTACATTAGGTCTCACTCAGACTCTGCACTGTCACTGTTTGCAACGATTAGTCCAATAAGCTTTCATAAAGCAGATTAGAAAAGCCGATTTGAAGCGATAAGATTTAGGACGAGGGGTAAAGATTAGGCTCAGTCGTGCTCTAGTCACCGCCACACAAGGGCCCGGCAAATGAACAGCACAAACATGAATTGTTAGAATGCAAACATCACACACCCGACCTCCTGAGTCAGAGGAAAAACAGATTATAGCCGAGGCCCGGGGTGTCTGAGTCGTATTGGCACTGTTGTTTTGATGTGGATCTGAATATCATCCTGTTTAGGGATTAGAGAGTTAGAGACGTTGTGTGTTTTCTTTCTTCAATCTGTTGTGTTAGAGACCGAATTGTAAGTTTCAACTTATCCTGCTCCTAGTTTCCTTTAAACTTTTTGAAAATTGGCTCCCCTCTAACCCTGATTTATATGGATTTTGTCAGGACTGGGTGGGCAAAGGCAGAATTCAAGACAAGACATGGACCCAAACTTTGATTCATTTGAAAGTTGGACACAGTGAAAGCTTGGCTGTGTAGAATGTTACAAGAAAGTCAATCATAGTAGTTGATTGATTTTATTCAATTTAAATGTAATAAAAAGAATGCACTCAACACCTTTCTGTCCTATGAAAATATCACTCTTTACTGTCATTACGACCTTATTTCTTGGCCACCTTTTTCTGACAAATTGTTGGAATAACCCTCAAAATGGCTCGGGCTCTTTCATTTCAATTCGCTGAGATCAAGGGCGTAACCATGTTTTAGACATGGGGGGGTGCAAATGAATACCCTTCCCCATCCTTTTTTTGTTAAGTGCATTGCATTTATAAATGAAAATTCACAAAAAAAATTGAGGACTACATTGACCATTTGAATTCACTGAAGGAATAAAGGAACATATATTTTATATAGTTTCTGCTGTATATTGGGGGGGACAGATTGGTATTTTAGATTAGATAGATATGTAATTGTTTTACTCATTAAAAGAGAAAGGGAGACAAAGAAACTGACAAATCCTTCTCAGCTGACCAAAAGAGAAACCAACAATGATGTGTTTGAAATATTTTTCGGCTGAATTAAACATACAGAAAAATACCAAGATATTTATTCATGAGCACATCTTCTCTAAATTGCTCTCATTGTCACACAAAGAGATGTAACGAAAGCCTGCCATCTAAAATATTTGCTCTCTTTGGCTTTGACTAAACACATACGTTTTCATTTGATATGCAGGCTCTACCACCATCAGTCATTTGTCACAATTATGCATTATCCACAGCCAAATGGTTTGATATAAACGACAATGATACATGAGACCCCCATGTATATATATATATACACATATAAATCAGTTTACAGAGGAAATGTAGGCGTTTTTCTGTCCAATGCTGCATACTTGATCCTTTATGTTTTTTTTCCCTTACTCTTAATCACAAAGTCCCCATAAGCAGGAAAAGTTTGAAGTAAGGTGGGTGTAATCTACAGTATTTGGAAGTAGGAGGGAGTAGGAACTCATCCATTCCTGCTTGTTTGTGTGTGTAGGTGTGTGCGAGGAGAAGAAGAATGCATTGATTTCTTTCTGTGATTTAGCCTCAACTGACCCGCTGATCCAATAATCCAATTCCTTTCTCCAAACACACACACCCACGCTCACACACACACACACACACACACACAAACTAACACTAGTAAATGCAGTCAGTTATACTCATCACTGTTTGCGAGTGAGTGTCTGGTTCGGATAAGTACACCAAAATGATGCCAGTGGAGAGTAAATTAGGTAAATAATAAGTCCCTCTGTACCACATTATCTTACACAACAAAATGTATTATTAGTTGCAAAACCAAGAGCGCTGGAACATCTAGTTAACAAGGTTAACCCAGTGGAGAATGGAGATTTTATTTTTAAGAATATATTAACATATGCCACTTAAAGGGCCAGTGTGTAGTTTCTAAGGATCCATAACCAAAAAATACAATATTCATATCTATTTTTTCTAAGAACTAAAACTAAGAATCTTTATGTGTCCATTTGCCTTTTTTGTGTTACCAGAAAATCATAACAACCAAAATATGCTTGTGAAACTGAGGTAACATGAGCCACATGAGTGCAAAAACCTGGTACTGCCCTCCGCTGCTCCTGAAGAAGGGTCATTATGTTCGGGACAACGCTCTCACTCTTTGGAGTTAACACGGTCTTGAAAAGGAACGGGTTCGCAGAGGAGTATTCAGTCCATGGCCATCTGCAACCACACTGCTAGATGCTATCAAATCCTACACTGTACCTTTATCAAAATGTTATTATAAAAAATATGTATCTACAGCGAGCTACTTAATAACAACATTCATAAGCGAAATAATGAAAAATAAATACATAATGGGACGTGAAGTAATAAAAAAATAAATGGATTCCTTCAGGACATGAAACCCGCTCAGTTAAAAGATGTACATTCAAACATATATGTATTTAAATATGGGATAATACAATATACACGCAATATACATATTGCAATATACATGTCAGCAGGTAAAAAAAGGACATACATGAATAGAGTTACCTAATGAAAGCACCTGAGTGGCTGCAGCCCCTTTATAAATATGTTGAAGCACCATGAGCTTCACTGGCTTTTGTGACAGATGAACAGCAATAAATGAATACATTTTTTAGTGTCACATTCAGGCATTCAGGGACATGATATGCGTCCATAACCATCAAGGACCACCCAGTCACATTTTGTAATGTTCTTAAATCTGTACCTAATGTACCTTGCCCTTGAGGTTGCTGTTGATATCGTCCACAGTGTTGTTTTTGTAGTCAATTTGATGTACCAACAAACCACTTCTCTCAGCGCAAAAAAATCATATTTGTTTCTCTCTAACAGCAGTGCTGCCAACAGGGAAGCTAAATCCAATTAACAATGGTCATTTGAGACACATTATAAAAATTCCCTTCTGTGGAGTTAACTAGAATCCACCATATCTGCCAGTAGATACAATCTTAATGAAGGCCTTGTGCCAGTACAAGGGATTGGACCAATCCAGGGAAAACTACAATATAGGTCTCAGAAATGTAAGGAATGAATTCGAGGGTTGATGCTGCATCTTCACACTAACCCTTGACCACATGCCAGTGTCCGTAAATCCGGCAGGCAGACACAAACACTTAATAAAATGAGGAACATTGCCAGGCTATCACATTGTTCCACGTGGGTCGCATGCTTGAGCAGCTGCTCTGTGTGATGACCACAAGTTAAACAGACTGAATGAAAGTCTGTCCTTGTTTGCTAAGGCCACAGGATGTTTCAAAAACTTGCTTGATAAAGAAACAAATGCAGAGTGGTAGGACAACCACATCTGATCTCAGTGGCGCAGGGTTCAGTGGGGCCTCACCATGTAATCCCTACTTGAGTGTCATCAAAGGTTGGATGATTCATGAAAGAGATAATTAAAGATGGCCTGACAGGACAAAAAGTAGAGAATGACATAAATAGCTGGGCTTTTTAATGGTGATCACTGCAGGTGATCGACGTTGCTATAGCTGTTAACCCAAAGATCCCTCTTTCCCATGTATAACCATTTGAAAAGGAAGGACTGAACATGGTCACAATCCCCCGCAAAATCATTTTTTCTTCTTCATTTTAATAATTTGATCCACTTGGTTAAATTACATTTGGAAAATCTACAAGTGCTGTATGATTAAATGATTTTATTCCATTCATGTGCGGGAGCCAAAAGGAATTCAGCGGGGGCTACTTTTGGCATGTGCGCCCAGCGAGAAACTTTTATAGAAATGGGCATCTTTGATCATAATATCCTGTTCCATTTGTCACATCCTTGGTTGTAGCAGCATGTCAAATATAACGTTTATGATGCAGAACCGCAACCAGAATGGCATCACACCTGCGATGTCATGTTTTCAACCATTGGAAGACAATTGAGCAATATGGAAGGTGTCTCTCATTTGGACTTCTTTGTCCTGTAAGACACACTGGTGATGTCACGATCGGTGCTGGTGCAGGCGGAAGCAGGACTCAAATGCAGATTCTTCTGACATGCTCTTTATTCAATAACAAAACCTGGACGTGCTCCAACAACGAGGGACATATAGACAATGACGCGACAAAGGACAACTGGCACACAGGGCTTAAATACACAAGGGAGGTGCAGGTGATTGGACACAGGTGGAAGCAATCAGGCAATCACAGGACAGGAAGTGAAGTTACCCAGAGACACGAGACACAAGAAAGCTACAAAATAAGACAAGCAGACCCAAACCGTGACAGGTGATGCAGAGGCAGAGACACTATTATCAGATTAGGTTATGGATCATAGTTCACCTCAAAAACCTACAAGCAGTGGTTGAGAGTAATGCATTAGTGCCTGAGTGTGTGTGTGCAATTCTACTCCAATGGTGTTACTGTATCCATATGAGGTGTGAGTGTGCAGTGAATTCCACCATGTATGTGTGTGAGATGTGTGTGTATGTGTGTGTGTGTGTGTGTGTGTGTGTGTGTGTGTGTGTGTGTGTGTGTGTGTGTGTGTGTGTGTGTGTGTGTGTGTGTGTGTGGTACTAATACCACTGAAGACAGAAAAGAGAGCAGGCGAGATCGTAAAGTTAAGTTATGCATGTGGTGTAATCAGCCAATCAAGTGTTACTAGATGTAGTAATTAGATGTAAATGATGCCACAAATGAAGCAGTGACACTCCCTCGGGTCAAAGAGTGCGTTCTTCCACCAAAAGAAAATCACCAGCGACAAGGACCTAATAATAAGAGGAAGATTGACGCGGATCATTCTGAACTGTTAAATATTTAAGAGCAGCAGGTCTCTGACCAATGGAATGGAGGGAAGGGAGGCGAGATGATGGGGGAGCAGGAGGACTGAAAGTGCACACATAGTGGTGCGGTTTGTGCACAACTATGTTCCTGACTTGATGATCATGATCATGCAGCATGGGTGTTTGTCGAAAATTAGCCGTTGTATGTTTTTGTTTTCTAATGGTGCAATTAGTAGTTTATTCGGTGGACTGCTGTTCTTCTTTGCTTACATCCTGATCACACTATGGCGCAATTCTGCTTTAAGTCCAGCAGCTGAAAAACAACACATTTCCTTTAGTGGTCTACACATGTTATACTGAAACGTCCGTGGTTTGACTAGTTTTGCCATGTGCTGTAGTCACAAAGGGCCAGTTGGCCCAACAGTTATTTCATTTATTTTCTCAAATGAATCTTTCTTGTTTAATTATGGCTTTAAAATGCTATTAGTCAGGGTACATGAACTTCAAATAACATCAATAATTTGTCAAATGACCCTCACATACGCAAACGCAACAGCATGGTAATCACATTCATCTGAAGTGCAACGTTCTACGAGTTGAGACATAATATCTAATAAATTGGACGCTGATAGGGGTTGTAATGAAAATCAAGATGGGGCCCAAGGACACACATGAACATGCACACAGATACACAGCAACATACATGTAGCCTACAGACAAGGCTCCATGCTGCAGAAAGGCTCTGCTAGTGAAGGATACAGCCATAATAGCAAATTCCTGACACACTTACATACATTGGTAAAACTCCTGAGTAAGCGCTCAAGCAAATCATTTGAAATATTTGCTTCCGTGTGTAAGAATTATTGATATGAGCCCAAACTCTCTTGGCCGTTTGCATATTAAGGTGAAGTGATAATAAGTAATATAGTATATAAGTATAAATAGTGATTGCACCACGAAATAAATATGTATTGAATACACTGAAATTAGAAGAATAGAGTTCCATATCATTCTCTCCTTTCCTCATCCTTCACACTTCAAGTCCTCCTCCCCCATCATCTCGCCTCTCCTCCCTCCCTTCTATTGGACGGAGGCCTGCAGCTCTTAAATATTTAACAGTTTCGAATGATCCGCGTCAATCTTCCTCCTCTGTAGGGAATCGTACACAGCTCCATTTTGATGAAGACTAGTCGGCGTACTACTCTCGACATCTCGATTGTGCGGTGGGTGGAGATCACATGTGTATCATACAGCAGGATGAAACACTCCGTCGGCTTGCACATCCATCAGTCCGTGGCTGGCTGTGTGGGCAGTTGCTGGAGGAGAAGTGGAGTGGTTTGGGGAAACACAGGGTTTGAAGGATAGGAAATGTCCTCCTCATGTGCTCCACACCCTCTGTGGAACAGACAGGTCCCAAATCAACAATATTGTAAAGAAACATTTTCACTGAGCCATGATGAACTGTGTCTATGGTTTAGAATATTTCTGTTGGCTGAATTAAATCAAGCATTTTAGTTTGAAGCACTGATAGTACATAATGGCTCTGGTAATATTCGGCATTGTGCCGGACCAAAACCAACATTTGATTGATCTGACTAACAGGTGTCATTTGTCAAGTTGACCTTCTCACTAATGCCAAGTCCATCTAAATATTATGCAAATGGGCTTATTTTGTAGATCGATGCTTAGTGCACCTCATACAAATGCTAAAAGGTCCTTTGTGCACTGGTGTCAAGATGCAGAGGGTCACTGCCAAGTGTCAATATTTGATGACCTGTGAGAGGGACAGGCTGCTCTGTGCCACACACACACAAAGGAACATCTTAATACTCTAGAACTCCGAATGTGTAATAATCCACAGCCGAAAATAGCCTCCAACAAATGTACTCCTGTTTAAGTAATGCTTGCTTTGGGAAACCTACTAAAAGGTAAAGTATCTTAATTATAGCTGGAGCCTTTCATTGTATTGGTTAACAATTACAAAGATGTAGAATAATGTATGGCTAGACTCAGAAAAATAATGTCAGGCCAATCTCCACACGTTCACCACAGACAATTGTTCCATTTCTTTAAAGATCTGGTATTCATGAGTAACTGGAATATACTACCATCTGAAAAACATGTAATGCCCCTCATTCTTTGCCTTCAATATTCTCTTGTTTGTGATTTTGCCAGCTTTATCTTTAAAAACAACATTTCCGAGCGATCGGTATAATATAAATGTGTAACGATTAATACTATGCATGTAGCAGTGCGAAAAATAGGATCAGGCTCGAGAGAGAGAAGCATAAAGCTCTTGATCATTTACTTAATAATGAATTCTTGGTTTAATTTAAAGGATCGTAATTGATTAAGATTAGGGCCTAATCGTGCATACGTTAAGCAAAACTAAATTTCAGATGTGATAATCTTGTTAGAGAATTAAGAGAAGAGCACACAAGCAGGGAGCTTGAGAAACATGTCGTTGAGGTTTTATTTCTGTAGATACCGCCATACTAAAATTGTTGTTCACCATTCTGGGTGACGGACAAGAAAGCAGAGCTTTTTATTTACATACATTTGCATACCCACATTTCACTGGTGCCATTCTCTGTTTAATGGGGTTTCAAAAAGATTGTAAGAGTGAGGACTCGATAATGAATACCTCACAGGTACAAACGCCATGTTACTGTGCACGAGTACATGTGTGTGTACGTGGTCCTGTGTAAATACTATTGACAAACTGTGCAGGCCAAAAAGAGTCCAGTGTGCCTGAAGATAAAATGTGGATTCAGCCTATATGACATTAAATTCCAACCAAGACTAATCAAAACACAGATGGCAGTGAAAATGCTAATAGCTATGTTTCAAAGTATTAAACCTGCAGAAGCATGGTATAGAGGAAATGCTTTTCATCAATGCATGGCTGCCCCACACAGAATAATTTATACATTGAAAGGATATAGGAGAGGATCATTAGACATGCATTTGCATTTGGAGGCCTTTGGGGTATAAGATTAGTGGTCTTGCAGGGTGCGGCCTCTCGAGAAGAGCCCTGACAGTGGCTGTGTGTTGGAGGGGCTTTGATAAGTAAGAAATTGGCTGGTTGGCAATCTGAGCTTTCATGTGTGACGGTATTGAAATAGGAGAATTTACTGTAGCACCGCCTTGCAGGGATTTCACTTGTCTTCATCAGCAGCAATGCCCTTTCTTTAGTTACACACTGTCAACCCTTTAATAAACACAGACTAGACACAGCATGGGTCTGTCACCGTCACTTCAGATCATTTGGAAACTCCCATTAGGAAAGACTCACAGTTAATAATCAGGGCTCACATGCACTCGCAACAGCAAGGCTGAGTCCTGCTTTATTAATAATGTGACCCTTTATCCAAGATTAAAGAATCCGACATTTCCATCACACCTCATAGAGCAGACACACATTTGGAGACGGCTACGTTGAAGACAGAGACGATGACAAGTGACAGAGACGGACACTTGAGGAGACAGGTGGACATAAATGAGCAAACATCGGCAGCAGTAAGACAAGACAAGCTAATCTAGGTGTAAAACTTCAGCATGTAATTAGTTGTTTGATTTCTACCTACACGAGCACTACTCCCAAACCTAAGTAGCATACCAAATGGTTAAAGATGACGTTAGTCGCTGCGTAGGAGCTGGTCTCTCACAGAGTTTGCTCTTTATTTGGTTTGGGAGGTTTTACATCCAAGGACCCTCAACCAATCTCGTAAACTCACTTCATCCTCAAAGTATTTTCCCATCAAAAGTAAGACATTCTTGGGTCGACCTCTCTTTTGCATTACCAAGAATATTTTTTGTAGATTACAAAAATCACCCAAATGGGTTTGAGCTTGTAAAAATCAACAACGTTAATACATTTCTGTTCATGATACTGTAGTTTTCATGCAGCTCGAAACATTAAAAATAAAGTGTTTCGCCTACTCATTGAATTAGCATTGATTAGCTGGCAACTAGCGATAAAACACCATCATTTTGGATAAATGGGCATCAAATGTGGTCAACTAGACATGAGAAGACTGCTTTTAATTAGTTCAGAATCAAACCCACGACCCGTTAATTTGAACAACTCCCACAACTTCCCAAGATAGATGTGGAGTTGCTGTCATTTAAAAACTGACAACCTGCTGTGGTAGAACAGCAGGCTACAGAGAGGAGCTGCAACCCAGAGGGGGAGGACTTTGAGACGGTTGGGTTGTTTGGAAAGAAGCTATAACCCGTACACAATACGTTGTTTATTGTGAGCAGGTGTGTGTATGTGTGTGTGTGAGAGGGAAATGATAAGGGCAACCGTGTCAGCGAGTGAATCAAATATTGGCACACCATGTTTTTGCCACTATGTTGCTTTGCATAACAGTTTGGTCAGCTGACAGAGGAGCAGAAGAGTCACCGATGGAGACTGTAAACATGGAAGTTTCCAGAGTGGAGTGAAAGGCCAGAACCCTCCCTTATCGCTCTGGGGGGGGGGGGGGGGGGTTACAATAACAGTCTTGATAGCTTTCCCCCCGCCGCCCGTGTTGATGGAAAATAGTCATGGCACACAAATACAAACGGCTGTAAACACATGCGTACACAAGCAGAAGGTAACCGAGAAGGGCACAGTCTTTAGAGCTCTGCGACATCCTTCACACACGCCGCCGCCATCGGCTCCGTGAATGTGGCTCTGTGGTTAATCTGGAGTTGCCCGAGACATTGAAGGACAGCCACACTCCGTAATAGTGTTGAGCCAGCATGTGTTGCCATGGTGTAAGCATATTTCTGATGTGTTCAGACCACTGCTGAAAAACAACTAGCTCCCATGAGCCCCCCTCCCCCCTCCCCCAACAACTGTGTGACAACATTTGTGTGTGTGTGTGTGTGTGTGTGTGTGTGTGTGTAGGAGCTTGTGTGTACATGTGTGTGTGTGTTTTTGTTGATGCAGGTGTTACTCTGGCCTTCACAGAGGCTAATGGAAGGTCCCATTAACACCACAACAACCCTAATAGTACTGTAAATGTCTGCTGTGTGATGATAGCTCCGTTCAATAATTCAGCAGCTGCTAAGAAAATCAACAATCCTGTTTTCTAAAAGAGCAAACAACATTGTAGGTAATGCCCCGTGATAACCAGGGGCACAACTCACAGCGTGCATACTAGATTGTGCGAGGTATGATGGCTCCATTTAGCCTGTCACGCAGCCTGTGTACAATGCATGAAAGTGAAATGTTTTGGCCCATTCTAACTCCCACTTGGTTGTTGAGCACTCAGCGTAAGAAGATGTAGCTGGATGGTTTGCATACATTGCGTACTTTCTTCTGTTGTCATTTATTTATGTTTTCTGGTGGGAGCCAATTTGCTAATGATGCTTGTTGTAAGTAATGACTTCACTCAGTCGGTGAGAGATTCCTGCATCCAGGTTGTAATATTAACTGAGGTAATTTAGCATGAAGCACGGTAAAAGGTTATTTACTAAGTATGATGTGCTGTTATAGATTTGTCTGCAGTGTAAATTAGAGCCTAAGTTACGGTATGGCCATTTAAGCAAAGCCCATGTACACTGTGCAGTGAGGCAAGAGCTCGGCCAGCCCTTTACACAATGAAGTGACATTAAGACAGATGGCGGTGTCACGCACAATCAATTGTGCGCTTCTTCTCAACATATAGCTTAATAATCATTAGTTCGTAATTTACATTAACATGAGACAAGACGATCTAAAGCTGTAGAAAGTGCCGCTACCAGTGCGGTTCATCGTGAGGAATACTGGTCAGTCATGGATGAGATGTTTCAGCCTTCATTTATTTGCTTGCACTGCATAACAGATCATTTTCTACCTTTTATTGACATATCCTGGGGCAATTACAAGAAGGAAAGGTTGTGTTGTACGCTGAACATGTCATCTTAACCAACAGTCTTCACACTCAACGCACGCTACAAATGTTCACACAACACCCACAACCCTTTTCTACAATGGTACCTCATCACTATTCCTCAGTGGTGTGAAGACCGGACGAAGTACAAAGCGTACTGTGTCTTTTTTTCTTTCGTGCTTTAACACTGCAAACGTGAACGGCATTTATAACCAAGAAATTGGAACGCATCCTTCCTCACTCGTGGGCTGCTCACCCTGTCTGAAAGGCTCTTGTCAAGGAACAGATGCTCTATGCAGATAAATTAATTTATGGAACACCAGATAGTCACATTCCTGCACTGCTTCTTCCGCATATGAAGCAAGATTCCTGCACGTGTGATCCTGACTGGCAACATTTTAGAGCCAGGTCGTAATCAGGATGTAATCTCTCACAGTTTGGGCAGTTTTGCCTCCATTTGATATGTTATGATTCTCTTTTGGACGTCCACACATACCGTGTTCCATCCTCTCTCTGTTTCTAGTTGTAGACATGCACGGTGCATGAATGCCAACCATCTGATCGCACTAACTGTCCAGAAGGTTTGGGCAGGCCTTATCTGTGCTGCGAGTGCAATCTCACCACAATAGTTGTCTCAAACGCTATAAACGCTACGCTTCTTCTCGCTTCAGCTGTAAGGGAACAAACCATCCTCATTCACAGGATCCTTCGGGGTTTCAACAAGAACAAGAACTACTTTTGTATTAATTCATAGCGTGTTTGAATATACCTGGATTCACTCTGTGTCTGATGCTTGGAATAGCGTTGCTTGGCAACAGCTTGTCCATATCAGTCCATATCTACTTCCTGTCAGAAGATCACTTTGAAAACACATTTTCTTTAGTATTCAATATAACAAGGTTACATTTATCGTTAACATGCTTGTTTTCTTCATTGCCAACAGTTCGATGAGAAAAAATGACTCAAGTGTAATATCAAATTGTTTTTTTAGAATAAGTGTAAAAAAAAATGTTGTTGTGAGCTTTGACATTGTTTCTTTTTTCTCTCTGTGTTCCTCTCTCCAAGAGATGAGCCCGTGTCTTTTAGATGGATTGTCTTCCATGTCAAGTTGCATCCAAACAAGGCGTGGTGATGATTTTCTGGTGCTCATGGGGCTCATATCCTTTAATCATTTGCCTATAAATCTACAGGAAAATACGGAGAGAAATATGAAGAGTTATTTATTAGATTAAGAGAAAAGACAGTTGCACTGGAATACCTCCCACAAATTCACTCCCACTGTTCCTCTCTTGCCCACGCACTCTCTGCTACTGTGACGTCCACTCTTCCTTTTTACTCCTCCGCTCAGCTGAGGAGGCGTTCTGGTCTCCTCTCATTCATTCACTACCACACTATTTCCATATTTCTGAGTGGATACTGTGCATTGAGTTGAAATTTCTGTGGAGGAAGAGGAGGCGGAGGAGGAGGGAGCACCATGTTTGGCCTCATCCGATCAGATATCCGATCATGCTGAGATCGTGATCAGACATGAGAGCCAAAACTGTACAGATGGAATTATGTCATCTTTGTACATGGGGAAATGAGGATGGGAACTACCACTCTCTATTTTTCACAAATGTATTCATTAAAAAAAATATATAACATGTTTAAACAGTTGCACCCTTTTAGGTCCATTTGCTACCAGTAAATCATTGTGAGGGAGGTCAGTAAACTGAGATTGAGATTATTTGATAGTTTAGGACGTGCACATCAAACTGCTCAAACTGGCATACTAATGAATAAGTTACCTAACATCACTGCACTGCAGTCATCATTCAAGGCCACATCATCACAAAGAATGTCTTCAGTCTGAATAAGTTTTATTAATAACTACTCACTATGATGTTCTTGTATCCACTGACCACTGTGTACTTTTAAAAGTAAGTCTAGTAATGCCTGCAGCTCAATTCCACAGAGAGGAAGACATGGAAGCTTATAGAGCATCACCATGTCCAGTCAGAGTGAAACCATAAGACGTAATACTTTTTGGACCAGAGGGGAACATTTTTAAGGTGCAGCTAGTGGTCTGTGTGTCAGAGCTAATATTGGAGCTACCGAAGCAAGCCAACATCAATCAGAAATCAAAGGAAGGAGTAGATGTTTGCCACTGGTTATTAACTTTGAGGTTTCTCTTTCCTTTTTCAACCTCTTCATCAGCGTATCTGCCATATGGCAGGAACGACTTCATCTCAATCTTACAAAAAGACACATACAACCACGACTTGATCTATAGTTGTAATAAGGAGGGTAAATAAGAAGACTATCTGGGGGAAGTCTACATTCCCTAGATGTGAGTATGTAACTGAACTGTGCGCATTAGCGATTGGACTGGGGTTGACTTGAATAGCACCGCGCTAGAACTTGTTTTACACTTAAACCTGCACGGACATTTCTTCAATCATATTTTGAAATATCTCAATATCCTGCAGGTACATGGAGAAACATGTGTCACAAACCTTTAGAAGCTGTTGCTTGTGTATATTTACATTATTTCAGCAAGTTTAAGCAACATAAATCACAATGAAGAAAATATGTCATGCAGTAGAAGATCAAGAAAAAACGTTTTTAAAACTGTGATGTCCAATTTCTGTCATTAAGATTTGTTTTAAGGATTCACCCAACCTAGCTGCTTCCATCACCAATTATACACAAAAGAAACTCAAAAATTCAATCACGAAACCAAAGTCTAAAGACTTCAAAGGGGCAACTGTCCATGTACCAACAGCTGATGTGATTGGTTCAGAGTATTCTACCCATTGATGAGCACAAGTTTTGGCAGGTGAGGTACCGCACAGACTCCAGTCAAATTAACATCAGAATATTAAGCTACTTTTGTTCACGATTTCACCCTCCTTTCAGCATGTTGTGTGTTCCGGTGAGAAAGAGAGATCGTTCCCTGCTATTCGTTTTTCTCCAACTACAATGCTGCAGCTCCCTGTAGCCACTGAAATCCTTGGTGTGAAAAAGACACAGAGTAGTAATACAAAGTATTTCTCTTTCCTTTCGTACCAAAGAGAACGCTGTTTCACTAAAGCCCTCGATGTGCTCACCTCTGTAGCTCTTAGCCCAGTCTGGTTCCTCTGTTCCACTTCTGTAAGTGAATGTTTGATCCGTGTGAATTCTGTTCATTTTTGCATTGTGTGCTGCGTAGCGAGTTAATCTGTATTCGGCCTGGCTCTGGATAAGGGTTTGTGGAGGTGGACGTTCTGGCCCCTCAGGTTGATCCACTAAGGAAAAAGGTCAGGGTCACACTAACCTCCTGGCACATTCCTACCGCAAACACATTCTAAAAAACATGACATATTAAGTTACAGGAATCGAGTCAAGTTCTCATTAGCAGTTTTAACAGTATATTAATGAACTTCTAGAAATGTAGGGAAGTTCAAAGAGTTGAGAAATAGTTTTGTTGCAAAGCATCACCAAAATGTTAACACTACATGTTCTTATATGAACAAGTCAGTTTAAGAATACTTATTATACTTATTGCCTTAAAATTTGACCAGCATAATCCCTAATCATCTTAAATTGATGAGTGCATAAGTCAAGTCTCAATTTAGCGCTGTTAGCAAACAACCAATAGGATTAAAATATTTAAAGGTTAATGTTTTGAACTCTAAAGCCCCTTTGAATAAAGCTCAGCGGTGCTCGTCACATGACCTTCACGTTGTGCATGCGTGTAGCTGCAGGTGAAAAGGCACATTCTTTATTTTTTCTCCAGATACTACAGTCTTTGCAGTTATAATTACCATGATACATAATCACAAAACCAAAGTGTATACTGCCCTTTTGGATAAAAGCATAAACTGTCTGTGTTTCAGGTTGCCCTCAACATGAACCGTGGAACCAGTGTGTCCTTTACCCTACCTGTTGACACCTCAGCCTCACTGCACAAAATGATCTCGATCGTTAGGCCATTGCTCTCGGTTGTATCTGTTATTTGACATTTTGCCCTTTTGGTGTTGTTTGGTTATTTAGTGATCTTGTAATCGCTGGTCAGAGGTCAAAGCCTTGTCAGAGATGTTTATGAAACCATGGGTGAAGGACGGTCTGTCTGGTGAAAAAAGAAGGAAACAAGGGATATAAATCCGGTAATAGATGAAAGACGAGAGTGGAGATGAAAGGAAAAGGTTATCTGGTTCTCTGCCGAGCGCATCGATCTGTTTGCGTTTTCATGGGGTCAAACAAGTTTTTTGGCCTCAGTCCTGGCAGAAGTGCTGAGGTATCGGCTGCACCGCCCTGTGGAAGTGTTGCAGCAGAGACCGCACTTAAATTAGGGTCCAAGAATTTGAGGTAAGCTTTTGCCAGTGGGAGTAAATCCCCCCATAAAAAACAGCCTGTGAACCACTTGAACGGATCATTAGCAACTAACCCACAAAGTGTGCTGGTGCTGCCCTCTTCTGGCCGATGCGCAGTACTGTATCTTTACATCACATCTAAAAACATTTAAAACCAACAAACCGAAATGAAAAACATCCCCTCTCATCAATTGAGAAGAAAGTTCTACAAATAATTTTATTGCAGGAAGTACACAGTATAGGATCTGGAAAATATAAGGTGTTCATGAATGACTTTTTGTTCTGTGTGTTTATTAGGTAGTCTATAAACACTACTGATACTGCAAGTACTCATGGAGCATCTCATCACAACCAAGCAATACAAAAGAATACAGGTTATGGTCAGTGCTGTAGCTTAAACACAAGAAGTAGCTTGTTTACTAAAGTAGCTCTGAATGGGACGTCTGGTGTCCGATGGGCTTTCCTCCTGCTGACCAAGACTCAGAATCTCCAAATACTGTATATAAATGGATTATTTAAAACCCATTTGTATGTTGAGACCTTTTAAAGCATGTCAACCTGCATACACACTTATAAATACAATCCTCCTCGTCCGTCTGTGTTTGACTGATGTACAACAATGATCCTGCACTCTTTTTTGTTAAATCAACCAAGATAACAAAATTAATTCCAAAAAAGAGCAAGGCAGAGCAGGTAGGTGTTATGTGTAAGTATATATACATGTGCACTTCTTTGGGATCAGACACACATAGTGTAGAGTGATTTTTTTTGTGCATCTGTTCTGAGGGTTGTGCAACAATATACATGCAGACAACGCAAAACACATACAGTATAACCTCCAAGCAGCTCAAATCCATCGATATGTACATTCACACAATCACACACACACACACACACAGCACCGATGCTCGTACAGTGCTGTTTAGTTTGTTAGTAAGGCGCTGATGGTCAGATGATGATACACTTAAGTCCAACATATTCTCCTAAAACTTATAAATAAAAATGGACTTAATAACACACAAAGTATTTCAATAATAATAACCTGAGGATGTTGGACTATGTTAGAGAGGAATGCATTATATTTACAACACAGTGATAAGTATTTATGTGTGTCTGCAACATTGCGGTGATTTAACGAATGGCAAGCGTGTGAAACCAGTGGTAGGTCCCATCCTCTTCATTAGTATGAATAAACAAGCTAAACATGTAGAATAAAATGAGGCTATATCTTTGAATGCTGTGACAAAAAAAAGAACGCAGATAAGTAAGATTGTATAGCACCTGACTCAATACAATATGAACACCAGTTTACCAGTTTAGGGGGCGTGTCCTCAGTGCAGTGGCAAACTGGGTAGGATTCTTTAGGGACTTGTTGTGATCATGTTGTGTTCTGCATGCAGCAAAAGTCACTTGGTTTCTGTTTGTAGTGTTTAGTCTGCGGCTGTTCTGCAAACCTCTGCCCCCCTCCTCTCACACACGCAGGGAAATAGCACCATCGTTTGAAGACAGCGAGCTGAGCCGAGTCGGGGTCGTCAGCGCACACTTTCCTGCTCGCGTGTTAGGAAGGAAGAGTCTGGAGTTTGGGGTTTTATGTCCTCTTCATACACACAGTACAACGGCTTACGTTTGATCGGAGGTTGCCGGCTTTGAGCGTTGAAGGGACAGGTTTCCTGGAAAGAGGAGCAAAGAAAAACATTAGAAGTCCAAATCATATATTATCAAGTTCATAATATACATGGCGATGCAATTAGATAATGACTATGAAGCATCTCTGCTTGAAAGTCTCACACGCTCTTCAGCCGTCTAAAGCATCACTGAAGGCTGTTGATGGGCTTGGTCAATAAAAAACACTGACGCAAAAACAAGGAATTCAGACTTCTTCAAGATCAATTTCATGTAGAACATTTTGTTTGAAAGAATTTGTTCCAACATAAAACTGCTCACAGGATATTAACTGGGTGATGCTTTCTGGAAAGAGACATTGCAGTTGAATCTTACAAATACATCTTTTGGGAGTTTAAATACAACAAAAGAAAGCAGACATATTTGAGAGAGGGCTTACATTTTAACGGCTAATATCAATATCTATATAATATTCAAACCTTTATCTTGAGAAATAGTACTAACAATAAATATATAACTTTTAGATTTTAGGGGAAACTGTCAGTAAAGTTACTCTTTAATGTAGTGGGGGATTCAAGAAATACAATGTCTGACTTTTTCTGTCTCACCTAAACATCTCACTGTCTTCAATGGTGGCAAGCCAAAAGCTGTAAGAGTTGGCGTAGTAGTTGCAGGTCCCACGGCCGTGACACTCGATGAATGGGGCACTGCGGAATTCCTCCAGACAGGATCCAGGGGAGGCCAGAGCCTGACCTGAGCCCTCAGCACCAGCACTGGTGTGCTTTACAAACACACACACACACACAATTAGAAATGCTCATAAGTCAAATTCAGTCAAATCTCAAAAACAGTTACTGTTGGATGTTGGAAATTTGTAATATAAAAAGAGTTACTCAAAGGAAATTTTCTTCCACCGACACAGTAACGATAGATGTACTGTATATGTGTGAACTCATATGATCGTACTGCCATTGCTAGAGAGAGTGGGATGAATGGGGGAGTGCAGATTGGGGAGGGTGTGTCCTAAGGGAGGACAAGCTCTCTGTGCTTGAAATTACAGCATGTGGTAATCAAGTCTTGTCAACTTGTGGGTCCGTGTTATATTAGCTATGGCACATCTGCCCATTCTAACATTGCCACGGGAAAAATACTTTGAAAGAAATGAACAGAACTTTTATTACAGTCTATCAACTATATGCTGGATTTGACTGAATCATCACAACTTTAGCTTTCTTAGCATTTAAGTGGTGTAAGGGAGAAACAAATGCCTTCTTGAACATGATCCTATTAGCCTCACCATGACAAAGGAGTAGCCAATCCACAGAGCTTCCCAGCCGTGAGGGCATTCTGGGAGCCTGATGGTCTGACTGTGAATTGCCATCACCATGGCTGGGGCTTCACACACTGCACACCTGTCCACACACACACACACACACACACAGGCGAGGAGTGGGTCAAATGAGCATCATGAATACCTGAAACAGAAGAGTGGACACAGAGTTGCGCACATACCTGCTGATGAAGGGTTTGATGCCTTCACCAGTGATGGGTGCCATGCTCATGGGCATGGGCTCAGGGGAGGTGAGCCAGTAGGAGTAGTCGTTACGAGAAGCAAAGTTGCACACGTTGTTGATGTTACAGAACAGGAAGGGCATGGGGCTGAACTTCCTTAGACAGCTGCCCGCCGTACCTAAAACACAGACATGGGAGACATGGAATTAAAGCCACAAATGCCGTTTTTCCCATTTTGTCTTTTATTCTTTATATGTTGTGTTTCTCACCCAAGTCCTGTCCATGGGAGCGTTCGTTGCCCTGAACGTAGAGCAAGGAGTAGCCGTCATATAGGAGCGTGGTCCCCTGCGGACAGAGGGGAACGTCCAACGCTTGGCTGTGACGGGTCACCAGGAATCCGTGATCCATGGACGAGGGGCCAGGATGACCCACTTGGCCTGGGACACCGTCAGGTCCTGTGGGGCCAGGGTGTCCTCTGGGTCCTAAAGACAGAGTCGTAGGGGGATTAATGACCGGAACAACACGGCCGTTGTTATGTTTCTGTAACTTTTCATCCATGAACGCCGCTCACCCTGCGGCCCTGGCAGGCCCGGCTCTCCTTTGGATCCAGGCTGACCATGATACCCGGGAATACCATCGTCACCTTTTGGGCCCGAAACACCTGTCATACCTTAAAGAAAATGACACAAATGCTGAAGCAATGAAAAAAATAGACCCGAAAAAGAGTGAGTTTTTAGGGAATTTTAGGGAAAATGTCACCTTGCTGTCCTTTCTGTCCAGGAAGCCCAGATGGCCCCTGAGGACCTGGTAAGCCTTCTTTCCCTGGGAGCCCGATATCCCCTTTGATGAAAATGGTGGGGCCGGGGGGACCAGGAGGTCCATCGTTGCCTAAAATATACATATATATATATATATATATATATATATATATATATGTCTCTTTAGACAACATTTTCCACTTGCTAACGGGTTTATTGGTTCATAAGTCGTTTTATAAGGTTAACATGATAATGTGTAAACATTGACTGTATTTTCTTTTTAAATAATTATAGATAGATTATACGATAGAAACAGTGTTGAATAATACAAAAACTGGAGAGTTTCCCATCCATATTTACCCGTTTCTCCTGGGACTCCTCTGTCTCCAACTTCTCCTTTGAATCCAATCTCACCAAAATTACCCCTTGTACCTACAAGGTAAAAACATTTGAATGGTCAATAAAAGATATTAAAACATTTCTTTCTGGTCATATATCTGTAAAAACACCTGTTTTTGGGAAAAACTGCAAACACATTGACACACACAAACATACACAGTCATTGACCAGACTCTATTATGTAATCACCTGGGAAGCCAGGGACACCCTGCAGTCCCCTTTCCCCCTTCTGTCCATCGATACCAGGAAGACCAGGTTGTCCCTGTAATACACACAGAGACACACACAAACACAAATAGTATTAAAGCAGCACTGCCCTGCATATAGACTAGCATATAACATGTGTAGTATACATATTGATGGTAGTGATGGAAAACAGCCTAATGACGTACAGAAAGTCCAGTAACTCCAGGGTCACCCTTATGTCCTGACTCTCCCTGGAAACCAGGGGGGCCCTGGTCTCCCTTGTCTCCCTTTTGGCCGTCTCTTCCTGGCACCCCAGAGGGTCCTGGTCCTCCTGAGGACCCTGTTTGATAAAGGGAAGAATGACACATCATTTAGACATAATGTATTTGTATTCTAAACACTTTTGCCTTGTAACTGTGACTCTATATTTTTAGTAAAAGGTCCTCATTCATAACTTTGGCCTTGCTGGTTATGTATATGAAATACCTGATTCTCCAGCTTTTCCGGGCTCTCCCTTCTCTCCCTTAGGGCCTTCCAGAGAGATACCTGTCAACCCCCTCTCTCCTGTCTCACCTCGGGGTCCGATTAAGCCTGAAAGTCCCTTGTCACCTTTGATACCGGGAACACCAGGATGGCCTGGAGTGCCAGGGAAGCCGGGACTACCTTTGTCACCTGGAGAGGGAGAGGGAAATGCCGCCAGATGAAACTCGGTTTGACTGTTGATGTTGGGATTGTATGAATGCAGGTGGGAAGGGCATTAACCTTTGCCACCAAGCACACCAGGTTGTCCAGGGATACTCTGTCCAGCAAAACCTGGGGGACATAGAAAAAGTACATTACAGGCATTGCATGTCATTTATGGATGATAGGTCTGGAGATATTATGTTCGGCTATGAAACAGACCTCTACCTGGCAAGTGGCGACCATCATTACTTTTTGCTTTTATTTTTTGTCTCTGCTAAGCCCGGATATGATCTTATAAAGGATACTTGGACTACTCAAACAAGACATTGTGTGAATGGTGGTTAAGATAGTCTGTGTGAAGGTTTATTAAAGGGTCCCAGGCATGTTTTACTCTGAGAGGATATTCTAAGTGGCGTGATGTAGTAAACGTTTGCAGTCTAGTCTCCTCCTAACTCCTCTGACACTAACCTCGGTCTCCTTTGTCCCCTGAGGATCCAGGAATACCATCCACTCCAGGATTTCCCTTCTCTCCGGGAACACCAGGCGGTCCCTGCAAGCCTCCTTCACCTGTAGGAGAACAGTTTCACATTCTACTATTTACCAGGATGGCAAAGGCCTCAGTGGGGATTTAACAGAGAAAAAAAGCATTAAACAGAAACTGTTCTACAATGAATGAAATTATTGAAATGTGGCCATTCGTTTTTACTTACCAGGCCGACCATCACGGCCAGTTTCTCCAGCAGCTCCTGGCAGTCCTGGGGTTCCCTTTTCACCTGGTCTACCTGACTGACCTGTACGACACATATACAGCACAATGAGATCTCTCATGGAATAACCTGTATCCATGTATATGTTAACATGTAACATTAAATCTGACCTGTATAACCAATGAGTCCTTTTTCTCCTTTGGATCCCTGCAGTCCTGGCTGGCCGGGCATTCCCTCGTGCCCCTTCAGCCCCCTCTCTCCCGGTGATCCTGGGAAGCCTGGCTGGCCCGCTGGGCCCTGCGAGAGAATAGCAGGCCCGAATAGTAAACACAGGTAGCTACTGAAGATTGTTGAGAGGAACCAGATGAATGTGGACACAAAGTTTATATGCTATTAAAACTGGCAAAATGTTCCCATTTCCCTGGCTTTCAGTGCACAGTTTACATACTTTATTTTTATATATTTTAAATCTTTCCTTTACATATTTGGGTTTTGCCAGACAGTGTTATCTTTACTACTGATTGTTTTACTCAGTATGACTATGAGTCAGGCTCTCCTTATTTTCATGGAAAAGATGTTATGAAAATAAGAATGGATTACCTTTTCTCCTGGATGTCCTGGAAACCCAATACCTGGATCACCAGGTACTCCCTTGTCACCTTTCTGTCCGTCTGTGCCTCTGAATCCAGGATGTCCCGATGTACCAATATCTCCTTTACTGCCCTTTGGACCAGCCGCACCTGCACTCACACACACACACAGACACACAATACATACAATTAAATGGGAAATGTAGGTGTCCCTCGACTTGAAGTTTCCTTAATACAAAATGTTACACTCCTGTCTTTCTTTGTAACACTTTTCATGAGACAAATGAAACATTTGTTTTATTTGTGCGATCTTACCTGGTATTCCCATCTCTCCTACACTGCCTTTCTGACCAGATGGTCCCATCCTGCCAGGCTCTCCTGGAAAACCAAGGTCGCCTTTCTCACCTAAAACACATCAGTAGCATCGAAAATTAATGTGTACATTATTTCCCCTCGATTTCAACACTTGCGATTAAACAAGTGCAGGTAATTCACTGGAAAACGGTTAAATTAAATCAATAGGAAAGCAAAGAGAGGACTACCACGTGGAGTCTGTCTGAGAAATTTAACGCATTTTAGGTTGCAGTTCAGGGGATCATGTGTTCACCTGGTTGTCCAGGTGATCCAGGCTCCCCATCTTTGCCTGCCCCTCCAGGGTTACCAGGAAGTCCACGATGGCCCTTCTCTCCAGAAATGCCAGATTTACCTGATGAGGAAAATAGAATTCAAAATATGTCCAATTTCTGAAAATAACAATACCATAACAATTAAACAACATATTTCTTAAACTGTGGGTCAATAAATACAATCCCTAAAGACTCTGCTTCAAGTAAATTAACCATTAACAACATATATTTTGTACCTTTGTCTCCAATGTCTCCCTTTTCCCCCTTCATGTGCTCCATGTCAACGTCACTCATGTTCCCAGGAGGTCCCTGAAGACCTCGATCTCCAGTTTCTCCTTTATCTCCAGGCTCTCCAATATCACCTCTAGGTCCAGTAATACCGGGATCACCTAAGAGAGACGGTGAGAAATCCAAATTGTTACTGCTGCAACGAAAGACTTTAACTAAGTTTGTTTTCACGGTTGATTTTCCTCACCTCTGAGTCCAGTAGATCCAGATGTACCAGGAGGTCCAGGAAATCCTTGTGGTCCCGGTGTCCCCATGACACCCATTTCACCTTTAACACCTGGTAAACAAACACACATACTTAATTGAAATGATTGTAGTTCTAAACTGCTCCTCATTTCAATTGAATGATAGGATAAGTACTCAACATTACACATTACTGCCAGCATCGAGAGTGATTTGCTTATGAAAGGGCAAATGAAGACAGAAAGTAAATATTGTAGTACCTCAACAAGGATGAAGATGTTTTAAGACATTCCTTATATAATCAAACCAGGAAAAGGTATATTTGTACGACATTATCAAAGTCAGGTCATTGTGAGTTTCTGTTTTTAACTTGAATACTGTATTTGAATACTATTTGATTGCTTGACTGAATTACATAGTTCTGTAGAAACGTACCATAGGTTGATTCTATTAGGGGCTGACCTAATACAACAATTACAAAGAACATACACAAAAAAACCACAAACATATCAGTCGGTCTCACCTTGGTTTCCAATGAATCCGTCACTCCCAGGGAAGCCTGGTGGCCCAGTTAGTCCTTTAGAACCTGGGTTTCCTGGGAAACCTTGGCTTCCCTTCTCTCCCTGAGGCCCTGGCATGTCGAGACCAGGAGGACCTGGGAAACCCTTTTCTCCCTTAACACCGTCCCTACCTGTTCCACATGCACACATACAAATAGCACTGTAGTGACTTTCGTAACAATTGACAGATTAGGTAAATGAAGAGTTTTGTAACAGGAGTTACCGAAAACATTATTATTTGACTTGTTAATTCAAGTGTCCATGCATTGAAGCAAATTAATGGAATCAAGCCATCACTGATTATATTATTCTACATTATTATAACCTTATTATACAATAATTACTTTACCTTCTGTAAAAAAGGTATTTTGGATAAAGAGTTTGTGCTCACCATATGGTCCTGGCTCTCCAGGAGGTCCTTGTGGTCCAGGAGCCCCAGGGGGACCTTTACCTGGAGCACCTGGTAAACCAACAAGTCCAGGTGATCCTGGGGGTCCGATGTCACCTTATTTGAAGGACCAAAAAGAAGCAAAGTTATACATGGCACATATGATGGGCCTTTTAACTCTGTGACATAAACTTAGCAATCAGCAGTACCTTTGATTCCTTGAGATCCTGGCACCCCTGTTTGGCCTTCTCTTCCAGGAACACCGGGTAGTCCAATAGAACCCTTCTCTCCAGGGAAGCCAATAATACCTTGAGGACCCTGATCACCTTTTAGGCCTGGAAGACCCTGTCCTGGGTCACCCTGCAGAGATTAGGCATAACACATGATTTGTTTAACTTATAATAATGATCATGTGCATAAAGTAAAAATATTTTTCTTGTAGATTTATCTGGATTCCATTCGGATGCAGAGAATTACACACTTTTTGCCCAGGTGTACCAGGTTGTCCAGTCAAGCCATCCTGTCCTGGTCTTCCAGGCTCTCCTGGTAATCCTGGAGCTCCTGGAATTCCACTGATTCCTAGAAACAGAACATGGATTAAACATTTGCTTGGTTTATGTACATACAATTTATGCACCATATCCAATTGATATTCCTTTTCCTTTGGGATGTGTATGACATGCATTTATTTGATACATCAACTGGGGGAATCTTACCTTTTGGGCCAGTTTGGCCTGGAGATCCAAATCCATTGGATCCGGGTTCACCTTTCTGTCCAGGAAAACCTGGCTGCCCAAAGTCTCCAGGCAGGCCTGTGTCACCTGCAACCGACAACATGTTACAAGGGATGTATTTTCTTTTATGTTATCACACAGCTGATAGTATGCCACTCCGCTATTGTTATTTTGTTTATCAAACATTTTATATCATATGTTCTCCTGTGGAGCCCTTAATTACATTACATTACATGTCATTTAGCTGACAATACGTGCATTTCAACCAGAAGGATACAAAACTCAAAAGAACAAGAAACAAGAAAGTTCAATTTCATTAAATAAGCAACAATGAAAAGATGGTGAGTATGCTGTTGCTTACCTTGAAGCCCAGGTACTCCAGGTTCTCCACGTTGTCCAGGCACTCCCTGAGGCCCAGGAGTGCTAACACCCTTACCTGGCTCACCTTTTGTACCTGATGCACACAAGGTATATGTCATCACTGGCTTTATGTTCAGTCAGTCTACAGACAGAGCTACAGATCTATCATTGAGCTAGTTTGATTTAACTCCCCTGTGACTATATAGGGGATTTTCTCCTAGTATCTGTTGGTTTCTGATTACATATTACATATTATATAAATTGCATTCCTACCAGCTGGTCCAGGGGTTCCAGGAAGGCCTGGTCTCCCCTGACTGCCTTTCTCTCCACTCTCGCCTGGTCGACCAACGCCTGGAAGGCCAGGTGGACCCCTCTCTCCGGGAGGGCCACTAAGACCAGGGTTCCCATCTGGCCCACGCTCACCCTTGATGCCTTCTTTGGCCTAAAAGGAATTAGAGAATGGTGTTTTCCAATCTACTTTGATTTAAGCTGACAATAAACCCTTAAACCACAGCAAGTCCAGTGACTTTGCTATTGTGTGTGAATCACAGAAAGACATACAGTCAGGTCCATAAATATTTGGACATTGACACATTTTTTGGCTCTTTACAGCACAACAATGGAGTTGAACTGAAATAACGATGTGCTTTAAGTGCAGACTTTCAACTCTCCGCCAGTCCAAAGAGTTTTCTAAAAAACATCTAAAAGAGCCTGTACAGTACAAGACAAACTTGTACAAGAATGATGGAAAGAGAAGAGTAATGAGAAGGAAAGGAACTGCTCATGATCCAAAGCAAACCACCTCATCAGTGAAGCATGGTGGAGGTAGTGTTATGGCTTGGGCATGTATGGCTGCCAATGGAACTGGTTCCCTTGTATTTATTTTATTTATGATGTGACTGCTGACAAAAGCAGCAGGATGAATTTGGACGTGTTTCGGGCAATATTATCTGCTCATCATATTTAGCCAAATGCTTCTGAACTCATTTGATGGCGATTCACAGTGCGGATGGGCAATGACCCGAAGCATACTGCGAAAGAAAGCAAGGAGTTTTTAAGGCAAAGAAGTGGAATGTTCTGCAATGGCCGTCTGTCACCTGACTTGAATCCAATTGAACATGCATTTTACTTGCTGAAGACAAAACTGAGGGGAAAATGCCCCAAGAACCAGTTGGACTGCAAAGGATTTTCAACAAAGTATTAAAAGTGACAATTAGATATTGACCAGTGGTCCCCAAACTAAGGCCCGCCTCCACATTTGGCCCGGCCCCCTGAACAATACCAGAGGGGCATTATGATTTATTTTCAGTCTGGCCACGCAAATCCTAGACTTGCCCCTGGATAAAAGGTTGATTCAGAATGCAGGGTATTTAACCTGCAGTGGTCAAACGATTATTTGTTTGTTCAAAGCTCTCATCGGTCAAGAGGCGGTGGCGGTCCTTATTTATTTCATTTTTTTCTGTAAAGATCCCAGAGAAGATTATTTGGTTATTATTTATTTCATTAAGTGATATTATTTATTTTCCGGACTTTTTTTTCTGTGAAGATCCTGGATTATTAATATTTGGTTATATCTGGATTTCTGGAAAACAATAAATGTTTACATTTAGGCACCCACTGCAATCGTCAAGCTTTTTCTGACCCCGGCCCCCTCCAGATAAGGGAAAAGTCATGTGGCCCTCACAGGAACAAGTTTGGGGACCCCTGATTTAGACCCTATGAAAAAGCGGAAGAGGAAAAGAGCTACCCGGCCCGGAGGAAGCCCTGGGGCCCCATTTGGAGCCAGGCCCAGATGGAGACTTCAATGCGCATGTGGGCGACGATGGAGATAACTGGAGAGGCGTGATTGGGTGGAATGGCCTTCCTGATCTGAACCCGAGCGGTCGTTTGTTATTGGACTTCTGTGCCAGTCACCGATTGTCCATAACAAACACCATGTTCGAATAGAAGGATGTTGGTAAGTGTACGTGGTACCAGAGCACCCTATCAATGATTGATTTTATGCTTGGTCAGAGGATGGGGAAGACTCAGGACAGACCCGGTAAACCCAAGCGTGTAGTGCGGGTGAACTGGGAACGTCTGGAGGAGGCTCCAATCCAAAAGATTTTCAACTCACACCTCTGGCGGAGCTTCGCTCACATTCCTGTAGAGGTAGGGGACATTGAACCAGAGTGGTGCATGTTCAAAACTTCCATTGCTCAAGCTGCGGCAGTGAGTTGTGCCCTCAAGGTCTTAGGTGCATTAAGGGGCGGTAACCCTTGAGTCCTGTGGTGTACACAAAGCCAGGGAAGCCGTCTGACTGAAGAAGGAGGCCTTCCGGGTTATGATATCCGGTGAGTCTCCCAAGCCCGTTGCAGTGTACCGACAGGCTCGACGGGAAGCGATGTGATGGAGGCAAAGCTGCGAGTGTGGGAGGAGTTCGGGGTAACTATGGAGAAGGACTTTCGGTCGGCACCAAAGTGCTTCTGGAAGACCATCCGGCACCTCAGAAGGGGGGGGGGTTGGCCTTCACCAGGGCTGCGCCTTATCACCAATCTTTTTTGTGGCTTTTGTGGACAGGATATCGAGGCGTAGTCGGGAGGAGGAGGGTCTACAGTTCGGGAGGCTGCGGATTTCATCGCTGCTTTTTGCAGACGATGTGGTCTGCAGCCTCCAACTCTCACTGGAGCGGTTCGCAGCCGAGTGTGAAGCCGTTGGGATGAGGATTAGCACCTCCAAATCGGAGGCCATGGTTCTCAGCAGGAAACCGATGGATTGCCTGCTTCGGGTAGGGAATGTGTCCTTACCCCAAGTGAAGGAGTTCAAGTACCTCGGGGTCTCGTTCACGAGTGAGGGGAAGATGGAGTGTGAGCTTGGCCGGAGAATCGGAGCAGCGGGGGCGGTATTGCACTTGCTTTACCGCACCGTTGTGAAGAAAAGAGAGATGAGCCGAAAGGCAAAGCTCTTGATCTACCGCTCAATCTTCATTCCTACCCTCACCTATGGTCATGAAGCAGGGCTGGACTGGTAATCTGTCTCTCACGGGTACAAGCGGCCGAAATGGGTTTCCTCAGGAGAGTGGCTGACGTCTCCATTAGAGATAGGGTGAGAAGCTCAGCTACTCGCGAGGAGCTCGGAGTAGAGCCGCTGCTCCTTTGCATTGAAAGGAGCCAGTTGAGGTGGTTTGGGCATCTGGTGAGGATGCCCCCTGCACGCCTCCCTTGGGAGGTGTTCCAGGCACGTCCAGCTGGGAAGAGGCCCCGGGGAAGACCCAGGACTAGGTGGAGAGATTATATCTCTGCACTGGCCTGGGAACGCCTTGGGATCCCCCAGTCAGAGCTGGTAGATGTGGCCCGGAAAAGGGAAGTTTGGGGTCCCCTGCTGGAGCTGTTGCCCCCGTGACCCGACCCCGGATGAGCGGTTGAAGATGGATGGAATTAGATTTAGGATTATATTAATTTGTCCAATTACTTTTGGTCTTTTAAAAACGGGGTGGCCACTTATACATTTGTTGTAGTTCCTACACCGTTCATCTGATTTGGATGTAAATACTCTCAAATTAAAGCTGAAAGTCTGCACTTAAAGCACATCTTCATTTGTTTCATTTCAACTCCATTGTTGTGGTGTACAGAGCCAAAATAATGAAAATGTTACTGAAAGTAGCTGGTATTCTTAAAAAGTCCACATGGGTCGCACTATGGGAGTGAGCTGATGCGTTATACTAGGAGGACCATCGATATATCTATGAGGGTGACCAGGTCAGTCACCAACGCAGTGCTGGTGGATCCATTCGATTGAAAAAAAGAAAAGAATCAGATCACCATGCATGCGCGATCGGTTCTGACAAACGAGAGGCTCATTGTGTTTATTTTTATATCTCCGGACCATCCGCACCAAACCCCCCTTACCCTCCCCCCTACCTGGCCCACTTCAGATCAAAGTTGTCAGTATCTGGCCCAAACCTATGAGTGTGACACCCCTGCCTTAAACTAACTAATAGACTAACTAATAAATCTTCAGATTTTGGGATAGTTTGTTCCCTGCAAACAGACCACAAACACACTTACTGGTTCTCCTTTGAAGCCGGGTAAACCTGGAAGGCCATCTCTCCCTGGCGGTCCATCCTGTCCGGATTGGCCTGGTGTACCAGAAAAACCAGGCATACCCTTTTCCCCCTTCAGACCAGGAGCTGAGAAAATATCTCCGGGATCACCAACAGCACCAGGGGACCCGATCAACCCAGGAACACCTTTAGAGCCCTGCACACAAGTACAAAATATGTATTTTTGTCCTAATGAAATGAGGAATACATTGTTAAATGGTGCATATCAGACTTTGTGCAAATGATTCCACACATTATGCTACTTACAGGAATTCCAGGTTGTCCAGAAGAGCCGGACACACCCTTTTCTCCCTTGCCGCCTACTAGCCCAGGAGGTCCTGCCAGGTAAAAATGGACAATAGTGCATACTTCACACTCATTCAATATTCATCTAATGGGTGTCAATGCAAGATGAAAATTATTATTATATCTATTGTGTTTGCACAAAGAAAAACTGTCATCTTTAGCCAGAAGTACTCAGAAAGAGGAAGAGATCCTGTCATATTTAGGTCAACTCAATGGTTGTGTGGAGAGATACCTCTATATTATTTGAATATAATTAACTTTACTCACCCCGATCTCCTTTTGGTCCTTGGGGTCCAGGTGATCCAAGTGGGCCAAAGGCTTCACACTCAACACAGGTATCTCCTCTATCACCTAAACGGAGGCACAATTATTAATCAATTAAAAGAATATTACCATAAATTCCGGACTATAGAGTGCACCTGAATTTAAGCTGCACCGCCTAAATTTAGAACAAAAATCAGATGTGTACATAGAGTTTTCCGTGCGAGTTCTTCACATTTCCGTCTCCAACGTCTCACCGTTGATTCATTAATGGCAAGTTTACGTGCAGCCGCTCTGTTTCCTCCTCGAACAGCCAGATTGGTTGCCCGTAACTTGCACCTGTCTGTCTCGCTCTCGCGCGTTAGCCCAGCCCGTAAAAAATGAAACATTAGCCACACCGTTGTATAAGCCGCAGGGTTCAAAGCGTGGGAAAAAAACGGCTTTTATGAAATTTACGGTAAATCCTTAAATATTCAAAATTGACGAAATTTCAGCTGCAGTTTATTTATTTTATTTATTTGTTTTTTTTTATTTATAATGCCAACATAACTGTATTATTACTCATTAAAAATGAAAAAACACTATTTCCATAACTTAATTTCATTAATCATATTCATCAATGCAAATTGTAGAGGTTGTTACCTTTCTGTCCCAATTCCCCTCGTAACCCTTCAGGTCCAGGTGGGCCAGGAGCTCCTTTCTCGATGTCACATTCATTAGGTTCGACTGAATCAAATAAAAAATAAATGAATAATACATCTGTCACACACATTACATTGTAGAAACATTTGTAGATTTACAATTTATCAATGTGTCCCTTGATTTCAATTGAAAGTTGAAGTTCAATAATTCAAGTTCAACACATACTCGGTAGTCCAGGTGGTCCAGGCGATCCAGGGTCCCCTGGTTGTCCTGGAGGTCCAACGAGAGACTCTCCTTCTAAACCCCTGTCTCCTTTCTCACCAGTGTTTCCCTTCTGACCGCTCTCCCCTCGAGGCCCTTGGAGGTGGCGGCCTAAATTTCAAGTGAAGGAGGCCAGTGAATTCTGTCATTCAGGTTAGCATGGGTTTGAAATAGTTTTATTTAATATTGGAAAGTTGTGTAATTTTACCTGGTAGACCTGCTTCTCCCTGAGGACCAGGAAAACCTTTGGATTAAGAGAAAATATATCACAATGGGACTTGCTCCAAAATAAGTGTTTAATGCGCATTAATGGCACTGTATGACCTTACTTTACCTTTTTCTCCTTGTATCCCTGGATAACCACGAGGACCAGCAGGACCAGGAGAACCATCACCCTTAATTTAGAAAATGACAGAGAATTAGTTTGTTTTCTTTTTTTAGTTTGATTTATACCTAAAATCCAAATAAGTTGGCTGATAAACTTCTTAACTGCCATCTTCTGCGTTTTGCGACTGGAGGCGATTTAGCCACTATGTCTAATTTAAAGGGCCACTTCGGCTATTTAGAATTACGTTTCCATGAAGTTGAAGTTTTTTGAACAGACAAACAAAATGTTGTGCTCTGGTGCATCTGTAAAACGCTGCAAACAGTGATGTCGATTTAATGCCAAACCGTGGGGTACACTTCTAAATCACTAAAGCAAGGTTACATATTAAACAACTCTAGGTCAACAAATGAGAAATGCAATTCAATGACCTTCTTTTGCTAAATCCTCCCTGCTCCGTATTGCAGGCACACAATGCGTCTTTTTCAAGCTCATCCAAAGATTATCCAAGTCAAGGCCACAGGCACCATGTTTAAAATGAATAAAGGTCCAGATTTCTTAGTCTCATTAAAAATACACTTCTCAACAGAAATATTACTACCTTCTCCACAATGCCAGGTCATGTAAAATTGAGAATCTATTATGTTAATTTGCTCCATCATTTTAGCTTGAAAGAAATATAAAACAAAAATAACACTTTTAATACTTAAAAACTATACCATGGACAACATATGGAATTTTGGTGTAACTAGGTTTTGTACTAGTGTTTTGTGGGAAGTGATGTAAAGCCGGTCTTACATGACACTACCCAACAGTAAAATTAAGATTTAATGACATCCGTCTGTAGGTTTTTTGAAATGATCCTTGTTTTTGGAGCTGATTTGAAAGAGAGTGAGATACAAGTGAAAGAAAGAAGAAGGATAGAGATTACTTACATAACCTGGTGGTCCCCTTTCTCCCTTTTCACCCTGTAACGAGACGGAGAGTTTAGTCTCTCTGACCATAACACCTCCAAGATCGTGGAGGCTTTAGATTTAAGGCTTGAGAATGTGCAGAGTAAATAAAATGTGCATTAGTCACCGGGGAACCAGGGTATCCAATTGATCCGGAGAAGCCTTTGTCTCCCTGCATGAAAGTATTACGTACATTAGCAATAACTTATATCAAAAGATCATAGCAAAAACCATTTGGGCCGTAGAATATAGGAAGTGAATATTACAGCAAATGATTGTTACCTTTGGCCCGGCCTCTCCATCCTTGCCAGGTTTACCCTGAAATTACAGAAACACACACTTGTACTAGTTTTGTTTTGTTTTTCTTTGTTTATTAGACCATATCACAGAGACACATTTTATCACTTACTCTTCCTCCACTGGGACCGATCTCCCCTTTTGGACCCACTAGATCAGACCTGCAGGTGCCCTGCAAAGCAAATCAGGTGTCTTTGAAGATTCTTTAACTAAAGTATAGCAAACAGCCTGTGTGCAAAGTAGTTTACTGTAAGCCATAAACCTACTAACATTGTCTCCTTTATCTCCTGGATGTCCTTTCTCACCCTTTATGAGTAAAAAAACACAAACACATTCAGGAAATAACATACAATCCAAGCCATTTCACACATATAAACAAATTTAGCATTTGTGATTTATTAACAGCCAAAAATAGCTGTCCAGGTACCTGCACTGTGATATGTCCGTCAAATCCTTGAAGCGGGAGTCCTGGAGGGCCCGGTGGGCCCCGGTAGCCTTGATCCCCCTGCATAAAGACCACGATGATCACAACAACCTCCACTAGTAAATGGATGTTAACAATTTGTCAGGTAAAAAGCAGTCATCTAGTGCAAAGAAATTCCGTTTTTTTTAAAGAAACTGATCATATGTAAGATAAGATGATACCATCAAAACTTTATTTAATTTTTTTAGCTGCTAACACACGATATAAAGAAATCTATTAACCCATTGTTACCGTTTTTATATTTACCTGTTAAGTGCTACTGCTTCCTCTAGTTAAGTCTTCAGTGACAGCATCATAAAACAAATACAACATTTTTGCAAACAACATATACAAAACTAAAATTCTCACCTTATCTCCTTTCGCACTCTCAAAGGACAGCTTGTCACCCTGCAAAGAGGTAATGACATCTCAGCTGTATGATAAAGTCAGAAAATTGGGGCTTACAATTGGAAAACCCTCATATATGACAAGTCTTACCGTTTCTCCGGGAGGGCCAGGGAAACCAGGGTCCCCCTGTCAAATGGTTATTCAGTTAGTTAAACAGATTAACAAGTTCAAACAGCTACACAGATTATAATTCTATGCTTTCCAGCTCAGGTGGGTGGTTTATTTAACGGTCATTGTGTGTCTGTGCATAACAAATAATAATAACTGACTTAAAGATGACAAACAGTCCATCCGTGTAGGAGTGACTCACTTTGGGTCCTTGATAGCCTCGAGGTCCTGGAGGTCCAATGGGTCCAAGAGCTCCACTTGGTCCCTGTGAGAGAATTCCATGTGGGGAAAGAACTTTCATGAAAATTCAGATAACTATCAGTCATAGATTGTCTCTTTAACTAGGAACAAACAACGCACAGGTAATCCAGGTTTGCCAGGGTATCCTCGGTCTCCTTTCAGGGGAATAATCCCGATCACACCTCCAGGGTCGCCCTGTAGGACACAAAACAATAATAAATGGTTTGGTGAAACAATGGCTAATCAAACATGAAGATTAGACACTGTTGCAAAAATGATGGCGCTGCATCAACTTGAGCTGACCTTCATTCCAGAAATTCCAGGGATGCCCTGTGAGAAGAGAATCATATTAACAATGTAAATTGATATTTTTTCCACAGGATGGTGACTGTAATGTGTGCTGGTCGGTTGCCCTGTTACTTACAGGAGGTCCTTGAAGCCCAGGAAAACCAGGAGTACCATCCCTCCCTCTGTCTCCCTGAAACGTGAACACACACAAACACACACACACACACCAGTCAGAAGGCACAAACAGTAAACACATCTGATTTAAAACTAAATAAAACTTTAGGCTTACTTTAGTCCCATTGCATCCTGGGATACCATGCAGACCTGGTGGGCCATCATTTCCATTGATTCCCTAAGAGTGGGAGCACACACAAAAAGACCATTTGCAGTTGCACTGACAAGGTCTCTGCCACTTTCTGACCAGTCTTACAGCTAACCTCCCCGCATGAAAAATAACATCATCTAAAACTGTGTCATCTACAGGGTCTTGCTTTTTAGTCATATGACAACATTGTTTTTGTAAATTTAACTAGACACTGAAGGACGAGAGGCGGATCAGAGAAACTCACTGGTAGTCCTGGATTTCCCGGAAAACCTGCCCGACCAGGAGGACCCTGGAAGATGGGAGCCATATCAGAGTTACTATTGTTTGTCACATCACATTGTATTGCATGTCACACTTAGGACGGTAGGTCACTTACTCGCACTCCTTTCAGTCCAGCAGCTCCGGGATCACCCAGATCTCCCTACGAGCACAGATGACATCAGCATCATCACAGCAGAGGAATACGTGTTATGATCTTAATAGATTATTTTTATATGAAATCATTTCACAACGACATAAGTATTGACAAAGGTGACCAAAACCAGCTCAAATAAGTTTATTAATTTTAATGTGTGTGTGTACTGACCGTGGGGCCCATCGGTCCTGCAGGACCTTCATGTCCCTGCATCCCTGGAAAACCCATATTACCTTGAAGACCTGGAAATCCACGCTCACCCTGTGAAGCACAGGATGATGATGTGAGGATAAAAGTATTCCTATTTACTTAGATTAAAAGGAATAGTTTATGGCACATAAAATATCAAAAAAGATTTTGATTTTAGAAATCAAACATTGGTTCGGTACTGAACACCAACTATGCAATTTGATTTGATTTGAGTTTTTAAATCGTTCTCTTGATTTACTGTATTGGTATCCTTTCTTGTAATAACATTGATTTTATATATATAGCAAACTTCAAAATAATGTTTCATTTTTTCTGCTCTTTAAGCTTACATGGACATTGGTCAATTTAACTTCATAATGAAAACTTTAACAATTTTTTTTTACAACTTCCAGTACAGTGAACTAGATGGCAGCATTCCTGCTAGAAAAAACATCATCCATTAATCCAGTAGTCTCCCTCTGACCCGCCAAGCATGAGAAACCTTTTGTGTCCATTTCCATCCTCTGAACACAACACATCTGTATTCAATCAGCCGGGAGAAACACGGAATCTCGAAATCATCAATATAGTTACCACGGTAACTCCTGTTGTGCAATTTACGGGAATTACGTCTTTGGAAATAAAGCTCACACGGGTTATTGTGGAGCCTTTCAGAAACTTTTCAAAACACCGCCGTGCTTAGGGTCCACGGCGAGTTGGCCGAGCTCCAGTGAACACAGTGAGTATGACTGTTGTTGTCAGGGGAGCTGGATGTTTGGCTACTGTTGCTGTAAGAATGAGCCATGAAATACCAGACTGTTGCACAAAAGAGGATAGATAACACCGTGCAGGCGTCTGATTTAACTCAGCCAATAATTCACCTGAACACTCACACAGCAGGAGTTGCATTCAAAAAGTAATCAACGTTTGAGCAGTGCTTCCCAATTTCCCAAAATAAAGCAATGTGATGACTGCACGTTGCATATATCCACAGGTTGCAGCCAAAGAGGGATTTCTTTTTTATTTCAACCTTAAATTGATCAGGACATACACAATTATCCCATAGTCTAAGGGCAAAAGGGAAGAAATAAGAACAAAATTAGAAACGTTCTCATTTCTTGTGACTGAAATAATTTCTTTCCTGGTTCCAGTATCATTCATTTACTGATCTAATAAGATATATCAGTATGTGGCAACAAAGCCAATACATTTTTAGTGAGTTGTTGACAATAAAAGAATAATACACAGGATTTTTTATTTTGTTAATTTAACCGGAAATAAAACAAAGAAGACACCAAAAGCACATTTTGCCAAAGATAGTTAATAATAACTTTTCATTTTTGAGGACATTCATGCAGCAGTGCTGACAGTTCAAAGGCTCACAGACAGTTCAGGCCAGTGACATCACTTGTGCATCTCGACTATCCGAGAGCCCCCCCAGCTGTGTGTGCGGACATGCTCTAATTCAAACCCATCTCTGTTCCCGTCTTGGTCTCTGCTCCGTGACTGAGCCCCAAACACCGCTTTTCCACCCAGGCCAAGCCGCCGTCCGCCCCACTCAGTCAGAACATCGGAAGCACTGACGCCACCGTTTCGCCCCGCTATGAACTGCAAAATAACATGGTGGTTTCATATACAATAGGTGGGAAAGAAAATAAATCTCACCTTAGCTCCTTTCACACCACTGCAGTCACATTTTCCACATGATGCCCCGCAGCCCTGCAGAAGGAAAAGAAACGAACGCACAAATGAGCCATCACTCATAAGAAAATAGCCATCACTCACAAGAAAATAATAAACACAAAGAGTGGAGCGAGAAGGACAATCAGCCAGCTGGGAATTACAGACAGCCGCTGAGGGTCACCTGACGTCATCCGTCTGATGTTTAAAGTGTGCTACAAACTTCATTGCATGATGAATCATCCAGTGTCTCGTCTCGTTCACCCCACTGACGCTGTATCATCCCCCGCGCCTGCTGATCTCGGTTGATTGTGTTGATGCTGTCGAATTCGTTCTGGTTCCTGACTAACGAATCAATGCTAACCATACTGCTGGTCTTTAGAGCCCTCGCTGCTTTATTTCAGCACTGAGAGCGGACCAAAACGACAGAGTAAAACAGCCAAGTAACTGAAAGATGGTAAAAAAAAACTCAGTAGAGCTAAATTTCCTGTGGCTTTGTCAACACGAGCGACCTTGTTAAACTCCAATTGTAAATTGTGTATTGTTTATTAACTACACTGCTACTTTAATGTTTATTGATGACCACATTGAAAGACTTAAGACGGGCTTTCTTCAGTGCATCATGTTACCCTGAAGCGTCACTGATACGATTCGGAGATGCAGGACATCACTGCAGCTGGCCCTCTCAACCCTCACCCGCCCACCACCTCCTGCTTCCTCTCCAGGGGTCTCCATAGGATGGACCCTGGGAACTGGCCTGCTCTGCCTTGGCTCCCCTCCTCCTCCTTCTCTCCATCATCCAGCTGTTGCTGGACTCACATGGACGGCGTCCGGCCAAAGGCCTGTCAGAGCGTTGGACAGGCTCGGTGGGCAGAGAGGGAACAGCTACCCACAAATGTTCTCACACACGTACACACATGATCGCTTCCAAGAACCGTTCATCTAATACATAGGTCAGTCTGTGTTTTACATTTTGTATAACTCAGTATGCTGTCTTTCTTCTTACAACGCAGTCCTCTTCAACAAACCTGATAATGGAATCAATGTGTGGCTCTGAAAGCATGGGAAAGCTCATAAAACAGACCCCACTCTCAGGACATTCAGCCCCGACCAAGTGATCTTGCTTTGGTCTATTCACACACGTGTGGCCTGCTAAACATTCTCATTCCAGCTCTGTCACACATGTCTAACTCACTCCACCTCCGCGCTAAACTTCTGGTTCCTTGAGTGTGTCTTTTCACAGGATTTATTACTACAACGCCACTTAAAGAAAACTTCCGGAACTCCTTCAGATCAGATTGGTATTGTAAGACAAACAGGGCAAACGGAAGGTTAACTCTGAGAGTGAAGTACATGCACATTTTATCATGGCCAACTTGTTGGCACGAAGCTATGGGAGCTGGATTAACATGATTGTGACAATTCATCCATGGAGTTCAGGCCTACTAATGCAACACAGGAGCACATGACCCTTGCATTTTGTCAGCACAACTCAAATAAGTCACATCTGCTCATTGTTTGTACTTTCTGCAGTTACTACGCAGAGCAGGCATTCCTGCATGTTCACAAGCCTCAAACTGGCGTTCGGTGATGAAGACGCTGGGTGCGCCCGTGTGTGAAAAAACAAACCCAGCCATGTGGTGTCTATCTATCTACTATCTACTGACAGCTCCATAATCTGCAAGTGGATCAAAGTGTTTCTTATCTGATTTTTTTCATCGTTTGTTTTCACTCTACTTCTACTATGCACCGCCATAAACCCAAACACCAGATGCAAAATATGGCAGACAAATCCAGCTGACATTCTCACTGAAAGAACATCACGCTAATGAGAGCAGTGGGATAGATTTACCAGATTACACACGCACACCTCAGATAAAAAGATCACACACACAGTGACTGAAGATTCAATTTACTAGATGTTGATGTACAGGTATTTGAGTCCACCCATGCCTTTTTTTTTACATCGCTACACGTCAGGTGGATTTTTTGAGTTTTTTAATTATTTTTGAACACCCAATAAAAGACTGAGAGCCATTAAATGGAGTTCTTTTCTCTGCTTCGTTTATTTGTTGCATTAAGCTCATTTACTTTAAAAAGCAACTATTGATACTCATCATAATATATCTAAAAACTGCATGGAAAGTGTTTTTTGATGCATTGTACTACAAAATCACAATTTTATAAACCGTCTTGGATATAAATATGAATATCGATAGAGCAGTTTCTACCAGTCAAGTATTGCAGTTACTGTCTCTCAATGTAATACCTTCCTTTAAATGATCCTCTTCAGATCCTTGCAGGTTCCATTATACAAAAAAAATGAAAATGATAAAAATCAAGCTTCTAATTATGATCATTATTTCAAATTGTGCTTCTAAAACAGGACATAAAACAACAACTAAATTCGCCATCCCTGAATCATTATGGAATTGTTTAACTCTGAGGTACAAACTTCCAGCATAAGACGGTGTGTGCGTGTGTGAGAGGGAACGAGGAGATAAGGTGATGTTACTTCCACAGAGCAAACAGACTGTGTGGTGAGTGCTGATGTCCGCTGTGAATATACAGTAGCTGGTGAGTCACTGAGCCCTCTGGGAAACGGCATCAGATCCAGCAGACAGTCTGACGTGTCTCTGGACAAGTGTTTATGTCATTCCTCAGTCTGGATGGCAGACCTGGATGTCTGCAAACTGTGAAAAAGCAATAGGACGTGTGCTGGCAGAGTGATTACAACAGTGCTTCATCATAATTGTGTGTTTGGGATTATTGAAACGGTCTGCAGCTGGCACGGACACAGAGGCCTCAGGGTTTGCTTTGACATATTCGGAGAGAGCGTGCTGCTGTATCTCTGTCCTAGACGTTACATCAGTTCAGGCCTCCTCCAAAAAAGGCCTGGTGTTTCAATAACACTTCCCTGATATGTCTGACATCATCAAATACAGATGAGCCTAGGAGAGAGGAAGTGATCAGTGATGTTTACTTTAAGGGGCAAGAGAGGCATCCCGTTATAACACATTATCTTGTCCAGTAAAGTGAGTCCACCATTGGCTTACATTAGGAGTGCAATGTTCCAACTCACAAAATACATTCACAAGCGCTCTCTAGCAGTTCTAAAGGCTTTTAATCATATTACATGGGCCTCCTCGCTACAGGGAGTGAGATGAATATTAAAATATAAAGATTTGTGAGGAATAACCAGCTGACAAAGATCATGTGATATTAATAAAAGCTCCAGACTATGAACTAAATTAAACTTGAGATCAAATTGTTTTGATCATCATCTCGCAGGCAGCTATTCTGTAGTCGTTGCTTGTTTGCCATTACCTAATCAAATCTGTGGAGTAATTCAGTGTATCTAATGGGCCTTTAGGGAAAATTATTTCCTAACATTCCAACAATCAATCAGTACAATATACAGACTCAAACTTCATTTTTGATCACATCGTTCTCATAAAACACCCAATTACAGGCTTTATGCTTCTAAACTAATTCAAAGGATAAATGGGCAAGTCCCTCTGCTTGTGTTGCACCCAACCTGCAATATTTATGCTTGAATGTTTCCTTAAATGTTCAACTCTTTTATTATGAAATCATTTTTTTTCTTTCTTACTACACACGTTTATACACATATTTCAATAAGAAGTGTGGCAGTACCAATTGTAACCACATGGGGGTAGAAGCGTTCCCATCACTGGAGTGCTCCATAGGGATTTACGAAAGCTGGTCTTTGCTGCCATGGTAAAGGGCATCTGAAGATCACAGAAACATCTGGTCAATGTCATCCACAGACTTTTCTTAGAATGATATCACATTCCTGCCATAACCACTGCTGTAGGATCTCACAAACCACTGGGTTCTCATAGAGCGGATGAGCACATGAATTAATGCTCATATATATATATATATATATATTCATTTCCTCTCTTCTTCTATACAAATATCGCTCACACACACATACACACACACAAACTGATTAAACACCGGTAATGAGTAGAGCTCCTAACATATAGTAATGGTTATCAGAAAAACATCTTGGGAGGGCATTGCAATTCTAGTATTCTTATTACTGTACAAATTTGGATTAAATTAGATTGATTCAGATTCATGTCATACAAAATCAGTCTAAAATCTCTCTCTCTTTTTCTCTCCCTGTGTCAGACACATATGTATAGTAAGACTATAGGATGTAGCCACACAATCACAAGATTAGTACCGTCAAGGAACTGACATCTGCCGATATTATCCTGTGTAAGGCATAATTAAATGCTAAAAATTAGTGCTGAGGCTGAGGCTCAAGGTGAGCCGGTGAAAATCTATTAAACAGGGAAAAAGATTTGACCGGAGAACTCAGTTTATCTCTTCCGCTGAGAGGAGTCTTCCTTCCCCGCTGATAGGAGTTTCCCTGAGGGGGGAAACCAGATCAGCTTACTTACTTTTTATTCTAGAGATTCTGTTGGGCCCACATTCTTGTCTCAAACATCCATGAACCAAGCATTTCTAACAGAGTATATTGGCAGCTTAACAAGAGTCCTGTGTGAACTCCAAGAGAGTGAGAGTGCTGGTGCTGATGAAAGGAGGCTTTGATGAACCCACTGTGAGCCGCACACGGCACCAAACAGATACAAATAGTTACAGTGAGCAATGGTACAATACCAGGTATTAGGAGGGCTAAAATATCCCCAATAATCTTTAGCAATTAAAGAGTTTCATGCAACCACCATTGCAACTGTATTGTCAGTCACATGACTATTTTCTTACTAAAGGTCATCTTTACACACACATTTAGCCGCAAGAACCGCCCAAAGGGCCCAGAGTCGCTCTGACTCAGTTTGCTTTGCCAATTTGCCTGGAATTACCTCTTGTGGATCAGTCACATGATACAATTGGGCCCAAAAAGAGTTTTACCAGTGATTTATACTGGGAAAGGTGTCATTGTCAGGGGGGGACGTGGTCGAGGGCAAGGAGGGAGGACTCAAATGCGGAGTTGAAAAATAAAAGACTTTAATTGTCAAAAACTCAAAATCAAAATCGCTCCAACCAAAAAAGGGAGGAAGGAGGAGAAAACAAAACAGACAAAAACAGGGACCTGGACTTGAAGACTTGAAAACACGAAACAGACTTGACTTGACTTACTTGACACATGAACGCTGACATGTAATGACGCCACACCAGACAAGGGACTCACAGGGCTTAAATACACAAGGGAGGTGCAGGTGATTGAACACAGGTGGAAACGATCAAGCACGGCAGACAATCACAAGGGAAGACAGGACAAGGCAGGAAGTGAAGTTACCCAGGAACACCAGAGACATGAAAACTAAAAAATAAGACAGAGCAGACCCAAACCGTGACAGTCATCCCAGTAACAACACTTGAACAGCCCTTATTTAGATCAATAGGTCATAAAAGTGTCCATGAGCCCAATACTGGGGGCAGGGGGGCAGCAGTTATGTGCTTGCTCTACAGCAACATAGATGTGAAATATCGGGTCAACTTTAACATTGGCTCCATGTGACAGTGAGCCACTTTCATATAATCAACTCTAATAATATACCAGTTTACTTTATACTGTCATGATTCCAAAACTAGCCTGCCCATGTGAGCAGATGTATTATTATAGCCATATTGTTGCATTACGTAGTTTGGGGTTCACATTTTGGACGATTGGCTGTTTGAGTTGACGGCCAGTTGGCTGATCCAATTACTCCTAATGACTACGATGAGATGGCTTTTGTTAACAGCACAATATTGTGCAACGATGTGAAATTACACATTTCACATAAACGAGTCCCGCTGAAATAACAGGTGGAGTTTTTATTCTTTCCTTTTCTTACTTTTCTCACCAATGTTTGTTGAAGCGAGTTTGACAAGCCTCTGTGTAACCTTAACCACAGTGAGATGGTTAACCCTGTACAGGGCACCCCCCGTAAAGACATGCTGAGGGCGTTAAAGTACAAATCATTGCTTCCACATGGAGACAACCAGGATAGTTCTACTCCATTATCTCCACAGAGATCTCTCTCGGCAGCAGGGCCCATTAAGCAACACCAAATGAGACCGTTTAGCTTAGCAAGCTTAGATAGAGGCAATACGAGGCCGTGTCATAAATGTAGCAGCAACATATACACGTGCACATGTGCACATTAAAGTCCACACATACGAGTTGAATTGAACTATCCAGCTGATTCTCATGACATCTAATCTATAGGATCTATGATTCTGGGCTACATTCACTGAAACTGAAACAAACTGAAACAAGAAAATAATTAGAAACATAATTTTTAAAAACAAGTGTGTGTGTGTGTGTGGGGGGGGGGGGGGTAGCTAAGTTATTTCAGACTGTGCTGCTCTGGCATTCCTGGCCTTCTGTGGTACTGAGAGGCTGGCTCGAGAGAATAGAAGTGGAGGAGGGGAATTTTCTGTCTGACTGCCATACTTGGAAGACACGTCTCCTGGTGCAAGTTGCTCCGTAAACAGCGTGTGTGGGTGAGCAGCGCATCCACCATCTGCAATGCTACGATGTGAAACATTTTTATGAAACGACAAGACAGATACTGAGTTCAGGGAAACCCGTTGACCTTTCTTTTTTTGATTTATTTATTGGTGAAGCAATGTGACAAAAATAAATACATATAGTGTCATCAAAGGGGAATAAAAGGCGTAGGCAAAGAAATCCATCGGTATACTGTATAATACCACCAAATTGGTCTGGGGGGAAAACAAAAAATGTGGTGGACTTGTGGCAGTGATAATAATTAAATATATGCTCAACAGCAAACTAATAATAACATTATTATAAGAAATGATTATAATAACCATAATTATAGTTATGGATACAGTGACACAGCCACCGCTCAAAGGAGATGGAGAGAAATAAATAAGCCACAGGACGCTCATGTGGGTCGGCTGAATGTAAAGCTACTGTCAAGAGCCTGTTAGCTCAACAGGATCCACCGCCCAAAGGGAGTAAAGTCAGAGTAGTAGCTCGTCATTTAAGAGACACGATCCTACCTGAATTATTACCTCAAACACCACAGTGGTGTCATGTGAATGCTGCAGAGAAGCAAAAGGCCAAGATTCCTACACCGGGAGACATATTATACAACATCCGGCAATAACACAGGGCTATGTTTTCTGTGTCCTTTAGTCAGAGAGTCCTGTAGCGCTCGTTGGCAAGGAAAAGCTTAATGTAAAACATGTCTGTTCTGGCCGCAGGCAGCAGGTTTTCATTTACACCACCGTGTGACTTCTGTAACCAAAATCAGCTGCATCTGCAAAGAGCTACACACACACACACACACACAATGAACAAACCCACGAGTCAATCGCCCAAGCATGATCATGCGTGACCAGATTAATGTTGTCATCAAATTTGGGACCAGAAGACCAGAGCAGCTGTAAGTGCATGGCTCTTAAGAGATGAGGTCTAGTAGCTAAGAAAACAGAATCTTTAACCCAAAGAAAACAGTATATCGCCCACTTATCAACGTCATGCAGGTTGACGCTTTACTACTCACTAAACCTTACATGAACACTGGTCTATGTAAATCAGTGGAGCCTAACATGGGCAACCGTGGACAGAACCGCAAACAAAAGCTCATCCTCTAGGATTGCAGAAGTTGTTCAACATGTCAGCGGACAGAAGCAGCCGTATCAACAGTTCAACTAGCAAGTCCCGCATGCTAAATGAACTCAACAAATGGGAAAATTCTTTCACACTATTTCTGAGTATTTTCTAGTTTGCGCAATGTGTGTGTGTGTGTGTGTGTGTGTATTGTATTATATAAGTGTGGTGAAATAAAAACTTCTAGAGCTAGTTGGACAAATGCAGCTGTTGGAAGAGAGTTCAGGAACTCGCTGTGTCTGTGATTACTGTGATACAGCTGTTTAGACTGAAGAAAGAGAGCATGTAAAAGTCAACTAATTCACTGGAACATTAGCATTATATTTCTTGACAATGGTTTGGTTATCATGACCAACACCAAACACAATTGCTTTTAAAACACATTCCACCTTAAAGCCGCTAAGAGATCCAATAGAATAATCCTGCCTTGGATTAGAAAGGTCTCCGACCTTTCTTAATCAGATAGTCAATCTGCATCCCATCCTGACCAGTAACAAATGAGCCTCTCACACTCGTCCTGATGACCTGTAAACTCTGGCCAGACAATTAGAGGGGATTTAGACATTCAAACAGTTTTCAGTAAAAAGGTCATCTTGATAACCGCTCCTAATCTTTCGCTGTCAGTGTTTATGTGCATGTGAATTAAATCTTACCTTGTTAAAAACGAATTACCTATCTAAGACTTTTTCTTTTCCCTTAGTTACTTTCTGACTCTACTGCACAAACACACACATGAAAACTCAAGCACTCCACCCAAGAACAGCAGGTCGGAGTGTTGCCCTGTAGCCAACCATTGATATCATCATCATTGATAAAATAAACATACTAGTTCCTAAAATGCAGTAAATTTTGTTTATTTCCCATATAAAACATAAGTGTGAATTATCCGAAATTTGATGAGCTAATTGAAATGAGTCTAGTTCCAGTTTTGATGTCTTAGCCACTGTGAAATATTGGCTTTTTGGTTTGTGCGCAGGACTCGCATACCCACTCATCACTGGTCTGAGCTGTTATTGTTCCACACAGTAAAAAAACATGAAATCTGAGCATGGTCAGGTACTGGTGGAATCAGAAAGAGAGAGACGTGGGAGCAAGAAACAATGACTTTGTTAACACGTTTGTTTTCTCTGAGACGGGGCCAGTTCACTTCAAGTCGGCGGCTGCAGCGGTCTGAGTAGTGCAGCTACTCCTCTGTGAATGTGCAGCGCTGTGCCACAGGATGTAGGCTTTAGAAAAGCCATTCTTTCTACACGGATGAAGGCCTCTTCCTTACCTTTTATGCTCACAAAGACAAGAAGGGGTTGGGTCAGTCTCTCAAGAGCGCTCTGGTATCTGGCTGTGGCGTCAGCACGTGAGGACGAGGAATGACCTCAGCTGCTTTATGTCCCCGACCAAATATGTCGCAGTTTTACAGTTTATCAGACATTTGAGCAAAATGTTACAGTGACCTTTGACCAAAAGGGTATTTAGTGAAGGTTCCAGGTTTTGTTTGTTGTTGTACAAAATAGTTTCGTAAAATGCAGCTGCAGTCACAAAATATAGGTGACCTCAACGATGGGCACGGCCATGCTGACAATAAGAGGTCAGAATTTTGCTACATCAGATAAATACACAAAAACAGCAAATCGTTTTCATATGTGAAGGGTGGATGATGAGTTTGAAAAGAAAACCAAGTCCATCGCTCTCGGAGGAAAAGCCCCATGGAACAATGTGAGATGTGAGTCATTTATGCGATGAAGCATTTACATAACTGTAATACGGGGCGACACAATGCATCCATCGGGGAGCATGCATATGCAGGAAGTGTGTGTGTGCACAATCCTTTTTCACAAAGGCTTTTACATTTGAGCGTGCTCCACATATGTGGGAGTTGTTTGTTCCCAGTGAGGAAATTACCCCTCATCATTGACATCAGAAACACGGAGTAGAGGCGACACTACGGGATCAAGAATAAGTGTGAGAACAGGCGGAAATTCCAAAGACCAAAGACAGACGGCCTTTATCCCAGCACTTCACTTCCAAGTCTGCAACAAACAAAATAGATAATGGAGCCCGTTAGCCCCATAATCCAGCCATAGACTTCAGATGATAGTTATCTAATAGACAGAGCTGCTCTCTATTGTTCTGCTGTTGCCACATCAAGCCTTATCTCTTCCATCACCATTACAGACGACATACGGCGACTGTACCGTGAAGAACAAGTCTGCTTGATCAGTTAAAATGTCTTAATCTACGCTGAGCCTCAGCCATGCATTCAAAGCTCAGCATATCGCCTCTGCTTCATGTCAACCACGGGATGTGACCGGCTTTCCTAAAGCTATCTGATTAAGCTCATTTTTTGCTAGACAGCTACATAAATGAACAACTCTCATTGTGTCCAAGTCGACACAGAAAAGCCGACGGCAGCAACATAACGATAAAAGAATTTAAAAAATGGATAAAGCATCTGTTGTTCCATGAAAGAGGTTCAAGGTTCTGGGTTTGGATACAAAGGCACTCTCCGGTCCTCTGAACTACAGTCGGATCTGCTCTTTCTATCAATACTCCTCTGTAAACGCAATCCCATAACAGTGTATGCCAATCCCATCCAAGGTCAGAATGGAGGATTTTGATTGTTTGCCATGATGTTGTACAACAAGGTATATGGGCCGTCCACTATGTTAAGTTTTTATTTCAAAGTCTGCTGCTCTAAGGTAAAAAAACGATTGCACCACTTCAGACACCACTGTCACGTGGAGCCAAGAGGAATAGGAAAGGTCTCCCTCTTCGTTCAATTGACCATCACTAAGTCCATCAGTGACACACTCAACACACCTTGTCCCTCGCTCTCCCGTCTGCGCTGTCAAAAGAGGGAGACGAGGGAGCGAGAGAGAGAAGAATCTGTAGGTGTGAACTTTAATGTCTAACCAAATCATCTAATCTTAGTGTGCTTTAATGTTCAGTTATTTATAGAATAAGTCAAATCAAATCATTTGTGTGTGTAATGCAAACACGGCCTGCAACATAAAAAAAAGAGACACATGGTGTGACACCTTCTTGGACTGGGTCATTAAGAAATTATTGTTCAATGATCTGAGATTTAACTTTAATCATGTCAACTAAAAGTCAACTACCACATAGTATTGTGGTAAGAATTCAAAGTCAGATGTTAGTTTTGCAGTTTTCTAATTCACTAATAAATGATTGGCGCCTGACACCGTTGTGGTCATTTCGATTTTGTGGAAACTACCCGACTCGAAACACTGCCAGGTTAAGGTTTCATGTGCTTTGTTAGTGGACTCATAGTCGGGTAGGAGTCCACCTTCTAGCTCAATAATTGAACTACTTTCAATTTGAATTTCCAACGTAGTTGGATGTTGCGACCCGACTGCAAAAATGCAGCAGTGTTTTGAACCATAGCGGACTGACAGCAATCATTTACTGAGTCTCAGCATTCATGCAAAAAATATCTATGACATTTGCTTTCCTTCCATTGCTGCAATCTACTGTGATTTATTTGAAACAACAGATCAGATCAGGAACACTCAGTTCTGTAGTGGGGTATAAAAGGTCAGCTATTCATTAAAGCCACCTCAGATTTTATCTTTGTTTGTTTTTTACAAATTTGCATGAGAACAAACTGTCTTTTTCTTTCAGACACAAACAAAAATATAGAGAAAACCTTATTCTGTATCCAAGGCCAGTTAATGACTTTTAATACAAACAAGTTATGCCGATAATTCTATCATGTTGACCCAGGGAGAATACACAAACTATGTGTATCTGAGAAGCTCCAGCGTTGTCCTTATTTATATTAAAGGAACAAGAGGGGCACTTCTATCCTAATAATGAAAAGCGGCATTACCAACATTCGTTGTGATTGTTGCAATGTGTATGATGTATTAGTAAACACATACATGCACAGACCTTAATGTATTTAGTTTAACAATGCATGAATAACCACTGTGTGGTGGGAGGATTGGATATTTGACTGAATCTTACTCACCCTCGGTGTAATGAAGCATGGACTACAGCTAATAAGTACATTGAAATAATAAATAACATTGTTTCTGAGGCCTGACTGCTCTCAAAAACAGAAACTATTAAGACATGGTTTAACTGCATTACAGGCTGAGCCCTTGTTTACCTGAAATGTGCACTTTATAATGTTGTTTTTCAGTAAAATAAAACATTTGCATGAAGCAAGCCAATCCACTTTTCCATGTTGATAAGAGCATTAAAATGAAAAAAAATGGGAAACAAAATGAAGGGACATTTAAAATAAATTAAAAAATGTGATTAAGTGTGATTAATTTTGTGTTAACTATGACATAAATGTGATTAAATATTTTAATTTAATTTCCTAACCATCACATTTCAACACTTCTCCCAATACTAAAAAAAAACCCAAAGTGATCAATGTAATGATCCCATCACTGTCTTTATCGGACAGAAGGGTAGGAGTTCAGGTCAAGGTCATGAGACAAAGAGATTTGCTACAGGTTATAATCTCCTATATGTTATAATCTATAAACATTCCTCCACTTCTGGGGCCCTCAACCTCGCCTGTTCCTTCTCTCACCCCACAGAGCCACCCGCTACATCCCATCACTCTCCTCCTCCCACCTCCCTGTCAGGCAGATGTATCCATTACGCCATCTCCGACCAAACCAGAAATTACCTTTATGACTCACCAATTTCCCAGTTAACTTCACCATAGCAACACACCCCCTGGGAAGTAAACCGATCCCGAGCATCAACACAAGTGGGGAAAATATCAGCGTGAGACTAAAGATGTGAAAAGCAAATGTTACAAATGTTACAAACAATCAATAAATGCCTCATCCGTGACGTTTGGACCACAGGGAATTGAAAAAAAGGTTTTACCATGCTTAACCATAAGTTACTATGTGAGTATCAAGTGTGGGGAGGTACTATCTTTGCCTGCCAGAGGCTCCTGTCAAAATACAGGCACACTCACACGATAGCAACTCTTGCAAATGCAGGCATTTTTACAACACTTGGGGTCAGGGGTCAGGCAGGTTATGCCTTCCCAGGGTGCCTTGCTTGGCTGGTGGCCGGTAACAGTAAGCGGGTCAGCTGTTGTGTCTGTAGGGGGTGATGGGGAAGAGGTTGGAGACTAAATGACAAGCAGCCTTGTAGGCACAATGGGCAGCAGGATTCCTAGCTTTCAACAGGCGATTTACACACGCTAACAGCTCTCTCACGGCTCCCAACATATTTAGGTTCACCCTGTCCTGGGACATCATGGCGAAGCCGGGAGGTGGACCCTGGCAGCACTGAGAGGCTCGTCGTTCCCACCAGCTACTTCCTTTCCCAACTCCTCGAGCCAACGTCCTACACACAAACTCTCATACCAGGATTCTGCTAATCTGTCCTTCATCCTCCTCCTACTCCTCCTCTAGGAATTACTAATGACTCATTCTGTCCTGAATAAATGACCGCCAAGGGAGAGACTCTATTCTGTTGGTATCGTTTAAACAGTGGGGAAATATACTCAGGATCGGATCATGTGTTGAAGTGTTGGGAGCCAAGCTTGACATGGTTCTGCATATTAGCTTCTTGCTTCATCCCTAAATAGAGTATAGGGCATAAAGCCCTAGCATTATCTTTTAAAACATGACCTTTGCAAAGTCAACCTGACCCAGACGCGTCTCTGACGTCTCTGGCGTCTCTGAGTCGTCACTTGTGGACGTTGTGTTTCTTTAGTGTTTGTTATTTTTACACTTTTGTCTCAGTTTTGATGACCGATCAGTGGAATCTAAATTTCAAGGATTGACCGTGAAATACATCCATCCGTCCAGTATATTCACCACTGGCCTCAGTTTGGCACCACTGATTATGAAGAAGCTCAAACAGGAGACTGCAACACGCAGTCAGTGTCACGTCTTTGTATACATGGAGAAAAGAAGAGATAAACGTACTGAAGCGCCACGTTGATTTCGTTGACAAAACACTGATTTTGTTTACCAGAGTCACATTAATGAAGATGCAGGATACAAAAGCAAAAGGCCGTTAAGTACTTCATTTCATTGTTATGGACATAGCTGGTGAGCAAAGCCCCTTTGTGTCCCCCAGGCTGCTTTGGATGGCCGACAGGAGCACAAACTTCCTGTTTTGAACCTCGAATGGGTAGATGGGAAAATAAGCCCAATCCCAACAATACTTCCTGAATGTTGAACTACTCTAGTATGTCATCAGTTTCATCTGATCTGAGACAAGATGTCCAGCCAGATAAACACCTCCTCACCCGTCCTCTCTGTGTCCAGATGTCATACGTCTCTCTCATGTTTATGCTTCTAAATCCATGCAGGCGGAAGATAAACAGCTCCTTCTGCTGCTTTGTTTAACCCGATATGTTGCCTCTCAGCATCACACACTTCTATCAAAGCTTTGTCTACAGAGGAAATATGCAATAAATAAGAGGATTGGTTTTCCTAAATAAGACCAGGGGAAGGGACGTCAATGCCACTATCAGTGTGGATGTGGATCATACATTTTCAAACTGACTTTGTGACGACAAATTGCAGCTACAGTCAATCTGACATTTTTTTCCTACATCCCGCCGTGAGATAGAGAAACTCCCCACGAGATAATACCAGGCTCCCCTGAGGTGTCAATTTGCCCTGAAATGGAACATGTCGCTCAAGAGGTTAACAGCTTGTTTATCTTAACTCTTCAAAATAAATGATAGCTCTCCACACACATGAACAAACAGAGCAGCAGGCCTCGGAACTCTTTCTCTTTTCCTGCTACATGATTTTTTTTCCATTAAACTACTTTTGAATGGGAACTCTGGATGTCCAAACATTGCTTTTTGCCTCCCCATGTGAGATGCCACCCACTGCAGCCTGGCCAAGAAATTCCCATTGGTCAAACATTTGCCCTGAGAAAGATTTACTGACAAGTATTTCCACTCCCTTTGCACTGAGTTATTGGTGCATATTTCTTTAAAAAATGTTTATGTCAAACATTTTTATAACTTGAGAGAAGAGATACACACTGCACCAGTTTATCCACCTGAACATACTTTAAGATAAGTAAGTAAGCTAAAATGATTCATTAGGTTATTTCACTATACTATTAGAATATATCCAAGTGTTCCTCTTACCCACTTACCCCCCTCTCTTTAACACACACACACACACACACACGCCCCGTGTGCCCTGCCCCTCTTTTTTCTCTCTCTCTCCCCCCCCCCCCCCCCCTCTGGATAAGCGTAAGAGGCTGGACAGCGAGTAAATGCAACTCTAAGTATTAGAACTGCCTCATGAACCAAACAGACAAGAAGTGTTATTATAACTGTAGTGAATTAATAACTACAGTTATGAAACAAATAATGACATATATGAGACTCGAACAAACTAAAAAGTGATAGTGAAACACTAAAATCTGATCGAAGCTCAATAACAGATGCACACTGTTGTTAATGTCAATTTAACGGTCGGAACCCATCAAAGAAAAACACAACAAATAGCCGACTTGTGCACGTTACGTAAATTAAGCTTACGAGATATGCGTCGTGCCCAAGAACACTCCGATGTTCCTCCATCCACTCACCTCAGCCCCCGTCAGGTCTACACCGCCGTACAGAGCCGCCAGCAGCAGCAGCAGGGTGGAGGACGGTGTCAGCATGGTGGAGAACCGCCACCAAAAAACCACCACACACAACAGCACGTGTCTGCAGCTTCTCGTCCTCTCTCTTGTGTTCAACTATTAACTTATCGGAGGAGCGCGGACACGTTGGGCTGCATCTTTGTCCGAGACGATGTGAAGTCCCGATCAATGCAACTCGCTCTTGTTTCTGCTGCACCACACCCCCCTCCCCCCCCCCACCCTAAAAAACGACCACCCTCGCTTTCATGCAAACGGACTCGAGCGTGCATGTTACAAACACTTTGACTCTTGTCGGTAAGGAGAGGGACCACGCGGCTCACTTTTGGTGCGTTTTATTTTGACAGGTTTTGGTGCCGCAGGTATCTGCAAACCTTCACCCGGAGCGTCCCAGCCCCGCGATCTCCATTTCCTTCACCTGGGAGCCTGACAGTAAGTAACATCTCTTAGTGACACATTGGTTAAAACATCCATTTTTTTTATTGCAGCTGCTCCGCGAGCACCTTGCGAGTTTAAACAGTATGTCTGTAAGTTGTAAGTTTCCCGGTGGATCGCAACGCGTGGACTCGTGTGTGTGATCGGGCTTGTTAACGTTTGGAGGGTATCGATTTGCTCCTCAGGGGTCGGGGCCGACATGCTGTGAAGTCATTTCCACGAGCGAAACAGTGGATTTGACGCGTTTCTGTGCGCATGAGTGGCACCATGCAAGGACAGAGGAGCAGAGGACTGGAGGACCTGAGGTGAACGGATTCGTCGCGCAGCAAAGCCCCACTTGTGGAAAAGTCAGTGGTCACTACTGTGTACTAACGCTGTCACTGCCTCTGGCCGCAGGCTGCTGCTCCTGTGCCTCTGCGTGGCCATCCTCGCCTCCGGAGCGCAAGCGGTAAGTTTTTCTCTCCACGATATTTGCTCGTTATTTCACTTGGAAAAACCGCGGTTGGTTTTTTTTGTTGAGGAGAAATGCAAATGCAGGCGGCGGTGAGTCCGGTGGAGCGGACCGTGGGAGGGTCTGGTTTGGTTCGGGGGAGTTCCTCCTGTAGGAGGGGCTCTGCGTACTGGTAAATAAACAGCAGAGCTCGTACAGTTAATTGGGAAAATGACTCATGTCGACATTCACTCTGTTTCGCTTTTGCAATCTGAATAAACAGCTACACTCTCGTGGAGATATGTGCTTTGTTTGACCTTTGACCTGGTAGGGATTAAGAGTTGCTGTACTTGCACCTGCATTAAAGCACTGAAATACATATTGGGGATACATCCCCTCTGATGGATTACTTGTCTGTGGCACATTTTAAAAGACTGATAATTGATATTCATGTTGTACCTAAATGAATGGAAGCAGCTTCACAATAGAAAAAACAGATATCTGAATTTGTACTGCATGCATTTAAAAACTGGTGTACTTATGCATGATTTGGATTTACATTACATTTTTAAACAAACTTTTATTCCAATATCTACTGGTGCTACTGGTAATCTGGCCATTAAGTGATCCCTGCCGAAACTCTGGATTAACAGCAATAAAAAAAACAGTCTTGGTTTCATGCAAAGAGGATTCTTAATTCTCTCTCTGTGCTAACATCCCTCACCTGATGCTAAGCAAAGAAACTCAAACATTTAGAGGGAGGTCTGTAACTAAAGATGAAATAACTTAAAATAACCCTGGTATGAGCATATGAGCCCAGTAAGATACATAACGTAGGGCTGTGAGGCCTTCCCCTTTAATCCAAATCAAAGATCCACCATTGCAGATTTGCAGAAGAGACTTCACAGCTGGCTCAGGTGTGGCTCATTTAGCTTTCAATCAACATCCTGAAAGACATAAAAGAGACAGCCAACAGGGCACAGACCCCCAGTGGAAACCACTGATAAGAGTGGTGTCAACGAGAGGTCAAAAGGCAGGTGCCTCCGTCAGCTTAAGGTCTCCTCAGAACGCCCTATAGCTTGATGCTGAACCTCTTTCTACTTCGAATTTGTTTAAAGTAATTTGTGTTGTGGGAATTATATGAGGAGTTCAGGGAAATGTTATAAACCTTCAGTGGCCCAGATTTTTCCAGAACAAACCATTAAACAGTCCACATAGATCTGAATGTTGTTGAATGTCAGGTGAATGCACTGTCTTAAGAAAGTAATTCCTTTAAATGATTTTGGTGGTCACAGGTCGAGGTCACTTTAACCTCAGGTTCTTCTTATTCTTGTAAATACGATAGTTCTGGAATGCCTCAGGCAGATTCCTTCAAATTCAGTTGACAATTTTACACCACTGTCAAATAGGATGATGGGATGAAGTCCGGAAAGGTGGTAATTCAATTTTATTTGGAATGATGAATACGCATGAATTGGAAATCCAATCGATGTCCCATGCGGACGTTTATCTGTCATTGGAGGGGGTCAAACCTTCTCCCTATTGGACATAAGGGTGTTCATCAGTGGAGCAGATCCATGTGTGTGATGATGTTACCGTTCACTGCTCCTGCGTTGGGAAAAAACCCTTCTGTTCACGTAAAATGATTTATTGTCTTTCCTTATATCCATAAACACTTTGAGGGATTTATGTGAAAGAGAAAACGCAGATGTTTCATTAAACAATTGTAATGTTTTACGAGGACAAAGTAACAGCCCTATTACTTTTTTATCCTCTCTCCCTTTCCACACCTTCTGACTTTTACACTGAGTGAGTGTGTTTTGCCCTTCTGTGTGTGCTGGTCAGATGGCTGTCAGACATTTGTTAGATGAACAAGTTACTTTCTTGGTAGTGATGAAAAGGCTCGTTGTCTCCTGCTCTTATCACATTGGGTCCGGCCTTGATTAAAGGCGTGTGACACAGCTCAGCTCCTCTGTGTATTATGCAGCTTTGCTTAAGGGCAGTTTAGGAGGATGGCAGCCGTCTAATATTAGGTTGGCATTATCCATGTGCTCTTTGCAGGAATATGGGGGGGGGGACTCACTCGGTCAGCCTGCTGCGGTGCAATTCCCTCATTGGTTTTATTTATAATATATTTAGTTTTATATATATAACCCCATATTCCTGCAAAGAGCACATGGATTGTAGTATTGTGTGTCCGTGGCAAATGTGTGTATGCTTGTTTTTCATTTGGCCACACTTAAGGGCGGGGTGAAGAGCCATTTATTGAGAGGGATTGGACAATTTAAATACAGTTTTGGGATATGAAAACCCATTTTCGGGGCAGTCTTTCCTGGACAACATTCACAAGCACATATTGTGACAGAAGTAGTTGCTGAAAAGCGAGAGCTTGAGAGAGAACTCCTTTTTAACCATCAGAGCTGGAATGGTTGTGAATGTCGAATTGTGACGGAAATTGTCTGAAGCAGCCTCTCTAATTCTCTAAAAGTGTTGGGAGGTTTGAGCTTCCAACCAGCGGTTCTGATTGAGTCCACATTATCATCCTGATCTATTCATCAATTTCTTTTAAATCTGAGAAAGTTACCCTTTTTTTCCTGATTTCAAATGGTTGACAGTCTTCAACCCAAATACAGTTAATTAACTACCGTAAATGACTAAATCTATCAAATCCTCATATTTTACAATCGGTACAAATGAATATTTTGCTTCAAATCAATGATATTGACTGAATTGAGTCTCACACTCTTTTATCATGTGAAGTTTTTCAGCCGACCCCGCGTGGCCCCGTGGAACGTTTGTCCTTTTATGTTCGAAGCAGTTCTGATCTCCTAAGTCAGTTTTATTGGTCATATGCGTTGACCCCAAAGTGCTCCATTTCTGGGCTTTTGGGACGGTTTCTTGAGAGGATCCTAATTTCTCAATTTCCTGATGCGCATTCAATGCCAAACTAAAAACAATGATTTCATGCGCTTCACACCTGCACACGAATACTGTTGATCAGTCTCCAGTGGCGCAGGAAGGAAGGCTCCACAGGCAGCAATGTCCACAGGATGCTTCCTATAGGACCCTTTGAGGGGCTTTGATTCACGTGTGTTTGAGAATATATTTCAAGATGTGTTCGAGCGCGGGGTAATGCGGGGATGATGCTGGAAGAGGATGTCTCAGCTGTGGGAGTTTGGTCTGTGACCCTGAAAGGGAGACGTATTTGTCTACAGATTCCTACAGTACCTGGAAGACCAGCAGCAACATCTGCTTTAGCAATTACCAGCTGAGTGGATGATTGTCAAAAATGTTCTTTCAGCATATGCCTGTTTGGCACGGTTGCCTTTGCAGCTGCATGGCCGAACAAAATTGAATAGATTACGTTGTGAAGAACCACAAGAAAACATGAAAATGATAAGAAAAATGATAGAAACGCACTGCCACGCATTTCTCTTGGTAAAGCTTAAGCCTCCCTCTAAGTATGAATGAGTACTGCGTGATGGGGTTCACCCAAAGGAAAGCAGACACGTGACTGGCCTCTCAAAAGTGATTGTTTTATGGCAGAGGGAGGCGTGTGTCCGGGGCGAGAGGGAAGATGTCTGACTGTGATAAAGATAGAAAAATGACCGGCACGTTGCCTGCCAAAATACTGGCTGTGGTACAGAGATCGCCCGGCTGCAACAATCAAGGGAAGAGCCCATTGTACTGTGCTGCAGGAAGCCGCGTCTCGGATGAGAAGCCCATGTGTGGGGCTTCCCTGTCACTGGTGTCATTTTCCACCGAGGTGTTGCCCTCACTTTGCAGACCCACCTCGCTGACCTCGCCACATTTCTACTGCGTGACGTTGGTGTGGATGCACGCTCGCTCGCGTGTGAATGGGTGTACGTCCTGCGCGCCTTTTGTTTGCTTTAGTATTGTTTTCCTCAGGAACAGCTGTTTGAAATGTGGTGGGGGGCGATTATTTAATTAGTCTCAGTGGTTTGACATTGTGAGAGCGAGGGACGTCCTGGCGAGCCTGGCAGTTTGCCCCCATTGGTAAAACAAGCACACATGTACATTGATAAATACTGTAAAAAACTAAAAGTCAATCCGTCCAGTATGAGCAGGTATTGAGAGTGTGGGAGCCTGACTTTCTTTCTCAATCTTTGAGAGTTTGGATCTTAGCTTAGCAAAGTTCATTTTTATGGGACACATCCTGAGTGCATTGTGTGAAGAGAAAATAGATTATTCCAGAGAGGCTAAACAGGAAAAGGAAACAGGTTGGAGTGTAAACGTGTCAAGAGTTTCTTCACAGGCCGCTGGACCCCACAAATTCCAGAGTTTGCTGAGTACGTGATGTGTTCGCAATGTGAACTCATTGTTGTCCAAACTGTTCCTAAAGTATCACGAAATTGAAAAGGGAACGTATGTTCCTGGTGGCAGTCTGACCTTCTCTATTTGACAGTCTGGGTTGATTCTGTTCTGGTCTCATTCTACCTCTAATACCTCAAAGTTTTCAGAAGTTATATAGTGATGACCAACTTGGCATAGGCTGTTTATAAAGTATGTACAGTGTATTTTATCTCTAAAGAACCGCACTATACGGTGATTGAAATAGCTTTTATACTGGAATAAGTCAGTGTCTGTCAGTCCTTTAGTTGGCATAGAGATGCTTAAACTTATTATTTTGTTACTATTTAGAATATAGTTCACGCTGCATTTTGGTTACTGTGCGGTCCTCATCTGCAGCATCTTATTTCCAAGCAACGATAATCGGATCCCGTGTGTGAATGTAACTTCCTGCAGTAAAGTCACTTTTATTTGACTTGGAATTCAGTTTCGGAAGTAAATTCCTTGTCGATGTTGCCTCTGGAAAATCCATATATATTGTATATGTCCGCCCCTGTCCTTTGCCCTTACTCCATCTCACAGTGATTAATGGGGGGACAAAAGGGTCCCATGAGGTTGTGCCGCACAAATTCCACCCAGTCCTCCCAGGCCTCTGTCTCTCTGTACAACTCTGTCCGTTGCTACCTTTTATAGCCTCATTTCCCCCCTGTTCTCCATCTCGCTGTCTTCTGTCCCCCTCCCTCTCTCACCGTCCATCTCTTAAAGGGACACTTGGCAGACGGTCTGTCCTCCCCCTCTTTTAATGTACTCTTCCCCTCTCCGCTTGTCTCCATAATATCTCAGCGCCCCTCTCCCCCCTCGTGTCCTCACCGGACATGTGCGTCTTTGGTTGTCTGTCTCTCCTCAGCAGAGGTACGTGTTCTCAGTGAGCTCAGAGGGATGATGTTTCAGCTGTGTTTACACTGAGACCTCACATACGTACCCTCGCAAAAAGACTGCTGGCTTGTTAAATCCCGCGTTGTTTGGTTCAACAGGTGCTCACATGGTGATTACATATCTGTAGTCATTTGTTTGAATTATATCCTGGTGTTAGTAGGCCCTCCATAATGTCCCAATCCCATCAAGAGGGAACGTTGCCATTCCCTGATCTCACTTTCGGGCTTTACACATTTTTTCCTCTGGATTGGAGCCAGAGCCTTCATTCCCATCGCAGCTGTGGCCAAATAGATTAAACTGAATTATTTCTTGTCATGGGAAAAACGTTAACAAAGTTAAATGCAAAATTTGTGGGAACATAACCATGTCCAATAATTCTTTTCACTCTCCGTCCCGCTCCCTTATCCCTTGAGATGTACAGTATAGCAATGAAACGAGTTGACTGGCACCCATCGATAGAGCCCTAATAGCTTCGCTGATACCAACACTTTTTGTCTAACGGCAACATGAGGCTGACATTTGTGGCTTTGAGAGAACGTTCTTGAGAAATATCGGCAGGAAACATTCATGTAATCTCTAAAATGCATCATTAGCATCATCTTTGAGTGCAGCCTCACAGAACCACCAGCATGGCCTCTGTCATTAGGCCATTTTCATCCTTTCTGTCTCTGGTCTCAGGGCTTCAAAACCCTACCATCCAATCACGATTAGTTAAAGCTATAATGTCTATGATTTAACAATGTGAGTCATCATTCCATATTCCTTATGAGGACATTCTCTACTCGTAAGTAGAAGAAAAAGGGAAAACATGACGGTTCTCAGGAGTATTAGATGCCCATGTTCTTACTGAATGGATCCTCCCATCTGGATGTGATTGATCATCTGATTAGAAGGCTAAACAGTAGGGCCTTCAACATAGCAAAGTCTGACAGATTGGACAGTTAGCACTAAAATGCCAAACGGTTCTAATCACATCTCCGTTCAGGTCAGACTGTAGCAGGAAGCATTGATTAGAAGTGTTCCCCTGTGGGAAATGGAGTTGAGATTCTGTGTGACCTGAGGCCAGTTAAGGAGAGGAGAGGTCCAGCTGTGTCAAGTCCAGGCCAGAAACCAGGGAAAGTTTATACTCTGGTTTTGGACACGCTGAATTTAAGTCGTTTGGTTTTTGGTTTGTATTCAGGTACTGAGCTGAAAAACCAAAACCAGCCTGGCAGTGAAAATGCTCTGCTCAGCTCAAAGTTTTGTTTCGGCAGTAACAAAACGATTAATTATTAACATCTGTGACGACCCGGTCGTGACACATCCCAAATACAAAGTACAGCTGACCTCTTGGTGGCGCGCAAGGAAAAGTTGTGACCATTAAAGTCAGCGGGCTTTGTCCTCTGTTTTACATTTAATGTACCCTCTTAATCCAGATGTTGACTTTATGTTGCATGCAAAGAGGGGATCCTTTGACAAGAGTTGTCAAAGTTTTCAGCTGGAGAAAGGGAGCATCACACACCCAGTGCAGAATCCGTCTCACCACTGACATGGAGATATGGGCCCAGATACACATGACAGCAAATCAACCAGCATGTTTCCATCACATATACGAGTAGCACTTACAGAAACCATTCTCGGAGCTTCTTGTTAACAGGCCAGGTGGTTGTTTTTTTTATGAGCAGGGAAGAAGGGCCTCTCATAACCGTGACATATAGTCCCACATACAGTGTATGAATACACTCGCACAAACTATTAAAATGAAAATGGTAAAAACTCTCCTTTATTACTTGGTGTTGGTAAATACAAAAGAAAATACATGATGTATCAATCAGTCTCAAACATTAAAAATGAGGTCTCCTGAGACTAGAGCTCAATGGTGTCTTTATAGTAAGTTCTTATGAAGTTGGTGTAGGTGTTGCTGGCAGCAGCCTTTGGATCGGTTAGTTAAAGTGCTTGTAGAATTGAATGGGCATCCACCACATTGATTTGTGGAATCAGGCATTCCTCTAGGCCAGGGCCAAAGTGGAAAGGCCACAGGGCCGATACTCCATTAAGGGTAAGCCATAGCCTCTGACAAACAGCCCACAAATCACCCACTTATGGTCGCAGGTCTCCTTGTAGATGGATTTGGTTTCTGTTGATTCAAGAAGTCCTGAGAGCCTTGATTACTGTTATAACAGCAGCTATTTTTTACAGCTATTTGTCCATCCTACTGGTGTGAGTTACTGATGGCCAGCCTACAAACCGTGTCATCACCACTCGCAGATCAAACACTCGTGTTGACCTGGAACAGTCTGTGATGTCTGTTCATTTGATACCTCACAGGGGGGGGGGGTCTCACACACAAACACTGTTTATGCTTCCCTGCGTCCTTTCATGTGTGAAAACGGAGAAACTATCTTAAAGAGGCCATTTGTCATTTCCATCACCTGAGGTTCGTGTTGATGTTGCTTAAGTGATCTTTCGGTCACATGGAGGTTGACGTGTGAATGAGTAAGAAACACTATCAGTGTGAGAAAGATTCTTTTAAGTGTTAGATCTCAAACAAAAAAACATAGTTTCATGTGGAAAATGACAATCAGAAATGGGAGATTTTTCATCTCTCTGAAATCTGTCCGTCTTTGTCAGTCACAACAACCCAACTCCTTTAAGTCCTTTAAGAGGGTTTTAGTTCAATAATAGCTGCATGGATGGATGTTTCATTGAGTAATTACCTGAGGAGATGTGAAATGTACAGATGTGTCTCCTTCTTTTCTGTGTGTGTTGTACGTTTCGATTTCATTGAATAGGCGAGAGGCATCAGTGTATTTTCTGGATTTCATTGAATATTTTATGTACTGAACTATGTTAAGTGAAGTAAAAACCTACATTTCGAAGATTATCCTAAATACATTCTCTGTATTATGTTTCTCTTGGTGGCATTTGAACTATGTAGGGATGATAGTTCCATTTATGGGTCCATTTTGTCTTGTTAGCTTTGGAATACCATAAATCCTCCCAGCGTCTTTAGCTGAAGGCCAAATTTATACATTGCCTTATTAGATCTGTCTTCCTCTCAAAACCTGACATTATTTTTCTGCATCATTATTTAAAAGTCTCCTTCAGTTGGTTTGTCTGGATTCTTTCTTCCCTTTTAGTCTTGTCCTCATCCTGTTCCGGTGGCTGTGTTGATGGCTGTTGGGGAGTGCTTATGTCTGGGTAAACAGTCCGGCTGACCACAGACAATCTACAAAACCCCACTGTCATCCGCGTTTTCATGTTTAGTATCATGATGCAAAACTTCGATATTAGACAGCCACCCACACGAGTAAAGGCAATTCTTCCTATACTACATATATACTACACCAACAAAAAGTACGAAGTAAACTATCAGACTTTTACTGTGGAAAATACTCATCTCTGATTAGCTGACATCCATAGATATAGCATACAATCATAGAATCTATAGTTGAATGCCACATAACTTTATTATGCAACTTTAGGCTTAGGCTCATTAATGAACTGCTTGGGAATCTTTTCATTACCTGTTGTCAGAGACTCCTGTCATAGACGGTGATGGAATAACAAACTATGGGGAAAAGGAAAATGTCTCCAACTGGTCCAAATACTGACTCAAATGTTTGCGTATTAACGACAAATGAAAGCTCCCGTATTTAATTAAAAATATTATTGGAATTGATAACCAATGTAGCAAGATAAAAACTGAGCGTGAGAAACTGTGCTGTTGATCCAGCTGGTTTTAATTAATTTTTACTGTACATTGAAGGTCATTTGGAGCCGGGCACCAGGGCAGCCGTAAAGAACAGGGAGGCAACAAAAACAGCATTCCTTATCAAGCAAAGCATTAATCAGAACCACTGTGCCTTGAAGACCTTGAACTCCTCCAAGAACTCAAACTCAGGTTAACTCATGTTTGATGTTAGGAAACACTGATGAAGGCAGCTAGATGGTAAATTCCCAAAATATTACACAAATGGCTTTGTAGTATGCCTCTAGTGTACAAATTCACCCCAAAATAGATAAGGACAGATACAAGACATTCATCACACAAATGTCAACTCATTTGTCGTGTTGCCTAGGAGAGGAAGACTACCTGCTGTTACTTGATCTTTCTTTTAAATTCATCTTCCCTGGCACATTTAACTTGTTCTGTGACTTTTGTGTGTGTAGTCTGAGGGTTGTACACAATCGCACAGGTTATTTATATTAAAAGACGTGTGGGTGTTTTTTTTTTGTTGTGGAAAGCATGTGAACGTTTATGCACGTGATTGCAGCTTTGAAGTCGTGCCGATGACTGCAGCGCATTCCCCCAATCACTGGAAGTCGTTCACAGCACACGAGATGATCAACAGCGCTATCACGTGAACAAAAAACAGAGATAGATGACAAAAACACAGCTAAGGACCGGATTTGTCCGATAATTCGCATGACGAAGACATACAGCAACTCATTTTTATCTATGGAATACATACTATTAAGTGGAGCTAATTATCATAATTTCGGGAGCAAAACTGTGCCTCCAACACGCCTCTTCATCTTCATATTTACACAACTTAACATGTAACTCAAAAAATGTTATCCAACAAGGAACGCAACTGTCAAAAGCAACAAGGTAACGCATCGACTTAGCATAACAAAGCAGCAACATATCACAGCAACTTATCGCAGCAACATAAGCCAGCAATGCAACCCGCTGCCAGGGCTCAGGCATTGAGATGCCACTGCCCCCCCCACCCTCTCTAAGCCACCCCAACTGCTCGGCATAACCTCCGGCATCGAGATGCCAGACCTCCACACCTCCCAGTCACACCTTTTGTGGCCACAAGCTTGAGCTACTAGCTCCGGAATACTAGCTCACAGCTAACAGTAATCTTCAGCAATTACACGACAACAACAAGAAAAACCAACCCTACCATCCTCTCCCAGCCACCCTAATTGCTCGGCGTAACCTCTGGGACCGAGATGCCAGAACTTTACGCCTCTCCACGCTGTCAAGAATATAACGCAACGCGGGCAGCAACGCAACGCAAGGCTCATGGCACCGGGATACTAGTGTAAATTTCGCACAGATCCTCATCGATGTACTTAAAAAGGTTTCCACCCAGGACTTTGTCACTCAACCATCCACCCTTTGCAAACAGGATCAGTCGACCATTTCCTCGCCAAGGAAGTGAAAGAAGGCTTCATGAACGGCCCACCCACACTGTCAGGTACGCCTGCAGGTGTGGGTTAAAGGGAGGACTCAGACGCAGGGCTCTCAAGAAAATAAAGACTTTAATAGTCAAGAACTGACCTTCACCAACGACACTAGACATAGACAATGATGCGACAGGGCACAACTGGCACACAGGGCTTAAATACACTAGGGAGGTGCAGAATCTGCCTTCCAATCTCTTTACGATGAGACAATAACAGGATCTACATTCGTATACTGATGCTACTCATTCTGTTTTTTGGGGGGGTTTCTACAAAGGAAGATAGTTCGCAGAGAAATGGCAACCCAAGCTCGCAAGAGACTACCTCCTCAAACGCCTACTATCAAAACCTACCGTAGTGGCAGGGGCCACGTGCAGCCTCGAATCATCCCCAATTAGCCTCACTCCTCAAGGTCTATCAAAGAAAGAGCCCTCGTCGCCACCTTCTCACCTTTGACCTCCTGTGCACTTGTATCATCACTATCTGTTCCAGATATAGCAAACTGCACCTTGCCTTAATCTCGGAAATCATGTTCTCGCTGGCGTTTTTCAGATTCCTCAGATGCTCAGAGTTTACCGCCTCGTCCATCATGGGCTGCTCCTCATAAGCCTACCACCACTACACCCAATCGGATCTCAAGATCTTCATGCTATCAATCACACCTCCCAAAATGGGAATTTTTGTGCCCGGGTGCACGGCAGATCCTCCGACGTAGCTCCCCACAACCCATCCGATCGACCAGACTAAATCAATCAACGACACGTTCACTCACGTTAAATGCCTTAGCTAGTGAATGGGTCCTTAATTCAGAAAGTGGGAGTCACTGCTGGTAATAATCTCCAGGACCCCATACTGTGATATAGGTACTCTGAATATTAAGCTACTGATTTGTCAGTGTGAACAAGACCAGGACCAAATAAAAAGGCAACAATGTATTTCCTTACATCTTGAAGAAAAGAATGAAACTACAGCTGTGTTCGCTCCTTAAGAAAGACAACAAATGGTTTGACCATGAGGCATGCAGATTTTATTTAACTTAATCAATTTGGTAAAAGTTGTCATGTTTTTTACTTTTTGATATGTGGGATTATGGATTCTATATTGAGCTTTGTTACGCTGATCTAAATAAATGCAACAACACAATATTGTCTGAGGCATGCAAAGCAGTGTCTATGGAAACAAGATTAGAGTAGGCAGTCTTGATGGTTGATGGAGAAAACTACGACTAATACTTTGGTATGATTAATAAGTGATAGAGAATGGTGTGTGTGGTCAGAGTGAGGCATGCAGCCTAATTTAAACACATCACAGCATGTCTTTGCTTTATCAAACAGGGTTTGAAAAGAACCGCTCAGATCCACTGGTAGTTAAGCAAGAAATGCCGCCATGCGCATTCCGTGAGGGAGGGGAAGAAGGTCTTTTTGTTGTAGAGATAAGGGATCAGTAAAGGACAACGTCTCCGTGGTAAAAGAAGCTCTTTGTGTCCGTGCAGAGTCTCAATGTGGCCATTGTAAGAGAGACCGCTTGGATCCGCTGTCACAGTGAAGAGGGGGAATTCATCTGATTCTTTCTCTGCATTTTTTTGCCACTGTGGGCATTAAGTTGCCTTTTTTTTCAAACAAAGAGAGACAGGAGGGTATTGAGTATTTCCCTATGGTATGGCTGTGTAGGTGGAGCGCGTAGGAAGACGCGCGAGAGAGACGTTAGTTACATTGAGACTCTCTGCATGTCTTTAGTCAAACGTTTTTGGAGTTGAAGATTTGTGTCTCTTTCTTTCTTGTCTAAACAGTCACTGATCTCCTCAAAGATCTATTAAAAAAAACATTTGGGTTCAGTCAGCTGTTTCAGAATAATTTGAACTGATGTGTGCCTCTGGTTTGGAGCATTAAGAGTTAAGTCTGGCTCTCATCATTACATAATTATTTTGTGTCTACAGTTTTGTCAAGTATCCTAATTGTTTTGGTTCCGTTTCTGATCATGATCAAAAAATTAAACTTTTGCATGTGATTCTCATTTCAAACACCACAACAACACATAAGTTATCCAAGATACCATTCTGTCTTAATGCTGTTACCAGCTATGTCAGCCAGCTTAGCGTTGCTCCACCTCTGACCTCTGGATTGGGAAACGCTGTTTGTGTGACTGCTCTCTTTGATCAAGTCATGTCCCCTGTCTGATTGTGTCATGTCGAGCACAGATCGGCCTGTGATGGTGGGTGGTTCGGTTGGTATGCAGACATCTACAGCCAAATTGTCCCCGTCAGTGGCCCGGGATCAGACTATTTGATGAGAGGATAAGAGGATTTTCATGGGCCATCGTTTATCATGAGTCATTCGAGCCGCATAGAAAACATCCTCTCTGCACACCAGACTATTATAAACAACTGAGCAGGCAATACTGAAGCAATCTTACGCATAAACAACAAATGTTTTGACGAACCCGTGTGAACACAAACATAGCTGGTCACGTCACACCTGCAGCACACAACATTGTCCCCCACACCCTGTGTGGACAAACAGCACCACTGGGTTTATGTAAATGAATTGGACAGCCAAATGTTCCAGTTTCCCAAATATGTGACCTCCAAAAGCGCAGCTCTAACTATCATGCTGTGTGCTTTGTGTCCGACAGGGTGGGAAGAAGCACAGCGGCCCCTGTGGAGGAAGAGACTGCAGCGGAGGATGTAAATGTTTCCCAGAGAAGGGTAGCAGGGTAAGTCCCATACTGTAACTTCTGGTCCAAATTACTTTGAAAAACATCTGTTTCTCTTCCTATCCCTGTCTTCCTTAATCTCTGTGTGGACCAGATTATGGTTATGATTCAGAAGAAGAAAAAACAAGGCCTTGATCATATTTGGTGCTTTCAAAAGGCCTGGGCGAATAATCATTCATGTTTTAGTGCTTCAGGTTTGACATGCTTCAACCATTTGGTGATACTTAGAAAAAGTATTATCAAAGCCCAAAAAAACCCACTCAAACTAATATTGCAGGTATTGTTTGTGCTGCTGTAAATACCCTGAAGCGCACCAAATATTTATCAAGCAACGGTTAAAAATAGACCCGAACAAAGTCACAGTTGTTTGTAAGTAATGTTTGCTTTAAAATGAGATTGCACAGCTGATTTGTTAAATGATGTAGCCCTTTTCCGAGAATACAACCACACGTTTGTTTTAAGATGCAACTACCAATTCCAGTACCCTGTAGCTGCAGCAGTAGTGGGCAACGAAAATAATGGTGGGTTTAGATTTCAACAAGGAAAGGATTTGGTTAGGCTTAGGAAACGATTTTGGTAAGGCCTTAAATTGTTTGTTTGTTCAGTAATATAAGTATGCGTGTTTTGTAACGGACATGAGTTATGTACAGAAATAAAATAACAAAAATAAGATGAGATGACTCACAGGACACAAACAGCAGTCCTCCGGGGGAAAGTCCTGTGTTTGTTTGACCCGTCGCAGCTTTCACGCTCTTTACACAACATCAGTCAGTCTGGCTGTCTAATGCGGACACGGATGGCTTTACACTGGAGTGAGTAGAAAGCACAGCACAGGTTCGGAAGGGATTGGATGGTGACACGTTGGTTTGGAACCCATCTAAAACATTTGGGGCGACAAGTAGTGTTAGTAGTGATAAGTCTCAAAGCTTTAGAGGGAGTGACACATTGTTCATTCATGGGAGTTGTTGAAGAGCATCCATCCGGCTGTTATTTCTTTGATTTAAACTCTTCAATACCTCAGATTAACCGCCACCAAACCTTCTTTTAGCTAAATAATGCTTCACAACAATGCAATGTAAACCTTTTAAATCATGTGAATGTACAAGTCTGTCATCAGCATCCAGTCACATGAAAGACTGTGCTGCTCAAAGTCACTAGTTATAACTACTTAGTCACACATCCGTGCAGTTTAAGTCAGGAAATTTACAGCATTATCCCCCCAACAAGAGGAGGCTGGAGGGGAAAGAGCGAATGTAGTTTGGGAGACCCACTAGAGGGAGAAATGAACAGAAAGAAAGAAGAAATAGGGACCATGGGATTTACCGAGACTCAGAGACTGACATAGACTAAACATTATGAGATAACAAGCTTAGAGCCCGGGGTTCAGCCTGACTAACGGCTGCTTCGTGCTTCCAACACGTGCTGAAGTTGTCAAGGTGTGTTTTGGAGAGATTTCATCCGTTTAGCTAATTAGTTCTTTTCAATGACGAAACATGCTTTCAGTAGACATAGAGAAGCGGTTTCTGACTAACCTTGGTTTACACTTCTCAGTAACTGCTTTATACGTAAACGTAGCTACACACAAGACAGGACTGCTGTGCATGAGGAGAAAATAATGCCAAAAGAATGAGTGGCCCAAAGTGGCATCAAGTACTTGCACCCTGTCATACCTCCTGCTTGTAAGACTAGCTTTTTAGGGGATTTCAGGAATGATTCTTCTCTGTAAAGTGAAACCTCTTTTAAAATCCATATTCATCATATCCTCAGTTGCCCTGTAGTGAATGCAACAGTGCCCAGTAGTGGACAGGTGAAGACATTTAGAAGTACGAGACATAATGCTGACCAGACTACACATTCCTTTAACACAATGAGGAAATGAGTATGTTTCAATCATTTTGTTAATAGGTTAGGTGTTTGTAACATTTGACTGAAACAATCTTTTACAAATCAAAGTGTTTTTGTTGAACCCAACGGACGGGACTCTGTCCTCGTGTCACACTCCCTCGCCTCGTACTTCTGTTTAATAATATAAAGACAGTAGTTCTAAGGGACTGGATTGTAGTAAAAAATAGTAGGAAATCCTAATAAAGGACCGTGGCGCGTGGAGGGGAGAGGGTGCGCTGGTTGGCTGCTCCATGTCCCATGTCAAAGTGTCCCTGAGCAAGACACCCAACCCCTGACTGATCCCATGGCACATGGAAACCATGGGTTAAAAATGCAATGTAACTCGCTTTGGATAAAAACGTGTAGTGTAATGGAAATCTTCTTCTACCAGTGAAGTGCAGCTCTGTATCAAGATCTTAAAAAATACAGAGGAAAAAAAGAGTAAGGAATGGCCCAACAACTGTACTTTGGCATGTGCTGAGAATTTACAGAGCGATTTTACAGTCGGCCAGACCCTTGACCTGCACATTCTCTGTGGATACAGGAAAGCCTGTAAGGAGTCATAGAGAGGAAGTTCCACATTCCACATCTGAAGGATGCAAAAGTCTGGTGACGGGATCGGGAGACCACCATTCCCTTCCTCCTCCCCCGTCTCTCCCACTGTTTCTCTGCGTCAGACAGATGCTAAGTAAACTACTCCCATCGGTCAGCGACAAAGTGGTCACGACAGAGACAAGACAGTGAGCAGCTTTTAGCACCAATAAAACCGTGGCATTGGTTGCAGTAAAGAAGTAAAAAAAATACTCTTTCGTCCCTTTACACATCTGGTCTGCTAAAAATGAACTATAAAAACATTTCTCACGCTCACTGTTGGGGCTCTTAAACCTTCCGAGAATTTTTTTTTTTTGTTCTCTCACTCTTGTTGCTCCTGACTCATTGCGTGCATAGTTCAGCTGTAAGTTATTGCCTACGAGTCATAAACACCACTGATGCAACGGAAAGGCTGCCCTTGTGCGCGTTACCCAACCGATGTACATGTTTACGAATACAATGGAGACCAAGATGGATTCTCACAGATGTGTTCATCCCTCTGGGGTCTCAAGCTTTACGGCTCCAACCATTCCATCCAAATCCCTTCCAAGTCCCGATGATGACGCTTCACTGAATAGGTCAAACGGATCCTTTGCAGCTGTCTCGATTGGCTGAGACCTGACACAGCTGTGGCGATTAGGTGATGGTTCTTAATGAGTCAATGGTGGCTGTCAACGGCTTGGTGGGGCCGTGGTAGCACAATTCTTTTATTTGAGCGTTATCGTCTCTGTGTCCATTCATCTTTTCTTTCTGTTTTTTACCACGGCTCTGCTGAGCATGCTGAGTGCTTTATTTCTACAGAGGGCAGCTGTTTGAAAAAATAAATCAAGCATAAACACCCACTGCTCCAACACCAGAGCGGACAGAAAAAATTAGCGACTTGATGGTGTAGATATTCAAGACTTTAGCAACGGACGAGGTGGATATTTAACCTCATGAGTTGATGGAGACCAAAACAGAGCTTAAAGGAGAGTAAATACTGCCTTTACATTCACTACGTTAACCAGCACTTTGTTTAAAATATCTAATGTTGCTCTATACCTGTTGGATGGGCTGTCGTTTGCAAACAGTGTTGCCATGACAACTTAAAAGGGAGAAAAATGTAACAGCTTGTTGCGCTGCACGCAAGAAGCCAGCACAAATCTGTAAATGCAAGTCTAGAGAAAGATGTTTCTTTCTTAATTCTACATAAAGAATATACCATGTGAGCAATGAAGGAAGGGAAGGATAAAGGGACATATGAGGTAGTTTATGAATCAACGCTGGCTCTCCCATTCTTCATTGGCACAAAGTGAGATGTTAAGTGTGAAGTTGAATATATATCCAGCCAGACTCAAGAGACCGACACAGAAAGTGTGAGCGAGGGAGAGTGAAACCATTTTGTGGTGGGAAATGAATATTTATTCCATGGGTTTTCTGCTGTGGACCCCTGGCAGAGAGCGCAAAATATCAAGTTCCCCTTAGCGCTCACTGTTATTATGCATCATTGTTGTCCTGAGATTGGTCATAAACAAGCAACCCCAGTATGGATAAACAAGTTAATAAATCATGCACACAAAGCATCTGAAGTCATTCAAAATACGAGGGTCTTCTAAAGTAAAGTGGGGCTGAATGTAGGAAAAGGAATCCAAATGGTGGTGTTATTAAACTGAAGAAGCCTGTGGTTTCTAAAGCTTATAAAACTAAAGCAGCATACGAAACTGAACACAAGGCACCGCGCGTCCTCTCCAGAAAACACGTTAAGCAGATCAATGCTGTCTTTTGTGCTCAGAGTCTTTCCGTCTTCAGTTCTCAGAAACAGGGAGTGGAAACGGGTTCCTTTTTTAGCAAACTTTGAATGGAGGAGTAGCGCCCAACTGCATGAGCTCACGGTCTCTCCTCATGCCATTCATTGGACAGAGAGATAAAGAAACAGAGAGAGACGGATAAGATGGCCGGGCGAACAGAGACGCTGTGCAGATTGATGGATGCCGTCTTTTCCACCATGGGAACAGCCGCTTCAGCTGATGTAAAACAGGAAATGACACACGTCTCAGGAAGCCGAGCACAATGACAGTCCACTGATCTTTCTTTAATATAGCCTCCCCGTTTTTTAGGGAACAAGATTGTCTGTGTTTTGGGCTGCGGCTATAAATGGTAGGGATCTTGTTCCATGAAAACAAGTTGTCATACCTTCATCCTACCCATGGCTGTCATGGTTGTTTACTGAATGCTCAGGGACAGGATGGCGGCACAGAGAGGAGTGATGCAGGGTCGAAAAATATCAAAGAGTTTCAATCTATTTCTACCAAAAGGGTACCCTGAACTGACGGTTTTCTGATTCTTTGTGTAAAGGATCAGAACCTCTAAGCTCCTCTAAGGACAAATATAAACAAAATAAATATAAAACCTTTTAAAAGCCCAAATGATTACATTCGTGGTGAAGTAACATTTTGCCTAAGCTTTTCAGATGCATATTTTCTTCTATGGGCATCGTTTGTTTGTATTAGGGGCCTGTTGTAGATTAACCTATCAGCAGAAGACACGGTGCGTAATGGCAGTTTTCCTTTTGTCAGCCCCTGCAATCAGGAGACGTATCCGTCCCTGTATTCCATCTCCCTTGATCAGTACAGGCTCTATTACCGACTTAGGAGCAATTCAATTTAAATTTAAAAAATGTGTGCGTGAGGGGAGGGAAGCAAAGACCTGCCACTGTCACTAAAACTCTTGATGGGAAGATTTCTTTTGATGAATCTTGGAAGGAGGAATTCAGTAGTGGTCATTGGCTGACTTTGTTTTGTGTAAGTATGAGCTGGGGTATGGGACTCTTATACTGGCGTGAATCCCTATAACATTAAAGCCCTTACCAAACAAATTCACATAATGCTGATCATCGCCTATCGCCTAGAGCAGGGGTGTCCAAACTTTTTTTCCTGAGGGCACATACAGAAGAGTACACAAATGACCGGGCGGCTCACTAGAGGTGAGATATTTTGTCTCACTTTGAATGCATTCTTGCTAGTAACTAAATATAACATTTGATAGTTCAACATGTTTGAAGATTTTCATCCTATTTGTTGCAAAAAGTCTGCAGGTCATTCTCTCAGTGAAAGCCTCAGATTTCTTCTGTTGTCCCCTTCATAGTCCTGTATAAAGGGAGACAAGAAGACATTCAAGACCGGATGTGGATGTTTCAAGACTGTTAAAAAAAGAATTATTGGGCTTGTTACCACATCAACTAATGCTGTCCCTACCTACTATCTAGTGAAACCACAGCCTAGGGACCGGGCTTGCCAGAAGCAGTGGGGAAAGAAGACCGTATTGAGCTTGACTGAATTTATTTGAAAAAATAGGACTTATTAACACATAAAACGGTGTATTTTTTAGCGCTGTCAACGTAAACGCATTAATCAATGCGATTAATGTGGCCAAGATTAATGCAACAAATCATTTTAACGTTGTTAAAGTTTACTACCAAAAGTTGACCACGGAAACGAAAACGGCTGCTAGTGGCATTCAGTCACATCAAGATGGAGAGTATGGAATGCCGTTTTAGTCAAAATTAAATAAATGACCAAATACACGGTAATGCATAATGACACAGCATTTCATGATAAATAAATGAATAAATACACGGTAATGCATAATGACACGTACTCGGTAATGCATAATGACACGTACTCGGTAATGCATAATGACACGTACTCGGTAATGCATAATGACACGGTACTCGGTAATGCATAATGACACGTACTCGGTAATTCAATTCAATTCAATTCATTTTATTTTGTATAGCCCAAAATCGCAAATTACAAATTTGCCTCAGAGGGCTTTACAGTCTGTACACATGCAACATCCTCTGTCCCGAAACCCTCACATCGGCACAGGAAAAACTCCCCAAAATATGAAAAAAACCCTTCAATGGGGAAAAAAGGGAAGAAACCTTAGGGAGAACGTCAGAGGAGGGATCCCTCTCCCGGGATGGACAGACTGCAATGGATGTCATGTGTACAGAATCAACAATGTAAAAGATGTACAATACATTCAATTTCTCTAACTGAAATGATACAAGTAATTGCAAGTAGCAGAAGAGGTGTACGGCAGGACCACTGCAGGGACAACCTCCATCAGATCGAACCACCATCCACAGAGGCTTCTGTGGGGAGGGAGAGCAGAAAGATGTTGGTTTTTGATGACAGTAATATGAATCATATTTAAAGTAATGATGATGGCAGCAGCAGGTGTCAGCAAAGCCATGAGCCAGGAGTTAGAACCGGGGTCCGCACGAAACTATGATCCACGGAGACCTGCTAGGCGAGAAAGCACAAAAAACTCCCGGAAAGAAGCTTAATTAGTGATGTACATTAATAAAGCATGGATGATTGTGGGAGGAGAGAGTGAGAGTGAGAGAGGGGCTCGGTGTGTCCTAAGAAGTCCCCCGGCAGTCTAAGCCTAGAGCAGCTTAACTAAGGGCTGGTCCAGGCTAACCTGAGCCAGCCCTAACTATAAGCAATATCAAAGAGGAACGTTTTAAGCTTTATCTTAAATGAACTGACCGAGTCTGCCCCCCGGACTGAAAGTGGAAGCTGGTTCCACAAAAGAGGAGCTTGATAACTGAAGGCTCTGGCCCCCATCCTACTTTTTAAAACTCTAGGAACCACAAGTAGCCCAGCATCTATGGAGCGTAGATGCCTTGTAGGACAATACGGTGTAACAAGCTCTTTAAGATAAGACGGTGCCTCACCAGCAAGTGCCTTGTAGGTGAGGAGAAGTACCTTAAATTCTATTCTTGATTTAACAGGAAGCCAGTGCAGAGAAGTTAATACAGGAGTTATATGATCCCATTTCTTAGTTCTTGTTAATACACGTGCTGCAGCATTCTGAATCAGTTGGAGAGGTTTAAGCGATTTACAAGAGCAGCCTGATAACAAAGAATTACAGTAATCCAGTCTAGAAGTAACAAATGCATGAACTAGTTTTTCTGCATCACTTTGAGACAGGAAGTTCCTGATTTTTGATATATTCCGTAGATGAAAAAAGGCAGTCCTTGAAGTCTTCTTTATATGAGAGTTAAAGGACATATCCTGGTCGAAGAGAACTCCAAGATTTCTGACGGTGCTGTTGGATACCAGAGCAATTCCATCCATAGAGACTGTATCACGTGACAGCTGACTTCGAAGGCGCTCTGGGCCTATCATGATAACTTCCGTTTTTTCCGAGTTTAACATCAGGAAGTTGCAGGTCATCCAGGTTTTGATGTCTCCAAGACAGTCCTGAAGTCTAACAAGTTGGTTGGTGTCTTCTGGCTTGATCGATAGATACAGTTGAGTATCGTCTGCATAACAATGGAAGTTTATGCGGTGTTTTCTGATAACGTCGCCCAAAGGAAGCATGTACAGGGTAAATAGAATCGGTCCAAGCACAGAACCTTGTGGGACTCCGTGACCAACATTCGTGGTCCTCGATGATTCACCGTTCACAAACACAAACTGGGATCGATCCGATAAATAAGATTTAAACCAGCTGAGTGCAGTTCCTTTGATGCCAATCAAGTGTTCCAGTCTCTGCAGCAGGATACGGTGATCGATGGTGTCAAATGCAGCACTGAGGTCCAGCAATACAAGAAAAGATACAAGTCCTTGGTCCGATGCAAGTAGAAGATCATTTGTAATTTTCACCAGTGCCGTTTCTGTGCTGTGATGCATTCGAAATCCTGACTGGAAATCCTCGAACATAGCATTGTTTTGTAGAAAGTCACATAATTGATTCGCGACAGATTTCTCCAGGATCTTAGCGAGGAAGGGAAGATTAGAGATGGGTCTGTAGTTAGCCAACACCTCTGGAGCTAGGGTAGGTTTCTTCAGAAGAGGTTTAATTACAGCTACCTTGAAGGACTGTGGTACATGTCCTGTCAACAAAGACAGATTCATAATATCCAGTAGGGATGTGCTAATTAACGGAAAAACTTCCTTAAGCAGCTTAGTTGGAATCGGATCCAGGAGACAAGTGGAAGAGTTGGATTTCAAAATTGTAGAAGTCAGTTGATCAAGGTTGATGGAAGAGAAACCATCCAAGTAGGTATCAGGGCCCACGGCTGCGTCCAAGGATCCTACATCCGCGGACGGGTTGGCTCCGGTTGGGGGTAGTAGACCATCAATTTTCTCTTTGATAGTCAGAATCTTATTATTGAAGAAGTTCATAAAGTCGTTACTACTGAGGTCCACAGGAATACACGGCTCGACAGCGCTGTGACTCTCTGTCAGTCTGGCTACAGTGCTGAAGAGAAACCTGGAGTTGTTTTTATTTTTCTCGATTAATGATGAGTAATAAGATGCTCTTGCGTTACGGAGAGCCTTCTTATATGTTTTAACGCTGTCTTGCCAAGTTAGCCTAGATCCTTCTGATTTGGTGGAACGCCATAACCGCTCAAGTTTCCGCACAGTTTGCTTTAGGTTCCGGGTTTGAGAGTTATACCAAGGCGCGAACTTCCTTCTTGTTGCCATTCTTCTTTTGAGGGGAGCAATACCGTCCAGCGCCATTCTCAAAGAGCCTGTGGCAGTATCGACAAGATGGTCGATTTGTGACGGACTGAAGTTTTCACAGGAGTCTTCTGATATCTTGAGACAGGACACTGAACTTAGAGCAGAGGGAATGGTTTCTTTAAATGAGGCTACAGCGGTGTCCGATAAACATCGACTGTAGAAACCCTTGGCAGGAGGAGGAGATTCTGGCAGTAGAAATTCAAAGGTTATCAGACAATGGTCGGACAGGAGAGGGTTCTGTGGAAAGATTGTTAAGTGTTCTATCACAATACCATACACAAGAACCAAGTCGAGGGTGTGGTTAAAACAATGAGTTGGTTTGTTTACAGTCTGACAGAAACCAATTGATTCCAGCAAAGAGAGAAATGAAGTACCAAGGCTGTCGTTATCGACATCCACATGAATGTTAAAGTCACCCACTATAATTACCTTGTCCGTTTTAAGGACCAAACTCATTAAGAACTGTGAAAATTCACATAAAAATTCAGAATAAGGACCTGGGGCCCTGTACACTATTACAAAGAGAACCGGCTGGATTATTTTCCAGGTTGGTTGTGAAAGACTGAAAGTCAGACTTTCAAATCAGTTATAATCCAGTTTAGGTTTAAGGTTTATTAAAAGGCAGGAGTCATAAATAGCTGCCACTCCACCCCCTCGGCCTGTGCCTCGGGGGATATGAGTATTAACATGACTTGGAGGAGTCGCTTCATTTAAGCTAAAGTACTCCCCATCCGATAGCCATGTTTCAGTAAGACAGAAAATATCAACATGGTTGTCAGATATTAGTTCATTTACTAAAACAGCTTTAGAGCACAGAGATCTAATATTCAAAAGACCCCCTTTAATTCTCCTAGTTTGTTGCACAGTTGTATTGTTACATTTAACTTTGATTAAGTTATTAAATATAACTCCTCGGTTGTTTACCTTTAACTTAAATAACGGTGTCCGTGGGGCAGAAACAGTTTCTATAGAGTTAATTACGCTGAGTGACTGCTCGGAATGAAGCGCAGAGAAGTGTGTAAGACTGCGACTCTGCTTCCTGGTCTGAACTCTGGGTCATGGATTAAGTCCATTAAGAAACTGGGTCAGGTTCTTAGAAATGAGTTGAGCTCCATCCAAAGTTGGATGGATGCCGTCCCTCCTAATCAGACCAGGCACTCCCCAAAACGTTTTCCAGTGATCAACGAAGCCCACATTATTTACTGGGCACCACCTCGACAACCAGCGGCGGAATGACGACATGCGGCTATACATGTCGTCACTGATCAAGTTTGGGAGGGGGCCAGAGAAAACTACGGTGTCCGACATTGTTTTAGCGTATGTACACACCGATTCCACGTTAACTTTTGTGACTTCCGAGTGGCGTAACCGGGAGTCATTACCGCCGACATGTATTACAATCTTACTGTATTTACGTTTATCCTTAGCCAGCAGTTTAAGATAAGACTCAATGTCGCCCGCTCTGGCCCCGGGGATACAAGTGACTATGGCCCCTGGTTTCGCTAACTTCACGTTCCTCAGAATGGAGCTACCTATAACCAGAGTTGGCTTCTCAGCGGGTGTGTCGCTGAGTGGGGAGAAGCGGTTTGAAACGTGAAGTGGTTGGTGGTTAACCGTGTGCTTCGACTTAGACTTATGCTTATTCCGGACAGTCACCCAGCCTCCCGGCCGCTCGGGGGTTGCCGGGGGACGGTTAGCAGGAGCAAACGATACGTCTATGTGGTCCGCACCGACTATAGGAGATGGCTGGTTAACAGCGGCTACCTCCATGGTGCGGAGCCGTGCTTCTAACTCACTAAGCCTCGCCTCCAAGCGATCAAATATACTGCACTTCTTACATGTACCATTATCCGTAAGGGAGGCAGAGGAATAGCTAAACATGTGACACACCGAGCAAGAGAGAGCAGGGGAGGTAGGGAGGGAAGACATCACAATGTTAGCTGCTAAGCTAATGCTAAAAGAGGTAGCGCTAACGCTAAACAACGTCTAAGCAACTATTCGTTTAAACGACAAAGTGCTGGACGGCGAGGCGTTTAACAACGTCTCACGTAGATAATTCGCCGCTTGTACTGACAATATCACGACAGAATCAACTTGGTATCGCTAGAGCTCTGAAAAAGTTCAAGACATCAAACACGCTGTCGACAGGAAGTGACGCAACAGACTCACCGCCTCCTTGAGCACACCTGTGCATAATGACACGTACTCGGTAATGCATAATGACACGGTACTCGGTAATGCATAATGATACAGCATTTCATTTCACGTTCTTATATGCAAATCAGGGGGCGTGGCTATCTATCACATTCAGAACAGACGACAGAGCCGTGTGCCGTCGACACCGCTAGCGAACGCGGAAGCACCCCCCCCCCCTAGCATGCTAGCATTAGCGGATCAAATCGATCAACATGGGTTATCTGCAGATACTATTTTGACACATATTGAGGGTTTTTTGGAAATACTAGGGCTTGCGGTTCCCACTTCGGCAGCTCTAGACTGCGGTCAACTCAGGCGACACTCGGATATCCGTGGTCAACTCAGCCGACACTTGAATTTTAGTGCACGTTTATGCTGACATTTACGGTACAATTTCTCAAAGTTTGGTCCGGTTACTTGCTCAATACCGTAAATGTCAGCATAAACGTGCACTAAAATTCAAGTGTCGGCTGAGTTGACCACGGATATCCGAGTGTCGCCTGAGTTGACCGCAGTCTAGAGCTGCCGAAGTGGGAACCGCAAGCCCTAGTATTTCCAAAAAACCCTCAATATGTGTCAAAATAGTATCTGCAGATAACCCATGTTGATCGATTTGATCCGCTAATGCTAGCATGCTAGGGGGGGGGGGTGCTTCCGCGTTCGCTAGCGGTGTCGACGGCACACGGCTCTGTCGTCTGTTCTGAATGTGATAGATAGCCACGCCCCCTGATTTGCATATAAGAACGTGAAATGAAATGCTGTGTCATTATGCATTACCGAGTACGTGTCATTATGCATTACCGAGTACGTGTCATTATGCATTACCGAGTACGTGTCATTATGCATTACCGAGTACCGTGTCATTATGCATTACCGTGTATTTATTCATTTATTTATCATGAAATGCTGTGTCATTATGCATTACCGTGTATTTGGTCATTTATTTAATTTTGACTAAAACGGCATTCCATAGGAGAGAGCTTTTTGCATTGGAAGTAAAACAAACAGAGGCGCGACATACAGCAAAGAACTGTGTAGAGGAATTACTCCACGTGTCAAACAGAAGGGAGGTAAGTGCCAAACGGACCACTTAAAGCACCGCTATGCTAAGCTAGCTGCTAAGCTAAGCTTAATTAATTGCCTTTAATCAAGATTAATTCAAAATGTGTGATTAATTAGTTAATTGCGCTACATTGAACTTGTGATTCAAAGAGGCAGAGCTTTGCACAGAATGCTTTCAATGTGCGCCTACAGTTGTGGTTCCAGCTGCTCTTTGCCTTGTAGTTTCTTGTTCAGTGTATTAAGACGATCAGTGAGATCAACTAATATAGCCGGGTGTGCCAGCCATTAAGGGTCGCTCCGCTCATAAAGAGGTCGGCCCGTCTCTATCAGAAGCCTTTTGATATTTGATCACAGGGAATAAAACGGCTCCAGCACAGATCCGTGCCCAGATCACACTGGTAGAGTAAGTCCTTGAATTCAGCATCGACATTAGATTAAAAAGCTTGAAATTCTCTGTGCTGGAGCCAATTAAAAATAGGCTTTGCGTTTGTGCTAATTGAATGCAGAACAAAAAGATAAACATCACTTGAAGGACAACAAATAAAAAATAAGACACAAAATTGTCCACCATTATCTACAGAGTGAACATCCCAAGTTCACATTAGATTCATGGTTTTCCGGCTCCTACAATCGAAAGCTTTTTCCTTTTCTCTTTACGTTCTATTCCGTTTCGGTCAAAGAAAAGTTTGACCCGCCGTCACGGACCCAGCTGTGGTCAGGCTTTAACAGCCTATAAAAGTTGCTCACTCACACATTATGAGATGATGGGTGCTGTTACAGCAACAAGAGGACTCTTGTGGGAGCAGACAAAGAAGCAACTCTTTTTTTTAAAGATCAGATCATGCACTTTTACCCATACACAACCAGACAGACATATATAGATAGTCAAGTGGAATCATAAATTAAAAAATAAATTGTTTGAAAGTGCATTTTTGAGCCTACTTAATTATCTAATTAAGCCATGAAAATAACAGACGAGCAATAGACGAGAATAATCACAAATAATAGTAGTAGTTTGATACATTTTTTGTGCTGTGCAACAATGACATTTTTATCGCGATAATTTGAACAATTAATTTATAACACAGTGTATTGCCCACTTTAATTCATACAAACACTTTAAATGTTACCTGTTCAGGTTGGTGCATGTCGGTTATGTTTGGAATTATTAAAGAGCACTTTGTTTGTTGGAAATCTGCGTTTGAGTCCTCCCTGCCTGCCTTTGACCCGCACCCTCTCCTGACAGAATGACGCGACCCCTTCACGTGACAAAATCAAATACAAAACCAAAGCCTTTTGTCACTGCCAGGACATTAACATTTGATCTAGTTTGTTACAGGAAAAACAAGTTACAATATTACAGGGACCTTCCCAGTAACAGCAAGTCCATATTTATGAGTGTTTTCCCTGCCATTGTGTTGGGGGGCGCCCCCATGTGCACACTCCAGCAGAGCTAACAGAGAACGCAAGTCATAAAATGTGTCGCTCTCCGTCCACGACCTTGACGATGTCATCGGGGCCTTCAAGTACTTCTGCAACCTTGTGAGATTTGGGTGTCATGACTGGCCTTGTGTTAGAATCAGCCAGAGCACATACCGCCCAGTTTAACAAGGGCAAACGAGATCAAGATGAGTTGAGTAACCCGGCGGGGTTCTGTTTCATGTTGTGGCTGGCAAATTGCTTCCTCATGGGACTCTGAACTTAAGCACACTTTAGCCCCTATCACTATGAAACAGGACAATGCCCCGTAACAAGCCTCCCCCACCTCTCCTTAATCATTCTCCTGTGGGCATTTTCTGTTTGTGTCTGAATGCATTGCCCTCTGCGTCTCACTGAAGACACACACACACACACACACACAGTTGATGCATTCCACATAAATCACATTTGTCCACTGTGTACAGTCACAGAAGGAAGGTTGCGTGATCAAGGTGTAAACGTCATTTGGCATGTGTACATTGGTTTTGAAGACAGCAGCCATGAAATGTTATGGTTGACAGACCGGGTTCTCGGGGCTCGTAGGAAAAATGTGACCAGGGTTGTGGGTTGCCACAGCAACGCCATGTGTTCTTCATCTGGCCTTGTTGTGAAACATACATTGAGGGCCAGCTGCAGAGGAACTAATGGGAGTCATATCTCATAATTATTCCACTTTTCTAAGATGTTTTTAGTGCAGTTTTATTTCTTGTGTATCTCATGACAATGGTACCATTTTTTCATTTGACATTACACTCACCGGCCACTTTATTAGGTACACCTGTCCAACTGCTCGTTAACACTTAATTTCTAAGCAGCCAATCACATGGCGGCAACTCAGTGCATTTAGGCATGTAGACATTGTCAAGACAATCTCCTGCAGTTCAAACCGAGCATCAGTATGGGGAAGAAAGGTGATTTGAGTGACTTTGAACGTGGCATGATTGTTGGTGCCAGAAGGGCTGGTCTGAGTATTTCAGAAACTGCTAATCTACTGGGATTTTCACGCACAACCATCTCTAGGGTTTACAGAGAATGGTCCGAAAAAGAAAAAACATCCAGTGAGCGGCAGTTCTGTGGGCGGAAATGCCTTGTTGATGCCAGAGGTCAGAGGAGAATGGCCAGACTGGTTCGAGCTGATAGAAGGGCAACAGTGACTCAAATAACCACCCGTTACAACCAAGGTGGGCATAAGAGCATCTCTGAACGCACAGTACGTCGAACTTTGAGGCAGATGGGCTACAGCAGCAGAAGACCACACCGGGTGCCACTCCTTTCAGCTAAGAACAGGAAACTGAGGCTACAATTTGCACAAGCTCATCGAAATTGGACAATAGAAGATTGGAAAAACGTTGCCTGGTCTGATGAGTCTCGATTTCTGCTGCGACATTCGGATGGTAGGGTCAGAATTTGGCGTCTACAACATGAAAGCATGGATCCATCCTGCCTTGTATCAACGGTTCAGGCTGGTGGTGGTGGTGTCATGGTGTGGGGAATATTTTCTTGGCACTCTTTGGGCCCCTTGGTACCAATTGAGCATCGTTGCAACGCCACAGCCTACCTGAGTATTGTTGCTGACCATGTCCATCCCTTTATGACCACAATGTACCCAACTTCTGATGGCTACTTTCAGCAGGATAATGCGCCATGTCATAAAGCTGGAATCATCTCAGACTGGTTTCTTGAACATGACAATGAGTTCGCTGTACTCAAATGGCCTCCACAATCACCAGATCTCAATCCAATAGAGCATCTTTGGGATGTGGTGGAACGGGAGATTCGCATCATGGATGTGCAGCCGACAAATCTGCGGCAACTGTGTGATGCCATCATGTCAATATGGACCAAACTCCCTGAGGAATGCTTCCAGCACCTTGTTGAATCTATGCCACGAAGAATTGAGGCAGTTCTGAAGGCAAAAGGGGGTCCAACCCGTTACTAGCATGGGGTACCTAATAAAGTGGCCGGTGAGTGTATATGTGGCTAGAGTTTTGCTAGAGACAGGGTCAGGGTAAAAAACATCAAAACATTCCATAGAACCAGATATCAATTATCAATTCTATGTAAAGTACACCAAGACACCCAAGATAGGTTATCTGAGAAGCCTTTCACTTTCACTTTCAATTAACCATGTACATACCCCATGTGGGAAATACAAAAAAATGTTTCCAGGCTGGCAGGATACGACTGTGGGCTAAAACAGAGATTACATGAGTATCCCCGACACTGATGTGACTGGCCGCAGTTCATTTTAAATGAGGGCCAAGATCCCAACTGGCTATTTCCTTACAGATCTAACATTATAGACCTTGTTTTTCATACTGCCATTTGTAATGCTGTTTTTAAAATTAGATTGTAAAGCTATTGTTTTTAATTAATTATCAATACACCAAGAGGTTTATAAACCGCTCACTGCGTCCTGGGCCATCCACTGTGGAAAGGCACACAGCACACTCTCAGACACAGGCACACAGGTGGTTGGTCTCTGAGGTGAGGGCAACACCTCATTCGTGACCGGCCAGATCTAGCTCTTTCTCACACACACACACACACAAAGGCTGCAGCTGTGTCCTGTTTGGACACACATGTGCTTGGCCACAGATGTCCAAGTTTCTGTGTTCCACCACCTCCCCGGCCTCAAGTGTTGATCCTTAACAACTCCGTCTCTCACACACACACATGTACTCTTAAGTCTGGCCTTATCGGCCTTCCCTCTCCGGGCCTTCGGTCATGCCAGAGTTCTGGCTTGCGTGTGTGCACGAGCTCGTTGGAAGTGGGTGCACTGATCGACGTCTAAACACATTAATTCTAATATATAAGTGGCTAAACAGAGTTTCTGTGAGAGACAAGGTGGGACGGATGTTTGTCTACACGTCGTCCGTTTTAACCCCCCTACTTCATCTCTCTCTCTCTCTCTCTGCACTTGAGAAGCGTATGATTCAACTGTTGCACCAGCGGAGGTGACGAGGGTTCCATTTTGTTTTCACAATTCTGGTTGGGGGTCTGTCTCCATGGTAACAAAGCATGTCAACTTTGTAATGGATAATCCTTCCCTGGATACTGCTTTTGATATGTGGCTGTTACAGCTGTAGCCAGCATGGACACGTCGTTCTTTCTGAAACTCAGCATATCATTTTTTAATCCGCTCTGATCCTCCGGGATCTTCAAGGACTTTCTGAAGTCTGACATTTTCCTCTGACCGGGGCCTCGAGAAGCTGACCTGTATTGGGGCAAGAGATTTAAACATTCTAATAGATATCTAAACATCATCTACAGATGTTTATTTATTCAGCCCGATTCCTCCTCAGGGTATCCATTAGGGGAACCTCTTCTTCCTCCAAGCGAAGCCCCCGAAGCCTCTCCCCTAACCCCTGATCCCACCCAGTGCTCCTGGGAGGCTGAGCCCCACTTCCCTCCTGGGTATTAATAGAATGGGATGCAGTTCTTCAGGAAATTAGTCCAGAAAAATATATCCAAGAAAAACATGAGCTAAGTCGCAGAGCAGAGGGGCCAAATCCACTTAAGTGTCTGATCAAGATTGTGGGAGTCGGAGAGGAAGCAGACATATATGTGCTGTGTTCCACCTCGCTGGCCTCCTGCTTCAAGCAATGTTTCCTCCATTTCTTTCTGCTCTACTTCCCTTCAATTTTAAAGCGTGTCTCTTCTTTCCTCAAGTTCCTTTATTTTCTTTTTATCCCCTTCGCCCTACTGTTTCCACACCACCTTTCCTTCCTTCGTTTTTTCTTTTCAACTTTACTTTACTACTCAGTCTCCAGGTCACTCTTTTGTATTATTCAGGAAGTAGATCAGTTCAAAACTGCCGAATAAAACCTCAGGATGCTTCAAACGAGTGTCTGATCAATTTCATAGCTTCCTCGTGCAGTGGTTGGCCGTGTGTAAGAAAGTGTGAGGAGTGAGCTCCCTTCACAAGCTCCAAACACCAAAGCCCCTTTTTGTTAGTGGCAAGCACACCTCACAGCTCAACATGATGCTACGGTTTACATCAGTGAGTGTTGTGTGGTTGCAAGGGCCCCCTCACTAGTCTGCACATGATACTGTACAAGTATTTAACGGTCATTAGCACGTCCCACATCCATGACATCAGAGGATAATGTTCACACTGCACAGAATCAGCCTCACCAGTGTATACTAAGATACTAAGCGTTATTTTGGATGATTCACAATATATACAAGCATTTGGAGTAGAAGCCATGTATAGTTTTAGGTTTGAAACAGGGTGAATGAATCAATACTTAAAAAGAGACACAAAACTGCTGGAGGCAGGGTTTATAGTTGAGGGAATGTTTTATTGTCAGGGTGCAAGATAGGGAAACCAAAACAACATAAACAGGAAGAACAGGAACACATTCCTGTTCTTTTTTTTATTTGTATCAGAAAGAATGTACGCAGCAGTGACTAAATGAATTATCTGGGCAGATAATATAGGCGACATCTTAGCAGTAAACATTCTACGTTTATGTTATCATTGATTTCGTCCTCCAGTCCTGAACTTCATCAGCATTATCAATGGAGGACCGTTCCTGGGTTGGCTTAATGTCGTGGTTTAAGCGGCAGTAGGACCCGAACGAAGAATCAGGGGGGAAAAAAAGTGCTAAAGAAAAGAAAAGCGAGCAGGAGAATGAAGAGACACGCATGGTTTGAATCCACTGTGCAGGTGATTGGACACAGGTGGAAACGATCAGGGAGCAGACAGACATTACAAGAGTGAGAAAACACCCGAGGCGAGGGAAGTAGGGAAGTTCCCCCTCATATCTTCTTCATCAACAAGAACAGAACATGCACGACCCGAGCTGGTTCCTTCCAAATATGTGGGAAATGGTAAAGCCTTGTTCTTTGTTGATGCCAAAGAACATCATCATCGTGTTATCTGGTTTTCTGTGATTTATCGTACCTCTTATCTCTGTTGACTCTCTTTGTCTTTAAATTGGTAACTCTGTGTCTCCATGTCTTCTGTAAGAAATGACCAAATGTCCCAGTTTGTGTGGACAGACAAATGGAATAACATAGGGAGCTTCCTGCTGGTTGTTTATTGATTTATTTTATTCCTCTCTAAGGGCAGAGGTCTGTGACCCGGGCTGCGTGTTCCCATCCTGTTCTTAGGGAGTCGTTCCAAAACCGTCCACCCCGAGGGACAGTCTGCGTCCAGATAAAACGTGCGGTTTTAGATGGGGGGGGGGACTTTTAATAGGTCTGAAATTGCAAACACACCCACGTAGACACATGGAGAGGACATCGATTCTGGTTAATGTATTTTATACTTTGTGAAGAGGAGGGTTTTCTCAGAGATCCCTTGACATATGTTAGACATCATGAAGGCACTTGTTTGCAGAAGCAAAACAAATCCCACGACTTGGAAACCCCGTACACTTCCAGGTTCGAGGTCATATGAGAGCTCTTATCACCACACTCAACAATGATTATGACATGTTGGATGTGAACCTGTGAGCACCAGCGCTCTCCTCATCTGGATTCTCACATGTCAAGTTTAACTGGAAGAGACTGTCCACAAATTCTCCTCACATTCCTACAGCTGCAGATTATAGATCGTGTCATTGTCAATGACACACATTATATATGAAAGAATACAAAAAGACCTATTCGAGATGGCAATAGCAAGGGGTCGGCAGCGGATCAATCAACCTTATTTATCTGCTGTGTGTCTGCTTTCATTTTTGGTCCCATCATCTCACACCTCAGTCAGTTTGTTCAGACAGGAAGGGCTTGTGAGTTTTTGTATGTGCATGTGTGTGAGAAGTGAATGAATAAAAAGCAGATCAACAGTTGTCTACATATGCAAAGGACATACTGATACACACACAACAAACAGACGGATGGACGGACGCATGCCTTCCTGTTTAATCAGGTTCATCCCTACTTCTCTGTGTGGTTTAATCATGTTATTTCAGTCTGTTGGTATTTCCTCCTGACGTACAAACTTTCCGTCTGTTAGGCCATGTAATATAAAATAATGGAAGCGCCATCGCTGACTATGATTATAACCATGAAAGCCATGACATTCTTGGACTGTTTGATGAACAGAGTGAAAATGAAGTTTTAAAATGCACATTGTTTCACTGCTGTGAGCTCACAGCTTCAGTGCATCTAGCTCCAAGCCCAACTCCGTCAAATGAGCACTCATACACTCAGTGGGCGCTTGTTTTCGTGGTTTAAAATACGATTGCAATTTTATGATGTATTACTGTTATTTGTGCAATTACTTTCTCTTTAAATTGAAACAATTGAATAATCACAGTTACAATTTACCACATTTACAAAAAATGTAGCAGTTTACTAAGAAGTAAGACAAAGAAAAACAATAAATCCACATAGTTTTCTTTTTCCTTCAAAATTGAAGGCAGATGATTTTAATATGTAAGCTGAGGAAACTAACTTGACTCGACTCATTAGGATTATTGTCTTCCCTTTGGCTGCCTCAATTTCCTTTTCATTCCTCCAGTAAGCTCAGTAGATTTAACCTCAGTAGATTTGACTGCTGATTGACGGCCCGTCGTATCCCATCTTGAAGCTCGCGAGACATGAGGCTGACAGAAGGAAAAATACAAGGAGCTGCAGCTACAGAGGAAAGTCGGAGGGCAGCACGTGTCTCCTGAGCTTCACGATATGTTGATGACCGACCTTCAAAGAATGAGAGGAACTCCAAAAACATTAATACATTTCGTGACATTTCAAGAGCCCTCAAATTCCTTTGATTTCCGCTCTTTCTCCACAGGTTCAGAAGTTGTTTATTACACAACGCTGTTAATTTTGTTTTTTCCCGTCCATTCCCTGCTACATTGTTTTTTCTTTATTCATTGTCTAGACCACAATTTATGCCTCTCCTCAATAGTGTTTTTGTCATCTCTCCCCCAAAAATCTGTGATTTATTGGTCATTCTCCACCCAGGAGAGATGGGAAGTGAAAGAAAACAGGCAGAAAAGAAAGAGGCTAAGAAGAGATGCTAAGGGGTGTAAGAGCACTCAAGAGCTTGGAGAGAGGAGGGGAGGAAATAAAGTAGTGTGAGGAGATAAGAATGGGGAGTGTGGAGGTATGAAGGAAGTAAAGCTGTGGAGGACTGATAAAGAGGGGAGAAAAATACAGTAGGCTGCTGCAAAAAAAACACTATAAAGATAATACTTTTCCGTTTTAATTAACACTTTCATGTTAAGGTTTAGGTTGTAGTTAGCGCTGGTGTTGAACTGGACTACTGGCGACTACTTGCTGGTTGATTTGAACATACTAATAATTCCGTTGCATTTGACAGGCTTTGGCCAGAAGATCCGCCTCCGAGTCCCTGTGTTGGTCCTTACGCTCATTATTGGGCCATATCTACATCAGCTAGAATCGTTCACCTTAAAGAAAAAAGAACTGCTGGCAGTTTGAATATGACTTGTCCGTTATAGTTTGTAAACGCAACATAGAAAGTTTGCCCCATCGTTCTGCGTACTTTCCCCCCCCCGGATGCGCCTGCTATAGGCTCAGCGAATTAAGAAAACTCAGAGGGAGGAAAGGGTCTCTGCAGGTACAGACACGCACTTGTTGTGGGTCACAAGTAATGATTGAGGGGGGTCGTTCTTCAGACAAGAATCTCTTCTGCGTGCACATTCACACACACACACACATGATTTAGTGCACTTCGCTCCTCTCGCTGTCATTATGTTTCCACTCCCGTCTGTGAATAACAGCGCTTTATTACTTCGATATACTTTTGATTTACTTTGATATACTTTGATATACTTTGAATTTCCTCTTCATTATGATGAAGGATTGCATTGTAAGTGTGTATTGTGTACTGTGTGGTCCACACTGTCTTTATCTCAGTGATTCAGAAGAGCTCTGTTTTAAGGCTCTGGTACCACCACCAAAGTAGTGAAATGCTAATGATGTTAACTAGGGCTGTCAAAAATAGCGCGTTAACGGCGTTAATTAGCTGTTTGTTGTTAATTACGTCAATTTTTTTGACGCATTTCACGCATGCGTAGTGTGACAAATGATTCAGGTCAGGAAAGTGACTCTTCTTCTAGGGAATGCACTTCATCCTTTACAACACATTACTGCCACCTGCAGGCATATGTCAGGCCGTCAGGTTCAGCAAGTCAGAGACCCGCCCCTCCCCCCCCCCCTCCCCTCTTTGCAGCGCCAGTCGTTCTAATCGCCGCGCTCGACTTCAAGGTGTAACCTTTATTATTGTTCGGTCTGAAACAGCGCGCCCAGTGACGGGTGGTGCAGCAATATTGTTGTTCGGGTGGAAATCGGGAGAAAGGTCGGTCCGGGAGATTTTCGGGAGGGGCTTTGAAAAGTCGGGAGGGTTGACATGTCTGGTCATGTCTGGTCATCGCAGCCCTGAACCATCAGGAGCACAAACTCACAGCAGAGTGGGATAAACTGCAGAGGCTCGAGACCCTTCTAGAGCCATGCAGGGAAATCAGTCTGTAACTTATCAAATAACATTGCTTTGATTATTTGATAATAATCTGTGCATTATTTTTTTGATTATTTAAAAAAAAATCAAATATCAATAACATGTATTTATGTAAACAATAATAATGATGATAATAATAATTATGTATCTGTGTCCTGTTATTTATCTTTAGTATGCATTTCAGAAAGAAAAAATGGTTAGGATTCAGGTGGGATTAATCATGATTAATCCACTGAAAATTCTGATTAATTTGATTAAAATTTTTAATCATTTGACAGCCCTAATGTTAACATATCGTGTCCTTTAGCTGTAAATTATGGTGGAAAACTTCCCAGCCCTGACTGCATGACACGCCTCCCATTATTCAGGCAAAGTTGGATTTGTTTTGACAGGACTGTTGACAGTTGCAGTACCGAGATGAAGACATAACACACACCTCCCGTTTCAAAAAGCCACCCATAAACAAAGCTCTGACCACAAGCAGCAACCTGTTTGAATGAGGCTTTATCTCTAACTATCTGCTTCTGATTTGTCTGTGAGCTTGTTTGAATTGTTGTTAATTGTTTAGGCTCCCTGAAGTTTTATTAATTCCTGGAGGAGACCCCTCTGCTCTTGCTTCATTTCACAAGGCACTCAGCGCTTGGTTGGTTCTCACAGGAACACAGTCGGGCCCCTGAACTCTGAGACCATGAAATCACGCCCTTTGACCTGAACACTTGTAAAAGCATATAGTATGTTATTCTGTTATTAAGCAGCCCTTGAGCCTCCTCACTGGTCGAGTACAGTCCAGATGTAAAGGATAATATACTTTATGTGTCCGTGTTTGAGGCACCTGTTCCTTGTCGTCACACGCCACAATGACCACTGACCCTTCCATGCCCTCTTCTTCAACAACGGAAAACACGCGGAAGTGATTTTGGTGGCGTAGGTGAAGAAAGGGCGCACACTTTACTGCCAAGTCTTCAGACACACCGTAAAGCTGTCTAATAGCAGATAAAAACTTGATATTTAAATTATATTTAAATTAGGTCTTTTTTGGAGAAGAGAAACATTCTTACATCACAGCCTCACATTCTCCTGCTTCCTATCTGCCTCCCTGTCTTCTGTCCTTCATCACTTGGAGTGTCATAATCAAATTGGTATATTTAGCTCGTGGATTAAGGGTCTGTCTGTAGTTTAAAACTCAAAGAAACTATAATCAACATTTTCTTTTAACAGCCCTGTTAGGCATTTCAAGCTTGATTTTTTAATGAGATATTTAAATGAGAGTTCTGCCTTTATCTACCTTAACTTCATCTTGTCACCGCCAACATGTGTGCTTTGGGCTCTTAAATAATCTTTCAGTTGCGTTAAAGAAAAAAATCTGCATGCAATTGATTTTCAAACCAAGAATATCTAAAAGACAAAAAGATTTCTTCAACTTAAATATTTACTCTCGGGATGTTTTAGTTTGTTTGCATTTATGTATTTAGTTGCATAGCTTTGTAGACTCTCTGATTCTGGCAGTCAGCTGACAGGGACATGTATACTGTTTGACCACTGGATGGGTGTAGAGTGTAAATTGCTGATGGAGAAGATTTTGCAATAAATAAAGGCGTTTGTCTCCCTCTTGTGATGTGATCCCAAACTACAAGCAGACATTTGGTGATTAGAAATATACAGTATATGAGAAATACACAGGTGTGTTTACTTCTTATTGTATTAATGCTATTCTTTTGTTGTGTTGATAACACTTTTCAAATCTTCTCTTCTATATTTCTCTTTTTCTAACCCCACATATCACCAAAACAGTTCATTTGGATGAAATGCAAAGTTTAATACGTGTTTTCGCAACAAAGTTGACATTTTTTCTCCCTCTCCAACCTCAGGGTCACCCTGGCCCTCTCGGCCCCCAGGGCCCCAGCGGGCCTTTGGGGAGACCAGGGGATGTTGGTATTGAAGGCCCAAAGGGGCAGAAAGGTGACCGCGGCCGTAGCGGCATCATAGGTCCCAAAGGCGATGCGGTAAAGTATCCTCCTCCTGTTTAAAGTCACGACCCGCTGGTTGGTTCTCTTGTTTAATGTGTGGTTGTTATCGCTCCGCAGGGAATGGCCGGTGTTCCTGGATTTTCTGGAAACAATGGCATCCCTGTAAGTCTATCCATCAGTCCGGACCAATGGCCCAGCGGCTCACTGTAGTGATTCCTCCTGCGGTGTGTTCGTGCTGTCTGATCTGAATTGACATTGGCTCTGCAGGGCCACCCCGGACAAGCCGGACCCAGGGGCAAGCCAGGTGCAGACGGCTGCAACGGGACGCAGGGCGATTCAGGGTTACCAGGGCAACCCGGCTATCCTGGCCCACCTGGTTTTACTGTAAGTGCAACTACAGGAGGATAGTCACTTACTGAATATGTAGTGTTTGTTTTTTTGAGAGTGACCATTAAGAGCTCTCTCTTTTTGTTTTCATCCCTCAGGGACAGTCGGGCTGGAAGGGACAGAAGGGGGACTCTCTGGACGTCAGTGTGTTCATGAGGCGCTTCAGGGTGAGCAGGAGGAGTGAAAACCACTCTTGGGCTTTGTTCTGAATTATTACATTGCATAGGCGACTTGATATTGCTCTAATAAAATGTGTGTATATATATATATTATTAACCTCATGAATCTCTGACCATCTCTCCCCAGGGAGATCCAGGCACACCAGGATTCAACGGAATATTGGTAAAACACATTAATAATTTCAAAGCTCCTCACAAGACATGATCAGATAATGGGGTTCATCTATTAATAAATACAATTTCTTGTAATTTTTCTTTCCCATTGCCCTTTTTTTCTCAGGGGCTTCAGGGAAATCCGGGATGGGTGGGTAACAGAGGTATACCAGGACCAAAGGTAAGTGTGTGTGCGTGTGTGTGTGTGCGTGCGTGCGTGTGTGTGTTTGTGTGTGTGAGTGCATTTTCATTTTACTCTGTGGAGCTCCATCTATTATGATAAAACAGGTGCTTATTAGCATCCTACGTGTACCCCATTCTAGGGTCCCCCAGGGCCTCCCGGTCCCCGTGGACCAAAGGTAAGGCAACAAGTATACATATTATATATATTTAATCAATGTAATATATGATATAAATGTGATGTACACTGTAGCAATTCTGCTTCAAGTGTTGTTTTGTTTTTCTGGGCAGGGCAACATGACCAAAGTGCTAAAGGGATTCAAAGGAGGACAAGTGAGTGGCCATGTTTTCCATATTCATGCTAATATACATATATACTGTATATATAAATATATATATATATATATTTATATAACTGCTGTAAATCTTCATTCGAAAAAAAACTGTGAACCTGAAAGAAATATATATAAGTGAAGAATGAAAAAATATTTTATTCAAAAAAATAATAAAACTGAGTCAAAACTATATTCAACCCGAAAATATTTTTCGTCCACTTATTTTTATTTTTAATACAGTGTTGTATTTTTCAATGTTCAACAAAACTTAAACTTTCAGGTTCACATTTTTTTTCAAAAGAACAAAACTTTTGACCTGGATTTGGCTCCATATAAATCAAATACCATAAAAACAAAATGGGTTTCTGTTACTATAGTAATGTAATCCGCTTCAGCTTGAGCTCTTCATCTTTACACCCTCATACAATTAATGTAGTTAATTTACTTAATGACCATGTCCAAGTGCAATATTTTAGGTTATTTAACTTAACGTGAGTATTTTAATTTTATTTTTACTGTTGGGGTGACTTGCATAGTTTAACTACATTTACCAGTAGCTCGCTTGTTGTTCATCTACATCCATGTTTCTATTGGGATTTGAGTAGTTAAATTACTTTATTGCTATTTTTCTGGTTAACTACTGGCCTTTAGATGTAAGCAATTATATCTTTAGGTGAAATATTTATTTTTTTAGGATTTTATATACTTTTTAAAGATTTCTTTTCATTGAAAAAACATGATCAACTCATAGATTATAAACTCGTCCACACAAGGTAAAACAAATGATCTAATCATCCACAACACAGTGAATGGAGTGTGGGGGGCTTTAGCTTTAAATGAAATGGTCCAAACTTACTCCGCCTCCACCAGCAGTAAAGCAAGTTTACGCATTCCAGCATTAACAATCTGATGATGTCATCTTTAATAAGATCACTCACAGCTGCATTCTCTCTGCCTTAACAATATTAATTAATTAATTATTTCTTCAATGTTTTATGTACATTTTGCTGCTGCACTTGCAGGTCTATTTTTTATTGACGGTCTTTTAAATGAAACAGTATTTTTAAACTAGTATTTTTTCCTTCAGTACAACAACTTGATGATGATTTGGTTCTTTGAGCTCGCTGACTTTTATTGCTTTTCCTACTTCCACCTCAGGGAGATATCGGACCACCAGGGCCACCAGGAAACTCTACTCATCAGCAGGTCAAACCACCCTCGGTCTGTACATGTTTATCTTTATTCATTGTTCAAAGAAGGTCTCCGAAATCTGAAATATAAACGAGAGTGTTACTTACACTGATACAAGCTCCAATAATATGCCCCCATTTCAATATTTTAGGCGCCTCGTGGAGAGAAAGGTGTGAAAGGAGAATCAGGAGACCCGGTGTGTGATGAGGGATCATACACATAGATCCATACAAACACATACATTCGTATTAACATCTGAGCAGGTCAGTCCCTTATTTTGTTGGCTTCATTTCAGGGTGACAACAAAGGAGAAACGGGTGTGACGGGATTACCTGGACCGCGGGTGAGCAGAGGCGCAGTTCTACACATTCCAGCAACCCGCTGTCTTCTGCCCTCGTTAAACTGATCAAATGTGATGTTTATGCCGTTCTAGGGCTTGTCTGGCAAAGATGGGCGTCCTGGGCTTCGGGTATACATCTTTGAAAATATAGAGATGTTGAATCAGTATAAGTTACCAGATCAAATGTGATTTTATATCTTCATGATGGCCACTCTCTTTCAGGGGGACACCGGAGATGAAGGACCACGCGGTGCAGATGGTGCTAAGGTGAAAATACACTCACATATGTGTCAAAGCTGGGCCCAACCAGGAAAGGATTTTGGTCTTTTAAATTACAAGTAAACCTGCAGCTTCTGAATACTGAAAGACTGATATTAAATGAATGTTTTTCAGGGAGACAGAGGTGACCCAGGAGAACTGATATCAGACCCCGGGTCTACAATAGGTGAGATTATTTATACCAGAGAAACCGTCAAATAATCCGTACTGGAAGAGATACAGTTTGAAGATGGAACCAGTCTTGACACACGCTAACATGTCCTTTCAGAAAAAAAGTTGTTGACAGAAAGGAAAATTCTGTGGGGGAACTTGGTGGCACTACTGAACTTTAACAGACCACACTAACTCAAAAACAGAAGGGTTAAAGAAAGAGGTTGTGCGTGCTGTCTGCTTCTTCAATGTGGCAATGAACCCTTGTGACAAAGGTGGACAAGATGTCTTGTCTTTGGATTGTTCGGTTTGTAATAAACAAACTGAACTATCTTTATTATTAATAGTACAGTATTCAAATGATGATGTAACAGCATGTAACTCTTTATAATCCTTCATGTTAAGTGTGTTAGAGAGCTACAGACAAATGGATTAGAGCATTTACAAGGAGTGTCAACTTTGAAATGCTAATTCATGTTTGTTTTTTGTATTATGCTTTTACTTTGATAAGCTGGTCCTCCCGGTCCTCTTGGTGAGCAGGGTCCGCAGGGAGAGAGGGGTACGGTTGGAGACCAAGGCGTCCCCGGACGTCCGGGTATTCCCGCCTCTGACACCCAGCAACAAGGTGTGTAAACCGACGCTATGCCAAGAGATTCAACCACATGCAACATATATATATAACACTCGCCTATATGACACACACAATGGTTAAAGTCTGAGGTCGGTTTTATTTATATATATCCCAAAATCCAGTGTCAGTCCGTACATCATATGACATCCTCTATCTTTATACGCCTCAGATAAAACTCTACAAAAACGTGAAGATAAGAAATAGACATGAGGGATCCCATTTCCACAACACAAATACTTTGACTGTGAGTTTTAAATACAGTTAAACAATCACAAGTTATAATGACAATATTAACTTGTACTAAATAAATTATATTTAGAGTCATATGTAGAATAGTAGATAGTATGACAGACATTGTCAGTGGACAAAATAAACACAGATAATATTTAAATACTACCCGGATCTGGATCATAAATGAAATCACCCTAAAAATGAATTTAAGATTCTTTGAGAATTTAAAGATTTTTAAATAGAAACCTCTAAAATCTTCTAGGCAGCCGCGCCTGCAAAGTACACCTTGTTCTTTTTTATACAAACTGTCAAGTAGTCTACCTTTGTGACATTGCAAAAGTATTATTTACTGGAATGAAAACAAAACAAAGAGATAAAATACAACATATCATTTGGTACTATGCTGACACAATGTACCCTGGTCACCACGGGTTAAAGCTTTGATCACTTGAGAAGAAGTTCTGAGTTTAACATGAACATTCCTTTCAATCTCCTCTTGTATCTGTCAGTTTGGGATTTTATGGGGCCATTTGGTACGAAAGGGGAGTCAGGAGAGAAGGGCCAACCAGGGGAACCAGGACGCTCTGCTGAGACTGCCGGACCCCCGGGGGACAAGGGGCGCCCGGGGCCCAGTGGCCCTCAAGGTCCGAAAGGAACATGTAAGTGTGCGACTGAGTGAGCAAATCAAATGTTACTATTCCTTCTAATTTATACATTTATTGCGATTCTCTGTCTCAATTTCGATGTGTCTCTAGGGGCCGAGTACTTCAAAGGGGCTCCCGGTGGGAGAGGAAGACCCGGCAACGCAGGCTTAAAAGGAGGGAAAGGTGCAGTAGTCAACATTCTAATGGTTGACTTTTCAATAAATACACAGAGAGTGTTTGCATTCATTTCATAGTAATCCCTCCATTTCAATAACGTTTAAGTTAAATTCTCATTCATGTACACCATACGACTTTCTTTCCTGTTAATAATTGTAAACATTTAGGCGATCACGGGCTGTGTGAATGCAAAGTGGCACACTCTCTACCTGGGCCACTTGGCCCTGCTGGTGATGCTGGTGATGCCGGGATGACTGGAGAGTTTGGTCGGGAGGGGGATTCAGGCGACCCGGGTCCCGAAGGAAACAAGGGATTACCTGTGAGAATTATTAAGCCGTCTGCACTCCTTCTCCGTTGTTCATTTTGAGCCCTTTGGCCTCAAACTTCTCTGTGTTGTCTCACAGGGATCTCCTGGTGCCGACGGCCCAACGGGTCCAAAGGGTCGAAAGGGGGATTCGATCGTGGCCTCACAAAAAGGTGCAGTGTACTTGTGTTTTTTTTAATCTCATGTCAGATCAGCAGCTGTGATCAGATAGGATACGGCGATCCCTTTGCTCTGTCTGTGCATGATGTACTGATGTGTGTGCAGTGTTGTGCCTGAACGCGTTCATTGAACGGTAGTTCATATTTTGGCCGAACGTGAACTGAACGTACTGTATTAATGCCCGATGAACGTCACTGTGAACTCGTTCATTCTGGTGTCTGTGAACGGCACGTTCTTTCAGGTTAACATCGTTCAAATAGGTTGCCAGATTTCTATAGAAAACACACCGTAAACGCGCCTTAATAAGTAGCGGAAAAAACACCCAATCTGGCAACACCAGCCACCAGTGTCGCACCGCGCATGCGTCATCAAAAAAAAAGAAATGCATGGAGGCGACAGCTGCGTGTAGCAAAGAGGCGGCGTATAATAATTTAAATGAGTTTTATGAAGTTACTGACAAGGTCGGTGAGGATGGGAGGAATCTGACCTTTCTTTGCAAACATTTGCACCTTACTGATTACTGTTGTGTTTTTATTCCTTATTTAAAAAAGACCATTCAAGCAGCATGTGTGTGAGAATGTACTGTAGGGGTGAACGCTGCAGTTGCTGCTAGTGTGGAGTGAATGGACAGCAACATTAAAGCAACAATGGGGAAATGCTGTCCCCTCAATGCTGATGTAAACCCTTGTTGGATATGGATTCAAAATTAGATATGAAGATTAAATCTGATGCATAGCTTCAGTGTTAAAACTGATCAAATAATTGCTGTCTGTGGTTCTATATGGGCTGTGGCAATAATTTTGAAAAATAATAGCTTGTAGCAACATATGGAAAAAAAGAAGTAGTTGGAACTGTAAACTTTGTTCAAATATTTTGAAGTTTGAACTATGAACTGAACTAGTTCATTTTAAAATATGTGAACTGAACTTTGAACTAGTTCATGTAGAAAGTGAACTTTCCCAACACTGTGTGTGTGTGTGCGTTGTAGGATATCATGGAGATCCAGGGGATCACGGGCGAGACGGTGAGCCCGGCGCTTTGGGTGCTCCAGGCCCAGATGGTTTGCCTGGCATCCCTGGGAGCCGAGGTTTTCCAGTGAGTTCACCGGTCATATTGGCAGATTTATATTAGCGGTTTATTCAAAATGACATGATCTCATTTTGCTCATTTCCCCTTATGACAAATGAACTCTCTCCAACAATATATTCATGCTGGTTGTTGTCAACAGGGAGAAGGTCCCAAAGGAGAAGTGGGAGACAAAGGTTTCCCAGGCCGGCCTGGTCTACCTGGTGTATCCGGACTAATTGGGACAGATGGTAGAGTCCTTGGTGGGGTCAAAGGCCAACGTGGTTTACCTGGTGAAGATGGCCTTGCGGGTTATGATGGATTTCCAGGGACACCTGGCGCGCCAGGTGAGAGGTGGCTGACTGCCTACTTCTATCCTTTTTGTTCAACCTCACTATGAGGTTTAATATGTATATCATTTGAATTATTCTCTCTTAATATGCAAAAGCAGTGGCCCTTTAATAGCTTGTGATTAAAGACAGGAAGTATACTTTTTTCTATTTTATTTACTTTTCTGTCTTCACCTTGATGCAGCGGCTGCATCCCATAAACAAGCAGCAGCGACACTTGTTTGAGATAATGCTTTTGCTTTTGAGTAACTCCTGTTTCGAACGCCTCTCTCTCTCTCTTTCTCTCTCTCTCTCTCTCTTTCATTCTCATTTGCGACTGAAAGGCGGCTGTAGTGAAACAGGAGATGAAGGACAGGTGGATATAACAGGTAGCTGGTATAATAACATTTTCACCATGTTGCTCTCTTTGTAACCACTCTGCTTTTGCTTCTGCATTATATGGCCTTGTGACCATAACTATTTTTTATTGTTTGCAATTTGTGATTTTGTGTAATGAGATATCAGCTAATTTAATAAATATGCCAAACAACAGAAAAACACTCCACTATTTGTACACCAAAATAGTCTCTCCACATAAACAACTTTTACATACTTTTACATAACTTTTACATGTTGCCCTAAAGAAGATTTTACTCTCAGGTCCATGCGATGCTGTTCCTGGACCTCCTGGGCTGCATGGACCTCCAGGACCTAACGGACTACCAGGATTCCGAGGTAACACAACAACAATATTGATAAATGTTGACATCAGGGCTCCTGCTGTGAGTAATTTCTGATGGATAACCAACAGGTCCTCCGGGGCAAAAAGGACCACAGGGTCCATTAGGAGCAAACGGAGAAAAAGGCGAAACAGGAGATCAAGGCATTGGTGGCTATCCTGGACCACCAGGTAAGAAGTGACGTGATATGACCTGGAGCAACTGGGCCGTAGTGTGATAGATATAATTGCTTACATCTCCTCTTTGGTGGCTTCAGATCATGTATTGTTATTAACGTAAAGGTCTTGTCTAATACAGGTTTTTCTGGCCCCCGTGGAGACTTGGGAGTTCCAGGGAGCAAAGGTTCAGTGGGAACCCCTGGTGTGCCTGGTGCAAGAGGCCGGTACGGGTTGCAAGGTGAGAAGGGTGTTCACGGAGAGATCTTTGGAGCATCGACAGGACCCCCCGGTGACCCAGGATTGCGTGGGATTCAAGGCAATAAAGGCCAGATCGGAGATCCAGGAGCATTCGGCTTTCCAGGTCAGCCACTTCTATTTAAACATCTTAGTCTATTTAAGCTGCCTTGCTCTTGAGCTTTCTTTGCCGCTTTGCCTTACCTCCGAAATAAGCTATTATCTATCCGTTCCTCCAGGAATACCTGGCATGCCTGGCATGATCGGCTTCAAGGGTGAGCATGGCCCTTTGGGCCTGCAGGGAGAGGAGGGGAGACCTGGGCCAGCAGGCCAGTACGGCTACCCCGGTGATCCTGGACAAGCAGGTCCTCTAGGCACGCTCGGGAGTCCTGGACAGCCAGGTAAGCATGCACGGCTTCACACTCTCCTACAGAAAAGGCTTTGTTCATGCATCACTTTTACCTTCTGCCATCCTTCTGGCATCCTGCTCACCAGGATTCACTGGAGAGAGGGGAACTGAAGGTGACCTGGGTCCACCTGGTCCAATAGGATTAAAAGGCATCCCAGGGAATTATGGTAATGATGGTGTTGTTGGAGAGTCTGGCCCACCAGGGGACGGGGGACCACCGGGTGCAGATGGACGTCCAGGACTTCCAGGAATAAAGGGTTTGTTCTTCAGATATTTACTTTGAAAAAAATAAATCCAGTAATGCAAGTAAATCAAATGAAACATTCAATCATATCATCTCTATGTAGCCTCATGATTTGTCCACAATGTGTAGGTCTAATGGTGCTTCTCTTTCCCAGGAGTCAAAGGGTCCCCTGGCATGTCAGGTTTTGATGGGATCAGGGGTGATATAGGGCCAAAAGGCTTCAGTGGTTTTGCCGGAGAACCTGGAATTCCGGGACAAGTTGGCTTAAAAGGAATGAAGGGTTTAAGTGGAGAGAAAGGTGAGACTGGGCTGTCATATCATTTTTGTAATCTCAGTGGATCTTAAGTATGTTGTGTTTGTGTAAAACAGCCACGTTAAATCTTCGACTCACCATCTCTGTCAGGTAATCGTGGTTTGAACGGGCCACCTGGAGCTAACCCTAAAATTCCCCCCAAGATGATTGCTAGCATGAAGGGAGTCAAGGGTGACTTCGGACAATATGGGAATAAAGGTTTTACCGGGCCGAGAGGTGAGCAGCTAAAAGGAAATCAGGTCAATCTTTCCATAATTTCCAAGTAGTCTTCTCAAATCTTAATTTTGTTCCAAAGGTATTAAGGGTTTGCCCGGTGTGCCGGGCTACGAGGGAACTCATGGTCATCCTGGAAGCCCCAGCAATAAGAAAGGTTACCGTGGAGAACTGGGTGCGGAGGGTTTGCCGGGGATGAAAGGAATGCCAGGCCCAACTGGCAACCGAGGAATTCCTGGTTTTGAGGGAATGCAAGGCAACAGGGTGAGAAGATTTATACTGGCAGTCCATGTTGATTATTCTGCATCAAAGAGCCACTCATTACCCTTTAACAGTTGCATTCACGGTGTTGGCATGATGGCACTCACTCTGCTAATATTTGTATACCGTTAACTACCAAAACATAGTTTCATCATATATTTTATTGCAATTGTATTTCCTTTATTGCAACATTTCATGTACATGTGATATAGTCCATTGATGAATCAATTGCTGATTTATTTTCAGGGGATTAAAGGAAGTCCTGGTGCCTATGGAGCCTCAGGAGACACAGGAAGGAAGGGAGGCAAAGGTACTACTTCAAACTCAAACTCAAGACAGATGGAGATCTGGGTGCAAGTTATGAAGTGATTGTGACAAAAATGTTGATCGCAGGTGATAAAGGGTCACGCATAGACCTTCACGGAACCACTGGACTGAGAGGAGAGTATGGCCTTCCAGGAGAACCAGGTACAAACATTCAAACAGATTCTAGTGATGATCAGCACCACCGAACATTTAGTCAATCATTTGTTTGTGATATAATTCATTTGATACCTCTTTCACAGGCCAGAAAGGTTTAACTGGACAAACGGGGGACAGTGGTTCACCTGGTTTTGATGGAATCGAAGGCAGAAAGGGAGAGGCAGGTGATCCGGGAGCAGGAGGGTACCCAGGCAAGAGACTCCCATTCACATACCTTATCTAACGGTATCATTAGTAGTGCAGCAGAATCACAACGTAACTTGTACACAATCTCGTGAACAACATTTACCTTTTCTGTAGGCGGTGATGGGCAGAGGGGCACTCCTGGTAACCAAGGTCAAAAAGGCTTTCCTGGAACTCCTGGAAAAGATGGAAACCCAGGGTTACCTGGTTTCCCAGGAAACAAAGGTAACCTAACCAGACCAGCGTCTTCTCTTCCTTTCTCCTTAAACTACATTTCTTTTGTTCACCATGTTCAAATTAACTATGAAAATGTGTGCAGGTTTCCCTGGGCTGAAAGGCCTTTATGGATTAGATGGACTGAAGGGACAGAAGGGTATCCGAGGAACACCAGGTATTCAACCCAATTCATGAAAAGAATCTCTGCAATTTTCTAGATACTGTTTCATAGATTACGGTATGTATAGTTTAAGACGCCACTTTCACTTTTTATCAAGGCTTTGCAATTTCAGTACCTGGCTCCAACATGAACAATACAATTGTCTGCACAGTACTGCAATGTATTATTTCTCATGATAGATTTCTAAATGCAAGATTTTCCACTGGCTTTTCTCAGGGGCGGGTTTTGTTTGTTAAGAGGAAGTCACCCACATTTGTGCACTAGTCAGCATGTTTCAGCAACTTAGCAATTTAGCAAGATTTGAATTGGTTGTTGGCGGTGGTGGCTTCTTTTGCCACTGTCAATCAAATCTGAATAAACCACATCCATACTGCGTACTGTTCTCAGGTAGCAACATGGGTTTTTGAATATGAAGTATGCTTGTCTTACTTTAACTTAATTATTTAGTCACTAATATTATGTGTTATAAACCTTGGTTATGACACTTCTGTAATTGGTAAACATAATAAAAGTATTTTTATAAGTTCTTCACTATATTCAGTGAAGTAGGGGCCTGGTCCCAATTTATGTAAAGACCTCAGGAGTTTGACTAAATGTCTCTGTTCACATTTTCATCAGGTCTGGACAGCATCGGACCAGCTGGGGATCCAGGAGGCAAAGGAGAAAGGGGAGAGGGTGGCGACCCCAACAGCCAGCCTGGTGCTCCTGGCTCTGTGGGTTTGAAAGGCTTCCAGGGATCTCAAGGTCCGCCATTACTCCTTACTCTTCTACATTAATATGAAACCGGCTGAGCTGTTAATGAAAGAACCAGTGACGCATGGCAAGACACGCAGTGGCAGTTGTTCAAGGGTTTTAACCACGTGAAGACTTGAAACAATCGTGTGTTTCACTCATTCAGGGGACCAAGGTCAACCTGGACAGCCGGGATTGCGTGGCCCCGAAGGACCAAGCGGGACCCCGGACAGACCAGGACGCAGTGGTGACCCGGGCTCTACGGGACCTAAAGGTTACCTAGGTGAGAAGATACAGTGGGATCGAAGAAAGCTATTGTTAAAACAACCAGAGCTCCCTCCCATCGCCTCTTTTTGGTGGACCTTTTAAGAACAAAATGATTTACTTGTTCGACAACCCAAGACAGTACAACTTTCTGCATTAAGACAGACAGAAGTGTAAATTGTGTTCTTTATTATTGACTGAGTGCATTGATGTAGTTTAATTAGTAAAGTAATCAAGAAGCGGAACCGTCCCTTCAGCCTGGTTTTGATGCTGGGGATTTCTTGTTTCCATTATCTACTAACTCTATTTATTCATCCTACACCATTTGTGTCTCAGGTTTCCCTGGAGCCAGCGGCTTCCCTGGTGTGGATGCTCCCCCTGGTGAGAAGGGTGTGGTGGGATTAAACGGGTATCCTGGAGTCCCCGGTAGGAAAGGATTCAAAGGAGATCAAGGATCATTTGGATACCGGGGGCCAAATGGGGTTTCCGGAAAGAAAGGTGAGCATGACGTGTTGGGTCTTTTCAACAATAAACCTTGAATGAGATTTGGACTGAGAATCAAATGACCAAATCACATAGGAAATGTTTGCAGTAGCAGAGCTTAAACTCCTATTGTTGTGTTAGGCCATGAATCATGATGACAGTTCAACAGTTGAAAAACCCAAGTTTGATTTCAGAACGCTTTAGCTTTTATATTTTTCAAAGGTTGTCACTGACAATTGGTTAGTTGTCCTTACTTGTCCTTCACATTCAGTTTAGATTGACAAAATGTGTACTTTGATTAGTTTTTGTTATATTTTGCAATAATCCCAAATCCAATCGAAATATCCCATTAGTTTGTTGCCTTCCCTGTAGCACTGGAATATTGCAATAACAACGAAAACATGAACTAAAATGGAGATGTACGGTGAAGAGACAAAGGAAGGAATACGATTTGCTGGCTTGGTGTTAGGATCATCAGCTACAATCTGTGTACAACGATATTGATATCATCTTTACAGGCGTAAAGGGAGACCAAGGAGTAATGGGACTTCCCGGTATTATCGGTGTGAAGGGAGAAAGAGGCCCCGCCGGTCCAAAAGGAAACACTGGACCTCAAGGTAAATGAACCACTTGATGCGGACTGCTCACTCGTTACAACACCTGGGCCTTTAGGTTTTTCTGTCTTATTTATTACGGGATGTTTCTTTTCTGCAGGTTTTAAAGGATTTCCAGGAAACCAGGGTCCTACTCCCTTCCCTCTTCGCCTTCCAGGAGAGAGGGGCCATGGAGGACCACAGGGTATCCAAGGACCTAAGGGCCACAGCGGGGAACCAGGGCCACAGGGCCCCCCTGGTGGTGCAGGTCAGTTGTTTTATCATCACCTTCTTTATTGTAAACTATAGTAACCTGGTTACAGGTCAGTGTTTCCCCTAGCTTTACAACTTCAGAGGGGGCGTCGTAGTAGTAATATTTATTACAACATCATTGTGAAGACTGACTTGCGCTCAGCTGTCTCAGCTGTGACTGACTACCAGCGCTCTTTCTGTACAGGTTTCATTGGACCCAGTGGGCAGAAGGGCATGCCCGGGATTAGTGGTCATCCAGGAACACCTGGATTTCGTGGAGAGTTTGGAAAAGTGGGCCACCCCGGCCTGTTGGGAATGGAAGGTGCGTATGACCCTGTGGGGTGGACTTGAGTTTAGGATAAACAAACCTGGATTAAATGATTGAAAGTAGGCGGAGACTCCTCAGTTATTTTTTGTGAGTGTCGGTATAATGATTGAATAATCATTAAGAGCAAGTAAATTATTATTTAATTAGGGCCAAGTGCATCAATGCAAGTAGAATCTGACTCACAGCTATACATCATCTCCATGTTACACAGTGCTGAGTGTATCAAGTGTGCATGTATTAGTCCATTATATAATAGATAATGCGTTCATTCCTCAATAGGTCGCCGCGGTAACCCTGGTATCCCCGGGCTGCCTGGTATGCCGGGCCGCAGCGTCAGCGTGGGTTACTTGCTGGTGAAACACAGTCAATCGGACCAGACACCCATGTGTCCCGTGGGTATGTCTAAGCTGTGGGACGGCTACAGTCTGCTGTACCTCGAGGGGCAGGAAAAGGCCCACAACCAGGATCTTGGTAAGTCATTGTGAGGTCTGGCATCTGCCATCCAGTGTGAGCTTGTTACGGCACGGACCTGTCAGGACAGACGTTGTGATCCAATGAAGCAGAAGACATTCCAGAACAATCCAGCTCGCACATCTTACTGCTGGCATAGTTTGATGGGGGGGCAAATCAGACCACGAGCTCGTCTGGTTCACATTTCACAGCGAGCTGATGACGGGGCTGGACTAAAGAGAAAGTGACCTCTCAAATATATATATATTTTAAATATAGATGACAGGATGACAGAAAGGGACAGACTTGTTTTAGTGACACATTCCCACAATCATCTGTGTACTGAGGTAGAGGACAGTTGTGAAATACTGCTCCTCACTACTTGTTCTCACATCCTCAATCTAATTCAATTGGGTGTTCCACTTCTGGTCTGCTTTGCTTTTCATTAGCGTAACCACATTTTATATCTAAATGAAAAAACTATGCATGAAAGGTGGAACACAGCTTAATGGAGAACTAATTTGTGAAGATCTGCTTTATAAACTTTCACTATATGTATTGCGTATCGCGTTTCAGTGTTGCTTTTTCCACAGCTAACACAATAAGGACAGACTGAAAAGTAGGATGAAATATGTTATCCCATTTCTTATAAAGACTTTTTAATTTTTGAAAGCAGATAAAAGCACATCATCCTTATAGCTAGTTAAAGTTGAATTCATGCATTATATACAATGCAGCCTTGGGGTTTCAGGTGTGTCTCCTACCACAGCTGCACTTGGTCTGGTGTGTAGTCTGTGGTAGCCGACGTTAGCTAACGCTGAGGTAGATGTTGTTGGATAATTTACACAACTGTTTATTCTTTTCTCCTCTGTTTTACACTACGGGTTAGCCTTTGTACCGTAACTGTCAGTTGTGACACAGCTGATGCCACTTTCAGTTTGAACCAAGATTAATACACAAAGCTCAGCTATCGTACATTTTGTGTGTGTGTGTAAGAATTTTATTTTTAGGGAAAATGTGTTTCTCTGTCATTTGTAAGGTTTGGCGGGCTCCTGTCTCCCTCGGTTCAACAGCATGCCTTTCCTCTACTGCAATCCTGGAGACATTTGTTACTACGCCAGCAGAAATGATAAGTCCTACTGGCTGTCGACGACTGCTCCTCTTCCCATGATGCCCGTTGAAGAGGCAGAGATCAAACCGTACATAAGTCGGTGCTCGGTGTGCGAAGCTCCGTCAGTCGCCATCGCAATCCACAGCCAAGACATCACCATCCCGCAGTGTCCTGCAGGCTGGCGCAGCATGTGGATCGGTTACTCTTTCCTCATGGTGAGTTCCGGACTTCCTACTAGATGTATACGTTGTAAAAGTCGCCGGATTTCAAACATTGTTGTCATCTCATTGTCTTTTTTCATTGTGAGACCCCGATGCAACTGCACATATTGAATATTTGAATGTAGTATAACAAGAAAATGTGTCCAGATTTTTGACTTGTACTGTACCAATGATGGATTATATAATGGGGTCTTTCTATGCAGAGTACTTAAAGCTTATTTATTTAGTTATTTAGTTTATTTCAGTGCAAGTATTCCTCCAGTGTGTAATGGTTTTCTCGCCTTCCTCATTTCTTCCCCTCTCACCTTTGGTCCTTCACAGCACACAGCGGCAGGAAATGAAGGTGGAGGTCAGTCCTTGTCATCGCCCGGCTCTTGCCTGGAGGACTTCCGCACAACACCCTTCATTGAGTGTAACGGGGCCAAAGGCTCCTGCCACTACTTCGCCAACGAGCACAGTTTCTGGCTCACCTCCATCGATCGGTCGTTCCACACGGAGCCGGCATCAGAGACGCTCAAAGCAGGACAGCTCCTGTCACGCATCAGCCGCTGCCAGGTCTGCATGAAGAACTTGTGAGGGACTCCACGAGTCTAGTGTCGTCTTGCTATCCGTGTACTAAATCCAAAGCGATGATTTAAATATTGTCAAACTTTCCCACCAAGACACAGAGCTCAAGTCCGCTATGACTATGAGGCCTTGAGCTGTGAGTGAAATGTCCCCCTGTGGAGAAGATAAGAGAAGCCCCATAACAAAGTCAACAGCTTTATGGGAGAACCAGTATTTTTTGTGTTGAATGTGGATTGGTGCTTACTGTTTAACTTATTACCTCAGCTGCGATGACATATCGTCATCGATCAGAGACCGTATACTACAGCTGAACCAAAGACGCCCATGTGTATGCACTGCTTTAATCTATATAGATGTGTTTATTGTTTAGGGTACACAGCCCACCATAAAGCCACTAACACTGCTTCTCAGCCAGATGAAGAATGCCTCTGGAACAATAATTATTTTTGTTATGCTATTCACAGTATTATCCTGCTTTTGTATTATTCTCTTTTCTTTTTATGCATTTATCAACTATTCGGAAATCGCCTGTAACTCTTCATTTTTCAAGCACCATTATGGTTCACACAATGCACTGATTCTGTTTGTATTTATACCAGCTGAATGAACTTGACCGGAGGAGTTTAAACATGTCTGATCTAATTCTCCTTTTTCCTTTAAAAAAGATAGTAGTTATTGAACTGCCAACAGGACAGAATGTAAACGCCTCGGATCGAAGGTCGGACTTCAGCTACGGTCACTGATCCTGAATATTTAGATAATTTAGAAAGGGTTAGGGTTAAATCAAATCTTCTACTTCACTTGTTTGGAAAATCGCCAAATTAGTTTGGCTGGGGATATACTTACAATTAACTGTGGTGTTATTTGGGGAATTTTCATAAATTTATTTTATTGTGAAGATTAAACTTTGTTATGATTCAGATTGTGCTGTTTTACTCTCACAATCTAAACCTAAATCAGGCAGACCAGACCGCCTATAAAATATAAATCTTTATTATGACAATATACTTTAAAATTCAATTAGTTTATCAACTATTTACACTCATTGAAGAGCTTGAAATGGGCCTTTAGGAAATAAAGATCTGTCTCAACGCTAGTAGCAGAGCATAAAAGAAAACACAGGTAAACATGATTTGTTGGAACCTTAAATAACAATAAACACATTGCAATGTGCCACACAACAATTAGTAATGTTACATTTGTGGAATTCTCAATTGTAAAACATTAACAAAAAGCATTGATTGACTTCTTAGGCATGTTATCTGATCACAGACACATCTTTTGGGATACTAGTGTGGTTTTAGTGGTTGTGGTGGAAGATTTCCAAAGCGTAGGGTGATAAAGTAACACATTTTATGTCCTCTCCTTACAATGTTAGCGGACAAAAAGCTACTTCTGAAGTCAGGAATGTGTTTTAGTGCAAACGGTAGATCACTAATGCCGTTGGGTCTCAGTCAAAAGAAATGAGTAGAACCATCACAGTATGTATTTGGTGTGCAAACCGATGTCTAGATTGTCCTTTGCTGGACACGAGTCCCTCTAGCAGCAGGCAGACCTGGCCCGCTTGGTCCCGCCGCCGCCGCCGCCCCCCCCCTGGCACTCCTCCAGGTCCACCGTGGGAGACTCCTGGTTCTCGTTCCTCTTCCTCAGGATGGAAGGCAGCACCAGATCGAACAGCGCCTCGAACAGGGCGTCCACGTTGTAGCCCGTCTTGGCGCTGGTCTCGAAGCACATCTTCTCGGCGGGCAGGCTGCTCTCTTCCTCCAGGCCCTTGTAGCGCAGTATTCGCCCATAAAGGGCCGCTGCCTCTTCGCGGGTGACCTGCTTGTGCAGCGGCACCCCGGAGAGGGAAGCCGGGGACGCCGGGGGCGTGGGCCAACCGGACGGCGCCTGCGGTCGCGTCCGCTCGTCTTCGTACTCGTCGGGCGCCACGTCCGAGTTCAGGGCCAGCTGGGCTTCAGGGTCCGTGAGGTCGGCCTTGTTACCCACCAGAGCGTAGATGCAGTCGTGGTTGGCGGTGTCGGTCAGGGACAGGAAGCGCTCCTCCAGCTCGGCCAGGCTCTGCCAGTTGGTGACGTCGTAAGTGAGGATGACGGCGGCGGCGCCTCGGCAGTACATCGAGCCCAAGCCGTGGAACTGTTCGCGACCTGAGGGGGGCGGCAGAGAAGGGTCAGCGGTGTCTCACTCGGCGTGGACCCCATAAACAGGGCGACTCAAAGAGAGCCGCGCTGTGTGAACAGCAGGAGGACGCGCAGCAGAGCGAGCAGCAGACAGTCAGCAGTTTGAGAACAGAAACAACCTTTGTTTCGGGGAAATATGGGGCCTTATTGAAGGGGCACAATGTGTGGGAACACTTTGTCTCTTCAATAATACTCTGTACCAGTTTATCAGTTTAGTCAAATTTTTCGTCAACTGATTCCTGTCTGTAAGATGTCCCAAAATTTGTTAAGATCACTTAAGTTTCCGAGAGCACAATAGAGTGTCTTCAAAGTCCTTGTTTTACCCTACCAATAATTCAAACTCTAAATAGATCATTATTATCCATGAACTAAATTGCTCATATTTAACCACACTAAAAACAGAATGTTGGACTTTATTTCCTTTGATCAGTTCTGATTACTGTCAGTAGTACTGCGATCTAAGAATGTATTCTCTACACTAATTCACCTCAAATACCTCCTGGAATACACTGAAGATGTGAGGTATAAAGATGTACGTTTTATAAATACTATTGTCTGAATGGCAAAAAAGTGAAACAACCCAGTTCATCTTGTTTATTTGGAAATTTCTATTTTATGCAACTTTGAAAAGGTTAAAGCACAAGGAGTCAGGTCCTTCCCTACCAAACCCGTCATGTGACTATTAAGAGGAAGAGAAACATGGTGGGCGGCTTAAATCCCTTCACAGGACTTTTCAATTAATCTAAAAAGTGGCATCAGTGGAAAAATAAATATATGTTTGGCAACAGAGCTGAGGCAAACTTCTGACATGTTTTAGTATGCAACCCTCATACCTGCCCCTCTTTCTAAGCTTTATGGCCGACGCGGATCGGTCTGCCACCGCGGCGTGTGACTCAGCGCTGATCCAGCATTTCTCTACCAAAGTGTGCAAATGAAATGAGCACCAGATGTTTGCTAAAGGGGGTCATGGAGTTACGGGAACACAGACAGGAAATAGCTTACTGGTGACGCGGCCGACCTTTCCCTGCAATATCTGTGGCTCACCAAATCTACTTTTGGGAAGGGGTTTTTTGCTCTAGGGGCTTTATTGTAAGTCGTGTTTACACAATCCTGGAATGTGGTGCAGCTATAAGCTTTCCATCAGCGATAACTGCATGAATCGCCAACATGTTCCTGGCGTGGCCATCATGAAACCCAAACTAGTGGATTTGAGAAAATGGATCCCAATGCATTGTGACTTGGTTGCGGTTTGGGAAAGACGTATTCAAAAAGTGGAGTTTTTTTGAGTAATAAACACAACTAGGTAGGTGTATAAAAATATTCCATGCCAATTATACAAAGCATAAAGACTGCTAATTGTGTTACTGTAAATCAAGCGAGTGAGCATCAGTCACATAAATGTGTTTTGTGCCTTTGTTCTCTCACTGAAGAATCATTTTAAGTTGGACTGGATTTATCTAATGTGCGGTTCATCTGTTGTCGTGTAGGCTACAGCACGTGTATACAAGATGTTAGGACGTTTTATTAATCTTTCCATTAAGGTGTTAGTTATATTAACTTGGACTTGTTGATGAAATCATTACCAGTAACAGTCATTCCTGAAGCCAGTCTCCGAAGCAGCTGTTCATGGGAAAGACTGAAGTGGCTTATTATATGCAACACAACATTTATTTTTCAATTATTCTACAGTATATCTAATTTGTGGACACATCTATATACTAATGAGATGACAGACATCTTTCGAAAACTAAATATTTAAATTTTGAAGGAAATAAAACAAACTGATGACATGTACTTTTCAGCACAGATCAAAAAACATATCCTGTGTGACTAAGTGAGCAACAGACTTATTTTCTGTGTATTCAATGTTTGGAGAATAGTCCCCTTTCAAACAATAGATTGTTTGTGTCATATAGTCTTTTCTATTTTACTTTTGACCAATAGTAAGATCAAGGTCCAGCATGCATTCCTAGTGGTCAATAACTTTGGGCCTTTACGTGATGAGACCATTTTCGCCAGCAGATTTCTATCAACATGAGATAAAAGTACGTCTAATCCAATCAACCCGTTGCCATTGTTTTCAAGGCTTAGGCGCGATTGACCTGCATTGGTTTTGTTTACCCGGGAACCTTTGATTAATAAAGGCTGCATAAGGCGCAGTGTTGTTATTCGTCGTAGAGAGAGCGCGAGGTGCTGCGTTGACCGAGCGGTCACGTGCTGGTGATTGCCTCAGGTGTGGAGATCACGAGTCACCAGGTAAACAAAAGTTAAATAAACAGAATAAATGAACTCAAAGAGTGGAAGAAGAAAAACAAATGAACGAGGGCGGGTATTACCGGCAGTGTCCCAGATTGAGATATTGTAGGGCCCCCACTGTTTGAGGAAAAACGCCCCTCCGACGGTGCTGACGGTGTCTTTGAATTTCCTCTCCGTGTACCTGTGGAGCAGCGACGTCTTGCCCACGTTCATGTCCCCCAGTAGGACCACCTTGACGTCGGGCTTCTTCATCTTCGACACCTCGGGCATGTTGCGGAGTCCTCGGGTCCCGCAACGCAACACGGCGCGCGCGTTCTTCTGTCTTCTTTGTTGTTGAAAAAGAAACCCGATCTAGCTCAGTTTGATGTAAACGTGTTCGCGAACTCCGCCGATAAACGTCATTTTACAAACTCGAGTTGATTCGCGACCGAGTGGCTGATCTCCATCTGTTGTCTGACGCTGAACTTTGAAAAGGGTTCCGAGGGAAAACAGGAAGTAGGTGAGGGGTGTCACGTGGCCGTGGGGTATTTTAACCCGAACTTTAGCCCAACGTGTGTTTAACGCGGTGGTTCTCAAACCTTTTCTCTCACGACCCACTTCGTTATTAAAATAACATTTTGGGAGTCCTCCATCTAAGCTTTTTCATAAAATGAAATAAAATGAGTTGTCTGTTCAAGAATTAACAAATATTTGGCAGAAAATAGCTTATTATGGCTCTGATTAACCTATTTTGCGGGGAACATATGTGCAAAATGACATTAATAAAGTGCAACCCGTGCAGATTTGTGTGAGCCCTCTCCTACTGATACACGTTGTGGCTGCAATGAGTCTGCTTTCCACTACGAATCGTTTCAAACAAAGTAGCAGACTTGACATGGCCTCTCTTAATGCCTGCTCAGGTTCAGCTTGGATCTGTATTTGGTTGAGGGAGGCAACAGCAGTACTTCTGTAATATGGGAACTTCTTATTGAGGTGAAGTCTTGAAATAATAGAATTCTTGATTTCCCCAGGCAACCCACCTGTGATACCACTGCAATCCACTAGAAGGTCGTGCTCCACAGTGGCAGAAACACTGATTTAATGAGTGTGTACCGCATCTGACTTTACCATGTTTTGTAGTTTTTTATATATAGAAATCAAAAAGGTCATTTCAGACGAGGTAGTCAGGTCCTATGTATGGAAGCATATAATTGAAATATAAACACAACATGAGTGCAAAGAAATATATACTAAATAGTATTTCCAGAGTAGGGAACATAGACACCTAGCTTTAATTATTTTATCAAATGCATGCATTTGACTATGATACACATTCAAATTAAAATACTTGATAACGTGAGTTTTCCTCCAGTAACATGATGTATATGGTGATTTTAAATAAGAGCACTGCTCTTAGTTATTCTTCCCCTTATCCCCATCTGATCTAACCCATACCAACTGTGACCCAGTGATGATGCAGAGCCTTGGAGCCAGAGACTAATATTAGCAAAAAAATGTTTATTGAAGGAACTCCACAAATAAAAACTCCACAAGTGAATCTCAATAAAAAGGGATTAAGTACTGTTCACCTATCAGTGAACGCGCGCCCCCCCCAGCGTCCACCTGCACCAGCTCATCTCAGCGGTGACGCCATCTTACGCCGACCTGCCTCCCCACCCCCACGAAGACGTGCTCCACCTCCACAAATCCACCCCAGCTGTGACGCTGCTCACTCTCCCCCCTTATGCCCACACCCTCCTCCTCCTGACAGCAGCCCTGAATACTACTGAGACAGAAAAGGGTTCAGCAGTAGACCGCATTATCAGCTGGACCCAAGGTTGTCTACATCAAAACATGGCACCTTCTGCATTCCTGTTGTGACTATCAAGAGAGCAAACATTGTGAAACTTAGACACACTGCTAATCTAACAAATCTCATTCCTATTCTCTCCAGCTCAAAGTCAACCCCAAAGCCTGTCAAAAACACCATCAGGATGGCCTTGCTTAATGTTAGGTCTCTTAATAACTAATCGTTTTTAGTCAATGATTTTATTACCACTTCGAAACTTGATTTTATGTTTTTAACTGAAACATGGCTAGAACAAAATAACAGTGCAAGCATTCTGATTGAGGCAGCACCCCCCAACTATAACTTTATTGATGTATGTAGATCTGATAAAAGAGGTGGAGGGATTGCTGCTATATACTGTATATTTCAGGGGAAACAGATGTCACTTAGTGATTTTCCATCATTCGAATACATTTGTGCTGTATTGAAAGGTTCTCCCAGACCTCTCCTGTTAATTATTTACAGGCCACCTAAATATTCTGCACTTTTTTTTAATGATTTTACTGAATTATTGTCTAGCATCTCTACCGACTTTGACTTTCTAGTTATAACTGGTGACTTTAATTTTCATACTGACGATTTGAATGAGGGACACACACTGGACCTGATTATCACAAAAGGTCTCATTGTTTCGGATGTTTTTCTCACTGATCCTTCATTGTCTGACCACTTCTGTGTTTTCTTTAATATTTCTTTCATTCCTGACACACAAACAAAATCAAATACTGTCAAAAAACGGTACATCAATGAACGCACTAACGTACTGAAAAATGCCATCTCCTCGTTACCACCTCTAATCTCATGTCATGCTGATAATCTTTAATTCCAAAATTTTGAATGTTATAGATGACATTGCACCTGTTACGGTTAAAACCAGTTTTAGTAAGCAAAAGGCACCCTGGAGAAAATCTGCTATTGTAACAGCCAAGAGAAGAGAGTGCAGGAAGGCTGAACGAATCTGGCGGAATACAAAACTTCATATTCACCATGACATCTATAAAGAGCGCCTCCGGTCCTACAATTTAGACTTAAAAAGTGCTAGAGAAACATTCTTCTCCAACATCATTAACAACAACAACACTAATAAGGCAAAACCCCTATTTGAAACTGTTGACAGACTGACCAACCCCCCAACACAAATACCACCTGAACTCCATTCCACGCAGAAATGCAATGAGTTTGCGTTCTTTTATACTGATAAAATTGAAAGCATCAGACGCGCCATCAATATCTCAAACAAAAATATTGGATCACCACCCTATTTAGGCAAAAGTAACACAGCAATGATGACAAGCTTTAATGTCATAGACTCTCAAACTCTAGTGGAAACGGTGACAAATCTAAAACCATCCACCTGCTGTCTTGATGCTCTGCCTACCAACTTCTTTAAGAATGTTTTTGACTGCATAGCAACAGACGTATTGCAAATAGTTAATAACTCTATTCAGTCAGGCCATTTCCCAAAAGCCTTCAAAACTGCAGTTATTAAACCTCTCCTAAAAAGCGGAGCCTAGATGCCTCTACTATGAACAACTACAGACCAATTTCAAATCTACTTTTCATAAGTAAAATAATTGAGAAAGTTAGAACAACTTAATCACTTCCTGGCTTCAACTGGCTGCCACGACAACTTCCAGTCAGGATTTTGACCTCTTCATAGCACCGAGACGGCCCTTATTAAAGTTGTAAATGACATCCGTCTGAACACAGACTCTGGCAAAACTTCAATATTAATGCTATTAGACCTAGCGATTAGTGCTGCATTTGATTCTGTCGACCAGTCAATACTTTTGGAGTCCCCCAAGGTTCGATCTGCATGCTCCCACTAGGACAAATCATGCAAAATAATAAAATTGACCACCATTGCTACACTGATGACACCCAAATCTATGTAGCGCTATCACCAAACGACTATCGTCCCATAGATTTTCTGTGCCAGTGCATTGATCAAATCAAAGACTGGATGGGTCAAAATGTCCTACAACTAAATGAATACAAAACTGAGATCATTGTATTTGGTGCTAAAAAAGTAAGGTTTAAAGTAACCCAACACCTTCACTCTGTGTCCCTGAAAACATCAAATAAAGCCAGAAATCTGGGGGTTATTATGGATTCAGATTTACACTTAGAGAGTCACATCAAAGTAACAAAATCGGCTTACTATAACCTCAAAAATGTAGCATGACTTAGAGGGCTCATGTCAGCTCAGGACTTAGAAACACTTGTACATGCCTTTATAACTAGTAGGCTAGACTATTGTAATGGTCTCCTTGCTCCAGCTGGTCCAGAACGCTGCTGCTAGAGTGCTAACAAAGACCAAAAAATGTGAGCACATTACACCAATTCTTAAATCCTTACATTGGCTCCCAGTATGTCAGAGAATTCATTTCAAAATCCTACTGCTCACATATAAATCACTACATGGTTTAGGCCCGAAGTATATCACTGATATGCTTCCACTACATAAGCCTTCAAGATCACTAAGATCTTCTGACACCTGTTAGTGATTCCCAGAGTAAATACAAATCATGGGAAAGCATCATTTAGTTACTATGCAACAAACAGCTGAAATAAACTTCCTGAAGATTTAAGACTTGCCCCAACTCTGACCACATTTAAAACAAGACTGAAAACTTTTATGTTTACCTTCTGCTAAATTTTGTTAGGACTTTGTATGTGACCCAGCACGCAGAGATCCCACACAGGACACCAACTGGTGATTCAAGTAGTTTTAATGATCAGCTTAAATGTACAGGTCAGGCAACTCGGTGCGAAGTCCAAATGGAGACGTCAGGCTGGTTGGGGGGGCAGGCAGCACAGCAGGGAAGGACCAGGTGGGTAGTTGGATTGGTAGTGGAAGAACAGCGATCAGACAACAGATCGATAAAGCAACTGGGGGTGGTCTCAGTAGTGCGAGCCGTCGTATGGCACCACCGTTACCACCTAGTGGAATTCTACGATCTGGCGCTGGAGAGGTGAGCAGCCCAGGTCTAAATGCTGTCGGGGTGATTGCAGGATGAGGTTCAGCTGTGCAGCCTGGAAGGCCACGCCTCTTGCAGGTGGAGCATAGACAGACACAGGAGAAAGGGGAGATAGAAACACGCAGGATGGGGGAAAAAGGCAGCTGACCTACAACAAATTTTACCTACATTGCCCTTTTAACCTCTGCTTTTAATTAAACAGTTTAAATATGATTTTAATCTCTCACTCTGCACTGTAACTTTTAATTATTTTTATATTTATAATTTTATTTGCTGTTTAAAAAAAAAAATGTATTGTCTTTTAATTCTTGCATTTTATTTCACTTAATTGTATGAGATGTTATAATGTGAAGCACTTTGAGTCTGCCTTGTGTATGAAAAGCGCTATACAAATAAATTTGCCTTGCCTTGCCTGCATCAAATAGAAAAATCAAATAAATAAAATAGACCATTTGGGATTAAACTGCACCATCTGGAAGGTCAGTGGACAAAATGTTAAACATAAAGTAAATAGTCAAAAAATATAGCACTGAGTACAACTTCAAACAAATCAATCAAATCACAGCAAATTAAATGACTAAAACCACACAATAAAAAGCAAATCCATTCATTCTAACCCTAACCTGGGGCCCAATAGTAGCTGCCCTGATACCTGCCTTGCCACACAACATTAACATTTATCAACTTGTGTCCTGTGCTACTGTATGCTGTTGTAAAACTGTAACAAATGTAACAGCATTACATTTTCATATTGATTTTACAATAAGTATAGGATTGATACTGTACTTACCCCACATTTCAGAGTGACATTGGAAAGTAGATAATTTCATGTAAAAAATCTAAATAAATAAAGTAGCCTGCTTTTATATTTTCAAACATTATATTACAAGTGTGACTTTTCCTTGCCTCAAAAAATAAAAGTAAAGTCAGTATATTGGTAATTACAAATAAACAATGATCAATAATATGTTGGAGAAAATAAATATATGTTGCTGCCGAAACATGTCCACTCATGCAGTGTATTTGAATTTATGAATTAATTTATAAGGGTCATCCAATATATTGGTATGATTTGGTGGAAGAGCAACAAACCAGCCTCTAGCGGCCATTAGAAGAAGTTCAGCTTAAAACAATCTCCCGTTTGGCCGCTCAGTTGGTAATGTGTGGTAATTTGGACCTGACGGAATCTAGGATTGTCCGAGGCACACGTGAAGGCATCACCCATTCTTCCTCCCTGCACTAAGTTACTGGTTCAATGCGCCTCGTGATTGGGATCATTTGCCCTCGGCTGTCAGCGTTGAAGCGCAGTCCCAGTATAGGTAAGAAGAACTGCCACCAACCAACGGGGTTTTGAAGGATGAAAACAACATGCCGCAAGAGATTCACATGCTCGCCTTTTGCTTTCTCACAGTTGCTCTGTCAATTGTTGCCACGTTGGTCTGTTTGAACGAGAAAGGTAAAGTGAACGAAACATTATCATTGTATTTCATTTTAACGCACTGGTAGCTGTGATGCTAGCTAAGCTAACGAATTGACATGTCAAGCCCCAGTTGGTTGTTTAACGCGGTACCTTTTAGGACCCCGCGGACACATACCGTTAGCATTGACGGGAACGGTGAAGTCACCCTCAGACGACTGATCGCAGGTCAGTTTTGAAATTCCACCAACCGCTGCACACAGTGTGCTAAAGGGGCTGGTAACACCGATCCCCAGTCAGTTCACCAAAAGTACGACGCTACGCATTTTGCAAACGACGTAAAATGATAAACACAGACGTCTAGACTAAAGCTGGCATACAGAGAGTTGATCCGCATAAAACACTATAATGGTTCCCAAGTTAAACACGTATTATTGCAACTTCCTAACTACCGAAATGGCCAGTTGTTGCTGTTTGGGATTTTGGTGCCCCGCGGCTTTGATGCAGCTAAGAGCAAAGATCCACACCAGACGTCCATTATAATCCGCATTGTCAACATCTCCATTCAACTCCTTGCGGAGCCGTTCACCGTTTGGACCCCGCGATGCAAGCGAACACAACGCGGGGCTTCTTGTGGTCCGACGTAGAGACGAGGACCTTGTTGAACATCTGGGGGGAGCAGGACATCCAGGTGGCGCTGGATGGAAACTTCCGAAACAGCTTCGTGTACCGCGACGTCTCCCGCAGGCTGGGGGCGATGGGCTTTGAGAGGACGCCGGAGCAATGCAGGGTGCGGATCAAAAGCCTCAAGAGACAGTACTTGTTGGCGAAGGAAGGGAATCTACGCAACAACGGACAGTATCACAAGATCTGTAAGTTTTATGACGCCATGGAGGGGATTCTGAGCAACCGCGCCGCCCTTGATCCCCAGGAGTTCATTGACAGCAGGGCGGGAGGAGAGGAGGCCGGGGATTGCCTGGAGGAGGATGGAGGAGAACCTCAGGATGGGTACTCGGAGAGCACGGGGGAGTGTCCCTATCCGGCAGAGACCGAAGTGAAGCTGGAATGCCCCACTGTTCCCATCCCGATTCCAGTTAAGGTGACAGTGGGCAATAACAGTAAGTTATCCTCCATTGTCCACATGCATTGCTTCTTCTGTGTTTGATGGATGTTCTTAGGTTTTCTAACCCCACAATGATGTAATTCTACTATGCAACTGAATCCCACAACGTTTCCCTCGTCTCTATTGTAGGCACTCCAGTGAGACCCCACAACAGCAGCAGCAGCCAGTCGGTCAGTAACCTGTCGACCAGAACGCCCAAACGGCCGAGGAAGCGTCACGCTAACTTCCCCATGGAGAAACTGATGGAGCAGTTCCTGGAGCAGAGTGCTCAGGCTGAGGAAAACTTCTACCGGATGGAGGAGCAGCGACTACAGGCGGAAGACCGGCGCAGGGAGGCCGAACACGCCAAGGAGCTGCACATGCTCCAGATGCTCGGCCAGATGTTCTCCAGCATCTCCACTGCCAGACCCGGCCGTGGTGCCACTCCGTCCAAAACATCCCCATCGGGCCAGTCTACCGCATTCTCCAGTGCCTCCCCGTCATCTACACGCGGCACGTCCGGTCGTCTGAGACGCCCTCCGCCCTGGACAGACGTTTGCAGCCAACAAAATCCGCTGGTGAACCCAGATCCCCGGGGATTAGGTATTAGTTTGGGCGTGATAGTGCAGTGAGGTGTAAGTTAAAGCCATATATCAGCGGTGATAAGAAAGCTCAGTGAGGGAGCCGTCACTCCAGTACGCAGTTTTGTGTCTTTATCTGTTGGTTTTATTGCCTCAATGTTGTCATCTTGTGTTTGCGTTTGATCAAAGCGTAGATTAGACATGGACTCAAACTGAGCAAGCATCCCACACTTTTAAACTGTCACTTTTATTCCCTCAGTTTTTGAACGCTACTACAGTTTGGGGTCTACGTCACACAGAGTCATGGATGAGGACATCCTCTCACTGGTAAAGAAAACAGTGCCTCCACTGACATCCAAAAAGCACAAAGGACAAGATGGACGTATCGGGATCATTGGAGGATGCCAAGAGTATGTCACAATTTACCCATAAGACCACATCATTCTCAAACATTTTTAAAATTCTGTCCTATATAGCATTTAACCTCAAATGTTCATCTTCACACTCTAAAGCTATACTGGAGCTCCATACTTTGCAGCCATCTCCGCATTGAAAGTGGTGAGCGGTGATTCTGACAGATTTCTCATTAATCTTATCCAGTCTACATCTCTGCTTTTTAATTAAAAGTCCAATTTGGGAGAAGTGAGTCTTCATGTTCTTTGATTTGTTTCCAGGGGGCGGACTTATCTCATGTATTCTGCACCAAAGATGCTGCAACTGTTATCAAATCATACAGCCCTGAGCTCATAGTTCATCCTGTTCTGTAAGTACAGATCTCCCCTGGACCAATTATATTTTTGACAGGATAAAAGTATTTTATAGGATTTGTTCACAGTATGAAGAGAGTAGAATATATATAGAGACACCTGTGTATAATGCAATGCAGCTCAACAGCACACATAAACACCTTCCTTTTACACTACTAGCCTTCACCATATGTGTATCTGCACAGTTTTTTACATGTCATTTTTAATTTATTCCTGAAAGAACTCCTGAAGTTGGCCTTTTTATAATGTATGGATTCAGACAAGTCCAATGCGGGTTTGTCTTCATTTGTGTGCGTGTGTTTGTGTGTGTGTGTGTGTGTGTGTCCAGGGACAGTCCTAATGCAGAGGAAGAGATAGAAAAGTGGCTCCCAAGACTTCACGGCCTTGTGGTGGGACCAGGTCTGGGGAGAGAAGACTCAATACTAAAAACTGCCAAGGCACGTCGAATGCGTTCCCTCGCTCCCTATTGCACTGCACACAGTCTCAAAGACTCGAGAGAAAGATCTAACAGCTGCTAAGTTGACATTGACTTGCAGCCCTGCTTTAGTTAGACTCAGAATTAACATGTTCTCTCTAGATAACCATTGTCCCCTCTCTCTTTAGGAGGCGATCGAGAAGTCTAAAGCGAGAGATATCCCTATAGTCATTGATGCAGTAAGTTCTTATTGTTTAACAGATGGGATATTATTGGACAATCTGTACACAGCCACTGAGTGAGTTTGTCGTTTGGTTCTTTTGAACAGGACGGATTATGGCTAGTTACACAGCAACCATCTGTTATTCAAGGGTACCCAAAGGGCATCCTCACACCTAACCTCATGGAGTTTACTCGACTGTATGAAGCCCTGGTGGGTCTCTCTGCATATGTGATCTAGGCACCAATTTATTCCATACAACATGGCTTTCTGTGTGTTAATGAATGTTTGTCTTTTCTGTGTGTTCAGCATCATGAGCCCATGGACATCAGGGATCATCAACGCAGTGCCATGCAGCTCAGTGTAGCCATGGGCAACCTCACTGTGGTGCTAAAAGGAGAACATGATCTCATTACAGATGGCAGTAAGGGTAACTGCAATGTTTATGTACATTATACATAATATGTTTAGGAAATAAACAACAGCAAACTATTTATCCTTTTCCACTTTGTGTATATTACTACTTGCATATGAATCCTGATATAAGAGCTCTGTTCTTTTCTTTGGTGAGTGTGTCATGCTGCTAATTCTGTTTTTCAGTGATCTCATGCAGTGTTGAGGGAAGTGGAAGACGATGTGGTGGACAGGGTGATCTTCTCTCTGGATCACTGGGAGTTTTGGCACACTGGGCCCATGCTGCCTCTGCAGCTGGAATAAGTAGAAGGTGAAGACACGATGCGCTGCTTTAGCTTTCTTTAGCACCTTCTAAAAGGACCATGCTATTTTTCCAAATGTTTAAAAACACACTTCTTAGGATTGATTCATACACTTTAATTCACCTGTTGTTTCCATCCACATCAGTCATGCAGAAAGCAAGATTCCTTTAAAATTTTCTTGACTTGCTTAATCTATCCTAGTGAATATGAAGTAAACTTTTTATTGATTTATTGTAGGTCAGTCTGAATGTTTTGTTTACATTAAATAATCAACAAGAAATCAGATTAATTTTTATATACTCATTTTCCAACATGAATATGTTTTTTTTTTTTTAGTTTTGAGTTATCTTTAGGCTTTAAATCCCATGGTCTATGTGTGTTTCCTAATCCATATCCTTTGTTCCCCCAGTGTAAATCCATCGATGGTTGCAGCATTCGGGGCTTGTTCTCTTACGAGGCAGTGCAACAGCCAAGCATTCCAGCGACATGGCAGGTCCACGACCACAGTGGACATGATACAGGAGATTGGCTCAGCTTTCAAAAAACTATTTGAAAGCTAAAATCAGTCAACTGAACATAGATGTTTTAAAAAGCTACACAAATACCTACTGAATTTTCCATTTAGAAACTGCTAATATAGCCTATGACTATGTGAAGGTAGAGACAATGCTCAAATTCCAGCAAACACTGACTGGTTGTTTGAGTTGTATTAAATGAACCCGGTAAGAAACATTTTCACATCCCACCAAAGAGACTGAGGTGGTAAGATAAATGTCCACTGTAAACCATACATTTTTTTAAATCTTTTTAATAAATATGGTTTTGTGTGATTGACTTTTTCGACAAGTTCTTGGATGCTGTCACAGCAAAGTGTCTTTGTTGACTTGGGAATGAAAACTTGGAATTAACGCGTTTACGTATCAAACTGATGAAATCGTGTGAAATCAACATTTGAAGAAGGAACGGAAGTATAAATTATAATCAGTACATCGATCGACTTGGTAGTAACAGTGGGTTCTGTTCAGGCACTTTAGCTGGCAGCTAACATAAGTCACCAGCAGGACCCCTACTACCGTTACAGCTCGATACACGACCTAGCGTTAGCAACAGCAGCAAGAGCTGCATCACGGAGCGCTGAGCCTCTGCTGCACAACACAAAGCGCTTATTATCCACACAGGTAAATTCATCTGGAAGCCGCGGAGCTACCGGCTAGATAGTCGATGCTTTGTTGAATTAATCATTTTGCATTGCCTCTCATGTGAATCGTAAAAGTAACGTTATGGGTTACAAGCTAACGTAAGCTAATTTTGGCTAACAGAACGTTACATTAGTTACATTGAAACGAAAATTATAGAAACAAAACCGCTTGAAATGTCTAAATGATTGCCGATCGTTATAATAAACCTGAGGATGTAACGTGGACCGCTGGATGCAGCAGTTGAGTGTTCTGTGATTGTTTTAGAGTCCCAGTTTTCTTAACGCTGGTTATAATAATCTTTGTTTGACACATTAACGTTTGGGTGCCGTTCGCTTTGACTCTCAACGGTCAGTAGGGCCTTGAAATCGCTACTGAAAAACATGTAGTTGGTCGTGTAACTAACGTTAAAGTAAAATCGTTTGTTTGGCCAACCTCAAATTTGGAGAGAGGAGAAAGTTCGTAACCTTAACTCTTAACAGTTTGTCGGTGGTAATTACCGCGACTATTATTAGAAGCACGAACTCTGCTGCTGTTGATGGGCGTATTCCATATTTCTTATTTGTGGTCGATCACACACTCGTATGTCGTTTTTTCGTTTATCTGACGTTTCATGGCGTCAGATCCTCGATGAACCTAGCTAGCTTACCTAGCTAACACCCGTGTTATGCTAAGTGACTGTTTTGTTGTCTTCCTGCGTTGCGCTCGTCGTAAACTTTAAGTAACTGGCTGTTAACGTTCAGTTTTCTTGACGAATGTAGCTGTGATTCTTCGGAGATTCAAACTACACGTAGCAAGTCATTTCTAGGATGGCAGACCCCCAGATCAGTTGCCCTCTCCCCCTTTCTTCTTGTATTATCGTGTATATTTATGGACTTATCTCGAATAATTTATAATGGAAATCTAGACTGATGAAAACGAAGTTTTTTTTCTGTAACTAAATGTACAAATAGTTTCCAAAAAACAGCGCTGAAGTTTTTTTTCTGTAACTAAATGTACAAATAGTTTCCAAAAAACAGCGCTGAAGTTGTTTGAATCTTCATCGCATGTTTAATGCTGGTTTGTTGTTTAACAGGTGAGAAGAAAAGGGTTCTGCTATGTTGAACCAGGCCAATGGCGACCCGAGCCACGCTGTGGTGAATTATGTGGAGGAGTATTTGGACCTGGTGGAGTCACTGCCCTTTGACCTGCAGAGGAGTGTGTCCCTCATGAAGGAAATTGATGCCAAGTATCAAGGTAAATAAAAACATGTCCTTGCAATCGAAATTCTATTTGTTTAGTCAGAATTCCGGCTTGAAAATCCTATGGTGGTGTTGCAGAGCTGCACTGCACACAATGATCACTACAGTACCAACCAAACACAGCAAATGGTGGACATAATGCTACACCTTAGCTGCATGTCTGTACCCACTGGCTCTCAACACACACACAACCTGCTCTCTCCTGTCTTACGATGAGTCGTCTCACCTCCGGTCTTGTCCACGTGGCGTGCTTGATCAACGCACAGGAAGCACCTTTCGTCTCGGGCAGTGCCGTTTGAAACGATGAACTGAACTATCTGAACCCAACCACTACACTACTTCACCTGGTTGAAACCGATGTAATATAATGTGAGACTAGCCCATTTGTTTGGCTCGTAAATTCATGTTGATTTTCAGCAGCCAATTTGTCCTCTTGATTACTTCTTTGGCAGATGTCCTGAAGGAGCTCGATGATGCTTATGAACGGTACCGCAGAGAATCTGACTCGCTTCAGCGGCGAAAGCTCCAGTTGTCCATTCAGAGAGCCCTGATTCGTAGTCAAGAGCTCGGCGATGAAAAGATCCAGATTGCTGGACAAATGGTACGTTAAGAGAGCCCTGCAGCTGCTCATGGGCAAACATCCAGGTCTGAGCGTGTGTGCCCAAACAAGCAAATTCCAGTTTTAAATGTTTACTCATGTTCTTCCCAACAGCAGGCCCAGCTTCACAGTGAATCTGTCTGTGTTTCAGGTGGAGTTGGTTGAGAACCGAACACGACAGATAGACTGGCATTCGGAACTGCTGCTTTCCTCTCAAGAAGTCCCCGAGAGTCACGTTCCCGCGGCAACCGCCATGGCAGCCACTGCAGTGTCCTTGATGTCGGCAGCCGCGGCGGCATCCACCGTTACACCCGGCAAAACAGGCCACCTCGAAAAGAAGCGCGAAGAGGTCACCCCGAGCTCAGCCGGCGGCGACAAGGCTGGAGGAAAACGCTCAAGACGCCAGAAGAACGGAGAAAATCGGGAAAGCTACGGCGGTCTGGATCCGGCGGAGGAAGCGGGGCTGGGCGCATCCCGGGAAAAGAGGGCTAAGACCTCCTCCAAGAAGAAGAAAAGGTCCAAAGGCAAATCTGAAAGAGAAGTGTCCCCCCCAGACCTGCCCATCGACCCGGATGAGCCGACGTACTGCCTGTGCGAGCAGGTGTCCTACGGCGAGATGATCGGCTGTGATAACGACGAGTGTCCCATCGAGTGGTTCCACTTCTCATGCGTCGGGCTCCATCACAAGCCCAAGGGCAAGTGGTACTGCCCCAAGTGCAGGGGGGAGAATGAGAAGACCATGGACAAGGCCTTAGAGAGGGCTAAGAAGGAGAGGGCGTACAACAGGTAGCTCGCTGCGTCCGGCCCAATGAACACTTATTCAGTAAAGAAATTATTTTATGTTTCGTCTTTGTTACCCCTGAGCGGCACAACAACAAAAAAAAGAATTGAGGAATGTTGTAAATAGTTATTTTTGTAACCTCTGTATGGCTGAGAAACTAGACTGAAACGATTTGTAAAGAATGGACACATTACAGGACAACCTGCATGTGAGTCACTGACCCTTTGTTTTCATCATGCATGCAACACCACCCCCCCCCTTCTTTACATATGCTCAAGTCATTTCACAAATAAAATGTTTTTAAATAAAGAATTCTGTATGACTTTGATGCCAAGTAGCCAAAAAACGCACGTTTAAAGGTTGGTTGATGTAAAATACAGTGTCCAAAAATTTAAAAGTAATAAACTAGGGCTTACTAATGGCATACATTGAGTGGCGCGGTTTGTTTTCCCCTCTGGTGGGTGTGACATGCATCACTTTTTTTTTTTTTTAGTTATGAGTTATCTTTAGGCTTTAAATCCCATTTTAAGTAGTGACATTACTCAACCATTGACTCCCCTATGCTCAGTAACTGTCAAGTAAAAAAAAGCCGTACAATAAAAAGCTTCTCACATACCGATGGATTTGCCATTTTTATTTACAAGTGCTGAAAAAAATGACTGGGGACAACCAGTGTAAAATCTGTACATAGATTCAGTTGCAGGCTTCTTATATACACGAGTACTGAACAAGAACGTGAATACACTCTTTCTGTCATGCATGTAAAAGAATTCCAAACACAGCAAAAGACACGGTGTAAAGATGTCTAATTTAGTTGTAGCTCGGGCTGCTCGTTCTCCCACAGGAAGCTTGGATGGATCACATTGGAGCTGACAAACAGGCAGAAACAGTAAGGAGCGAAACCGAACATGACCCATGACTTAATTCACACACCCTTCAAGACATTTAACATAATACGTCGTGGGGGATTACAGCAAGAACACACCAGAATTTTTGGGTAATGGCCCACAAGTCCATACTGACAAAACATCAAGGCAAGATTCAACACATTCTGACAGACTGGGATATGTGGGATAAAATGAAAAAAAGAAATCCCTCTTGACGGGCAAAAAAACCCAAAAACACCATTCTATGAAGGGAGGTTGACGGTAAAGTGCATAAAAGCTTAAAAATCAAAGAAGTTGGGTAAAAGCAAAAAGGTACTCCACTAAACCTTGCAGCACACACAGCTTAACGATGGAGAGAGCAGCTATCGCGTTGTCAGGTCAACTGTCTCTCCAGCTTTGTTCTACGATGGCAGACACACGCTTCTCGTACTCCCGCTTGTTCTCCTGGTACAGCTGGGCGGCCTGACTGTTGGCCGGACTGTTGGGGTTTGGTTCATCAAGCAGGGACTGTTGGAGGAGAAGGTCAATACTGAATTAAAAATAACCGACCTGCATTAATGCCATTTATCAGTCATTAATATTATTAATATGCGTGTCCATCTCACATAAACGTTATAACTGTTTCAACATTCTTAAAAGTTTGATATTCCGATTTTTCTGTTTGACACCAAGGCTCAAGTTATAAACATCTTTCATATCTGCCATCACTAAAATGTAATGAAATTTCTTACACTTGAACGTGTCACGATTGCTTTATACTTGCTATTCCTATACAAGCAGGACTGTGGTAGTACTATGAAAAGCATCCAATGTCAGAGGATATGATGAAGTTGTTTAAATTGAGTTTTAAGTTGTCCCTCAGTGGCTTACTTTGAAAAATAATCTTTTTTTTCTTCGTTCATGCTAAAGAACGTCCACACCAATGACATGCTGTGCAGGTCATATAATACAACTGCTTGTGCATCGGTGTATACTCCCATGCAAGTAGCGGCACAAATGTGACAATGTGGCTGGTAAAGAAACTAAAGTATAGTAAAGTAAAGACAAGTCGGCTGTAAGGGTAGACCAGCTGAAAACCGGCTGTTTAGTTTAACTTTTTTGGAAGGTGTGTCCGACAAAAAGGATACTTCAAGATAGAAGATCGAGCGATTTGAAGATTGTAGTACATTTGAGTTTTCTAACATTTCAAGTTTAAAACATGGATTATATGAATAATCAAGAAAAAATAAAACAATCAAATGAATTGCGACTTTAAGTAATTGCAACTCCAAACCCATTAATCAGCATCAAATTTTATTCGAACACTTTTACACAGGTTAGCAGAGGGGTTCATTTTTTAAAACTGCATATGTGTAATAATTGTAGTTCTTGAATAATGTAAGTCTAGTTAAACACACAATATGGGTTCAAATAAACGTTATAGTTTCCCAATGTTAAAGATCCTTTGGTTTGTAATATTAAAAACTTAGTACCTCAAGTTTTTTGCCTTTGGTATAAGATTAATTTATAACATTATATAATACTATATGGTATTGTTTATCAACAATTTTTACCTGGATAGATGTAAGAATAGAGGAGACATCATATGTTGGACTCCAACGATTCTGTAGGATGTCCAAACATATACTTCCATCTGCATAGACTGGGGGAAAAACAACACAATCAAAACGACACAAAAACAGCAACAATGTAATAAACAGCAGGATAATACAATAATCCTACCATTTGGATGAAACATCTTTGAAACAAATCGTACTGTGGGTGGTTTGTTGGGGTATTCTTCTGTGAACTCTACAATGAGCTTAAATGTACCTGGAAAAGAGATGACACATGCAATAACTATTTGTGCATCTTTATAAACACATTTTAAATAAGGGGCTTAAATGCTGAAGTATGTTAGAATAGTTTTACATGCAATGAAGGACCATATGCCTTACTAAACAAAAGAATTAATAGAATGAGACCCTTACCGTCCTCAAAGGGTGTTCCTTCAGGGCTGTGAGGTGGAACAAAAAAGCTACTTTGTCATTCATTAAGCACTTTACACAAACATTTATAAGATCTGGAATTGTGGGGAGAAATTAGACAATTACTCCATTCTACATACATTACGACTGTGGATCGACATACCCGAATATGACTGCATTCCACGCCATAATATTGTTTTCAGAAGGGGCGCCACTAACACCAGCTGGTGGGTCCTCTTGTAGCCTTCACAACAAAAATGAAAGGTGAAGCGGTCAGGTGAATGCCATAATCAAATAATCACAATAAACCACAACAAATTTTCTATATTTGAATTAGGGCTGGTCCTGAATTGTTTACGACTAAGGTTTCTCCTTAATGTGTGTGAATACATTCCAAAATGTAGACTTAGTTGTCACTTGTTGTCACATAGAAACAGCTTTTTCCAATTGAATTGGTTCCTTTACTCTGGACAGCACCGATCTACACACATCCTTTGCACCGTTCTGTGAGAGTTTGCAGACATTTAAGTTGTTATTGATTAGGTTTTCTCCCACCTTGGTTGTAGCATTTACACATTTTACCCAGGTGATGTTAGGGAGCTTTAGCAAAAAAATATATTTTGTCAAATATATGCATATGTCACATTAGCAACTAACCAAATGGCGATTTAGGCTAAATTCAAGATCTCGTTGATAACAAAATAAAATGATTAGATTTTAGAGAACTTTGTTGTTGGTGGAAAAATACTTCCCTTATTATTACTTTGACCGTTTTTAAAATAGAAACACTGCTGTCAAACCTCTTGAAACGAACCGTAGGGTTCAATTATTACTATTAAACTATAGAATCATATCAAATATTTTAACAACAACATTCATTTGATGAGCTGTTTTACGTTTGGTGACAGAGCTAACGTCAATGTCGGTTAGCACCGTACTCCGTATGCCAATTGAAAAACGAAAGCCATAAATCCACGAAGCATTAACGTTGGATACGTGTTTTTGTTTTAAAATGGTCAACCACTCTCTTGTGACGCGACTTTAAACAACTTTATAGTTAACGTTAACTATGAGCCGTAAACTGTAACCCTATCCTGCTGACGTTAACGTATATCGGCTCTACACATCCACGGTATCGGCTAGCAACGTTAGCTTTTAGCTTAGTTAGCTGTGGCCAAAGCGCTTTCACAGAAGGTGTTATCTTACTCAAATATTGCAAGTTCGTAAATTCACTATAGTATTTGGGTCACGTTCATGTTTACAGTGGATCTCGCTGAATCAACATGTAAACATATAGTTAAATATATAATTGCTAGCTATGTCCAGATAACGTAAGCTAGGCTAATGTTAGCTGTTTTTGACAAATCATAGCCCAACATTACCCGGTTCATTTTTACCTGTCGACTTACCGTTTAAAATCTCTCATGAGTCTCCTTCTGGCAGGGGTTGACATTGCCTACTTGTGAAACACGTATTGATTACCCCGATACGTTATCAGTAGAGTATGTGATCTTAAATCTTATATCGTGTTGAATGGTTATTTACACTGCTTCACAGCTTCCCGACGCTTTCCGTCGTTAGATAATCCCGACCAGCTAGCTCGCTCAGCTAGGTTTACAAGACGATACCACGCTTGGGAAAGAGGGGGAGACTATTTAGAGTATCGATTGAAAAAAATGTTCTGGCTCCGGAAAATCTGAATATGTATCCTTTTGCCATTTAGAATAATATTTCCATGAGTAGATTTTGTTCCATATCAGCAAAATACATTTATATCGCGTTGCTATGTTTGACAGTATTGTTGGTCTCCCCCATTCGCACTGACAGTGACGTGGTGTTTGTGCAGCGCAGCTATGACGAAGGTCGCCCCTGGTGACATCTGAATGTGAGCAAAATACACTGCTGTTCCCCTACACGGGCCTGTGTGGGATAGCAAAATGTAAAGCCTGATTATATACCACGTCGGTAAAGCGAAGGGCCTATTGAAACTGTGTTTCTCTTTATTTGGAGGAACCTATAATGAGGAACCTATTTTCCTTCCATGGTATTATCATCAGGGCCCGATCCCCACTGAAGTCAGAGCGAAGGATCCATTGTTCTTCTAATACATGGTCCATCCAGGGAGAATTTCCTCATATAAAAGGACCAGAACATAAACATATTTTTTTAATTAAATTTCATTTCGTCCCGCATTGTCACAAAAACTTTTTATAGGGGATAAAAATTCTCAAAACACAACTAAATATGGCACACATTTAAAGTCTACATTATGTTATTTGAATCCTTCAGAGCGGCTTCAACAGCAACCCTTGCAGTATGCTTCACCTCATTGTATAACATTTAGGAGGAACATTTAGAATTTAAATAAGTTTCCTGAAACTGAAGTTGGCCATTTAGAATTTAGTGTGAATTCCTGTTTTTTTCCAGCAAATATACTAAACTGGCCAATAATCAATTTAAATTGGGTAGTAATGTTACAAATACCCATTCAGCCCAACAAAAAGCAATCTTTCGCTATCTGCAGTAACACAGGGGCTCCCAATATAAGAAATATGAGGATTTAAGTTAGGGAGTTGTACAATGCCACAATTTCTACAAAACTAGTTTATAAATTTGCTGACTGGCAGCTTGCCTTAATATGGACTTTTTTACACAACATTTATAGCTGTGATCAAATAAACTGAATCAACTTTAGATTATGCAAAACTTTAATTGTTAATGCGTATTTTTTATCAAAAAACAAACTGATCACCCCACATCAAGATGAGACAGAATTAGAATGTAAATATTGGCAGTTTCAATGCAGATGCTTAGTTTAGTAATCCGAATATGTCTATATACAGCTTAAATCAAACTTAAAAATAAAAAACACCTTTTTTTAACAATACAATAATCTCTCCTTAATCAACAGTCAGTTACACATTTCAATCCAAACACAATGACGGGCCTGCCCTTTCCAAAAAAGAAAAAACAAAGAATTTCAATGAATAACTGCACCACTCAATGGCTTTAAGGCAAATTAATGCTGGTTTAAACTCTTACAACATTCAGGCAAAAAAGGACAGTCTGTCAAAGAGAACCTCTACTTTAGGATCCATGGAAAAGCAGCATGGTGGTGAAGAAGGCATGGTCATACAACTGCTCTGCTCTCACACACTTCTGGTGCTCCACCTGGCTGCCTCCTGTGCCGTTGTCGGATGAGTCGCTGTAGGAGAGTGGGCCGCGGTGGGTTTCTGCTCCTGAGTAACACCCAAACTGAAGCTCTGCTCGATTGTGGCCATTTGAGGAAAAACCCTCACCTGCTACTGAAAACGAGAAAAAAAGGTAAAAGGGCTTATATTGATTTGTGTAAATCAATTAATTCCTTTTTTAAAAATAAATATAGAAAGTGACAGCAGGGAAAAAAATTATGTGGGGACTTGGTCAAGCAGTTTAGAAGCTATTATGGAAATGTGTTTTAACAAATTAAGAGAAATATAGCAACGTATTGTTTGTGAGAACACAACCTAAGTGCAATCCAAAGCCTTATGTAAAAGTTTTGACCTTGCGTTTTAAAATAAGTTACTGCTGGAGACACAGTGACGAGTTCCGTCTCCACACTGGTTTTTAAGCTTCAAGCATAATGAAGACCGTAAAGATCATAATCTGACATTCCATAATCTAAAACCCAAAATACTAAGCCAATGTTAGTGTAGACCAGTGCAACTAGTTTCATGTATATATATAATACATACAATTCTTTTGCATTTATCTGAAAATAAAGCTTTTTTTCCCCCATGTTTTGCATGTCTGCACTGAAGACCTCAAGAGCAGAAAATGACAGCAACATCAATAAATCAAATGTCCACCAGTCACATGTATAAAATCAAATCAACATTTAATTATTTCACACAATCAAGTACAAAGCTAAACCTGCTTAGTACTAAGCATTGCATGTTCAAAACAGAATAACTACACTCAAACGCTCCGCCATGTAGGACAAAGTAAACAGAAACCACTTGACATGACATTGTACTAAAAAATGCTGAAAAAAAGTTTCTGTAACCATTATCTATAAAAAGTTGAATATTGTACATTAAGCTCGAGAAATAAGGCTTTTCGCGAATCCATGCAAATTTTCTTGCCAATAACCAATTCCAAAATCAGACGGAGTATTATATAACTGACAGATCTGCTGGCCCAGTAAAAAAAAAAAAACTTTCCATACAAAAAAACACTCGAGAATCAAATAAGCACAAATAAAAACCAGGAATTGGCCAAGTCCAAACCCATTGACTGCTGTGTATGAGTACATGACACACAAATGAAACACAAAAAAGCTGCACAGTGTCTCGTTTATAGTTCACAAGTAACATTCATGTTGGAATATGCTTTGGCATAAGGCAATTTTTTAATTCAAAACAGCGTCAACAAATGTGTGGTACCCATAAACGTCAGACGATATTTCTTATGTATATTAAGGAGTTTAATGCATTTATGTTTTTAATATAAATGTCGTCTCCAATCTATTGTTATTTAAAATGCAAGTATACTCAAATTCAACAAATTCAATGAGAGGAACATTTTGCTAAAGGAAACTATCCACCCAACAAGAGAGATTACATCTCTCATGTATAACCATTTCTCTGATTAAATTTAAATTTAACTATTTTTTCTAACATGGTCGGGATGAAAGTCACCGATGTTCGAAACACACCAGAAACGTCCTTTTGCTTTTATGCAACAATGGACCATTTCACAAGCAATAGACAACACTGACCTAATTTCTCCATTCTGCCAATATCCAGCCGTGACCCTAGCGTGTCAGGGGGATGTCGAGTTTGTGTTATCTGGGATGCAGCTGTATAAAACAAATCTCACCCTTCTATCATGACTACGAAATCAAAATAAAGATCACTACAATAGTCGATCTCTGGACGGATCCATTAAATATAACGGTAGGACAAAGAAATCGCAAAATTTGTAATCTATCCGAGTAGAATTGGGTGCATGGAAATAGAAAATAGAGTACACCTACGGCTATACATCTTTCAAATGTAGCTTACCACAAAATCAAATCAAATGTCCTTCTTTATGCATGTGTTATGCAAAAAAACCAAAAAACTGCCAGACAATCAAAAAAAGATATAGTGCACAAAAGGGGCCCGTTAGCATGTGGCCAGAGACTCTTTCTACAGGTAGGCATAAGAGTTGGTGCAGCGACATGGCGTCTGCATAGAGGCAACCGTGATGACCTCCAGCTCTTTAGTGGCGGAGGTCGACCTGCCCAGTCCCCCCTGGTCCTCACACTGATCCATGAGCCCCGGCCCTTGTGGTGGCGCAAACCCATTCAGCCCAAATGCAAAGGGTCCTGGCCCACCTGAAGTTACAGCCGGCGCCAACTCCATGTTCATGCCTTCCATCTGGACCTCTCCAGCGCCACCCAGTGGCCCATTCCCATTATGCAATTCGGGTGGCGAGCCCAGACCTACGAGAATAAGATGCATACACAACCGTTCAGGTGATGCCCGATGCTAAAATAAATGAATATTTATTTTAGAATTATTTTAGCATAAATGAATATTTATTTTATAGTAACTATAGGCCCAATTTTTGTCACGTTGAACATATTTTATAGTCTTAAACTTTTATATAAAGTTCTACACACAGATCTCACACTAAGAAGTCTGGTTTGTGCTAAACAAATTCTGTGTATTTGTCTTTAGCAGCCATGCTTAATGCATGCATGTGCAGCAGTCCAGAGCATGCTGGTAAGTTTTTGCTTACCTTTCTAAAGAAACCTGAATAACGTAACGGCACAGATTTGATGAGCTTAATGACCTACCGTTCGGTCGGGCCTTCTTCCCCGCATTCGCTTCCATGCCATCAAACGACCTCTTTCTGTTGGGCACGCCGTTCGAGAAGCTGCGTCCCTGGATGGTGGGACGAGCCTGGCCCCCGATCTGGGTCACGCCGTTCAGAAAAGTCCCGTTAAGGGACTGAGCCATGTTTTGTTGGAAGTTCTGGGCATTGGAGAGAATCTCTGCGCACTCCTGGAATCCCTGGGCGTGAGCCAAGTCGGCAGCAGTCAGCCCACTGGCATTCCTCATACTGCACAACGAGAAGGACGAGTGTTAGGGACGCTCACTGGGCCGTTCATTCACACAAATAAAACAAAACAAAAATGAGACACGCTCATACGCACACACTCATTAAGCAAGTATTCTCTCTCTCACACACACACACACACACACACACTCAATACACACAGACAGACACACATATGTATAGCAATAACCTGTGCTGCTCTACCTACTCACATCATATTCATCATCCTCATAAGATGACGAATGATCTGCTTAGATCATCTTCAATAAAACTTTACAAAGTTTCCAAATCAATAGGGAAACTTTACTGCTGCGAGAGGACATGATCAAGACAACTGTAGGTATGGACCTGTTTAACTTGATGAAACCCGGAAATAATCGGACCAACAGGACGACTGAGATGATTGAATCCAAAAGGAGAATTTCGGCAGGCGACGTCAAGAGCTTCACTTTGCCTGGGGGAGAATGGCAAAATCAAGGAGGAAGGTCAAAGGTCTTCTCACATATCCACCGCTGATAATGCTCCGAGGATTTTGGAACGGCCGCATCAAGAATTTGGCCATGTCTCCAATGTATGATGCAAAATGTAAACCAAGAGTGGTGATCATAGGGTGCAGTCCGCGAAACAGACCATGACTCAGCGACAGTAAGATAGAATTCTTCAGAGACAAGATCAGCCAAAAGAGGTTGGAACGTAAGTTGCATCTTCAAAGGAAACTCCACAGAATGAAAAGCTGGGAGAAGTCAAAGTGCAACCATTAGAAATCCAGGAATCCCCTCCTGGGAAGGTGAAGTTGTAAAGGCGTAGTGTTGTTTCAAGAGGGATGAACAAGGAAAGGAAAAATATAGCAACCTGAATATGCCACAGGCGCTTGTGCCATTATTCATCACTCTAATTAGAGTCTTTGCTCTACATACAGTTGTGTCAATCATATCCAGGCGCAGCAGGGCTAGAATTTTAGAATTCAATAATGAATGAGCAAACAGAGTTTTTCAATTTTCAGACATGTCATTAAGTATGGAAGCAATGCCACTGGAAAATAAAACCTTCCTGTGTCCTATTCATTTGGAAATGTAATACTAATTTAATGAAGATTAAACTCATCTTGTAGATCTTTTATCTATTACTGCATACAAGAAATTATTGTGGAAGCACAAAAATCCAGCAGTATTCCTCCAAACAACAGAGGCTTTTAGCTTAGTGATGAGAACGCTTCTCCTCTCCAATGGCCAATTAGCCAACAAGCCTGCACTTGTTCTGGATCCAAATGTCATCAAATTGAAAAACGAGTTCTTGAAGCAAACAGTTGGGTCTTTGTAAAAGAAACAGGACGGTGTCCCAAAGCCAAGCATTGATTTGATAATAAAAATGTGAGGGAAACCGAAGTGTCTGCATCTCCGGTGGGCTTTATATACTTATCATTGTACAATAGTTACATCTATTTTTACTAGGAAAACTGGCATACTTTGTGACGCATTTGATTAAGCACTACAACCATTATCGTTACCCGAAAACCAAATGACATTGACTTCCACACAATGAATGGTTTAGAATTACGCCGTTGCGGTTTGCTCAAGCATTTTGTTTAAAGCTTTTTCTTCCTCTTCATATTTATCTAAACAGTTGTGCAAAAAAGAAACATTAAACATTTGATTAAGAATTTAAGATAGAAAAAACAAAACAAATTAAAATCACAAAATTACCCGTCCCCTTTAAAATGAACGCTTCCAAAGGATTTTGCCAAATGATGGAATTCATGTCAAAGGTCATGTTATGATAAGGTTGATGGATTGGTCTCACTACAAGGAATATTCTATATTATATATTTTTTTTAAAGAGTTGGACTATGGACCTGAGAGGCACAAGTAAAAACATTTTAAGGAATTAACAGAATGATCTAAACTTAAAGCAATTATCAGACTACATTTACACTAATTATTTTCTTGCTAAACGCTCAAGTACTGAAGAAAGTAGTAAAACTTGTCTGCGGGATGTATGCTGTTCAAGTTTGCAGCCTCTGGAGTCAAAACCCCATCAAAGCTAAACTGTGTTCAGTTTTTTCCCCGAGCTTAAGAAATTCATACTGAGGGTGATGGTTACATCCACCCCATATTTCATGATTTCAGGGAGTCTAAGATCCGACAAAGCACTCATACAAACTCCTGTGTAGGTTTTGCTTATCCCAGCCTTGTTTGAAAGAGGTCTTAAGAGAAATAAAGAGCTTTAGACGTCTTACCCTAAAATACTTCCTTTCCTAAAGAGATTCCTTTTGGTCACAGCATTCCTTTAGTGAGACCGAACACCTACAGTCAGCACTGATCCAGGAAATGGACCAGAGTATTATCAGTTCTGGTGTGGAAACTTAAAAAGGAAGCGTTCATTTTTTGTAAATGCCTGGTATGCTTTGCTTTCCCGTCCTAAGCACAGAATGTGTCTTCTCTAACTATCATCTAACCTTCCAGGGGCAACCTTTTATCATGCTACATGTTGACATGGGATTCACGTGATTAAACCTGTCCATATTAAGGGCTCCTATGGTTAGTTCACAAAATAAAAAAACCAAATCATAAAACAAAAAAAGGCTAAATACAGAAACAATCATGGATAATAAGCAAAGCATGCAGGTCTAAAACTTTAGTTTGAATTCATAAAAACCTAGCATTAAAACCAATCACCGCAAGAAATACCTCAACAGTTTGCCAGTGTGTAGATAGGAAGCGATAGTGAGAACACTCAATGCCACAACAGTGCGGCTATCCCAGGGAACGGGGCAGACTCAGCAGTGTCTATTCTTCCCCTTTCTAGGATTACTTGAAAAAACCAAGTCATTTCCAATTCAATGGCTGCAAAACATTAAGACGTACGTTCTGTTTCAGTATAGAAAACTTTTTTTTTTTTTAAATAATTGTCACTTTCATAGAGGAAAGGGTGACAAAGATCAGATGTCAAAACAGACTATGGTATTGTAAAGGGTTAATACTGTGACATACAAAAACATTTCTGTGTATGAAGTCAAATATTTGATACAGTGAAATGACAGTGATAACCATTGCAACAGGATGATAGTTAGCATTACACAGTTCAGTACATGATGGTAAGCAGATCTAACCCGTCTGACTCTGCTCTATGCTTGTGTCTCTGCGTTGTTATCTCTGCCTCCAAAACACAGTCCTATCCGCTGCTAGCTTGCTAATGGACCACCTTCACACTCTGAGGCTCATGACAAATAATACAAACTGCTTTTTACTGACGTGTTACTTATTTTCTATGATTTCAGGGTAAAGTTGAGCTCATTTTGTTCCATTGACAGAAATGGATTTTAATTATATTCTGAATGTTTTGTTTTAGGAAAAGTTTTTTTATTTTTCCCAAAGGGCACAGAACGTTGATTTTAACGCCGCGCATTTTGTCCAACTACTCTTTGATGTTGAGCCGACAAGAGAGCAAATGAGGCCGCGTCTTCTTCAAGGTCTGGTGAGCCCACGAGACCTTCCCACCCAACTAAAGCAAGTCAGATGTAGTTCCTGCTTTCCTAAAGAAATCTTCTTCTCACTTTGTAATGGGGCGAAGGTAAGCAACATAAAGAACATGCATCCCTTCAACCGGAACCAGGATCCTTCAGTGCAGGAAGATGCAAGGAAAAGTCCCAGTGTGCACATGAATCAGTGTTGGGGAGAAAGGTAGGCGGGCTTTAGCGAACAGGAAAATAGATTCCAAAAGGTAATACTGCTGGAATGTTTTTTTTTCCAGTTCCTGTTGACCTCGTAATGAGTTGGTCAACATTTCATAACACTGAATTAATGGCACTGAAGGTAGAAGCTTTAGCAATCAGGAGCCGCTGAGCGATTAGTGAGTCATGGCGATGGAAACCAGACTGCAGACAGGAGTGTTTAGAAAACAGCAATGAAAGCAGATGGCGAGGGAACTCTCTGAATTGCGTTTCTGCCTTATTGATGAGAAATGGATCCATTTAGTGCAGTGTCTCCTGTGTGTGTGTGTACACTCCACTGCCCCCTTCTTTTTCTTCTTCTTCTTCTTCCGCAACAAGCAAAAGGCTGACTATGCCAGTGAATAGAAGAGTAGGAAAACTAACAGCGGCTGAGTGCTGTACAACATACCGCGTTACAGTTAAGTAGTAAAGACCAAAGACAGGATAATGATGCCGTCTCACGAAGGCACCGCCCAGATGGCCAGCTGCAGTCTTTGAGGTGTGTTCAAGAGCAACAGAAGAAGTGAGACGATGCAAAGCCTTTGATCAGAAGACGGAAAAAAATCCACTCAACAGGGTGAGCGGTAAGCAGGTAGGTTTCTGGCCAAAAAGGTTTAGTGTCTCTATTATTGTTAAATGAATTAGCTAATTTTCTTAGTGCATATCAATAAAGTAGCATCACTGTTGGTGGTCATATTTTGAGGATTTTTTGGTATCGATTTTTAGTTTGAACTACAGTTAACTGCCGTCTATGAGGGTGTTACACGGAATGGCAAGTTTAACATTTTAAAAAGTAATTTGTCTATCTCCAAGGCGTGTACGAAGAACTATAAACAAAGTACATCACCAGTTAAAGTATGAAATCCTGGACGAAGCAGACTTCATTATCAGGTTCTATACGCTCGGTTCAGAGCATCAATGCAGCAGCCAACATTATGCGCGACGTAAAGATGTAGTAAAGTAATGTGTACCCTCTGTGTGTGTGTTAATCACAGCTTCCCTGTGCTCTGGTCACATTGCTGCTACTGTCATTTAGTGGATGCAAGTCCCTCCATTAGGTTTCCCTCCTCCCTCCCCCCGTAACAATGGTTTTCCTAATGATAGCATCATTAGTGGCCCACTTCATAAAGTGAGTTGAATTGAAAAACCTCCATAATGGGTTGGCATTTTTGCAATTAGCCGTGTGACTGTGCCGGAGTTAGTTTATAGCTGGATGCTAGCGCTTTAGTTCTGGCTAATGCGTTTACAAATTGCGGAAAAAGTTGTGTTCATTTGAGATTATTTTGCTAAAGAAAAACCTGTAAATCTCCAACGTCTGTTTGCTACAGAGCTTATTCTTTGGAATTAATGCCCAAATCCTGATGCTTTTTTGTAAAGTGACAGTGGTGCCAACTTTGGAATAACACCATTCCTGCAGCACTATTAAAAGGCATTCCTAAGTTGTGATGGGTTATTTTGAGGTAAGTAACACAGTGGCAATGTATTATTATACTGATGGTTTGGTGAAATAAAATTAATTAATCATTAATAAAGCATTTATACCTAACTAAATTGCAGTACGACAAAAAATAAAATATGCCAAGTATATTAATTGAACTTGCATTTAGGATTTTTAGTGACTATGAAAATTTAAATTTGTACACTTTCATTAAATAATATTCCATACTATGTATTAAAATAAATTGTATATCGTTTCATTTTCAGTTTAATTTTAATACTGAAATATATTTGTGTCAGTAAGTTTAAACTTTTGTTACTTTGATCCAGCATTTCTTTTGTTTTTTAATCGGATTAGAACGTATTTATTTAATAAAATATAAGTGAATTTTTAAGTTAAGTAATTTTGTCATGAGCCTCATTCCCACCCAGTGTGCCTCTTAGTGCCCCTCCCAGTGGTGCGTCTATACATTTCTGGGTCATAAACAAAGAAAAGTAACCTGATACTAAACAAAATGCATAATCTGTAAGAGGGGAAAAAGGAATCACTCATCATTTACATCATGAATATTACTTATCGGCTGATAACCAAATGCACATTACAAGACCTCAATAACAACTGAGGAATTTATTATATATACACCTTATTTGTTGAAGCAGACAAACCAACCAGGAGTTTTGTGGAAAACTAAGGGTTAACTAAGAGTATAACGAGTTCCATTGGTTAAGATTCAGACTAACAAAAACCAATGTGCTTCAGCTTCAATTAACCTGCAGGAAAATGTAGAACACAATCCACTTCATATATTTATGTAACTAGGGACCATAAACAAGTGCCAAAGAGCTAAAGCAAATATTTCACAATGGTAATTATAATTTACTTATTTTTGGTGTTAATTACTGAATAAAAAAATACATTAAGACCAATTTCTCTCCACACAAGAACCTTTATCTATAAACCTCCTGGTTGTTTTGAGTCTGTAGCATCTAATCATCAAAAAGCCATTCAGCTTGTTGCAAAAAATGAAAGTGCAAGTAAATTGATAGTTGGGCTAAGGAGTTAACAAACAGCCTCATTTAAACATGAACCTTTCATTGAAATATGCTACAACATTTAATGTCATTACCATAGAATATTATATAATATTGCTACTGCTGACAATAAAAATATGGGCTGATTTATAAAACTATGAAAAAGTCATGTTTGCATACGTCGATAACATATGCAGTAGGTTAACTAGTAGTGCTTTGAGCTGGCTGTACATGACCTTGGGAACAAATAACTATCAGTTAAGATGTGCAAACACAAAACACAAAGAGTATTCCAATTGTTTGTGATCGTTTAGTCTCCCCACAGGTCTTACAAGATCTGAATTAAAAAAACAAGAAAGATGGGTTATGCCTCTTCTGCTTCCGTTCATGCACCAACAAGAACAATGTAATCTATAAATGAACCAGCCCAAAGGGAGCCGCCAACTAAAAAGGTGTGACCGTGTAGAACATTTACATAGATCATAAATCCACTTCCTGAAGTACCAGTAAGGATCATCGTGGTTTTGGGTGGTTATACATAATCGATTATAAAATAATGAATCTGATCTTTCGACTGTTTTCTGTGTGAATGATGCATTTTCAGTCTATGCAACAGCATAATAGCTTTCATACTAAAAGTAAAAAGGACTTTAGATAAAGTAGTATTGTGCATTTGGTCATCAGGTCGAGTTATATATGTAAGACACTAACAAAAACAAAGGAAAATCACACTTCAGGATTAACAATGACCATGCAATATGGCATACTATACTAATAACAGTTTATCATCCTTTACATTAAGTTGTCCTCTTGTACATGTAATAATTTTGCTGGATTTACACAGATAATACCTAATATCAAAAGTACTGCACTGAGGTCTACTTATATTAAATTCATTACAAAAAGTGTCTGCTAAACATAAATGGAAGATAATTCAGGAACTTAATATGTCTTTGCTAATATTATTACACAAAGAGGTCAATTTAATGTGAATTGTTGCAATGATAAACAACAATTTCAAGGACTAACAAAATGTGTAACATTTTCAAGGGAGCACCACCAATTCCGTTTATATCATAATATCATGACCAAACGGTCTTTGGGATAAAGTTCACCTAATAGCAATAGACTGTCAATAGATTTTTTTTAAATCAACTAATTAATCGCACATTTTGAAATTCATTCATTGTGCTTCCTAGCAGCTAGCAGTGCGTAAAGTGGTCCGTTTACCGTTCGTCACGCTTCTGTTTGACACAAGATGGAAATCCTCTCCACAGTTCTCCGCTGTTGGTTTTACTTTCAATGCAAAGAGCTCTCTCCATCATCTCTACCACCGCAGTCTATCCGATCTAACGTTTATGGAATGCTAACACATGAAGGTTTCGTTTCCTGGGTAAACGCACAACGGAAGTAAACAATGTTGCATAAACTGCGTTAATATATTTGATGCCTGTATTAATCGCATTGATTAATGGTATTCAGCCCTAATTAAAACAGTGTTTTACTGTAAGGATCTTAAAAAGGCTCAGTCTGCTCGTCTGAAAAGTTATTTATTTCAAAAATATGCCGTTTACAGTTATGTACACTGTACAGTCTGATGTTAGCATTAAATCAGCAGCTTCCTTCTGGCTGGGTGTGTGCAGCACAGCCAAAGTATCCCATTTTACAGCGCCACCTTCTTTTATTTGCACATTTCACAAATTGTTAACTTGAACACTATAGCGTTCTGATCCGTGCAGACCCTTCTGCATTAAAGCGTTGATGCTGCTATTCGAGTTTGGTGGTGGTCCCTTGCAAAAGTGTAACTCGGATGTTGGATAGTACAGAGGAGAAGAAATGAAGGCACAGATCTGATTACAGGACTTACTCAGCTTTCGCTCCCTGAATCAAGAGAGCATTGATGCACTCCAGACTGCCCGCACGAGCAGCCTTGTGAATGGGCGACTCGCCCACATAGTCCTGAGCGGTGACAAAAGAAAGCAGTCACACATAAAAAAGCAAGACTGTACTGTGCACACTAACAAAAGGTTGGGGACAAAACACTGTTTTAGATTAAATATAAAATCATGTTAGTGTATGAATTTAATTAAATATACCCTCCCTAAGCACCTTCAGTCTCCATTTCCAAAGTAAAAAAAAACAAACAAAGGGAGGGTGTAACTGGGTGTCAGCCTGAACTTTTCAACCAAACTATACCACCTCCCACACACAATTACAGTTACACATTAGTTCGAGACCAGAAGGAAGAAACAGAGAGAAAAAAAACCGCACACTGCAAAGTGGGACGGGCTTAACACTGAGCTATTCTGCTGGCCAACGGCAGCCATGTCGAAAAACATTAGGAAGAGAAAATGCACAACGTGTAGTTTCCCCAAGTGGGAATTTTCACATATGCCAAGAAATTCAAAGTCAATTGACTTAAACGCATTTCACGATGACGACAGCTTTTATGTCATCGTGACCTACTAATCTGATTTCTCTCAGCTGTGCAGCAGAGCTTAAAATATAGCCTGGGTGCATGAAAACACAGAGGGAGGGAACAAAGACTAAAAATAGTGAGTGATGAGTAATACACACAATGGCCTGCGAACAAATACAGTCCAACACAAGGAAACAGTGGCCGGCTGCGAGGGGTTGCAACCCCACTTTTGAGTGATGCTTTCTTAATGGGATCACTAAGAGTTCAACCTCTCTCAGGGCAATACCATGTGAAACTCCGCCTGTTTTGGATCTTTTGCATGTGTTGGGTAATGTTGAGCCACATACAGGCTCTTTTTACTCTGCTTCAATTGTTAAGGAATTTGTAAAAGAAATGTCAAACCTCTGTTTTTTTTTTTTAACAACACACTTGGGTGTACGGTGTGCAGACGTCTGTGTGTGTGTGTGTGCATCCGATGTCGTACCTGTCTGTTAATGTCTGCGCCGGCTCGGAGCAGCCATAACAAGCACTCAGGGTGGCCCCCGAACGCAGCAATGTGAATGGGTGTCTGTGCAAACCTGGAGGTGACCGCGTTCACGCCGCTGCCCACCTGAACCAGACGCATCACACACTCCAGCTGTGGAAACAGAAGGGGGGGGGGGGAATAGAAAAAAGGTACGTGAAGCGGTTAATTCATTCTTAGCTCTCCAGGAAGACATTTGGGCGGGTGTGGACATGTGTCCTACAGTGGCAGACATGTGTTACTGTTGCATGTCCTGGCTCGAACTGTGTGTACCTAAGTTAACTCTAGGCCAGCCCTTTCCGGCGTCAACCTCAGTGGTAAACTAATGTTGCCATTTTGTCAAGTGACCACATGTTAAGTAGAATTTAAAAAGTTTTAGAAAACGACTTAAGCAGAGTAGAGGCTATTGGTGCAGCTTTACGCTGCGCAATAATCACATAACGGTAGTTTTAAATGAGTGTATTTTACTAATGGGAGTAACTTTACATTAAGCATCAATTAAGATAATGTTCCGTCAACGTTTCATTAATTTGCTGTTAAAATGGTTCCCGCTCGACGGTGATGTAGTTTTATTGGCAGATAATAGACATACGCACGCGCGGTGCACAACGGCGCAGTTCAGGGAGAAACGTCCGTTAACGACGGTTATTGAACGGTTTCAATTGAACGTTTACGGCCAACCGTCTTCCGCCAGTTAACGACGGATGCCTTTCGAAGAAAAGGAAAACGCTCGAGACGACGAACGCCTCTGCGCTCATTCGGGTCCCAATCGTGTCCGATTAAAAAAAAAAAAAAGCGGCTAGCGGCTGGGCTAACCTTTCCGAAGTGAGCGGCCCAGTGAATAGGCGTCCAGCCGTAGAAGGTGTCTTCCACCGCGAGGTCAGCCGGGTTTGAGGTGCACTGAAGGAGGGAGCACAATGCTGCGACGTCTCCATCCCTGCACGCCCGATGGAGGGGGAAGCGGCTGGTGAGCACCTCCTCGCTCGAGAATCCAGACTCCAAACCTACCGACATTGTAGCGAGAGTGACAAAACGAAAATACCTAGATACTTCGAAAGGGGCAACAACAATGGCTATCTATGTGTTTAATTCAGGTCGCCGATGTTGTGCCTTGAGGATCCCGACACCCGCCAGTCTGCTTAATGTGTTTCTGCCTGACGACACGGAGCAGAGGGGGGGAACGGGGGGGGGGGGGGAGGGGGGCGTGGGTCTGAAACTTGAGAAACGCGGAGTGGCCTGGAAAATGCGGACTGGATTTCACAATCCTGACTTTTTTTTCTTCTCCTGGCGATGTTGTGTGAGTATTAGTTGTAACGCCACCTATTGGAAAGTAGGATGCGTTGTGTGGGCGGCCCGTTCTCTCCCATGACAGTGTATTTTCTGACCAACAGGGGGCAGAATAACTTCAAAGATAAACTGGAAACACTGTTGTATATAAACTCGGAAAAGCTTGGTGTATTCTGTGTCAACTTGTAAGCGCTTATTCAATTGATAATTTATTTGCTTGACTATGCACCTCCTGAATTTCTGAAATGTGCCGACATAATAAGTACATAACAACAACCAACATAACAAATGTGTTTTACGATTACATGGACACCGTGGGTTAAGCAATTGTTAGTCCTGTCAATATTCAGTCTTCAATATCTATTTTTCATCTTTATGTTGTTCAACAGTAAAAATTCTTACGTAGATTTAAGTTTAAAAACTGAACAAAACAACACTTGTGTTTTTCTACTCTGCATAGTTAATAATATGTTCCCAACATAATTTCAAAGAAACATTCATTGTTTATGTACCCTTTCCCCTAACCCTAATCTGAAAATAGTTTAATTCTACTGGGTACTATCCAGATATCGCTCTCAACGCATCTTCAGTGTAACTCAACATGTTGTGTGGTTCACAATCCATTCAGTTTGCCTCTTACAGCTGGACTCTAGTGACCCTATACATATTTACCAGTGTTATGTTGCTTGTTAGTACCACCAGATGGAAGTATAGAACAATAAATGGATCAACACATGCAGGCTCTGACCAGGGTCAGGGTGATACAGAAAATAGACTTTTTGAAATGTTACTAGCATTTTTATCACTATAATAAATTAGGTTTCTTTTTACACACATTTATCAACAGTACAGGATAAACTATTGTGCTAGCCAGAACAGTTTTCTTAGGGAAGTATTATTTGTGAACATTGGATTAAGACATTGATTATAGACAGTCACCAGAATATGTAATGTAGTGGTTTCCCTGTTGAGCTTGTGACAAGCCAATCATGGTTCAACAGGAATGAATATCAACAATCCTAGATCTGGTTTGGACATGAAACATGGCGCCACGGTCTCTGTAATGTCCCAGTTTAAGTCAAGTGCAGTCATCGAGTGTTTGGATTCTGAAAATACACAGTTGAAGAAAGCAGGCACCATTTCTCTGCTTAGTTACTCCAAAGCACCAAATATCCAGCCATCAATCAGGGGGAGGTCTGTCAGTGTGTGCACTGGAACGAAGAGAATGTTAATGAACCACAGTGAAGTGCGTCACTCTGATATTACTGGGATGATGTCATGCTCCACTTCATTGGGCTGTGGAGGCACTTCATTAGCCAGTTTTCCCAAGTCAAACTCAGTTCTGATCCCCACCCTCCTCCACCACACACACACACACACACTGTACATAGGTACACGGCACGCGTGTTAGGCATTTCGGTGTCTTAAAAGGGGATTTTGCTAATATAAACTGGCTCACAGTCTTGTAGTGTAAATCAAGCTCACAGCACAATGATGTATAGTTTGTTTTGATCCTGTTATCTTTTTACGTCAAGTGTTGTGGAAAAAAGCCACATAGCTTTTTCTGCAATAATCCAAAATGCAATGGAACAATCCAATTGGCTTATATCTGAGGGAACGGCGTGTTGCTAACTAACAGGCTGAGCTACAGAGAGACGTCATCCCGGCACCACTCTGCGAGGAGACCACAGCATATTTTGTGATTAGTGTCAGACAACAAAAAGACCTGCTTCTGTTAACGTCAGGGAAGGACACATAGAAAGAAAATTGGTCAAATAAACTTAGTAATCTCAGTAAAACTCATCTGTAGCACAATCCCACGGTATAACTGAGTAACAACAACAACCCAACATTTACTGTTGAGTTTACCGTGCATTATGCATTAAACGTCCACTTTGTAAAACTGTATAGAAGGCAACAGCCAACCAAGTGAATACAGTGTTCCATTTAGAATTCTGGCAGCTTTAGCCAAATACCAACAAACAGGGTTGGATTAATGAGGTAAAGTCATTAGATATTTTACTGTCAAGTGAGTGTAATAAGGGATCGGTCTGTCACTTATTGCCTCATTCCAATTTGATGAACCCGTTGGCCGTTCCCATGTCTTGAACTATGCCGCTAAACTTGATTGCACACCTGCACAGGAATGTCGGCTGATAGCTTATCGGCCTCTGTCAATATCCCACCTCAATACTGTCTGTTTGGTAAGATCAGCATGACTCCCTCGAAGTTCAGACTCACTTCAGTCCACCACATTAACGTCGACACTATTCATACTGCCGAGGGGAGGGAAGCGCTCCCCTGACAAAGCCAGATTAGATTACTGCATGTGAAAAATGCAAAGGGTGGCCAGCACATCCAGTCTGTCATGCATTCAGACACGATGTTACAGGAGCACAAAAGGCTGTCCGCTGACGTCTGATGAATCCCCACTGAGTCAGCTCCACACAGATGAAAGATGACGCAAAGGTGTTCGGCATCACTTGTATAAACAGCAACAGGATTGGTGGGTTAAATAGATACTGGATTTACATAGCAATGAGTGAGATCATCAGAAAACATGCGCACGCATTCGACTCATTTCTCAATCACAAAATAATGTAGCCTACCTTTTTAATAAGAGCAGCCTGAGTTTGAAGATAAGGGCTGAAGACGGAGTGCAGCTCCTGCAGCGGCTTTGACTGCGAGAGCGGGCTCTGTGGGCGAACATTGTGAAATCAAGAAGATATTCTCTCATGCTATTGAATAAAGCGACAACAATGGGCTGTTATTAAAAGCAATGGCTCACATGGAACATTAACTATTCAGGGAATGGTGTCTTACTGTATATGTCAGATGTGTATAATGGAGGACATTGATTTGATGAATTGAAAAGCAAAAGAAATGCTAAATTAATCCTCTGTGTTTTTTTTCCCTTTGACATATAAGCAAAGACCGATCGGCTGTTGAAAAAGCGATTGGAAAATTATCAGCTAACTTGTAAAAGAAAGGATCCTAATCCTTATTTCATGCATATGACTATAGCCATATTTTTGTATCCTTTTGGTCACAGCAAGAAAATGAAGTGTGGGAAGTAAATAAAATCATGCAGATTGAATGTAAACCGATTTAGAAATATAATTAGTGAGTGATGTATGTGCCTTTTTCTGTTTTGCATTTTCTGACGTAAAGACTTTAGTCTCGACTTTCAGGCCGAAGTAGTCCTACTGTGCGTATTTGTGTTTTTGGGTGATTCATGGTGTCACTGCTGAGAGGAAGTATGCTATAATGTCAGAGGCACACACACACACACTGTTATACCGTCTGCAATTCATAACATCCATCATATTGCTTTGTTCTCTCTGTTTTTTAACCACACATTTCTTTGCATGACCAGTCTTTGGTCTAAAGTAAACAGTAGGGTGTGTACAGCATTTGCTTATTACCTTACTGTAGAACCTTCCAAACACTGCACTTGCTTTTAATAAAGAGACAGGACTAGATAAACCTGTAAGAGTGGATGATTGATGTACTGTAGGGTGTCATCCAGTGAGGAACACAGGGATCATCGGGCCCAGCAGTGATGCAGTCTTTCCGTGTGTTGGAGAAGGGGGGGGGGGGGGGGTATAGCTAGAGGTGACATCAGTTGCTTCTGATGACAGAAAGATTATGATTTTTTTTCTTTTTGTAGGTGATTTTCTCTTGAATGAGCGTATACACAATAAAAGGTCAAAGGAAATTTTCCCAAAACCAAATGCAACTGTAAATAAATTTCTTTCTCAAAATGTTCACCCAAAGTTTCGAAAGAGACATTTAAAGCCACATTCATGTTTGCAGCTACACTGTCAATAAAACAGAATTTCTGAACTGCAACAGCATGGATCTGATCTTATATTATGTTAAGTGTTCATGATTCCTGAATAAGGAATTCATGACGCTCATTCCTCTGGCACCACCAGCAGGTTCACATTTATGGTGACAATAAAAATGTCTGAACTGCAAATGTACAAATACCTAAAAAGCCTAAATTGGAATTTATTGCCTAATAGCACACATGCTAAATTGCTAAACCCAGATTGGGAACAGTACACATGTACTTTAGAATGTGAGGATCCTCATATTAGCATTTAGCGCAATACTGTATCCCTTAGAACAACTAAGGCTGTACAATCTCCACTCCAATTTCAAACAGAAATTTGTGTCTCACACAAAGGACGCCAGTGTCTAACAAAAACAAAAGTGCACAAAGTACACATTCACGGAGCTACAACCCTGCATACTCTAAATACTGTGACCATGCAGAGCTATACTCCGCAATCAGCGACTTTCACATACTGAGCAGGCTTTTTGATAGCCTGCACACGTACACGTTAATGACTCAAACAACAAACACAGTGTGTTATTTCTCTATATTCTAATGTGACAATGAGAGAAGAAGAGAAAACAATAGTTGGACAGTAATATGAAGGGCTGCTCAGTTGATACAGATTCATTTCTCTATTGCAAAGAGAATCTTTTCCCCCTGAGAAACCTTTAACCCTTAGCAGCTCCAGCATATTCAGTTTAATTCCCCTTTTGCAAGTTTCCAGCACTTTTCAAGTTCCCAGATAATTAAGAGTGAGAAGTTTAAATAACAGTAGAAGGTCAATCTATGCCCAGCAGCTCGGTGACTTCACACTATCATGCATGCTTACTGTTGTTGGTAGACACATGCCGGCTAAAGCCACCACAAGCCTGTTTTAAACATAAGATGACACCTGTTTTAATCACTCAAACGTGTGCACTAAATGCCAAGGAGGATTATAGCAGATGTCATGTCATGGATTATAGAAGCTTGATGTACACGGATGAAGCTTTTCCTGTCACCTCTGGAAATGCCACAGGGAATCACTTTAATCTCATGTGTGTGTTCCCATAGCAGCGCGTATCAGCGTGGCCGAAAAAGGCAAACATATGGCTCCTTGCAGTGTTTTTCTTTCTTAGTGCTGAAGCCTGTTTGGCAGACTCTCGTAGTATTGCAGGGGGGAGGGAAGAACCACAGCTGCTGTCTGACGTAAATGCAGCACAAACGCTCTGTTTGTGTGGTCACAGCCCCTCTGACAGCTCTAACCAGTTAATGGATTACCTCACACTCCCTTCTTCTCGATAGATCTTACAGTGAAGGTCTGAGCAGATGCAGAGGACCAATCAACAATTTAAGTGGAAAACAGTAACTGACTGTCTGTAATTATGCCGGTCAAGGCCGCTGTTTGCATATGAGCTTGATGATGACGTCGTTTGGCAAAGGCACAGCCGAGGCTTCAATTTCACAAATTAAATAAAGTTCAGTTTGTTACTTGTTACTAAACATCGGCATGTTAGCATGCTGGTGATAGAGCGGTAGGAAATGTGAAGATCCAGCACTTTTGGAGCATGATCCATACTAGTGACTTAAAGTAAGGATTACTCCGCCTTTGAATTTGGGTTGTGTTTTCAAAGAATTGGAATCTCACAAGTGAAAATTGTATTTTGTTAACCCTACTCTGCTAAAGAACCCCTATATGTCAGTGACAGAAGACTGGGAAAGGATTTAGGGAGGGACATGGGTAAGTACCAAAAACTCAATGCCATCCTTTCTTCTATCCACAGATTTAGATCAAACTTAAATAAACCATGACTTTTAAACCTTCTTGATGACGCAAATGTACTTTACCAACACAATTAACCATAAAATATCCCTTGATTTACCACCGCCATTGACGTATTTCCACACCCTTTTTCTCTAATAACATTGAAACCAAACCAGTTCTTTTGCACTGCGGTCAGTGTTTATTCCACTTTATGAACTATGAATGCAAACCACAGCCCATCTGACTCATTTCACTGAAAACCCAACATATCCAGCAGGACAACAATGCTGGGTTGGTGCGCCTCATAAGGATTCAGTCACAGCCGTTGATCCAACAGGGCACTTTCAAGGTAACACATCATTCTCCTCAAGGCCTTTGAAATTTTTTGGCGTGCCTGTCAAGCTTTTGCACAAATGAACGCACGTTTACATGCTTCTGTTAAGCTCGAGGGGCTCCACACAGAGGTCACACCTGTCCTCGCTGAGAGATTTAACTGGAGGAGAGTATTGACGTGCCGACGCGAAGACGCACCACTGTGCGAATTCTGTTGGAGCGCAGTGCTCTCTATGGGAGGCTCAGCCAGTCTCAGGGCTTTGTAAGCGTGCCCCTGAGACTTTGACGCAGGCTGCTGACATCATTGTCCATACCCCCTGTAGACCAAGCAGTCTGGTCGCTGCCAGAGAGTAGGAGGAGGAGGAGGAGGAGGATGGAGGGGAGGGAGGGGAGGGAGGGAGGGAAAAGGAGGGAAACTAGTGACTGAGGATCTGAGGCATTAAGGGAACAAGTTTCAAATGACCCACAAGCATATAATTCAAATTTAATCTAGACATATCCCTGGTGGTATGTGGCATTCGGCCGCCCACCTGACCCCTACAACCAGGATATTTATAATCAAACCTACAGGTATTTTTGCCTTCAACACATCATTAACGCAGCAGAACTGTCACCACGAACCTGACAGTAATTATAGGAAGTGAGCATCACACTGAGATAATGATGTTTGACTCATATTGTGGGAGGCATAGATAACATGAAAAAGGGGGGAGGTCAGACATGATACAGGTGCAGGTGGCATAAGTGGAAGGTTTGAAAGTAATATGTTTTATTTAGTAGCGGACAATAGTTTTTTGAGTATTGAAAAAATATGTTTTGCTTTTCAGTCGGTCGTTCTTATTTATCTCTGCTGCTAAGAATAGCATGATGTCTGAATGTGGAACGTGTGCTTTGAGCGGGATGAGAAGATGCACACAGTGACGGGTGATTCCTGCTTCGCTGTCTCTATTCTCAGTGTGTCACATCATGACATTTACTTGCTGCAGAAAAGATAATGAATGGAGATAAACTATGGCAGAAAAAGGGTGGGTGACAGAAGATGCAAACAAGAGGGGCCTTTGTGCTGCAGTCAATCTGACGTTAATCATTATAGTGAGCTTTGGGTGGTCTGGTGTTTGATAAAGAGAGAGGGGTAGTTTGGACGAAGAACAGAAGAGGAACTGTGTCAAACTATCTGAGGTCTGCTTTTATCTCACAACACCCCTAGCAACAAAATCCAAACACAATTCAAAACACTTTCTAGCAGAAATAAGGGCCCACTCTACAGCTTCCTGTCCGTTGACGACACGTTAGACAGCTGCACCAGTGTTTGTGCAAATTAGGAAAATGTAAGACAGTGCCTCTTTTCATAATGTTGAAATTTAGAACTCAGTAGTTGAGTCAGTAAAATATAAATGTTATCTAAACTAGAAGGGTTTGTCAGACACATTTAACCTTTAACAGGGCCGCACTCTGACTCTCTTTGCATTGTCTTATTTTTATTATGAACAAAACGGAGCACATGTTTGGCTTGTATTATTTGTGTAAATCAGCACAATTACAAAGTCTGCAATATGTGCAATGTTTTGCTCAAGGTGAAACATTACCATTGACTCTGTATGCAATCTGGCCTGGTCAATGACTTGCTTTGCCTTCTGTCTGAACAGCCATTCACTGGAAACATATATTATCCAAGACCAAAATGTATCTCACTGTGACCATTTTATAACCTTACCTCCAAACCAAGTCTTAACTCTAAAGATGATTTTCATTGTGGGGACCTTGGCACAGTTTGTTCTCAAAAGGGAAGTAGTACCTGCAGTGTTGAAATGAACAACATGAGGGATACACACAGCACTGCATGATGGTGTTTTTTAAGAACATTATGTTCTTCACTGGTTGGTACAGTTTCATCTTCTATATCACCGGAATCTAACCATGCATATTAAAATGAATTGACTGCTGACTGATTCCACAGTCCTGCAGCTCTGCAGGAAGCTGGACAAAAAGGTCTGTAATCCAATTCCCTGTGAATATTGTGCATGTCGACGTATACTTGTGTCTACATCCCAGCTGTTGATTGGAAAAAAAGAAAAGTAAGAAGACCAGTGACCCCTGACCACCTCACAACTCATCCTACAAATCACGAGGACTGACCTTTTGACCCCGGCTCTAGCTTTTCTTTTTTGGTTTTGGTGCAGGAGAGCATCCTTTCCCCTCCTTCCCGTTGGTCTGGAAGGTCCAGCGCTCAACACACAGATGTCCCGAATGTCATTTCTGCCTCTCGGACACCCTCGGTCACCCAGCTTAGGTCCCTTAATCCACGCTTAGCTGCTCTTTTCTCTGGCAGACTTCTCTCAAACTCTTTACCACAATGAAAACGAAACATTACGTTTCACTCAGCTTCGGAGATGTTGGAGGTTAGCCGGATGAATGTAAGTAAAGAAAATTAAGAAAAGGAGGAAAGTGAGTCTGGGGTAAACAATGGAATTTGTCAATTTATTGAAATACGTACTGTATGTGCAAAAGTTCCCAACTCGATTATGTATTAGTGTCTGTGCTTATATATGCACACTAGAGCATGTTCTTTCTCTCGAGAACCAGCTCTGGGTTGCTTGCTTCTTTTGACAAGTCATCTACTAAATTTGCTCTCAAACATTCTTCCAGCAACATTCCTTGACTTATCAGTCAAGGAATGTTGCTGTCCTGCTTTAGTGGCCCAGCTGAGGGACCATATGGACATTGAGTGGCATGATCAAGAGGACAAGATGCCAGTAACACCTGGAGGGATAACTTTTTTTCTTCCCCCATCTGGACTCAGTGTCACGTTCAGGTCATTCTTGTTATTCATCATTTGGCAATATGTTGTCCAGCACTTTTGTCCAGAATATATCATTTGTTCACATGCAGTTATTTTCAATCTCCAACAGTCTGACAATGTCAGCCCCCTAACCTCCACCCCCCTCTTCCTCCTACATCCTGCAGTCTGGTGTAGCTGTGATGACTTTATTTGCTCTATACATGATTTGATCATGTATAGAATGTATAGATGCCTTTCTGTTGATTTTCAATTGGTCCCATTTATCAAATCCATTTCATCATGAGAAGTTCAATTTGGTAAATCCCTTGTTGTTTCATATTTTGTGAGTGTGGATGGAGTGTGGAGACAAAGGAAAGTGACCCAGACTTTTCTTTAAATGAAGAAATCATCTATAGCAGTTAAATAAGAGCATCATTCTGCCTCACTCACAGCTTGCCTCTTTCGTATAATTCTCCTCGCTGCTCGCTCTGTTTTTCTACCCTTTGTGTCTTTGTTTAATTTTCTCCTTTGCTCACTATTTTTTAAATTGCATCAATTCATTGAGTCTATCTACAACAGTGCTCAATTAATTCCCCTTGTCAAGCGTACATCACCTTTCTAGGTACCCCACATCCCCTTCTTCTGCCCCCCTCAGCTCTGAATAATAAGCTGATCCATTGTATGACGCACATGGCTCTGTCTCCTGAGGGGCTTTTGCGCACACAAGCATTCATAAAGACTCTGTGTAGCACTGTGTGCAGAAACAGGCGGTGGCCAGGTATTACATCTTGAGATAACCGACACCACAGGATTATTGTATCAGTGGCTGTGCCTGATAAGAAGTAACAATACATGGTGCATTCTTGAGCAGAAAATGCCTTTCTTTTTCTTAACATGGTGATTTTAAAAACAGATTGCGTTGCTACCAGGGGCATTAAATGACTTTGCATATGAAAGTTTTCTTACTCTGCCTTGTGTCTCAAGTTTGCATGACCTGTTTGCCTTAAAGCCGAAAGAAACACAAACACTATATATTTAAAACCAATCTCTCAGCATATTGTTTCAGAAAAAGCACAGAGGTATCAACAAAACAATAGCAAAATGACTGCAAAGCCACCATCACAAAATTATACTACTATACTACAATGTTTTTTTTATTAAAATGGCATCACACTAACCAGTTAGAAGATTTGTTGTTTTGAATGAAAGAGAAACAAGGTTAGCCATTTGCATGTTGTGCCTTCTGAGTGGAAAGGTTGTGAAAATCAGTGACATAAATCAAGCCTCTTTTCCAGCTTTCTGCCCCCCTAAGGGCCTGTCCCACTAAACTGCTGTGGAAATGCAACCAAATAATCAGTCTATTGTGTATTTCCACACAACACTGTGCCCATTCCTTGTCATTAAATGGATCCTTTTCCAGTTCAACTTGTGACTTTATTGTCCCACCTCATACAATGATTTATTGGAATTTAAAACACAAGCCCCTAAGTAAGAAAAACGTGTGTGAAAAACACACTGAGACTGTTTATTTGAGAAGTGGTGTTGCTGGACCTCCTGGATGATAGCTTGACGCACAAGCTCATGAGGAGAGCCCCGCCTGCCAAAGTCAACAAGCAAAGACTGACCCATGTTAATTACCAAAGAAGAATGGCATCACTGTCTTCCACATGACACAACGAGACCAATTCATTAGAGCATTTTGCAAAATTGTCACGTGCACAAACTAAATTAGATAATAAATGTCCTGATGTCCGTTGTTGGAACACCTCCGGTAGTCAGTCAGTGCCGTGTACTAATAAAGAGGTACCAATACATGCAAATATCACAATTTTAAAAAAACGCAGCGAGAAAACTGGAATATTGTGTCAACTCCTTACCTTCTTCATAAAATCTCACACACATTACACTTCCAAAACAGGAAGTTCTGCATGATTACCTCGCAGCAGACCTGGTATGAACTGGCTTAGCTGTGTTTCACTAATGTGTGTAAGCTTGATGGGCGTTTGTGTGGTGATTATGAAAGCTGGTCGCAGTAGCCAAGAAGCTGTGTTACAAATTCAACATAAATGTAAGAGGCAGCTATTGAAAACCAGTGGAGGGAGCAAAAGGGGAGTGACCCGTGCAAACAATCAGGACAGCAACATTTAGGCAGATGTTGACTCGAGACTGCCATATTTGCATGTATGTCATTCATTTATTAATGTGGTATATAATGGTGGTCTGAGAAATGTTCATTTGTTTACATCAGGTTTAAGTGAAGAACGTATCTGTACATTTAATCATGTAAACAAGAAATCATAACGAGACAAATACAGGTGAAGTCAAAATGAAGGCAGTAGAGCCTGAGATATCCCGACTTTTAATCCCTAGTATAGGTCAAGGTCCAAAGTGGTTGAGCCTTCCAACAATGCAATTCAGGGGCATCTATTATTATTATTATTATTACCCCCGTCCAACCATCTGCTTTTTTGAGCATTTTTCCAATAACGTTTAAAAAATGTGTTGAACTGAAGATGTTCAAAACTGGTTTGAAGTAAATGTTATTTCGTTGACAATTTAAAGGCCTTGATTGAACATTTATACCATATTTTGCCAGAATTTGTCACTGTGATTTTTTAAAATCTGCATGTTTAAATCGTATGATGTTTACCATCTTTTATTGATTTCTTTCAGCGTGCTACCAAGCTAAGATTTTCTAACAGTAAAGATAAAGCATATTTCTGCAAGTATGTGTATCACAAATCAAAGTATCAAAATGATTAGCTGTAGCTTGTGTACCAAATGTCAAAAAGTATGTATTAAATGTTAATGCAATATATAACATAATGAAAGTATTAGGCTAAGGCATTATAGGGAGCCGGCTTTTGAAAGAGTTGCAGTGTTGCAGTGACGCTTCATACACAGCATAGGTTAACAAGGGCTTTCAGACGTAGTTCGATACAAGTATGACATTTACTTGTTTACGCCATTGTGTTTAATCTTGTTATGTGGATGCCTTTAAAGGATTTTCTGCTGCCTTGTGATCCTGACCTTGAAATCACGATGGACCTTCATATGTGTTGTCTCAAAGGGGAAATGTGAACTTAATTAGATCTGATAGTTAGACATAATTACATGACACCACAATGTTTTTATCTCCACTTTGAGGGAAAGTTCTTGCCATAATTGTTGTTTTTCATAATGTCGACAGCAGCCAGTTGTAGCACCGGTGAAAGGGTGCAACACAGTAAATATCTCAGCATGCTCATGCAAACTACAAGTCCTGGGGAGAAAATCCTGACTAATTACATTCTGTCAGGCTACACAGGAAAGTGTGATTCCTCAAAACTAAAGTAAGAACTAAAAGAGGCGGAAGTACCTCCCCGAGTAGACCTTTGTGCACTCACATTTGAAAAAAAAAAAGGTAACAAGAAGCACAAGAGCAAAGTTGCATGTGGCTTTTTCTTTGCGTATGAATGTGCAGTGAAACATGCCTGATAAGTTACCTTCTTTTAGTAAATACCGATAACTCCTGAGAACAAAACAAGCTCAACAGTGTATATTTGTATATATCATCTCTTTGCAGATACTCTTAACATTACTGATAGCAGAAATTTTGTCTTTTGTTTCCTACACACACAGAAAATACTTGAACCGTCACTGCTTGAGTTTGGCATGTGCTCATGCCTAGAAGTTGTGCCTGTGAGACTGATTTGAGTCGAATTCGGTTTGGCTAACGCTTAATATATTCATACACGTCTCAACTCAAGGGCATACTTTACTTTTTTTAAGTCATCCATTAAAAATGAAATAAAAAACATATCTGCAGATTATCTGGTTTAGTGTTACAAACTACCATCGCACTTGACCCCACATTCCATTCGTTCATTTGTGTTATTTTGTATGGACCAAAATCGCAAGTTAGCCTCAGAGGGCTTTTCAGTCTGTACACACGCAACATCCTTTGTCCCGAAACCCTCACATCTGCACAGTGGTATGGCATGACCACTGCAGCGACAACCACCATCAGGTATATGAAAGCTGGTCCACAGCAACCCGTGGGGAGGCAAAGCACAAATACTAAAGAAGCAAAGTGGGTATATGATGAATGTAATAGAAATGTGATTAATATTTATAATAAAATGGTGGCAGATGTCACCATTTTATTACAAAATGGTAGCAGATGTCAGCAGGTCCATGGCAGGAGACATGAACAGGCAGGCAGACAGAACAATGATCCATGGAAACCTGTGAGGCGAGAAAGCACAGATACTCTGTGGAAGAAACAAAGTTAGTGATGCACATTAATGTTGACACTTATAGTAATGGTAATAATAATGGTGTTGGAAGCGGTAGGTGTCAGCAAGGTCAGGCAGGAGGCAAGACCAGGGTCCATGATCTAAAGAAACGTGCGAGGCAAGAAATCACAAAAACTCTGGGGAAGTTGAATTAGTAATGTGCATTAATGTGAGAGAGTGAGAGACAGAGAGAGAGAGAGAGAAACAGAGAGAGAGGAACACGGTGTGTCCTAAGAAGTTCCCCGGCTGCCTATAGCAGCTTAACTAAGGGCTGCTCCAGGCTAACCTGAGCCAGCTCTAACTATAAGCAAGTAATCAAAGAGGAAAGTCTTAAGCTTTAACTTAAGTGAGCTGACTGTGTCTGATCCCTGGACTGAAAGTGGAAGCTGGTTCCACAAAAGTGGCTCTTGATAACTGAAGGCTCTGACTCCCATCCTACTTTTTAAGACTAGTAACCCAGCATTTATGGAGCGCAGCTCTCTAGAAGGGCAATATGGTATTATAGGCTTCTTAGGATAAGACAGTGCCTCACCGCTAAGTGCCTTGTAGGGGAGGAGAATTCTGTTCTTGATTCTCAAGTTCCTCATTTACTGTATATTACGTTGATGAAATAAGGCAAGTTTGAATATCACTAAGATATTCTTGACGTCAAACAAGCTGGTCGCTCTTCTCTGGCTTGATCTACAGATACAGTTGAATATCGTCTGCAAAAAAATGTAAGTTTATGCAGTTTTCTCTTATAACATTGACAAAGGATGTTGTCAGAGGCCTTTTGTATGAAACCTATAAGAATTGCACTTAAGGAGAACTGGGGAGCATCGATTGTCTACGGATTTAATCTTTTAAAGTTATTTTTTCTTTGTTACTGGGGATTACAAACACAAAACATGGGAAATGTTGGTCCAGGTTGAAAAAACTGATTAAATGCTGAAACTCCGTTCAAGTAGTTTTCTCATCATGTTGAGAGAATCTGATATATAATAACAGTTGATAGAACTGTGTCTGTTTTAAAAACTCAGGAAATTAAAAATATGTAGGTTGTTTTGTTGTTAGCGTGCATTACATATTGCGTGACCTTTCAGCTGAAACGTTTTGTATGAAATTTGCATTCCCTTAACAATTTAGACTGTGGGAGGGAGCGATCTGTCTCGCTACTAAGGTTGATTTTTGGTATTCACCAGAACACACTTTCTGCCACAGATAATCTGCAACGTAGGCCAGATCATTCCACCAGCAGGCTGGTACTTTTTCACTGACTAGTCAGTGCATTTACTTTGTTGAGAGTTTGGTAGTATTTTTTGTAGAATAGAATATTATAATGGAACAGACAGAGTATAAAAAATCCATAACTTCTAATCAAACAAATATAATATGAATGAACATATGAACATATGAATATGAATATGCAGCACATATCCAAGTGTATCGATTATTTCCATGTATAATAACAAAAAAGAGCAGGATAAAACAGAGTAAGATATAATTTAATAAAATACATTAAATATACACATGGATGTGTTATATGTTACAATTTTGAGTATAAGTTCCTAGTAGTTTAAATAAGTGGAACGTTTTTAATAAGTGTTTTTAAATAGAATCACCAGTTGCTTCCTGTTTCTGTTTCACCCGCGCACTCGGGCTGTGAAATGAGTGCGAGGCAAAAGCCCGGCAGAGGGAAACATCACGTGGTGTCACATCTCTACAACTGACGTCACCGTCCTCATCTCCAAGCAACCCCTCCATCAGCACGCACGTCACCGTGTGCCCGAGCCGCGCGGTTGCCCGGCAACCTGTGCCTTGCGCTCAGGCCCGGCCTTGCCTTGCACCCAGCTCGCAGCTCTGACGCGGGTGTGACGTTAATAAGGTGGGTATCAATTTGTTATGGCGGCGGAGGGAGGAGGCGGGTGAGGTGGAGGAGGAGTTCCCCCTGTGAGTGCCGAAGCCCTCTGCTCTGCATTCCGGCGGAGCGCTCAGCCACACACCGGCCGCAGCCGAGTCCCGGGCCGAAAGACTTGTTGTAAAAAGCCGAATTATAGAGGCGAAAGAAAAAGTTTATTCTTCGGTGTTTTCCACATTTATTTCATACTTTTCGTCGCTGTGGTTGTGGAATGATTTACGTCTCTTCAGAGAGCTGTCTGAACTGCGAGAGAAGGTTGTTGTCCGTTTATTAAGGTAAGACGAGACTCCTCTCCATTGGAGTCGCCTTACTACCTTACGTTTTCCTTTCTGTAATCTTGTCATTTTCTTACACAATCCAAAGATACGTGTGTTCTGGTTTCAGTTTCATATGAAACTTGGTTTCATATGAAACTAAAACCACCACTGCTAAGATATATCGTAAGATATATATTCACGTTTTAATTGAATTGGAGCTATGGGATTGACGTTATAGAAATATGCCTTTATTATTTTTTAAGCCGTATGATGTTGATAGTATCTCACTGACTCCCGACCAGTACGCTTAAATGAATGTGTTGTAACGTTTTCAGCTGCTGCACCACCGACATGTTAGCCCATTGGGTCACAATATGCAGTTTAACAAAGAACACTGAAAGGGTTCCCTTTGTCTCTGCAGGTAGCAGCCTTATACTTACCCAACTCCTGACCGTGGCTGCAACATGGTGATCATGACTGAGAACAGCCGGGGGGCTCAGTCCAGCCCTGCCCAGGGAAGACCCCTGCAGGTCGGATTTTATGAGATCATCCGCACCCTGGGAAAGGGAAACTTTGCCGTGGTGAAACTGGCCAAACATAAAGTCACTAAAACACTGGTCAGCAGCTTTCCTCCAAATCCGGTGACTGTATTTACACATTATCAAAGCTGCATGATTCTAATTTATTCCAATGTTTATTTTCAGGTGGCTATTAAGATCATTGACAAGACCAGACTGAACCCCTCCAACTTGGAAAAAATTTACAGAGAGGTGCAGATTATGAAGCTGCTAAACCACCCCCATATCATCAAACTCTACCAGGTGTGTATTATCTTTTGTGTCTGTGTGCAGAAAAGGCGTGTGAGTGCATCGTTAAGTTATTCATCCTGTATATCGCCCACTGTGAATGCCGGTTGTGTGACGGCGCAGAGTTCAGTAACGCATGCATACATATGAGAGTAAAATGCAATGGTGTGGGAAACTTTGCAAAATGCGTACTCATGTATTTACGTCATTAACACAACTGTGGTGCATGTTTATGATTAAATGTGCATCTGCGGTGCAAAATAAGGTGCATTCATTATCTGATGGTTTTGGACCAGCTTGTTGGGAGCTGGTGACTCTTAAGAGCACATTGAATCATGTTTACAGCACAACGGCATTAGTGCAATCCCTTTTGACCTCCCCCTGTGAGTGTCTGCATGTGCCTGTGTGTGTGTTAGAGAGATACATTGAAAATAATAATGACTACCTGTCAGTGTTAGGCACAAGGTGTTTTCAGTTGTATGACAGTTGAGGTGATGGTGAATGCAGAGAAGGGTCTGGAGGCTTCTGGTTAAACAAACAGGTGTCCAAAGGTCCGACAGTTGAGCCAATTAGCATCTGTTAAAGCTAAGGGCAACGTGTCTGCACGTGACGTGAAAGCCCCACATAGCGCTGCTTTACTTCTAATCATATTGAAGACTTAGTCAGGGAAATCCGCTTTTTTTTCCTCTGCTGGCTTTTCCTGGGCTTTCCTCTGCTGGCGCGCGTCTGTCAAGACACAAAGGCCGCGGTGCCGTTTTCCCTACTTTTGATGGATTACTATCGGTTATTAAGCTGCCAATCAGTATTTATTACAAAATGATGTGTCTTGGCTAAAACAATAAAGGCATGCTATTATTCTTTTCTTTCTATTTTTACAATCATGAAAGGTCTACACAATAAGACAATAGAACTATTGACAGAAACTGGAAGGGAGAAACCTTCGCTTTGTCCGGCTCCACAGTTGTGAGGATTTGCTTCTTTCCTTTGCCTTATGTAATTGTTAACTAAATATTCAGTGATCAAACTGGCAGATAATGGATCAGCATTTTCAATAAAGATTTAATAGAGTAACTACCACTACATTTTCACAGCTGGAAATCTGTTGGTTACAATAACAATACATGTAAAATATTATCAGGGAACCTATTCAGTATTTTGAAGATGAAATGAATACGATTGTATTATTATCAGCCATGTCCTGTTAAAGATGCCATCACAGCTCTGATGTTCGACCTGGATGACCTCTTTCTGTGTGATGCAGCATGCATCCTTTTTTCCGTGCCCTTGGGTTGGCGGAAGCGATGCTGGTCAGATGGTTTGGTGCTCAATGATGGGTCCAGGACCTCTGGCCTGATGAATTAGCTGCTGCTTCTTTTCCCTCACGGATCTTATGAGAGTAAAATGTTATTTTTATGCTCTTGTCAAGGACCATTGAGGCATGTCTCAATTTGACCTTGCATCAATCACACACTCCCCTGTAAATGTAAAAGATTTCAGATATGTCAGACTAAATTACAAGAAATGTGTACGATTCGAGACATCTAAAATATTTGCATGTAATGGAAAGAAGTAGCCATCAAACAGAGTCCTCGATTTGAATAGTTCTTCACTTAGCAACCATGGAGCTACTTCATGGAAAATGAAATGAAACATTTGCGTCGTAAAGGCTTAATCGTCCTCGGTGGTTGGCTTAAGGGTCCTTGACGTGCTGTGCCTGTTCTCGAGAGCTGTGACGTCAGCTGCACCTCAAGGTGACAGAGCCCCAGGGAGCTGCTCCGTCTCTGATAAAGACGGCTCCCCGCTCCGAGGGGACAGCATATCGAATCCTCCTTCTCTCGGCTTTCTAAAGGCGCTGTTGGACAACATAAATTAAACTCCAACATTCCGTGGAATTTAGTGATATTTAATTAAACGAGCCAGCAGCATTTCAGACAGGGCTTTGTCGTATGACGAGCTGCTTTTCTGATCAACTACGGCGTCCCTGAGGGCTCCCGTGGGAAATCAAAGCTTTCTATGAGCTCCAAGAAAAGCATCGGGAATGGCGTCTTTCGTACGTGATTGCAACTTGGGTGTTTTTGAAACACTCGTCAGCCCGTGTGAATATGTCTGTTTTCTATCATTCAAAGAGATAAGAGATAATCCGCTGCCAACTAGCCAGCCTTAGGGATAACATGTATAATAATTTGTCTGTGTATACATGTATTTACCCCTCTGGGATTGTGGTATAAATGGGTTTTAAAACACATTCATAACACATAATAAATCCATGGAAAAATCAAGGTGCCTGCAGCGGGTTGAACCAGAGGACACGAGGACAGGTTTTTCCCTTCATGTTCACCAGCGGCTAATGACACAGTCGTTTTGAACTTTTCTTCACTCTTGTATCTCATAGGTAATGGAGACCACAGACATGCTGTACATTGTGACCGAGTATGCGAAGAACGGAGAAATGTTTGGTGAGTTAAGATTTTCAAATATGTTTTTGTACTATTAAAATGACGGTCGGCTCGAACTAAATCCTCCTTCATCCCGTCCAGACCACCTGACCACAAATGGCCGTATGAGTGAAGATGAGGCACGAAAGAAGTTTTGGCAGATTCTCACAGCCGTGGACTACTGCCACCGACACCACATTGTTCACCGTGACCTAAAAACAGAGAACCTGTTGCTGGATGCCAACATGAACATCAAACTGGCTGGTAGGTCCGCTGCTAATTGTTAGTTATGATGATCAAGGAAGTTGAAAGAAATAATCAATCTGACACGGTCTCTTTGAACCCTCCTGCTGTTTGGCATTCTGTTGATTGTCCCCTGAAGGAAGTAGTAGACTATTCTGAGTCAAGTGATTGGTTTAGAAAGACTAGACATTTTATGACTTGTGAATGCTCAATATGATCTCATGATCTGAAAGGCGTCCTGAGCTCCTCATTGAAGAAAAAACATACAAGTTTGAATAAATGTTGTGTATCTCTTCCTGTGTACTTACAGACTTTGGATTTGGAAACTTCTACAACGCAGGGGAGCCTCTGTCCACATGGTGTGGCAGCCCGCCTTATGCTGCCCCCGAAGTGTTTGAAGGGAAAGAGTATGAAGGGCCGCAGCTGGACATTTGGGTGAGTTTGTTTAAGGATAATGTAGACAGAATTGTTCAATCAAGCACTCATTTTCTACTTATGCTAATATCCTTTTTGCAATTTTATTTACAGAGTCTGGGGGTGGTACTTTATGTTCTTGTCTGTGGCTCTTTTCCATTTGATGGACCCGGCCTTCCTGCACTCAGACAAAGAGTCACAGAGGGACGATTCCGAATCCCTTTCTTTATGTCTCAAGGTATAATGGCAACAACAGCGTAAAATACTGCTAATTCTTAATTCGGCCTGAATCAAAATCCCCAAATAAACATTCTATTTCTTCCTCCAGACTGTGAAAACCTAATCCGTAAGATGCTGGTGGTAGACCCGGCCAGGAGGATCAGCGTGGCCCAGATTAGGCAGCACCGTTGGATGCTGGCAGACCCAACAGCCGCCCGCCAGACCTTGAGCCATTCCCTGACAGAGTACAACTCCAACCTCGGGGACTACAGTGAACCAGTGTTGGGCATCATGAACACGCTGGGCATCAACCGCCAGAAGACTATCGAGGTGACTGAACGTGGTGTTATACCTGGATTTCATTCAAAGAATATACTGTGAAGAGAAGAAGAGTTGGGTGTAAACTTGCATTCAGAATCACAGATGGTAGAAAAAAAAGAGGAAACACCACTCATCTGCTGCGTCTCCTTTTTCTCAGTCTCTACAGAGCAGCAGCTATAATCATTTCTCTGCAATCTACTACCTGCTGCTGGAGAGAGTGAGAGAGCATCGCAACCAACAGCTGAGTCGCCAGTGTGGGACGTGGGGCCAGAGATCCCGGAGCACCTCCGACACCACCAGCCCAGAGGTAAGCGCTTCAGCTGTGTGTAATGACTTTAAAATTATACCTAGACCTGATGTAACATGCAGCTTTATGCTTGAGGTTTAAAACGTGGTGTGCTGTCTGCTTGCTTCTAGGTGTTCATGGAGTCCACCGACAGCTATAGGAGCACAGCATTTTCAATTCCGGCCAAAAGCACTCCTCAAGTGTACCCGGAGATGGAGTACGACCAAAGCGGGCTGTTCCAGGTAATGGACGATTAGACACCATTAAGCAGCTCAGACGTTGGGAGGCTTCACACTCTTGCCCTTATCTACTGATAATGCAAATACTGCGCCTGTCAATGAGTGGCTAACAGTCTAACTCCTTCGGTTTCAGCGTGTGGTGTTTCCAGTGGAGGCCAGTCTGAACAGACTGCTCTGGAACCGCTCCATCTCACCCAACAGCCTGCTGGAGACGAGCATCAGCGAAGAGGTGCGACCCCGGGACCTGGTGGAGGAGGAGGTAACACAGACTCCTGGGCCTCTTCTCCCTCCCACTACCACCTCCCGCAGACACACCCTGGCTGAGGTGTCGGCCCGTTTCCACCAGTGCAGCCCCCCATGTATGTATGTGATACCATAGCAGTCAGTCCACGCTCTTTTACGCACACAGAGTTGTAATGTCTTCTCTGTTCTGCTTCTCTAGGTATTGTGGTCTGTCCCTCAGATGGTGCCTCTTCGGATGGCTGTCTGAAGTCCTCATCCAGTGCAGTTCCCACTTTGCAGGAGGCTCGGGGTGAGATGTCAACCTTTCTGGCCTCTGGGAATAAGAGTGGAGCTCTGCTGCCTGCTGGAGCTCCCCTGACCGTCTCCTCCCACCTCCTGCCCCAGGGCCAGGCTCGCCTGCCAGCTGCCAGCTTCCAGGAAGGCCGCAGAGCCTCTGACACCTCCCTCACACAAGGTACAGGAGCACTAACAACAAGATTTGTTTACCCACTCTGATTCAGCTGACTAAAAAAAAAAAAAATAAGGTGTCACATTATCGGATCAGAGGACGATTGCGTAACTCTTTCCCATGTCTTTCCCAGGCCTTAAAGCTTTCCGTCAGCAGCTGAGGAAAAACACACGTACTAAAGGACTCCTGGGATTAAATAAGATTAAGGGTCTGACGAGGCAGGTATTTCCTCCACTCTCCAGTAACCGTGGCAGCCGAGGCGCACCGGGTCCAGCTCATTGCGAGCATCGCAGCATGCTAGAGGAGGTGCTGCACCAGCAAAGGTGAGACACCTGCAAGTTAATGCATACAAGCATATTTGAAAAGCCTTGATGCAAATAGAGAGTCTGATCTTTGGTCTGTTTTCCAGGATGCTACAGATCCAGCACCAACCCCAGTCTCCGATCCAAGCTGTTCACACAGGACCTACACAAAATCCTCTGCTATTTCTGGCCCAGCAGCAGTCACCCTCTCCTCCACCTTCTACGGTGTTTGCTTCCCCCTCCATGTTTGACACGACCATCCCCTCCGCCCTGCCTTCTCAGCAAGCTTCGGTGGGCTTATCGCACGGCCCCTGGAAACAAACCCTTAAGACCTCCTCCTCCGGCGGCTCCTCGTCCTCCTCATGCTGCTACGCTTCTTCTCTGTCCCCCGTGGCCTCCGCTGCTTACCTTCTAGAGGCTCGTCTGCACATCAGCCAGCAAACACAACCTCAACCCCCCATCAGCCTTCAACAGCAGCCCCAGTCTACAGTACGAGGCACCTTCCCCATCGTGTCCAAACCTGGATTGTGGAGCATAAGCTCGGCCTCCATCACTGACCCGGACCTGCAGGAGTTGGGTTCGGCTGCACAGCAGCTCAGTAGCTGTGTGACGGTGAAATAAAGGCACCAGCGATTGTTCTGTCTGTGGAGGAAATCTTGATTCTTAGCCGAGAAGAAAAGAGAGCAGAATTGAGGAGAAAGAACCACAAGCGACAAAAGTACACTTTATTCAACAACGTGCGGTACACCTATGAGTGTGTGTCCCTTCCACGTATGTATGTTGTGTACTCTTTTGATATCATAAGCTATAGACTAAGCAATAATCAAACTCTGGACAAGGCGTTGAACCAGTATCAGACATCCAGAGGAGCAATAATAGATCTAAAACTCTCATTAGCTAACTTGAATTAAATGAGAGCTGAAACTAGCCAATAGAAATATTACTTACATGTTTCTATTATGTCTAAGTTCATTTTCTTATTTTGTTGAATACAGGAAGCCTCTCGTTTTCCTCATTATATTTTAGACACTTCTTGTGTCATTTCCTGTACTCAATGTTTTTCACCTCACTGGACAAAAGACCAATATTTCTCTTTTCTTTTTTTCCATTTTGTCCGCCTTGTAAAGAGACATTTCTCTGTAGCAGTGCAATGGACATCCAATACAAGGCCCAAAGCTTCACTGAAGGACTTGATTTGTATTGAAACTGTGATTTTTTGTTTTGTTCTTATAGCTACGCAAATGCTGCTTTTACCTCAAGTTTCAAAAAGACTGCTACATCCTTATCAGCCAAAAATGAAGGAAGATGGTTTCTGGCTTATTGACTAAAGCCCAACAGGTACATCACCTTACATTTGAGGATACATAATGTAAGCACCTTCAAGTAAGATGCTGTTTCTACCTCCGCGGGCAATTTGGAAAGCTGTAAAAAAAAAAAAGTATTCACTGAACAAAAAGTGTTCAATACGAGAATATCGGAAGATAGACAACTGTCAATTAGACAAAACAAAGACTGTGGGAACCGTGCAATATTTCACATTGAAATACAGAAGAAGGATGGGGCTCTGCATAGGATAGTCAAAATGTACATTTGCCTGAGTTGTTTTGTGTTATTCCGTTTTGGTTTGTGTGTTTGCTGTGCTAGCTAGCTGACTATAACAGGTACTAGATATATAGCATATTTACTTGATACTGTAAAATTGATAGAATTTCAAAATGCTGTTTCTTCACAGTTTGCTTATAGTTCTTGAAACTGAAAGGAAGAATATGGGTTTACCAAAGAGCGAGCAGCACAAGAGATGGTGATCCATCACAGATACACTACTGACTTTTCACTTTGAATGCTGTGTCAAACTGTAGCATGGTGGTTAGCAAGCATATATCTTAAATTATCTCCTTAGCTTTAGCTTTGAGAAAACTCCCGCTTCCATCAACGCTGATGCTACACATATTGTTGACATTTCTAGCTTTTACCATCAGGACCATATTGGTGTTTCTTTTTTTTACTTTTCTAGAAAAGAAGACGGAAAAAAATCAGAACATAGCAATACCAAGTTGTGCTGGAAGTTGAACTTTTTTCAGTTGTCCATAATTATAAATGATCTACATTAAGCTGGTTTATTAGTGCAGTCTAACTAGGAGAACATATTCGAGAACTGCAATAAATGTATAATAAATAATTGCAAGCTCAATTAGTTCTTTAATTTAATTAGCTACTTTTTGCACTCACTCGCAACACTTGTGCCTTTGAACAAACTCGTGGTCAGAGGTCTACATCTCCGAACACTACGCGGAGGAACGAGTTCAATATCTACTCTGAACTCTCTATCTCCCCTGATTCTGACCTTTGAATTAGCTGTGGAAACAGAAGCACTTTATTTAAAAAAAATCCCATGATGGAAAAACTTCATAAAACAATTGAAACACACTTTTTGCAAAACAATCTGTATCTGTATAATGACCTTTTTGATGAACTATGTCTTTTTTTTCTTTATCTGATTTGTTAATTGAATTGTGTGAGTGTGTGGATCTGTGTGTGTGTGTGTGTGTGTGTGTGTCATTGTGTGAAGGGAACAAGGAAAGGAAAGAAAGAGATTGTTAGATCAAGAAAGATTGTTTATTTATGTGGCTATTTATTTAAATAAAGTTCACTTCCTAAACTATCGGTTTGAATGTTTTATGTTCATAACTTGGATATATTTACTGACTGTACATAACTTCAGTGCACTTCACTTCACTAATAACAATCCTTACAACTTTTCACAAGCATCTTTGTCCATTTGTTTACAGTTAATGAATTGAGTCAAGTGGAAGATTCATCACAACCGAAGTACTTCTAATATTTATATATGCTGTAAAACAGCATAAGCTATTTTAGATACTTTTAATCTAATCATCTATCCTTTGTATATTTCTTTCTGACTATCATTTACAAGCTGTACAACCCATCTTTTAGCACAACCATATGCATCTATCTACAAACATTAAAAAAGCTTATACGACTTTTTAATCTAACGATCCATATGATGAAATGCTGTGATTTTATTCTGCAGCATGTCTAAAATAATGAAACTTTCTATTAGTGACAATTATCCGTGACAACAAGGACTACTAGTAATAAATCTGTTGCAGCCAAACATTCTGTTGTATTCTCAAATACTGTTTTATTTATCATAAAATCCATTGATAACAGATTGGTTTGATTATGGTTATACTATTTTGTACAGATGTTTCATAATATATCCATAAACAACTGAATCAATGTTTAATACAGAGTTAAAAAATATTTCTGGACAATGTAGAAATGGGTGCGACAGCATTTTAATAACCCTTAATCCGCGCTGGCACCCTATGAGAGATGCACAGTGATGATGCATCGGCCCCCGAGGACCCTCTTGCTGGTCATAGAACTGAGAGCGGAAAGGTGTTTGCATCAAACCCTCCGTGAGCCACGTGAACTCTACTGTTCTCTGAGCTGCTGGCTCGTTATCTCCGTTTCAACACCTGCAGCAGGCCTGCATGTTCCACACCTACATGTGTTGATGGATACACGCATTTAACGTACGACATGACATTCGGCGTGTGACCCCCAGGCAGCTGCTCCCGAGGATTCGGTGCAAAAGGAACGCCACGCATTTGACACGCAGTCACCCAAAACAAACCAGTCATCAGCCACTGTCTGCTGCGGACGTGACCTTGAATTAACAAACCAGCTGTTCTGTAATTCGCTCTCGACAGCACTCGGTGACCGTCGGATTCATGTTTGTGGAATAACTCGTGGTCAACCTTCAGCTTGCGGTGTTGACATTAAACAGAAAGGCGGAATGTGTGCGCCTGAGGCGGATTGTTCTTTCGAACAACTTGAGGACAACTTCAACAGTTGATTTGCTGTGAATTGTCTATTTTCTCTTTATTTGTTCATTTGCAAAATTCAAACACCCAGTTTCCACCCACCTCAGCAGGAAGTAATGGCAAACTACTCAGAAAAGGGTTTTCTGTTTAAGGAATATTGCAAGTTCTAACGGAGCTTGACTCCTAAATCGACAGGACTGACATGTGAGCTGATAGTAGCATACCACAGATAAGTCAGCATAGGTGCACAGTGAAAACTTCACATGGAGTAATAAAGCATAACTAAGTGAGGTAACCTGTGACAACGTAAAACATGGTTGCTGTTCTTATTGGTCGTGTCGTTGTGGCTCGTCATCTTAGTTTTTAGAAGACGATCATATTAAAAGAGTAACAGTGTGTTTTTATACGTGTCTAGTTGGTTCATTTAACTTTTCGATAAGAAACAGCAAAAGCAAACGTTTTCGGGAGCTTCGACCGGACGAGTACGCAAGTCAGTGTGACTTGGATGGCTCTCTCAGCCTCTGTGCTCTCCCACACACGCATACACAAACAAACAAACACAGGAAGTGACCAGAATCCTATGTTTACGCACAGAGACAGCATGCCACAAAACATTTAATTAACTGCGTTATCAAAAGTGACGTTCATTGCATGGAAAGACATTCCCAGAATCCATTTGTGTGGACGAAACACAGAGGAGACAGAAGATTAGTATTTTCTTTTGTTTTTAAAACAGAGGGGGAGAAAAGTTGTAAAAATAGTTTTCCTCCTCAGGGATAAGCTACAGATTACAAATGAAGTCTGATGACAAAAGAGAGATTTCGACTTGGAGTGTAAACTACGTCGTATCGGTCACAGGATCTGTTGCAAAACTATTTGGTGGCACAGGTACACATAAGTCCCACTGGCCTGAACAAAAACACATGGGAACTACACTCAGGGAGCCTTTGTAGAGGCCTTTTTGGATTCCTCTCCTCACTGACTTTAGCACTCTTCTAACTGTAGTTAAGGGAGTGAGAAAAGGCACACTTGCGTCACTGCCATTTTTCAAGCTCTCTGGCTGGATGACGGGTGTGAACAACAGAGGATTTGTGAACTTTGAGGAGGTTCAGAACAAAGCAAATAAATAACTTTTTGAAGTACAGGATACAACTCTTCTAAGAGAATCCTGCTACGAACATCTGGGAAGCCTCATGTTAGCTAATGGTGGACGTACGTTCTTCAGATGGCCACAAACACAATCATCATGTTGCTGTGCAACTACTGGATTTGTAAATAAGATGTTTCATAACAAGTTCACCATATTAAGTGAAATAGTGCAGGTATTTAATGTGCGTTCACAGCTGGGTTCTGCAGCCCCAAAGCTATTGGAGGTTGTGTGTGTAAAGATGCGTAATCGGTGAATCGTGTCTCCCTGAATCGTGGCTCATCAGCGAGCTAACGGGAGGCGGGCTGGCTGTCAAAGATAGCGCCCGAGGACTTGCAAAGCAGTTTGGCATCTCAGCGAAATATATTTTCAGCTAATTGGACGTTTGTCTTGAGTGATTGGGCCAAGCGGGGTCATTCAACACACACCAGCTGGTCCCCATGTTTCTATATTCAATCCATGATGACAGTTAAGACTATTTGGTTTCCTCCCTTGTATCCTCCCTTTGTAAGGATCTCAAAGTGTCATTCAAAATAGGTGTTTTTTTAAATATTTTTTGATCAGTTGCTAAAATAAGTTAAATGATCTATTGATACGGGCGCATTGCCTTGTTCCCAATGACTGTAATAAAACCGACTCGCCTGAAGCTCATGGGACCGCTGGAGGAGGTGAATAACAAAAACAATGCTGGACATGCTGGTGATCACATGGCATTACACAGGAATGAAATGTCCTGTGTTTCAATTTGAGAAACATTTCAACTAATTCTAAGTATTAGGTTTTCTTCACTTTATCATTTGGTCAGGTGTTTGAGCGCAACTTGCTGGAGAAATGTTACACTCTGTACCTTTGAGTGTGACCTTTGAGTGGCTCATTTTGGGAGTAGGCGCTGGTTAAGCCTGATCTTTACATGCACACACCCATACCAAGAATTAAAGCATAGCTAAAGATGGTAGCTGAGCAGCATCATGATGTTTCAAATATTTTTGTATAAAATGTTATATTAAATCTAGAGGACGGGCAAAAAAAAGCTCAAAACTGCATTTACTTGGATAAAACTGTAAATATTCTCATCATCAAGTTTAGAACAACTAGAAGCTGAAATATATGACACAATGAAACCAATTGGCTTCATTCTCATGCTCCATTCATCATCCAGTCACCAATCTTCCCACTCACACCGCACTGTGTTAATGTTCTGACATTGTTCCTGCACCACCCAGGACTTTTAATTTGGAGGCTCATACATCAGCACAAGACTGGTGTGGCACTGCAATAGAGAGAGATTAAAGGGAAGCACAGAACAGACACGCAAACCCACACACACACACACACACACACACACAGGGTGTCAGCTGTGGCAGCTATGACGCACTTTGGGCTCTGTTAATATTGTACAGCTGGCTTAGGCCTGTGTGTGAGCATTCCATTACAGGCCTTACATTCCATTGCTCTCTCACACTCAGTTCCCTCTGTGTGTGTGTGTGTGTGTGTGTGCGTGCGTGCGTGTGTGTGTTAAATTACACACCCAACTTCTGTCTCTAACAAATGAAATAGCCGAGCCAACAATGCATCATGTCCTTTTCAGTTGTATAGTGTGCAATTTTAGTTAAAGAGTTTGCATTTGCATGAATTGTTTTGCCTTTTTTCTTGAGACCAAAACAATCAAATACTCCAGAATGTCCGATGATAGTTAACTCGAGAAACACATCAACGCAGCTGAAAACAGCCCCAAGACCTCAATCTGCTATTGTTTGCTTTGCAATGTCTCTAACTGATTTAATTGAAATCTGCCAAAGCTTGTCAGACCCTTCAGTAACCAATGGGGGAAGACTTGGCAAAGGCTTTAATGCAATTATAATGTGTTTTTTTGTACGCATTTCTCCCAAAGATTAGCAAGCAACCAATACTGCAGCTTCTTGACCCACCAAAGAGATATCTTCCCTGTTCTCACTTCATAAATGGAGTGAGATTGGCCCAGATATCATGTGATGAGCTTCCCCTTTTCTATCTTTGTAAAAGCCTCTTTGTTTTCCAAGCTCGGTGTTTAATTTCTCTTTCCACCGAAACTGTAAGGAAATATGAGGAAGAATGATCAGAGAGAGAGGAGTCACAGTGCCTCGCTTCAGCGCGTGGTTGAATGATGACACAGCCGTGTCAGAAGTTGTGTGTCTGTGGAAACTTGAAGGACTTGAAGTCAGATGGTAGGTGCGTCACTGAGCCTGACTCCGAGGCCGCCAGCTCCCCTTTCATTGGGCTTGTGACACCAGAGACAGTGCTGCTGCTTTGTTGCTCCATGGCCACATGTTGCAGGTAGGTATCGAAGGCATCACGGGTATCACTAATGGTTGGGAGTCACCGGCTGCCTCTGGCTCCTTCCCACGCATCAAAGATTACTTTCAGTTCTCAGGAAGGAAAACTCTCCAGATACAACTGCTGCCGCTGATAAGGCATCCATTACCTCTTAAACCCTTGTTTTTCCCGTAAATATATTTCTGAAAGAGTTCTTTTTTTTACTCTATGCTGTCAGTGAGTTGGTTAGCTAACATGTAAACTTTACCTGTAAAGTCAAAAGAGGATTTAAACTTGGTAGCTTAGATTTTAACTTTCTGACATTCAAACTGAATGCCACGCATTCTGATTTTAAGTATCATTCCAAACAGGCAGAGTGGAAAAATAGAATACTGAAGATGAGATACTGGCAATGGGTAAGAAAAATGCACAATACATTTCAGCAGTCTCATATGATAACACACTGAAATGCGCACACGCGTCAGCAGCCGACTCCTTTGGCCTTTTGGCATTTAACATTACTAACAATGCACTCTGCATTTGTTTTTCTCCTGCAGTTTGTAGATCCAAACTGGTGCCTAATGCGGCTTGCTGTTTAATCTGTGTCACCTCTCTGTCTGTCTTTCTGACCGTCACCTCCCTGGCCTGGAGGGGACACATTAAGTCATCAGCCTGCACTGACGTCAGCTACTCCAGCTCCACAATACAGCCAACAGTCTGTAAAGATGTTTACAAGTCTCTCTTTCATTCCCTCGGAACGGTTGGTTATACAACACGCAGAGAGAAAGACAGACACAGAGAGAGAGAGAGACGGACTATGTGAGCTTGTCTAAGTGGGTCATGTGTGTTTGCACAACTGCACAGAGGGCAGGGGAGTGGGTTGAGTATGAGGTCAGGGGTTGGCTTCGGCAGCGCACGTTTGAGACAAGTAGTTGATCCAGCCCAGTAGTCACGAGGCGGCTCGGTTCTATCACGTTTTTCCAGGCTCTGCTGCACAGAGCTATTGAATGACCTCAAGTTAAATGACAGGAACAAGCAATCCGTTCAAAGGAAGTGAGAGCACGTCCTGTGTACGTCATGGTCCTGTGTTCCTTTCTTGCCGTTTCCCTGAGGGGAAACAATTATAAGTTGGTCTACTACTCAGTGGATAAACCTCTTTGGAAAATGACCCAGACAAAACAGACAAGCAAGTTGAGAGAATTCATCATGGAGCTGATTCAGTATTTCCTAGGAAGTTTCGCTCCTGTAAATACTGGTCCAGGAGCCGGTCTGTTAAACGCCGACAGCGACAAAGCAAGGCTGGCAGCAGCTCTCGGGGGTCAGTGAGCACGGAAAACCCTTTTCACTGTGTGACAGCGTGGAGGCATTGACGTAAGACATGAATAAAACAGATGGGAGGACAGGGGCTCCCGAAATGGAAAGGCTCCCGATTCGGCATCTCTGTCATCCTCTGGCGCAGAGACATTATAAAACACCTCTGCACACGTTTTACAATAGTTTATTGAGCTTTAGGATTCTCCTTCAGTGTATCACACTCATTCTAAATCAGAAAAAATTGAAATGTAATCTTATTAACTAAGTAATTAAATATTAAAAAAATACATTCTCTTAGATGTAGGGGAGTAGAAGTATAAAATATACCATAAAATGCAAATGTATACTTAAATTCAACACCAAACAACCCGCCACCTAGCTGCTATAAACGGATAGAAGATGTGTTTAATAGCGGCTGTGTGAGAGGCAGCACATGCTGCACACTATACACTTCTAGGCTTCTGTGGAGGAGCTCATGTGACACGTCTATGAAAACAGAGAGTATTACGGTTACATAAAGCTGTAGTATGCAAGGTCACTGAAAGCAGGGGCACTGTGAGTTCATAATGAGGCACAAAATAAGGGTCAACAGCCCCCACAGAGCCATCGCTGCAGACATTAGCTGTACCAACAAAGAGACCAACCTGTTGGCTTCAAAGGGTGATGGGGTTTCTCCAAAGGTTTCCATCCTTGTATCAATTACTGCACACGGTGAAAAGAGAAAACAATTGACAACAACTTGACTTGATCCTCTGCTCAAAAACATTGCTCCACGCTAATTATCATCATCTGCTATATTCATGTATACGATGTTGAATACATTTAAGACTATGTGTGTAGTGATATGTTGGGCTTGTCTGTGTTTGTGACAGTTGTCTTTGTTAATGAAGTGTTCATGTATTTTGTTTAATCAGCTCATAGTCACCAATCAGTAGGTTTCATGATCTGGTGACTGAATAAAGACCTCGATGTATTTTTGACTGAAACACAGACTAAAGCGCTTGTTGTGAGAATATCATTTAACGAGCCATTCAAAAACAATGGGGGCAGAGTTAATCTGTTAATGGATGTCTGATTTATGAAACAGTTCATTCTGAAGTCACTTTACCCCCTTTCGGACGGAGAGCTCCTTTGTGTTACCGGAGGCCCCTCGCATGTCATAAAGTATTGAAAAGCAGCTTGAACTCCGGGTTTTCGGAACAGAAAAAACGCGCCTGTCCCCCTGAGAGACTCGTCCACGCAGCCTGGAGAGCAGCGGCTCTCTGAGCGAGCTGACATGGCACTGACTCACGGCAGCTCTACGCTCCATCTAATGCACGCCCTTCACTGCAAATCAGCCTCAAGCTCCGTGAGCCGCTTATCATGTGCACTCCTGACACTCTTTGATATTTAGCACAAAGAAAGTGCCCGTAAATGTATCCAGCCATCATTTTCACATTTTTCATACACCCTTTTTACTTTTTTTCTAGCAGCTAGTCTGTGTGTGTCTGCGTGTGTGTCTGTGTGTGCGTGTGTTTGTTGTTCTGCATGCCAGTACGGGTTTGCATCTGTTAGCCAGCTTCCTCCTTTTGGTCTGCAGTACTGCGGCTAGCACTGTAATGTAAACTCATCCTTGAGTTTGTCTCCTTGGCCTTTTTTTTTTGTGACAAATTTGGTTGAAGCTGTAATAAATTGTCAAAAACAAGAAGCTTAGCCTGTACAAACCATCTGATGTCATTATGTTACAATAAGAGTCACAATAAATATCATCTATTCTGGTGGTATGGAAAGCTCTTGGTGCCTCTTGTACTCGAATAGTTGAACTTTTAGTCTCTCCAAAGTGTGCGAAACAATAAACATATTTCAGCAAACAACACAACTGCAAACTGCAGCCGCAACCCCCTCCCACCCCTCCCAACAGAGTGCAAAGGTCACTTTGAAACTGCTGTGCTCCCCCCCGGGGGGAGCTTGACTGTGACGCAAAACCGAAATCAGAGCAAACAGCTGCTTTGCCCTCCGTCCGTTTGACGTTTGTCTCTAATTCAGTTATTTAATTGCATCCTCCCTTTACCCATCTTTCAATCTGTATTCATTCCAGCTATATCTCTTTTATTAAAATGAGTTCTTTAAAAACGCATTTTCACGTAGCTGCGGGGTAACAATATGATACAAATTCAAGTGGACATTTAGTAGAGGCCACAGGGTTTTACAAGACGACGGTTTTGTCACCTTTTGACGGAGCAATGACACAAGATTAAAAAATGAAAACCACAAAGTGTACTTCCTCCCTGCAACCTCCTGCTCGCACGGCCTCGCTTACAACCCTGCGATTCCTCCCCATGTTCTACCACTGTGCTGTGTTCCTGCTGGCCAGAGGAGGCCTTTCCTGTCGGGAGTCCACCCCAGGAACCCTTTTATGAAAGCAAAATGAATGATGTGAAGGGCAAAGTCATCTAAGCTGGAATCAGAATCACGCTGAGATTGTTCTGACCTTCTTCACCAGGAGTAGATACGCAGATAAAAGTAAGACCTCAAGTGCCTACGCACGGCGGAAAGGTCAAGATGAAAGAAAGGAGCCGTTTCACTTTCACTCTGAACCGAGAGAACTTTATATTTGAAAGCTGAATGCGCTACTTGTGGTCTCACAGGAGAGGATGCAGTGCTATTTTAACATTATCAAATATCAGTTTGCCGCAGAGGTCTTCAGTTGTTATAATACAGGAATGATTATATATATAGATATAGATGTAGTAGACTACACGTTGTCTTTTGTGGTGAGCGTGTGGATACCTGTGTGTGCTTCCAATAACTGATTGTATAAAAAAGTGAAAAGATTTCTGTTTTTTTGGCTAGAATTTGATAATTGCTCAGAATTAAAATTTCAAAATGTAATAGTTACTCAGGAAACCATTGTTCCACTAATACGGAGCTGTTTCCAAATCGTTCCCTTTGAATGGTTCTCAAGGCACATCCCTTCTGTTCTTCGAGGAAATGTTTTTCTCTCTTTGAAGATTTCATTTCTCAGAATTGGTTGATTCTAGGAACCTGTGAAGCTGTTGAACTTTGTTTCTCTAATTCTTTATTTGCATGACTGAAACAAACCCTTGGGTCGTTCAGCAGTAAACACACAGTTAATTGTTCGGTGGCTCTCCAAACATGTCGTATTCTTCACGGTTACACCCCAAACTGGGCTATTTCCGTTCAATAGGCAAGGACAAGGGTAATAGTTCAGAGTCCGAACTGTTTGGAGGGCTGACGCAAGTGTCATTTTCTCGGCGAGGGGTCGCGACAGCAGGTGCCGCGAGACCCAGTGACTCCCCTCCGAGGAATAGATAATGGGGGCCGGGAGGTGTGACGGGCGGCACCAGCAGGGCTGTTACTGACGCTGTTACTGACGCTGTCTGCGGCGGCGAGGGGCCGGAGGTCTTTCTGGGTGACATAACCGTAGGCAACGGCCCGCTGACGAGGGTCCTCCGTCACTGGCTTAGAAACCTATGGGGCTCAACTTGTGCCACTTAGAGAGGACGTGTCATTCACACCAGTGTGTGCAGACGTGTGCGTGCATGCGTGTTTGTGGGTGTGTGCCTCCATTAAGCGAGTGTTGACAGGCCCATTTGTTACGCCTGCTGTGGATCTCGTCTGATTTCATGCACTCTAAACAGGAAATAGACACTATTGTGTTCTAATGACTGCACAACCTTCTAACAAGTTAAACCCACGTATTAAACTGATACGTTTTATCACAACTTAAGGAACAATGTCATATCCGGTATCAAGAATTACTGTAAATGTATCTTCACACTGTTGGGCAACTTGGCAAATATGCGCCTATAATAACAATTCTACATCAATAGCAGCACGGTGACTTTCAGAGAATTACTCAAGCCACTGGGACACGTCCTCCGGGTTCTGTGAACTCAGGTAACACATTTCATGGCACTCCACCCCGTAGTCAATTAAAGACAAAAGTGTCTGCCTGTTGGTGGCCCTAATATAAAGTCAAATGACCACCAAATCAATAAGGTTTGTCCTCTGGGTACAATGAATGTCGGTACAGAACACCATCTGGATTGATCTGGTTGAGATATTTTTACTTGAACAAAAACATGCCAATAACGCCATAGAACCGGGTCATAACCATGCTTTAAATGTTTATATTCTCTGTGTACTAACCACCTTTTTTGTTTTGATTGAGGTCCGTAGTGTGACTCAATAGAGCGCACTCTCCAAACAGTGGAGAAAACTCAGAGGATGTGCTTACATTGTGGTTGATGTCACACAGCCAATGGTTCAAACAAGGTTGTGTGTTCTTGCACGTAGCCCGTGTTTGAACAGTGGCTGTACGTGCTCGTAGAGCGGTCAGCAAGCATTACGGGTCAGACTCAGTGCTTATCCAGCATGTGTGAACGGAGGAGAGGAAGGGGTACAAGAAGAGATAAAGGCGCTGCAGACATGTTTAACGTGGTGTGGAGACTGCATGTGGTGTTTTCTACAGACTCAGAGGTCAAAGGTCATACTGAACACGGTGACTCCAATGCAGGTATTTTCTTTCTCTTTTGTGTACACGTGTTTGCTCAATAATAAAAAGAACAATAATAACCCATCGTACATCAGTTATTACACGATGAGCTTTAGAGGTGCTGGTTATCACATTCTGTTCCACCCTGCTCTTCTCTTTGTGCTAAACAAAGCTAACCAGAGGAAGCCCTTTTCTTCCCATGATATTAATCGTCTCCAGTAGTACTTAGGTAATGTACTACTTATGATTTTGATTTATTTATAGTGGGGGATAAATATTGAACTAGTCTGGCTTTGCTTCAGGCTCTTGTACATTGATTCCTCTTGCGCCACATATAAAGCCTCAGGTTAAAGGGAAATAATTAAACTGTAATTTTGCAATTATTAACAGGAAAAACATTTAAAGGCTGAGAATAAACATGCACCAAACATATTTTCCAACACCATGAAGCAGTCAGAGGCCGGACTAAACTAACCTGATCACAGGCCAAATGGAAAACCTTAAATTGCATTTATAGTCTCTCTTGGGTGGAAGCATGTTGAAGGAGGTCATAGTGTTGTAATCAACTAAATGGAATCAAGATAAAATGCTTAAATATAAACATCTTTGTCCAATTTGACAATGAGGATTCTGTTAGTCATTATGAATATATTTCTACAGAGTAAATATTTTAGAGCAGTGTTGATTTGATTTTTTTGTTCGAAGAGGAATCATGAGTTTAAAGGCTGCAATTGTGGTTTAGTATTTATAACTTATACACTGTAACACGTTTCATGATTTACATGAAATCCTTGTTCATCTGCAATTTTACTGAATTGAAAAAGCCCATTTTGCGATTCACCTCTCACGTGTTTCACTGACATCACAAATCAAATCAAGAGACACAGCTGCCCTCTGGTTTGTGAGTTCGATGAACGTGTGCGTGTCACCCCGTGTGGGATCAATATTCACTGAGCTGTTTGTTCATTTTCTTCTCAGTAGGAATGATGGGTTGGTGAAAAAATCATTTTCTAGAAAGACAAAAAAAAAACTAAAGCTGTGAAGATTTAAAGGCAGTAAGGAATTAACCAAAAAAATGTAAATCACAGGACTCTCACAAAGAGAAAGAGGGGATTCATTTAATGAAATAAAGATCTTATCTTAACTATTCTTTGCGTAAGCGAGGGAATTCATATATTCACAAATAAATTGACCAGTCAACTGTGCTATTATTTGTGTTATTTAATTTTTGGTTTACATACAAATACACAACACAACCAGTTCGGTTGAATCATTTTCTTACCTGTGTTTAGTACTTTTTAATTTATTTTTCATCTGACCCCTTTTTCTTTGAAAGACATGGCCAGTGAAGCCTCTTAGAATTTCAATATTAGTATCATAAAGACAGATTCTGCCTGTCTGCTTTGAGGCACTGACTTGTACTGTAAGAAGAAAGAACGCCAGTCAGCCCTTTGAATTCCACTGAGCTCAGTGCTTTCACCAGGATTCAAATATTCAGTACAGTGCTGTCACCCTATGGTTGTTTGAAACACTACACATTATGATGACCACATGAGGACGTGAGGCCAGGAACAACTGACCACGGTGTGTCTGTATTATCACAATAAAGAAACTAAAGATCCAGGCTATGGACACAGCAAAATTCTTAAGAGTTCATTTTCCAGTGTTGAAGTGCAGAGTTGAAATCACACTAAAAAAAAGATTAAACTCTTGCAGGGTCAATATTACAAAAGAGCTGGAGTCATTATCCAGTGTCAAGATCAGATTCATTTGCAACACTTAGTAGAGTTAAACTAACTTTGATGGGTTTGAAATGTATGTGTACAGTGTCATGCTTCGTGGTGTAGGGCTTAAATCTACATTCTGTGGCACATGGATGGGTGAGGGTGCGCCTGGGAACCATGAGGTTGGTGGTTTGAACCCTGGCTGCTCCATGTCCCATGTCAAAGCGTCTCTGAGCAATACACCTAATCCCGAATTGCTCCTTGGGCTAAAATGTAAACACTGTGTGTCAAAAATGCTTTATTTTTGCTTGCAATGCAAGAAATCTGCTCTCAAAACAATTTTTTTGTTTGCATAATAAAGACACAAATCTACCTTCATTCAAATTGAATCTCACAGAGTGAATTTAACTCTCTGAAATTTGCTGTGTAAAAAGTATATGTAATAAAGGACATTGGTGATTGAGCACTGCAGGATCTACATGGAGAGACCCAGTATGGATAATACGGTTACACTCGCCATACATTGAATTGCAGAAGAAAAAACATAAACTAAAGTATATTTCAAAGTGGTTATACTTTTATTATGGAAATACTTACAAGGCCACACATTTCTGCAGCTACAAGGAGGACACGGTAAAATGTGTATTCTTTGAGCAAAAAAAAAACACCTTTTAAATGAGTAGACAAACATGTCTATTCATTAACTTTGAATGTATGTTATGTGTCCAGTATTCACATACAGCATGTGTTTCTACTGAACTGTGTGTAAATCCTTGCAGAGAACCTTGCTGACAACATTGAAAGTCGGGACCTTCACACAAAAAAATGGTTCCCAGACTCACACTGTGGAAACACACAAAATATTGGGATGAATACCAAATTCCCGTTGAGTAGAAGCTTTTCAGGAGGCCTGAACTGAGGTTTCTGCCTCACTGAGCCCAAAAACCTGAACTGAGCTGAAATCTCTTTGCAGTTGCAGTGAGATGGGGCGACATCTAGTGGCGGGACTGCAAAGTGCAACCAACTGAAACTTTTTATACACTACAGAAGACAGACTACATCCTTATATATCCAATGTATTCTAACAGATCCTCACTGTCCCTTACATGCAGCACCAAACCTGATAGTTTGCTGTGCTTTGCACTGTTTGCCAGAAGAACAAGTTTAATTTTGTCTTGATGAAAGTCAAACAGCTGCCAACATGAAGGGCCACAAGCAACATGACACCTTAAAGTTCCTTTCTTAACAGCAGCCTTTTTTCCTCTGAAGCAGGAAGCCGGCGGGCACAAAGGATGAAAGCGACAACTTTTCTGCATGCAATTTAATAGGTCAGCATGCCTTAATACCTAAAACAAGTGCTTCTTAGCTCAGTACCCAGAGACTGTTAACCAGGTTCGACTTCACTCCCTGATGTTCTGATCTGAAACTAACATCCAGCCGAACAACTGCACAGCGTCAGAACAGAATGGTGTTTTCTGACATGGGAAAACAAAACGGGTCCCTAGTCGTGTTCATTCTGTGGCATTTAAACCGGCCACCTTCTGCAAGGACGACATGAAGCCTCAAACCGTCTCTTCCGTCAGACCGGTCCGCTCGGGGCCATAGCTGCCGCTGAGGCTCAGGACCCCACACGCACGCACGCACTGTTGCTCATATCGAACTTATTGCTAATATAGTGTTATTTTGCAATTAAACAAAAAGGTCCATTCCATTGAGAAACTGGATTATCATTGCATTGCCTTGTAAGGAAAGAACGACTCTCTACCTCTGTGCTATGTGGTTGATATTATTTTGGAGCAGTCTGAATGTTATGTTATGTAATGTGATATTGAGGTGTTTTGTTTGATGGGGGTGTTTATTAATCGCTGTCACGAGAATTATCAAATTTCTGTCTTACAACTGCATGAAAAACTCAAATGTTACATTAGAATAAACGCGGCCCATTTAGGAAATGTCAAAGTCTGTGGTTGTAGAGACGTAAGCACGTTCCGTGTAACAATATAAATAACAGTTGTGTTTGTTCTTATTTACGGTTTTAATGGTTCAAACATATTCTTGGTTGGTGCCATGTGTTTAAAATAAATATCCAGGACATTACTCTGACGTTCCACTCCCAGAATGCTTAGTGATGTAAGAAATGGAGTTAAAGAAAACAAAATTACGACCTCCGTGCAATTGAATACGTCTATTAAGCAACTAAATAATGTATCATCATCAGTGTGCACATTTTGTTATTACTGTTTCCCATCAAGCATGGCCAGCATAGAAGAAAATAATTTAAGTTTTGTATTATCAGATACGATACATGAATCAGTCATGTTAAGTAAAAATGTGAAATTTAATGAGGTGAAAGTCATTTTCAGAAATCAAGAAAAAACGGTTCATCAATGCTGTCACAGCTTCAAAATCAGGTACCTTCCAATTATACCTACAATAGATCTGAAAGGGTACAAACATTAAAAAAAAAAAAAAATAGAAGAAGAAGAAAGACTAGGGATGGATACGGGGAGGGAAAGACAAGTAGTCATGGCTTGTGGTTCAGAATCGTCCAGAACGCTCTCTGTCTCTGGAGCGGCGTCTCTCACGGCCACCTCCGCCGCCGCCGCCTCTGTCCCCACCGCCCCTGTCACCGCCTCTGTCCCCGCCTCCTCCTCTGTCCCCGCCTCCTCCTCTGTCCCCGCCGCCGCCTCTGTCCCCGCCGCCGCCTCTGTCCCCGCCGCCGCCTCCCCGACCCCTGTCCCTGGAGCGAGAACGCCTCTCTCTCGATCGAGACCGAGACCTATGGCGGCTGTGGGAATTAAGGAGGAGTGATTGTTATTTTTCTTTTAGGTTTATTGAAGTTCCTGAATGTAAAAAATGTTTTTTAAAGAAGTGTTTGTACCCCTTCCTCCGGCGTCCGTAGAGCTCTCTCCTCAGCTCACGCGAGATGGGCTTCAGATGCATGAAGTTACAGAAGCCCCCACGAGTGCATTCCCTGTGGAGAGAGGGCGACGCCCATCAGTTACAGCACAGGGGAACCAGACTGATGGCTACTTTCTGTGCAGAAGCTTTGGTTCAGAACCTACAAATCACTGAGATGTTTGACCCACTGCTCATTGGAGGCCAATAAACAAGCCGTATAAACTTAATTACAACAGGACAAAAATGAAAGCAAAACGGACCACTGTTAATTAAATACTGTTGTTACATCAAAATAAATCTGTTATTTCCTTATTTGAAATGAGTGTTTTTATGAGAAAACCCTATAAACTATAACAAAGTAGCAGATTAAATTATTTTAGAGTCTGTTGCCTTGGTGACCAGCTGCTATAATCCAACAAAGGATTGATGTAACCAATATGAGTGACAACTGCTGTCAACATCTTATAACTACAATCATTTGTGTTACTAAGGTTAATTTTAATAATACAATCTGTAATTTGCTAATAATTTGAAGGTTTGTTTTTAAATGAGTGAAAGGAAATGGTTAATAGTGAATGTTTCAGTTCATAGACCTTTCAGAAATGGACTGAAGTTGGGGGTAAAACTGTATCTTATTAAATAAAAACAGATTTTGAAAAATGCAATTTGCAATTATGAAATAAGGACTAAATCACAATATATTGCACAATTAACATCTCTAAACTCTGCATACCACCAAACAGCAATATTATTGTATCACAAGTTCATTATGATATTGTGTCATGGCCTCTGGTGAGTCACACCCGTGTAGGGTTAGGTGTTAGGGTCATTACTCATCTTAAGGGCCGAGTGTTTCATTGGGCCTCGTTTCTTATAATCAGATTGTGATCTGCAGCACTCACCCCATTTCATACTGCCGACAGCAGGCTTCTCTGAAATCGGTGACGGGGGACAGCTCAGCATGGATAGGCTGTCCATTAAACCACCGATTATTCAGGTCTATCACGGCCTTCTCAGCATCCTCTTCGTAACGGAACTATATATAAAACATATTTTAGGTAAAATCCCAAGCCAAAAGACATTACACAAGTGGTTGCATGGCTTTTAGACTGAGACACCCACCTTCACATACACATTTCCTACTAGGTGGTCCCCGAGGTTGTCACATACGTTCATCTCCTCCACCTCTCCATACTTCTCCTCCATCTCAGTGAAGACTTCCTGAAAGTGAAGTGTTGCATAACGTGACTTATTTGCAATTGATGGAAGCTTGAGCAACAGTCCTTTGTTGAATGGATATAAAAATGTAACTTAAAAAACTTTCAACGAGCTTTCCCTGTTCCGTACCAGACAAAGAGTTGAAGTGAACCAGAACTACGGTGGGGATGTCAAAAAGTGATGCTGACCTTCCCTACATGGGATGTTCAGAACTTACCTCAAAGAACTCATCATAGTGCTCCTGCATCTCCATGTCACTGATGGCACCTAGTGGTTGAAAGAGAAGATGATTTATTTTAGAATTGATTCAATAAATCGGTTTATAAAAAAGAAAAGAAAAAGACGGTAAAAGCCTATCGCAACAACTTCAGTCTGGAAGGACCGTAACGGCCAAAGTCTCTACATAAATAAGTAATTTCTACTCATTTTCCGCGAAGAAGGCTTTTACTAACATATTGGTACATGTAAATATATTTGATCCCCCTTTACATCATATCAATACTCAGAAGACGGTATAGAGACACTCACAGGTGAGGCCATCAGCAGACTGGGCGCTGTTCTGGGGGTTCCGGTAGATGTTCAGGAGGGCAATTGTCTGAAAATAAATAAATCAAATTATTGGGATGATTTTATTGGATTTTAAAAAGTTGGTATTGACATACATTGATCTTTTTGGTACCGACTAAATCAGTCAAAAGATCAAAAAGCAATGAAAAGAAAATACCATATTTAGTTCGTAAAGCACAAAAGTAAGATTTCATATGCAACAAGAAAACTTTTTTTTTGCAATCCTATGTTGACCAGTACATAAAAATAAACCGTAAATGGAGCAGTTTCAGTGCTTTGTTTTGGTAAACTTGGGCCGTGCCGCTTCTGAATCCAAAAGCTTGGCCTGTGGTGTCAAAAAACCCTCAAAAGCAACACTGCTCTTCCCCGGGACCTGAAGCGCAAGGCCGACCCGAGTGCTGTTCTCTTAATTCAAAGTTTGTTAATATAAAAAGAATTGATAGTCTAAAATTGCAACAAATGCACTCCTGTAGTTTCCCAGCAAGACAGCCAACAAGCCAATTACTGGAATGAAATATCTGAAGTCATTATTGCCTGCCTGTAAGCCAAATATTTCAAAAATGGATACAATATGTGAAAGTACATTGTAATAGCTGGAACACTACAAATTGACATGACATTTGACCTCTTCATTTCACCCATCCTAAGTATTTAGATTGTTGTGAGATACCTGGGGGCAACTTGTTTTATGTGGTTTGTGTTTTTACTTCTTAAGGACACTTCACAGGTAACAGTAGGGGTTGAGTATCAAACAATCCGCACTCCAACCATTGAGCCACTGCCCAGACATTTTCAGACCTAAATCCTGCCATAATTTGCAATTAGAAAAATATTGCTGACGTATTTTGGGACACCATAGACAAAAACAAATTTACAATCTTACCTGGCTGAATGTCGGCTTATTGTGTAATCTGGAGCAGCGGTCGCCATGTCGACAAGCTCCAATTTTGAAATAAAAGGAGCAATTGACCCTGGGGAAAAAGTGAGAACACTGTGGATGAGGAAAAAATAAAGACTTTATTGCCTCTATTGTTGCAGGGATAGTCTCCATTTTGCTTGCACGAGGTTTAAGATAATAAATCGATTAAAAAGAAAGTTTTGAAATGAAATCCATTTCAATCGAAGATATTGAATGCATCAACAAAGTGTGTTGGGTCTTTTGCCATTCATCACATTTGATTTAATTTTGGCTGGGTTGAGCACCATTCATTTTCAGTGGTATAGATAATTTCAGAGAAACGAAGAGTCGACCACATAAGGTACCCTCCAAGACCACATTCATTCATACGTGTTATTTACGTGGCTAACGACTAGAGTAGTAGTAGTAGTAGTAGTAGTACTACTACTAGAGAAGTGCCAGAAGAAAAAAAAACATCTTGACCAGTTCCATAGAAAATGAACGTATTTTGATGAGCACCAGTTTGTTTCTTTATTTACACCCAAATTCACCTTATTCTATTGCAGTGTTTTTGGATCTTAAAAATAAAATTGCTGACCCACGTTGATTCCAAAAACCGTTATCGGTTACGTTATAGTAACAGTTCCCGAATTTAAACGGGATGACGTCACAATTCTGGATGGGTTGGGATTTTTAAGAGTTGTTCATGTAACGTTATTTCATTATTTACGTTGTGCTATCTCGGGTCATAGGAATAACTTTTTTTAATGAGTATAGTTCCCCTTTAGTTCGCATTATAGCAGCGTGAGAAGCCTGCTTCGTTAGTGGCAAACGTTACCCGTGTATTTCGCACGGAAACAAAGGTTTCTATGGTTTTCGTACAATGCAAACTATAGTTAGCTAAAGCACCGTTAATTGGTGATTCGCAAATCCGTTTAAATTATATGTAGGGTGTAGAGTGATTCATTTTAATTCAAAAGTCACACGTATTTTTCAGGCCAAATCGCACCGCTCCGGACCCCGATGTGGAGGCTAACAGTCGCAGCGCGGTATTTTACAAACGCTAGCTAGCGTGCTCTCGCTAGCTTAGCTGTCGGTCGCCGGAGCCGGTGTACCGTTCCCTGCTGTAGACGGGGATCCCCGCTGAGTACAGTGCTACTAGTCAGACTGGACATAAGCAGAACAATATAACACAAATGTGGAAAAATAAACTAAATAAACGTGAACTACTTACTTATCTTTCTCTGTCCCAAAAATGGACGCCAGGTACTCTGCCATCTTGGCTCGCCTGTGCTCAAGCTGCAGCAACACCGACAAGACATCCGTCTCGTCTCCTTCAGAATAAATGTATAATCTACAAATAGAGAAACAGCGTTTTCTGATCAAATTGAGACAAACTTTTACAACTAACAATATGAAGCTCGTATGTAAAAAATAAAATAAACATTTCACTTATGATGTTGTATTTGAAGTTATGCTCATATATATATACTTACATACATATATATTAGGAAATATTTATATATGTTGTATAGATGCTAAAGGTTTAAACTTTGTTTTTATCTTCTTAAAAATATTTTTTTTTCTTTATTTGCCCAATGAAAAGTATGTGGAAAGCAAAGGAAAAACTGGAGGCCAAATCCATCCAAAAGCATACATGTCCAATAAAGCTGTCTGCAAATGTGTTGGTTAGTCCAGCATGTCCACTGTACTGGTCTTATGAGTTAAATAGAAACACATACGATTTCCCTATCACTACCCTCCCACTATCATTGAAACTACTATTATGGTAAAATAAAAATATTTCTCTACGATTCAATTTATCTATGAAAACGTGTATTGTTTCGTAAATCATTAAACCTTCGTTGAATGATTTACGTTTGTGAAAAAAGCTTCCTTGATTTCAGTTCTTCATGAGAAGTCGCGGAACGTGAGATATCAAACGTCCTAATCATTTGTGCTTTCAAATGACCAATACTTTATTCTGAAGGCAGGAAACAATAACCGGAAATTTGTAAATACCATCATCCACATGTCATTTCCGTCTTTAGCGTGACTTTCGAGATAAGAGTTGCATTCATACTGTACCTACACACGTGTAGCATCCCCGACCTCGAAACCCTTTAGTTAAAAAGTAAATCACGATTACAATGTTGTATTTAAACGTGGAAATATGAACTTATTTGAGGAAAATTCTTATTGCCACTAAGTGATACATTTTAAAAAGTGGACATTAAAACTCTGATTAAAGCATAAAATATACTAATGTTGCCATAGGATTAAAATTATCTTTATTACTCACCGCAACTTACAATATTTACGCAGTATTGTATTCCATTGTTTTAGAAAGTGATCCGCAGGGATCTACTATGTATATCTATGGGAATTAGATATTTAAAAATATTTTGGGTCAAAAGGTTAAAGCCACAAACAATACATATTTATTTTCCCAGATAGGTTTATTAGGAAACACATTTCTGCTTTTAACTTGAGACAATTCAATTCAAGGGTTAAAAACATGACAACATGCAAATGATGTACAAAACGAGGCCCTGCTCAATATCTGTTTGTTGTTGGCTATACAGCAGATTATGATTCCAGAAACCCACAAGTCGAGATGATGTATATTGAAGGAAGAGCTTCTTAGTAGATAGCCATATGTTCGTTTTTGTCTCTGAAATTTACAGAACGCCTTTATAAAAACTTGGGAAAGGGGGACTGCCTTGAAAGCCACATCTTGAACCTCACACACAGATACTGAATGGGGCCTGCACAGTAATGTTAAGGAAGGCGGTGGGTAAGTTTTCGTACCTTCAATAATGATTACTGTGCTGCGCGAACAGGGAACAATGTTGTGGGTAATGTGTTAGTGATGGGCTGAATGGAGACACACACCTCGCTTTGTTGCTAGTAATCAAAACACTTTATTTCAAACTACTGGCCTGCTCTTACAATCTGTATACGTTTTATTTTCAATTGAACAGCAAAATGATGATATCAAAACAAAATGTGTCAGCGGAGGAAACATCAAATGTTAGGTACACGGTGGGATTATTGACAGTTATTTTGTTAAACAACTGAAGAGACGGTAATTTTAACAAATAACTACCATCAGATTTAAATTTGATGTGCAAACCTAATTAATTAAACACTTAGGTTGATACCTTGGACAAGTTCACAAGTTTACCTTTTCGCATAGAAGTTTTGGGGTCGCGTTAACGTGTTTCCAGTTAGTCTCCGCCCCTCCTCAGACTGTGTGTAGTTGACCAAAAACTTGCATGATACGACTCGACTGTGAGTTTTGACTGCTTCTCTACCACAGTTTTAACATTATTCTATCTATCTTCTGAGGCCGACGTTTAAAGAGGTACGGATGTGTTTGAGATACGTATAGTTTCCCTTTTTTGGAAGGAAGAAAGTACGGAAGTCGTGGAAATACTGTGGCTCAGTTGATCGCGATTGGAACCCTTCCCGCTATTTTGTGGCTAACTAACTAGCTCGCGTTAGCTGTTGTTGATCACTTAGCTTCTTCGGGAGAGGCCGGCTACCATCGAGCTAGCTAGTCGTCTAAAACACACTCACGGAGCGAACTTCCGCTACGGCTAGGCTAACGCTGGTTAACACCGCTTCTCGGGGGACTTCCTCTTTAATCTTATAAACACCCGTCAGGTTTGAGGAGGGAAAAAGCAACAAACTCTCAAGTCAGCGCCGCAGCAGAAGTGTGTTAGCCTGTGCGCTAACAGAGGTAAAGCGGACGGCTGCCGTGGCACCAGTCACCGGATCCAGCCTGAAAACACGGTGCGTTACACATCCAGAGACGATTAAACAAAATCGGTCTTTTACTCCACGCTGGTCTGGCTGGCTTCAGCTGCTATTTAGCTGGGTGGTCCCGTGTCTTTTTTTTGCCGCGTCGCAAGCTGGAGTTGTTTTTATTTTTTCCACGGAAGCTTGTGTCGCATTCATCGCGGCTGCTCTCGGAAGTCTCGTACTCTGTAAACCTTAGCCAGGATTTCCGGCTCCTTTCCATTTGCCCTATGCTGTTTTGTTTCCGTTTATTCTATTTCCGTTTTAAAAGTTTTCTACGCGCAGATTTAAAGTGTGCTTTCTTGCTAAACGTGAATTGAAGTCACGAAGCGCGATGTTTCACGGGGGGCTTGTGCACCGGGATCGACCGTTGTGTGACGGGCTGCCTCGCCCCGCGGGGCTTTCCTTTGCGAAAACAGTAGCTAACTTGCTTCGGTGTCGAGCACATCCAGTGCACCGACACGTGTGGCCCGATGAACACATTTCACTTTTATTTGTTCCTACGACGTGTGTTTATGGTTTCTGAATACGTTTGGTTACTCGTTTTGGTGACTTTGGCCTAGCAGTTGGCCTCAACGTGCCAAAGCCTCGCCCTCGAGTTGGCTAACGTTAGCAGTGGGCTCAGTCCGAGAGGAGTCGAGGCTGGAAGGCCTTTATTGGAGAAAAAGCCCAATTGCAGTTGCACCCACATTTACACACATGAGATGAAATAATCTCTATAGTTGGGACAATGATGTTTTCAACTTTTTTAGATGTCCTCTAAGTGGTTTTATGCTACTAAACTTTCCAACTGCAGGATAAGTGCAGTGAGCGTGTAGCCATTTAAGGACCGTGCAGTGTTATGCACATTCAGTATGGTGAAAAACAGACATTCATGTCAACTTTGTATTTATGTTGTATTGCCATTTTTGGGTTTCTTTACTGGCATTGGAGGACGTCACCTTTGGCCTCTAAAAAGTGAAATAGTTTGATGTTAAGTTGTTACAAACAGCACATGTATTGTGTTGAATGGAATTAAGCTCACAAAATGAGTGTATTACCACCCTTATAATGCAATAGCGCTTTTAATTTAGGGCCCTCCCTAACATGTTTTAGTCATTGTCGGTTAATAACTGTTTTAAAGTCATTCAAATGGTTTGGTTGAAGACGAGGATAAGAATTACAGTTTGGATAAAACACATTTTTCATTACTTTCTCACAGTTTGGCTCTGTGTATAAAGCAGAATGTCTAAAAGTGAACAAGAAGAGATGATAGAGATCGAGATCGATGAACGGGAGAAACAGGCATGTCTGGAGGAAGGGTAAGCTACATAACATTGACTTTAAACTGCATGCTCTTGCAAATAATTCACATTTAAATACATTTTCCGTTCTCTTTATTTCCAAATAGTGTCGAGGAGCAGACCATCACTGCATCAGACTTGATTCAACAAGATATCGACATAAATGAGCCCATTGGCAACTTAAAGAAGCTTTTGGAGCCCCGTATCCAAATTTCACTGGATGCATACGATATTTGCTTGCAGGACATTCAGGTTACAATGTGCACATAAATCAAAGATTTATTTTTGGTGCAGAGTTGCCTCTCGTTTGAGCTCTGAATCAACACTGTTGTTTTCCTCCTTGTAGCTTCACCCTGACCACAGCCTCTTCGACCAGGGAGTAAAGACAGATGGCACCGTGCAGCTCAGCCTGCAAATAATAACCAAACAAGGTAATGACAGGATGCTTCACAGGTCCGAAAAGTAAAAGTTTTATATATGGTGTTGTCCAAACTCAAAGTGCCACATTCCCCCCCTCATCCAGGTGAGGAGAAGTTGAACATCTTGGAAATCGTGAAGCCGGTGGAAACGGTAGAGGTGGTGATCGATCCAGATGCGGCGGGAGAGGAGGGCACTATGGTGGAGGAGGGCCAACTCATCGCTGTGGAGCGATCGGGCCTCTCGGACGAGACGTCGGAGCAAGTTACACGCTGGGCCGCAGCACTTGAAGGCTACCGCAAAGAGCAGGTTCGCCTGGGCATCCCATACGGTGAGGACAACTATAGATAAGATAGTTATGTTATACAGCCATCTTTAATACGGTAACAAGTAAATGGGATTGTGTGTGATACCCCTCTCTTGATCCTCAGATCCTGTGCTCTGGTCAGCTGACCAGGTGATCCACTGGGCCGTGTGGGTAATGAAAGAGTTCAACATCGACGAGATGGAAATCGGTAGCATTCACATCCCGGGTCGGGATCTGTGCTTATTCAGCCAGGACGAGTTTCTTCAGAAGGTGCCCAACGGAGAGATTCTCTGGAGTCATCTGGAACTTCTGCGCAAATGTGAGTCACATAAAGGTGTTTTAGGAGCCTTATGTGTCAAGACAAAGGCCAAAGTTGCATCTTCTTTCTATTATGGCGGGATGAATTGGTCCTAACTTTTTTGTATATATTTCAGATGTGTTGGCGAGCCAGGACCAGTCTGGAGGGGACGCTACCGTCACTATTGATCAACGTAAGCGCTGGATTGAAAAGTCCATGTAGACACTGTCTGCTCAGAACTACATTATGCCTATTATTTGTTCTGATGAAACACAGAAGTGTTGTATCAGCCTACAGGAGAGTGATAAAGAGCAAAGCTAGACCTTGAAAACATGTATTATAAATAGAAAAGCTCATTTTGATCATTGATGTTCCATTTTTCTTTAACTTTGCTTCTCTGTATCTCCAGCTGTGCATATAATCCCAGCTCAAGTGAGCACACCCACTGTCGTGAAGGTGTTGAAGCATAACCGCGGCCCCAGAACTCCCCGTATATCTGGAGGAGAAGAGCGCAGCTCGCCCGGTAACCGCACAGGTAGTACTCCCTTAGTAACACCTTCGACGGTCACTTCAGTTTTTTATGTAATTTATCTGACAGAAGGATCTCAAATGTGAAATATTTCTTAATGTGAAATATTTCTTGCTTTCTTTGTGTTGGGTGATTGTAAAATTCATCCTGAACAAATTAATATTTATAATTTATCTCATTTTATACAAATGTAAGTTTTCTCGCACTAAATGCTGTGTTTCTCTGTTGCCAGGCAACAACGGCCAGATCCAGCTCTGGCAGTTCTTGCTGGAGCTGCTGACGGACAAGGATGCGAGAGACTGCATCTCCTGGGTGGGCGAGGAGGGCGAGTTCAAACTCAACCAGCCGGAGCTTGTGGCACAGAAATGGGGCCAGCGCAAGAACAAGCCCACCATGAACTACGAGAAACTCAGCAGAGCCCTCAGGTCGGTTTCTGTCATTAAATAGAATAATAATCATACTGTTGGGAGTTTATTTGGGATTCATGCAGCGAGATTCTCACTTTCACATTCTCATTTAGGTACTACTATGACGGGGACATGATCAGCAAGGTGCAGGGCAAGCGCTTCGTTTACAAGTTTGTGTGTGACCTGAGAACTCTGATCGGCTACAGTGCCGCCGAGCTCAACAACCTGGTGACCGACTGTGAACAGAAGAAGCTGGCTCGCATGCAGATGCACGGCATCGGACAGCCCATCACCACAGTGACGCTGGCCACCACGCTTGAAAAAGAAAGTTAAAGGAGGTCGCATTAAAGCACCCTCAGGCTGCCAAAGTTTGCTTTTCACCACTGACTGGAAAAAAAAAAAAACTCTGCTTTTTCCTTTTTGGACACAGGGGTGTCCATCAGGATCCGAAATGCAAGGCTGATCCCCGATCAGCATGGATTATCAACTTTATCATTCTCTTAACAGTTTGGAAGTTTTACAGAGGCAGGTTTTTTCTTTTTCTTTAACTCTAACGAATGTGGTGGGCGAATGTGAGAAATGTTTTGCATCTTACTGAATGCGTGAATGAGTGAGTGAAACATTGACTGTAGTTTAGGATCATTTCCACTGTATATACCCGTGTCATGTTTTTGATAGCCACCAGGACAAGTGTATTTTCATACTTTCCATTAATAGAAGACCTGTTTTGTATTTTATTTAGTGTCTGTTCCCCAAATGGCTGGACCCTTTTTTGTCCACTAGAGGGAATAAAGTGGCAAGCTTTTTTCTACGTCTGCGATTCTGTCTTTTCATCGGACTATTTAAAGTAATTACATTACTTTAATCCTTGTTTTGAATTAAAGAATTATAGTAGCAGATTCAGAAGGACAAACAGAACAAGATTTACGTACATTCAAAATTTTATTCATGATATACAGAGTGTAGAAAGCTTTGTCTTACTCTAAGCAAATGGTTCATTTAACTACACACCAAGGAAGGTCTGAATCAATGGGGTGGGGGGAAGGTTTAAATGTAAGCATCCAAAGACACCCAGACTGAAGATTGATACAAATTTTAAACATTCACCTGATTAAGAGCTTAAGTTAGTATTTGTACACATGTGAGTGTAATGTGCAGAGAGGTGATATGTCGTTTCTGTGGTATAAAAGTACAATAAGCATGTCACATTCATGTACTGGAGGTGGTGTTAACTTAATTGTGCTCATCCTCCCCTGTGCTGATGGCAATGGTTCACCTCTAATGGAGGACTTAAAATACTTTATGATATGGGGGCAAAGAAATCCACCACTTGACAAACCACTTCCAAATATGGAAGATGTAGAAAAATAGACTGCGGATGCAATATTTGATGATGGAATGTATTGAAGAGGACAAAAAGTTAGATCTCTGAACGCCTGACAAGTCATTTCAAGCATACACTGTACAAAATAGATGACACAGCCAGAAAGAGGGTAAACAGACATATGAGGGCTAGAAAGCAAGAATGAAAAAGGACGTGAACAAGACTAAAAGAGAGGCTGATTTTCCTAATTAAAGTGGGCTGTTGAAAGCGGGCTCTCCAATCTTATTTACAATCAAGAGAATGGAATGATGAATCTGGAATTATACACTTTCAGAAAACCTCCATCCTAAAGTTTGACCTCCTCGTTGTGCAGCAACAGCGTGAATCGTCATCGAGGACATAAACGGCAAAAAAATTGGTGATCACGCTTAAATGAAAAGAGTGCATAGAACGCAAACTAACAAAATAGTCCTCCTTTTGGATACCATTACACTTCATATATTACACACAGAGCATTAAGCCCATGCAGCTGACACAACAGAGAAGCATGGGGGTGAGCGCAACAAGCCGAGATTCCGTTAAAGCGAGTCTGTGGGACATCAAAGCAGACCAGGTTCTGAATATGAGTTTTCTTCTCCATATCACAAGATCACAAAGAAGACGCAAGGGAAATGTACAATCTCGCTAAAATATCTAATAAGAGGACACTCCGCTGAACCTTAACTTACTGAATCTGTCAATCAATATTGCCATGCACTACATATACTTACAGCTAATCTCTGTCTTAATATATTACACATACAAAATAAAAATAAATCAGAAAACAAAAACATTCAATATGCTTAAACTTTTACATACTTTGATAATGTTTAGTTTTTCTGCATATTTTTCTACTTTTTTGTAAAACAAACCTGAAATAGTTGGGCTCCAATTGTGCAAAGGGCCTCTTTGTGTGTGTGTGTGTGTGTGTGTGCGTGCGTGTCTGAAAGAAGAGGAGGGTGGGGGCCGGGAATTAAACTGCTTGGATTTACATGTTGACGGTTTCTGCTTCGGGACTTCATATCAATCATCACCAGGTTTTCTTTTCCAGTACAAACATTTTGAAGTTTTGGTTGCGATTGGCTGAAATGTGCAGGTGAAACAGGTGTACCTTTGTCAGATCAATTGCAGTTAAATACAAGCTCATGTGTTGGTCTTTGCCATCTGGGGATTTAATGCTCATTTTACCTTTGGCACAAAAACTGTTAAAAGATTTCACTTATCTTTTTTGTCAAAAAAGCATAACAATTTTGCAGCACTCTTCACACCTTTCCTTGGCCCTGAAAATGAGGAAGCAGGAGCTGAGCGCAAGGACCAGAATGGAACCTACGAGGGGAGAGTGAGCGGTCACGTCTGGGGGGGAAATGTGGACCGGCGGCTCTTTAGTTCTGCATCTGCTCGAAGAATTTGTAGGTGGGATTCTCGTAGCCATTCTGCTGCATTTTGGCCAGATGACGCTCCTCTGGTGTCACAGCTGCGTCCACCTACCAAAATAAAAGTAGATCGGTAAGGCAATGTGTTTTTCCTACTTAATGTTGACAAACAAATGAATACACTTTGCTCCATTCCACTTAAAAGCTTTACCTCAATTACTCCGTGATGAATAGAAGTATACTGTTTCTTCCTCAGCATCACCAAAGTAATGACAATGATAGTTGCTATGACAACCCCGCCGACCATAAGTCCAATAATGGCACCTTTGTTGGACCCCACATCCTCAGCAAAAAATACCTGCCATTGAGAACAAAAACTAAACTTGTGCACAAAGCAAAGACAACAACTCAGGACTGTAACTTCATTACAAAATGTGTTTTCGTACCAGTTTTTGATGGTAAACCTCATAACCAGCACTTTGCCTCTCTTCACTCTCCATCCGCACTTCTGCCTTCACCGCAGATACTGAAATAAGATACACAAAAAAAACGTAATCAAAAGCCATTGACTTTGTCATGAGGAAATTGTCCTTCATAGGATAATATACTTTGTCCATTAGGATCCTATAAACAGAAGTGACAGGTATTTGCAACAGAGATATAAGTGATATGGGCAATAAAGATCACAGCCAAATCCTGATAATACAAGATACAACATTTAAGAAGTCGTTAAAGCCAAGCTCTCAAATATTTAGTTTAACACTGAATGGAAACATTTCTTTCGTTTCTTTTCGTGTTTACAAGAAAAATCCAAAAGGTAAACTCAACTGATTTTCGTAAGAGTCTGTTATGAAACGGTTATTAGCAGACACAAGGTACCTGATCGCACCCTCGCACTCACCAGGTCGTGTGGGGTGTCCTCTGTCTGGAATTGGACGAGCATCAACGGGCTCAACTGCAGGGGGGGATCACACATGGAAAATTCCAAAGTCAAGTTGACATCCACATTCCACATACATTTCATGATACTCAAACATATCTTAGTACGGAGTTGTTTTTTGTGTTACCGTGGTTTTCTGTGTTGGGCTGGTTGAAGCTCTCGGGGTGGATGAATCCCAGTCGGTCCAGGCCGGGGTCCATCGGAGCAGAGCTGTAGGTCTGATCAGGCATCAGCGCGTCGTTACCGTAGCTCACCCTGCCGTTCACCTGCAACACACACAGCACCATTCTTTTATTTGATAACCCCATCTAATCCAGATGAGTATTTTGTTTTGTGACTGCTGGTTTCTTCCTCCCATCAACGTGCCGGTAGGGCCGCAAGCACTGAACAACAGCTCTAATGGCAAAAGCATCTCCTGCAAACGGCTAAAGAAGGCTAAAAGAAAATACCTAATCGGTTGTTGGCCACATTTTCGGCATTTGCCGTGTATGAAGACATACAGACTGAAATAGCCAATATGTCATAATACACTAAATCTAAAATGACATTGTCCCCAAGCTTATGAATTAAACTCTTCCTTCCCCCCCCACCCAGCAAGAAGGCACAGTTCCCATGGGCCAACCTCCATAAACAGGTGAGTGAGTGCAACTGGACTCACCCGCCTGTCGCTCTGCAGTGAAGAGACTTGCTGCGACAGCTCCGACTGAACTCTCTGCATTATAACAGCTGGCAAGGAAAAGGAAAAAAGAGTGAGCGAGATTGATGCAGGATGAAGATGATGGGTGGGACGGAGGGAGAAACGGCGTGTCCTGACTACTGAAGTGACAAACTAACAGTAGTAGATCAGCACTACAAGAGGTTGTGAGGGAACACTAAGTTAGGACTGCACATGAAGTCTTGATTGGACAGTATTCCATAACAAGCTCATCTCTCCTTAAAAGTAAACGGACAGAGGAAGGATGATAGTACGAGAAGCTGAAACCATTTATGCATACACATTTTCTCTTGACAAACTAATCAATTAATATACTTTTAGTCTTTTAAGTGTATAGAACACAGACCTTAACTTAAAACAAAATCGTATAAATAGACACTTACAGACTTGGCTTTGGATCTCATTCGCCACTTTGGGCACTTTGTAGAGCAGATCAACGGACTGATTCATCCTCTCATCAATCACACGTAGGTGGGTCAAAACCTAAAAAAAGTCAACCAGTTACGGTTTGATTTCATTTCAGGCCGTACTAACAATTCACGAATATCGTCATTTTAAAATCATTCAACGCATTAAAATATTTGAAACCGCTAAAAGCTTTTTCGACTGTGCGCATGTGGAGTCGAGTACCTGAGGTCGGATCTGTGCGGCCTTCTTGGGATCAACGGTGCGGACGTGTTCATAATGTTTCAGCGTGTGCTGCCTATCCTTCTGCTCGGCACGGACGTACTTCTTCAGCAGACTCAACACCTGACGAGGCTGGACATGACGTCATCAAAACAGATATTTAGTCCATAAATGCTTTGTTATGCTTCCTGCCGGCTGTGACTGCAGGAACATGAGACAGCTGTGATTTGGCTCTAGGCTACAAAAAATACAAACACACGACTTCTTGCAACAGCTTGGTTTTCAATCAAAAGTCCAGATATGGACATGGTTGTGGGGTTGTGGGCGTACCCGTGGAGGATTGGCCTGAAGGGAACCGAGGTACGTTTCTAGAGCCAGGCGTCGGCGGCTGTTGAGCAGAGCCTCCACCCGGGCCATGTGAGTTTCCACCAGCTGCTGCCTCTCTCCTGCGGCCTCCCGCTCCAGAGCCTCCACCCTCTCCTGGAAGTGCTGCAAATACGGTACGATGCACCCAGAAGTGTTATTTACCATAGAGAAAGTTGGAGGAAACTATTATGTTTGCTGAAATTATTTTGATACGTCGATAATGTATGCATTTATGTACACAAAATGTATATGATAAAAATCTATTAAAATCAATTCTACAGCATAAAAGAGTTGACTCATAGTCATCTATAAATTTATCCAATACAAAGTAATGCATAAAACCCCATTTGCCTGGTAGTGTGTATGCATCTACAGCGAGAAGAGCAATGACTTTGTAATCTGAAGCTCGAAGTGCCATATGAGGTTTTAAAATAATAAAGAAAGTTGTCAAAATCCTTATTGATACATCTCGATCCAACAATACTGGTGGCTTTTCATTGATTTTGGCCTAGATATTGGAACTATTCTCACAACAATCAACGTAGAAATGAACAAATGCTGTTGAAATGCAAAAAGAAGTGGAGATTTGTGTCCTACCTGGATGACAGCTTTCTTGTCAGCACGGGGAAGGTTCTTAGCCTGCCTCTCAGCCTCCTCCCAATCCCTCATCACCTGGAAACGAAGCGCCACACACAAACCAAACCAAATGTAGGCCTTGTCTCGTCATGTCAGACATTTGGACAGCTTGAATAGCCAATATACAGGCAATATCCCAGACAAGCATACCTGGGACATCTTTTCACGGTGTTTGGCCTCAAGGCTTTCCTTGGCCTTCTGGAAGTCAGGGTGCTCGCTTTCCTCCCCTGGAGATTCGAGGTACCGATCTACGGCGTCTGGAGGACTGGGGGCCACGGTGGGCACTGGAGGAGATCAAAGAGTCAGGAATCAAACGCAGAGCACTCAGGGTAGTTAAGAGGATGCATGAAACGTAAATGCAGGTGAAAAAGCATTTATCCCAGTGCCTCCGAAACACACATGGCATTCTACAGAGGCAAGACAGACAACAGTCACCAATGAAAATCCATGTGATGTGTGCCATGTGTTACATCCAGATTGTTTGAATAGAGAGACAAATCCGGGTTTAGAAGAAACGCCAATCATCAGGGCACAAAGGGTGATTGGTTTTCCAGTCCAAGTGCATGTGTCCTTATTTAATGTGGGCGCATTGAGATAAGATGGAAAAGTGCAGAGTCAGGATAAGGGCAGCGATTGCACCACTGAGGAGTATGGGTAGAAACAACAAATCAACCCATCCATTACCTTTTTGTGACACCCTCCCCCATTCACACTCTCACTGTCACCGGTATCATACTGCAACACGCAGCTGCTTAGAACATATTTATGACATCCTCAGAGCCACAGCTGGCAGGTCAGATATTAAAGAGCTGCAGAAAGAGACCTTCCTACTGCAAAACATGCAGACAAACGTGTGTGTGTGTGTGTGGAAATCCATGCCGACACACACTGACATTCAACGCTTAGTAATATTTACGCTGCATCGTCCACATGCTGGAAAGAGTATCAGTTAGGGTTGAAATTATGAAATTTGTAATTAAATGGATTTGAAGTAAATCCCTGGTAGGGTATCATGGCCGCTTTCCACAATATAAACTACTGATTTATAATGACTTGTCGTCAATTGAGAATTCTACGGCTAAGAATATTCCATTTATGGACAAAAAAATCAAATGAATGTAATAAACGGCTGATACAACATCTGTATCGGTTTAGTCAAAGCCTGATATAGTCCTCCATTGTTGTCAAGAAACCAATAAATCACTACAACTTATCATTTTTATCTTTATCTATATTTACTCCTGTTTGAATAATATTAGCTGACATCTACAGTCAGATTTTTTAGGTCTGGATCACATTTTATAATAATGCAATCATATATATGCAAACGATATGTTTTTATCCTGCTTAGAAAACAAGACTCCACACAAGACGGGCAAACAAATCCACTCATCGGAGCTCAAATTGGCTAAAAGCCATCAGACACTTGGGAAAGGGAGAGGCAGGAAAAGTGAATGAGACGGAAACATCTGCAGAAGCCTGGGGACAGGAATCAGGCTCGTGGCGGGGTAAACATCACGGTTTAGACGGCTCCGGCCCTGGGACTTACACGAGCTGCTGCAGACAGCTAGGCAGTACTCCTCCGAATCAAAGTTATTCCTGTTGCCCCCACAGCCCCCAAACAAGAAGGGAACACAGCGGCCCTTCTCAGGCAGGAAGTACCAACGCTCCAGCATGGCATGACAGGGGCCTGACTCAGCAGGAGCCCAACAAACGGCTGAGATATGTACACACAGGCAAAAGCAAATTAAATGTCAAATTTAAATGAACGGAAAATATGAGCTAGTAAAGTAATCAACAAACACATGACAAATAACCCCAAAATAAATACAAATTAACAAAAGGGGTGCATGCGCTTCATTTCTTACCTCGAACCACTTCCTCAACTGATTCGGTGGTGGTGGTAGTGGTGGTTGTCATGGCGATATTGGCATTGCGCTCATCGCTATCCCGTTCATCGATCACGTCGTTGTCGTCGCCCTCCTCATCTTCATTATCATCTCTGTCTCCACCTCCATTGTCATCCCTTTCAAAAGTGTCTTCTTCGTCATCACCATCATCTTCTTCGTCGTCATCGTCGTCGTCATCCTCAGCAGTCACGGCCTCTGGTGCTGCCGGGTGTGGCATGCTGCAGGGAGAGCGTCTAGATCAGTCCATGTCTCATCAGTGATGTGTCCGTCATGCTGGATGAATGTGTGCGAGTGACGATACCTGTTGTCGGAGTATTCGGCCTCAGCTCCACCCCACCAGACGTCTGACTCCTCCCCTTCTGGCGCTGTGCTGTCTGGGTCTCGCTCAGCCTCTGCCGGGCAGCAGACAAACTCTACCCCTCGGAAACGATCAATACCACATGGCAACAGCATCCCGTAGTCATGGAGATTCATGGAGCGGTCTCCACAGGACTAAAAAAAAAACAGGCAATAATCATGACTTCCTACAGCACTATACAAAGAGAAAATAAAACCGCGCAGCATTCGATAAGGTCATAAGGTTATGATGATGTGAGATGCGAGAGCTTATTGTGGTAAACCTCTGTGACTGGAGATAAGGAGAAAAGCCCAGAAATAATACCTTGGCTTTGATGCACAGATTATAATCATAATAATAATTATATATTTTTTTTTTTTAAGAAGTGGATATTGTGATATTGAATGCTGTGGTGGCCTCACCTCTTTGGCCACAGTGTGCCAGTGCAGATGGCTCTCACACTGGTCCATGCGCTCCTGGTGCAGAAACTTGCACTTGTCAGGCACGAGCAGGGCGTCGCTCACAAACTCCCCAACTGCAACATGAACATTCCTTTGCACATTACAGGTTCTGTGTATATCCATTATCAACTGTACAGAAAAGCGTGCATGGTAAAATGCAACTATATCACCAAAACCAATTACCCAGGCAGCGGTATGGGACCACAATGTGTGTGTGACTGCGGCATTGTTTGCGGCCTTTCTTGCACCAGTTCTGGATGCTGACGGGCTGGTTGGCCTCCACAACATTTGTAATCTGCATCTCTGGGTACACCTGGGGAAAAGTGAGTGATTTTGTTGGTGGTTCTACATACATTAGCAGTGTCTTCCTGTCTACTGTCTGTGTATCTATCGCTCTCTCAATGCATGGCAGTCTTCCTGAGTTTGGATACCTCTTGGCAGTACTGCAGGATTCCCTCTTTGGTGCCGACGCAGCTCTTTGTGCCCGAGAGGTCAGACTCCCATTTGCCACTCTGCACATTGATGTGCATGTTGAGCTTCCCGCAGAACATGGCCACCTGGGGCTCCGTTAGCAAACCCATGGAGTCATCAGCGGGCACCTGGACGAGGGAAAAAGAAGATGATGGTACTAGATTGGCTAAAGTATAACTAAGCCATTAAGATCTCCTGATGCAGCTTGTGTATAATTAGCAATCCTGCACATACATCTGTCTTGATACTAGGATTAGTCAATTATAGTGTTAAAGGCCTCTTTGACTATGATATTGCAGCAGGTAGAAATTTATATATAAATAAACAGAGGAATTTGCAACTAATACTTATTGAACATTGCAAGCTATTAAAAATATATAAAAGAATAACAAGGAATTGAACTGAACTGAATTCTTTCAAATGAACTTCCAAAAGGATGTTGGATAGCGGTCTGCATTTATTATTTTCCCATCTTTTTTGTCGGTGGAAATAATCGGAGATCCAATGTGTTGCGTTCTGGGCCTTGAATTGTTCTGGCAGCTATCAACTAGACAGATGCCACGCGATAACATTCAAACCATCTGCTGACAAACTAATTACGAATTATGGCTTCATGATGTTTTCTTTTGAAGATCGAATTGATATTTGTCTCCTTTGAGTTCGGTCATCACCTTAGCTCATTGTACCATGTCATCCATGTTTTAGTTCTAGTTGTGGCTAGCTTAAAATGGAAAGGAAAAAAAGGTGTTAACCTGCCAACCCGTGCTTTAAATTGCACTGGTCTGAGTACCAGTCAATGGGCACTAGCAAAAGTCCTTTAATCGAGTGTTGTTGAAAACAATACACAGATATATCAAGCCAGGTACAAAGCTACCTTGTTTCTATGGTCGCTAGTATCGTATTACACTGGGACAACCAGTCAAACCTGGTCTTCTGAGAAAAAGCTTTTAAAAAATCACGTGACTGAAGTGTAGCGTTGCAGCAGGTCATCACATCGGCGTGTTGTAGTGCAAGCCTGTTGTGTAAGCACATCTACATGTTCTCTGCAGCACCCATGGGTTAGTTTTTTCAGAGTAGTGTCTCCATAACTTATTTGCAATTCTAAATGTTGCATGGAATGAAAACGTCGATGCATGCATCGGTTTTTGTATTAAGCATTGTCGACCCGGATTGTCCTATTTCCAGCTGATCCTAAGCGGTTTGGTGTGTCTCCCTCTCCCTGCACAGCACCAGAAGCAAGCAGCAGGCGCCATCTTGCTCGTGTCAAACTGAAAAGGAAAAAAGGGCTGCATCTTTGTTTGTTTTTTCCATTCTCCTGAGCAACTCTGCAGCTGTGACGTTGGTCGAACGTTAGTCGAAGTGGGCCAGGTCGACGCAGTAGCACTGCGAATTAGCAAAGCTAAAAAAAATTGCATTAGGGGGCTTAACTTCCAACCATGTGTGCTGGAAGTGCTGCGGTTGTCAGCTATAGCTGGTGTTTTGATGTTACCTATTTCCAACCGTCACCCTTTGAAAAGGACGAACCGCAGACCGACCACTAGAAGACAAACTGACTGCACACGACGTTGTTAGCAACGAGCAGCTACCGTTACCATGCCAATCCGTGTCCTATTCTGGAAAAGGCGAACATTGGCGTTGGCCCTTAGAGACCGTGGCCAGTGCGTTGGTCTGGTGAATTAACGTAACGTCAGCAATCTAACATCTACATCGACAACAGCGATTGATTACAACAAGTCGCAGAATGATAAACTGATTTTCTTTTCTTCCATCCCTGAACCCATCAAAACATGTCCGACACCATAGGGCGAAGCTGTCAATCACTGACATCTAACGGAAGGCATTGGAAGCATCAGGGATAATATTCGGTTTGCTAATTCTACCCAGTAAATCTGTTCAAAAAAAGCTGTTTTCCATGTTGAAAGAACAAGATGTTCAAAATTGTCACGGGGAAAAAACTGATCCCGTTACTGGATGGGACAAAGAGCGGGCCCTTAGCCCCGGTTACCGGGATATCTCCGGTGGCCGCACGGCCCCGTGTTACCAGCGGAACGCGTTAATCTCCGTTGGAACAGTTATTTTTTAACGTCTTTAATCAGATTGGACCCGACGGTGCGGCGCTGCGGTGGGTTCGATGGCCGCTGTGGCCACAGGCCCCCGCAGACCAGCAAAGCCAGGGAACGGCTCACCGACTGCCCCCCTCACACAGCTAGGATTTCCTCCGCCGGTACGTCGCTCACCTCGGATGAAAGCGTCAAGGTCGCCACCAGTAACAGCAAGAACGCCGTAAACTCCCCCATGTCGTCCTCCCGGTATCCAACACCCTCGTTATGTTCCCGATTTTCCCGTTGGAATTGGAAATGTCAACGCAGGCAATAATGTGTGTCGACTCCGGCGGCGGTTGCAGTGTTCGGATCCCGATGATCCCTCCGTGTTATGCTCTCGGTGGTGGCCGTGCTGATCGGCGGCGCGGAGGGAGCGCGTCTGACTGCGTGTGCGCGCTTTCACGGCAAGCTAATTGCATAGTGTAACCTTAGAGCCTCTGCCAATAATATTGTGTCCTTGTATACGTTTACAAATAATTATGTTGTATAACGTATTGTTGTTAAATAGTTTTGTTGTCCTACATTCTAATACATTCTAATAAAGCTGATTCAGATTCTTGCGCTATAACTATTCATCCCTTTATAGGGTATTTATCACAGAGCGTTATGGTTACTGTTCTGGAGGTTATTATTGCATTTTCCTGATGGAATGTCGGATTGGTCAATGTTGAACCTATCCGGAAACTCGGCGCTGAACTTTGACTTAGTTTCACTTTCTCGTTCTTGATTAACCAATTGACCGTAGTTGTGCGATTTGCTTCCATGTTCACGGGCTGAGATTTCTACCACATTTTGGCGGATCTTTGGATCAATGCATTTAAGACAACCACACGTTACGGAACAGATCGGAATATTGACCGCCTTTACAAACAGTTATCTAGCAATTCGAACGCATAGTCCTCAATACGCTCCAGAGACATTAATCGTCGAGCTTCGCAGGACGTAACATGAGGACCTTCCTGGCACTGTTAATGGTGTTACATGTTTCAGGTAAGTCTTCAAATCATTGAAACCATTTGTTTTGGTTGGAAACCACACTGTTTCTTGTATTGGATATCGCCAGGACTAGTGCGCTATTTAGTTTAATATTTTAACATTGTTTACATGACCTCGGGGATAAACAATTGCTTTTCCTTCAGTGAGAAGTATAAAGTGACAGTGTTCTATTCACTGACGTTCAGACATTACTCAATCGGGTAACCTCAGTGAAACCGGCACAGTAATTAATAGATTGCAAGTCCATAATATGACCTTACTTGAATATAGCTTAACATGAATCACAGATAACAGTTATTACTGTCATAAATTCTTTATGGACAAGTTATTTCTTCTAGAATGAAGATGTTATTGAAAATGTTAAAGCGATACGATTATTTTTCTAAACAAGACAAAATCACGTAAAATTCCAGCACATTGCATTAAAAAGTAGAAGAGAATGAAAGTAAACAGTGTGGTCTGTTACTGTTGAGATTTCACTCCACACATCAATGTTTCTACAGAAACTGGGCCAGTGGTTGATAACAAAGAAATACATCCTTAAATAAAAAACGTACTCAAGTAAAAGTGAGTAAGTAGAATAAGAATAATTTGATAGAAGAAAAAAACAAAAAGAGGCCACCAGCAGATCTAATGTTACGGCAAGATAACAATAGAAGTGGATATTGTGATATTGAATGCTGTAATGGTCTCAACTCTTTGGCCACAGTTTTTTTTTAAAGGACTCATTCTTAAAAACGGGCCCATGTGACTGACATGTTATTCAGATGAGCACGTCTTAAATGTATAAGTGTTAACTGTTGCAGCTGATCCAGGGGGATTGTGAGATGATTAATGGGATAGAAAACCAGAAAGAAGAAAATAACTTTGAGTAACAAGAGGGGAAGTGCCCCTTTTACATAATTAAAATCCATTTATTAATGCATTCCTGTTTGTTAGAAACTGTAAATGTACAGTGACATATTAAACTTAACACTTAAGTACAGTAAAGGAGAGAATTGATCAGGTTCCACCAGCAAATCAGACGATTTGCTTGTGATTACTTTTTACCGTAAGCTTACATTAGCCGTTGAAACATGTTCAGTCGTGGTTGTCTATTTAAAACAATAATGAATATTGCTATTTAATATTTAATATTTCAATTTATTTCAGTTAACTCAAGTTTTCAAGGCAGACCTGTTTTACAGAAAAAAATATTTCAGAAATAGTCTCAAAACTGAACTTATCCTAATTTATCTTTTCTTCTCTAGGTGATAACACGACTATTAAAGGTGTCTTAGGAGACAGTGTCCTCCTGCCATGCAGATGCAAGTATGACAAAGACTTTCAGTGGCAGTGGAATGAGAAGTTGGTGGTCTTCAACGAGACGCTTTCATTTATGTCAAATAAGTCAAATAGGTACACGGGCAGGACCACCTGGGAGACGAGCAGAAATAACTGCTCTGTCCTCCTTGCCAATATCACAGCAGAGGACCAGGGGATATACGAATGCTGTTTTCACACAAACAGGATCTACGAGAAATCCAGCGTATATCTCATCGTTTCTGGTGACTCATTAATTCCTTACACAGACCTGCAGTATTTGATCACTCATTAATGCACCCACCAATTTAAATCATTGGTACAACATCTTGCAGAATTTGATCTTGAGTCTTTTCCCACCAGCGAGCTACAGTGTCTGTCAGAAAGAAGACGGAGTGAGTGGAGGTGTGAAGGTTTTCCAGTGTAAAGCGGGAGGGCGCTACAGAGAGGCTTGGATTCAGTGGACTTTGGATGGACAGCTTCTATCCAATTCAGCCACAACCAACATATCCCACAAAAACCACACAGATGCAGTTAAGGGCATCTACAATTTCAGCAGCAAACTCAGAACCAACCTCAACTGGACCTCAGAACCTATGTGTGATGTCAAAGCCATCAACGTATCAACCATCCTGAACTACGTCTGTGATGGATCGGCTGGTAACTTTTTTTTTCTCCATCTATTTCAAAAAGTATTTACACTTACATTCAGCCCGTTATTACCATTCATTACAATTTTTTAAGTCTCCGGGTCGCATCACGTGGGGAAACAGTTCCAGCAAGGGACATCCAAACTTCCCTTTCCATGGTCACATCGACCAGCTGTGACTGGGGGACCGCAAGGCGTTCCTAGGACAGTGTAGGAGATGTAATCTCTCCACCTCGTCCTGGGTCTTCCCCGGGGCCTCTTCCCAGCTGGCTGTGCCTCAACTGGCTCCTTTCCACGCAAAGGAGCAGTGGCTCCACTCAGAGCTCCTTACGGATGGCTGAGCTTCTCACCCTGTCTCTAAGGGAGACGACAGCCACCCTCCTGAGGAAACCCATTTTGGCCGCTTGTACCCGTGACCTAGTTCTTTCGGTCATGACCCATCCTTCATGACCATGAGGGTAGGAAGAAAGATTGACAGGTTGAGAGCTTTGCCTTCCGGCTCAGTTCTCTTTGCGACGCTGCGGTAAAGCTAGTTCGATACCGTCCCCCCACTGCTCCGATTCTCCGGCCAAACTCACACTGCCATCTTCCCCTCAATTTCAATCAAGACTCCGAGGTACTTGAACTCTTTCACTTTGGGTCAGGAAACATTTCCTATACGGAGTCAATCCATTCATTTACTGTTGAAAAAGTTATTTTAAGCAACAATCATAACACAAGATGTTGTAAAATGTTGTTTATGATGTGACCTCAAATTATTTTGTTTGCAATTATTTTGTAAAGCATCTTATTAATGTAATTTTATTCCACAGAACCTATCCGTGAAATTCCAAAACGCATACGGTCCATAAAAGTCGTCCCCATTTGTTTGGCAGTTGGACTTTGCCTCTTTTTGTTTTACAGTAAGTTTTTGCCATAATATCAGAGGCCTTTATTCAAAGAGTACTTGTATTTGAGCTGTAAACCACAGTTACACAATACTTCTTTCAGATGTTAAGTTGAGCCCTACCCCTATTGCTCTTCAGTGTAGAAATGTCTTGTTGTAACTGGATCTCTCTTTTTGTGTCTTTTATCCTATATAGGCATTTCCAGAGGACACAAATGAAGTGAAAACAAACAAACTTCTAAAGACATAAGAATAAGATTACATTCATTCAATTGACGCTTTTATCCAAAGCGACTTACGGTAAGTGCATTTCAACCGTAGAGATACAAACTCAATAACCAAACTGTCACAATATAGACTTCTACATTCCCACCAAACTGTGGTTGGTTAGGAATTTGGCATTGTGAGCACTCCAATACGGCCTTCAAGCTGGTTTCATCTTGTGTTTATGCCGAAATGTGATGTTTATAATGTTAATGTGGTGTTTATGTTTAACCTGGAAGCTTTTATGGATGTTTCCCGGGATGTGTTGATCATCTTTCCTTCAAGATTACCGACTATAAAGAGATTTCCCTGATGTGAAGATGTAGTGATACATTTAAATGTAATTAGTTATCATTATCATTAAAAAAAAATCACCACACGAAAAAAATACATTTGTATATACATTAGACCCTTTAAAATGAGGAAAAAAGATGAATACTGTAAAAATGTATTGTAGAGCCTACCTCAATCTGTTAGTTCTGTCTCTGTCTCTGTTGCTTTGCCAGACAGGCAAGCACACAAATCCAAAGCAAAAAAAGATATTCAAATGACATGTGATATGCCTGAATGTGTGTGTTTTTTAAGTTCATCGGTGGGTTGAAATGTAAACTAAAAATGCGTTGTCGGTGAAGAAAACCTCTGCAAACCATTTATCCACAAACCTTACAACTTCTTTGTCACAACTTTTTGAGTCTTGTCGTTTTTTATCCTCCCAGTTTGTCATTTTTTTCTATGAATTGATGTGTTTTGACGAGTTAAATTAGATAGTTATCATAGAAATCAAAATGTTGGAACAACAGAGCCCCACAGGGTTGTGTGCTCAGCACCCTGCTGTTCCTGCTGTTCACACACGACTGCAAACCCACACATGAGGTGATCTCTGTTGTCACTATTCCGCCGGATAACAAACACCAACGAGACTTCATACAGGCAGAAAAACAACAACCTTCCGAGTGGACCTCAGAAAAACCCCAAAGAGATGATATTGATCCTTTAAAAAGCTTCTTGCTCATCACACCTCTCCATCCTGGTGAAAAAAGATTACAAACAGCCGTATTTAATAAGGAAACTTTAGAATGCAAAATTTCCATGTAACATTCTCGTCAAATTGTATAAATATGCCTGATGTTTCAAATGTGATATATTAAAAGAATCTGTAAAAAAAATGTCGTTTTTTAACATGTTTTTTATTGAATATCTAATAAACACTTGAATTTAAAAAATAATAATTTTGGAAATATTATTTGGTGGAGACAAAGTTTCTCGCCAACTCAAGGAACAATAGACAAAATCTTGATGGTGGACATTCAAACTGGCATGGGGTGTGTACGGTACAGGACAAGAAGGCTCTACAGCGGTATGATAAAACCAACCAGAACATCATTGGCATTAAATCTTCTGAGTAACAGTGATAATGGTCAGAAGAGGGGCCTGCAAAGCACTACGGGGAAATTGAAAGCGAAAACACAAGCAAGCCAGTTCAACCATCTACGAGAGACACAGATGTATCAGCTGCCGAACAACTGGATTTCATAACAGCGTACTTCCCCTGGCATCCCTTGGCCCTTTCGCAATACCTGAGACGGCGAGAACGGACTTGCGTTCCCGCGAGAATAGACTCGGGAGACAGACTCGGGAGTCCTGACTCGCAGGTTCGGGAGAACGGTCATTTCCGCAATTGGAACAGCAGCTGACTTGATGACGTCACCACGTCAGCTGGTATTGCTAATACGTTTTAATTTAGTTTTTGACTTAAATATTTTACTATTAACAAGCGTTTGTCTCATTTTCATTTAAAATTAGAAATGGTATATATAATATTGAGCACCATATATATATATAATCAGTTATAAAATAATTAGCTTTATCATTTTAGGAGGAGGAGGTGGGATACAGTAACAAAAAATAAACTATTATACTAAAATATTTGAATGCACACACACCTACCGTTTGTTACTCAAACATCAAGAGGCTGATAATCAGTGTAGTGGTCCTCGTACAGCAAGCTGCTGACCACATATCAAAGATCTTACAAAAAACTATATAATAATTCATCTGTGGATTTTTTTATTCATTATTATTATAATTCAGAGCATCAGATTTTCTTTGAAACTGAAGTTCTGCTGCCGGTTTAGAGTCTCGAGGACGGTCTCCTCGTGTGCTTTAATTAAAACATCGTTAGTTTTAATGCACAATGATGGATAATAAACAAGCTGCACTCTGCGGATACAGACAATACGTTAAAGTTACATATAAACATGAAGTTATGAATCTAAACTCTGTCCTCAAACAGACGTAACCGGTGAACAACATCAGTCTCTGACACCACATTAAAACTTATGAAGACTCGTTATAGTACAGTTATATCTCATGTATAACCGCTACGGAGACGTGAAAACCGGCGGAGCATTTCACAGAAGACTCGCCGAAAACAGGCTGCTCTCTTTGGGCTGAGATGAGCTGACCGCCCGGTGCTGGAGGGTCTGACGGTCCGTTAACTACACCTCACATTTCCATCCACGGAGCAGACTGTTACGAAGGCTGAATGTTGACAAATATTTACTTTAACAACAAAAGTTGCTTTAACAACTAACTTCAGTCATAAAATTACATTACGTTACTTAAATAAAGTAGTATTTATAAACTTCGACATGAAGTTGTTTATTTTCCTCTGTCGTTGCCTGTTGCTGAGGTGAAATGCATTCTGGGATATTTGGCTCTCACAAGAACAGACGAGCCTGCTCCGATGCATGCCCGGTAAAATGGGCGGGGCGAGTCACATCCGGGTATTGTGACCGTTCTCGGCCAGATGCGGACTTTAGAATTGGAACAGTACTCGGGCTGCGACTGATGACGTTTCACGAGTCCACGAGAACAAAAGTCCACACAAGAATGCATATTTAGAAAGGGCCCTTAACTCATCCTGCGCCCTCCACATACAATGCTATTGGTCGTTGTTTGTTTTTGTTCCTCTGTAGCAAATGGCGGAATATAATCCAAAATCCGTGTGGAAGCCGTGTTGTACAATAACATATAAAAACCTCAAACGTCCCTACAGCATATGTGCACGAGAGCTCCATGGGAGTATCATTACGTCACTGCGTGTGACGCAGTCACGCAACAGGAAGTGCTACAGGCGGGTAACTGGTTTCTATCTCGGAGCTCGCGAGTAGAAATTAATCAAAATCTGAAGATGAGTTCTGTGTATTTTCATAGGCTGCTACAGGATTGACATTTTGTCCACGGTAAGATAATTCGTACATATAGAAATTGCTTTCCTGTCTGTAAAGTGATTCAATGTGAACAGAGCTGGTTAGCTTAATGCTAATGTATAATGTATTATTAACTCACGTTATGTTAATGTAGCTTAGAATAGTTGGCTAATAGTCAAATATCGTTAACATTACAGCAGCTACCCTTAATCTCCGAATAAAGAGATTGCAAATTCTTGGTTTAAGATGGTCGTTTGTTCTAACCTAATTATGTGTGAGCTTTATAATGTTGGTCCAATTGAAGCAAAAAACAAGATTTCACCTCGGGCTCAGAGAAACCTAAACAATCAACAAATAAATAGCTGAAACCCCAAAATACAGAATTTCTGGTGACATTTCACATAGAAACAAGCTAATTCTCACATTTATGATTTTGAAAAAAGGGAATGCTGAAACCTTTTGTGAAAAAAAATCACTCTTGCTGTCTAAAAACTAATTACTGACTAATTTCAGTGAGGTGCACAGCCACACAAGATATCTACAATGGGTCAACGAAGGAGATCCCATGCTGTGAACAACCCTTCAACCCAGAGTGTCTCTGGAGCTCATAAAGACGTTGCCCTGGTGCCCAGCAGGAAGCACAACATCTGCATGGTGTCGGACTTCTTCTATCCAAATATGGGAGGAGTAGAGAGCCACATTTACCAGCTATCTCAGTGTTTGATTGAAAATGGACACAAGGTGGTAATTGTCACGCATGCCTATGGCAGGAGGAAGGGTGTCCGGCACCTGACCAACGGACTGAAGGTCTACTACCTCCCCCTGCAGGTGATGTACAACCAGTCAACAGCCACCACTTGCTTCCACAGTCTCCCACTGATGCGCTGCGTGTTTGTAAGGGAACGCATCACAGTGGTGCACGCACACAGCTCATTCTCGGCTATGGGGCACGATGCACTGTTCCACGCCAAGACCATGGGCCTTAACACGGTACATGACTTATTACGTGCCAAGTCTCAAAATCATTATGTCGCAGATAATATGCAGATATAAATTTAAAGCGTGTTATCCTTTACAGGTTTTCACTGACCACTCGCTCTTCGGCTTTGCTGATGTGAGTTCCGTGCTGACCAACAAGCTTCTGACTGTGTCGCTGTGCGACACCAACCACACTGTGTGCGTGTCGTACACCAGTAAGGAGAACACTGTGCTCCGTGCAGCCCTCGATCCAAAGATAGTATCTGTTATTCCCAACGCTGTTGACCCTACAGACTTCACCCCCGACCCCTCCCAGCGCCATGACGACAGGATCACCATTGTTGTGGTCAGCCGCCTTGTGTACCGCAAAGGTATAGAGATATTGTTTTATATATTTTACTCCATTTTAGCTCATAAGTTCATATTTCTGCTGGACAGTGGGTGCAGCCGAATGTCATTGTGAATAAGACACAAAGCCATTTTTTGTTCAAGCCCTCATGTTGACACAAGTAAGTCACACCTGATGGGATGGTTTTAAAATGGTTAAACAAGCCATTATAATATGTGTTTTTTTTAGCATTCGAATATTAATATTAGTATTGCCAATATAAATTGAATCCTCATACTATAATTAGCTTTAATACATTTAATTTCATTTATGTATTTTATTGCATCATTGTCTAAATAACTGTTCATAATTTATTCTTCTAAAGGAATAGATCTTCTTGGTGGAATAATCCCGGAGCTCTGCCTTAAGCATCCAGATCTGCACTTTCTAATTGGTGGAGAGGGGCCGAAAAGACTCGTGCTGGAGGAAGTGAGAGAGAAATACCAACTACACGACAGGTACTGGTGCATGAATGTTTTTTTAATGGGTACCACTAAAACATCTTTCTGCGACAATGTTTTAATGCGGCTGTGAACAGAGTTGACAAAGCCTTCAACAAATATTTCACTAGTGCAGTGCACATTTGGGGACTAAGCACCTGCAGCGGGCCGAATGCTTGACACCAACTCATCTAGAGGGAAAAAGGACCTAGATGCGAGTGGACATGGCTTTTGTCTGAACCTGTCAAATCCAGGGGAGAAAATGATCATCTTGGTTTTTTGACTTACAGTTCTGAACTTAGCAAAACATAAAGTTTGTTGAAATAGCAATCTAATTTACCCAAATGTAATAACATTTGACAAAGCACTGCCTTTAGCCCCGAGCAGTGTGTGTAAAACACACAAACGGCACTTCGAGGAATTCCTTTCTTCATAGTTAGATATTCATACAATGCAAATACAAACCAGGGATGTGTGTGGAAATACGATGATTAGTGACTCTGTCGTGAAGATGCAGGAATTAGCCTGGACCAACAGTCTGGTTTCTGGGTTTGTGGGTGACGGCAGCGCCAAACAATGATGCTTTTTTTTCTTCTTCACTTGCTCAGAAATCCACTTACCCAGAATGAATTGTTCTTTTTTCTTTAAGTTAATCACGACTCTCCCCCACATCCTCTTAACACCGCCCAAATGAACTCCTGTTTCCACGATAAATGAAATGCTCAGTGGCACAGCTCATCAACTTGTCTGTGCTTGATGGGTATTGCTCACATGCAACTCTCAACATAGAAGAGAGTTCTGGTAAAAAATTATTTAAAAATGAGGATTTGAAAATATATATTTTTTTCAAGCAAGTTCCCCATTCAAATGGCATTTCCCTTACTGTATTATTTGTGCTTTTGAATTGGTGCCTCTCAGGGTCCGTCTGCTCGGGGCATTGGAGCATAAAGATGTTCGTGGAGTTCTGGTGCAGGGTCACATCTTCCTCAACACGTCTCTCACCGAAGCGTTTTGCATGGCCATTGTAGAAGGAGCCAGCTGTGGACTGCAGGTAAGTCGGCATTCACACAATAGTTCAAGGATTGAAAATGATCATTCAGCTTTCATTTTCAAAGTTAAATTACAAGGCAAGCTGAGGATTTTACTGATAGCACCCTCTGCTGGAGAGCAGTAAATGATGGCTATTGTATTCATGTAATAATCATGATTCTTTTAAATATTAAAGGCAATGTTTCCAATATCTAAGAAAGAATGGAAGCAGCATTTTTACTTTCAACAACAAACTTTAACTCGAGAGAAGAATACTGTCTCCCGGTTTGTCTTCCTCTCTCTCTCACTGCCTGTTTCAGTGAAATTTGCTTTCATTACATTCTAAAACCGTTATTCTTTTGTCCTTTGATTTTACAATAGAAAAGAATAGAATACAATAACACAAACCATGATCAATCACTGTTTTCTTAACTGTTTCAACTGTATATACCATGTTTAACTATTTACTGACGATGGCCCCAAAACAGTACCGCAAGACTCTTTCCTAATTTTAAAACAACCAGCTTTACAGAAACTGCCCTTTTCGTCTGGATCATCACAGATTTCCTGTCGCTGTGGGCATGTAGGGAGCTGCTCAACCTATTGCAAAGATCATTGCACTGCTTAAAATAAGTTTTCCATTCATAAAGGGAAAAATGGGCCATAGCTAATAGTTACCATTATGCAACACTGAGATACAATTGATTAAAAGTCCATCACGGACTGATGAAACCAGCAAAGTTGAGTAGAAAACACACATTAACGCACGTCTTATTTATGTGTGTCTACTGTTTTATTTTTCAGGTGGTTAGCACTCGTGTGGGGGGCATTCCAGAGGTGTTGCCTGAGGAGCTGATTACCATGTGTGAGGCTTCTGTGCGGGGCTTATGTGACGGTCTGGAGACGGTCATCGCCCGGCAGCGCGCAGGGACGGTCCCCTCCCCCGCCTCCATCCATGCTCGTGTGCAAAAGCTCTACACCTGGAGAAACGTTGCAGAGAGGACCGAAAAGGTCAGTTCTCTATTGTTGAAACCTGGTGTTCCTCCCAATTGCATGCAGATCTTTTGCATGTTCTTCCCACCCTCTTCTTCTTCAGCTTTTTATTTTTTTACAGAACAATGCGAGCTACCGCTAAAGCTTTAGTTTCAGGGTGTTAACGCAGATGTTTGATTAAAGGGTAAGATGTAAGGAACTGGTTTGAAGTCATCTTAAATCATATATCTTAAATCGTGTTTTTAATAAAAAAATGTCTATCCTCTTTGTCAGCCATGTTTACAACAGACAACACATTTTTACTAGTAACAATTTTTTTTTTATTGTTTATTTTAGAGAAACAATTGACTATTTTGACAATACAAACTAAAGTCATCAAGCAGCTGCATCTTGTATCACTAATACAGTTGCAGTATGAAGGAGTTGCTGGGTTACTGCAGTACATGTAAACATCCTTTCCAATTGTAATCGGTTTTCTTCTGTGCATGTTCACCCAGCTGGGGGCTTCCCACTGATCATCATGTGCCCTGCTTTCCTCCAAAGGTGTACGACCGCGTAGCCGGAGAGGAGGTGCTTCCCCTGGACAGACGTTTGCGGAGACTGAGGGCCCACTGTGGCCCCGTGGCCGGCTCCATCTTTGCATTTGTGGCCGTTTTGGACTTTCTGTTCCTGCTGCTCCTGCAGTGGTGGGTGCCGGACCGGGTCATGGACATCGCTGTGGACGCTACCGGCCGTCACGGACTGTGGAGGCAGGGACCACTCGGTGAAGTCGGGGCTCATTCGAAAAAATGCCCGGCAAGCAAGCGGCAGAACCAAGAATGACGACGATGTGATGGCTCCGTAACTCTGACAGGAAGGCATATGTTCTCTGTGGGGTGGAAACTTATAAACGTGGCTCCCTGAATGTGCTGGTAACTCTGGACATTGTTTACATTTACTTATCAAAAGGGACCTCTTGTGAGAGCAAGACTTCGAATGAGCTATTTTTATATTTAATCATTCAAATGAATTCTGTGCCACTTCTGGGAGCTTCAATAAGCATTTTTTTATCAGACTTGGTATAAATGGAACTGAGCAGAGGGATTACAGGGCTGCTTGATTGTATTGTTACTGGGAAACATGATTGCAATAAACTAACTTCAGTTTGATGCACACTTTATATAAATCAGTGGTTTTGTGGAAAGCTATATAACGATATGGGCAAATGAGTTTATTTGTGTGCTTTTAAAATGATTACCACTCCTTTGTTTAATAATTTAAGAAGTTTCGTATTTATTAAATACTCAGACTGAGAAATAAACCCTACTTTCTAATGATTTATGCATCTTATTGAGATTGTCCACAGCATTTGAGCAGTTTCATCTTTCTAAACAACTACTTTCTCAGAATTTTGTGATAAGTGATACTGCTCTGTGGAATGCAGAGTGCATGACAAGACACACATTTGTGAAAACGTAGGTAAAAGAGACCGGTTGTCTTTTAAAGGAGATTTGCATTGCGTCATGATCGCTTCCCATGGAGACATCTAAAACAAATAACGTATTAAAAGTAGTGGGAGATTGAGCCTTTTTCTAGGGAACACTTGAGTCTAGAAGTGGCAAAAGTATGTAAGTAAAAGCAGCTGGATTACACTCCTGTTTACCCAGATATCCAAACTGAAACTTGTCAGATCCTGTTGTCCCTTTGCCTTTGGCTGTATGCAGGCACATTTCTTTGTGCTCAAGTGAAGTTGTATCATCAGTACAGACCCTTCCAAAGATGCATTGTTATGGATATACTGTGGATTCCATGGGCTGGGACGAGGGTGGAGGCGGGAGGTGGCAATGTGGGGGAAGTGGCCAAGGACCCAGATAAGAGGGAGGAAGGCCGCCGTCAGGTTTGTGCGTCAGCCTTGAAGTCCTGAGGAGTCTTCTGCTGTTTCTCTTCGTCATAATGGCCGATGTTCAGACAGCGGTTTCCCTTTGCTCACAACCTTGGCACAGGCCCTTGTACATCTACCAGGGGTTAGCATGCAACCCGCTGATGGCTGGTGAGTTATTTCTTTATCATTTTAAGCTCTTTCAGCTCACTTTGGTTGTAATATTGGAGAAATTAAGATTAACAAATGAATTACTTCTGTTACTTCTTACAAAAATGGAGAAACATTCGATTCAGTGTGGTTTTGCTGTGCACGTATTTTGAATTAGTTTCACAGTGCTTTGGTTCTTTATTCAAACTTTGCATGTAAGTATTTTTGCCTGGGGTCTCAGATAGCCAACACCAAGCAGATGGTTGTATTTTCCAGTCTGTTTGGGTTTAGAGTGACCCTGGGAAACTGGATAAACGTGTATTTAAATTTGGTCATCTTAACATTACAATGAACAGATAGATGCGGTGGGCCAGTAGTGCATACGATTGTTTTCTAAATGTTGAGACATTCCTGATCTTCTCTGTGTCTCAGACTTCTGGTCCGACAGAACTCCTCTCCATGAAGCCGCCTACCAAGGGAGGCTGCTACACCTGAGAAGCCTCATCCTTCAGGTAATGTTGTGTTTCCACCGGTGAGTGCACGCGATGCACAGCACATTCACGGCTGTTTCTCACTGTTCTCCGCTCTCAACTCCCCTGCAGGGCTTCCACGTAGACACGCTCACCCTGGACAGAGTCTCTCCTCTCCACGAGGCGTGCCTTGGGGGCCGTTATGCTTGTGCTAAGTTCCTGCTGGAGAATGGTGCAAATGTAAGAACATTGTGTTTTCTGTTTGAAGACAAAGCTTGTTTTTTTTGGTGTTTGTGTTTATTTTGGGAATGACTAAAGGTAAATAGTTGGGCATCGTATATAGTTGAGGTATTTCTCCGGAGAGAGAAACTTTTGACGCAACTTATATTTCATTATCAACAATTTGACTATGGAAGCTTTAAAAAAGTTGTAAAAACTCTCCTTTCTTTTGATTGACTACGTTGTCTTCGACATAAACACATACAAAACATATTATTACACATTTAATAATAGCCTTGGGTTTTAATGAGTACTGTATATGTAAGGCAATTTGTGGCCTTTTCTGAGCTGCCAAAATCTGAAAAATATACATAGGTGATGCTTGCCATTTCACCGTTGCCATCTTGAAATACGGCCATCGTTTAGTGTTTATTTTTTGCAACCAATGGACAGACGTTACCATATTTTGAATGAAGTGACATAGTGACGCTGTATATGGTTCTGATAGTGGCCTGTTGATCACTGTTAGCTGGCCCTAACGCTTCATGGCCACTCAAAAGATACCTGAAGTTATTGACATGAAACTATAAACATATTAGTACAATGTTCACTGTGGGAATAAATCAAGTAAGAAATACGGTTGTTTTCTCAAAGACTACAATTGTGCTTGGAGTTCACCGCCTGCTGGCAAACCCAGAGCGGATCTCTAGTTCTGTCAGTGTTTGGGTTGTACTGTCGGGAGCCGGGTACCAACATATTTGAATTTCTTTTAAATCTCCCCGTAGGTTGAGACAGTATCAACAGATGGCGCCACACCTCTGTTCAACTCTTGCAGCAGCGGCAGTGCTGCTTGTGTCAAGCTCATATTGCAGCACGGGGCCTCTACCCACACCCCCTGCCAGCTGGCCTCCCCCATCCACGAAGCCGCCAAGAAAGGTGCGTGTGCAAACGTGCGTAGGTGTCAAGACCGGGTCGGTCAGTCCCCAGATTCTGATGTTGTTGGTCCTCCATCAGGTCACAGAGAGTGTGTGGAGCTGCTGCTGTCCTATGGAGCCCACATCGACGTGGAGTCGCCTGTGGTAGGGACGCCGCTGTATTCTGCCTGCATGGCCCGGGCCGCAGCCTGCGTTGGGCTGCTGCTACAGTCAGGTCAGTCAGAAAAAGGTCCAGCACCATCATAAGCGATCCGTCAGTTCCTCTAACAGTAAAATAAGGTTAATGAAACATCAAATACTTTCCTTGTTTGGTTTCACAGGACAATAACTTAAACATGAGAGCTCCTCAGGGTCTTTGTTCCAAGATATAGACATCCAAGCTGCAGCAAACCTCCTCTCTCACTGTAAAGAAAAGATGCTTCCCCTAAACCAGATCATTTGTCTGTTTTGTCTCTGTTAGAGTCCGATTCCAAACCTCCTAATTTCCTTAAGGGGCCATTTGTTTTACAGAGAGGGGTCGAAACAAATAAACAATCCAGAGGTCCGTAACGCCTACGCTGTCACCGTGAAATATGGAAAAGCAAATCGGAGTTCATGACATTTGAATGTCATCATTTATACAAAGCATATGGAACAAGGACAATCTGTACCAATTAGTGCGCAGGCCTCAGGCGTTGAACCATTCCTGTGTGTGTGTGTGTGTGCACCTGTAGGAGCGGATGTTCGTATTGGGTGTGGTCAGGACAGTCCTCTGCATGCGGCGGTCCAAGCAGGGGGAGCCGACGTGGTGGATCTCCTGCTGGACTTTGGGGCTGATGAGTGTCGCAGGAACTCAGAGGGAAAGACTCCTCTGGATCTGTCTTCGCCAAACAGCGCAGTGAGAGAAGCACTACAGAAAAAAGGTGAGGTCTTGATATTCATGCACGTTACATGAACCCGTATGATTTATTTGACAGTATTTCTTTGTTTTTAAGGTCCCCGCTCTCTGTGTCAGCTCTGTCGGTTGTGTATTCGCCGGAGCCTGGGAAGAAGTCGCCTCCACAGAGTCACTGGGCTCCTCCTCCCTCACAGTGTGACGGACTTTCTCCTCTACAAATGATCCATCTCTGCTACCGAGGCTCCCTCTGTGCCGCATATACTGTGCTGTCCTTCAAGTGGAAAGAAGGTGTTTAACCCGAGAGAACGCGACTTAGATAAAAGCATTTTGAGTTCCAAAACATTCATATTGCTGTAACTTTGATGTATCAGCTTTTATATTTTATACTTTTAATGACGTCCTTTGCCATTTGTGTCCATGTACTTTTTATCATTAAAAAATGTTCCCATGGCAACACGTCTGTTTGCAGGTTTTGCATAGTGAGATAATAATAACTAATTATCTCGGTTCGTAATTGAAAAGGAATTCTGGTTTAGCTTACTTGACCTCTGTAGCCGGCTCCTCGCTCCTCTGTTGAGCTTGCAAGGCTACACAGCGTAATTATCCCGACTCCTCACATACTGGTGCGTGGTGAGGACTAACGATGTCACTGCTAGCCACGCACCTGACTCAGAACATGTCATTTAAGGAAAGGAAGACCACTGTGTGGAACAAAAAGAAAATATCTATGGGGTTTTCTGTTCACACAGCTGATTCAGTCGGTACTTGTTTATGGCTCATATTAATAAGCAGATTCTCACAAAATAACTATAAAGTCTAAATGTCTGTATCCACTTAAGTTCTGTATTTTATAAAGAGCATGTTGAAGAGATGATTGTATTCTTGTGGTGACACGTGAGCATGACGGACAGTGGTCGTGGACTGCTGTGCACAGTGTGCCTCTGTTTTTGCGTAAATGAAAACAATAAGAGCTGCATTTTCATTTAGCTGTGAGGTTTTTACTGTTTTGTCTGCAATTGGCTCCCAATTCCACAATTGCTCCGTGGGACACTGTACTGATTGTTGCTTGAAGTCAGAAGTCTGATTTGTGTGGCACTAGTTGCCGTGGATGTTGATATTGTGGCTTATGAATAGTAATTTAGAATCCTTAATATAGTACATCTGCAGTGATTTGAGGACTTTCAAGGAGAGTTTCTTCCACCTGCTATATGTGCACACATGTCTATCCTCTGGCTTTCCCACAATGAAATCCACCAGGCCGAGGATCCTCCCTCCCCACATTCTGTGAACATTATTCTTATCGGCCACCCATAACTCGCTAAATTGCCTTCAATGACCACAGTCTTTGTTATACCAACAGTTTTATGACTTAGGAATAATAAAAAAAACTGTATTAGGAATTTGCCCAGATTGAGAAGCGCTGTCAGATCTGAGACATTAAAGGAGAAGGCAGACTCAAGGAAGTACATGTGAAACAAAAAAGATCTGATGAACTGAGCGATGGTCTGGGTTTTAAAGGCGGCACTGCTGAAGGGAAATTAATTTCCGGCCTTCAAATGTCACCCTGAAAGGTCACCTCCCCAAAGCCCTGAAAAAATCGTATTTGATCTGATTTAACTTGACGTGTCTTCATCCAAACAGCAAAGAAAAGCCTCGACCTTCAGCCGAAGAATCGAAAGGGAGAGACACTGTGTTGTGATTCTGTGGCGTCTCTTCAGTCAGCGGATACATGCTCTACCTGTGACAAACTCCTTCATCTTCACCTTTAAAGCCACCTCGGAAGGTGTTGAAAACAGAGGGCCCCCTGGATTAAGCAATTTGAACGTTGACACCACAGTTCACAGTGGGTTTATAGGTTACAGATTAAATACAAAGAGAATTTACAATGTCATTAAATTAATGGTTCAAATGATATATTGCTTCAATATTGAGCTCCATTCACTTCACGTGTTGCTCCGTGTTTAAAGGTCAGATGTGCAGCAGTCTTTCACTCTGCGGAGAGAAATGTAGCATAGAGACAGAATCCCGTCTGGGTTTCACATCCATTCAGATTATTTTTTATTTAGTTTTAACAGCTTAAAGTTCAATCGCAAAACGCTCTCATAAATATGATGACCAGATGAAAAGATCAACTCAACATAAATATCAACATATTCCAGGTGAGGACCATAATAAAACCACAAGTGTACACCGCAGTTCTGTGAGTTACACGTTATTCATATTATCTACTACACTGTTAAACTGCTATCACCATACATTACTCAAGCTTCAATCATTGGTCAACATAAAATGAATAAACCACAGTTTCAGGTATCATGGCAATACATCCAAGAGCTTTTGAGATGTGGACGCCTATGACTAAAAATGCAAAACATGAAAAAATATTCACAGTCTCTGAATATCCTTCTTTCATCCTTTTCCTTTCATCTTTTTCACTGTGAAAAAATAATATTTAAATCAAAATGCGACATTTGACAATTCTATTAAACATTTGACAAACAATTCTTAGGTCACCACGTCTACCGCACAGAGCAGCGGATGTTCAGAACATTGCATCATCAAATGTCAGAAGGACCTTCTGCTTTAGCTCCAGCAGTAGGCATCTCCATTGCGAACCATCCCTCTCCATTATTAGATATTTTCAGACATACATGTATAAATAATGAATATTTAGGAAATGGTGTTCCTGACTGTGAGGAGGGAGGATTTGTTGTTCTTTATTGAACTGCCCCATATGTCTTAATTGCAGGTTTGTTGTTATTGTTTTTATTAAGCCCGTCATTTTGTTGCCACTTTTCTGTTGTGACTTTACATATAGGGTACATTCATACATTTAGAGTGTATAGTACATGTGACGCATTGTTACACGTGGATAGTTGACCGCTAATCACTTCACATCATTTCAAGGTGTTTTTGTACTTTTAAAAAAAGACAAATGATTGTAACATTCAAAATGCCCAAATCAGAGGTGAACATGTGTGAAACGATCTCAACAAACACACCTCGAGTCCGTGCAACACACGGGTGATGTCAGACGGTGGTGATGTTTGTGCTGCCGCTGCTTTGACTGTACAGGCGTCTGGGGGACGTGCAGCACGCGAGCTGCTGGTTGAAGTGTTTGCTGAAGCGCTTGCTCATCAGGTAGAGGGCGAACGGGTTCACGCAGGAGTTGGTGAAGGCCAGTACGCGGGCGCCAACGCTGGCGATGAAGTGGCCCAGCGAGGTGTCCACCTGGCCGTAGTGGTAGGAGCGGTACAGGTAGATCACGTGACTGGGCAGCCAGCAGACGGCGAACAAACCCACAAAGACCAGCACAGTTTTGGCCAGACGCTTCCTGGACTTGATCTGACAGAAGAGAAGAGAGGAGAGAGACCGGCTTCTACCATTTAACAGACGCTCATGGCTCCTACGTACCTTAGTGGTGCTTTTCCACCGACACATTCTCAAAACGCATCATTTTACAACAATGGAAACGTTTATTCATGTTCCTTTTTTCCGTCTGCTGCTTGTATCGTAGATACTGATTGCTATACAATTTAGCCCTACAAAAACATCCAAATCTAATTGTTCATCCTTTTTTTCATTTAACTCCTTAATCGGATCAACATTTAAATCGTTACTGGGTTGGTTTATGACTAAAGACCTATCGGATAGTCTGATCTGTATCATCAGTACAGTATCATTTGAAATGTTACACTATTCTACTGACATTCAGAGAGTTTCGATGTGTGACAATCAAGGTTCTCTCGATGTAAATACAGAGTGGTCTATAAAGATCTCTTTGTAAATGAGATTACAAAAAAATGAAAGCCTGCAATCAAGACCTGTTTCTGGAGGTGCGGGTGTCCTTCAGCCGGGACGTCCACAGAGCTCCTGATCAGACTGCGAGCGATGAAGAAGTAATAAACAGATATGACCAGGAGTGGGATGACGTAGAAGACGAAGAAGGAGGCGGTGGAGTGGATTTTGGGGTGCATCTCCCCGGTGTGGGGGTAGGGCGCACAGGTCACAAACGTCTCGTTGGTGTAGCTGGTGAAGGAGTGCAGGTCGGAGAAGACAGCCTCGGGAATGGCCAGAGTCACAGAGAGCAGCCAGATGGCGCCGGCTCGAAAACAGAAGCTGAGTGTTGCGCTGGACCGCTGGATGTCCAGAGGTCGGACGATGGCTTTGTACCTGGACACAGAGGAGCATCACTGGCACCGTTTTTTTCCCCCAACTTGTGGATGATCTGAACTGATCACATCATTCTAGAATAGGCTTTGATCTGGACGTAGGTCACAGATATGGTCAAATATAATTAGGTATGGAGAAGGAGCAGCATCGAAACTGTTATGTAAGGAAATTAAATGACAAAAAACGAAATCAAGATTGTGGTGCCTCCTTACAGTAACTAATATCAAGTTGTCGTATAAACCAAAATGTAAAAGGAACAATATTGTTAATTGTACAAATTCCTCCTTCTTGCAAGGGTTGGGTCATGTGTTGAGCTTAAATGAAATAAGTATTGAAACTGAAATTAGTGGTCTAACTTTAAGCTTACAATCTCATGTAGATGTAGATTTATCAGAGAAAAAGAAATGTCTAATACATGGAAATGTGCTATCTTCCGTCAGTCTCCATTATTATTATTTTTTAAATGGAAATGCAGTGAAGTGACAAACTCAATTAGCAATGCATTCATCACAGTATCAACAGGGGGCACAAAATAGGTTTCTGGGTAAGCAGATATTCAGTGACGTCACAGTGGGACATATTCATTTAGGAAAAACATTTGTCTGTTTTTGTCAACTTTCTGTTTATTTGTGACACAAATTTTAAAAAACGTGTTGTAAGAAAAAGTGCTACTTTGTTCCTTTGAGTCTAAAACGTATACTCCTATAACCTGTAAATTCCCCAACCGAATACAAATGATGAAATAGCCAGTTTTCGATATTGAGGTTGAAAGTGAAGTAGCTCCCTCCCCCTCTCTCCCTACTCACATCCTCATACCATACATACATCCATGGAATCTAAGTAAAACGCATGTCTAATCCAGAAGATAAGTCACTGCGTAAGAGGAGCCTACCGGTCAGCGGAGAGCGCCGTGAGGGTGAACACGGAGACCCCCACCGAGGTGAGCTGGATGAACGGAATCAACTTGCACCCCACGCGGCCGAAGAGCCACTCGTCCACCAGGTAGCGGCTCGCGTCCACCGGGGCGCAGGTGACCAGCAGCAGCACGTCCCCCAGAGCCAGACTGGACAGGAACAAGTTGGGCACCGTCCGCATGGACTTCACCGTCAGACACGTCCTCATCAGCGTCACATTGCCCACCAGACCCACGACGATGATGATCCCGTAGACGGCGGCGACCGGGATGCCCGGAAGCCAGATGCTGTAGGGCTGAGGCTCCTCGGTGGAAACATTGAGGACCAGAGCCGCGCTGTCCTCTGGGCTCATGACGAGGTGGACACGGACAGACGGGTGATTCCAGCAGGAGACGAGACTTTATAAACGATGTGACCTCCCGCCTCTGCGCGCGTCATTTTGCGAGGGACAGGGGCGGGAAAAAGGCTCAAGAGTTTTAAAACCTCAAACTCGTCTAAATGTATCGGGAAAATGTCCAAAGTTACACCAAGAGGTCCCTGGATGTAATCTGGAGGGATCACCTGCTCACTACATCCGGCTCGTTGTGAGATGAACAGCGTTTAAATGCCAGTGGAAGTAGCTGGAAGTAAGAATGAAGAGGTACGCTGAATTCCTAAGTTATTGAAGGACCCATTAGAGTAAAATGCTATCTTATTTTTAAAGACAGTTGCATTGGAGGAGGACATCTTCAGGTGGCCGCTGTTCTCACAACAGTATTAATTATATATAAGTCTCATCATTAAAAAAATCTTTTTTTTTGTGTAAAAACGGTGTCAACGCCTTAATTGTGTACCCAATGCTGTGTAACAAAGGGTTGTCCGTGTGGGCTGCGTCAGTTACATCATTCCTTACAATAAGCAATGTATATTATTAGATATGTGTGTGTTGTCATTGCAAAGCATTTTAAAATAGCTAATCCATAAAATAAAGTGAAAGAGTACGACCAAAATGATATTACTGACTTTCAGGGGTCTCTTAAAAGGTCAAAACGTGTTTTTTTTTGTTCGAAATGTCAAAAATCTATATACTGTTAAAGGTCCTTATTTGTTGTTTGTGCATCAGATGGTGCCAATTAGGCTCAACATCATTTTCTAATATAAATGCTAATTCAGTTTTTCCGTATCAAAGGATTAGATAACATAGATGAAAATATGCTTCTCTAAACCAATTGGATTTTCCAGACTTTTCTGTTGCCAAATTTGATTTCAAAGAACGAAATGGCTGGTAGTTCTTTAAAGTACCGCCCCACCAAAAACAAAATAACTTCTGGGAAAAACATCAATCAAAGTAAAAAGGCTGCTTGGACTCGATACACACTTTAATGTGACACTCTTTGAAAGCTGCTGCTTATTGCACTGCCTGCTATTTCAAGTATTATGTACATCAACCGCCTTGAACCAAATTATATTTTTCAAATCTCTGAATGCAACTCCATCCACATCTGTTCTTCTGTGATGAAGAGTCGACCTCCTCGACACCACAGCTCTCTCCATCATCAGTGTCCTTCCATTTCAACATAAAAAATAGAAAATTCTTTGTTCAATTTGAATGCTCTTTCTATTTTTTCACCCAATTAGCTCTAAATTCATAATGACCTTTGCTTCTACATGTTCCCTTGGCATTCAACTGAATAAAGATAAAGACAAATTATGTGACACAAACTCAACTCAGAAAATAATTTGTATCACCTTGGAAATGATTAAAGCTGTAGAGAAGTCTGATATGTGATGCTTATTAGCACTATTTCACGTGTTAAGTGATCTTAAGAAGTGAGCCATGCATCATGTTTTATTTTATGAGATTGTTTTGGGTTTGGAAAGAAACCTTGTGTCTGATACATTATTATTATTATTTGGACATTATTGGATGTATCATAGTAATCAATGTATCAGCAGAAAATTAAGTTTTAAGGATACAGGGTTATGTCAGACATCCCGGGTTCATGTCTTACAAGTGGAATTGACGTTTTTTTCAACCAGTGGTTTAATCTTTAAAGAGTTATATTTCAAAAATGAGTGTTCAATCAAGTTCAATTGTAATCTGCAAATTGAATGCAGCTGTGATATAAATGTAGTGGAGTAAAAAGTTCAACATTTCCATCTGAAATGTAGTGAAGACTGGATTATAATTATGACATTATGACAGAAGAGGGATTGACAATACCTTAAATGTGCACTCGAGTCGACAACAGTACTTCAGATAATGTAATATTAAAGTTAAGGAAAATCACAACAATAAAGAATTCCACATAAAGATACGTTACTGTGTATTTGTTTAATAAATGCTGTATTCAATGGTCATGATGAGTGGACAAACCCGTTTTGGACTTTTCCGTCAGCACCAAGGAGAGCAGACCATGGCGTTTGTCGCCACCTCATGGACAAGATGCTGAACTGCCGGAATATGAAGGAGTTCATTATTTGGTTTCTTTTGAGAAATTAGTTATTCTTATCGTGACACAGATAGCTAAAAGTACACGTGCCACGTTCAAAGACCACTGTTTAGTACAGGGCTATATTCTCAGGTCATGAGGTCAAACACCACCAGTGAAACCCTCCCAACACTAACTCTGTGGCTCTGGGGGATGCACTTATGTAATAAAACATGAATTCTAATGACTTTTGTGATCCCTGGACTTGAGTAACCTCGTACACCCCCATAAGGCTGTAAACTAAAATATTTAAACAAGCGGGAGAGTAAAAAACCGGCTCCTGCTTGGTGATGAATGGCCACAATCTGTTTGAAGGCCTGTCGGGGACAGTTTGGTTTTCTGGTCCGACTCCTGCAGCCGAGCAGACCGGGGTCCTCTCTGTTTAGTGTCTTTGTAGGAATGGAGCCTGGCTTACTGCTGCTTTGTTCACTGACCTTAAAAGACACACCCCCTCTGCCCATAGCCCAAGAGCTGCACTGAAGAAGAAGCATAAAGAACAGAGATGGAAACTGTGATCGAAGTGAATTTTAATTGTTCAACAAATTTAATTTGTTCAGGCTGCCCTGTTTTCAAGTAAACAAAGTTGGTTGGACTGCAGTTTTATGAGTCTGCGAAAAAATAGTGTCAGTTCAAGAATATCATTTTAAGTTCAAAGCACAGTCGGTGGCGGACTCCCTCACAAATATGATAAAAAGCCATAAAAACTCGTTTCTACTTCTGATGGTAAAAAATAATGAGCACATTAAAAACTGAAAATCCTTCAGGCAAAAAGGGATTTTGTTTTCAATGTAACATCATTGATTTTAACTGGATTCACAGCCTCACATGACTATAATGAGACCTTTATGAAATGCATTCAAATTAAAACATTACCTATTGAATCGTTGACAATACTCTTACATTACATCGTGATCTATATGTTTTATTGCATAAGGAACATTACAATACATGTCTTCCATCTAAAGCAAATTAGGTGCACTTCAACCATAAGGATACAAACTCAGAAGAATAAGAAACAAGAAAGTGCAATTTCATAAAATAAACCGATTTACAACTTATTATAGATAAGAGCCATTACAAGTACAGTTGAAGTGCTACAATTTGTTAGTGTTTTTAGTCGAGGTGTAGTCTAAAGAGGTGTGTCTATAGTTCGCGGTGGAAGATGTGAAGGCTCTCTGCAGTCCTGATGTCATCAGAGAGCTCATTCCACTATTTAGGAACAATGACAGTGATCTTGAGTGGTTTGCTCTCAGTGAGGGAGGATCAAGCGTAGCAGTAATTTGACAGACAAGAGAAGAAAACCTCATATCGTCCATGAAAATTGAAATTTCACATCTTGGACAAAGAAATACATCAGAAATAATTGATTAAAAAAAAGAAAATATGACTACCAATAGTACAATATAATACATGCAGTGGGCAAAAGCGTTTGTAGAAGTGTGGTAGATAAAGTATTATATGATACAAGGCTTCTATTGAAAGATTAATGCAACCCCCACGTTGTAAAATAATACATTTTAAAATGTAATACAAAACAACTCAAATGTTACATTATCAGAAATTTCAAAAGAGCAATAGTTATGTCAATCAACTCTCTTAAATAAATCCTAAGATATATTATTTGTGTATGTAAACTAAACTAAATATCTGGTGTGTATTCCTTGAAGAAAGATTGAACTCGACACCGTTAACAATCATTAACAGGAAATTAAAATTCTTGCAGCATAGTTGAATAAACATAAAGATCATGCATCAAGTCTTTTGTCTTTGAATGATATAATCCTAGGTGTCACCATCTGTGCCACCCTCCTTCTGAGGACTTCCTGATTGATCAGCTCTCCATTGGTCACCTCCACACCAAAGGGACAACATGTCATTAGTGAGTGGAAGAGAACACTTTGTTTACACTTGAACAAATACGCGTTACAAACAGGAGTTCCTGGGATTTCGAATTGATTGAATTATTGAAACACGTCCACGCACGCAAACAATTATATTATAGTTATTGTAATAATAATTAGAATTATATTGTAACACTTTCTTGTTGTCCTTCCTTTTTATCTTTTCATTCAAATTGTGTGAACGGGATCAGACAATCACACTGTAGGCCTACTCTTGTGCTATTTATGTATTCCCAATATAGGGAGACTAGTCTCACATCTTGCCGAATACAAACCATGCCAGAGGGGGGAGAGAGAGAGAGAGGGAGAGAGAGACATCTCCAGACCCCACAGCAGGGGGTCTCGCCTCAGTGGCCGACGGTTCTCGCGAGCACACGACGCACTACGGAGACCGCAGCGCCCCGTGCGCCCTCCACAGACTCCATTCGGGACGACACTTCTCCGTGGAAAAAATACACACACCCTCTGCCTGCAAATGAGCTGCAGGGGCAGCGGGAGGACCGTGACAACGCCGTCCCTTCCGGCAGGGCGGGCTGACCGACTCCCCGGTGGCGGCGGTATGGACGCCCGGACCCAAATGGCGGAGTGAGCGAGGATGCGCCTCCCCAGTTCCATCTTTGTGTCGGTGTCTCTGTTCACGGCCGAGACCACGGCGGCGCTCTACCTCAGCTCCACGTACCGCTCCGCCGGAGACCAGATCTGGCAGGGTCTCACGCTCCTCTTCACGCTCGTGCCGTCCGTGCTGGTGCAGCTCACCCTCACCTTCATCCATCGGGACCTGAGCAGGGACCGACCGCTCGTCTTGCTGCTGCACATCCTGCAGCTCGGACCCGTAGTCAGGTCAGTGCTGGCGTGTTCAATATCTCCCACGGGTGGTTGTTGCGCGCCCCCCGCTGTGATCCAGCTGTACCCCCCCAATCACGCGATTGAAAGGGGCCGATTTGTGTAATTTCTACCGAGTGCATGGCGCACATGCTCTTTGTTTTCATTCACTTCGGTCTTTTTTGGTGTGTGTGTGTGTCTCCAGCTGGCTGCATACATGCGGCTGCAGGGATTGACTCCCCCATCGAGTTCGGGGACAAACAGCTGATCAATAAGCGTATCGATATGTTCCATAAACCACACAGCCGGCTGCCACTCCTGCGAATAGGAGCAGCTTTCACTGACATCTCCTCTTTTGCTGTTCGTGTATGTTCAGCTGCGGCTGATGTATTCATGGAGAAGAAGAAGCCTCCACATGCTGTTATGACGGAGGACCCTAACAGGCCTAATCGGTGTAAGCCCTGATGTGGAGGGACCATCAGCCCCAGTTGAAGCAGCCTAATCCTGCATGTTTAAAGCCTCCCTGCTGTCAGAGCAACCATGTTGTCACATATCAAACAAAAGACCACATGGGGAGATTAAAATATACAGAGACAAACGCTGAAAGGACAAGTGGATTGATCGATCAGCATGTCGTTTTTGGTATTTATAAAGCTTTTGTGCTATTGTTGAAGAAAAGACGTCCTAACATTTGGTCCTCCAATTTAACAATTTGGTGATTTTCTTTGTTTTATCTCGAAGTAAACTGAATCTCTTTGAGTTTAGAGGCGAATGAAAAACATTAAGAACCTAACCTTGGACTATATAAAAGTTAGTTGCAGCCCCATTGGAAAACCATTATGAGATTTAAATGAAAATGAAACTTTCAGCCGGCAGCAAATTTTGGGATCGGTGGTTTTCATATATTTCTAGTCAAATATTTGCATGTGGCAGCAAGTAACTTAATGACCACAGGCCTAAACATTATAAAACACAAAAAAATATATCCAAAAATGAGTTTATTCAGTATGCATACGTCTTTCATCTCTGTGCAAGTCATCATTGAAATATAAAAGAGGCAAGAAATGCACTTAGCTTGGACTCGATGGATCAGTACGTTTTTTTTTCATGCAGAACTTCATGCAGGCTTCTCACCATTCAGCAAGCCTTCAGCTTGAGGATGAACGTTGACTGAAAGAGGCCGCTATATTCACAGCGTCACAGAAACATCCATATTTCATGGCTTTCTCTGCTCGACCAGTTGAGCAAACATGTTGACGCCCCAGCCGAGGCCTCTGTGGATGTGACCCCGGCCGGCCTGTTTCCCCTCGAGTGGCTTCAGATGATTACTGTTCAGACTTTAACATCTTTCCTCAGTGAAGAGCATATCTAAGAATAGCACACAGCGGCTGCAGCTCCTTATCTCGGACAACACAAGCAGGGAGGGAAGCGTCTGTCTGTACTGCCAACTTCCTCAACAACCAACACTTGTCAAATATCATCCATCAGCTTATTCTTTAGCATCATAAATGCAGCGACACTGCTGTCGAGGCTGAAACCACTCATCTGATCTAGGATAGGATGGTTGGATCATTTTGTCTTTGTCTTAGAGGTTAAAAATGCATTGCTGGAGTTTGACTAAACAATCTTGACTCAAGGTCTGCGTACTTTGTTTTTTGCATCTTTTGTAACGTTGAAACTCCCCCACCCCCTCAAAAAGGTGGTTTTCTTATCGTTAATGCTACAACATAATATGTGCAGAGTTTGATAACAGAAGCTTGTTTAAGTTTCTCTGGGCTCACCTTGAATCGGCACAGTAGGCCATCAGAGCTTTTTAGCTAAAGATAGTTGTCGCTGCTGATTGAAACAACAGGAAGTTGTTTTGAGCGCTTTGGCTGGGACCCTTGATGTGTTTCTGCACATTGTGCTTCTAGTTGTTGGGGTGAAGACACGGATTGGCCTTGTTCCACGAGGCACCAGTAGCTTACTGGACAGGGCTGGGCTCCTTTAAAAATAACATTATCCTCATGTGTTCACATTTGATCTCATAAAATCCAGTCGTTTGAGGCAGATGTTTTCCCAACCGCATTAATAGATATTGGACATGATATGTGGACCAGCTGCTATGTATTTAAACATCCGAAAGATCCATGACAATTGGTAAACTTCATAACGTTATCTAAAAGATCTTAAGTTATTGTTTTTTGGTTTTTTAATTTGCGATGATCTGTGATCCGCTCTGGGAGGCTATACAGTCCAAATCGTTAGATTTTATGATCCGTTGCACCCCTAATGGATTAAAGCTGCTATAAATCAAGATTATTCAGTCAAAATCTGTCTGCACTTCCTCTTTTCACCTCAAACAGGATAAAGATCAGTTCAGTTTGGGACTTATCTTCATCTCTTCATTCTTCTATGAGTCTTAGATCATTTGTTTTCTACAATCTGAAAGAGCCACCGACGGACTCAACCTTTCCACTCTTATTTATTTGTCTCTATTTTAATGGAGTCGGTGGTGCGTGCCACTCCAGCTGATAAACCGTCTGCCGCTCAGCTCCCCTGTGGATTAAACCCTCCTGGCTCGGTGTTAAAGCGATGCTGTGCACCAGCGCAGCCTCGACCTCGTCTGGACCTGCACACATGTGACGGCTGTCTGGACATTCAAATTAACAGACAGCTCAATGCTCGTGAACATTTAGCTAAACATGTTGATCTTACACGTTCATAAATTATTCCTGGCCTAACTGAGCGAGTGTTGAAAAAAAAGGCTTTATATGAACCTTTTACTGTAGCTTTTTGGTGTTCAAATTGGTATTGTTTGAAGACCTGAGAGTCGGGTTGGGGTGAGTCATTTCAATGAGTGGGGGACAGCTGCAAATGTGAGCGTTTAAATTTGGACCGTGGTTTTAAACGAACAGACAGTTTTAAAGATGTGCTCTGTAATCATAATGGAAATTGAATTGAATTGAATAGATTAAAACTTAATATTATATATTAAATATTAAAAGCACTTAATATTGGGATAATTTGACGCCCTGGATAAAACATTCACATTTTCACGAATACATTTGTCTTTCAGAACAAACCTGGTTAAAGCTGCTTTCTTTTCCAATATTTATAATGTGCACACTCCGGGAGGTCGGTATGCTGAAAATGATTATTATGAGAAACTTCAGCAAAATCACATTCCTCGCACTACGCTGAAATGTCACAAAATGTTTTGAATAAGCGTGAATCTGGTTTTTGTATCTGCATTTGATCGCTTTCTCTCTCCACATTTCCTTCTATTTTGTAAAAAGTTAAACGTGGTTTAACCAGTGGCTGCTGTTAATGGTGTGCTGCTGCAGGTGTCTGGAGGCGTTCTGCATCTATGGCAGTGTGGGCCGTGTGGAGGAGCCCTATGTCAGCATCATCAGGAAGAAGCAGATGCCTCGCCGGGGCCAGTCGGAGGAGGTGGAGCGGCAAGTGGGGCAGGCGGAGGGGAAACTGTTTACACACCGAGCCGCCTTCGCCCGCACCTCGGTAATCCAGGCCTTCCTGGGATCGGCCCCCCAGCTCACCCTCCAGCTCTACATCTGCATCCTGCAGCAGGGGGTCTCCATCGGACGAGGTGAGGAGGAGGTTTGACTCTTTAAACTTATGTCACATGTCCACTTAATCCACCCCCCCACCCAGCTCCACCGCGATGTGGGCCGATCAGCTAAGAGCCGTATTGGAAATAAGAGGATGGTGTTTTCATGAGTCAAAGAGGTGTTATGTAACCACCTCTCTGATTCAGAGGAGGGAAAATGGTGATTCTCTCCGTCAGTATGTGCACACCTGGCTGTCCAACACTTTGAGGGAGCCAGTAGTTCTGTTTCTGAGAGAGATTTATAGAAGTTTCACACAAGGTCAAACTAAGGCATCTGGTCTTCAAGTTAGATGAGATAAATGGCGTTCTGGATACATAAATCTTTTCTTCTGCTCCGGATCGTCTGACACTTCTATTTCACGCTTACCGATTTCATGATGAAAGGGAGCTTCAGGGCCTTTTTTAAAGGAGAGGTCCACAAAGGCAGAAATGTACATTATTGTACATTATTATCTATGGCGGGGACAAGGGGGCAAATCCACAGTCATGCTTTTGAACAAAAACAAAATCAAGTATATCTGAAGTCTTTTTAGTACCAAATGTTTTCTGTTATGATCCCTCCACTGCTGGGCACTAATAAACAAAAATGTGATTTCGTCCTAAGCTGAGAAAGCCCCTCTAAAGTGCTGATGTGGGGCTTCCAACACATCGCATAAACACCATACACTGTAATATTGATTTATTTATGTATTTGTGTTGCCCTATATTTTCGGGACAGAAAAACATGCATGATACCAGCCATTTGTAATCTGCTAACAAAGACAAAGTAAAAAAAATGAACCCAAATGAATTTTAGAGGACACGCATAGCTCAATTATCTATCTCTCTTTTTACACTGTCAGGCACTCTGATGGTGATCTCCCTCCTGTCTATTGTGTACGGAGCACTGCGCTGCAACATCCTGGCCATTAAGATCAAATATGATGACTATGAAGTGGACGTCCGCCCCATGGCCTACGTGTGCATTTTCCTGTGGAGGAGCTTTGAGATCGCCACTCGCGTGGTGGTTCTGGTTCTGTTCAGCTCTGTGCTGCAGCTCTGGGTCCTGCCTGTGGTTCTGCTCAACTTCCTGGTTTTCTTCCTGTACCCGTGGATCCTGTTCTGGCAGAGCCACTCACCGTTCCCTGAGAATATCGAAAAGACTCTGACCAGGGTGGGAACCACCATCGTGCTCTGCCTGCTCACCTTCCTCTACGCCGGCATCAACATGTTCTGCTGGTCAGCCGTGCAGGTGAAACTCAACGACCCGGACCTCATTAACAAGTCCCAGAACTGGTATCGCATGGCCGTGTACTACATGATGCGCTTCGTGGAGAACGCCTCGCTGCTCCTGCTGTGGTACATCTACAAAACGGATTTCTACAAGTTCTTCTGTGCGCCGCTGCTGGTGCTGCAGCTGCTGGTCGCCTACGCCATCGCCATCTTCTTCATGCTGGTCTTCTACCAGTTTTGTCACCCGTGTCGGAGGCTCTTCTCTTCCAGCATGACCCAGGGACTTTGGAACTGCTCGTCTCTCCTTTGTCTCATGTACAATTCTGCTTCCCCACAGAACAGGCCGATGGGAGAGGCGCCCCGTCCCACCAAAAGCACAGGGCCGCCTAATGACGAGGCCCCCGACTCCGCCAGCGACAGCGCAGACGACGTGCCTAATGAAACGTCGTACGACATGCTCACTGATACAATCTATGAGAATGCTAATGAACTGGGTCATAATATATGCGGTGGAATCAACGGTGACATTAACCACAGCGTATCCTGCAATGCTTAAAGCGAACACGTGCCACCAAGAGGAGAGAGGAGAGGACAGTCTGATCAGACTCGCTTTAACCCTCCAAGTGCCACATGAACCCCTCCACCACTGATTCCTCATCATATGTCCATCTCTACTCAACTCAACACACCATGTTCAGTTGTGAACAGAAGCAAAGGTGTTGCGCACATGCCTCATCAGCCGAAGTACCAACAAGCTCTTGATAGGCTTACAAATAAAGTCATGGACCCAGCAATTACTTCTATTGTTTTCAATGTGTCTACTTCTATGCTGCATTACTGATCCCAAGGCGCCATGCATTTGAATTGATTGTATTTAATATCTGTGTCTGGCATGGAGGTGTGCATGTGTTGAGCCTCAGATGAACTTCTGCACGAGGGAGGATCTGTTTTGTACAGAGGGCGGGAGGGGGGAGTGTTCTGAAACTCTGTGTAGTTTTCTGGCTGCAAGCAATCAGCTTTTTTACTCCTTGATCACAGCTTTATCATTAATACGCGCTGCTTCTGTGATGTATTTGTGATTGGCGATGAGATGTGAATCTCCACACGTTATGTAAAGAGCCTGTTTGATCACACATTAATTGTAAATTACGACCTTCTTCTGGCGTAATGTTTTTGCACGTTTACAAAAGGGACTTAAGTGGCTTTGTTTTAACTGCTGAGCAACAGTTGCAGTGATGTGAAAGGCTTTTAGATGTGTTTGCATTTTTGTAATTAGAGCTAATGTTGGTGTTGGCTCTAAGTCTGTGTATCACTAGTATAGAATATTTACACCGAGTGCACACTAAAATGTATTATCTTAGCATCTGAAAGACGGCATCAAGTATTTTTGCAACCTTAAATGTATAATTGTGTATGAGAGAGAATGTGTTTGTTTTTGCACTTACTCCTTTGCGCCATGTATCTGCAGAAGGATGACTGCCTCATTTATCAAATTAATTAACTGTTTTTTTTTAAGATGAGCCAAAAAAAATGTGTTGCAGAAATTGGACATTCCCATACAGAGCAAAAATAAAGGCCTATAATACTACTTAAAAATAAATCTATATTTCTATGTGGAAATTGTCACATTTTTCTATTAAGTTACAACACGTTACATGCCATTTAGCTGACGCTTTTATCCAAAGCAACTTACATTGCATTATAACACATGCATTACATTTTTGCCTGGGGAGTAATTAGGGGTTAGGTGTGTTGCTCAGGGACACTTCGACATGGCACATGGAGCAGCCGGGATTCGAACAACCAACCTTACGGCTCCCAGTGCACTACACTACCACCATCGCACGCATTAACCTTGTACGGAGATCTAGTGGACAAACACCAAAACTGAAAGATTCATATTTATTACCTTTGCGTAATTCAAATCACATTCTTATATGAAGAGAACACTAAAATACAAAAAAGCAGGCTGTGAACAGAATGTTCCAATAAACGTCTTCATAAACTCAGTTTTAAAGAAGAAATCGAGGACTTCTACAGACAATGTCTTGAAAATTGCATTTATCCTTCTGACCAATGAACTCCATGCTGGAAATACATATGTCATATTCAGTTACAGACTGATCGCTAAAGCACAAATTCAGACTAGGAGACAATTTATAGTAGTAGTAAGTAGTCAATGAGCTACGAAAAAAAGTCTGATTTCCTTAAACACCAAAAATACCAGAACAGCAGCTGTAACATTTAGGAATGTACATAAATAAATAAAAGACAAGACTGGCAGTCTATAGCCCTGCTAGCAGGGGCCGTACCCAGAGCTAAACACTACCATCAACAGACGACACGTTGATGTTCAGCAAGTATACGTGTATACTTAGCATGTTCACCATCTGAGCATCAACATTTGAGTTTATAGCTTTAAATACAATGTGTTTAGTCCTGCAAGTATTTGCTGACAAAGCAAAGTAATTCATCCCAAAACTACAAACAATTTATCCTGACAAAGGCTTGAATATGGGTAGAGAACTTCGGGGCAATCTATCAAATAGTTGTTGGAATGAACGGACACCGTCATCCTAAGAGCCCTGCTGCTTAAAATGAATAGAGTTTCACATTACTAGCATCCATTTAGATTTTAATGCACTGCTTCTAGGTTGAAAATACTTGCTTTGTCCTTCCAAAGCAGTATTTTCTCAATCGAACGTAGGCTGTCAACTCAGAAACCACAACCCTTTTTTTGCCATTATGTTCTTCAATCCTGTGGGAGAAAAAGTGATGTGCCCATACAGAGGGAAACATCTGAGGATCTCAATGGCTTCATGGTCATGCTGCGGTTTCAAGCATCAGACATGATGCTGTCCAGAGAGAGGAGCTCACAGCGCCACAGCGAACACTCCGACCACACAGTACATGGTGCGATTCTCCCACCTGACTGTGCAGCTTCCTGAAAGACACAAACAAGTGGGAGAAATCAGTGGCAATACTGTGGCATTTTTGATAAATAACCATACCATTTCTGTATTACCTAAAGCAAGCATTACCATTGGTATAACTGTACAGATGATCAGCACTTTCTCTTGACATTATCCCAATTAAACAAGTAATTTATTGCAAAGAAGTATTGTGAAAAACGAAACAAAAGACAAAAGACCTTTTTTTGGTAACAGCAGTGAAACCCAAACAATTTCCAACGCGTTCCAGCTCGAATTATAAATCTCATCTCTCACCATCAGCGGCAGTGTCCCAGTAGCAGGAGTTGGCTGTGTGGAGACCGGCACCACTCTTCTGCATGATGGTGCAGTTTACTGTAAAACATCGGACAGCAGTCTTACTCAGTCAGAAATGTGTCACGTGTCAACGTTGCGTCCCTAGGTCTCAGGTGACTGTTCATGGAGGAAAGTTGGTTCACCTATGTACTTGAACGGACGCCCTTGCTTCACCAGATGAGTCAGAGAGTGCTCAACTATACCGGCCGTCCACTGGTTCACTTTACTCTGGTTGTAATCTGCTCCACCAATGACACCTTCGATACACTGAGACCAAGCCAGAGAGAGAGAGACATGTCCGCTGGCGTCACACTAGATAGTTTATTCACCATTAAAATATGTTTCCAGAAGTAAAAACGTACCTCTTTAACCGAGATGTTGACATCATCAGCATTGAAGACAGCCTGCTGTCAAAGTTCAAAAAGAAGGAAAAACTTTATCAGTCGGTGGCATCGGGTGTGTTTTATTTCATATTTGCCAGTCACAAATGAACCACCCTATGGACTAAATCTGTATCACATATTTACAAAACTGCAGAGATCTGTGTTAATTAAAAAAGAAATGACATGTTAATTTCAATAACTTGGATGAATTACTTTTCATTAAAAATTAAGGTAGTAATATTTCCATCATGATTTTTTTTCTTTATCTATAAACGCTAGGTAATATACCCATTTAAACCTCACATCAACTTGATTGTTAACGTTAGGGTGACAGTGACCACACCTCGATGGAAATGACCGTTAGCTTCTGCGGATTTAGCTGACAGAAGCTAACGTTAGCTATGCCGAGGCAGCCTTCTTGAGCTTAACGGCAGAGATCTAATTAGTTGGATTAAAGTGGTATTCAAAACAAGTTTACCTCATCTCCAGAGTTATATTCCTCCATCATTATTCACACAGAGGTAAGTTAAGTTAATTACATGAATGTATCCGGCTCTCGGTTACAGTTCCTTGTAGCTACTCTGTTCCGGTTTACTTCCTGTTTTCCTGAGTCAACGAGCGCAGAAAAGACAACACTGATTTCCCTGCGCTGCCTCCCAGTGGTGAAAGTCGCACTTAAAAACTAGCGTCATAATTGTCGGACGTCTCATTCATCAAAATATTGTAAACCCACCATTAATCATCAGGAAAACTAAAGCAGCCATTCGAGTTAAAAATATTTAAAACTAGGTTCTTAATATTTAGTAAACCTAATGCCTATATGGCACTTGGTTTGCACCGTATAGTGCAAGTCGTAGGTTGTTGCAAGCATTGTGTATTGTGCAGCTCATTGGGCAGTCATGTATTGTATGGCATCAATAGAGCCTTTGATTATTGAATACTTGAAAACATGAGAAATTTATTTTATTCCTTATTTTTTAGCATGGGCACATTAATGACTGCTGAAAAAGAAATCTAGTTTTTCCTACCATGACTTTAAACCTGTACGTGAATACATCAGGGCTGTTCTCCTCCTCATGTGAAGGAGCTCATTGAGCTCATTATGATGTTTCAACACTCGGGATGCAGAATCAGGCCGTCTGGGCTATAATCAAAAATACCCAGGGCCAGTATCGAAAAGAAACGCATTCACCCTGGGTCCGGTTGCCAACTCGGTTGAGACTTGGTATGAATGATACCCCAGAATTCAGTTCAATTCAATTCATTTTATTTTGTATAGCCCAAAATGCTTTTGTGATCACAAAATACATTTGCCTCAGAGGGCTTTACAGCCTGTACACATGCAACATCCTCTGTCCTGAAACCCTCACATCGGCACAGGAAAAACTCCCCAAAATATGAAAAAACCCTTCAATGGGGGAAAAAAGGGAAGAAACCTTAGGGAGAACGTCGGAGGAGGGATCCCTCTCCCGGGATGGACAGACTGCAATGGATGCCATGTGTACAGAATCAACAATGTCAGGCCGGATTCCGATGTACGACGTCACTGGGCCATAATCCAAAAGAACCAGGGAACAGCGGAAAGAAATGCTTTGGCCCAGGTCCGGTTTCCAACTCGGCCCAGGTCCCGTTGCTGATTCGTTCAGGGTCCGGTTGCTGTCTCGGCTGAGACTCGGCATCAATGATGCCCCAGAATCACAAAAGATATGCATCAACCGCGGTGCAGTTGCCAAAAGCACTGCGTCTAGCGCGCTAATTACTCTTCCAAATGTGCTGAAAAGAACATCTCGGCTGAGGAGCAGCTGGTCTCTCCAACCAACCAACAGACCACAGGGCAGTACTTTGACCATCCCTAGCGCCCGTCTGTTGTCTCCACCAGCGAACTTAAGAACAATGGTTGCCTACCTGTTGCCTAAGTATTTATATAAATCAGTAAAGGTGTGAAAGTCAGTGTCCACGCCCCCTGGGAGTGGTCTCCTGGTGAGTTCAATGTAGCTCGGATTTCGAAGGCCTCTCAGTCAATATCAGTGTGGTGTTATCATGTATTACATGAATGAATTTCGGTAGATTACATAACATTGAATACAATCATAACTGTACATTGATATTATTCTATTCGATTACATTCTATTTGTTTTTTAACATCCTACATGCCTTAGTAACCCGAAAGACCACAACCAATTTTCTTTCTCTCAACATGTCTCAGTTATAGTTTAGGCCGTCTATAATCCAAGATTCAGCCCAGATTCAGCAGCCATTAATGGGCTGGAGCCTCTTTCAGTGATGGTTGCCAATAAACCCTGCTGCCATGTGTCTCAGCCAGTATAGTTCCGTTTCTACAATGCCAGATTCGGCCCAGGTATGGCAGCCATCAATGGACCAAAACCTTTTTCAGTGCTGGTTGCCGAGGCATATGTCTGTAACAGCTACTTCAAAAAATGAATTGGACCAAAGCTGGCTAACTTTTGGCCACATCAAACCGGAACACATCCGAGTCAGCCGACACTTAGCTGCAATACGGCCAAATGGCTGCCTGAGTAATGACTGGAACAAGCAAAGATAATGTCAAAGGAGCTGTGTTGATTTGCAATACAGTTGTCTTGCCAGCCATCTTCCGATTTTTTAAGCTCTAATGGTCCGAGTTGAGTAGATGACCAAACCATTTGGTTCATTATTAAATCATAATAACTGAATAATTATGAGATAATTCAGAACCGGTGACAGCATAAAGTCTCCCTGAACCTATTTAGAGCAAAGAACAACTTAACTGTGTTTGGTTGAATTTCTACAATATAGTTTAATTGGTCGTTAAGTGAATTTCGGAAAACACAGGAGTCTGAGTTTAGAAGAAACAGCTGTCGCATTGTCTGGAATAATCCTATTTGTGAGTATTGAGTGACACACGCGCACGTACTCACGAACAAACATTCTCACTCTCTCTCACGCACACACACACACACGCGCGCGCGCGCACACCACGCCCCCTTCTGTCGGGAACACCCTGGCTGTGGATATGAGCTTTCAGACGGTGCTGAGGCGCACCGACACGCTGACGTACAGTCACTGATCCCGGGACGGACTCTCCCAGCCTGTCGTGCTCCCCTTCCCGGGTCCTCCTCTCGGCGACGGGCATCAGGTAAGACACCGCCGCTCCTCGAGGCACCCGGTAACACGCCGGGACACCCGACACCCCCGGGTTTCCTCCGGCATATGGCACAGCCAGCCGCTGCCTGCTCGTCCCCACGTTTCATGCGCTGTTTGGTTGGTGTCTTTTCCATATCTAGTTTTTTTTTGTGTGGAGGGGAGCTGTCTGTACACCATCACGACCACGACCTTGGGGGATTAGTCACGGATCGACGGGTCCCGACAGCCCCACTTCCTAAAGTTAAGCGCGTTAGGGGCAGGTGCAATGCAGTAAAACGCTCCTTTTGTGGCTTCTTGTTGCCTCTCGCTGTGTCGAAGGTATATTAATCTGCATTCAAGTCGACTCACTTGTATTTGATAATCTGCCGAGAATATGTTGCCTGAATTAACTTGTCCCGAGAGGTTTGAAACCCATAGCCATGATGTCATGACATGACGGGCAGAGGCTTAGATTCATCAATCACTGGGGGTTTGAGGGACTTCATTCAAATCAACTTTATGGCCCTATAATGTCAGTAATTGTCAGTAGTTGATTAATGATGTCTGTGTTGGTTTCATGAGGAATCACCAGGATACCCCTGTGCTTCTCGGGGAGGTGTTACTGAAGAGGTGGCAGACTCACCGTGATGCTGCCTAATGTCTGCAGCATTGGCTGAATTTCTTGCTCTGTTTTCTGAACATGCACCCGGGCTGGAGACGTGTCAGGTGCACCCCTCATTACAATTCATCCTTGCCTAGGATTAGTTGGTGTTGTGCTTGTGTTTGATGCTGCTTCCCACAGCACAGACGTGATATGCAGTTTAGGATCAAGATAAATGTGAAGCTTCTTTTGAAGATGCTAAGACGTTGTCAGACGTTTGAAACCTCTGTTGAGGAACCAGAAGAGTTTGCGTCTGGAATACATGCAGGATGTTTAAATTTGATTAGGGTTTTTGGGATGACATGTCCTTTATTTAATCAAATAAGGCAGTTGCTAATGGTTGTAACTCGTCATCGATGACTGTTTTTGATTAATAGTTTATCCTGGAAAATGTCAGAAAACAATCCAGACAAGACAATCAATTTTCCATTTCAGCTTTAAATTGTATATTTATTGACAGAAAATAACATAGAATTATACTTAAATAACAACTTTATCATCTTACTAGTAGATTAGATGTGAAAGATACTCTATTTGATAGAGTATACAAATGGATCACATAAAGTGCTTAAAGGAAGAGTTTTTTTATTCGTTGCATGAAACAACTAGTACTTCTCTCACTATAGCCAATGAGCTGATTGTCCCAAAATGTTTATCATATATACTATATATACAAAAATAGTAGACTTCGATGCAGTTAACTGCAGTTATCTGGTGGCAAGTGCTACATTTATATTGGCCAGTTCAGAGAGCCAATGTAGTCTGAAAATGCCAGTTCTTCTTATTAAAGGTGCTATTAAACCTGTCAGACTGGCGGCTATGTGGCTACTTACTCTGACAACGGCAACCTTTAGCCAGCGTTTTCAGGTTTCGGAGAATAGAAACAGCTGTAAATTAAAACAAAGCAGTTGAGATAATTAGTTAAGATGATGATGCCCATGAGTTCATGCATTATGCACAGTTTCATTATGAAACAATATAAGTAAATGTACTATTAAAATAAGAAGCGTCTTGCAGGTTTTATACAGTATAAGCTTCCCAAAAAAGAAATACATTTACAAATCCCTGACCAATTCTACACTGCTGTTTTTTGGTTACTTGTTTTTTTTCTTTTTGCTGCGTAAATCATGCCACCATGTAATTCATCATCGTGACACATCTTTAAATTGGTTCATTTGGCTCATGGAAGCAGTAGATGCAGTGTCTGCTGCGCCTGTTTTATCATTGTCATTGGGAGAATGGCTCCCTAATGACAACCAAGCTTTTATACAGCTCACACACACACAAGGCTGCTGGAGGGGGAATAAATGGAGAAAGAAGCCAGGGAACGCAGGGATTCCCTGATTTCTCTCCATGCAGTCAGACAGCGCTCAGCCAGCGGAGCACAAAGAAGCCCCGGGGAGTCAAGTCACACAGCATTAGACGTCTACGTCTTCAAAATTTGGCAAGACATAGTAGAAGTGCGTGTGTGTGCGTGTGTGTGTGTGTGTGTGTGTATGGGCAGGCACATATAGTCACACGTCATTATGGCAGACGTTTCTGTGACAGGCTGCAGCTTGTGGTGCAAGACGATGTACTTTGACCCACAAAAAAAATGTTGTTTAACTACTTTTTTGATTTACACATAAATGTATATTTTCCATGAAAACAGCAGGATAAAGTATGTGGAGTATGTGGCCCGCAACTTAAAATGAGTTTGACTGCCCTGCTTCAAAGGGACAGCGTGTAGGAGTTGGGGGGCATCTAGCAGTGTGGTTGTTGGCTTGCACCCAGCAGAATTCCCCTCAAATCATCTCCCACCTTTTCAAGAGTACGGTAACATGAGCTGCCTAGTGGCCATCCACACTATGACAGCAATATATTATGAGCAACAGCCATCAGGCGGCAGCTGGCGGCACCACGGTTTTGTACTCTGCGGCAAGCGCCCCTGTGTAGAAAAGAAGGGTTCCTTCAGAAATACAACAACCAAACAGGTCTCTGGGTCACTAGATAATACACAAATGGAAATGGGTTTTGTATAATGTTTTCCATTTCCAAATGCCACACTAAAAGAACACATTCTTTTGGCCGGTCCTGTATCTAGGTATTATGGAGCCTAAAAAGAAAGCGATGCAGCATTTAAATGTCGGCATTTGGTCTAAATAAATTGTCCGACCAAACAAAAAACCTAAAATCCCTTTTGTTAGCACTAGTGCTTTTGAAGTTACGGCTCTCCGTATTGAAATGGCAGTAATATTGGCAAGGCATCAGTCCCTCACATGAATCCTGTCTTCTCCCTCTTCTCAAAAAAAATTAATTTGGCACGTCGAATGGAGACACACGTATAATAGCTGCCCTTAAAACATTGAATATTAGCGCATAACACCCGCTATGTTCTGCCTGATTATATCCAGATTAACTCTGTCGATGACCTCAGCTGCTGCAACAAAGCTTGTCTGTGCTGCTGCATTCAATAACTCTGAACTCTGTAGTGCTTTGTTGTGCAGGGTTTCCCTCCCACCCACTCACCGATGCTTCCCTCTATCTGTGGCTCCCTAGTGCATATCCCGTTTGGTATGCAGCCTATAGCCCCTTGCGGCCTCAGAGATGCTACTCCATACCCGTTCAATCACGGCTACGGCGAGGCAATCAGTGGAAGCCCGTCCATACACCGACACTGCAGATGTGCGAGGGAGGAGAAAACACTTAAACAAGCAGAAATGAAATTTGAAAGCAGTGCTGAGAGGAATGACTCAGTTGGGTAATACATTTCTGGTCAGGAAGTGATGCCTCTGTTGCACCCTTTTTAAACCCTGAATGTGTCATGACGTACACTCGGCACTGTGTCACGTTGAACTGAACCTCTGAGGGAGGCGCGGGGCTGTTAATAGGAGGATAGGACAAGTGTGGATTCACACATGTACCGAATGAGCCTTTTTATTCATAACGACCACATTATTTTATTATTTCCTATGTTTACTGGGTTTGCTTTGTGGAAAAGTCAATATGGCAAAACGTACATCAAACACTGACATTAGATTAATTGTTTGCAAGTCGTCCACATCAAGGTGTTTATTCAGTATGTGTATTTGAGCAGATTAACGACAGCTGTAAGGAAATGAGTGGGAGTCACAACCTTGACGTTTTTGTTATTTTAAGTTAGCGGATCCTTTTTTTTAAATCAAGGCATTTGAAAATATATTATTACAACTCTTATTTAAAAGATTTAACATGCTGCGTTGGAGAGAAAAATGCATGGCAAGACAATAGTTGTTAAATAGATAATACAAGGCAAAGAGTATAAAGGTAGAGCTTGTGTATCTGAACTCCTTATTTAAGACATAAGATGATTTTGATTCCTCATCAAGTCAAACCAAGGTAGAGGTTTTGTGTTAGTATACAGAATTTAAGACATACAATTTAACACCAACATGCAACCAAACATACCTGTACAGCACAAGACCAAAGGGGACTGAGGCCATGCTGGCGGGGGCTTTTTAAGGCCTGCCACTAACAAAGCCCCAAGCTGCTGAAGCATCTTTCAATGCTGTCAGGATTCTGTCCAAATGTTGTTCCTCTTTAATTCCTGTGGATTTCTCAGTTTGAGTTGGATATATTTTTCCTTCAAATGATTTGGGTCTTTTGTACTGAGGTTTCAGTGTTTGAATGCAGATGGCCTGACCATCTGAAATCCCCTCACCAACATGCTCCTCAGCAAATGAATTCTTCTGGCTTCTGATCGGCGTGAGTGGATCTTTCCACATGCTTCGTTGACTTGGTACTGTTGATACATCCTTGTAAAAATCTAATAGTGCTCCAAACCTGGAATCCATCTGGCTGAAACAGCAGCTAGTCTTCCCTGCAGGATATTCACTGATCCAGACATCCAGCCCAGAAACTTCAAAGTCCTCCAAACACAGAATGTTCTTGTCCATTTGTGTCCTCGGTGTTCCAACTTTGCTCGTTTACCAACACACAGTATGATCAAACTTAAAAGACACAGGGATGAGTTTGAAATAAAATCTTAATCCAGTAGTGTCCGCTGCAGCTTAAAATTACATGTGGTGTTCAGGTGTTACACTCTGATTAACACACACACACACACACTATCAGAGGATTCCCCTCTCCTTGAGCCAGCAGTGCATCAAAGCGTCGTCAAATGTGGAAAGCAGCAGTTAAACGGGAAAGACTGCTATGAAATATTCAGCCATGTTGGTGAAAGGAGAGCGAGCTGTTTATAAACCAAACGCCTCTCTTATTCTCTGTGAAGGAGCAGCAGAGGCCTCGACTGAAACTGGGTTAATGAGTACCAGCCTCGATCTAGAAACCTCTCATCTCTTATTCTTGAAGTGTGGAAATCTTTAACACGCTGACAAACAAGGTTTTAGTTCAGTTATCCTAAAAAACTCATGTCGTGAAAGATCAACTAATCCTTTGTGTATTTTAGTTATATCTGTTAATGCTGTCTTACAGAGTTCCTTGAAGATGCGTTTCCCTACATCCTCTTTTTTTTTGCACTTTTAGATACTCTACATTGAATATGTGTGTGTGTTTATCCAACAACCAGATTGTCTTTAGTTGAACTGTCTCACAGTTTTCATCATAAGCTCAAACAGTGCCGGGTCCGTGGAGCAGAAGGCAGGCTGCGGCTTGAAAACTGGAACATTTCACTGGTGTTTCTGGCAGGGGATATTGGTCCGTTTCACTCTGCAGTCGTGGGAAGGCCTGATTAAACAGAATCCGCTTGTGTTTGATGCCTCCATTACTTCCTCCAATCACGCAGAAATTTGTCTTGTATGTAGTTAAACTCATTAATAAATAAGCGGATTTATTGAGGATGAATTAAGGACATTGTTTGATACGCTTTAAGAATTTAATTTTAATTATGAGGATTTTTGATGCAGTGCAAAACCAAATTGCACCTTTGAGAGTTTGTTTGTTGATTCTTACACATGCATCAACAAACATTAGCATGCTATAATAAATATGTTACCAATCAGCATCTTCGGCACAGAACACTGAAGAAATCAGTTACAAACATGGTGGTAACCAGACGGTCACTGTACAAATTAAACCCAATTTTACATCCATATTAGTCATGGACTAATTTTAGAATCATGCAGATGGGATTGGTCGTTGTCTGACATTTGTGAGCAGTGGTTATTGGTCATGGTTATCTCGGAGTATATGAAAATATTCAAATATCAAAGGCTTCAAATCTGGAAATCCTGTTTAAGCTGGCTTTAGATATCAGACTCAGAGCTCAGTCAAAGGTGTGGTTTCTATATTTGATGATGCAATTTGTATCAAAACAATGTTAACTTCAGTATTAACAGTATTAACTTCATGCAACAGTAACCAAAGTACTTTTGATGTGTTTTCATCCATGAGAAGGTTAAAAGTTAATTATTTTTCTTAAGTTAGCAGGTGTGACTTCCAGAGCTAAAGTAAAGCTCACAGTACCTGACTGGTATTGAAGTAATCATTGAACAGTAACACCTGATTTGAGCTTCTTCCTCCCCTTGTGCTTGAAGTCCAGATTCGATATTATCTTTTATTTCTCCATTCACACTCTGCAGAGAACATGACAGAAACCAATTTATCTCTGGCTCTCGGCCTTCTCTCTGCTCGTCTGTGCAGCTGAAGCCTTTTTCCTGAGCCCACGCTGCCCTTTGCTCTTAATTAGTTTGGGAAGTGGAACAAACAAACCATTAGTGTGAGGACAACAAGGCTGCGTTGGGATTGGACGAATGCAGGGTGGAGGTGGGAGGAGTGCTGGAATAATATGAGAGGACATTTGAAAAGTAGCTCTGGACGAGGTTTTTAGAAGCACTAAATGTTTTTCCCTATTTTCTGCTCCGTTGAGCCATGCAGGGAACTGTAGAGGCCTGCAGCCTAGATAGGTTACTGGTGACGGCTCCTGTGAGAGCTGTAATGTTACCTGCAGGGGCATCGCTTCAAATGTTTGTCATGGTTGTGATCGAACTGCTTCAAACAACGGCGTTGGTCAAACACAAAAAAAACATAACTAAACAAAAACAACTCTGAAATGCCTGGATGGGTAAGTACAGAAGTACATCATGTAAATAAAAGTGCCACTCATATTAACTTCTTTAATTCTATATACTGGTCCTTTGATTAAAAGTATGCAAATTGTCAAAATAAATAACTTTGTCCAACGTAATGGCCACCTAGTGTTTTATTGTTGCTTACTATTCTGCTAAAGGTGGTCCAGGTTCAACTAGTTCTACTAAATGGTGGCGGCTAGTGGATTGTTTTTTTTCTAGGGCCAGCCAACCATTTTCAGTAAACATCCCAGTATGATTCAATGCAAAAAAGGTACTACCTGAAACCCTTACGGACGTGGAGGAATCACACTTGTTGGGGATTGGCTGTTATAAGTAACAAACAAAGCAGTTTATACAAAGGATGTCGGGAATTATTTTTTTTGTTGTTGTTCCAAACGTCCACGCCAGAGCTGGCTGTCAGAGCAGATCATTAGATTAGATCATTGTTGAAATTTGTTTAACAATGCACACTGTGTGTCTGCCTCGGTTTAAATGGATTCATGGTGTAGAACTGTATGCACACGATCTGATGTGAGTAGATGTATTTGAAACTGGATTCTCTCTCCAACCACGAATTTGGCGTGAACATTCGATTGTCCAATCCAGCTCCCTAATTCCGTCTTTGGAAAGATCTCTCACCAACATGAACCACAATGGAAGCATACAGACACTTTGCATCTGCGTCATAGTAACAACAATCTATTTTGTCTTCAGTCACTTAAAGCAGTTTGTTTCAAGTGCACCGCAGCCTTTACAGAGTTGACCCACTCTCCTGTGCTGTGATTATCAAAGCATGGAAAATGTGTAGTTTAGAGATGAGGGCAAAGGCTTGCTTGTGGTTCAGCTCGATCTTTCCCTCAGATGCAGTCTGACATCTTCACCCTCCCAGTAGACCTACATTCAGAGACAAAAGGCCAAACGGGGGGAGGACAAAATGCAGGTCACCATTGCACACAGCAGCAGTGATTTATTTTGCAGTCTGAAGTTGCTTCATTGCCTTTGAGCCTGCAAAGTAATTAGGGGTTTCAAATTGGATTCGGATTGAGCAACCATGATGGTCACCATGTCTCAGCAGAGTTATTGACAGCGAGAGGGTCCGGAGGATGAAAAGGAGTATTTGCAGACAGGTCCTCGCTTGATTAGCAGTGAAACAAACAGGGTGTCTGACGGGTCTCCAGGCTGCGAGAGAAGGTTATTAAAGCACTGCAGTGGTGCAGATCTGTTATCTACCCTGTGGTAAGCAACAGAAAAAAAGAGAGGCGGACAGAGGGGGTCACACCGTCGGTGCAGAGTACACATAAGAAAGGATACACATTGTAAAATGGGTCGTATATAATTGAACGTGCCTCCTCCTCCTCACAGAGGTCTCTTCCCAGAAACCTCTCCAGTCTCCTCCAGCACGATAGATCTCATCTCAAGCTCTCTGTGAGAGCGGGGGGTCTTCTATCGATTTCACACCTTGCTGTGGACTCAGTACCCACATCCGATCTCATGAAGCAGATTACATGCAGGAAGCTACACGGCTGAGATGGCAGGATGAATCTTATTTGCTTCATTTCCTCTGAATTGAGTTAAGCTGTGCAGGCTGTTCAGGTATAACAAGGACCATATGGCTCTTTGCCCCAACCTGAAGTGCAGTTGCACATACAGTTACACTTAAACAACGTGCTTACTCTTTTATTAAGAGCCCCATCAGTCTGAAGAGATTTTTGACTCACTACAGGTACATCTGACTCTATAAGGTTTATATGAAGAGATCTTACTGAAGTCCCCTGTGCTGCTTTGATCGGCATGATTGTTACTGTGATGATATTCAGGCAAAAGATACATTTGCACTCTATACTCATTAGCCAATCAATGTTTTTTTTTTTTTTTATTGGATCTGCAAACAACAAATATACAGTGCATCACACCACCAAGTAGGACATATTCGAGTTTTCTTTTTCGGTTGTAATCACAGCCTACAAGTCTGTGGTTTGCAGGTAACTATGATAACTATTATTATTATTATATAAATGGATGTTGGATAGGGAGTTAAGTAAAAGAAAGCAGCCCCAACTTGATATAGCAGGAATTACCAGAGATACAAGTATTACTATATGTGATTTTCTCTAGTGTGTGTGAGTGTGTGTCATGGCACCGGTGTGAGCAGCTGTGAGAGTTCTTGTTGTTGGACGTTTTCTGATGAATAATTCACATTTTCGACACTTAATACATGTCTGGTGTTCTGTGTGCTTGTAGCAGGTAATAGTCCGTACTAGCCAGCAGACTGAGGTCTCTGGCTGGTCTGTAGTGAACTGCTGCTTAATGGTGTCCACAGACTCTCTCTGCCACTCATTGTCTACTGCCGTGTCACATTTAATGAGTCAAGAGGAAAACGTACTTACCACAGGGAGATGTCGGGGTCCTACATTAAAACGAAGGAGAGCAGTGGTGTGAAGGTACCTGTAAAAACACATTGAGATAGAATAACGGTTACACATTTGTGCAGCTCTCTGTTGCATTGACCTGTATAATTGTATAATTATCTGGCCAGGCTGCTTTCAACATTGCTTGGTAGTGAATACGCTTGAAAAAGTAAATTATCTGGAAAAGTGTTATCCTCCCAGGAGAGAACGGATATGCTGACACAAGGATAAAAAGCTACTGAATTATTCATTATCTTTAAGAGAAGGAAGAAATCCTCTGCCCTTCGTTGAAATAGCAACACGGAGGCTCAAGTCACAGCTAATACATTTTTGTTTTAAAATATGGGGGAGGCGTAGACGCAGGACATGTCACAGGGATACAGGCAATTATTCACATTCACTACAGTTTGGAGTGGAAAACCCACAATGGTGAAGGATGGGACACGCTTCTCTCAACCGCTTCTTAACTTTGAGTTAGTTCGGATGTGGCCGTATACACAAATGAATATTGTCTGCAGCGCAGGGCTCAAGTGCCCACATCTCATCCACAAAGACTTCCTGTTAAACCAGAGTCCCAGTTAGCAGCAACTCTCAGCTTCAAGAGGTCTCACCATCCCCATCTCTGTTTGTATGGTATTTTATTACAATATTAATGCAATACACAATGTACACCTGGACAGGTGTTTGTTATTTAAATCCCAGGAGCATTGATGCCTGGAGGGCAGACATTGTTTATGCTACGGCAACATGCCAAAGTGATACCAATATAACAGCATTAGAAATGATCACAGCAGTAACTAGAAGGGGCGGCTCGTATTTATAGACCAGATTCGTATTTATAAAAAAAGGTTACACTGGATTCCTCGTAAAACATTTTAAGGCAAAAACACCTCGTATCATCTTGTACAATCCAGGGCTAAGATATTGGAAGACTGAAGCTGTTCCCAAAGCATTGTGGGCCATGGCTAATGACGGAAACACCCACATTGTGCCTGGTTTCTCTGTTCCTGCATCCACCCATTGACTGTTCATTAACAAATGCATTTTATTAAGATCATGTTCATTTCTCATCCAAGTCTATTATGCATTACCACCAGCTGGAGTCCAGCTGCTCTCATCATCCCGGGTTCTTTATTTTGCAGATTGTTTCTGCTGTCTACAAGTCTGGCCACCTGCACAATCACGCCACACTGACAGGTGGTAGGAGGCCACATAGTTACAAAAAATCAAGCAGTTTACAGAGTGGCGTTGTGGCCAGACGTCCTCCGGTGGAGCAAAGACAAACCATCCAGTTCCTGTTTGAACAATGTGAATTGTGGAGAAGGTCACCAAGCTTTGCTTGTAGCTTATTAGTGCAGAGCTGAGACACAAGTCCATTGCCAAGTTTAACTGTCTCATGCCTGGTGTTTGCTGAAGGCAGCGAGGGCAGCAGCGGGAATGTGTGCAGTGTGTGCTCAGGGAGGGCGAACGCCTACTGCAGCACGCAACTCAAACTCTGAGCTACAGTTGTGCTCCCGCAGCACAACTGTAAAATGAAAGATGCTCAGATAAATATTAGTTTTGCTTCATTGATTGTTGACGTCAGTCCAGTGCGGCAGGAGTGTCATGTGGCACGGTTGCTTGGCTACTGGAGTTGTCTTTGTGGTGACCTTCCTTGCTTTACATGAACTACAACTTGCCGTTTTTTAAAAACATAATTCAGTGTAATGCAACGGTGTAGGATGCATCCGACTTGCTTTGAGGTACAAAAGACCTATTACATAGCTACTTTATGTTGTTTTTATTTATCCTCACTGGCTATAAATGGCAACAACTGCTTCTGAATCAGTTTGGTCCAGATTAAAATGTTTCAATGTCCATTTTATGGTCTGCAAAGATATTTGGTTTGTACATTCAGGTGCCCTACAGGATGCATTGGTATGAGTGATGACATTTTTATTTTAGTGACACCAAAATGTGTCCTGATCTATCTGAACAAATACATGCAAAACTAATGGCATCCCGTCAGACTCAGCCATGCTTTGTACTTTCTGTTTAACGCTAATTAGCTAATATTAGCGGGCTATTACACAAACAACACAGATCCTTTAACATCAACATGTTACCATTATAAGCTTGTTGTCGATGCTGCCTTTAGTTTTCAGCTCAATGCACCCCTCTGCCTAAAAGAGCCCGTCAGAGCTGGACTCTGGACTCTCCAGAGACGTCACAGTCAGGGAATCATAAGGGTTGTCTACATTGAGCTTAAGTATTTTAAATCCAACCGTATTGCTAAATCTGCATAATTTCTTGAATAAAATCCTGTAAAGGACAATCTCTTTATTGGCTACAATTTATCTTCAAATTCTATCATCACTAATGTCATGGTGTGCCTTTGGTTTCTAAGGAAGCCGAGATGATGTCTGCCGGTTCATTATGGCTAATTTATGTTAAGTGAGGGGAAGAGGCAAGAGAAGAAAGGCCGAGGATGAATGAGACAGTAATGAATAAGGACTGAAGGAGGCTGCTCTGGGCTTATGCAGATCTCTCCACTTCAATTTACATTTTTGAAACTTAATTCACAGAAGCAACGGCAGAGTTGCGTCCCTGTCCTCCCATATGTACGAGTTTCTGATCTCCGTAGTCGATTTTATTCAAAGCATGGATAGCAATTTCTGTGCAAATCAGGATATTCACTGTAGTTCACTTGGTCAGGCATAGAAACTACTGTAAATCCTGTCTCTGTGTTCATTTAAGTATTCAGACCAAAGAACCACCAGAGAAATTGTTATTTGACATTTAACATTTGAACGACTTTGTTGACTTGTTGACTAGATTATTTGATTTAATAGACAGATCTGTAAAACTGAGTTTCTCAACAAAGGTTCACGCAAAAGGAGAACGGAAAAGGAGATCTCTTGATCTCGCTCAGCATCAATAAAGACAAAAAGTGTCAATTATCCTCCCCCCCCAAAAAAGCCCTACATCCATCCATGTTGCTAAAACATATTTCAGTCCGGACCAAAAGTGAAGCACCTGCATACTGACATTTCCGTCCCTCTTTCTACAAAATATCTGCCAAATTAATGTTATTTAAGAGTGCATTGACATTCAGGTGTGCAAATCATTAGACCGTCGTCTAAGTCGTGGCATGAATTTCAGGAAACGGCTTTGCTTGTTGTGGCCTGAATGTCAGGTTTGGAGCCTAATTGGGAGCTTGCTAGGCTGCAGTAGAGCTGTCAAATGTCTTCCAATTACTTATCTTGTAAAGCATTGTCCCTTTTTAATAAATGCATTAACTGACTTTCTATATAAAAGCATTTAAACCAGGACCTTTACTGTCAACCCATTTAATCTTTTTTTAATTTGTTATTAATGTCATGTTTCACCCATTTTCTCTTGTGTCTGTTTGACCTCATCTAGACTTCCTGAGAGCAGTCCACTCGTGTCAGCTCCCCCAAGAAACAAAAGATCAGAGGAGGAAACACTGGAGACACACTTTGGAGTATGCAATCACTAAAAGAACAACAACCCGACTATTAGCAGAACGGTTCCCAAAGAGGAGCTTTTTGAAGCACGATGTAGCTCATTCTGACATTTTTCCTGCAAGATCTTTGCTCTGTTGAATTCACCGGACAAGTATAAACTGAGGGACAAATGGAGCAGTTTGGGGAGGATCTGAACCTCTCCTTTCTCCTGGAACATGAAAGAGACATGATTCTCAAGGTGCTGCAGAAAGATGAGAAATTAAGGAAGCGAGAGGAGAAGAGGATACGGTGAGGACTTCAGTATTGCCATTTTGACGTTCATATTAGTGAATTGTTTTAATGACCCTTGAGCTTTTCCCCCGTACTTCCCTGCAGGAAGCTAAAGAATGAGCTGCTGGAGATCAAACGGAAAGGGTCCCGTCGGCCCCAGGAGCCGGAGGAGCGACAGTGCGCTCGCTGCATGAAGAGTTTGGGCCTCATCTTCGGCCGCGGAGATCTCTGCAAGGAGTGTCAGCTGCGCGTCTGCGACGAGTGCCGCGTTACCACTACCAAAAGACACCAGTGGAGATGTAACGTTTGTGCCAAGATCTCGTAAGTGCGATGCCTTGCGATCAAAACAGCTTATTGTATAAAAGGGCAACAGAACCCAGAAGGGTTGGATCAGATAGTTAATGACACCACATCGATCTCCATTTCTGAGTGAGGACTTCCCGCCTTTTCAGTGCCGTCTTCTTCGAGGGGTTAATAGGGCTTGAATAACACGACTAAAGACCTTTTTCTGTGATACCTACAGTACTACAGGGGTTTATACATTCAAGAAAAATAATTGATCTTTCTGCAATCGCTCTGCACACTCAACATTCACACAATAAATCCATCAATCTCAGAATTACTGGAGCACAGATACCTACTTTTGCACTCCCGCCTCGCTGAATAAGAACACAGTGACCATGACATTTTTTTTGTGTAAGTAGAAGAAGTAACACCAGAAGTAAAACGTTCTGTGTGCTAGTAGCAATGTTTTGGCTCATTCCAACTAAAAGCAATAGATATTAAAGTGAAGAATTTAACTAAATTAGTGAAATGGAAGCGGATAAAGCGGAAGTAGAGAAAGTGATTGAATCAGACAATCTTCATCCAAGGTATCTGCGGCTCCATTAAAAGTCTTAAAACCAAAGGCCGAAAGGAAACAAAAGTCACTAAGGCCTAAATTATTTTGTACCTTGCAGTATTCAGTAATGCTAGTTATAAAATGTGTTAATGTTCCATACGTCTGAGCATACTGTAAATATGTGGTCTAGAAACACCTTTTGTATTTACATTTTTGGTTGATCCATTTTGTCTTTATTCAGTTTGAGTTGTTGCCAAAATGTTTAATTAATAATATTATTATTGGGAATGGGTTATACAGTATATATTGAGCATGTACTGACAGTTGTCAATACCTTCATGCACTTGGTAAAACTTAAAAAAACTTCAAACAATCCGACTTGCTTGTTGATCATCTTTAAAATTAGACCGGTCTCACTGGGACACAAAAAGACATCTGGCACATCGAGTACTGCAGAATCTCTGAGATCACAAAATAACTCGCTGATTGGTGGTGTCTAAGTGAGTGGCGTCCTGCAAGCTGAGGCGGGTGTTTGTGTGTTTGCAGGGAGCTGAAGGAGGTGACAGGAGAGTGGTTCCTGGAGGAGCGGTCCAAGCGCTTTGAGCAGGGAGCGCCGAGCAGCGACGTCATCAAACAGACAATCATGAGCAGCCTGACCGGTGAGTTCCACCCCCCGTGGGTCCTGTTTCCCAAACTATAAGGATTATGTCGAGTAGAAGTAGGATATTTTCTGCATCAATAACATGTTGTTGATTACCAGTCACAGATAAAAAGTCAACAGAGAACCTGTCAACACCTTCTGAGTTGGAGAAAGCCGACACCCCAAGATCCAAAAGAAGTGCGATAGTTAACATTGTTGCCAGGAGGAAAGGGTAAGCACAGGAAGAGCCAAACATACGTGTAGAGGTTCCCAATAATAGCTTTTGTTTGAATAACACAGCATGTGCAGTAAAGAGAGTTCACAGGATGAAATCAAACTTGCCTCAGCTCAAAGGCATGAGAAAAGATCACGGGGGCACTCATTTGATCTTAACCACACTTATATATTATATATTTGGCAAAGCAACAACTGGATTGTACCAGCTTCTACCGCTCCACAGATGCACTCTCCATCGTCATGAAGGCATCAAAGTGATTTAGTCCAACATCGTTAAAAATAATAAGAAGCTGTGATTATTTCATAAGTGACTGATCTGACTAATGATGTTGTCATTAAAGGAAATATTAAAGATCATTAAAGATATTAAAGATCATGAATAACTATATTATAAGTATATTGTAGCATTCAATATTGAATGAATGAACAATATTGACTCATTTTATATAAATCTAGATCTGCATCATCCACAAACAGTCGATATGCCAGAATTTTGACAATTAACTAATTGCACTTGCAAGAGCCAATTAATTAAACTTCAATAATATGTACTTTGGCACAGTGCTGGTTCAAATTCTATATTTTTCTGTCATGCTGGTGTGGCACAGATTTCTATTTACATGAAATCACTTGCACATTTATATATGTTATTGGAAATGTAAAGTATTCCAATTCTACATTTCTATTTATTAATTTCTACATTATTAAATGTGAGACCCTGTTAAGTCAGCCTTCATTGAGTCTGACACTCACAATGAACATATCGCCACCTTGATGTTAAGCAGGTAGAAAACCACTTATGTTGTGGAAGTAATTAATCACAATAATGTATCGGCGGCCTGTTCTAGATTTCCCCTGCGGGATGCACCCTCTGGAGGTAGGACTTAGATAATCTTGATGAAGCAAAGACACTCTGTGTAATAACTCCGCAACAATGGACATGACTGACTATCTATAGTAAAGAGTAGATAAGAGGCTTCCTGTGTGTGTGTGTGTGTGTGTGTGTGTAGGAGGATGAAGATGGATAAAAAAGGCAGCCGATCGGCCATGAAGCCGGAGAATGGTGTCGACAGCGCAAGTGGCAAGTCTGTATCGGATGGAGACGCTCAAAGCATGAGAAGTGTTGGCTCTGCACCGAGTCCACGTTCCAACAGGTGTCCATCCCTACCTACAAACAGACTGATGTGTGTGCTGTATACAGCATATTTAAAATAATATATTATTCAAAAAAATACAGTCCAAAACAGGATCTTATAAGGAGTGACATAAATTAGATGAAAATTGTTTTGATCTCTATGTATGTTTTTGGATAGATAAGAATTCTCTCATCAGTGGCACTTCAACATGTGACTAGAGACTTTTATTTTGTGCATTTAGGTGCCTTGTTAAAAAATGTCTTTTTAAAAAGTCAACACGTAAAAGCCAAATATTTCAATAGAAATGTAGGTTACAGATAAAAAGAGAAGTGTCACGTTAACAAATCTATTAGTATCTCGTGTTAAGTGTTTCACAAAAATGTAACCCTTAAATGTAATGTCATTTCATGATGAAAGATGAAGGGAATGTCCCATGTGTTAAATGTTTTGATGACTGGTTCCTGTTGTGTTTCCAGGGCCGGTTCCAACGCTTTGGAGTCCTCGGGGACGCCCACCGTGCTCAATAACCTGCGCTCCCAAACTCCAGATGCTCCCAGCGACACCCGGAGGGTCAGGGTCAGCAACTGATACACACACTCGCACACATAGACCCACGTACAGCACCGCGCTGGGGGAACTGTGCAGTTTAAACATCCTGGGTGTGTTGGATTCGTTTTTGCACACAGCCTGATGGAGCGGAGAGCGTTGCCAGCGGTCACTCTGGTGACCGTGTGCCGGAGAAAAAAGCTCCCGGCCATCACAGAACAAATTCTGGCACCCCGACAATCTCCGTGTCCAGGGCATCGGTTTCATCAGGTATCAATGCCTTTTTTTAAAATTTTGCTTCATGTTGTCTCACAGCTTATTAGCTCACAACCATTTCAATATCTGAGTCACAGTATTCCGGTGAGTCAGAGGCAGCCGCATCATATCATAGGTCGCGTGAGACGGTACAACGAAGGCTGTGCACAAAAACTCAGCGGCTCACATTATTAGCTTACAGCCCCGGGACTGCTGCTGCTCTGCTAGAAACTCTCCACTTTTTCACAAGTGTGACGATCTCCACTTTGTCTATTTCAGCTTCAGATCCTTTGTGTGTCAGGATGTGCTCTAAGTGGCTCGATTAGTGCCGTAAGCTGGAAGAGAGGCGGGTGACCACTTATGCTCGTGCTCGTGTCAGATCATACGCTCAGTATTGACCATTTTGATGTGTCATTGTATTTCCAGTTGGATGATATATTTTGAATAGCCCACTATCCTTGCACTTGTCTCTGACTGTATTCATAGTGCTGTGCCATAACTGTCGTTTGAATGCGCTCCAAAGATATAGTTTGTCTCTGCAAGAGACCTCAGATCTTCATGCTCTGATTCTCTCTTTTCAAAGATTAATGCATAAGCTGCCTGCTGCAGATTTTCCTTCTTATTTACATTGCAAAATCGTACTCCGCTTCCCTTTTTTTGGGCCCATTTGTATTCAAGAATGCTTATTTTGGGATATGCAGTATGCTGGCTCTAAAGGTTAATATATGCCTTACAGCTCCAAAATGAATTTGTAGTTGATCTGAATACAAAAAAAGCTTTTTTAAACCACAAAACCCAAGCCAAGCAAAGTGGAGGAAGGTGTAATAAACATAGTTCAGAGCAAAGAGCGCACTAATGCCTCCTCTCAAACGGCTGTTACAGTCAGTAAGGCTTCACTGACCTACAGCGTTTGTGTGTCAGCGTAGCACACACACCCTCTGGTTCCCCTTAGCTAACCACTGCTTCCTGTAGCATCGTGAATAGAAACCACAGTAAAACACTGTAATCTGCCAAGAAACACTCTTCTATAGAGACAGATCAAAAGCTTCTTGTGTGTGTGTGTGTGTGTGTGTGTGTGTGTGTGTGTGTGTGTGTGTGTGTGTGTGTGTGTGTGTGTGTGTGTGTGTGTGTGTGTGTGTGTGTGTGTGTGTGTGTGTGTGCATGTACAATAACACATGTTTGATTTAGTTTTTTCCTTGGGCATACAACAATTTTTAAAATGTATTTAAGTTTAGTTAAGTTAAGTTATAATTGACAGCTACCGACTAGAAGTGAAATGCAGCTTTTCCCTAGCTGCTCTCAACATTCATGATGTTCCCCCAACCTGCAGAGAATAATTAGTTTCTACTCTTCTACTGTCTGCGCTCATTGTTTCTCTATTTGCCTTCCGGGTCCCTCCCTCCCTTCAAAATCTTTTTTTGTCCATCCCACACCCCCGCTTCCCTCTCCATCCTCCCTGCACCAGATCACAGCCGCTCGGAGATGGACCTGTCAGCTGCCGGGTCTGAACCCAGCGAGGACGCCTTCAGTCTCAGGAGCCGCTCGGTCCCCGGGCTCAACGAAGCGGTGAGCCGCTCCGGTGCTTTCCATCTTCCTCCTTCAGCTGTAACTCCTCACACCGCATAGATTTTCCAGTAGCCTTTTAACGCATACATCCACTGAGCCGTGTGTCCGTATTGAGCTCTAGGTCTGAGCTGATGATCAACGTGAGGCTTCAGATGTGTAGATGGATGTTAATTTAACCCCAGAGCTCACTTCAAAGACCACAACAAGCTGCTAAATGGCTGTAGGCTGACAACAGGTGGAGGATCTGATGGTCGGTATAGGGCTGCTTTGTCTCCTTTTTACGCAATGATCATTTGCAAGCTCACACACACACACACACACACACACACACACACACACGCAGAGCTACATTTTATTTTCTTGCTCATCCATTTATTGTCACTACTTTGATGGAAACCCAATGGGATTGGGGATTTTTCATGTAAAAAAACAAGTAAACAAATTACAGTACCCTGCCCTGACTTGTCTGGTTGGATTTATGGAAGCTGGCTGCTTCCGCCCACACAAAGCTGCTGTGTGGAAAACTGCCCTTTGTACCAAGACGCTTTGGCCTGCTTCCCAAATGGCGTCTCCTTTCTGATTAAATCTGAATGCCGTTGTTCGCAGGAGTTTTCTGATGAGGATGTGGAGGAAGACATTGATGCCCTGATGTCAGCTCACAGCAAGACTCCCGGCCGACGCCTCAGCAACGCTGTGTCGACGGTAACACCCATGAACAACCCAGTGCAAACATAACCTTATCAAAAGCAGATTCTGGGAGGCGATGTGTGTTCGCATACAGTGCAAACATGTGAATGTGCTGAAACACTCCCCATCACCTGATGTGTGGTGTAGTGCTCACTGCCTACGTTCTGTTGTGGACAGTGTAAACAATGATTCACAAACAACTTCCTCTGGCGTTGTAAACTTATCAAGCCCGCTGGGTTCACGTAACATTTCATAATGTGAAAGATTGCTGTGGCTATTAGCTATTATGTGTGTGTGTGTGTGTGTGTGTGTGTGTGTGTGTGTGTGTGTGTGTGTGTGTGTGTGTGTGTGTGTGTGTGTGTGTGTGTGTGTGTGTGTGTGTGTGTGTGTGTGTGTGTGTGTGTGTGTGTGTGTGTGTGTGTGTGTGTGTGTGTGTGTGTGTTTGATAAAGCAGGGCTTTGTCCAAGTAATGAAAGGCCAAATAAGAACTTGTGTCATTTATTTAATAGTACAGTTCCCTTCACCGGCCAGACTCCTTTGTTTCATTCTTACAGAAAGCCTTGATGTTATTCTATTAATGAATTAATACATTTGAGCAATACACATACAAGATATTTGCCAGTTTATTAAGTAGACTTAATTAAGACTGTTGTCAATCTTACCTTAGCAAAGATTATTATGTTTAATTAAACCTTTAAGAAAGGTGTTGGTCCATCTAAAAATGATTGTTATGGGGGATGTAGTTTGAGGTGCTATAGACTTGCTATTTTTAAACTACTCTCATTTATACATGTGGACAAAATACTAGTATCAGTGGGCTGATACAAAAGCTTAGAATTATTTGGTTTTTAGGTATTTGGTCTTAAAACAACTGGCGGAATAATAGGATGAATAGTTCTGAAGGCATTTTACTCCAAACTGCATAAAGTATTTCCTTCATCAGGTGGAGCTCGATAAAGTGTCCGTAGATTACAGAAACCAATAGGATTCATCCTCTTGGGACTTTCAAGGTCTGTAGGAAATGCAATTACAACCATTGTAGGTATATCTCAGTCTCCATCATTACTTGGGCTACAAAACTACTGTGGCTTAGGGATATGAATCAAACATTTAAAATAATTACTTCCTATTGAAATAGTAAACATCACAAAGGAACTACCCATCTTCCTTATTCTGACTATTGCCCTGTTTTGTGGGTGTGTGTGTTTATGTCGAGTGGTTACAGAAGAGTTGTAATCTTTGTGGTTTCATCTGATAATCACCATGGTAACCATATGTTATATAGTTTCTGGCTGTGCTCCTGTATCTTCTCCTCAGGGGATGGGGCGTGGGGGTCTTGTGCTCTGAGTCTGCTGTCATGGATCAAAGATCTAAGACCTGTCTTCTTTTTCCTCTTTTTTATCCTGTCTACATCCGTCCTCCTACCTTCCTTCCTTCCTTTTTTCCTTCCTTCCCTCCTCTATATCTTATTAATTAAAATGCTGCTAGTCTTCCACTCCTGGCTCAGAGAGAAGGTGGGGGTACCTCAATATCCCCGACTCTGATGCTGAGACTGTAAGTCTTCCGTTTCCACATCTGTGCATGCCTTTTTATTCACCACTATATGATAAAACAATACAATGGAGCAACCAAACCATCAGACCACACATATCCAGCATTCATTAATGTATACCGAGTTTTTTAGTGCGTGTAATGTTGAATTCAGTTTGTGCTCACACCTGTTTTTTTTTATGTAATCAGAGCTACATCTATTTAAGTCTTTGCTCCCTACATTGAACTTTTGGTCATTAATCACACTGGCTCCCAGCATGATGGAAGTGAGGTGGAATGTCACAGCAGGAGAAACACACTGTGGCTTAAATCTGGGTTTCTTATTGCTGCCCCCTCCGGATAGTCAAATTATTATCAGTGGATTGTACCATTTAAATCCTTCCCAAAGCCACAACAGCCGTGCGTGAAACCACCTGCAGGCTTTGTAATGATTGGAGTCTTTTATTCATGAAATGGGTTTTGCAAGTAGTCAACATGAGGAGGCATAATGCCCTCTTCAACATCTTTAATTCAGCAATCTATAAAACTCAGTGTCCAACTGTCAATGAGAAATGAACTTTTGGCTGGCACAGCTAATAATGAAACCACATGATTGCCAGCTTCCATTCTTCTAACACATTTTGAAAAGCTGACAAATATTTGTTACTATTTTTTCTATTCCTATTACTATTTGTTTTCTTTTTTTTCACTAAGAATCATTGCAACATATATTTTTGACGGTGTTAAAATCACATTACAGTAGACAATCAGTATACAATCTTTTGGGGATGCAGATGCAGAAATGTAAAAATGAATCTTGTTTTCATAAGTCTTACACTCAACATTACCATGTATTGCAACAGATTGAAGTTCATAAAAGGATGCAACTGTTTCATTTATAATTTCTTTCATCAGCGTTCTTTAATGCTTTAGATGTTGTTGTTATCTTTCTCTTTTTTGCTTTATACCTCATGAGCTGTTTCCTTTCCTCCCCTCTTCATCTCTCCTTGAGCTTCATCGCCACCTCTCTTATCTTTGTTCTTTTCCTAACAGAGTAGTATAAACAGCATGATGAGCATGTATAGTGAGACTGGTGACTATGGCAACGCCCGGGTGAGCGGCGAGATCCTGCTGAACATCAGCTACAGCTACAAAACCGGTGCTCTCAACGTCCTGGTGAAAGAGTGTCACAACCTGGCAACAGGAGACGAGAAGAGGCAACGCTCTGACACGTGAGAGTGCAAACACACAATCAGTCTTCTTGATGGCTTACTCGCATTTCCAAGTGGTGTGACTGGTCCAGCATGTGTTTAAGCATGCAGGCCCAGGTGATTGTCCATGTTGTTGGATTTAACAAGGATTCACCTCCTCCAGCAGAGCACTATTGAGTCACTGTGTTCTGTCCACGGTAGATATGTGAAGACGTACCTGCTGCCGGATACGTCACGACAGAGCAAGAGGAAGACGAGCATCAAGGCCAACACCATTAACCCTGTTTTTAATGAGAATCTCAGGGTCAGTGGCTGAAAATCTCAATGAACTTAGAACGAGGAATCAAACTGAAAGTATTTCAAACTTTTATACCAAAAAGTGTGTTTTTTCTGTGTTGTGCAGTACGTGATCAGCCACTCTCAGCTGGAGACTCGGACGCTGCAGGTGTCCGTGTGGCACCACGACCGGTTTGGACACAATAGCTTCCTGGGGGAGGTGGAGCTGACCTTCGACTCCTGGGAGTTTGATTCTCAATTAGAGGACTGGTACGCTCTGCAGCCCAAGGTAGAAACCAGAATCAGGGCGTTATCACACATGCTGGGGTTCGTTTCAGCTACGTTACAAGCTGTAGTGTGAATCATGAATAATGTGAACTGTGTTTGTATAGGCGGAGAGTAATATGGACTCCTCGATGCAGTACAAGGGAGAACTGACCGTCGTGTTGAAGTACATACCTGCAGAGAAAAACCTCATGCTGCCCTTGGACCAAGTGCAAGGTCAATGTATAAATGTGATGACCGATAAAATACACCCTTTAAATTGTAACTGATAGAAATTCATAAATTATAAACTTCTAATTACGATCTAATTCATTTATACATTTGTAGCTTGTTGAAGATTAAAATATAAGTTACTCTTTTCTTTGTTAAAACCACATGATTATTATATAAATATATATACTATGTCCTGAATACGCTGCTCCCTCCTCCCGTAGTGAAAAAAGGCTTCCTGAAAAGCAAGAAGACGAGCAGCTTCACTCTGCCCAAAGGGGGCATGGTTGAGCTGCTGGTCAAAGGAGCCAAAAATCTCACTGCGGTCAAGTCTGGAGGCACTTCAGATCCGTTTGTGAAAGGGTGAGATGGTTTCTTCATGGGGTTGTAAACTTTTGAATGTGAGACTACTGAATGGTTTAAAGAAGGGGGGCACAAATTAAGTCAAATCTCCTCACTTTTAAAGCGACGATTCTAAGAAATTACAATTGATATATTATGCAATTGTTCTTCGTAGTAAATTAATTCCAAATAGGGCAGAGTTGATAACCAAGTGGTTGGGGTGCATTCCACATGGAGGCATTGCTCCATGTCTTTCACTCCATTGTCCCTGTCAAATACAGACATAAACATGTCCCATAATGGAATAAATAGGTACTATTTGTAACTCCAACTATCTTGCAAAGACATGTAAAGATAAAGAGACAATGGGTCCTCGCCCTAAAACACAGAGACTAAACGATGTTGTGCCCATTTTGCCCTGTCGTTTTTCTCCCCGTGCCTCCCTTGTTACATAAAATGAGATTTTGTAAAATCCCAACCTTGAGTGTCATGATTTAAAATTGTCCTTTTCCCAGATACCTCCTCCCTGACACCAACAAGTCAACTAAGCACAAGACGGTGGTGGAGCGACGCACTGTGAACCCGCAGTGGAACCACACCTTCACCTACTGCGGCCTGCAGCCAGGAGACCTCAACAACGTGTGCTTGGAGCTCACCGTGTGGGACAAGGAAGCCCTGGCCAGCAATGTCTTCCTGGGCGGAGTCAGGCTAGGAGCTGGTACAGGTGTGTGAAGGATTGACAGCACAAGACATCATAAGCATAGAGTTTTGTACTGAATGTCTAATAAGATGATAGAAGCCTTTGTAACTTTGCAGTTTCTCCATTGGCTTGAGAACTTTGAGGAAGCTGATTCTTATCTGCGTGAATAATCTGGGCTGTAATGTTTTCTCCATAAACACGAACTTTTGATGAGATTTACTGAAAAATGTCATTTATTGAATGAATATGTGTTTAAAGGAACCACGTATTGAGCATCTATGCATATGCATCTATCTATAAACTGTATTCTTTTTGTATTGTTTTGAAGTTAACTACAGATCTACTAACAGGACTTCATGTTTTATCCAGAAGTGTTTACCTCAGGGCTCGCTAGTAACACAAATATTTGTGTTTTTGTTCCCCATAAGGCAAAAGCTATGGTAATGATGTGGACTGGATGGATTCATATGGGGAGGAACAGCGGCTGTGGCAACGCATGATTGAAAACCCAGAAATCCCTCACGAGTGTACTCTGATGCTACGATCCAGCATGCGCAAGTGCAACACATGAGCCGGATGGAATAACAGTCGAGAGAGGACAAAGTAGAACCAATGTGAGAAGAAGATGTGACGTGAAGGCAGAGGGCTGGAGAAGTGGAAAGCTCAAGAAAAAAGAAAAGTGTCCAGGACTGTTCACTCATTAGGGAATAGAGATGGTGCTTCTGCCCACTTATGCCCCCTGATTTACCTTGTTCAGCCAGTCATGCCTTACATACTCCTTACATCCATATTTCCTGCCCTCCAAAGCATCCCGTCTTTGACCAAGCACTGCTGTTTACAACTGTAAATGATAAACATGTGTTGTGTGTAACATAGCTAGTGGATTAAGCACACACTGTGGGCCCAGATGTGTCCGTCCTCGTCTCCGTGCCTCGTGAACCAGAGTCGTTTGTGCATGTAGTTGGAGCCGACGGAGACCTTTTAGTTAAGCCGTTAGATCCGACACTGATCTGCAATTAGACTTTAACATTCCCTTTATTAGCAACCAGCTGCATCCTGGGTCACAAGACGGGGATGGGAGTCATTCCCTTATAAACAGAGGTGGAACGTGACCAACTCTTGTACTAATGTCCTCCTCAAGTAGTAGACAGAGGATAACAACTAAGTCGAAATTACAACCTTGTCAAATTTTTCAGCCTTTAATCTTCATAGCAGTGACCATATTTTATTTATAAGTGTTGTTTTAGATCTAAAGTAGTAGTATTAATAATTGAGTATCCGCCTACAGGCTGCTCTGATATTGAATGTGAGGTAAAAGTATAAATACTGACTTTGGAGTGTCCTCAAAAACAAAGACTGAAGCTAAATTTGTAGGAGATCTTGTGGATTTTCATCAGTCACTTTAAAATATGCCAAAAAATGTGTAAAACGACAGTTTCCAACCCAAAGACACTGGAATTACACAGAAATGAAACCGCACAAGATAACATATCCTCAGATTTGAGAAGCTGAAGCCATTGAATGTTGAGCATTTTTAGCCACACTAGCAATTATATTGATGATTTAATCCCTCATGAACAAGACGGACAATTTAAAGGTATTGTCATTCCATTTTTTACAGACATTTATTGGCCCCAATCCCAGGTAAAGAAGTGTCTTTAGCGTTTTTATTAGGGAAAATCTAATGACAATGTTTGTACTAAATGTTGAATACTAGCATGCTAACAGGCTAAACAAAGTTGATTAATATGGTAATATGGTATCATTATATTGTTTTGTAAACATGTCAAACCACAGCCTCACAAAGCTACTAGCATGGCTGTAGCGGTAGACTCGTGGGCCTTTTAACTCATTTAAAACCGTAAGCTAATTATTTTTCTGTTGATCAAATATCAAGTTGCTTAAAGGCTTTGAAGAGTGCTTGCTTTCCACCTCTGATTGTCAGAAAAAAAGAACCTAGAAAGGTCACACAATAACTAACGTGGATGTAAATGATCACTGTATCAGTGTGATAACAGGAAGGTATTGGAGAAACGCAGGTAGAGGAACAAAAGGAAGTCATGCAGAGCCCTGATCAAACGGATCATCAGTAAAGAAAGTGCAGGAACCCTGAGAGAAAGGTCGCTGGTTAAGGAGTGAGTCAGCACTGAGGCGGGCTGCCTCCATCTCTTAATCATGAGAAAGTGTCACTCACCTTGTCCCTGCTGCCCGGGGCTCTGCCATCCACCCTCTTGGGAGAAATCACAAATTTCACAATAACCATTCAACAGTTAATCCCTGAACAACCTTTTTCACCAAATGGAATGCTAATTTTGTCGTGCTTGCCCTCTGCTCTGAACTCCCTGAACTGTTTCCCAAAGCACAATTATAGTAATAATACATGATGCTTAATGTACAACATACTTTAGATGAGAGGCTTGTGCAATACCTGATCACCGAAGCAGCTCTTGATATACAGCATGTATCTCTGTCGTGTCTGGTTTCCAAGCATCAAACTGTATCTAAACATCTAAAATCTGTTATTTTGAAATAAATCCATCTTTCCATAGACTGGTTGCCTTTTCTGTTAAAGAGTATTTAGATGAGAGATGTCTTGGTGTAGGGATTGTTCAAATATTATTTTGTCCAAAGAGTCTTAGAAGTGCACATTTACTTGTAAAGATAAGAAACAACTCTGAGCAAAAACTGTCAATAAACCAGCAAAATGTTTATTAAATTCCACTAAATATGAAGCAACATTTAATCAGGACTGAACGAGGAAATGGATTTCTCACACGTTTGTTTTATTTAAATAACTGTGACTTTGAGAGTTTGTAAAAGTGCTCTCTGAATGACACTCTTTGGCTTCTAGCTTTTTTTCCACTTATCCAATCAGGATTATCTTGTAAATGAATCCACAATAAGGTTAGCTTTTTTACAGCTAGTCTGTGAATTGTGTGAAACTGAAAACAAATCCACATTACATCCTGCTTCTCTACATACACAAAAATGTGATCCTTCACATGTCGGAAGATTTCACAACTGCTTTTTCTCAAGAGGAGCCGTCCTTACTGAGAACATCATAACATTTTTACTGGCTTTTTGGAGCATAAAATGTCTGCCAGTAAAAGACGTTTTATTTTCTATTATCTCATGAGTATAACAATTACGTTTAGTAAGTTCACATAAGGTAGTAAAACCAACCCTCTAAGGAGTTTCTGCTGGTTGTTTGATGCTAAAACATACACTTTCATTTAGTGTTTTGGGCAAAAAAAATGCATCACATGGACAAGAACATGATTTAAAGGAAGTGTGTGTAGGATTAAGTGGTACTTAGCAGTGAGATGGCAAATACACCTGGAATTCCTTGTACCCTTCTTCACACTGAAGATTACATCATAAATGATAGACATATCCCGAATACATTAAAAACACACACATTATTCCAAATAGTGTACATTATTATTGAAGGATGTGAAGTATAAATATTGGACAGGGAAAATATGCGTGCCAGCTCATTATCTTTTTGTAAAAAATAAAAAAAGATTCTGCTTTAAAATATCAATAATAATAATAAAAGATACAGAAGACATAGGAATCAATATGATTGTAAAGTACTATGTGACCCATTGCATTTAGTGATCTCTTTCAGTAATGCTTCAGATCACACACACATTCTGCAAACAGGACTGGATGAGTTCCGGTGGGCGGGTGTGACATGAGAGGATAAAAGAAGGAGATCTGTCTGCTGTGACTGAGGAGGAGAAGGATCAAAGATGGCTGACAGTCCGTGTTCTATGATTGGCAGGTCTGGCCCGCTTCCTGCTGCAGCACCATCTCGTCCTTACGGAGGGGGAAGGTGTCGATGGTGGTGAATAATTCAGCTGCTGTAATCGGGAACGGGTAGCGTTGCTTGTCCATTCCCTGCTTATCTACCAGCACCATTTGGAAAGACCTTTGAGAAATCTGAAGCAGTAACCTAGGAAACACACATCAGCTCAGTGAGCAGCAGTGGTGAAGAGTAACAAAGTACATTTACTCTCAAGTGTTGCACTCAAGTACACATTCTAGGTACTGGTATTTACTTGAGTAAATACTTCTACTCCGCTACACCTCAGTGGTAAATGTATTTTTACTCTTCTACATTTGATAGACAGCTTAATGATTTGCAGATCAAATTTCCATCAAAACAAAACATCTACAAAAATCACTTTAATCAGCTGGAAAATCTATCACCACAAGGCTGAAATATGGTCTGTTTCTATTTTAGAAATATAGGGATCTCACAGGACAGCTACTATACAAAAATATGATGCTCTTATAGAATCTGATGCATGGCTGCAGATTAAACTCCCATCGACATATCCATAAATTAACATCAGCAGAAACTTTACCATCTACTACTACAGCATGAAAATGCAACATAGACATTTATGCAGCAGTAATATTAAGCCGAAAGCACTGACAGGGACCATTTTACTGCACAGTGAGTACTTTCACTTTTGGTGCTGCTGTGTGTGTGTGTGTGTGTGTGTGTGTGTGTGTGTGTTTACCTGAGCTGCAGGGCCAGTGCTGGAGGAAGCAGCCTGTGTCGAATTCGGCCGATCTGTGCTGGGAAGGTGCCAACCACCTCGATTACTGTGACGTGCCTCAGGTCAAGTCCACACTGAGCATGCTGGGAGGAAGATGCAGAGAGAAACGGGTACGTTTAGCATTTTCATGGCTTTGTTATTGATTTCTATGTCTACTGTCTTCCTGAGGGTATATACATTTATATTGATTTATTTAAGTTAAGTTCACCCAGATTTGACTTGTTTGGCCTTCCCTGGTCTGAATAATTTATTTGTAGAGTTGAAAAATTGAGTTGAAAATGAACAATATTTGCATATTCACATATTCTGGGTTGTATAATAAGGTAAACTGAGTGCACATAATATTAAGACCTTTTAAAAAGGTCATTTGACTATTAAAAACAATAATAGTCCAAACCACAACCCTAAACCCAAAGATATGCCATTACAATGGAATAAAATAGCAGCCAAACCCCACTTCTTGATCAACTTACCAATGGATCAGATCATCGGTTCTGCTCTGAAGGAGAAAGAACAACTCACAGGCAGACAGATTCCCCGACGGATCACTCAGGTTGTTCACAAACTTTTAACAAGGTCTCAGCTGACATCTCGTCACTTTGAAAGGTCAGGCGTCTAAAGACAGAGCTAACGGTTTGTGACGAGCCGTGGAAGCATCCAGCCTCAGAATAATCCTTATCAAAGCCGGTGTCAGTATCATTTAATCATTGCTTTGACATTTTCTGTACCACCACACACACACACGTACACACACACACGCCATACCCAGCCTTCCCCCTCTCCCGCATCCCTTCCTATCCATTTGTCTCTCTGCTTTGTCCCACTTACGCAGCAAAGCGTAGAGAGAAAATCAAACACACATCTACTGCCCTTTTGGAGACGCAAATCACTGCAGCGTTGACTTCCATCGCCTATTCCGTCCATCCTGGTCACCCAACACGCAACTGTGAGTTGTGCCTCACCTGTAGGTTTGTCATCTGGAAGCGGTAATTATGATTGGCAGCAGTTGGAGCCGAGATAACGAGGAGCCTCCGTTTCTCATAGAACTGGTCCAGCAGTGCGGCAGCTGTACGCACTCCCACGTTGATGTTCATGGCTGTGATGACATTGAATGTACAATTGAGTGATATGAGAAGATATGACGCACAGGACGAGAAGAATACAAAATCATATTCAACACAGCGAGATGCTTTGATTATTTCAGTCTGTTGAGCAGATCATCATCGAAAGAAAGCTGCAACTTTTGGTAGAAATTACTAGTTATTATTAGTTTTATTGCGACACATTCTGTCCCATCTGATCATTTATCTCACAGAAACAAAACATTTGATAGATAGGCATACAGAATAATTTGAGCCCTTTTCTCCTTTCACGTGGACCCAGATCAGCACATGTAGCATAAGACTGTTGTGTCGACTGAGCTCGCTGAATGAGACATGGAAATTGTTCCCAGAATTGACTCACACAAAATAGCTGTGTTTTTGATTCTCTATGTCAAACTGTGTTGCTTTTTTGTTTACTCAGAGCCGATGCATTGTGAGCTGTGGGGAATTTGAGTCATAAAACGATCTAATAGTAAAGCATATCTTTTACATAACATGTAACATGTCAATGGTAATATTAACTTAAATAGGAAAGAGGAGCTCAATCTGACAATACTGCAAGGACCTGTTAGTCATGCAAAGAAAAAATACAAATGGAAATTATTAACAGATATGTTTCATTCTTTTTTTAATAAATAATGTTTTGGGTTGTTCCAAATAAATCCTAATGCTGCAGTACTGGGAGTGATACCTGAAGACTGAAGGCGTCAATACGTATAGTGAGGATGCAACTACATCGAGGGAAGTGGGCAAGTAGTTTGAAGTAAATGTATGAAAGCATGAAAAAAATAAAATCTAATAATAATATTGAAACATATTCAAACTCTGACATTAAAAATCCTCTATTTCTTCACTGATTCTCTTGTGGTGTTTTCTTTGTTTGGTTCATTTTTACAAACTGCCATGAGTAATGAAAAATAAGAAACACATAAGATGACTAGTTAATAAAAGATAGAGGATAGCTGTGTCTGTGTAAATATGTTTGTGTGTGCGTGTGTGTCCATCCGCATGCAGTGTGTACCTGCACAGGTGGTGTCTGTGCCAGACCAGGTGAGTCCGTACTGACACACTCTGGCAGCGCTGCCCCGAAGCTCGTAGCCACCGGTGCAAGTGAACTCACAAGTGGTACCATAGTTGTCTGCGTCACTGTCACACTTCATGTAACCGTTGTCTGGGGGAAACAGAGCGTTGCAGCGGCGCACTGCGAAAAAAGAGAGGTACTTTTCACATAAAATGTCAGGGCACCTGACAGGCAGCTAGATGGCATTACATCAGAAAAGACAGATGAAGTTTGGCATTCCACAAATTACACAACATTTAGGGAATTGAATTTGTTTTTAGCCATACTAAAACAAATTAAGTCCTATTTGGGAATGAGTTCTGTTAAAAAAGAAATTAGTTGTAATTATCTGGAAATTAAAGGAATTGCCATGACAGAGGAAGTCCATTTAGATCTTCTTATTCTCCCTATGTTCTTATTGTACTATAGTTGATTGACTGTGCAATTATAACAAAACATGTAGCTTACACTATAAATAAATGTAATATAATTGGAACAGCCTTTTTTTCCAAAAATTACCAAAAATCCTCCTCCACAAAATGATCAAAAAGCTTTTATTAGGTCACCTCGCACTCTGACTGAGAAGCGGCAGGATCCTTTGTTCCCTGCGCGGTCAAACACGGTGTAGGACATCTTATGGAGCCCCTCCGGGAAGTTTGATTTCGAAGGTTTCCCTTTCAGGATAACACTGCAAAAGACAGCCTCTGCTTTAATCTTTCACAGTGATCTACCTGATCACGGATCAGCGGAATAATAACCAACAATAAGACAGGCTGGGTGCATTGAAGGGTGTTGGAAGTGAGACTGACTCTGTGAGAATGCCATCTGCAGTGTCCACGCCCTCGGGTGTCTCCCAGGTCACCCTCGCTGTCAGTTTTGCTGGTTCTGCCCACTTATCCTTCAGATTAGGACACTTGATTTTTGGAGGATCCACATCTATAGAGAAGGAGAGAGAAATATTTTTTAAACAAAGAGAATACTATATATATACTGTATACAGTATCAAATTTAAATGTATGTCTAACACAGGAAAAAAATAAAGAATAGGAAATGTGAACTCTCTTTGTCCGGAGAGGAGCCATTTTTTCCTGCCTTGCACTACACCTACATTTATACTCATTTATGAAACAATTTGATTTCAGACAAGTTGACAAAAGCACCTTCTTATTTCAAAACACTTTGATAACCTGTGGCTAATTAATAAGCAAACTACACCTCTGTGTTGGTTGAGAAAGCAGTTAGCGGGTTACTTGTTTCCAGAGACTGACTAATGAGGACTAATACTACAAATGTGTATCTTAAATATGCACGCGGTGGCAATTCACAGACTTAGACGAGGAATTTTAGATTTAATCCCAAAGGACTGAGACCAGACAAAAAGTACCCATCCTCCCAATTTTGTGGTCCATGTAAGAAACACTGTGTACTTTAGTGTAGAGAAATGCAGTAACCCATAACTACCGTTGCCTTGCAGGTGATGTTGGCTTGCGACTTTAAGCTGCAAAACTATTGCAGCTTAAATTAGAACCATTAAACACAACTACGCACATCGATTCTACAAAACAGCTGTACTTTTCGGTCACCGGAAGCATTAAAAGCATAATGATTTGAGACATCAAGACACATTTCTGTGATTAGAAGGGATCTGACCAAATATTCAAATATTTGCTTTCAGGGTCAAAAGAATGAAAGTGAATCATTGCTCTTGAGAAACTTGATTTCTCTACAAAAGGCAGGTACAGTTTTAATAGCTGTGGTACGGTGTGATTGTCCACTGTTACCGAGGACACAAGGGCACTCAACCAATTCTAAAATCCCCTGTAAGTGCAGGTCTCAGAGCCCGGCTTTAGTCATTTTCATCATCAGACTGCAGCTGCAAAAGCATGAAAAACATTTATCATTTTCTGGTGACGATTTCTGTGACTGATTACATGCACAAGTCAAGAGGCTTGGTTTTTCTTCCAAACAACAATTATATAACCTTATATTATGAGGAATACATTGTAGACTGCAGCTCACATTAAACCATGGTCAAATAATTACATGTACCATGTGTTTCTTCAGGCTACAGTCCTCCTCTTTCTGAAATGAAAAAATTACAATACACACATTCTTACCAACACACGTAGGGACTCCAGCGCTCCACGTCTTGCGGTACTGGCACGTTGCCGTCTTCTGCCCCATCAGAACATATCCAGGCGAGCAGAAGAACTCACAGCGCGAGTTGAAGTAGGAGCCGTCCGAGCACTTGTAGCCGCCATTAGGGGGCATGTTGAGCTTAGCACAGCGGATCTCTGTCAGGAAAAAGGACTCCGTGTTGAAGGGTTTGTAAAGGGATGATTTTCACAGTCATATAGTCATATTGACTATCGTCACTGGTCCAATTGGATTAAATGGGAATTACACAGCTACCCAGAATGAAAAAAACGATGTGAACCCCTTAACCTGAGCAGAGGTATTAGTAATAGTAGTAGCAATATTGGCAATAACCTTCCACGGAGGGATTTAGTGAGCCACGGTGCAAATAGTATTTTCAAAAATAAAAACATCCAGTAGATGAGATTCATCACTGCAGTCATTTACAAATTTGTTGTAAACCAATTTTGAAATACTGAACATCAGGGCAGTTTTAATTTAGGTCAAAACACCTGCTCTGATGAAGACAGTCAGATGTGGTTCACGCCTGTAGAGAAGGTCAGAACGTGGACTCAACAGCCAAGATTAACTTCTTTAAAAGAATTACCATTGGGAATCCCAAAACCTGGAATTTGTGACATTAGAACCGTCCGTGAGTGTATAAACGTATGTGTGGATGTCTGTTTTTACCTTGGCAGGCGTAGCTGGAGGACCAGTGCTTGCTGGCCATACACACCACCTCTGAGCTCTTCGACTCGTATCCCTGCTTACAGCGGATTTTGCAGCGAGTCCCCATCACGTTCCTGTAGTTCTCTCCTCTGGGCGTACGGCAGCTCACGTCCCCATGCTTCACCTTAATGGGCGCACACCAGGGGGTCCCTAAAAAAACAGGGGAAGACAGCTGCAGTGACCTGTCCTTTGACAGCACCAAGGCCATTATGTTTTTCTCTGAGGCTTTGGAGAGAGAGATTATTAATGTTTGATAAAAAGCTCTTACCTGATGACTATAAAAGGCAAGACAGACTGACTAAGTTTGGAAAATTTGGAAAATCCTCCCATCAGTTCAAACTGATATGATACGGAGAATTTCTTTTTACCTTATCTGCAATCCCATTATCCAACCGTGTCCCATGAGCCAGAGAAGATCGTCTCAATTGAGGAAAAGACATGACGATGTGAAGAATGTTGGGTTAAGGTTTGTGAGTGATAGAGGGAGGAAACCTCTGCACCCATAGTTGTGTTGAGAGTTTAGCTCTTTTGTTTTTACACTGGTTTTGCTATCCCTCGATTTAGTCCGTCAAAACATGACGTTCACTATGCAGACCGCAGATCAGTTTCACTCCGAAACGATTACGTCCTTTTTGCAAAAGTTAAATAAAGAGTTTGATACAGACGTGGCGTCTGTGTTTAAAATATAAAGACCAGTCTTTAAATACTTCCTTTAACTTTGCTCTTCTCTTGGTGGACAGCTCTGCCCATCTCTAAAAGAAAACTTATAACAAAGATTCATTATTATATACAAAGTATTTGTACAAATTTGATCAAAATCTGCTTTTAATTTCCTTCTGGCTAAGGACTGGCACTCAGATCAACACACAAGTTTAGGCTGATTTCCAGTTGGAATACAGCGAGTATTCATTACACAGTGAGCCTCCCTCGCTGCCTCTGTGTGTGTGTGTGAGTGTGTGTGTGCCTGTGTGTTGGCAAAGTTTCCACCACCCTTGCGTAAGAGAAAATAGAACTACGTTTGTACTTTTACACAGTTTGGTTTGGCCTGGACGACAATGTTCCGTGTCTTACTGACCCCGAATCTGAAGCTGGAAGCTACTTTGACTGTTGAATTATGTTTCTTTAAAGATTTTTTTTTAAACACATACTTCTAATTCTAATTCTAGATGTCTGTGTTGTTCAGCTACAATTCCTTATAATCCTACTATTTGATCAGAAAAGTATGCAATTGTATAAAAATATCTCCCTTTTTACCACACATTTTAAGCAAATGTGATTACGGGCAACCATTGGGTTGACTCAAAGGTCAGGCGATGTGAATAAGGGTTTATGGGTTATCTCTGACGTATTTATTCATCTATTGTCCTTTTTTCCGATTTTACGGCGATGAGGCTGCCAGCTCACATTCTCATGGCTTCGTACTGTGGTATATGTTGAAAATGCATTGGCCGTGTTCGACTGAGCATGAATTCACCTTTATATCTACGGGAATACCAGTCCTCATCGTCTCCATTTGGGTACTGTCCTGACCCTGGGGATGGAAGAAAAGAAGAAAAAAGCCACTAATGCAACGACGAGAGCCGCATCCAAGACCTTAAGCAATGTTTGAAAGCATGTTCCTGTTTGGACCTCTTTGCCTTTTTTCTTCATTGCAAACAGCATCTAAACACGCTTACAAATATTGCTTAACTTGTCAGCTGAACCAGACTCTGGGGGGGATCTGGATCTTTTAGACGGGCAGCATGCACTAGTAATACATCACAAAAGATCCCACCTGGTTTGGAAAAATGAATTTGTTTAACACACACATTCATTCTTATCAATCCAGATTAGCATTTTTCTTCTTCTTCATTTTTTCTATTGCATTTGTTCCAAAATAGCTCCCATAGATCACACTTACCATTTTAATCAAACTTTTCCAGTGAACAGATGACTCAGACAGAGAAATTACATTGCAACCATAAAATGGAGGCATTCAAGGGGAAGTGAAATATTTCTCAGTGGTGGTTGCGGTACGGTGGTGGAGGACACACTTCAGTGATTGTCCTAAAAGACAAATGTGAGGGGAATTGCAATGAGCAAGCAGGATTATTTGAGAAAAGAGGACAAAGGGATGGCGTCAGGAAGCAGTAGAAATGAAGAGTAAAGAGGAAATGTGTGAGGAAGGGGTTAAAGTAGGGGGAAGGGTGTTCAACATTGGTCTGGGATGTTATGAAGCCCAGAGTGAATGTGTCCTCTGTTCAGGATCTTCAAGAGAGGAGTGTTCAAGCCTCCTTCAGCTTCCTATACCAGCCGCATGCTGGTCAATGAACCTCATACTAAGAGCCCGCCTCACGTCCCGTTCCCTCCATTCCTCATCAAGGCTTTTCTCTCACTTCAATAAAAGTTGTCTGGACCGAAACCCTGAAAGTCATCTAATGCAAACTCTCTCACGCAAACACACACACACACACAGGATTTAGGGATTCAACTCGGGTCACACAGCATGGATTGTACAGAGAAAACCCACATACTGGGTGAGTCAGATTTAGCATTCTAATGGGAAAACGTCAACGTCTGCTTCCTACAGGAGGGAGTAAGAGAGACAGAGAAAGGTATGGAAAAGGAATTACAGGTGTGAGATTGTGTGTGTGTGTCTCCTCCAAAGTCAACATTAATTTGGGCTTCATGGGCCGGAAAAATAATGAGTTCTGTAACAATTCCATGCAAGCAAACAAGATACAAAAGCCAAAAGGATCTGGAAAGGAATTGGCTGAGAGGATAAGCTTTCTCTCTTTTCTTAAGATGCAAAAATCCCCTCAAGAAACTAAGTCATGATCCTGCCATAAAGCTGCAGATACTATTGATGTGCTCTTTTCCTACAATAACCATTTCATGTATTTAGTGCCAAGTCAACCATTGTGCTCTGGATTTAATGATGGATTCACAGGAAACAATGGTTTCCCACGTGTTTTTGTTTCATTGATATCATCCCTACTATTTGCTGACAACTCTGTTAACACCCTGATTGAACTGTATGAAGCCAACACTGATGCAAAGCTGATATTTCCTTCTGCTGCTTCACATTAAAAACATGCAAGTTTGAAGCAGCCCCCAGGAAACATAACAACAACATGAAGATAAAGGGGGAAAATGTCTGGCGGAGCAGAGCATGAAGTCGGTACCCCTTGTTGTTCTTTGTTGACATGGGTAAGCAGAGTAAGAGACGCTGCAGTGTTTAAAACCATAAACCCCTGCAGACACCCGTTTTAACAGCATTGTTTCTTTCACTTGTGTGTTTTAGTTGTCAATACTCAGCAATAATATTTCTGTATTTGAAGACTGACATAACCACCACATAACTGTTTACAACTGTTTTTGAACTGTATTTTGTTCACTATCTTATTCATATTTACGTCCCTTGGGAACTGGTAGTCTTTTCCAATTCAGTTTAGCCAAATCAATGGAATGCAGAAAAAACAAAGTCAGTAGCAGTAGGCATAAATCCCAGGATGATTTAATAAATATCTCTCTTAAAGAAAATGGCCCTAAACTCTGGTCTAAATATCTTAGAATAAATCAATTGTGCCTCCAGTGGATATCAAATGGAACAGAGGTATATTTCAACTTGTGTTGAAGTAGAGTTTCCCAAGGTAATTGTCCAAGTATGAAGCAGAAAATGTGCATGATTAAACAAAACTCAAACAAATTTGTTCTGCAGGGTTGAGAGAAATAAGACACCCACGCATTTTTAAATTTAGGTGGCACTATCCACATTTCCTTGACCATTCCTTAATGGTAGTACGCATATTTAAACAGTTGCTGCTGTTACTTTTCTAGCGAGGTTGGGCTGGAGATACAACCATGACACTGCATTTGGATTGAATTGTCGAAGCCTGACTAGTTCCTGTTAATAAAAGCACTTGAGATTCAAACAATACAAAAAAACGAAAAGTTGATCCGGTGATGAGTTGGGATCAGCAGACAACATCACTTTCCTGTTCATCTTCTGCAAATTGGATCTCGGCAAGAAAGATGTCAAAATGTTAATGATGCAGTAAGCGTATGAATCTCATCCTCCTGACGAACCTCTGGGAGCTTTGAATTACAGGGACCGATAGCCAAATTAGCTTTTTTTTCTGCGGCTCTGTAACACAAGCCGTCACCATGTGGGAGCTCATTCCCTGTGAGTAGCTACAGGCCAAAGAGAGCAGAAAATAAAAGAGGATCCCATTCCTTACTCGCTGGATTCAAAATGCTGCGATTACAGAGTGACATTATTCGTTTTGGAGCACTAATGATGTGTCCAAGCACATCAGCATTTTCTGACCTTGAGGAACAAACTGCTATTTTTATCTCTCATAGCACTCTGGACTACAGTGACGTTTACTACAGTAGGTGAGTATTTACACTAATGAGCCATATTTGTATTTATATATTGAAATCATAACTGATGCTTCATTTCAACAATATTTATTTCTGAACGTGTTGCTTGCGTAGGATGAGGAGTCACTTTGCCTGAGAGACACAACATTTAATAACAAGGGTTAGCACAGTTCATTGGGAATGATTCATTTAGATAGTGTTCAGTAGATACAGAGTTATAAACCTGCATTAGGCTGCTTGATTAATACAGCATTTATCTGTCTGCTGCAGCTGCTCTAATCAATATATTTGCATAAAAAATGGACAAAGTCCATGAATGGGTTTGATTGTAACAAACACGCAGTGAATTGCCTGCAGTTGGCAGAGTGAGCACCGGACCAACAGGCTTCAGATGAAGACTGATGTTGCTTGTGATGGATACGTAGGTAAGTAACTTTAAGTCTTTATTTCTGGCTCAACTGAACACTTATTATAGGGACTGGAACGTTGTGGCCGTTCGCTTTTTTTACTCCCCGAGTGTGGATGTATATTCCCTGACTCAGCCCAAGAATCCTGGTGGAAAATGTTATCTGACTTTAATGACTACTTGCTGAAGAGGTCTTTTTAACAGTATGAAGCAAAGTAGAACCTAATCTAAAAAAAAAGGCATTCTGAAGCCCGGGCGGTCAGTTTTGAAGCATGCACACGCAGGCTCAACAATTCGACTGGTTAATTGACCACCAAAAACCAAACACACCCCTGTAAAATAAACCCCTCATAAACACACACTCACACAAGTACAGACCAGAGACGACTCTCAGAGCAACAGGCAGTTTTTAGTCCTTGTGTTCATGTTTCAGCCTGTATGATCATACAGCAGTCACTCTCCAACCATTCACGGGCACATTGCCACTGTGACTACACACAAGCACACACACACTGTTCCATCCAGACTTGAGCTTTGAAGTGTTTTCAGCTCCTCTCTGACAAGCTCTTGTCTAACCAACGATATCTGCATGGTCGCTATGTTCTTACATTGGATGCCTTTCCTCAGTGTGAGCCGGATACAGTCAGTTGTAAAACCACATTAATCAATGAACTGTCAATAAAAGGTGAGGAAGGGTCACTCATAAAATATCCTGGAGTCCGTGGTAAAGTCATCGTATGTGTTGTTTTATTGACCCGAACATTTGAAACCCCAACGATTATGAACTCACAATGATGAAAAAATACAGTTAAACAGGAAAAAAAACCCAGAAAATATATAATTGGGGACTTTGCAGGAAAAAAGACTCAGAAGACTGATTGCAGGATAAACAACAGCCAAATCTTCCTGCTGATTAATATAATGACCAACTATAATTCATCAGTACAAAACTACAGCCCCTTTGCGGTGGTTTAATCCGAAGATTCGGTGAAAAGCTCGTTGTGAGCACTACAAAGAGGGCCAAAATGTAACACAGCACCCACACTACAGTCGCAGGGCTTTCATCGGGACCACAGACTGAGTTCTGTGCAGTGAAACGTCCCCCAGATGCACACTGCACTCCCCCCGCTGTCCACCCACTCCACGGAAACACCCCCGCCCTTCACCAGATACAAGAAAAAAACAGCTGTGAGGACAAGGAGCCTCAGATGAATGCAACATAAAAAACATTCACCCAATACAAAGAGTTCCGTTTATGTTTACCCTAAAAATGCATCCCATCCCATTCGCTCCCACCAGACGGTCTAATGTGCTCGATCATGTCCCCTCGTGCGCGGTCCCCGTGCGCGGTCCCCGGGACACGGCCTCGGGACGTCCGGGAAGGTGACTGAAGGGTCTTTGTGACTTCCTTACCTTCGTAAGCGCAGCAGAGGCAGAGCTGGACGGACAGGAGCACCAGCGGCCACACGTCCATATCGAGCGCGTGTGAAGGAGGGAGCTCTCGCAGGAAACCTTCCAGCGCATTCCTGCCTCCCAAAGGCCCGCCTCTCGCTCCCGATCCGGACACCGGGGAGGATTCTCCGAGCGGAGTCGGCCCAACGAACCCCCCGCAGGACGCGGCTATCTGCTAATGTAATAGACTGCTTCTAGAGGCTCTTGTGTGTGTTCAAACGAGTTACTTACTGTAAGGAAAAGTCTAAGGTACATTTAAGGAGTGGTGGAAGAATGATAAAGATAGAAATACGATGTGCTAAAAAAAAATACTCCATCACAGGCCTGGAGGCCTGAAATAAGGATCGTTTCACAGATCGGATCATCTCACGTTGTCATGTTATTATAGATATTTGTGTATTCTGTATTAAAATATGCACGGCACTCTTCTACACCTGATAATCAGTTTCATACACTAACTAACACAAAAACACAGCAATGAAGCTGATTGTGTGTGTACGGGTGTGGGGGGAGTTCACGCATGAAGGTGTTGAAGGGTTTTTTGATTGGTCAGAAAACAGGAAGTGGAGACGTTTGGTGAAGAGACCGTGAAAGCATCTCAAGATTCAAGATTTTTATTTATGCGATGCAGTTTAACAGGTTACTCTTTACAATGAAATTCTTATTTTGCTATGCCCTCCTTCCACAAAGCTACATGTAAAAAGAAAAATACATACATATATATTAAAGCAATAAGGTATGACAGGCTGTACTTTATCAGCCAATAATGTCCAATAAACAGTTTGAGGATGTAGTTAAGCAACCCTCGAACTGTTACATTATTGAAGATAAAGTACTGCCTCAAGTACCTAATTGCTTTTATAACACGGTTACCAGCGAAATATACAGGCTATACATGTATATATATATATATACATACAATATGTACATACGCTAAAGTGCACCAATCGTTTTTGCCAATATTGCACAAGAATTGGTGACATGAATGTTCTCATGAGGTCAGGTGATCAAAACGTCCGTTGACTTCATCTTTGCTTTACTTTGATGTGGTGTTACAGCCAATGATTAAGAATAAGATTGTCTGGGTTACGTTTAATTGTCTTTAACTGTTGTTTATACAGACTTACATTCAGCAACAGTGTTCATTTCGTACCTTTTTATATTTACGCCCATGAGTGCAGAGATTTTCTCAGGCAGCAAATGACACTTTGGTGGGGTAGGATTTTGATGCAGAATTCACAGTCTGAACATTGGATAAAGTTTGTACATATTGAAAGACGGACTAATGCTTCTGAGTTCTGGTATTTATATTGAATTTGTTGACAGTAGTAATATAACAGGGGTCCTCCATGGCCTTTGTAATGAGTCCTTGTCCTGCCAGTTGAACTGTACTTTGTTCACACGTTCAGTGCAGATCGAGGTACTGAGGCAGAACGTTGTCCCAGAACTGCTGCGAGTCGTCTGGTTTCTTCTCTCCTGCAGCGCTCCGCTTGGTCCTCGCTGCTGGTTTGGGTGTTTCTTTACTGTGTTTGTATTTACTGTCGGGAGGCAAATCCTGCATCTTTTTGTTTTTTGTTGATTGGACCTTTTTCTCCTCCTCCTCCTCCTCCTCCTCCTCATCCTCATCCTCTTCCTCCTCTCCTTTCTTTTCATTCTCTTCCTCCTCTCCTTCCTCTTCATTCTCTTCCTCCTCTCCTTCCTCTTCATTCTCTTCTTCCTCTTCTTCCTCTTCTTCCTCTTCCTCCTCTTCCTCTTCTTCTTCTTCCTGCTCCACAGATGAATTTCCCTCTTTTTCTTTCTCATCATCTTGCTCTTTAGCGTGTTTCTTACCACGTATAGTGCTTGCAGCATTTACTTTTTCCTCACTCTCCTCCTCTTCTCCATCTTCATCGTCTTTGTTAGCTTCTTCCTCACTTTCCCTAGAATCATTAACTTTTTTTTCTTCAAGGCATTCCTGTTTTGTTTCTCCTATTTGACTTCTGAGATTTTGAGCCTTTGTTTCATTCTCCTCTTCCTCTTCATCCTCCTCCTCTTCTTCTTCATCATCATCATTGCTCTCCACCATCATCTTTCTGGCCTCAATACTTCTCTCATTCATCTTTATTTTTTCCTCCTCATCATCTTCTTTCACTTCCTCTTCTCTTTCCTCCTTTGCTAACTCTCCTTTGCCATATTCTTCTTCCTCCTCTGTAAACCCCTCCTTACTTTCCTCTTCCTCCTGACCCCCTTCTTCCTCCTCACCCTCTTCTTCCTCCTCTGTAAACCCCTCCTTACTTTCTTCTTCCTCCTGACCCTCTTCTTCCTCCTCGCCCTCTTCCTCCTCCTCTGTAAACCCCTCCTTACTTACTTCTTCCTGCTTAATCTCTTCTTCTTCCTCACCCTCTTCTTCCTCTGTAAACTCCTCCGTACTTCCTTCTTCCTCCTCACCCTCTTCTTCCCCCTCACCCTCATAATTTCCCTCCTTACGCTCTTCTTCCTCTTCCTCTTCCTCGACTTCTTCCTCATTCTCTGAAACTTTTTCATTTCCTTCTTCTTCTTCCTCATCATCACCCTCTTCCTCCTCATCAGCAGTTTTGTCCTCATCTTCACCCTGTTCCATAGATGCTTCAGTCTCACATTCCTCCTCCTCCTCTTTCCCTTTACAACTACTTTTATCTTGGTTTTCCTCGTCTTCATCAAGCTCATCATCTTCCTTCTCGTCATCACTCACTTCGTCTTGTGTCTCAATCTCTTCCCCTTCTTCTGAGTTGTCCTCTTCATCCTCACTTTTAGGAAGATTGCTTTGTCCCTCATCTTCCTCATCCTCAATGTTTTCTTCTTCTTCTTCCGAATCTGACCTTAAAGTGTCACCCCTGTGTCCGTCCTCTTCCTCCACTTCTTTGCTGTTGCTGCTGCCTGAGTCCTCAACGCCAACATCGTCCTCATCCTCACTCACCTCACTCTCCTCTTCTTCTTCATTGTCTTCTTCACTAGATTCTTCACTCTCATCCTCCTCTGCTGACTCACCTCCTCCTTCCCCTGCTCTGTCACTGCTTTCTTCTTCCCCATAGTCAGCCTTCTGAATTCCTTCATCCTTTTCCTCACTGTTTGAACTTGTTTCTCCCTCACCATCTGCCTCTGGGGTACCATGATCTTGCTCTTCCTCAGTTGCTGCTGTAACACTCTCCTCTAAGTCATTGCTAATTTCACTTCCATCCTCTTCTTTTTTCTCTTTGACATTGCTTCTACTTTCTTCATCCACCTCCTTTTCTTCATCTACGGGATTGGTTTCTTGTCCATCGTGATCTGTGTGCGTTTTCTCATTTTTTTCTTGTTCTTGCTGGGAAGTTCTCTCATCTGTGCCAATGTTCCTTTGATTTGTTTGTGAGAAGTCTTCACCCCCGTCCCTTTTCCTCACCCGCTCTTGTGACCGAGTGGTATCATGACCTTCCTCCTCTCGAACTACATTCTTCTTAACCAGACCGTCTTTCCTTATGCTTCCTTCTGCTGAATTTGAACCTTCTGTGGAAGAAGAATGTGACAACGTTGGGGAAAATGAAGGTTGCATAACTGCACCCTGCTTTGTAAAATGTTTCACTCGACCCGGTGTCTTGGGGGGTGTGGAGGTAACTGGGTCACAATCAGACTGGAACACGCCTGTCACTGCCTCACTAAGCAGCCCGACAGCTGCACCTGCCATCCCAGCAGCAGGGAGAAGACAGGCTGCGGTACTGAGGATCTCTTCCCAACTCGCCTTTTCTTCAGTGAGGCTCTGAGTTTCCTCTGTGCGCGTTCCAGAAATAATCAGATCCCCAACAGGTGCTGAGCCTTGCAGGGATTTCGCTCCGCTGGCGGAAACCACCTCCGCTCCCCGGGTTCTTGGGAAGGAAATGGGTTTACTCCGGAGTTCAAGCGGTGTATCCTGCTGTGATATCAGTGAGCTGGAAGGTTTGGCCCTGGTCATATCTTCAGAGTCAGCCTCTCCTTTCACTCCGACTTTGTCGGCTCCTTTACTTCCTGTTTTTCTTTTAGCCTTAAGCTTGGACTCCATTGACTTCATTTTATAACTTACTTCAGCACTGTCACCTTCAGGTATCTTCTGACTGTTCGACTCTTTTTCTAAAATGTTTCCTTTGATTTTACTTTTATCTGGAGTGTTTCCTACATATTTACTTTTATTTTTTACTAGTGTGGATTGCACTTCTTGCAGTTCACCTTCAACTCTCACAGGTGTGGATTTCACCCTTCCAGTTTTCTTAGTATTAATCTGATTTGATCTGGTTTCTTTCCCCACTAGTGCTGATTTTAAATCCGGTGCTTTATTTTGACCTTTTCCCAGTGCAGTGGATTTAACTCTCTGCATCTCTTTCTGCATCTGCACTTCAACAGGTTTGACTTCTGTGGTTTCACTCTGGATTTCTGCATCTTTTTCTACAGGAGACCCACTTCCACTTTGGACAGAGAGGCTTGTTGTTTCATTTCCTTTAGTGATCTCGATACCATTAGATGTCTTTTCAAAAGCTGATTTATTTTCCTCCTTTTTTGTTGCCCCCACCAAGTTTTTCTTTAAAGTGATGGCCTCCATTTCCTCTTTGTCTATATTACATTTTTTCATAATTATTTTTCTCCTATCATTTCCTTTCACTTTATTCAGTCCCCGTTGTGCTTCAGTCAGTGTCTTCCTGACAGATTGTGGATCTTTTGATAGTTTTGGTGATTCAAAATCGGAGGGTTCTTTGTGAGCTTGTCCGTGACTTCTGACATTGTTGGTGTTATTCTCTTTGCCTTTAGGTGAGATGCTTTTAAATGTGTTTTTCAACAGTGGATACACTTCTCTCTTCAAACTGTTTTTCACGAGCACTGTGGGTGAGTCCTCGGGAGGCTTTTGTCCTGGCTTCCCATTGAACTGAAACAACTCTCCTTCGTCCGGTGTTCTTCTAAGAGCTGGGCCTTTCTTCTTTTCCTAAAACAAATCACAAAGGAAATAGGGATGTGAAATTGATACTAAAAGTGGAAGAAAAAGGTAAAATGTCTGATTTTGTGTGTTATAAAAAATGAAGCTTGAACCAGCAGACCTGTATTCAACCATACTGGATCTGTACTTGTGGCATTTAATAGTTTATGTGTTTTACTACCAGAAGCAGTACAGTGCTACTTTGAGGAAGCTGTTCCTTGTTTATTATTAAAAATTCAAACTACATCAGAAAATCTTGACGTAGATTGCAGTAGATTTTGCATGCGTAGTTGGATAAAAATGATTTATAATTACAAACATACAAAAGTTTTGCAGCATAGTATAAATTAGAATTAGTCTATTTACTCGTGTAATGAGTAGAATTTGAGATGTTTCTCTTTGTTGCAGCTTTAAACTTGCATCACACGGCTTAGAGCACAGAAAGCACAATGCGTTTTGTTTGCAGTATGAGCATGGTGGGCACACATGATGCTGATCACTGATTAGTCATCAACATATCTGTCGTCAGGCTGAAATACAGATGTGGGTGGGAGGTAAAGGAAACCTTGGTGACAGTGGAGAGAAGATTCAAGGAATCCTTGTTTTTCTGTCTGCATTTGACAGTGGTTCAGTGGGGGTCACTGGGGTGTAAAAAAAGACATTTCTTCTCAGTCATAGCAGAATTTAAAATGCATGTTCAATAACTGTGGTGCACATCTTCAGGTATTCATGCAAACCCACGCAAGACTGAACATAAGCACCGAGTTGCATTTGTTTGCAAGCAATGCAATTCAATATTGAAGTACATGTACTTGAGGACTCAGGGAATCTTATTTTTTACTCCTGAAGTTTCTATTATGGCAAGATTTTATTTTCAAAACATGTTAAATTTCAGCCTACAAGATAAGTAGTCTAGTAAGATTTTGAAGGCATTTATTTGTAATGAACAATGAATTGTTTTGTGTGGTAATACAATTTTTATCCCTTCCACCACTAAAGACAATAGCCCATCCAGCGGCAGGGACGGGCTGCTGAGCACCACGTGTTACAACGCAGCTTGTTTTATCTCTGTCTGTGGAAACACTGATGAGATGGGGCGAGATTCCTGCAAACTTTCCCACAGCATTAAATGTGTGTGTGTGTGTGTGTGTGTGTGTGTGTGTGTGTGTGTGTGTGTGTGTGTGTGTGTGTGTGTGTGTGTGTGTAATGTTGTGTAAATCTGCTATATATTTATATGTGTATCTTGGCTACAGGCCAAACCTGTTTGTGGATTTGAAGAGGCATTCATAATCTCAGAATCTGCTTTGAGGGAATTCATCATTAACATTTTGAAATGAAAAAGGAAAAATGAAGACACTGAAATTAATTTTATACTTCACTTCAATGTTATGCGAAATGGAAAAGTTCTCTGCAGATGCACAGACAGTATGTATGCTGACCTCTGCACTTTTCCAGTGAGTCAGTGAGCTGCTTCCTGCCTTGGAGTTCACATAATCAAGCCTGCAACCAAGAGGCCTAAAGAGGGAAATAACATTCAACTAACCCTAAATAAAAATCAACTAACTCTGTGTTCATGACTTTGTGGACAATATATTGTATAACTAACTTTCAAAATAAAACCAAAGTTCTCTCACCATGTTTGGCAAAAAGTCCGGGCCGATTCCTTTCTCTGAAATATTTTCATCCACTTCTTCTACTGCAATTCTTCCATGAGAAGTTTCTCCCTCTGCAAAAACTGACAATGATTGGGTTATAGCGGCTGCACACAGGAGTATCCAACAAAAGGTAAAAACAGGATGAAATTATGGGTTTAAGATACCTGTTTCAGGCGAGGCAGCATGATGGTGCTTGGAAATATCACTGGAGGGTCTGGTGGGATTGCAGGGCTCTTGCGGTGTTAAAGGAGATTCTCCAATTGAGGCCTTTTTGGCGGTTGCCGCTCCATACAGTCTTCTTCTTGAAGACCTTTTATGAGATGCTAGGGTGCTATGTTTAGTTATAGTCTTTGGCGATGGTAAGGCAGAAGGGAGCTCTTTGAAATTGGACTTAGAAGAAGCAGCAGTAAATGATTTAGTCACAAAGGTGTTTGATAATTGAGAACGTGGGCTCGATGAGATTTGAGATCCGCGGGAGGGTGGTGGGCTTGATCTCACTTCTGATTTTGGGTGAGATGAAGGGGTGGCTAAATCCTTTGAGGGCATTTTTGGAGTTGCGATATTTCTGGACGTTTTCCAGGAAGTGTTGAGGAAATCTGAATTTAGACGTGGAAGGTTGTGAAACATCTCTCCAAAATGCTCCACAGAGTTTACCTGAAGGAAAAGATAGGATAAACAGCAACAAAAATGTAGTAAACGGTTTGAAGAACATAGATGGCGCTCCTCGAACCGGCTACTCAGCAGCACTGTAGCAGAGCTACAACTTAATACTGTGTAATACTGCTTCCTACTGGAGTTTAACTGTGATTACAATGATAAGACAACAAACGTTCCCTCTGATACAACATACAAACAATTTAACACTTGTTCACATACAATCATACTGCTCAAGGTATAAAAGTATGATGTCAAACCAGAAAGCACTAATGGGCCTTGAATTTTTTCTTATTGTGTCACATATTTTCCCTATTTCAAAGCCGTATTTAAAAAATATTCCCAATTATATAAATAGTGAAATTAATCAGACCAGAATCGAGATACTTTACAGGTTGCAACCATCTGAGAATAAGAACCACGGTGCAGATTCTCACTTTGACTCTGTGGCGGGCTCGAGCAGCGAGGGCCGGGATTGGGAATGTTGGATTAGGATCAATCAAAGAGTCCAGCAGCAGCATTTCCGTGTAACCTGGTTCCACAAAGCTCTCTCTGATTGGGACGTCCTGGTCCAGTCTGGGTTCAGTCAGCACCAGCATGTGGTTACCGCCGCACGACACCTAAACGTGGGACACACAATGACTGCGTGTTGCTTTTTTGGCGAGGATCACACAGGAAAAGCCGCTCATTTGACGAACCCACAGGTGGAGCTGAGGAGGACGCGACCACGCTGAGCCTTTTCCTCACCTTCACTTACCAACTGAACACTGTACTTGAGAAAACGTGTGCAGAGTGTGGGTCTGAACTGGTTGATGAAGTTCTCCCCTCCTAATCCCAGTTTCCCGTGGCGACCATCACCAAACGTGTAGAGAAGCCCGCTGTCTGTGGAGGACAAGCGCTTTATATCAAGTTTGACACTTCTATTTAATCGCTTCACATTTCATTCAGATGATCAGTAATACACACAAAGGTAAACAGGCAGGGTGATTTTAAATGCCATCATGAGGATCTTCAGAGATGACTTACTTGTGATCACAGCGGTGTGGTTCTCTCCACAGGCGACATGTTTGATGCTGCTGTTACAAAAGTGCTCCAGTGGTTTTGGCAAATCAGCTTCAAACAGAAATGTCCCGTGGCCCAGCTGGCCGTACTGGCCTCTGCCGAACGTGTACACATTGTCCTCTGGCACGGCAAAATAGACACAATGTGATGGACCGCTTTGACGAACAGCAGTAGTATTAAAGTATTTTCATCTTCCAAGTAATTCATGTCTATCATTGATAAAAGTCGAATTTATTTATTTCCTTGTATTGTGTCTTCTTTAAAGATTCTCACACTTAAAAAAGCATTATAAGACTATAATTTATGCATTTTAACAATTTAAGTCATGAAAAAGGGTAGGACCATGTTAGTATTGACGTCAGCCTACTAATTTACAGATGAATTATTGATTCATTAGGATTTTGTTGTATATTGTTTATTCTATTAGTTACTCTCGTTTTGATTTATTATTTTAAAAATGTGCAAAATGAATTCTTCTATCTATATAAATATATATGGTTACATTACAAGCCCTGTCTGCATAATGAGTACTTTTACTATTACTATTCAAACTAGTACTTAATTTTGCTAATAATGTTTTTCTTACTGCTAAAACTACATGTAGGACTTTTACTTGTAAAGGAGCATTTTTCTCATGATGGTATTCCCACTTTTCGTTCAATACCGACATGAGTGTATTTCTGATACATATCAAATATAAACAGTAAAAGAAATGTTACGTCTAAACCTACAATACCTGTGAGGGCCACCGTGTGTTCACCTCCACAGCACACCTGGGTGACATGACCCGGAAACCCTTGCACACGCTGAGGGACTCTGTGATTGGCCAGCTGCTCCACCTGGAGACCAAGCCTTCCATTGACACTGTGGCCAAACGTGTAGAGATCTCCATCCGCTAAAGGAGAGCCGACACAACACTGGAATGTAGAGGCTTATTAAATGAGCGCTCAAACACCTCCTGTCCTGTCTTTGGTTGGACTGTGTCCTACCTGTGACAAATGCTGAGTGGTGGTACCCACAGGAGACCCACATCACTGCTTTACCAGCATCCACCTGTCTGGGTTCTGCTGCAAAGCTCTCTTTCCCTAAACCGATCTGACCCACGGCGTTGTCTCCCCACATGAAGAGCCTCCCGTCCTCTAACAACACAACACACAGTCACACACACAGTATTAAAACAAATATCACACACATGGAGTTTGGACTTTGGACAGAGCATGTTGGTCTGACGGAGGCTTCTGTTACATTATTAAGTATCAATGTTCGGACCTGTTAAGGCTGCTGAGGTGTTGCATCCTGCAGAAAGCATTTTGATTGGTGCATGGTCACAGAAGGAATGCAGCAGGTGAAAGGATGTGGTGTTGTTGCAGTGGCCCAAACCAAGCTGCCCCTCCTGGTTACTGCCGGTAACAAACACACTACCCTTCCCTAGAGATACACAAAACTTAATTTAACGCAAACAATTCTGGGCCCTTCTGTTCTGTATTTAAGGAAATATTTTTGAAATTCAGATGTTATTAGTTAATCCGCTTACATGTGCAGACAATTGTGTGATATCTCCCACAAGCTACAAGTTTCACCTTCTCAGACTTTAAGGCTGAAAAAAAAATAACAGTTAATGAATTATATAGTATGGTATGTAATAATAATTGAAATCCTTATTTACAGTTTTGTTGTCAAATAACTCACCTTTCACAGTTTCAGGTTTGGTAGCTGCAGGCTTAAATCCACGCCCCAGTTGGCCCGAAGTGTTACCACCAAACATGAGCAACCTGCCATTTTCTGCTGGAAAAATAGTTATTTAGTTACTCAAATATTTAACGTTGAAGGCAGTATGTGTGTCCTTTTAAAATGTGCATGGATTGTCTGCACCTGTAATGACAGCAGTGTGCTCTCCTCCACAAGATAGATGCACTGGCTGGTCATTCTTCAACCAGAATTTACCAGGCACGTTGTCACCAAAACTGCTCTTTCCAAATGTGAAGATGGCTCCTGTTGCTGAGGACAAAGGTATGATCTTTTAAAGAAGCATTAAAAGGTAGAATTAACCCTGCAGGACTTAAAGGAAGCACTAACACAATCTCCTCTAATTTAACACCGGCTAAACCCCAACCTGATGTCTCATGTCAAGCCATTTAAGTAGCTGCCTGACAGAAATAACTACAGGTCAGCCACAGACACACACACATGGGGTATGTGGAAACCGCTAGTACAATGGGCAGATAAGTATACCATTCATCCAGATATATGTATATCCTGGTTAACTGTATTAAGTGCTCTCACCGGGTATGTCCACATCATCCTGTCCCGTCATCTCCACTGCTCTCCCCCCTCACACATCCTCATTTGCACCGCCCCGGCCGGTGCTGATTGACCGGATGATCAGGATGACGTAAAAGAGGGACGGGTGAGAGCCAGTTGGCTGCTATATCAGAACTCAACATGGTTACTCATAGGTGAAAAGTATATCAACATATATATTTTTGCCGACTACTAAGTGATCAAAAGAGGAAATTCATGGTGTAATTATTCAGTGACAACAAAAAGACGAATTATGGTTTTAAGTTATACATCTATATCTTTTTATATGTATCAAAAGTTTATATATAACAAGAAACACGTGGCCTATATTTGCAGGTTGTTTATTTTTTACTGGCAGACTGTATGCAAAATGTAATACAAAATGCATTATAGAGAGCTAACACACACAATTAAGGATTTTTTTTGTAAAAGAAATACACTCCAAAACACAATTTAATAGTCCATTCATTACAACATGAAAAACAAACAAAAAAATGTTCAGCACAATGGTTAAGGCCACTCCCCACTTCCTGGTTCTGCTGTGACGTCATGGGCAGCTCCAGTGGTGGTTGGCTGCGAACCCTCTGAGACCGAGCGAATGAACGTTTACTCTGATGAAATATTCCCACTGCGTTTCTTTTCCATTGAAGTTAACCTGAGCGACAATGTCTATTAAACTACTATCTGTAAACAACACCGTCTTCAAATGCTTGAAAACTCTTTCGTCACGAGGGTTCAGGTAAGAATCTCCAGATAACTTTATTTCGAAATTAGCATGAAGTTACTTAGGTTGGTCATTTCCATTAGTAACCTTACTATTGTCAGTACAAGAACCACTAAACTGATCCGCGTTGTGTCCTCGTGTGTTGCTCTCTCAGCACCGGGGCTGCTTCCCTCGGCTCGGTTCACTTAAAGGGTCGCAGCTGTCTCACTCTGAAAGACTTCAGCTCAGATGAAATCAAAAGGCTCTTGTGGGTGTCAGGGGATCTAAAACATCGGATCAAGCATGAGAAACAGGTAGCTAACGCCAAGTAATGGCTGCTGTAGTGTGCCTGTGGTAGGTGTTCTCATGTTTACTGTGCAGCCTCAGGGTGGATCATTTAAATGTAGCTAACTGTCATTTCTATTTTAGTATCTCCCTCTTCTGCAGGGAAAGTCGATTGCTATGATATTTGAGAAGAGGAGCACCAGGACAAGAATTTCCACAGAAACAGGTGTGTGAATACTACAAATAACTGATTTTAGGTAGATGGTAAAATGTCAACAAAGACAGTTTGTAAGTGTTAATTTGCACAATTAAAACAATGTTTTGTGCATTTGTAAACTGTGATTTGCATTAATGTACTTGAAAATAGATTTGAAATAAAGTAGAGAAAAATATACATGCAAATACACTTGTAGAAGTCAATTATAAACATAATGATACATCAACTAAAATAGTGGTAATGAGATATTACTAATCCTTTATGATAAAGATTTATAAAAGAAAGCAATGCACATGAATGAGATCAAGCTAATTAAAATGTAGCATATCACGCGGTTAGCTGGGTTGATACTGTTAGCCTTCGTGTTCAGTAGTGTTAAGGTCATTGCGCATATGGACACAAAAGAACTGCTGAAAGGCGACTTTCAGTCCATCCCAGGAACAAAGGCTAAACACCCGGAAAGCAGCCGGTCCGGACTCGGTGTCGCCCCACACCCTGAAGCATTGTGCTGACCAGCTGTCTCCTGTGTTCACCGCCATCTTCAACACCTCCTTGGTGACATGCCACGTCCCAGCCTGCTTCAAGGCCTCCACCATCATCCCTGTTCCCAAGAAGCCCAGGGTCACAGGACTGAATGACTACAGGCCCGTCACCCTGACCTCTGTAGTCATGAAGTCCTTTGAACAGCTAGTCCTGTCCCACCTGAAGACCCTCACCGACCCCCTCCTGGACCCCCTGCACTTTGCCTACAGAGCCAACAGGTCTGTAGATGCTGTCAACATGGCCCTCCACTTCTTCCTTCAGCATCTGGCCTCCCCAGGAACCTACGCCAGGAACCTGTTTGTGGACTTCAGCTCTGCCTTCAACACCATCATCCCGCCTCTGCTGCAGGACAAACTCTCCCAGCTGCACGTGCCCGACTCCACCTGCAAGTGGATCGCTGACTTCTTGTCTGACAGGAAGCAGCACGTGAAGCTGGGGAAACGCGTCTCTGCCTCTCGGTCCATCAGCACCGGTTCCCCCCAAGGCTGCCTTCTTTCTCCTCTGCTCTTCTCCCTGTACACCAACAACTGCACCTCCAGTCACCAGTCCGTCAAGCTCCTGAAGTTTGCGGATGACACCACCCTCATTGGACTGATCTCTGGTGGGGACGAGTCCGCCTACAGGTGGGAGTCTTACCACCTGTTGACATGGTGCAGCCAGAACAACCTGGAGGTCAACGCCCTGAAGACAGTGTAGATGGTTGTGGACTTCAGGAAGAACGCAGCCCCACCTTCCCCCCTCACCTTGTGTGACTCCCCCGTCACCACTGTGGACTCCTTCCGTTTCCTGGGCTCCATCATCACCCAGGACCTCAATTGGGAGCTGAACATCAGCTCCATCACGAAAAAGGCTCAGCAGAGGATGTTCTTCCTGAGGCAGCTCAAGAAATTCAACCTGCCAAAGACGATGATGGTGCACTTCTACACGGCCATCATCGAGTCCATCCTCTGCTGCTCCATCAACGTGTGGTACACTGCAGCCACAGCCAAGGACAAGGGCAGGCTGCAGCGTGTCATCGCCTCTGCAGAGAGGGTGATTGGCTGCAATCTGCGTCTCTCCAGAACTTGTTCGCTTCCAGGTCTTTGAAGCGAGCCAGAAGGATTGTAGCCGACCTCTCCCACCAGAAGGATTGTAGCCGACCCCTCCCACCAGAAGGATTGTAGCCGACCCCCCCCACCCTGGACATGAACTGTTTGTGCCCCTTCCATCCGGCAGGAGACTGAGATCCATCAGGACTAAGACCTCCCGCCACACGAACAGTTTCTTCCCTTCGGCAGTCGGGCTCATCAACAGAACCCGGGGCCCCCCTGAGTGACTCTGACTCCCATGTTCATTCATTCACTTTGTCACTTTCACTTGTCACTCGTCACTTTGTTTAGCTGGTGCACCTTATCTTTATTTCTAATTTTATCTTTATCTCTTCTTACTTACAAACCCATAGCTTTAGCTTTAGCGTACTAACCCATAGCATATATTTTACTATACTTTTATTTTATTTTTATCTTATTGCTGCACTATGTTGCCATTATTGTACTGTCTTCTGTTATGCACCAACCGCCAAGTCAATTTCCCTGTATGTCTAACATATTATGGCAATAAACGTTTCCTGATTCCTGATCCTGATTCCAAAGCGCTCTGCGGTCCACTACTCTTTTCCCTGCACTGCTCCTCATCTACGCTTACACAGGCTTGTGTTTGTTGTATTTATGCACCAGCTGGCCATTTGGGAAATTGAAGTGGTTTCAATATCATTATTGCAGGTATGGCTTTGCTGGGTGGACACCCCTGTTTCCTCACTTCTCAGGACATCCACCTTGGAGTGAATGAGAGTAGCACAGACACAGCAAGGTGAGTTTCATATTCAGGTTTTTTCTCATGGGAATAAGATTGAATTACTGTCAGTCAGTTGCTTCAAACCAGCCTTCTTTTTGTACTGTATCTGAAGAAGTCCTAAGCTGCATGGTATTTCTTGTCTCACTTACATGTCCACATTTGGAAATTGTAAACTGCTGCCTCAGAGTTCTCTCAGGGCTCTGCGATATTGTCTTGGCCCGAGTGTACAGCCACTCCACCCTGGAGGATCTGGAAAAGGAGGCCTCCATCCCCATTATTAACGGCTTGTCTGACCTCTACCACCCGATCCAGATCCTGGCTGACTTCCTCACCTTAAAGGTACTGCGACTCCTACGTATACTGCAATTTCCATCCGGTAATTGATGATGACATTGTGTGTTCTTCATTACCACTCTCCCCCAGGAGCATTATGGTTCCCTTAGTGGTTTAACAGTGAGCTGGATTGGAGATGGGAACAACGTCCTCCACTCCTTCATGATGACTGCAGCTAAATTGGGAGTTCATCTTAAGATTGCTACACCAAAGGTTTGCCTTGTTTTTTATCATAGGGTACATTTAGCCTTATTTTTTGCACGCCACCTCTAATGTTTTGTAGATCCTTATTTTGTAGTTGGCAGGAATAGATGCATGCTGTCAACATCAAGCATCAAATCCCTCCCAGTCTCTTGGAAAACAAAGGCCTGTGGTTTTGTTTTGTGATGTCCAAAGCTAATGCTGTATTTTGATTCACAGGGGTATGAGCCAGAAAGGAGTGTTATTGAAGAGGCACAAAGACTCTCCAAAGAAGTGAGCAAATGTCATTATTTTAAAAACAGGCTTAGGACTTCTTATTTATTCATAACGTTGCATTTTGTCTCAGCACGGGACCCAGCTTGTTCTGACCTCCGACCCGATGGAGGCTGCCCTCGGCAGCAATGTGTTGGTCACTGACACCTGGGTGAGCATGGGACAGGAGGAGGAAAAGAAAAAGAGGCTCAAAGACTTTAAAGGTTACCAGATCACAATGCAGGTAATTTAAAAACACAGTGGTCACATTTTCTAATTGTTTGTATGGTACACATGTATAGCATGAATCACAAACTTTACCTGGCTCATACATCTGCAAGCAGGCTTTAAATAAAACGATAGAATAGATAGAATTGTCTGAAAACGGTTTACAGTATAAAATACTTGGCGACTGGCTAAAGTCTAACGTTGCCTGATGTCACTGAGTTAAAGCCGGTTTGCTTTTGCTCCACTACAGACGGGAAGTGTGGCTGAACCAAACTGGACCTTCCTACATTGTCTCCCCCGCAAAATGGAGGAGGTGGACGACCAGGTGTTCTACTCGTCCCGCTCCCTCGTCTTCTCTGAGGCAGAGAATAGAAAGTGGACGATCATGGTGAGTAACCTGATGATGAATTGAATGCACAGTTTATACTTGCACGAGTTCAGGTGTTCCTGTCAGAATATCGCTTGCCTGGATGATTTTCCAACAGCTGATCGTCCCACCTGTCTTCTCTTTTAGGGTCTGATGGTGTCTCTTCTGACTGACTACGTTCCACAGAACCCCATGCTTAAGTTTTAACTTTAATATAAGGTGGACTTCATGAAGTGTGAAAAGTCCTATTTCAGGTGCCTCTGAATAGTTCACTATCTGGTTCACTATCTGGCACAGCATTGGGTGGGTTACCCGAGAGTAACTGTGTTTACATAGTTTAATGCTTTGGAGCATGTGTGGCATTGTTTACCTTTCCTCTCTGTTTCAAAGATGGATGTTTACATTCTACTTTTACTGTGATAAAAATGGGGATTGGGACTTATTGGGGAAAAAGTTTGACATTGTCAAATCGGAAGACTAAGATAATTAATTTGTAAATAAGTACAAATTGTCTTGCATCATTGCAGTATGGACAACACATATTTCATACCAATCACAGTTAGGTTCAAATTGTATGGTGTGGGTATCCTGGTGACCTAATTGTCTCGAAGATTTATAACCACAAAATCTACGGTTTTCATTCAAAAACCTCTCTCTTCCATCCATGTCACTCGTCTGTTTCTCTGATCTACCAAAAGCAAAATGGCAAAAACATTTTCTTTATTATTCGGTGTACCAATTGTTTTTTAAACGGCAATAGAGTATTACTATTTACTAAGGTCAAAAAACATTTTAGGAAATGGACACAACAAAAGCAAGTGAACTTGTGTTGCAATACTACAATACACCCGAATGGTTAAATGTCATTTCCTTTTCTCAAAGTCTGAATGTATAAAAACTATTAATAAATACATTACAACTATTTTAATTATTAAGTATGTTCATTAAAAAATACAGGTTCGTTGAGCAGAAAACAAACAATATGACATGGAAAAGATGTGATCTCTGTGATAATTATACATGAACAATAAATGTCAACGTCTACTAGCAGTGTTCGATTTCTCATTCTCTCAGAGTTCTCATTTTATTCTGCTTTATAATTTGACCACACTATGTCAGAGGACATTTTTGTCATTTCTTTGACACCTGTAGTTATTGTAATATAAATATTGACAATGTAAAAATAATAAATGTTGTATAAATGTTTACCATTGTGAAAGAAGCCATTATGGTAATTTGCTGATGATACTTTTGAAACCTTTTGAATTTGTGACTCTTACAAGTATAATTAAATGTGTACTTGTAGGAAAAGGATCTGAATATTTCTTGCATCGCTGCTAGCAGGAGATTATTTTGTTTAGCTTTTTCTGTGTATGACTTTTTTCTCACATCTCTTATTGTTGCCCTTTAGACCATAACTCTCTTAGCTTTTATATCGTTATAGAAATGTCTGCTATATTTCTATGACCGTGATCACCTTTTTACATTGTGAAGTTCATTTCTAATGGTTTTCTATACCTGCATGGACGCATGGAGGGGAAAGTGCGCCACCTGATGGAAGCATTCGGTAGCGTCCGGGCTCGTTGATTGGAGGACGTCAAATGACGCGTTGTTGATGTGCGGGAATCTTTGATCCACGTGGGTGGTCCATACAGATGAAAAATTATACAAACCTCTTCATTCATAAACACGACCGGCCTGTCATTATGGAAGAATACACGCTCACCTTGATTCTTTTGTGACATCCATACAAATACCTACACTAACTACACGTTGCATCTGAAACAGAATAACAATTAACGTAATGTTCGTGTCATGACGATTAAAAAGGCGCATAACTTGTATGCAGTGACACAACTAACGAAAGATGCACATGGGGGGTGTCACTGAGACAACAATGGCGAAGACCGTTCTCAGTTTAGGGAAACGACCACCCACCCACTGAAGGAGTCTGCGAGCAGAGCGAGTAGAAGCTGAGGTGGGAAGAGGAGGAGAAGGGGGAGGACGCCATTGCAGCCGCAGCTGGCCGTCCGTGGCTTAATGAGGGACTAACGTTATCCACTTCCGCAATGTCGAGGAGCGTTGTTTTTTTATTTACACATTTTCCCCGCGGCGCGACCCTCAGCCCGCTGCCCGGTTACTAGTGTGAAAGCGGGCAATTACGATGGACGCTTCGCCTTTTCACGAGGAGGGAATGTGGAGCCGCCGCGCCGAACCGAAGCAGGTAAAAAGTGTGAGAGGCAGAGCTGTGTTTCGGGGGCACAATGGGGAGAAAGTTAGAGCTAGCCCGGGCTAACGGACGTTAACGGCTGGACGCGTTAGCCGCTGCTAGCGAGCAGAAACCAGCACTTTAACCAAGTGTAACGCTTACCAGCAGGGAAATGCTATTTCATTTTAGATGGACTAATGGGATAGACGTGTGTCTCTGTTAAGATATCCGAGTAACGTTAACGTCGAAGCGGAAGAGGACAAACAATATGTTTTTATTTCTGTTAAATTAATGTTAAGTGAAGCTAAGGGTAGATAAGTTAGCTAGCCGTGGATTTAACTTTGAAAAGCACTTCCACTGACGTTAAGGTTACTTTTCTTGCCATCAACTTTTAACTGCAAACGTGCCATTTGTTTTATTTTGACGTAAAAAACCTCTAAGTAATTGCCCAGATAACTTTACATGTTCAACGTTACAACCTCCGCTCAACATTACCGATGCTCACTGGTGCTAAAATGTACTTAATGTACCCTTAAAAGTAAGCGCACAACATTGAGAAAACCCATTAAAGTCTCAAGCTTCATCACAGCGGTGTTATCAGAACCCGTTTATATAGAGAGGGAATTTAACTTGAATATTGTTTATTAGCCACAATAATACATCTTTTTGCTGCTATTGATTGCATACTGCTGGATGGTTAAATCTATGATTTGTAAAATGCCAACAATCTTCAAAGAAACTAAATCTCTTGTATTAATATGGAGTAAAATGTATAACTTACTTGTTTTTAAATGTGTTGTAGTCAAAGTGTGAAGTAGCACAACATGGAAAACACAAGTACCATGGTACTGTGTTGCGTACAATACTATATACTAATGATATTATTTAAGTTAAATTATTGTAATGAGGTAATGCAGGTGATACAATTCAGCGTGTCTGTATAGCTGAAATGAGAAATGTACTGCCATTGATAAATACTTTCTCATTTAATTTAATCATCAAAAAAAATTCTGATTCCAGCTTCTTAAATGAGGATTTGCAGCTTTTACTTAAATATCTTTGGAAACATTGTTTGACAAAACAAGAAGTTGGAAAGAATCCACTTTGCGTCTGGGAAATTAAGTTACATTTTCTATGAAAATATTAACATTTGTAACTGCATCTTTCCACTAACAGTCGCCAACCCTTCCTGCACCCGTCTGGTGGCCCAGCCTCACACCATGAACATCAGTAGGAACTGCACCGCTGTGGGGAATGGTGAGGGTCTGGCCGCCCTGGAGTCGGTCTCCATTGTAACCATCACACTCCTGGCCTGCCTGGGGAACCTCTTGATAGTGGCGACCCTCTATCGCAGGCCTTACCTGCTCACGCCCAGCAACAAGTTTGTGTTCAGTCTAACCGTGTCCAACCTGCTGCTGTCCACGCTGGTGCTGCCGTTTGTGGCCGTGAGCTCGGTGAAGAGGGAGTGGGTGTTTGGGGTCGTGTGGTGTAACTTCACTGCCCTGCTCTACCTGCTCATCAGCTCTGCCAGCATGCTTACCCTCGGAGCTATTGCCATCGACAGGTCAGTGCTCGATGATTATTGAAGTCTAAAGTACAGATAATGATGATAACTTATTATAGTTTGTCACTGTGGGCATCTCGTACGTTGATCCTTTGTTTGATAGAAATGACTGATGCAGCTTTCAGTTTAAACATGGCACTATATTACAACTTTTATCCTGACTTTTATCCACTGACCTCATGGTTACAAAAACAAACTTGCTTCTGGACTTTGTTCCTTTGTTTTTTAGCAGGTCACTTAAGCACGTAGGCCAGCTGCTTACTGGCCAGTGGTGGTACTTGGCAGGTCCCTCGTATTACACACTTTTGGAAAATAATACCACATGCATTCAATTAATCCAAGCAAAAGATGTTTGTCTCCACAAAGCCCAGATGAAAGAGTAGTTGTTTCAATGTTCTAAAAAACATTTTGTTAACAATTTGATTATTGAAATAATTATTTGGGTCATTTATCAAGCAAAATTAGTCTAATCAAACATTCCATAGCTCCAGAGTTGTTTAGTCTTAAAGAGATTTGACAATGTCCCCGGAGGGCTCTGGGAAATTCTAAACTAATATTCTGAGAAAATAATCTTCTTGTTAATCTGTTTTTTTGCACTAGTGAACACAATTGTATTTAGTTTTTTGTACATGCACTCCAGGTTGGTTGAAATGTAACTTTAATTTGGGTAAAATACATTGTTCCTGTTATTGGGATCAGTGCAAAGTGTGGTTAAGATCTACTGTAAATTAGCTCTGTAGCATATAGCACTCACTGTTCCTTCTGCTCTCCTAATTACCCTCGTCACCTTTGGGAGTTTGATCACAGTGCATGCTTTTGTTCTCCTGCCAAGCCTCCTTTTCTGTTGTATGCAGCTTTTTGGAAAACACTTAATAGCATTGTTTTGGGGTTGAGTTCAGCTCTTAGCTTCTGTATTACTTACTGAAATCTGAGTCAGTCCTCGTAGTTGGACCAGGGTGACCCTTCCCTAACTGTGTTCACCTCTCATCCGAACAGGTACTACGCAGTTCTTTACCCGATGATTTACCCCATGAAGATCACGGGAAACCGGGCTGTCGTTGCCATCGCCTATGTGTGGCTGCACTCCCTGGTGGGCTGTCTGCCGCCTCTGTTTGGCTGGTCCTCCTTTGAGTTTGACTGCTTCAAGAGGACCTGTGTGGCGTCTTGGCACAGAGAGCCGAGTTACACAGGCTTCTGGGTGATCTGGTGCATCCTCCCCCCATTATTTATCATGCTTGCCTGTTACGGTGTCATTTTCCGCGTTGCCCGCATTAAAGCCAGAAAGGTACACTGTGGGACGGTGGTTGTGGCCCACGAGGACTCCTCTGGCGCTCACAAGAACGGACGTAAAAACTCAAGCACCTCGACCTCCTCTAATGGAAGCCGGCGGAGCCTCGTGTACGCAGGGAGCCAGTGCAAGGCCTTCGTCACCATCTTGGTGGTAGTCGGCACCTTCCTCTTGACCTGGGGGCCGTATGTCGCGGTGGTGTGCACCGAGGCTTTATGGGGACACGGGAGTGTGTCTCAGGGACTGGAGACTTTAGTGGCCTGGCTGTCGTTCTGCAGCGCCGCGTGCCACCCGTTCATCTACGGCCTGTGGAATAAGACTGTGAGGAAGGAGCTGCTGGGCATGTGCTTCGGCGATCGCTACTACAGAGAGTCATTCGCCACGCGGCAAAGGACGTCCCGCCTCTTCAGCATCTCCAACAGAATCACAGGTGGGGGAGCGCCAGTCGCTCGCTCTGTCATGCAAATAAATCATAGAAGGTCATTTTCAAAATCATTTATTTATGACCTCTTTATGAAAAGATAACAATTCGTAGACCAAAAGATGGGTGGGAAGATAAAAATAGACATACAGTTATCACAAGAACAACAAAGCTTTACAAAGATTAAAAATGCAACGATTATGTACAGAGAAGGTAGTTACACTGTTTATTTACAGACTACACTGTTTCTGTATACTGTAAACACACTAGTAAAGTGTTTGTGTGCAAAGTTTGCTGGAATAGATGTTAGTGTAATAAGTGGTTCATATCAAATGCCTGTTTTTGTTATTTATGTTTATTTAACAAGTTGTATAAAGTTGTTCAACAAGATCTTGCTTGTGTTCTTTCAGATTTGGGTATGTCCCCCCACCTGACTGCTATGCTGGCCGGTGGAGGTCATCTACTGGCTCCAGGCAGCAGCACTGGAGATACTGGCTTCAGTTTCACTCAGGACTCATGTAAGTGCTGCATGCTAAACCTCCTTCAGGTCAATTAATTGTTTTGACTAATCAACGGTCCTTGAACTGTAACTTGCCAATCAACATTTTTCAATTAATTTCCTGTTAATTAATTGAGCTCTATAGTACAGTCATATGTCTCAAAACCTATAAAAATGGACCAACATCCTATCCCTCAAAGACATTCAATTTAAACTAAGTTTACAACTTTTTAACAAATGTTCACAACTTCTGCGACTGATGTTCGATTGAATACAGACCACAAAACATACGCATGGTTGAGATAAACAAAATGATCCATTTAAAAAGCTGGATTGAAATAATGACATGGTTTACTCTGAAATTAAATGACGTGACAAATTAAAAGTACAGTGTATATTCTCTTCAGACATTAAAAAAACATAAATTTGTTTGAGAAATCAACTTGGATGTCCTTGTGTTTGTGTTTCTATTATCTTATCTGAAGTTTCCCCACAATGAGTTGATGAAATCTCTTTCTCAAGTGCAGCACAGCTCTCTTTCTAATTAAGAATATGTCTACTTTTCCATTTTGCTCTCGGTTAACCCTCCCTTTATGTTTCGCAAACAGGCACAGACGTGATGCTGCTAAACGACTTCTCCACAGACGGCTCCTCCCACCCACAACAACACGGGAATCCGTCCGGAAAGAGGAGGAGCTCGGTCACCTTTGAAGACCAGGTGGAGCAAGCCAAAGGTATCATTTCCAGCGCTACACAAACAGATTAGAGGGGAAGGGAGTTCACTCCGTACTCACTGGGGGTTGGAAACGCTTCTTGTAGTCTGCCAGTAACATCAAAGAACCCCACACCAAACAACAGTTGTCTGATAGTTTCAGTGGTTTTCTCCTCAGCCGAAAACACGTCCTCGGTTCAAGTCCACGCAGAGGTGCACAAGTCGCTCGACACCTTCGCCTCCTGCCTGGCGAAGGCGATAGAGAGCGACGCTAAGCTCACCCTGTTTGGGGAAGGTCTGGCGCTCCCGGGAGGACTGTTCACGACCAGAGCGGCGCCAAGACCCAGATACCTGGACGGTCAGAGACTGAGGCTGGAGAGCATTGACGAAGGGATCGTTAAAGATGACAGAGAAGAATAGGAGGTGGAGGAAAAACCAGCAGGAACACAAGCAGGTCTGGTGATGTGTTTTTACACTGTGCACACACCCCAAACACTTCTACAGGTGACCATTTTAGAGTGGTGATCTGTCTGCACATGGGTACTCTATACTTGAAATGATTAGGAAACAAAGAGGCACATTAATTCCATTATGTTGAACCAGGTGCAAGCCATCAGTGTCTTTGAAAGCTTTTGTGTGGTTTCATGTAAATCAATAGGAAGCCTTAACTACTGTAACCTAAAGGATTACTCTGTATTGTTAAAAGGTCTTGAGAATTTGCCCTATGTTTTCAGGTTTTAAACTCATTACATGAAGATCTCAAAGCCCAATTCTTTATTCAGGTACAGACAGTGTGCTGGTAGAGCACACAACGCTCCACACACACACACGTGTGTGTTTTCTGCATGCAGTTCGACATGTGAGTTCAAATACTGGTCATTGACAGTGGGAATAATATTACTTTGGGTTTTCATTAGCTTGAATGATCTGCGTCCGTATTTATTTTTAAAGTGTCAAAATGAAATATATTGGAAAATGAATTATGATAGGCTCTAAATTTAATGTTTATTTAAAATAAAGTAAGCAAAAGGCCTGTCAGTAAAGATTAGCATCCAAATTCTTGAATTAAGCCTTTTTAAAATGAAGTGTTCTTTTAACAATCAATTTCTAATCAGGGTTAAATCAAAGAGGCCTTTTGAGATGTCATTGCAGATTAAATGCCAGTGAATGGATTCAATTAATTATGGTTCCAATTTGTTTAGCATGTCAGTCATTCCAGTGGCTGACCGAAATGAAACGGGGGCCATAATTACCTGTTCTATTGGGACACTTGGAACAGAGCCCCCGTTACTGATAACACTAACACCTGTGCTCTTCCTGCTGCAAGGAGTCTCAATGTTTGCTGTGGAAAGGGCCTATTGATGGGGGTTGAAGACTCAAAATAACCTTTACGATTTTGTCTGTTGACTCCTTCCCCAGTGCATGCTGGGATAACCTCCCAACCATGACCCCCAGGGGCAATGTTGTATAGGAAAGTATGAATATTCATTGGAAATCCGTAATTCATTATGGAAAAACATCAGACTTTCCACAGCTTAATAGGAAAACACCTATGTTAGAAGAGAAGAAACTGGAATGGTAATGACATTTCATTATTAACCGCTACAGTAATTGCACTTGAATGTGCAGTATGTGATCGCTCACATAAACTACTCCCATTGTGTCAGGAATCAAGTATTACTGTAGTCAGTATTTTCGCTTACCAGTCAGGAATTTATTGCTTGTTGCATCGTCTCAATAAAAAGCTGGTCTTCGATAAGCATTGGTAAATGTGGTTTACCTCAGTACGCCATCACTCCCTTTAAAGTAATGTAAGAAACTGGTATTTAATGAGTTGAGCGCTTCAGTCTTACCTCCATCTTTTATATTTTTGAATGGTACTATACACAAAAAGTGATGTAACCTTTTGATTTTCACTATACAGTTTAAAGTGTTAGAAATATTTGCCATAAAGTTTTGTATCAAGATTGTTCTATTAAAAGGCTTTCGTAAAAATTCTCTGAACTATTTCCATTTTTCGTTGTTGTGAAGCTTGTGTGATGTTTAAACAGCGACCACCTGCCTAGCAGTAATAAACTGAAGCTGTTTTCCCATTATTTACACTTAAAGTCAAATACCCAGTTACTCAAGCTGGTGTCTGAAGACCATCAGTTTGAAAGGAGCTTGAAGCCACAGTGAGGAATTTATAACTATTTATGAATATATTGAGTCTCAATGTGACCTTATAAATACTGTTCTAGTTATTTCTGTATAGTTCTTAATGCTAACTTGTCAGTACCTCCGGGGTCAGATAACGCACAAAACTATTTAAGTCGTGCAGGTTTACAAGAAACTCAGCGCAGACTGATCCGGCTCACTGCTTCCTTCGACCTGAACACACGTCTTTAACCTGTTCCTCTTTGCTACATTAGCTGCTACACAGGTGCAGCTGCTGAGGAGTTTCTGCAGTAAAATTGTTTAAAAAGCGCATTAATCTTTGGCTTTAATTTAATTATTTCAAAATCCTGAAAGATTAGTGTATTGACATCTCCCCTTTAGATAGAACCACAGCTTTGTTTCTCTCTAACAATAAAATTAAAAGCAATCTCCAAGTATGTTTTTACTTAAAGTCCTTGTATACATGCGGAACTCCTGGAGCAGCACATCGACATTTCTCAGCTTTGTGCTACAAATTCAAAATGTCACACATTAACACTGATCAAAGCTCACTTTCTCCTAACAAAATAATATTGCACGTAACATCCTTACACACCAGCCACCATTAATCTCACACTTAATATATTTATATACTGACGTTGCCTTTTGCATTCACACAGATGTACTTTATCCTCATACAGAAACATCAGTAAGAAAGTCATCTTAAAAAAACACGGGGCTAGAAATTACACTAATTTTCAAAAGGAAATATTCTACACTATACTTGTACAAATCTTTTTTTTTTTCTTTTCAAGTGCTATACAGCGAGAAGAAAGTTCTTTAAAATAAAATGCCAGCGGGCTACTGCTCGTCCTCATTTTCCTGTCCTGAACCTTCGGATCGATCACCTTCTAGTCGATCTGCAGGAGGGCAAAGGCGGATGTTAAAGAAGGGGGGGGGGGGGGGGGCAAAAAAAAGGTGGGCATTCATTGTCCGCACTACCCGCCCTTTCACAGGCCCCAACATTCAAACCAATGGTGTACCTGATCTGATGTGATTAAGGGAGGCCAGCATGCGGAGCATGAACGAGGCCGGGACTGTGATTGTGTTCCTGGTTTCCTCGAGCATCAGCTCGTTCCGAGTTATTACCTTGAAAGGAAACATGATGAAGAGCGAGTGTGAAGCAAGTTGAAATTGACAAATGACTGGACTAAAAAGGGAAAACTTTTTTTCCCCCATTGGCCCCCGTACATAAGACATCCGCTACTGGAAAATATAATCATCACCTAAAAAGGTTTGATAGCTTTTGAAGAAGCCTTTGATCCCCTGATAAAACTCCAGTGATCTACCTGCACCTCAAACTTTATGTAACATGTTAAGTCCACTAGTTAGCATATTGTTAAATAATTGTACTTTATATCCTCCACCAAATACTATGCCTGCAAAAGACTAGAAATGTGTTGCATCTTGTCCTGAGAGTTCACTATGTCCTGATTTGTTTTGGTCGGGTGAGGATCATTTTCAGTTATCTTTTTTTTGGGGGGGGGATAAAATTAAGCTACACTTTAGGTCAAACACCCAAAGAAGGAGGTTGTTTGAGAACAGCTACAAATATTCTTTCAGAAGAACCCATCAGTTATCTTTTGGGGGGGGAAATCAATAGAAAAGTAAACCGTTCTTTCCTTAGCGGACACCTCAGTTATGTAAAATGTACGCATTTTAATCAATTAAATCGATTAAACTGATCAGTCCACTGTGGTACCTCATTGGCCAGGGCTCTGTTGAACGATGCCGACTGTTCCAGTGGCGACCAAATCTTGATATCGTAGTCAATCCCTGAAGAAGCCAGAACTGAAAAGACCACAAAAAATAAACATGACATACTCCATGAGATCGTCAGATCACCTCAGGTGGTGGGGGGAGCGGGGGGGAGCGGGGGGGGGGGGGGGGGGGCGGGGACTCACTGGGGTCGTATGGGTGCGGCTGCAGGCAGTTCACCACGTGGTTGTCTGCTTCCAGCAGCATGAGGTGCTCCGCTGTGTGTCTGTCCCAGACGAAGATGTGGCCACAGTCTGAGCCGCTCATCACAAAGTTGTTCCCCCAAAAACAGGACTCCTTTATCTGCACATCAACAAAGGATTTTTAGTTTTATTCATGGCCCAACATTTAGTGCTAAGCTATATGAAGGAGGTCTCTAAAGTATATACGATGGAGGTGTACCATTGTCCTGGAGTTGCGGTGGCCTTTGTAGACCATCTTCACTGAGGGTCTCCTGATATTCTGCGTCTCGCTCTCCTCCATCTCCCTTCGTTCTTTCCTCCGGCGAAACAGCTCCTGGATGCGAGCGGCGGCTGAGCGCCTGTAAAACACAATGTGTGATCATAAAGTAAGTAAACGAAAGAAGAAAGGAAAAAAGAATGACAAATCCATGCGGCCTCTGATGCTGATGAACCTCATGCTTTAAGTCTTGAGTGAAATTTGTGCCGATAAAAATCCATTCAACCAAATGACAAACTCCAAGCTGGAAAGCGGCCACTTAAAAAGGCAAATTAAATCAGAACTGAATCAAGCTCCTTAAATTGTTGTTGTGCAAAGTCTTTAATGGAATTAACACTGTGCATGTAGAAATAATCTGCCTCCTCCAGATGAAATCAAAGACAAAAATGATTTGTCTGGCTTTCCTTCATGCACACTTTCTTTGATCATTCATCTCCAGTTCATAATCTTCAAAATGCGGCCGTTACGCTGCTACTCGCGCCCTCTGTGGAGTCGGGCCTCACATGCACATCACTCTCACGCTGCTGTTAGCCGTGTGTGTGTGTGCGTTAGTTCTTTGTGAGTGAAATGACCGAACCAAAGCAAAAAAACACCGCCTTTCTTCATCACGTTATGCTGTTGAGTTGTAATGCTCTGCTGCATGGCACACACCTGGTTAGATGGTTTTTAGTGCAAACACTTTACCTGATCATCCTATCTCCTACTGCAGATCCTCTGGAATTTAATCTATATTTGTAGTAAAACAGTCAATGGGAAGGCATCACAAGGAAATCAAAATAACCTCCCGTTACAGATATACAATAACCTGCATTCAAATAAATAAATAAATCGCTTGCAGCGAGTGAGCTGAAACGAGGGCGGTCTCGCGTACCTCTGTCCCTGACCTCGGAACCTCGTGGACGGGATGAGAATCGGGTCGTCGTCGCTGTCGTCGGAGTCCTGGTGGCCCCGCGCGGGCTGACTCTGGCCCTCGTCTTCCTCCTCCCCCCTCGGCTCCGCTCTCCTGCAGCCTCCCGACGCGTCCTCGGTGCCCTCCGGCTGACTCCTTTCCACCGGTGGAGGAGCCACGGCGCCCCCCCGAGAGGAGCCCGCCGCCGAGCAGGAGGCGCTGCAGGGGGCCTCCGTGGAGGCGGCCAGGGCGCTCTGCTGCCCCGAGGACACGGGCGCAGCTGAGGGGGGAAAACACATCGCTGCATGTGGGACGTTGTTGCATCAGCGTTTGTATGCATTTCATATTCATTTAAGATGTTATACTAAAGTTTAGTTGTTTTTTGTTAAATCAAAAGTGTACACTGCAATTTAATGTTATCTTTGCGTTCAGCCCCCCTTGGTGAAGGGCTGTTTGATAGATGATTAACTTCACATCTTCTTTTTCTATTAGATTTCCTATTGTGTCAGAGCAGGTTTCCTGATGCCGAAGGACTCACGTTGCTCCGACCCTGAACTCCCCGTCGACAGAGTGTCTCTGCTCTGGATGGCCACGGCCTCCGATGCTTTGGGACCTCCACTCCCCATTGAGCTGGATGTGCTACTGCTCCTGTGGAGGAAGACGAGACAGTGACAGAGTCTCTGAAGCCTCTGAGGGGTTTTAATTATTCCTCAATAAGGACCTTCTTGCACCATGTTCATTATTTGTAAACTCTTGAGGAACCCGAAGGGATGAACAGTGTTGGTCAACCAAGGTTGACAAAGCTACGCAAATATGATCATCCACAATGTACATATAACACATTTTCACTATGATTCCATGTTTGATTGTGGGAGAATATCAGGGACCATAGTTTACTAAACGAGCATCATGCTGTATTGAAGAGGAATCGAAACTAGCGATTTAGACCATAAACTCTTTACTTCATGTACTGTGGTAATAAAGCAAGTGAGAAGTAGGGTCTCATGGACTTTCATACAATCACTTATTTTTGCAAACAGGAGTCGCCCTCTGCTGGTTATTTTAAAGAATACATGTTTATTATTGAATTTTAAGGCACTATGACCTTGGCTTCATTTTTCAGAATCGTAGGTTGCCGCCTGCTTTGATGCCTGCTTTGTTTGAATTTAATTAGTATGAGAGATTACCTCCTTATGCTTCACCCCCCTAATTGATTTGCTATGATAAGACAACCTGAAGGGGTCCATTATCACATGCTTCACCAATAAAAGGGCAACTATATAAACACACTGATTTCAATAGGTCTTTTATCTCCTTGTACTCAAAGCACTCACCACTCATCGGTGAAGTCCAGCTTGATGGTGCTGGTGGTGGTCCCCTCCGAGCTGTAGTGAAGGCTGAGCACTGGCTCTGCGGCGCTGGGTCGACTGGTGCCGGCCATGTTGGTGGAGGTGGTGGGTGCGCTGGTGCTGACTGGTGCAGGAACGGCTTGATCGGGACTTGAACCTGCGGCTTCTGCACACACGGGCAGAGGATCCACTGTAAAGCTGTCCTGCCGGTACCTCAGAGCTATAGTGTATATAGTTTGGCATATATTGGATGTTTGCAACATGTTATGGAAGTAAATCTGTGTCATGATTTTGAAAGAAAAAGGTGATTGCATTTCTAATTCTAAATTGATTAATTTATACATTGAAATTATGTATCTGAATGTTTTTCAACGTTAAAATATTCAACTGCAAAAAGTTCAACTGCAACATCCGGGAATCCCAAGAAGAGCAATTGATTCTAGATTCAAGATCAGGAGCGTGCATCAAGCAAAAGGAGCGAGCACCCAATACAACTTCGGCTTGTCGGCAGCATGGTGACCGGATTGTAGCAACATGCATAAATATTTAGTGCTAGAAATTCAATCACCTTTTTCTTTTAAAATCCAATGACACAGATTTACTTCCATAACATGCCACCATCTGCTGCAAGACTGCTTCTCACTGAGAAACAACACAAACATGCAGCTGACATTTACAGGGCAGACAAAGGTGAACTATCGTCAGCTACAAGACACAAACTAATGATCGATACCAGTGTTAATTTAGAAGCTGTTGGCCTCACTGTGTGGAAAAGACTGGGATTGTTCCATCATGTGTAAGGCAACATCAGGTCTGACTTAAACATTGTAAAACAAAATATAACATAAATAGATACAGAGAATTGTTACTTATCAACGTGTCAATAATATATTATCACATTATGTCATGATGGGTGTCCACTAGCACACTAAAAAGAGATTAGGATTCCCTTGATGATGATGTTGTTTATTATTCTTATTATTATTATTCACTAACTCTGGATAGATAATGGTAATAATGGGAAAGTAAAGTAGTGTATGGAGAGAATTAAGAGGCATGAAAACAACACAGGACCGACTGGGAGAAGTGTTGGTGTTTTATGAAGGAGGGTGAGGAAGAAAAGCATGTAGCAGGGAGGAACAAGGGGGGGGGGGGGGGGAGGGGGAGAGACGCACCCTGCTGTTCATCAAGAGTCATGGATCCCAGCTGTTTGTTTACCACAGACGAGGGAGAATCTGGAACACAAATGAGACCGACTAAACATCGGACAGGGACGTTGAACCTGACGGCTCAAAGTCAAGGCGCACGATGGGTTAAAAAACGTCCCAAGGCCAAGCAGGAGAAGCTGTAAAATAAGCCAAAGGGGGCACGGGTGGGGGGGGGCTTCATCTGATCATTCCATGTGCAAAATGAGATTATTAAGTTCAAAAATTCACTCGTTCATGCTCGCTGCGCGTCCTGCTGATAAGGGATTAATCCCTGCAAGGTTTCAATCACCATCCAACGTGACAGCCAAACAAAAGCCTACATGTAGTCTAGTCATCAGTGCAACCCGATCTTTAACATAAAGAATGCAAACAATGGCCCTTCAGTTAATGACGAGTTGGTCTTGGACGTCCAATGAAGGCCCTGTTACATGAATGAGATGAACAAATCACTTTAGCGTAACACTCGGAGCTTTAGTTACACTTCTCGGATCAAACCATAGTGAATCAGGTCCAGCAGTCTAGAGCGCGGGTCCCCAACCAAAAGGTTTCATTTTGAAAATCGACCAGATTCTCTCCTAATTACGTGCGCTCGTCCCCCTTGAGATAAGTCACTGTTTTTCATCTTATGCAATTGTCCACTACTCGCTGCACACGGCAGTTCCGCCCACCAGCGCACAGAGAGCCGCGCAGCAACTACACCCCCCCCCTACGCCCCCCTCCCGTCGGTCGGTCTGCAACCACCCCTTCTACCACCACCCCGTTTGTTGGCCGCTCATTTCGTTGTGTTTATTCGGCACACCTCCAAGACCGGAATATTGTCTGGTTGGGGACACCTGGTCTAGAGAGACAATCTTTTTTTTTTTATTGTTTACGTGTGAACATCACATGAGGCGAGGCAGAGGTTCATACTGTTTCACCACTTTGGTGAAAACTCAAGCAACACGTGGAGCGATGAAGTGAGAGCGTTAGTGAGGGAGGCGCTGAGCAAACAGTGGGGAGGCGACACAGTGACGCCTGCAGAGGTTAATTGGTACAAGGTGCATCATGGGGGAATGGAAAGAGGATCACAGAGAGATTAGTGGTCAGTTTTATCAAAGCCGGGTCTTTCTGCGGCCCAACTGTCTCTACAAACGAGACATGTCCGCCTTTCCTACATTAGGAGGGGAGGGTAACCTGTGAGGGGTTGCGTCTCAGCGGCAGTAGTGGCAGCTCCCTGTGACTGCCCCTCAGTGACTGCAGGAGAGGAGGAGGAGGAGGAGGAGGAAGAAGGAGTAGGAGAACGGGCAGCACGCGGACCCTGTCCTGGGGGGTCGGCCAGCCGCAGTAACCTCTGCAAACGCCTACACACTAAACTTATGGGCAGCCGATGAGGACCGTACTCTGACAGAGAGGCAGAGGAAGAGAGGCAGAGGGAATGCACGATTAGAGGAATGATGGAGGGGAGGGGGGGAGGGAGATTAAGAGAGGAAGAGTCAGGAAGTAAAGAAAGAGGGCGAGAGCACAACAGGATGCTGCAGGAAAGAAAGTGACGTGAGGCTGCTGCTTGAGTGGAGTGGCTCCGACAAGCACACACACGCATACACACCAACAGTCGATCTAAGGCTACCTCCTCATCGCACTGAGGAGTCATAAGTCAACAGCTGGCACACTGTTTTCTTACCTGAGAGAGCGGGTTCTGAGGTTGGCGTAGGTGCGGGCGTGGAGGTCACGGTCGCAGCCGCCTGACCACTCTGCTCAGAGTCAGGCGAGGAGGTGAGGGGGGAGGAGGAGGAGGGAGCCGAGCTCTCCACTGATGAAGAGCTGGAAGGAGGAATTGCCGTGACCGTTGACGACGACCCTGAGGACGAAGAGGAGGTGGATTCAGGGACGGCGGCAGCGGCGTCGGCAGCGGCTGGTACCTCCTGGGCGATCGGCCCCGCGGGCCGACCGGGGGCGCTGGACTCCTGACCAGAGCCGCCCGCGGCGGCAGCTGGAGTAGTCGACGCCCCTTCGGGACCGATGGCTGTTCCATGAATTCCATAAGAGAATAAATAGACATAGTCAACAATCTTCAGGAGGAGCTGATATCATTCACTACAAAATCTATTAACAGTTTCACATGCAACGGGTAAAAGGATCCATTGTAAATCATCCCATGCGTGGCATTATCTATTGATCCACTAGTTATAGTAACAAGACGGTAGAAAATGATCCTTTTGTTTAACAACTAGCGCTAGCTTACAGCAAAGTGAACACATTTAACACAAGTTAAAATAATAGCCCAAAACGATCTTCAATAAGTAAAATAGCAGTACTTGATTTTAAGAATTGGAAGATTTAGGGATTGATCTACACACCTAGACAGGCATTACACAATGCAGAATCTCTCACCTCTGGGTCGTGTCTGAGGCCGAGTTCCTCTGCTGCTCTGGGCCTCGCTGGCCTCCTCGAACCAGCGAGACAACATGTCCGACATCCTCTGCATCAGAGACACGTTGGGGCTCTGCTCACCTGCCGCAGCGCGAGACACAAATGATCACAGGTTCACCGGAACGTATTCAAACCAACATGACAGCGTGCAACGTCTCGTCATCACTCAACGCAACTCTCAAATGTTGATTCTGTGAATCAGATTCATGTTTTGCAATTTGGAGAATTCCAATAATTGATTCAATTCAAAGGGTGCATTGTTCATTGAAAAATACATTTTTATGATGTGATTTTGCAGCTTTGCATCAACCGTAACTTCGTAATTACTCTATTGCTTATAAGTATGGATGAATGTATCATTAATACATTTATAACAAGGGGGCGGGTGTCTCAGAGGCCAAATCCGTAGTTCTAGAGCTCAGGTCTAAACCCAACGAGTGTCGCCTGCTGTGCTGACTGCTGTGATCTTACCGTCCCTCTCCCTCTCGCTCTCAGGGCGAGCTCGGGGTCCCGTGTCAGACCAGTCACCTCGTAGACGGAGGCGCTTCACTGGAGGCTGCCTCAGCTGTGGAAACACACACACACACACACACACACACACACACAAAGATTAGCAGTTTGTCAGTCAAAGCATGGTCAAAAATAGCTCTGCTGCCAGAGCAAAACACTGCTCGTCTCTGTCAGTGTCCTCCTTATAGTGCCCCCCCCCCCCCCCCCCCCCCTCCTCCCCCCACACACTTTCTGGCTGCACAACTGAGGTTGCCTCCACTTTCCAGTCCCCTGGCTCTCTTTACAGGGCAACAGGCCGAGAGCCAGAAATAGAAAAAAGGGGCTCTTAGTGCAAAGACTATCAACTGCTATACTTTGGAAAGGTCCTCAGGTCTGATTGTGGGCTGGAGGTGGTGACAAGCAGCACAGGCTGAGAGAGATAGTAGAGTAATATATCAGAGAGCAACGTACTTGAAATGAATTAGCTTACAGGTGGAGGAAAAGGCCAGAGGGGAGGTTTGCGGGGGGCCTGAACTATTTTGGAGGGTAGCTGAGCGCTGCCTGCGTCGGCGGCTGTATTTGGAAAGGAATGCGTGCTGCGGTTGCATCTCGACACAGCTGAGCTCACCACGAGGCCCTTAAACACCGGCACCGTGATCCGTCTCACTCAGACACGCGCTAAGAGCACAAAATACCTCTCAAAAACCAAATAAAAGATAAGATGACACAGTTAATACTTTAGTTTAAATCTGTAACCCATTGAGCCTTTTCATTCTCAGTCAGAGAACCACCAATGTCAGCCCCCCCCCCAAAAAAAACATTGGGAAACATTTTCATGTTGCTGCTCACCTCCTCCCTCCTCTCCTCCGACGGGCCCTTCAGCTCTCGGGCCTGGTCATCTTTGGGATCGAACAGGTAGATGTAATCGGAGGAGTAGCTGACCAGCACCTCCTGACCGTCCTCGCTGTAGCAGAGAGAGGTCACGCGACACGACTTGTTGGACAGGTGAGCGGGAACAAACCTCACGCACATGCCCGTCGTCCCCCGGCCCATGTAGTTACCTACGGACGAAGAGAGAGAGAGAGAGAGAGAGAGAGAGTCCCTGATGGCTGATGGCTAGTTTCATTTGACATCCCCAATGACGTGAAACCACATTGAACACGGCATGGAATAGAGAGATACCAAAAAAATGTACTCAGGGACAAGAACTAACTAAATGTAGTTTTTCTTTAATATCTTTTTGTGAGTTATCTAAAGCACCTTTTCTACACAAATAAACCTGTCCTTTTTAAACTGTTTTTTTGCTATTTGCGTAGAAAAAAACATCTATAAAAAGATGCTCTATAAACAATGTTTCTAATGAATTCAAGTAGTCTGGAGCTTTTCAGAAGTATCGAGATAAACATCAAACTAAAAACCAAGAGAGGAACCCCTCCAACCTGCCGCCTTCTCTCCATCTCCGATGCGACCGAGTGGGTGGTGTTTACCTGTCGCTCTGGTGCCCAGCATGCGTCTGTCGTAGATCCGCACCGAGCTGTCGGAGCAGCCCACGGCCAGGTAGTACGGCACGAGAGGAGAGATGGATATAGAGGTCGCTGCCCTTCGACAGTTTATCAGAATGTCCTGGAGTCAAAAGAAAGAAACAAGACAACTTAGGGGTGAATTTCTTCTCGTTTCTGGAGTCAATGAGTCCTACGCTAATGTCACAAGAAACAGAGGGAACATTTAAATTAAATAATTGTTTACAGGAATACAAAAATAGGGCAGGCAACATTAAAAAGAAAAGCAAAAAGTCCCGCTCAATTCAATATTTTCCAGTTGTGGATGTTGACTTGAAAACATTAACAGGCTGTAGGGTAATTAAGAGAGAGGCGACACGAGAGGGCTGAGGTCCCAGGCAATGATCTCCCTCGGGGGGGAATACGAGAAGATGCAACGCAATCTTCAGGGCACCGCTTATCTCGCTCACTCTGTCTCTCACACACACGCACACACACACGCACGCACGCACGCACGCACACACACACACACACACACACACGCAAGCCAAGCAAACTGTTTTCTTCATGGTATTACACAGTGTAGAAGGCATATTAAGCTGGAAGTCATCATCTTTAAACGCACATGTGATGTATTAAACAAGAGATTATGAAATAACTTCAGTTTACAGAACAAAAAAAACAGGACATTATCACCAAAACCGTGGCCGCATTTCCAGCGTCACCGTACATCTTTGCAGTCTTCCTTAGTGCAGCTCGTCTTCGTGCGAAGGTCGAACCACCGCACCGTGCCGTCCTCCCCGCACGACAGAAACGTGTAGGGGTCATTTGGTACCGTCATGATCTGAAGGAACAAAACGGGCGGCCTGGTGTTAGGAGACGGAACCCGTGAAGAAGGAAGGCGAGCGCCGCGCGTTCCTCTCGCTCGGTACCTCGTAAGCCGTTCCGTAATGGCAGGTGAACTGACACTGCCGGTTGTGCTCGGGACTCTTCTCTGTGTTGGTGTAGTAGATGATGCCGTCTCCGGAGCAGGACACGATCTCCTGGTCGTTAGTGTGCGGCATGAACTTGGCGCTGAAGATGTTCGCCCGATGGCCTGAGCGAATGGACTTCTTGACCTGAAGGGAGAGAAAAGGAAACGGTCACTTCTTCTCTGGTCCCAAACACAACAGCAAAGACAATTTAGAATCAGACGTTTTATCTGTATGGAAAATACTTTTTTTACTAAATGAAAAGGTGCTTCTTCATCTGTGATGTATTTATTTGATGATTTACTCATATTCTGGAGTAACTGACTGTTGACCCGCCTACCTTTTTGTTGTACGGGTTGGAGATGACCAGAAAGGTGTCGTCTGAACCCGACAGGAGATATTCACCGGTGTCATTCCAGGATATCGTGTTGACCTGAGGAGAGAGTCGATACATTTGATTATGCAGAGATGCAGATGTTAACAGTAGTGCCAAAAGGATGAATTGATTCAAGGTTCGGAAGAAAAAATAAAAACATGTGATTCGAAAACATCCCTTTGTCTCTGGGATAATGTGACAAATTAAAGCGACTAAATCAGAGGATCAATGACACTAGATATTGGTTTGTTCCCATGACTCAATTACCACTCAACGGACTGAAATAACCCCAGAATCCTGTTCACACGGTTCATTCATCAGTGATCCATCCGTGAATCCAAAGTAGAGCACAAGAGCGATTGCAGTCACTCTGTGGATCGATATTTCATTCCCACCTACTTGTGGCATCTTCAGCATTTCGTCATCGTTGCTCTTGATTACCAGACTCACCCTGCTGCAATCAGGGAAATTACACCGCCTGCACGCCCCTTTACCACATCCTGCCCACCGGAATCAAGGCTCGATCTCAAAACGATCAAAATCTACTTTTCCTGTTTTTATTTTATATCTTCTGCAGTAACCAAAAATCCACCAAACCAAAAAAGTTTTAAGATATAAATAAAAAATATAAATATATCTCTACACTAAAAAGACAGCTGATATATTCATAACATACAATAAAATAAATGCCTTGTCGGGACTGACGTCCGGGCCGATAGTGTGACAGGACGTGTGACTGTTGTGGCAGCGTCGGGTTTCTCAGAGGTATTAACCACCTGGCCCCGAGTCAAAGAACTGCTCTCAGGCCTCACTAACGGACTGAGGGGGACACACGATGAGGTCTCTCTTTTCAAGGTGAAACAAAGATTTATGTTCTTTTGGAAGAAAGGAGAACAAATCTGGAGCACTTACACAGCCATCGTGTACATTCAGCGTCCCTTCAAGTTTAAGTCTTTGAACAAATTCTCTTCTACCTGTAAAAAAGGAGAGAGAGAGAGAGACAGGTTTACAGGATTAATTTATTATGTTATTGAATAACAGCTGCATCTATCATCTGTGCATCCATCTTCACTTTAGTTCCATGCAACAGCATACTGGTTTAAAATATCTGAGTGTATTATCCATGCCAACAAAGCCTTCCTTGAACCAACAACTAAAATAGAAAAATAAAAGAGGCAATTTTATGAAGCATAAATCTAAAATCATATAGTAGTATAAATGGCAAAAGTAGTGGGATGATGCTGATGATGATGATGATACATCGTCCAGCAATAACTGAACTGATTTATTGTTTGAGAGATATTTCACGTATTAAAGGCACAATTGTTGGGAGTTCTTTGCTTTAAACAGTTGTAACTCATCCTGAGCAATGATCAGTTGTTTTGTGATACTTCTCACCACATGTGAGACAACAACCCTAAACAGCTTCCGTCTCGTTTTTCACATGGCTAACGAGACAATGCAGGGTTTTTAAAACGCTCAGCCGCCAGACTCAAATAAAAACTTTTTTTTGGACACAATCCTCCCACAATGCAACGCACGACGCTAAATGGAGGAAGTGTTCTTGGCTGATAAAAACAAAAAATACTTGTAAATGAAACAGAGAAAACAGAACAGCAGCTTCATCTTGCTGCTCTTTGTTTAAAGTTATGTTTGTGCACTGTTTATATTTATTATCAGAATCATCTAGTCAAATCAGTCTCTTTGTCTGTGTTCAGGTTCATTTTTTAAAAAGAGGACGCACAAATCCAATCCAATAAAGAGACACAAAGCCTATATTTTTACATTGCTTTAAGTTATAATGCATTATCACATTCTGTATTACTTTGCCATTTGAAAATGCATCCTTAATCGCACAGTTTCAGGTCGGAAATAATTAAGAATGTTGATTTTTTGTATTCTACCTGCAAAAACTGAATACTGAAACTGAATATAGATGGCACTGGGACGCAGAGCTAATATCATATAATAACTGCTATAAATTTCCTTCGTTATATGTAGGATGGATGTTTTCTCTTTTGTTAAAGCAAAAAGTGGTAAAAGCCACGAGCTTTGACTTGCACCGACAGGTTTCATTAGTGCTGCAAGAATCAACTAAGTCTGAATTTGCAAAGAATAAGCTACAGGCTCCTCTGAAGCTCCCATTTAAAAAAAGACAAATAACAATATTAATAAGGTTTGAAAACACACAATATGAAAATGCAAAAGTAAGCAACTTCATTAAGCCAAAAATCACCAACTATAAAATATGCTTCGAGGCAATGTGCTTCCAGACCTGCCTGTTTTATAGTGTGACACTATAAAACAGGCAGGTCTGGATGCAATGTTAAAAAAAAAAAACTTTGTTACCATCTTAACCAACTTATTTTTGCTTAAATCGCTCTTCAGTTGACAGACAGCCCCTTAACATAACCTCCCCGGAAGTGTCTTCAATGCAGACCACCCCATTGAAGCTAAATATATCCTACAAGAGCTCTGACCGCCACATCACTGCATGTATCTTCTACCCATAACACAATAACAGCTCCAACCATATCTCAGTCAAGCTAAATGCAGCGCTGACTAAGCCTGTGTGGCACCTGGCCCACCTCGGCAGGCCGATGGAGGGGCCACACTGACCTCGTGGACCTCTCTGGTTCCCCTCTGTTTACGCCGTGGTCGCTGTTGTTTTGAATCGTGCGTGGTGCTCTCATAACGAACGCGGACATGCAGCCACACACACAAGTGTCTCGATGAGGGGCGCTGCAGGTGGATTGGTCAAGTTTAGGGCACAAGCAGCGGCCTTCTTTTAATCCCTGTAGACACTTTCTTTGAAGACAAATGAACAATTAGGCGGGCTGTGTTTTGATGCACTGGCTGGACATCCTCAATAATATTACACCATTTACCGCATGTTGCCATGTTTCATCAAACAATTACATTTTGCTTGTGCCAGTTTGCAGCTGCTCACCAATAAAAATGTTGTTGTTTTCCCAGGTTCTGATGATCACTTTCACTTCGGATAAACGCAAAAAATACTTTATAACGCAGAGAAAGAAATGTCATCTATGCCACAATTTCTCTGCAAAAACAATGGATCATCTGAGTGAGGGAGATCAATTGTATTTTTTTCTGTAGCTATTACACTATAACAAGCAGCACTATTAAAAATAATTATATATAAATATAACAATAATATTGAAACCCCATCTATCTAGTGTTTTATAACTCCTGTTTTGCTTCAATCAAACGCACGGTGGGTGTTCGCGGTGTTCCTCCACAGGAGGAAGAGCAGCTCTCCGTTATTCTGTAGATCGGCTGTCAGTGGATCGGATTCAGTACCGCGGAGTTACCGGTGTTAATTTGCAAAAAATAATACCCGTATCCCCCCAGATTATACCGTTAGCATCAGAGAGGGTCGTTTTGTTCTTACCTAAGTAGTTGGTCCTGATGGCGTTCGGCTCGTTGTATCCAATTAGACGTTTGTTTACATCCCAAACCAGGTTTCCAGACCAGGACATTGTGACCATATGACGGTTTGAATTAACAATAACATTGAAACCAAGCTAACGCGTTCCCGTTGATGTCGCCTTTTATTTGATCGTCGTTCGGCTGTGCCATTGATGTCGGTCCCCCGCAGGGTCGGGACGGCGCTAACGTTAGCCGGCTGCTACGCTACGCGTCAGCATCGCCGGAGGTGAAAGACTCGCTGCTGTCCCTGTCCCCGCTGTCCTCGTTAGTTTACCTTCGCTGTCCTCCGGCTCTCTGCGCCGCTAACTGTCCGTCCTGCTAGGCTAGCCAGGTTTATTTCTTCTAGCCAGGCAGCGGTCAGCTGTGTCGAAAACAACGCGATAAACAACGTGTTTTGACTGAGAGGGAGCGCTCGTTTTTTCAGCCGCGAAGCAGCAGTGTAGCCGGGAATGCTTCGAAGGCAATGAAGAAAATGATTTGGAATCATGGTGGAAGAAGTGTTCAAATATTTAGTTAAACCTTAGTTAATCTGCAGTCAAATGTGGTATTTTTCTTAAAACATTTGACTGCATATTAGGAATTTTCCCTAAAAATAAAATGTTGGATGGCAGTGTGGCAATTTGATCACAACATGTATTTTAAGTCCTTTATTGTTCCAAAAATAATCTTCAGCCAAATAGAAAATAGTTTACACATTAAGACTGTACAGACTGGAACTACCAGGGAATCTGGAGTTAGCACTGCACTTGTAATGGTTGCATTTAAAATTGAATTGAACATCTATCTATCAGCTCTTGTCTTTAACATAAGTAAATCATGCTGGTTAAAGCAGATGCTGACTTGGTTATAATCCATCCTGGTATTACAGATAATCACCTTTTCCATTTGAAGTTTGAAAGAAAACCAAGCTGGCTATTTGACAACATACTGCTGTCTTAAATGGCTTCATGTTGCCAGATTAACCAGATTAACCTGTTTGGGGCCAAAGGGAAAAAACGTGTGTAGGGCTTTTGTGAAACGCGTTCAGCACATACTGCAGCTACCTTACAGAGTGCATACCGTATGCCGTATGTGTTCAATTGTGACACATTACAACCCAGAAAACTTGAACTATGAACTTTGAAACGCTCTCCTCTCACCTGATACGCACAGGGCTGTGTGTAAATAGCAATGAAGGACTGCAAGACAATTTTGGTTTACATTTGACCAATTTGGGACATAAGTGGTGTGGTAGTATGGATATTGGAACGCACAGCTAGATTTTGTCACAGGGCCGTAAAATCAGACTATTGCAAGACCTGCTGTTGTTGATGCGATCTTTGGGAGGTTTGGAGGGATGTTTTTTGCTTTGCCCTGTTCCAATGTTTTGTTATGAATGTTTTATTATCCTCACGTGGTGGGAATCAAGTGTCCAAAATGGAGTGTGAGTCTGAAAAACGTAATTAAACTCATGAAACTGACAAACATTGAATACGGTTACTTTAAGGTTTAAGGTTAATTTAAGTGAAAACATAACAGGAAAAAAACACAGAGAGAAAACAAATATAATAAAAAAGATGAGGAAACATCACATTTTAGAGTTTGTTTTTATCAATTATGTAATATACAACATAAGCAACATAACCAGGTGACATTTTTGGAGCATAACATTCAACTATAGTATATGGTATAGCATAGTATCTTTAAAAAGATACTATGCTATACCATCTCTTACCTGTTTAATATGTTAAGAAATGTATGTTTCTATTTTGTGATTCTCAATAAAGTTAGTCTTTGGAGCGGTGAATTGCTTTCATTCATTGGGATACGCCGGGCAAGAAAAGCAACATTCCTTTTCGAACCAATCATTTTGGCCTTGGCACCAAGCGAACCAATCAAAACAGATGACACATCTAACCCCGCCCCTCACACGGTAGGTTGCATCGTACAGAAAGTCACCTCGTAGTGGTAGTGTCGGTCAGTCAGAAGCTCCCGAGAAGCTACCAGAGCTAGCGTGGTTATAGTGGTTCAGCGCCAAGGTCGATAGTAGGACAGCAGCATCCTCGCGCCTTGTTCAACGTTACCTGCAATCTATTCATCTGACAACTTAGCGCAAACACACGAAGGCCAACGTTAACCAAAGCCGAGCATACTGCTTGCTAACCATTTAGCGAGCTAGCTTGAAGTTCCGCTCGGTGTCCTTACTTGTATCAGGACATCTAACGTCACAGCCATGGCTGCGCTGAGAGCGAACTATCACAGGATCCTGGACAAGATCGAGCATATGCTGCCCAGCAAGCTGAGACCTCTGTACAACCACCCGGCGGGTAATGTAGAGTTTCCCTTCTGGGGGTTTGCTCAGCACGCTCCGTCTGTGTTTGGGATGCCTCTCCGTGGGCTGCTCGCCGATGAGGGATCCATCCAGCTGTTCTGGATGTGGTGGACGATCCATCCAGCTGTTCTGGTTGAATCTCACGCGGATGATCAAACGGCAGCTCATGTTGTTGATGGGTCGACTGTGCGAAGTTGTTGTTTTTGATGCGTCGGTATTGCTCAGTGAGACCCTGATCTGCTGCGATGACAACTGCCAAACAGCAGATCATGTTTGTTTAGGACGGAGACAGTTTGTTTCACAGGCTGCTAAAACGAGGATGTTTAATGGCGTATTCAGTTCTGGATTTGAGGAGAGTTCCGAAGTATTGTGATTAAAAAGAAAAACCTATCAGAATGTTTTTAATTTCCAGCGCAGTCAACTTGAATAAGAAATTTATATCGGATCTTGTTATCCCACTTAAATAATGGTCCTATTAATTCCATTGGACTTAAGTTACCAATAACGAAGATAAGCGTGAATTGGCTCCTAGAGGCCATATTTTGCAGCAGTGCAGCCACAGAATAGGTAAAGATACAATAAATGTAAAAAAAAAAGTCAACTTACAGTTAGTTGATTTAGTGTGTCTCTGCTTGTTACATTCAACTAATTAAAACTTATTTAAACGTAAATTAATTTTGTAGTTTAGTGGAGGGCTCACAACCTTCTCCAACTAATGCAATGTAAGACACCCGCCTTAAATCTCAAATCTCACCTTCATGATATTTTGTCCACACACTTCCAATGAGGACACTGTGCAGACTGATGAATGTAGACACATTTACCACTTAAACACAACGCAATTCAACAGCACCACAAACAATGATACCAAGAAACTAAAAAAACAAACAGCGGCAACCGAACACTATCACCTTCATGAAGGTGGCATTCATTGCATGAGACTGTTTTGTTTAGATTAGAGTACGTAAGAAACCAAATGTATTTTCATTATTCTGCAAGTCCGACTTGAGCACACACACACGCACACACATTCGCATTTTGTTGACACCCCTTTCAACTGTTAGTGATATTAAGGAGTTGCTGGCGTCATTGGGCACCTTGTGGTTGTCAAGGACAACTCCCTGAAGAGGCGTCGACTAAAGTCGCCTCCATCGGCGGCGGGTTCGCAGTGAACCTGCGTCCTACTAATTCACCCTCAATGCTCACGATGCATCTTCAGATTTTTCTTTTCTTCAGTATTACAAACGTGTTGTTATGAGGACGGCCAGGACGGCAGATGATTAGAGAACCAGCAAATGAAGAATTAAACTAAATACTGTGGTCGTATTTCATGTTTTTTTCCTCCTTTTCTTTTCAGGTCCAAAAACAGTTTTCTTCTGGGCACCGGTGTTTAAATGGGTGAGTGCCTTTTGTTCGTATTTCTGTATACACTAGAGGTTCTAAGAGAATTTAAGAGCTCAACCTGACACCATCGTCTCGTTACGATCAATGCAAACGGATCCCCTAACATGCAGTGAATGAACACTGTGACAAACCCTGTGTGTTCACCTCCACAGGGTCTGGTTGGAGCTGGATTGGCTGATATGACTCGACCGGCAGAGAAGCTCAGTACCTCCCAGTCTGCAGTGCTGACGGCCACAGGTAGGATGAACTAGATTTAAACAAATTTACCGTTATGCCTCTGAAATGTACACGGTTTTAAAACAAATCCACGTCATCTGGTGAAACTCGACTGGTGGCGGATCACCTCCCAGATGAATGGAGCCATCAGTCATTTATCTATGCCTTGAGGTATTGAGGCACGTTTGCAAACTATGGGGTTATCAGTTCCCTGGTCAGAGAGATTTTGACCGATCTGTGCCAAAGGTTGTCTGCTGCATCTGCTTTTGCAATGTGTGTCTTCTACTGGATTCCATCTGTTGCTCTCTGGCCCAAACGGACAGTGTCCTCACGCCGGTTCACCCTCAGTGTGCATAACTGCCGCACTTCCTGTGTTCCTCTAGGCCTGGTCTGGTCCAGATACTCGTTAGTCATAACCCCCAAGAACTGGAACCTGTTCTGTGTCAACTTCTTCCTCGGCCTCGCAGGATCCTCCCAGCTCTACAGGATCTGGAGGTTTGTGCCTTTTTATATTGTGGTCAATTCTCCAGTTAGAGTGGCTATTATCTCAGATCAGTTCCAATAAGCGTGCAATGAGTGAATACATTGCTTGAGCTCTGCGAGTTAATGTTTGAGTCGTGGTAAATGTGTAACATACAGCAGTGCTTCATCTGTACTTTTTGTTTGGCATTTCAACCATTAACAGAACTCTGTCGAGGATCTGAGCTGAAGCATTGCCCAGTTGAACTCCATAGAATAAACACAAAGACGTTAAGGAAGTGGGACGTTATCCGAGAAAACCCTCGACCCCCAAATGAAAAGTCCTGGAGATTCATGCACCGGCTGTTAAGTTCAAACTGCTTATCGAGTGTGGAGTTCTTCTGCACTTCTCACAGAGAGAAGGGGAAAATGCACATTCAGCATCATGTGACTGATGACACTCCTATGGGCTCAGTCAGAAAGGCCTCTGCTATTCAAAGCCCCAACTTCCTCCTCGGTCAACACATGAGATTTTGTTCACTATTGCATCTCTCTGATGTGTTGAATCTTCTCTTTTGGACAGGTACAAACAGGATCAGAAGGCAGAAGTCAAAGAGGCTGCAGAGTCCTGAGTGCTTCTCCACTTGCCCCAGTGGACTGAACGGAGACGCCTCACAAAGCCGACCCATCTTGTCCACACATTGTCTCCATAACGACCACGCCATAACCATCGTTCCACCACATTAAGCCTGTTGGAAAGATGCACTTCTCGAGTTTCAAACTTCCTCAGGGTGTAACTAAGAAAAAAAACAGGCTGAGCCTTCGTCAACATACTCAAGAATTATCGTCACCAACGCACAAATATTAGTTGAACAACTTTTATGATTGTAAATTCTTCCAGTTGTTTATCTTGTGCACTACTTGGGAAGTTTTTTCTTTTTCGTCCATACTTCTTCAGGTGTAGCAATCAGTACCTCGTGCATTGATTTCCAGAAGCGCGTAACTCTTGGATATATCTAAAGGCGGTTTAAAGTAATGTTTCCAAATTAAGGATTTTGTCACATTAATCTTTTAATTGTCTTATTTATAATCAAGTTGTGGCATCTGTATCCGTGATTAAATAATTTATAACCATGGAATAATTTCTTCCATTTGAAATGCTTTAATGTGACAGCAAATCATAATTTATTAATCACATGATCATTTTTTGCCCATTGTCAACACTGTATAGAAAGATGCTGTCAATTTCTGATTGTGTCAGGAAAATGTAAACATGGCTTATTTATCCTGTGCAGCTTTTTGATTTAGTAAACAAAGCAAACAGATGCCAACAGCTCTTTTAAACATTTTAAAAACCAACATCCTGCTTTTACTAGAAAGTTATATTTTGTCTAGGTACTTCATTCACAAGTTCACAACATACCTTACCTTTTCTTAGCAATAATTGGTGTTATCACTTTAGAATACTCCTTTTATTTTCTGACTGAACAAATGGCACTTTGATGGGTCTGATCTAATAAATCCTGTTAACACGTGCAGCTGATTTACAGTACAAGTGAATAAACCTTTGTCTAGATCAGATTATTACTTTTCACTCAGGCAGCACTTGATCAGTGACATCGGAATTGCATTCTTGTCCTGAGGTGACTTAAGAACATGAATCTTTTCTGCTCAAAATGTAATTTACAACTGGTAAAAGCCAAAAGACATATCCAGCAGGAGCAAAGGTTGGTTAAGCTACAACAGCTCAACCAACCCTTGAGCTCACAGCTTCAGCCTTCTTTAGAATAACAGCAAAGCTTCTGTGCTGACCAATCACATGACCAGTGTTTGTAGTCTTCAAATTTACTAAACTTAGAGAACCAGTGGGTCTCTTTTCAGTCTCTTAATTACCAATCAACATTAACAGCATTTATCGAGTGTGGCAGGAGGCCATTTTTAGATAGTAAAAACCCACTGTAACACGTCTTGACACGTTTAAAAATAAAATATTGGCATGGATTACAATACAATTGCGTCAACCGGATTCTAAAATGAGAAATAACACATATGGTGGTTAAGCAAAATTGTTTTATTCACATCCCCAACAGTGAGTCAGATTTAGCGCTTTCCTCCAACACGAGGAGCATTAATCTTCATGGTCTTGGCAACCTTGGGTTTCTGTGCGGTCTTTGCAGACGTCTGCAGAAGAAGAGATACAATAAGTAGTGACCAAATCACTTTATAAAACTGACCTTAAAATATACAATATTTAATAGGTAATTCAAGTATTACCTTTGCACTTGCTGCAGCGGGCTTCTTGGTTGCCTGCTTTGCCTTCTTGACCTCCTTGGCAGCTCTGAGGAAAAACCAGGAGAGATGGTGAGAACTATTCGCATTACATTATACATTTTAACACTTAATTTTATAAACTTAAGATATAGGGATATGTACAATGGTATTTTAAAAAAGGTATGCCAACAACTCAAAGATGTTTTTTTTTTGTTAATTTCCTTCGCATTGTCACTATTGTTTTGAACAAAAAAAAGCCAGTATGGGGATTTTATTGACCATGTCAGATTTGCTATATCCATATTTGGCAGCTCATCACAATATTCATGATTTCCCAAAAATAATTAACTCATTGATTACAAAACAGACTTTGGCTGTGACCAAATTGATTCTGAGGTTTTGTTTGTCCTGATCGTCATTGTAAAAGAAAAGAAAAAAAGTATGCCACATTAGCCCTTTGAGTCCACTGAAGTGGCAACTCAAATAAAACAAATGCTTCTTATAACCAACAGCCCCATGATATTGAAGTTGAACAACAATTTAGAAAAACAACCCATATAACATGATTTGCATCCTTACCGGATTGCCTGCTCCCTCTGGGCCTTACGGACTTCAGGCTTCTGGTTCCTCTTTGCCATGATCTCGGCCAGGGAGGCCCCTGTGATAGCCCTCTGGAATTTTACTGCACGGCGGGTACGCTTCTTTGCCACCTCTTCCTGTTAATAAAACAGAAAGTGACCGTAGTTTATTTAAAACACAGTAAATACTGCACATAAACATACAGCAATAGTGAGAAGTTTTGTAGCATGTAGGAGAATTTGGAGGCTGGCCAATGGTGAAATGTCGATAAAGACGTCAAGGACCAGTACTATGATCTCCACTTATTCTATGGCCGCAGGTGTGGGGTGAGCACTGCTGCCCAGCCTGCAAGACACAGTCAGGCAACAGCACATAACACAGACGGTCGCCGTGCACGCCGTCCACCCGCAGCCAAACAAGTATTTGAGTGGGAACTGAACTGACTTGTGTTTACTAGACCAGTCGATATGGTGTATTAGTGTAAAAAAACACTGTTACGCATCCGCCATGATGACACGATGACATGTTAAGTGTTCGTAAAAGTTCTAAAACAAATCCAAAGGACTAGTTAAACGGTTTCATATTTGTTACAGCTTCAATAAGAAACATAACTAGCAAATATCTGCACCAGACAACGGAGCAACAAGTTGTACTTTAAAAGTAGATACTGGCTGCTATATCCCAAGGTACATCATTTAAGGCCATGACTAGATCTATTAACACAGCCTTATACTTACAGATTGGCCCTTCTTGTGCTTGCGCCTGTACAGTACGGTCCAGTTGATCTGTCTGGGGTTCCTCTTGGACAGGAAAGCTGACTCACATTTGCCATTGAGAAACTGGAACACCTACGAAAGACAGAAAAATAAAACCGAGTAATGAAACAAATCCTTTTATGGTGGACATGCAGTACCATCACTCAAATAAAGAGCGTTGCCCTTAAGGAACATCCCGGACAAGTGTACATTACAACCCTTAAAACGCGTTACAACATGAACGCCGTCCACACAGCTTCTCACTTATCGATAAAGACAGACCTGGTTGGTAACGTTAGCGAACTTAGTAACATTATCAGTTTACGCTAGCCGCTAATGTTAGCAAGTAGCATAGCATTGTAGGAGTCGACGGACCGATTCCACAGAACAATAATTCGGTTACAGACATAGCAGAAACTAAACGTGAAACCCGATAAATTGTTCTTAACACCGTATGCAAAGACGGCCTGGCTGGAAACCGTTGTCGGGTCGAATGGTTACCTTTCCGTCTATCCTGGCGTATCGGCGGCCATGGCCGGGGTATATTTTATACCCGCTGAAACTGCACAACTCGACCCTGAAAACAATAAATAGCAATCATTACTTAAAGAAAAGGGTATACAGTGACTCTTTAAAGACATACTATAGCAAGAATGTTTATTTTAGCGTTAAGATGGGCTTTGATAGTATTCTGTACACTCACTTCATGATGGCTACGAGAGGGCACCAAACCGGAAAGAAAGATGACGGGTACGGAAACGGAACTTGCAAACAACAAATGGATATTTATTAAATAAAAACTAAGAAGTGTTAATACCATGAGCATAACATTTAATAGCATGTATATGTATAGAATCGTTGCTTTTAAAAAAAACTAGTTAAATGAAACTTTAAAAAATGCACTTAATAGGCCAACGTCACAAACGGATCGTTGTCTAGCAAGCGTAACAGTAAGCGGGAAAATTGTAATGTACTTCCTGGTTAATTAAAGTGATAATAAAGATGGAAATCAAATTCATAAATTAAATAAAAAATAGTTACCACAACATCCACGCGTATTTGTTATTTATCGGTTATAGCTTATTTCTTAATTTACTTATCACCACCTGGCTGGCGGTAGGAAATGACGACAGTTGTAGTCTTTTTAAACCACAATTACTTCATTGTGATGAGGGAGGCTGCATGTTAGAACTACATATCCCAGAACCTTCTCGGTTAAACCGCGAAAGAAGCTTTTCGTCTTTGACCCCACGGTCGGCAGCTTTTTAGCTAGTAACGTTAGTTAACAAACGTTAGGTGTATCCGTAGGCGACAGGATGGGTGTATCAGATTTACAATTCGATACAAATGCAGGTAAGGGGTACATATTAGTTAAAGTGTAGCCTTTCTGAGTGTGTTTATTTACAGAACAGCCACGATTACCGGCTGGCGAATGTCAGCTAGCATGCATCATCCCATACTTGAGAGAACTGCTGTTGGCTAACGTTGTCAACATCAGCTGTGTTAGAAGATGCGGATCAAAATATCATGGGTCAAACCTATGGATTGCCTGGGTAGTAACCTTAGGTCCAACTTATTTGTTATTGTGTTGTCTGTGTGACGGTGAAATACTTATGTTTAAAATGCTTACGATGCAATTATTTTATTTTGTAGATATTTAATACATGTGTTTACACTGAAGTAACACTAGCTAACTACAACACTGACTCGATAGCTTTCACCTAATCTTGTATTCTATAGTACTATTTTCTTCAAAATAAGTTGGAGGACTTGCCTGCCGAGCTCTCTGTTAACCATTTGGAGTTTTAAGCAGCCTAACCTCGATTAGAGTGTCTGCCGCCAGCATTAGTGCAGGTGTCTGCAGGGGTATGGTTGCTTTTAGCTATTGTGTGATATGTAGCTATGTTGATTTGTATTTCTAGAATTGGTTCTTCACTATCTTTTAATCCCGACCCTCTTTGCTCTTGTTAGGAGCTGTGGTGGATCTCTCGGCCAGGGGTTTGCTAAAGCTGGATCAGAGTTTCACCTGCTCAGAGGACACACACACTCTCATCCTGGACCGTAACAACATAATGAAACTGGACCATCTGGAAAGGAGCCCAGGCCTTCAGCAGGTGGTTAAACCCATTAAACTCTGCTCAGTTTTCTACCTACTTTTTTCTACAGGCTTATAGCATATTCACTGATAACTCACATTGCTTGAATCAAGGCCTTGTGTACAATCTTTGCCTTCTTCCCCATAGCTATCTGTAGCCAGTAACCGTTTGGTGAGAATGATGGGCGTTTCTCAGCTAACAGAGTTGACAGTCCTCAATCTTCCAAATAACAGTATTGGATACATCGAGGGGCTCCGAGACCTGCCTCATCTCAAATGGCTGAACCTCTCTGGGAACAACATTAAAGTGAGGAAAAATTCTTACCTAAACCTGACTGAAATATCATATCTCATTTATTTACACAATGTTGTTTCAGAGATTAAACCGTCAATTTCAGGACAATGCATTAAGATATTAATTTACTTTTTTACTCTTTTACTCAGGTCATCGAGCAACTCAACAACTGTGTTTCCCTTCAACACTTGGATCTGTCGGATAATAACATATCCACCATTGGTGATGTGACTAAACTGGTGGCATTAAAGGTGAGCACTGGAGCCTTTGAGGTCAAAAGTAAGCGTAAACAAGAAGACAAATAATCCATATTGTACAGTTTCTGTGTCAAATGTTTCTTTGATGGATAATCTGTCAATTTCCCAGACGCTGTTACTCCATGGAAACAGCATTACAACACTTCGTGCTGTTCCTGCTCACCTACCTGCCAACTTATCCATTCTCTCCCTGGCAGAAAATGAGATACGGGATCTTAATGAAGTAACAATCTTCTTTCTGACCTTGATGACTTTACCTTCCATTTGATTTTCTAGATGCAAATTATCCTTGACCGATTTATTCCGTAGGCATCTTACTTGGCCCCTCTCCGTGAACTGGAGCAGCTGTCCATTATGAGCAACCCTTGTGTTATGGCAACACCCTCATTGCCCGGTTTTGACTATCGTCCGTATGTCATGAGTTGGTGCTTGAGCCTCAAGGTTCTGGATGGCTATGTTGTGTCACAGAAAGAAGGGTGTGTACATTTCTATGCCGTTACTTTTGCTTGTCATGGTCAATGACATCAAATTATTTAATTAATTATTTAATTAAATTTAATTTATTGTGTACAATTGTCAATTACAGTCTCAAAGCCGAGTGGCTTTACAGTCAGGGGAAAGGACGTTCATATCGACCAGGTCAGCATGTTCAGCTGGTTCAATACCTGGCCACCGTTTGCCCTCTGACGTCATCACCAGCCCTGGAGACGGCAGAAGACGCCAAACTGGAGAAGATCCTCAATAAGCAGAGGTATAAATCTGAATTTAGACGGCTACAAAGCTCAAAAAACACCACAGACACCAAAGACTATCATCCAATGTGTAGTGGCAATCCTTGTTTTGCTGTACCTTTAGCCTCCGAGAAATGATTCTTTGCCATCAGGCACAGGTTGGAGTGAAGTTTCTACACAGACACATAAAGGACATAAAGGACAGATTATTGTGGATTGAGGTTTGTGATTTATTGCAGTGAATTGTATAAACCGATGAACATACCGTTTGAACATACTCCTTTTTGTGGTGGTCTGTCTCCGTGGTCTGGTGAGAACTGTTGCTCCCCTTACCTGTGCGTCCTGCTTCCTGTCACCTATGCCCTTGTGCACCTAATCACCGCCACCAAGTGTCCAAGATGCCAATATAAATACATCCTAACAAACCAAATATCCTTTGCCAACATTAAACACAAAATGGCTCCTACACAATGCTCACTTCATAGCCCCATTGACCCTGCTATAAATCCCCCTCAATGGGAATCGTGTATTAAAATGACCTTTTTTTAAATTTAGGTTTCACCAAAGGCAGCTGTTAAAGGAGACACGGGAAGGCTGTCCGAGCCCTCCTCGCCCCACTCAGCTAGACGTGGAGGGACACAGTCCCTCACATCCAGTCCCTCAGGGGGGAGCCAGAGAGGTGAAGCATATCAGTGCACCGACCCCACCTGCTGCTCCATTAGTACAGGAGACCGGTAAGAGGCCGCCTTTGCCTCTATGCGACAGTTCTGGTGCATACATTTTTATAGTTTCTCTTTGAAAATTATGTCATCTCTTTGTCACAATATTAACGATTTGGCGTGATTACTTTGGTACAGAGCCAGTTGTGCAGTTCAACACCTGGATGAGCTGTGATTCCTCTCACCCGCCGCCGCCGGTAGTTCGCAGTCCGCGGCTCGGAGAGGAGCACATCTATCTGGAGGATGTTCAGACCGATGAGGAGAAACTCAACGGCAGCATGCTTTCCTCAGAGTCCACCTTTCTTCCCATCGCGTCTGATCTGGAGCAGACAGTACACTCTGACAGCGAGGACGAGACGGAGACATTTGAACCTGATTCCCTGGCTCCAAAACGGCCAGCACAGCCCAAAAGACACAACACAAACAAGACACATCATTCACCCCCGGTGGATGGGCAAGAGAGCGGCCATGTAGAGGATGTTATTTTGGGTGCAGCTCCAACAGCTCAGCCACTGGGCGTCGGAGTAAGCAAACCTCAAAGTGATCCGGAAACATCCTCTGACTTTGGGAAGGCAGAGATGAAAGAAGCTGCCAAACAGGAAAATGTTGGTATGTGTGCCAGTAAATTAAGTTTGATGGAAGCAAACAGGGCAGCGGTCAAAATCCAGTCATGGTGGAGGGGACGGCACACTCGGTGTTGTCACCCCATGGCCAAAGAGGTGCGCAGTGAAATTCGCCTGCGCAGGATGCAAGAGTACATCATCTCCCTGTGTGGACAGTTGGACAGGTATGTGTCTATTTTTTTGTTTAACTTTTTGTTAAAAAATGTTACACATAGTATATGGGATATGTATTTGATGATATTTTACAAAGATTATCAATATGTCAAATATGGGTTTTGTTTTGCAGGGTCCAGCAGCAGTTTGAGGAAGAGAGGTTACAAAGACTAGTCCAGGAGGAAGCTGTAAAGTTCCTGTGGAAACAGGTCAGTGCGTGTGCGCGTGTGTGTGTGTGTGTGCCCACATAGACTCCTGAGGTGAAAACTTTACCGTTGTTGATGGTAAAAATGGCTTTTCCGAGATGATGCACCTTGCAAATGTCTGTTCATGGCATTGTAAATTTTCCGTGGCTTCTTAGCTAGTTCAACAGTTCCCCCTGATCTCCTTGTAGCTCCAGTCTATGGAGCAGTGGAAGCAGTCTGTGGAGCAGCAGCTGGCGAGCATTAGTCAGGCTGTCCCCCAGCCTCAGGTCTCGGCTCCAGGACTATGTGTCGCTGCCACGCCTGTCCCATCAAGCACGGCGAACCCACCCTCCACAGGTGCCTCGTTCCCCGACTCTGGCTTCCAGTCAACCAGTGATCAACAGGCAGCGCAGGAGGACAGTTTCCTGAGCAGCGGGACGGCAGATTCTCTGAAGACGGTGCGAGCCCTCAGCCCGCTTCACAGCGGCTTCACCGTAGTGGACAGTGCGGACTGCAGCCTGCTGGAGCAGTACCTCTCCTCTGTACAGCAGAGGGAAGAGGAGCTGGAGGAGGGGGTCAACGATAGAACAGAAACACCACGGCCCGTCTCACCAGTGTCGGCCGGCAGAACAACACAGTCCCCCTCTCTCCCTCAGAAGACAGCAGACAACTAATTGGAGGTGCAAAAAAAGACTAATCCACTCCTGGCCTCAAATGAGACTCCAGAACTGCTGAGTGTGTAAGTTTGCACTGACTATTAGGATCGTGATGCATTGAGATGAGACTCATCTGGATTACTTTTCCTGATCTCATGTCGCTGTGCCCTTAGTTTCACTTGTTTATCAAGACAACTCATAACAGAGATAAACTAGCTGTAATTCGGCTTCATGCATTTCAATCTGTTCTGTTTAACATTTTCCGCTGTATCTAAAAGAAATGATCGTGATGTTGCTTCAGAATATGTTTCTTGAAAGCAATCATACATAATGAAAAACTGAGATCTATTGGTTAAAAGACCAGGTATTGTACATCCGCTTCTCTTTATCAACATCCACTGTATTAAATACAATATGTGATAAAACCTTTAATCAGATCAGAAGCTGATTGTAACCACAACAATTATACATAACAACCTTACTATCAATCAGTCTCATTCAAGAGCTGAACTGTTTTATATTTATCGTTTCAAGTCCAGATAACAGCATCTAAAAATGTAGCATTTTAGTTTGAAAATATGTAAATAAATCTAAAATGATTATTTTCCAATTTTATTTCATTTCTTGTTATTTTAAAATAATTACACCTTTGCTTTTCATCCTATCACTGGTAGGAATGGTACAGCATGATACAATATTTACAGGCAGTTTTTATGAAGACTTATTCCATAACATGCCACAGTATTCAAATATAAAATAACAAGTTCTGTATTCAAAGGTCCACTTAACTATCAACCTGACGTGTATGTAGGCTATTTAATGTCATTATCCTTGATGTATTGATATGTAAGTGGTACAATGTTGTAATTGATCTAAATGGAGCTCATATTAATGATTTTAAACCCTAACCCAGTTAAATCTGCAAGAATGGATCCAATTTGAGTGATGCCGAGTGCAAAAGTGGTCAGGCTCCTCATGATCTGAAGGTGCCATTCCCTTCAGACTTAACGTTCTGCTTTTCATATGATCGGAAGGGGGCTGCTGGGGGGCAACCTGACGTTCATGTGATAGGAAGGTGCCTACAGATGATGCAACCTGCCGTTCATGTGATAGGAAGGTGCCTATAGAACATGGATGATGGGAACATGGCGATATTCAGAATATATCTGCTACATAACTAACAAAACGAAAACTAATTTTCCGGCTTAATGACCTGAGTCGGAAGACGTACACACACACGTTGTTCCCATTGCTGAGGTAGACTGCAGTGTCTCCCCTTCAGGGGGGGTAGTAGCAGGCAGTCCGCTGGTGCTCTCAGTCCGCTGCGCACCCGTTAAAAAAGTGGGAAAGGATGCAGATCCGTTTCAGGCTTTATGAGAAAATCCCTTTGTGTTCATTTCTGAAGCCAGACATTTATCACTCAATTCGAGACGCTGAGCTACTTTTAAGTTGCTGTGTTGTGGTTTCACCAAATTCCCAATAGAAAGTTAGAACCCATGGTCATGAAGATACTCATTTATCAGCTTGTGCCTTTCAGATAAATAAACCTTCAACCAACCACTTTTTGTGCTCGACGCTACTGTATTTTCTTGCTGTAACATCGTTAGTGAATAATAGTACAAAGGGGAATATATACATACATATATGAAAATACTCAAGTCATGTGAGGCTATATTTAAGGACAAGTAGTACAGATTCTAACATTTATTAGAGTGTTGCCCATAACTAATTGTATTTACACAATGGACATGTTTCACAATGACGAATTACCATTACAACAATTTAATTTCAAACAACACATGTAGTTAATATACAAACAAAACAGAAACAACTGACTATTTATGGATTTAGTTTACAATTTCACCTGTCCCGGTGCACTCATTATGGCAGCACCATGCACCTTCAAAAGGTTTGATGAAATACAACTGGCGTTTCTCATCCCTTATGTTAATGCAATTTGTAAAACAACTAGCCGCTGGATTGAATAATAATGATGTCTATAAAGACTGTTCCTGGCATTTAAATAAGGCCCCGAAATCAGAGTTGCCATTCATGTTTTGACCGACGGGGTTCGAATCCCGATCGATCATGTCATTTTTAAATATATTTTCTTAAATACATGTTTTCATACGTGGTTGTGATGTAGTGCTCACTTATACAATCGTGAACGCTGCAATGGATTTGTGATGCGTTTTATTTTCAGCAATATGTTTGTGAATGTGCTGCTGTTAGCTGGCAGGTTGTTTGGCTTCATACACATACAACAAGAAACGTTGACAAGCGCACTCTTCTAATCATTACGTTACACTGGGTATCTAAGTTAGTTAATGCAACTTTTAATATGGGAACACCAACTCCAAATATTTTACTATAATAAGCAATTATTATAGAGATATAAACATAATCGAAGCACTTTTTGTGAGGCTTCGTTTTTGACGCGTTCAACAACAACCTACGTGTCTGCGCCACAGACTGTACTGTTTACGCCGGAGGACCACAACAACAATCTGTGATGCTATTGGCTGCCCTGATTGCTGCCCAATCGCTAGGAAATAAATTAATTATTGTTAGAAATATAAAACTTCACTAAAGACCTTTTCACAATCATTTTTAATGTTAAAAATATTTGTCGAGGACCCCCCAAAATCTAAAAATAAATTCTTATAGGGGGTCCGGGACCCTCCCAGACCCCCCTCATTTCGAACCCTGGTAATAATTATTCAGATAAATGCGCAGCGTTTGCTGCTGTATGTTATTTAACATAGATCCTTAATAGATTTAGAATATAGATCTTACAGATTCTCACCAGCTGTTCAGCTTATACTGTTTAAACATGATATACTGTAAACGTACTTAGAACAGTCATAAATACTGTACTTTGTACAATAAATGCATTTATGTTAGTGTCACGTCATCTGTTAGTTGTGTTTGGCTGCATTATTTACTAGTTTCATATCACAGATGTAACATTAGAAGTAACTAACTTGTAGGTCAAGCCCTATTACATTAAATTATATTTTTACCCACAGAAGTGTATGATTCTGTAGGTCAGAAGGACTTATTGTACTCTGTCTTCTGTTTTTATAGATGCCACGTTGTCCGTCTCTGGTCCTGCTGTCCTCACCAACTGGACCTTTGTAGACAGGAAGGAGACTGTTTGTGTTGGACCACAAGTGATGGAGCAGCTTTCCACTTCCTGCTCTATAAACACAGTTAGCAGAAGGACATGCTGAAGGAGACAGGAACTACAATACTCTGTATTCAACATGGAATGGCCCTGTTGTGTTTAATAAATACATCTAATTCACGCTGTCTACATGTCATCAATGAGTTTTGAAGCCATTACACGGGTTTGAACTTTAGCTTCATTACATCCTGTGAGTGAATACTAATCATACCACCCATCAAATTATGCTGTTTATAATGAAATACTGTTTTCCTGTTGATAAATAGCTAAAATGATTGTCATGATGATGCAAACGATTATGTCAGGGGTACGTTAACTATATTGAGACATCACCTGAGTACAGCCAGTTGTGTGTAGAGAGGGCGAAAGGACAAACTCTTTCCACTAAAATAGTGATAACCAGAAGACAGCAAAGTGAGGAAAACATTAATTTATTTGTAAAAAGCTCTTCATCATTCATGTGTCTCTTTGCCCCAGAGTACCACTGTACCAAGATGGCCGCCATGTGCGGCAACGCGGGCGAGATATCTAGCATTTATATATATATATCTACGGTGCGAACGCTCAGATGAGTAGAAACCAGTCTTGTGTTATGCGTTGGGGTTAATTCAGACTAAAGCATTTCTCTCCAAAAACTAGCAGGGATGGAGAATAAAATATGTAGCTTTTCTTTCACTTCAAAATCGCATTTGAGTAAGTGTACTTTTAGTGCACATAGATTCTTGAACAAACGTACTCTAAATGTCAGTAAGTCTTTCAAGACCTGAAACAAACGGACGATTATGAAACTACTTCCAGTCTCGCGCGAGCCAACGCACGTGAGTTTGTAAACAAACGAGTGGCGGCCATCGTCCACAGCTCCGCGACATGAAGGCCCGCTTCTTCCCTCTGGCGCTGCTCGCCGGTGTGCTGTGGTCGTGTCAAAGCTACACCCTGAGGACCTCGGTGTCCTGGGTCGTCTCCTCAAACGACGTTGTGGAGGACGCCGACCTGTCCGAGGAGGCGGCCCCGGCGCTGTTGGTGGACAACGCCGGCGGGCTGTGGAAGCAGGCGTATCCGTCCTCCGACGTCCCCGGGGACGGCGCGGTGAGCCCCGGGGAGCGTGTGGAGCCGGAGGACGGGAGTGTGGCGCAGCTTTCATCGCGCTTGTTTTCGTATCGGCTGGAAAAGGCCGAGAAGTCCGGCCCTCCCCCGCACCAGGAGACCGCCAGGACGGCCAGATACATAGCTCACAACAGTGACTGGGGACACCTGGCCACCATTTCGACCCAAGACAAGGTGAGACACCGCGGGCTCCTTACGGGGCCCTTCTCCATGTGTGAGCACAAGCTATGCATTTCTGGATTTACACTAGAACTATTGGCTAAGCGTCAAGCTTAAACTATTAAAAGCAAGAAAGAACAATAAGAAACACTGAGGACTGGCTTTTATGTTTAGTACAATTTTCATGTTTTGCTAAGTATTTTCACGTCATCACACTCTACTAATTACATTATTTTACCAAACCACTTTCAAGTCATCAATTTAAAATTCATTGGTTTTCAGTTATTTGGAATTGTATAAAGCAGATAAGGAGAATTGACTTAAGGGGGATTTGTACTAATTACAATGACACAGTTTTAACTTGTACCACAACCAAACCCAAAAGCCCCTGAAGAACCAACAACTTGTGTGCTCTTTTTAGTTAATGTTTTGCAATTAAGATGAAAACAATTATTTTTTAAACATTTTTGATATCAACAGATCAAAGGTCTCCCTTTTGGCAATATCTTCTCAGTCAGTGATGGGCCTCTAGACAACAGCACAGGAGTCATCTATTTCTATGTGACTCCAATGGACTACACCGTGTCTGACCTGAAAAGTGACCCCCATGCTTCACTCACCTTCTCGGAGGCTGAAGGAGAATTCTGCAGGTAAGGCCAGCTTTAATTGTACCACCCTGAATGTATGGTCAGATTAATTTGTTAAAGAAGAACAAAATCAATACTTATTAACTGCCATTTCCTTCCATAATTCAAACAATTTGTAATATTTTTCCATACTTAAATTCTACTTTGTCCCAAAATTCTGGATGCTGAACAAAGGTTATTTGAGGAATATGTAACAAAGCAAAAAAAAGCGTAACTAATGAAGGTATTAAAACTAGACTAAACTTAAAGAGGGGCCTTTTCTCATAAGAAGGACTTTGAATTAAATTGATAAGATAACAGTCTTCTGTGTTTTCAAGGCAAATGGTGTATGACCCGGAAGATCCAAGATGTGCTCGACTCACACTAACAGGCAAGATGGTGGAGGTGGCATCGGAGGAGCTCGGGTTTGCAAAGCAGGCTATGTTCTCAAGGTAGCTTGGCTAAGGGAAGTGCAGTGTATAAATACATGTTATGCTCCTTCAACCCTGATGAGAAGATAACAACAAAATGTTCATGCTCTACTATTTCTTTATTTCTGTAGACATCCAGTGATGGCAAAGTGGCCAGTGGGGCACAAGTGGTTCTTTATGAAGATGGAGTTAATCCAGGTTTGGCTGCAGGACTGGATCGGCGGAGTATCGCTCATTCCGCTGGAGGACTACTTTAAAGCAACGCCTTTCTGAGAACACCCCTCCCTCTGCAACATGCCAGCCTGCACAGATCGATTCAGCTGTCTACACCACAGACTCTGATGGGCAAGAATTTGTCAACGCAGCCTTTTGCAAAGTATTTTTGCATACTTCCATTTATTTTAAAGTGTATTTTCTTCACGGTTGTATATTCTTCACGGTAAGATCTGGTTAGTAGCTGTCAAGGAGCTTTCAAACAATAAATGTACTTTTGAAAATCACAAACTTTGTTCCGTGATAAGCGGCATACTTTGACATTAATGAAGCATGTTAGCCTGCTGATAGTGTTGTCCGACTCATAAAATGTTTTTTAACCCTTGCGTAGGAAAAAACAGAATCCAATCTAAAAGAATTTATTTTTCGGGCCATGTCAAATAGCAGGTTTGATAAAATGTTGTTTTATCAAATTACTGGATGTGACATTAATAGTGTGCTAACAATAATAACTTGAATGAACACATTCTGATTGCAGTCATCTCGCATGTGAAATGAAGCTGCATTGGTAATGAAAGGGATATTAAATGGTAGGGCAGTTTATTGCCCCTGAATATGCTTGTTGGATGCATATTACATCAACATTAATGCAATTGAGGATCTGGCCACTAGAGCGCTTTCTTAATAATAACGCTTCGTTTTTGAGGTTAACATTATTCGTCAGATTGCTGAACACTCACTCTCGCACCCAAATATCGCGCGACTACGCGGGTCATTCCGCTAAACGCGCTGCCGTGATAATGGAATGAAGCCGCATGGCTCGTTACCGTAAAAGTCATAGTAGACAAAGAATGCGGGATGCATTTAACAGAAGAAGCCAGGAGTGGTACGTGTCGGTTACACGGCTCAAGGCTGCTGCGTTGACGCGAGGGACCGGAGGCGGCAAGACGCTGCTTGCTCATTTAAATAAAGTCATCTGTTGCCAGTTGAACCTTTGAAGCGCCAGCAGACGTGATTCGAGGCGTTGCCTTTCGGACACCGTCAGAGAGCAGCCAGCCTATCGAGATGATCCATCGTTACACACTGGAAATGCCTTAAACTTGTGACTGACGACTGGCGGTACGAAACAATTACCATGGGTCGTGTCGGCAGCTAGCTAGCTAGTTTCCTCTCCACCGACCATGTTGTCGCGGAAGGTGGCTGACTTCTGACCGTTTGAGGAGCGGTACGGGAGGAGCCAGGCTAACTAAAAGGAAAGAGACCCACCGACACTGAGGGTGTTTCGAGTTGAAGTCCGTTATCCGTCCGATTTATTACTGGGTTTTATTATTATTATTATTATTATTTTTTTTTACCGTTTCACGCATCCCTGTCCCCGGGTGCCGGGTCCTGAGCCAGTCGCAACACCCAGAAGACGGAGCGAGAAGGAGGGAGGCAACGGCCGTTCCGGGGTCCCCACAAACTCAGCCGAGGAGAGGCTTCGCTGAAATGAGATGAGGCTCAGAAATGGAACTGTGGCCACTGCAATTATTTTCTTCACGTCCTTCCTCAGCCTGTCCTGGTACACAGCGTGGCAGAATGGCAAAGGTGAGGTCTGACACGTCTGTCGTCACATGCTGTTTTTAGAAGAAGCGACATATGTAGGGCCTCGCAGCAGTCAATACTTCCCACAAATCGATCCTCAACTTCAGCAAGTTAGGTTATATTCCATGGTCACCTTGCAATCTATTAATATATCCACAATATACCAACAACTAGCCCTTATTGCATCAATTAGGAGACAGTTGAAGATGAGATGGGCTCTATTAACTACTGTTGCAAGTTACAATAGTTTGTTCGCCCACCGGCCTTTCTGCGTGACTTGGAGGTAGTTCAGCACGTACATACGGTACAGGTCAAAGGTTGGATATAATGAGCGCTACTCTTTTTGTGATATATTTTCGTAATGGAGATTGATGCTGATGTGTGTGGCACACTCTTCACTCTCGCATCAAAATGAGAGCGAAGAGTCATGTCTCATCTGGACAGACGGGTGCCTCAGTGTAGAATACCGTTGTGATGATCCATGTCCGGTGTAGAAAACATACGTGATGTGACATCACCTGCAACAGCCACATTCTTTACAGCTAACAGTTTCGTTTAGTTTTTCAAACGATACCCTAAAACAATGTGACTGAGAGGAGGACACTGTAGAAATGTTGATTTACTCGTTTGTCCTCGAAGGCTGCATGTGTCACTCATCCACCGCACCTTCACATTCCATAAACCAGTTACTTCAAAACCACTAAGGCTCACACACCATTCACCTCACTCATGCCATTAGCGCTCATACAAACATCTACATTGCACAATGGGTACCTATTCACAATTTTCCTCCCTGATGTCTTATGTTCACACGCCTATATTTCATAAGTGCACATTTAATCTGTTGAATATTGGCTTTTGCACACTGACAGCATGGCAGATGATGCAGTTTCCATCCTACCTCCATCAGTAAGGGAGCTGGCACAGTGTGCAACACGTCCTGAGAAAGCCATTCCATTTCATGTTGGCCAGAAACGTCCATGTCTGTAATCTGATAAATGTGTTTGTATAGCATGTCAAACATCAAGGCTCCATTACACCAGCTTATGTGGCATACAACGGCACAGTGCTCTCGACCCGATCCTTGTGGGAGGGGTTAATGGCTTTAGTTGTTTTTTATCAGCAGAGTGTTAATAATTGCAGTTTAGATAAATTCCAAGGCAAGGCTTCATGTTGTGATCGCTCTAGAGCTTATCAGCTTGATGAAATATTTTTCTTTTTTAAATGGAGCCCAGTAGTCCCCACTCAAGCACGCCGGAATTGATTCTTGGCTCGATGAAATAACTTGTACTAAGCAAAGGCCAAGTTACGATGACCTGTGTGTGCTTCACCTGACTTGTGCCATATGTTATCAGAGCAGTGATATTATAAGCATTTAGCAGTTTTCTGCAAGTTTTTCTAAGTCTGTTATAGCCAATAATATTGGCACATGGTGAAATGTACAACTTTAAACTGTTCGGGTATGCGTGTCATTATGGGCAAAACATCTAAGTAAATGTGGGCTTTTTAACTTAAATTCTAGTGGATTGTCCTAATATCCTAAACAACTGAATCATCGAGGATGGCGATGGGGCCATTTTTACTGCAGAAATTTGGTCTTGTTATATCGGGACAATGGGTGTACATATTTCAATAAGATTGAGCCGTTGTATTGGTGTTTTCCTGAAAGCCATGGCAGTGTGACAATGAGCCTGCATTCACAAAACAGTACACTTGAATGTTTTTACTCACACCTGTGCTTTTCTACGGCAGCGTGTTGAGATGTCTTCAGTGAAAACGACCTGTGAGCAAAGTATTAATACTTCTTCTTTTCAAAAGCACTAGTCTGTATTATAGCATAGGGAGCTCAACCCACTGTTTGAAAACAGCATTTCTGTTTCAACATACAAGGCTCCTTTTACGTACCTTATCTTTTCTACCCACGGTCTTTGATTGCTTCTACTATTGATGCGCTGTGTGGATGTTCTGAAAGATTAGGCATTTCACAACCTGCTTTACTCTTTCATTACATGTTGGCCTTTGCGCTCTTGGCTGTATCTTACCATTCACTTCCTGTCACCGGTCGGTGCTGTTGTGGAATAGAAACAATCACGCCCAGTTTATAAATTACATTTTAATTTGACTTATCCCTTTTGCTTGCGTCTGGTTCCTGGTCTGTGGTCTGCGAGGAGAGCTATGTCAGTCAGCTGTCCAAACACTCCTCGTCCAATGGCTCTCCAAGATGAGTACTTGTCTGTGAGAGCTCGCCTCATCCCCCAGTGAGAGGCTGGTATCTGCCGGACTATATCTCTAACAGACTTTAATGATATTGGTTTTAACACAGGACAGATATGAATAATGACGTAGGGGTCCGGGATGTGGTTAGGACTAAAGTGCAATCATTATTTTTGTGACGTGTTTTATGACCAGGACATCTACAAGAAAGCTCTCCTGATACAAACCGTTTTTAGCCACCTGGTTTTCCGCCAACCTCATGTGAAGAAAATGTTTTTCTGCTGGCCTCAACCTCATTCTGTCAATATCGCCAGTTGCTTTTGAGGATTATTTCTGTTTCAATGTATTGCATTACATGTTTCTTATCGTGCACCCCAGTAGGGCCCGCACCCCATTTTGGGAATCCTTTCTGTAGAGGTTAACAGACCTAAAAACGCCTTCACTTTTTGGAAAAAAATAACTTCCTATTTTTCCATGGCTTCCTTGAACCCCTGCACTCCTCCTCCACTGTGGAACAAGGCAATTTTCATACAATGGGCCTAAAATAGCACAAGTGATTGCAGGCACAGGGAGGGGGAGGCCAGCGAGTAAGCTAGCAGATAACGTAAGGCATTATTAGACTTAATTAGTTAGAACGAAAGAGAATATGGTTGGCACGTCGGGGTTTCTCATTCTATAGTGTATGGTTGTATATAGATGTATGCAAGATACGTTAATCACATCAGCACTGTGCCGTACGGTAACTCCTGAGTGGCCTGCAGGGCAGAAGAGATTAGAGAGGACGAGCAGAGCCCTAGATGGGATGTATGTTGGAGAGAGAGAGGATTAAAGTGCTGACAAGGCAGAAAATTATTTGTTTCAGTATTTTGTTCGCTAGAGACACACACACACACACACACCTACCACCTTTTTAACCCAGGCAGCCCGTATTCTGTCCAAACAGGAAGAGTCTTCTGCCTTTAGTGAGTTAACGTTGGTCGTTGTTTCCCTCCACGTGCAAGTGGAGCCGAAAAGTGGAAGTAAGCGGTGCCGAGGCTCTCAGCTCGGTGCCGTTGGGCAGCGTGCTCTTTCACAAAGAGAAGCAGCGGGAGCTTATTGTGACTACAGCAAAGAAGAGTGGTTTTAGATCAGAAGGAACAATGAGCCCAATGGGAGTAAAAATTGAGAATCTGGTTTGGAGAAAGCCAATATTGCTTCAATTTCTTTGATACTGCTGTATTTTCTTTTTTTTTTATTATCTCATAACCCTTTGCCTTTTTAATGTAAAAGGTGAAACGATCGTGGTGTACATGAAGAGAAGAAAAGCGACAGGTTGAGACAAAGGTGTGCAGTTTCTCTTTCTGCAAACTAGACAGAAGCGTTCAGGGAGTATCACACGCCAACTAGTGGATCCACTTCCACCTCTCCTTTGGAAAATACCACCAAAAATCCATACTGCTACTCTGTGTTGCAGTGCTTGTTTTTTTATTGCTCTGTGTGAAGTGAAATATTGCATTACTTTACCCAGTGAGCATAACTGTTAGCACATGGATATTTTTTTTTACACTTGGATAAGACTTGAGTTTTTTATTTTTTATTTTATTTTTTTACTTTGACTGCGGCCAGAGATCAATACTTGTTGTGGTGTGCTCATGTCTGTTTGACTGCACAAGTCATGCTGGATTAACAATGTAAATTGGAGCGAAACCAACATATTAGTACTATTCCTGTTTTTATCCTATACATCTCAAATTTGTGTTTGGCACCATCTGCCCTATTTGAGAGATAACCGCTAGCAGCAGCTGCAGCGAAGGTCCACATACTTGGCAGGCAGAACCCAGCTGAACGGAATAGTACTCTAGTTTGGATGAGAGCTTATTGGCTTGGTTGCAGAGAGTTGGAGGACAACATTGATACCATTTTCATTATGATAACATCTGGCATTGCTCTGTCCGAAGGTAACAAAAAAACAACTACAAACAAATATAAAGTCTAATGTTGGATCGTTATTTTACTCAGGGGTATTCTTTATCCTGCAAACAAGCAGAGTCTCTGGATGAATGGTACCTACGGCTAGAATGGAATTAGTTTGGTTGTTTTCATTTTTTGTGCAAAATGTTCTACATACTATTTTTAATTAGATATTTCAGACAAAAAATGGAGGTTGCAAGGGTTGAATGTTTAACATAAAATGCTGATCCATTCTGTTTTACATAGAGAGGATTCAACTACTTAAATGAAAATTGTTTAACTCCCCCTACACTACTATAATCGTGTTTTTGTAGGGAAAAGGTCCCGTTGCAACAAACATATATAATATATATATATATATATATACGGTGAAGTATTAGTAGTTAAGACGAGGCCTGTGGATTGATCTATGTGGCCTAGCGCTCGGTCTCCGTCTCTCTTCCCCTCTGCCTTTCCACTAGATACTTTAACTCACCACTAAGGTCATGAGTAAGCAAGGCTGTTGTGACTATATATCAATAAGTGCATTCACACATGTTTTCAAATGTAACTTGTGGATTTTGGATGGCATATATTTTATGATGCAATCAAGTCAGCTAATGAGCTGTTACATCTATGGTGCTCGGAAACCTATGCCCCTCTTTCTGAGAAAAAAAAAAAGCATTCTTCAGATGTGTTTTTATTTGGATGACATGAAGTCTCTTTTTTTGGACCCATTCTGATCAGTCCAATGTTGTTTCAGATTTGATCTTTCCATCCATTTGTGGGGTGATGCAATACATAATGCCGTGACTTCTCTCTACATGAGTGGTGTTTCATAATTTTTTTTTGTAGAAATGGACAGTTCCATGAATCAGCATATTTAAAGGATTAGATCATCTCAAACTAAAAACGGTTCTTATGAGAATCAACACGTTAACCTCTGATTTTCAGAATTGCGTGTGTGCGCCAGGATGGTGCGTATAGAAAGTCAGACACATATACGAAACTTAAAAAAAACAAAACATTTAAATGTGTGGATGTCACGTGATGTTAGGAAAATATGTTTTTAAGCCTGCCTCAGAGGAGAAGCACAGCCACTTAGCCCTTCCCCCACAACTCCTGCTTCTTCAAAGGCGAATAATAAGATTGTGTAGATATACTCTGGACCTCAGGTAATTTTTTAATGCATCTTTTGTTCCCATTTAGTAGCCCAGTGGCTGTAAACCAGTAGAGGAGGTTCCTCGTTCTAACTATTAGTTGATACATAATACATTTACTGTTATTAGAACTTTCATTTGGTATAAACAAAACCAATTATTTCTAATGGGTATGAACCCCTGCTTTCATTTGTAGGTACGCCTCTCACTGTAGAAGGACAGAGCTCTAAACATGGCTAGTAGGAAGGTGCAGAGTCCTCGTTGGACCTGCTTGTGACTAATCACAACGTCGAGCCAGTGATTCTATGACATGTATGCATCTAGTGTGTGCATGCAGACGTCACTTCTGAAATGTGTGTGTGTGTGTGTATATATAATATATGTATATATTATTATGAATCACTGAAGTGTCTTGTTGCCATAACGTTAACCACTTCCAGAGAAAAGGAGTGTCGTTTAACAGGAATGTTCGTTCCCTTGTCATTCTATTTGTGTGGGAGAGGCATTACTCTTAAAACAAGTTAGATTTCCGCTGTATATTCAAAGCGCAAAATGCAAAACATATCTGCATCTGGCTTCTCTTCCTGCAACGCTCTGTGTTTTTTTTCTTTTTTTGGCGGAGTGGAACTACAGGTGGGGTTCCATATCGGCAGGCTCGAGTCCTACAATCAAAGGACTGATAGAAAGATGAAAGTCTTGTTTTTAGTTTGAAGCTGCCCTTCACACAAGCTTCGGTCCAAATGACAACATCTGTCTGTGTGTCTTAGAAATCAACATTTAGGAGCACCAACGTGGTTCTGTGTGAAAAAGGGGTCGGGACAATCACTCAGAGAGAGAGAGAGAGTGATTGTGAGAGGAAGATAAAGGTAGTCTGTGTATTGTTGCCGTGTGGGCGCAATAAATCTACCCTCGGAAGAAGATCAGAGAGTGGCCAAACCCACTTCCCATCCTAACTCCCACACACACCTGAGATGTTCTTACTCTCCCTCTTTACTTATGTATTTGGAAAGGCTGTACTACAAATACTGCCAGTGAGGCTTTGTAGGTTTGTCAATGAGCCCCACCCATGTGCTCTGTTGGCTGAAAATAATTTCTCATTGTCTACAGAAAGGTAAAAGGTTGCTATGTAGTTGAACAACCACAAAGCAATACAATGATCTTGAAGACCTAACTAGCAGTGTTTCCCTGCTCCATTCCCGCCCATTTTTTCTTCATCATTTTTAACAATCAAGAAGTGTAAAAAAAACAATGTCATTATCATTGTGAGATGGCCATAGTCTCTATTTCCTAGAGTTGTTTAATGACAACTACCGGATACACTGGATTGTCTGTTTTTTTTTCTTTCTTTTCTTTGTATTAATCAGCCTTAAATAGTTTAACTTGAGACATTTCGGCTTGGATTGATAAGTGGTAATACAGTAAAATACAAGCTACTGTTGATCACTTGGATGAGGAAGTGTAACGTAATCGTGACCAAACACATGTGTTACAGACAAACTTAGACTCACCGTGTAGCAATGTCAAATCCTCTTGAGTGTCCAATCTCCTTGGTCTGTCCTTTTACCAAACCTTTTTTTATTTTATTTCAAACTTTTTGTAGATCCTGCTAACGCATCCTGCTTATTGTTCTTCTCACAGAGAAGCTGACGGCATACCAGCGGGAGTTCCATGCCTTGAAAGAGCGCCTTCGCGTGGCCGAGCACAGGACGCTGCAGCGCTCGTCGGAGCTCAACAACATCCTTGAGCAGTTCAAACGTGCCATCGCCGAGACTAACAGCAGCAAAGATGCTCTTGTAAACTTCTCAGGTTACTGTAAAAAACTCTTAATATACATTCACTTTCACTGGGTCACAGGGGACGGGGGTGTCTCTAATAGCGCTCCTTCTTTTACTGGCTCTCCATCACCCTTCGCAATGGTTAAAATCAAAACAATGCAATGTTCCTGTAAAGAGCTTTTTTTATCTGCCTCAGTCAACCCTCACATTTTTTCATAAATACTATGTTGTAATGATTCTGAAATGGAAAATTGTCTGCCTGTTTAGTTTTTTTTACGTCAGATTTGACCTTTCTCATACATAATGCACATACAAAGGTACAATGAAAACTAAAATAGATTAGATGGATTTGGCTTTTTATGGCTTCAGTTGAGTACTACAACACATCAAGAGCGCTTCATGAGGAGAGTCCAGTAAGCACTTGTATTCCATGCAGTATGGCATAAGTCACAAGCATAGACTGCAGCCAGCGAGGGGTGATGTACTCGTGAAGTTCATTCCTGTCATCATTTAATAAAACCAAGAAGAGGAAAAAACTTGTATTCTTATCACGTGCCTGCTTTCAGATGAGACACAGAAACTACTGAAGGAGCTCGCGAGGAGGAAGCCTCTCCAGGTGCCCAATATCTACCACCACCTGCCCCACCTTCTTAACAATGAGGGCAGCCTGCATCCCGCAGTGCAGGTTGGTCTTGGCCGCACAGGAGGTGAGACACACACACACACACACACACACACACACACACAGAAAATTCAGTAGAACCATATGTTCCATGATGAATGAGTCAATTTCTTCAGAATATACAAGCTATACAAACAAGAGTAACGCCTCTAGAGAGAGTTACTACACCGGGGGGAGAGTCATGTCTCAACAAGTTTTCCACTGGTGACTTGTTAACAACACGTATCCCCTGTGGTCAGCGCTTCACTATAGAATCATTGTGGTGAAGATTATGTCATTTCCTTTGTAGAAGTGAGTTATGCATCCCGTCTCTTAGCTTGATGACACAGAAGCTTTCCTTTTTCAGTCACATCTCTATCTTACTTTGGATTTAGGACGTGTACTAGAACTTGGCGTTCAAATGCTTTTCTGTTGTTTTATTGTATCTGAGAGCTGCCGTGTAACCGTTTTAGAAAAGTGCCGTACAAAGGAAGTTTACATCAGAAAAGATTCTCCAATGAAGACACTCAAAACCTCTACAAAGCTCAGGTTCAACACTGTCAAAGCTGAAGTCTCTAATTAGCCTCTTTTAAAAGAAATATTTAGCTCTTTTTATACAAATTCATTGTTTAAGGTCAATATTTTGGATGTTATTCCATTCCTTTGACCTCTGCCACATCAAATTTTCTCTAAGAGGATTACTTATCTGGCCTTGGAATTGTGATAGGAGGAGGAAATTTGTGGGTGAGGGTTTAGGGTCTAAATTACTCAAGTGGTGTTTCCACATTCTTAAGGACAATGCTCTGTAGGAAGAACAGAGACTGCCCCAGTAAATTCAATGAAAGAAAGGAGAGACAGGTCAGGAGATACAAGTCAGGAAGAAACCGGAGTTTCTTGTCCCTGGCCTGAAGCAAGTGCAAGGTATTATTCCCAAAGCAAACACAAAAGGAAAAGCAGGGCCTCTCATTACCAGCTCTTAGCCATCACATGTCCGTCTGGTTGAATAACAGGTGGCCCGCCACTTGTTTCCTTATTAAGACTATTTTTCGTTCTCTAGAGGGTCTAGCACTGGGAATGCAGAGTTTTTTTTGCCGCCTACTGCTTTTTTTTTCTCACCAGCTTCCTGACACAAAAGACTGACTGTTGTGTTCACGTGAATGCACAATCAAGCGGGTGGTGCTGCTACTGGGAAGTGACTTGATATCCACTGTGCTTTAGCTTCCCATTTGTTTCATTGTTGTCTACCGATGTATTTTGTATTTCTATACGTCCCCCACCCCCTTGTTTCACAACCGGTCTAATCATATCTGACATATATCTGGATATTTATAGCTGTGCAAATTAGGACATCCAATCTCTTTAGATTGAACGAGGATTACGTGAGTAACGGTTTGGATAACCCCTGGGAACGAGCAGTTTGAGTTGGGCCTGACCCTTTTAGACTGAAACAAACAAAAGAGCACTATTGTAAATGCAGTCTTGCTCGTTCCAAACATACATGCGGCCTCCAGCTTGCTAACATGTGCCCTTTTGCACACAGGCGGTACTTATGCTGTTGCCAAGCAGCGGCAGGCCAGCTATTTAACATGTCACAAGCTACAGTTGAAGAACTCTTTTTATCCCCTATTCGGAATCTTTTGTGCTGCTGGTTCTTGTGTTGCCTTATGGAAAATGTAGTCCAGGGTTTAGCAACCATATTAGTGGATTTGCTATTTATAAAGGGTCTGGTTAGTTATTTTGCGATATCAATGTTAACGTTACCATTATGTTCAATTATGATACTCATTAAAGTTAAGTCTTCATCTGTCATTTGGTATACACTTACAGGCCATTTTATTAGGTACACTTTGCTAGTAAAAGGTTGGACCCCCTTTTGCCTACAGAACTTCTTTCAACCAGGTGTTAGATTCAACCAGGTGTTAAAATTCTTCGAACAAACCTCTTAACTAATAGACTATAAATCTATCCTGTAGTAACATTTCTCCCGAAAATAAAAGTGTTTTTATAGGTGATGTTGACCCATCGGTGGATTGTGTTTACACGCACACGGTGGGCGTCAGGCTCTGTAAGACCATGAAAGTAAAAAACATCTGCATCTTAAAATACAGCACCCAGAGTACTCTGGAAGGTTTCAGTGAGCGCAAGTCCAGCTAACGGACCAAGTAAGATGTTTGTGTCTAGAAAGGAGAATTTAGCAGAGCTTCCGACTCTGATGCTAGCGCTTACAGTGTCAGCTAGAGGAGAGGCAGATAAAATCCACTGGATAAAATGGGAAGAAATAGTAAATACAGGTTGGCTTGTGTGTCTGTAAACACAGATGCTTCCTTTGGGTCAGGAGTGATGATTGAGAGGGATTCTTTTATATGACTATATACACATTGTTTACTTAAACATTTAATCAATAGTTCAAAAGAGACTGCTTCGGTTTTATTTATTTATTTTTATATTTATTTGATATGAAAACAAACATGTTTAATCCACTAAATAAAATGAGTAACAATGATTTTTTTAAATTATCCTTCTTCCTACTTCAAACAATGACCTTGTAGTGTCACAAACTTTAGCCCTAGATATTTGTTTAGCTATGGTCACTAATCAGGAAAACCATCACGTGCTAATTCAAGCAAACAATCAAGCAACTTAAAAAAAGTTTTACTGACATGATGGAGACGCAAACAGAAATGCAGAGCGCTGTTTTGTTTCCTCTGAAGGACATGAAAAGGACACGGCCGATTGAGGGACACAGGGAAGGGGCAGTGTTTGAGTCGGCCCTTCTCTCTCTCTCTCTCTCTCTCTCTCTCTCACTCCCTCTGCACTTTCACGCCTTACTGCTCCTTCACTGCCACCTTCCCTTATTCTGTCGCTCTCCATTGCTCTTCTTTCCTCCCACACAGCCCTTTCATCCTCGACCTACTTTCTCGGTGGTGGTGGTGGTGGGTTTCGCTCACTATACGACACGGAGCTTAGCGCTAGAAACACAAAGCAAAACTGGGACAGATTCTCCACGCCGCACAGATCACTCTGCCCCCTTGCTCGAGTCCACTGCGCTGCTCACCCATTCTGCACCTGGGGTTTGTGTCCCCACATCAGTCACTATGTTCCCACTTCTTAAACTCTAACTCTTCCTATATGACAAGACGTCTGAACGCCATTGCACATTCATGCAAAATTAGATTCTGAAACCACCACCTGTTTTGAATGCAGAAACGGCCACAGTGTACCACACATACCGAGGAAGGGAAAGTACGCAGGCTCATAGTCAAACAATCCACAAACCCGCACTCATTGCGGTGCAGTTGCTCCACTCCGCACTCTCATCCTCTCACTTTCCCTGGTGAAAGTGGTCCTTGTATCCTAGTGAATAAAAGGAAGTTATTTTGTGTCTGCAACAGTCTGTTGTGACTCTACCACAGATGACAATAGCCACTCTCTTTCCTAGTCCTATTGTTGTCTCATCAGCTCCATGTATGGGATCAGTTGGTTTTGCTTCTCACAAAGGAACAATGTAATACTTTTTTTACTTTTATAAATAATAACCTTTATTAGAGTGGCTGGACCTTATTGAAACATATCAGTTCTTCCCTCTAGTTTCTCCTTGTCATTTCTGTTGGCTCTGCTGGTAGAACAAGCTCATGAAGTCATTTATGTAATGTGTTTCAGATCTAATAGATCTGAAGTCCAAATATTATTGGCTTTTTGTAATGATTTATTGACTTTCTTTCACCTACATGGTGTGATATTGTAGCTTAAAGACACTAATATTGCCCCATGTTTGCGCATATTCCTATCACTATCTGTCATCTTTCCACTGCCATTTGTCAGTTTAGGCACAGATTTCTGCTCTTGTGGATTTTGTTAGTTTAGGCATGGATTTCGGCTCTTGTGGATTTTGTCAGGAGACGTTGTGTAACGAGCAACGATTATTTGGTTTCCGTTCCGCTCGATTAAATCAGCACCTTTTGCAGCCTTTTTATTTTATGTTCTAACCTCAGACTTGTTCCTCAGTTACCATGGTGATGGGGATCCCCACAGTGAGGCGGAAGGTGAAGTCTTATCTGTCAGAGACACTGCGGTCGCTCATCGACAAGCTGTCACCAGAGGAGAAACTTGACTGCGTCATTATTGTCTACGTTGGGGAGGTGAGACCTCACATTTGCAGAGCATTTTACAGCCGGATGTTTCTGCACAAGAAAAGTGCTGGCAAAGGGTCTGACAAGTCTTTCTTGTTTTGCACAGACTGACGTGGACTACGTTCACAGCGTGGTTGCTGGTTTGGAGAAAGAGTGAGTTCATGTTTCCCGTACAGAAAGGCAATCCTCAGCAGTGCAATCGCACAGACCTGGCCTTAAAGCGTGTGCTCATCACATTTTATGGCCTAAATTGGTTTCTAGCTTGTGTCACACCTTGCATACTCACAAATGTCCTAGCTGTCCTAGCAAAAATGAAAAATCATTTTTATTCATATGGTCTATAAAGGATCTTCTGCCCCAAACCACCAGTTTCTAGTGCCATGAAATGTTGCATGTTTAGCTAAGGTTAATCAGTAACTGACCGGTTAGTTGGTAGCCTATACACAGGAATCCAGGGCATTTCACTGATTCCAATTGAGCTCAAAGCAGGTGTTAATGTGGCATATCTAACTGTAAGAAATAAAAGCCTCATCTCTTGTTTTGCCATCCTCACAAATGAGGAAACCCCCAGGGAGACTGACCCACATTAGCACAGTGGTAACAATAGCATCGAAATGACCTGTAATGAATCTAATGGTGACATTGAATACAGAAACCTTTTCAGGTGCAATTTGAGAGTTTCTACACACATTATCTGTGAGTGAGTGAGAGTAGAAGGGTGTGGTGGTGTGCTTCACCATATCAACATAACACTCTATCCTCAGGTTTTCTACAGAGCTGACTTCAGGCCTGCTGGAGGTGATCTCCCCGCCAGCTGCCTATTACCCCGAACTCGCCAACCTCAAAGAGACTTTTGGAGACTCTAAAGAGAGAGTCAAGTAAGCTGTTGTTGTAGCTAAGACATTTGTGTTCTCTGTATGTTCACTGGTCTGATGTCCAATTAGGATAAAAATGCAATAAATAATCCTTATGGTTAGTTAGGTGAAACTAGTCTGGAGAGAAAATAAAATCAGGAGGGCTGTGTAGAAGGATGAGTCAGGGGCAAAGTGGGAGGGGGTGAGCAGGCAAGAGCTTTTAGGTAGGCTGACTAGGTACTTAATATTCCACAGGCATTTCTCAAAGTCAGATCAAGGTCAGTAGCAGCAGCCTCTATCTCTTTCTCTCTGTAGTGCTCCCTCCAATTATCCTCTGTACTGACTACTAGCTTGATTAGAAATCTGTTGATGTTCTGTTTGCTTCATACTTGCAGGAGGAAATTGCACTTTCTTGTTTTTTGTTCTCCTGGGTTTGAATCCTTTATGATTGAAATGCACTTATTGTAATTCGCTTTGGATAAAAGCGTCAGCTAAATGACATGTCATGTACAGTACATGCTCTGCTAATACCCTTTAGACCCAGAGGATTTTATTATTGTATGTGGGTGTTTAACCTGTGTGTCTTTATCCAAGAGGGAAGGGTGATTTGACATTTCCTTTCTGTGTAGTTTCATGATGTGCGTCAATGGCTTCTTCCTTTTTTAGATGGCGAACCAAGCAGAATCTGGACTATTCCTTCCTGATGATGTATGCTGTGACGAAAGGAGTTTATTATGTCCAGGTATGTCCTCCGATAGATGAGTGAATGAAACAAATGATTCCATATCAACTTGTTGGTTTCTCATGCATGTCCATTAGTAAGCTTGTCAGTTGGGCAACCTATTACCATGCAAACAAGTGTTTGCTTTTATGCTTTTTATGTAAAACGCCTGTTGTTGCAGCCTTTATCAGAGCCAGTGTCAACAACAGCCTGGGGCCAGTTTTACGCAGAGTAAGACGGTCCTCTTAGCTCACATATGTCAAACCCGCTGCTGAGCGTCTGATGCGGCCCGCCGCCGGTGTCCGGAGTCCCTCCAGTGTGCCCCCCCCCGTCAGCCCTACCGATCGTCAGTGGCCCGCGTTCGGTCAAAGTGGGCAGTATCTGGCCCGAACCTGAAATGAGTTTGACGCCCCTGTCTTAGCTAAACTAGGCATCCAATTTGAGAATGTTTCTATGATTGCCTTTATTACTGTCACTGTATTTTTAAACTCCATTATTCTGTCTTATGTCATTTCCATTTGTGGCTCTCACCTGAAGGGAAGAGGTACTGCTACTCTGGGCTAGTTTAGCGAGATAGACGTGCTTCTTAGCTCAGTTCTGAATACAGTCCCTGAGTGAATGTAGAGGAGTCTCCCATTCACCTCTCACCAGCTGTATCAACATTATTCCTCAACTCTTAAGGCATTTCTCTTGTATCTGTGCCCCTGTTCCCTCAGCTGGAAGATGACATTGTGGCCAAGCCCAACTACTTTGCCACAATGAAGAACTTTGCCTTGCAGCTCTCATCAGAGGACTGGATGATCCTGGAGTTCTCTCAGCTGGGCTTCATTGGTACAATACATAAAGCATGTTATTATTACTCTGTATTAGGGCTGTCAAAATTAATGTGTTAATGTATATGATTTTTTTTAATGCAATTTTAACACCGTTGTTTACTTCTGGTGTGCGATGACCCATGAAACGAATCCGCTGCAAGCATGCAGTCAGTAAGATCAGAGAGACAGAGACACTAGTTTTAAAATGGAAAGATCTTTTTGCATTTGAAGTAAAACTAACAAAGGCGCAACAGCGGTGAACTGTGCAGAGGAATTCCTCGGCGTGTCAAACGGACCACTTTAGGCACTAATAGGCTAAGCTAGATGCTAGGCTAAGCTTGCTGGGCTACTTCCATCTCAACGTCTCAACAGCAAAGCAAAGTGTACGAGGACAGCAACAAGAGCTGCTAGTTTAACCATGTTCCACCCAGTGGGATTCTGCCTTGGAGATATACAAATGTCTGTAGTTTTGTGTTTCAAAAATATATATTAAAAAAACAATACATGTTTATTTTATAAGTAATTACTAGTTACTTTTAATCTTTAGAATACATTTTTTTAATTGCAATTAATGAATTTCAAAATGTGAGAATTTTTTTTAAAATCTATTAACAGCCTTGTAAATGAGTACAATTTTAGTGCAGTGTAATGGTTTAATCATGTCGTGTGTTCTAGAGCTTCTCTGTCAAGCCAACAAATGTCTGTAAAACCCTGATTCTCTTTTATACAGGAAAAATGTTCCAGGCGCCAGACTTGAACCTCATTGTTGAGTTCATTTTCATGTTCTACAAAGAGAAGCCCATCGATTGGCTACTGGACCATATACTCTGGGTTAAGGTCTGCAATCCTGAGAAAGATGCGGTATGTATCCATGCATGCATGGTGATGACTGAGTTTTATTGTAAGGGGAACAACGGCCCTCATTCCTCCCGTGTCCTTTTTTAATTTTATTTTTTAAAGAAACACTGCGAGCGGCAGAAGTCTGGCCTACGGGTGCGTTTCCGACCCTCCCTGTTCCAACACGTGGGACTCCATTCTTCTCTTGCTGGAAAGATCCAAAAACTCACAGTTAGTATCAAGCCCTCAGTTGTTTTTTTTCCAGAATTCTAGACACTTCCTGTGTAATGTTTGTTTCCCTTCTGTTGCTGTCTGTAGGACAAGGACTTCCTGAAGCCACTGCTACATAAGATGCACGTCAACCCCCCGGCTGAGGTGTCCACTTCAGTGAAGGTATCATGCCAGGGTCAACTGAAATATATTTGATCTGGAGCTTGACTTTACAGTTAGTTATCTTTTCAATCTGCTGAGTGGTGGAATTGTATGCCCATATAGGCCATATAGAAAATGTATAATGCGAAAAGCCATTCAACACAAAATGACTTTTAAGCAGACATTTGTCGTCCGTATTTATTCATTATTGTTCCTTTCTAGAATGTATGTTTTGTATTTCATTACAACAATTATAAAAAGCACTAATCGATTTTAATAAGCCCTAACTCTAAAAGCAGTCATAAGGGTGTAAACAAAAATGTGTTCTATGTTCAACAGGTGTATCAGGGTCACACACTGGAGAAGACGTACCTAGGAGAAGATTTCTTCTGGGCGATCACTCCTACTGCAGGAGACTATGTCCTCTTCAAATTTGACCGACCTGTTAGCATAGAGAAGTACGTACTACGGGCTTAATGGGACTGTGATGTGTCTTATTGCTTGTATTCAAATAATTTGTGAGGAGAGCGATATATTCATATCATCTTGCATGTGCACATACGGGCTCATGCAACAATGGTTTCAATTTTATCTGCCTGTGGTGAATCAGGTTTAGCTTCACCGTGGGTGTGTATCCGTGTGTGTGTGTGTGTGTGTGTGTGTGTGTTTCTCTCTTCGGGGATCAGGCTCCGCTAATGAGAGTGCTCTAAAATAAGCATTCTCAGGGCCAGCCTCCTACCCTCTGTGGAGCCGGGGTAGAGTGGGAGAAAGACAGCGAAAGCTGATAGCAAAATTCACAGCCTGACTCAGCCCTGAAAGGGATGCTAATATTTGGTTATGGGGATATTCATTTTATGGCGAGGAATGTATCCACTGGTCTCATAAAGATAATGTGCAGTCAGCGAGAAAAATGTATGAGACTGTCAGTCACTCAGCAAGTAAGTGGTGGTGAGTGGGAAAGGGTCCATCCAGTGTTCTGGTGTCTGATTCTGGAGGGTTTTGTCTGCGCCAATTACACTGGTTCAAAGTGTTTTTCTCTGGTCATTAGATAAGATCTCAGCAGTTGGTCGGGGGATACAAAATGCGATATAATATGTCACTGTCTTTGTCTCTGGCTGGAATTCTTTCTCTGTCGCCTACTCTCCGGCTGTTTAACATATAACACAAGTAAATCCGGTGCACAGCGGTCTGAAGGATACATGGTATATTTCTTCTCTAAATCTTGCCAACCTTTACTCCAAACCGTGACCCAAAAGAGCAAAAATGATGCTCATATTCTACACAGTGTGCATGCTTTGTGAAATCTAATAAACCTCCATGGCGTTAACTGACATTCATCAGCCGGTTAAAGTAGATTACGCACTGGAATTTATGTTCGAAGCTTGTAGCTATAACGTAAATATGAGATCAGAGATCAAAGCTTTGAAAATATATCCCACTGACAGTTAACCCTTAATGATTAAAGGGGAGTTCTTACTTTTGCAAACCCAATTTTTAATTTCATAAACATGACTTGCCTGAGTAACCTAGTGCCATGAGTAACTTGAATGTTGCAACAAAACAATAATCACACATGGAGCAGAGAGAATTTATAGCAGATTTGGGATTTAGCAAAGTCCCTGGGAAAGTAAAGATCAATCGCCAAACACTAAACCGATCATTTACATTCAACCCCATTGCATCGTCTCTATCACAAGTGCAAGAATACAAATCTATGCCCTTAAATGTTTAAATCAATACTTGATTTGATTGACAGGTTCCTGTTTCGTAGTGGTAATCAAGAGCACCCGGGGGACAAGATCCAGAACACCTCGGTGGAAATACTGCCTGTTTCGGTAGGGAAACACACACACACACACACATTCTGTCACCCTACTGTGGTGTGCTGTGCAAACAGTTTTGATCAATTACATTGAGTGGTAGCTCATAGTGACGTAGAATATTGATTGTTGACAAGATTGTGAGCGTGACAGAGTTGCTCGCTGCGCCAGAAGCAATACATTTTGATATTGCGATTTACGCTGCTAGTCGAGGCCCAGATTTTGGCGTCTTGATTATTTAAGCAGTTATTAATAATTTCCTTTTGTCTCCTTTCTTATTCTACTTCCCTTTTCTATGTGTTCATATGTTAGGAACCTGGACCTCAGACCAAAGAAAAGTATAAGCGAACTGAAGACCGCTTTTACAGGATTGGTAAGTGTGTGTGTGTGTGTGTGTGTTGCTGTGTGTTCTTTATATATATATATATTTTTCTTGTTTTGGAGCTTTTTTTTTTTATTTATGTAAAGGTGGAATTATGTGAATCAAGGAGTCAATGTTATGTACCCAAATTAATTATTGGCTCTTAATTGTACTTGTTGTACTAATTGTACTCAATCAATATGATTCATAATACTTGTGTGCTTAAACACACAGGTCAGTTTGAGAAGGGTGTGGCCGAAGGTCCTGTAGATCCTTCTTTCAATCCCATCATAGCGCTTCGGCTTTCAGTTCTCAAAGACTCAGCGGTGTGGGCCATCATCAGTGAAGTAAGCTAATCACATACCACGCCAGTTCTTTTCTCCTCCAATTAAATGATTAAAAAACAAGCCAGTATTGCCACATGCATACTGCCTCTATTTTCATCCAGTGACACACGTGGTGCTTTGCTTTCCTCTTGCAGATACATATAAAACGGATAGCTGGCTGATTGTTCCGGAGCAGGCACATGGAATATGGCCCCTGGGGGACCAAAATCTCCTAGATTGATTGCGCGAGTCCTCTGGACACCCAGCAATCAGCAATGAAGCCAGGAGAGCCCGCAAGAGTTGCTTGTCTAAGGAACTGACCCTCGCTAATGTTTTGCTTTTCATCGATACATTTTTTCTTTCTGCATCATCCCCTCACTCTTGTGCTCTTAATCTTTTGTAAGAATGTGAGTACTACTGTCCTAAAGAACAACCGTGCGCTGTGAGAAGACATCTGTTCCCGGCTCCGGTTCTCAAAGTGACTGTTGTTCAGCAGTTTTGAACTCAATCAGGGGGAAAAAACGCTGGGATAAAGGACCATCACCATACAATACAACACATCTGGGGAGAACCAGTTACCTGGCCACTGGTGCAGATGCTGCCAAATCCTCTTCCTTTTACTCAACGTTGCCACCTCCAAGCTGGGGCATTGCACTGTCACTATCTCCTCAACGAAAGCCTACTGTGGTCAAGCATGTTGTGCTCACCGATGGCCAGTTGTCTTCGGTTCTCGACTGAGGTGTTGGAGCTTGAGGTCAACACCAGCCCAAACCATAATGTTTCCCTCACTCCGAGAGTATTGTCTCCACTTGTCCTTGACTATCAGGATGAGCTCATTGTTCCCAAATCCTGCCTGCAGCCAGTCATTAACAACTTGTACAAACAACACTGTAGGCCAGATTCCATGGTAACTACCCCAATCCATCAAGAAAAGTACCATGACACTTTATCTATCTCTCCTCCTTCTGACAGGCCGTGTAAGACCTCTGTGTCCGTTTCTAGTAAACCAATCAGACATTGCCTTGGCGTCATTTTCCTGAAGCAATATATTGTTATATTAATATATTATTACAGCTTTGACGATCTATGAAGGTGACTTAATTTATTTAAAATCTTTAATTTGTACAAGAGGTAAAAATATATTTTTATTCTATTAAGAGATGTTTATGTTTATGCTGTTCAGAGTATGTTTTATTTGCCGTTTTTTTTCTGAGTTGCTATTGTACTTTTTTCCCATTATTACAGCTTCTGTCAGTTCAGGTTCAGCCTGTGACAGTTTATTTTCACTTTAGGCTAAAAGTTGCAACAATTCATTTGGACTTGGTAAAGTCCAACTGGAAGGAGGTTTGTGAATAGACAATAAGTTCTGTTTAAGATGTTGTGGGTCAAAATTGGAACGAATGTGCCTTATATCCAGGTCCCTTGAACTTGTCTCATCGACATTATTCCAATCTATCACTCTTGCCTAGACTTTGATTGAGGGATATTCTAATATTTTTTTAAATGATACACTGTCCAATTATTGATTAGTGTTACCCTAAGTAAAAATGATAATAGACTGGGATTTTGTACCAGATTAACCATCTGAAACGGCATGTTTTGCACTGCTTTTCACTATTTTTGTTAGCGCCACATGCTTCACCATTGTACTTATACTAACTTTCCATCCCAGAGAAAATGCTCATTTCACAGACTCATCCAAACCTCTACATAACACTCTTTTGTCTTATCAAGTATCTGTTTTTGTGATTGGACAAAATACTATGACTACTGATTATTGCTAAGTGAGCCTTTTTGATGTGTGATTTGGCCTTTGTAATGTGGTACTTTCACTGATTGCCGATATTTAAAAAATCAATGAGCATTATTTGTCTTTATTTCCCTCAGTCTTTCTCTCCTGCATCTTTAAGTAGTTATTGAAATTCACTTGACATGTTTAGAATTTTTTTGTGTGTGGCTAATGTTTTGAGCGAAAGCCAGTTAAGTTAAACCTGATTCATTCTACATCTGCCAAGTGTATCAAAGAGGGCAGTGATGTGCCTTTTGGTTGAAATAGATTTTTTGCTAATCATGTTCACGTGCATGATTATTATTTGTAGTTCATACGCTTGTATTTTGGTCAGAGCAAGCTCTTAGACTCCCCTGATCAAAAGCAGCCATGCTAGGGCTGTACTCATGAAAACTACATTTAAGTTGAAAGCTGGATTTCCGCCTCTTCATCGGATTGTTTTTCTCTTTATTGGGAGAAGATGAGAGAAAGCCACCTCAATATTTTGAAAGGGGAAATATATTTCCAGTGCCGCTATCAGGATTGTCTTCTCCCTGTGGTCTGGTATTCGCATATAAACACAAAGTGAATGCATGAAAATGGCATGAAGAGTCGCTCTTTCCCCTCCTTCCCACTGTATTCTTGGCAAGTGGACTACGGAAAAAAAAGAAAGGATCTCTTCACTTGATTGACAACCAAATGCACCCATCAGTTCATGTGCCTTCATCATGTACATGTTTGCCATCGATGTTTTTGAATTCATTTTTCACGGACATCTTTGAAATAAATGATACGTTGTCATAGCCATTTTCCTTGTTTTTATTTTGTTCTACTTCATTTACTCATGCCATCTACATTGACAGGCCTTTATTTCAGAATGGCTGTAAGGTAATTCTATAGCTGACCAGAAAATCCATTTGGTAGAGTTTTCTTGTACTTTTCACAACTGGATGATGGTCTCCATGGAAAAAAGAGATACCTACCCAGCATGCACTGCGCCGTTTCCCATCATGCAGGATCAGAAACATGGCGGCTGACAGCTTTCATAACATTGTTTACTAGAACAGTCCTGCTCTTTTGAATTCATGAAGAACGGAACATTGGTGTCAAAGATTCTGCACAATGCCGAAATATTACGAAGATAAAGAGGAGGACAACAGAGCGTGCGCCGGGATTAGAGAGGACTTCAGGGCATGTCTCCTTGAGCACGACTGCGTGGTAAAGGTAAAAAAAACGTCCTCTGGTCGTAACATATATTATAATAAGTATTATTTTAAGTCACCTTACATAATTGAGACGGTTCTTTGTTGGATCATTCTACAAACGCCTGGAGTTGAGTTCCCATGAAGACACTTAACGCAAAATTGAACCGTAACCGGTCAGCCCTACAACCAGCTAGCTACCAGCTAGCGTCAACGTTAGCTCACTTAACCACTTTTAGGTTTATCGGGACCCCACAAGACTAGTAAATGTGACCAATTGTCCATCAAATTTACGTAAATCGCTGTTTACCTCACCATTACTCCTCACAGAATATGTGGTTCTTAGTTTGCTTGCTAACACAGTGCAACTACTTCCGATCATGGAGCTGGATTAAGCTGTCACTGGATCGCACACCATCTGAAACATCAGATACATTACGACCTTAGATGTTCATGTTGTTCAGGGTTAAACCTTGTAACAGAAGACAATTAAATTAAGCTTCAAATATAATATTTTTGAGAGGGTTTTGGGAGCTGCCCAGTGTATTGTAACCGGTTTCTTAATTAATGTACCAGGAGGGGAAGATGCCCAGTGAGTGTTTGAAGGAAGGCCACTGCAAAGCCCTGCAAACGTCCTTCTTTGAGTGCAAAAGGTCAATGGTAAGTCAGCTCACGTTGCAATTTTGAGAACATTTGTGCAACAAGGACCCTGTGGGAGGTGAAAGAGTAAAATGAATATTTGATCTGCCTCTTTCCTTTTCTGTCTGTAAGCTGTGTTTTCCACTGTCTACCGAAAATCGAAAAATGAAAGCCTGAAATGTTTACACACAGAATAGTTGTATAAATAATCCTGTATATTAGCTTTTAACTAACCAACTATCCGTGTTCTTTTAATAGCTGGACACGCGGTCGAGATTCCGAGGAAGAAAAGGATATTGAGGAACCATCTGATGCAGCCGTTTGATGGAGGGAATACTGGAAGATCAAGTGCTAATACTATGAATAAGATGATGATGAATCATCCATGAGCACTGCTCATGGGTCAGTGCAGCTTCAGAAGCTCCTCTGGAGCACATATGAACAATGTAAAGGTGACCAAGTCAGCAGCAACATGTAGTGCTGAAAAACCTTTGAGGTCAGCTTTTTCTGAGTGAAAAACTCAATGTAATCACAAAAAATTAATAAAATGTTAAAGTTTATTACAATTTGAATGAGAGGCTGTCAAACTACATGCGTCTGGAGCACAATTGTTGGTGTAAAAAGCTATTCCACACAATTAAGGCCTACCATAGCATTTAGATTACATTATGAAATTGGAAATTAATTTCTTGTACTAGACAGGGCACAGTTGCAGTTTGTAGTTATTTGTACAACAAGTTATAAAAACTCCACAGAAACCCTGCTCACTATTGCTTAAAGCTGTCATTTCAAAGCAGCCGTCATCATCTGCTCGAACTTTTCCATATCCACCTTCTTCATGATGTAAACCTTGTGAGCCTTCTTCAGGAAGCCCACGGTGTCTACGACCATCATGCCTCTGGTGTGTGTGCCCGTCAGCTCTACGCTGACTGGAAAATGGTCGCTTTCTGTGATGAACGAATCGTCGACAGCGGCAGCCATGGCGTACGAGTCGCACGAAACGAAACCCTCGCCGGCGACCATCTCCTTCTTGAGGCGCTCGCTTTGCGACGCCTCGATGCTGTGCCGGAAGATCCGCGCCATGAAGCGAGCCTTATCGGTGTCCTGCGCCAACCAGGTGTCGCAAAACTCCTGTCAACCGCAGGGAAAATGTAAACACAGCGCAGGGTCGTTTCTATGATGAATACATTGATTATTTAATTGAAAAAGGTGATGTGCTGTAATTTCTTAATATGTTTATAAACTGTAAAAATGCCTTGCCCAGGATAGCTTGCTGTAGCAGGTAAACTCCCAGCAGGCCAAGTAGGTGGGACACTGGTAGTCGTTCAGCACAATGTACGCAGCTTCTGGATCGGCAGCGAAATTGAACTCGCCGCAAACTGTAGTGTTTCCTCGAGCTGAAGGAGCGATGCACAGACAGACTCTGATCACTCACTCAACTCAACTGTAACAGGATGTGGACAACATTGTAATGTTGGGCTACAGATGACAGGCACTCTTTTCGAATTATCTTGATTGCTTGTCTCATTTGTCCATTAGGATAATACGAGATCTCAATTATTAATAATAATTAATATTATCTGAGCCGACAGTTTAAAACCCCTAAATATTCCGTTTATAAAGTACACAATCCTCATTGGGGAAGCTGCAATCAAACAGACATTAAACAAGAGGCCACTTGCTGTTATACAATTCGAGGGGCATTGATGAATGAAATGAAAATATAGTACGTATATTATGTAGTCTGAAACTGTCAACTTCACCACCTTTTGGTTCATGATTTTACTGACATTCAGTGTTTCCTCCCATGATGTAGAGCCCTCTGAGTTTGTTCGGTAGAGACGGATCCATCTTCACAGCCAGAGCCAGGTTAGTGAGCGGTGCTGTGGCAACCAAAGACACCTGGAGAATAAACCTAGACTGGAGACCTGAGAGGGGAAACCACTCACCCTTCCACCCCCTCCCCCACACAGACTCCTCTCACCTCCCCTGGGTTCTCATTGACAATTCTGATTATGGCCGACACTGCCCCCTCCTTCTGAAGCAGGTCCAGACCGGGGGCGTTGGGGTCAGGAGCGTCTCCCAGTCCGTCCAGCCCATGGAAGTGTCCCGCTTCAATGCAGTTCCCAAGGATCGGCTTGGCACAACCTTTAAACACTGGAATCTGAAAAAGGAAAATCATTCACATATTATATTCACATACATTCATATATTCTAAGTGAAGTTATCTTTTTAACAGTTCATTCATTTAATGTATACAATACTGAATATATTTAAACAATAATTTGTAGTTATATTGTTAATGTATTACTCAATTAGAAAAACATAAGTGAAAATATGAATTCCCTACGCTGGAGCCCCCTGCACTGCGTGTGAAATCCTCAGATGGACTCCTCCTTTTTTTATTCATATCTGTTTCTGAGACCATACATGTCCCAAAATGTGTTCTTTACGTGGTTACTGTTTAGATAATTTCAAATTCCCCTCCCTCAGTCGTGATGTGTAACTTTACACTTTTTTTTAATATGCATACAATGTTGCAGTTGCCCCTTTGTTCGGTTTGTGTTCACACAAATATTAGATAACAATACCACGTATGAGCAGACTGTTCTTTCATTGGTCCAAGTTTATTGCAGGTATAAATAGGCTCTGTTTTCTAATTTTTTTTAATGGGGGGATTGGGGATGCATGAAAGAGGTCGGGATGTAGAAGGGGGTGCGTGACCTTATTGGGAACCGCTGCTCCTAAATAATTACAGAAGTTGAAAAAAAATGTAATATCTATGTTTTTAGGCACTGGGATGGGTTTGATGATTGTCTTGTCAATTCACTTCATATCTAATTAAGAGACATTTCTATTGAGTGAGCCAAGCACTTTATGTGTAAAACTGTAAACTGTAAAACTGAAGCAGTGCCAATGACATTAAGCCTATGAAGCTCAAAGCGGTGGTGTACTTTGGCCCAGTCCCTCCCCTCATGTTATGCGCCTATCGAGCAGTCTAATAAACAGCCTGCATGACACCAGCAATTTCCTCTCACACTCCAAAAAACACATGAAAGAACATGGTTAATAAGAAAAGACAATCCTCACAAGTAAATCATGCCAGGAACATGAAACATCTACGCTGTACCAAAAGCACCTCCAGCGCCCACCTCAAGTCTACTGCAGGCTTGCAGAACTCGCAGCGTGTTCTTACACACATTCTCCACTGAGGTGTTTCCATGCACACAGGTGAGACCCAGGAGCTCCACGTTGGGGGCGGCCAGCGCCAACATGATGGCCTGAGCATCGTCCACCCCACAGTCCACATCCACCAGCAGCTTCCTACTCATCGTGGACCCTGAGGGGCAAAGGGGCAATAGTCCATTAAGAAGAAAACACACGCAGCCCTGACTGACACTCAAACGCTTTGGTTTAACTCCTCCAGTAAGCTGCAGGCACACCATCTGCCACAAATCACTGTTTCAAAGAGACGTTTAACTCGCACCTACTTGTAGCTGAGTGGGAAAACAATGAACGGTGTTGTTCGAAGAATCTCTTTCGCCGTGAAGGGAACCAACGACGGCCAGCTGCAAACAACCTTTGAGCAGCAAGAAGCAAATTACAAATGAGTTTGAGAGTGGACTGGACGGGAGTTATGCAACAGGGGGAGAAAAAAAACAGTAACTCAGCTTCTTGTTAATCATTGTCTTCCAGGTATCACATGCAAAACCAATTCAAACTGTATCATATTAATCAATATATTTACAGTGAAAGGTGAAGAGCCTCTACTTTATTAATATTAGTAAAACCCTTCGTACAGGCGCATCATTGGCAAAATGTGCTTAAAATATCAAACACTCATGACGTGAATATGTTTAAATATAGTTTCATTTCTGTAATTCCATCGATTAGAGCATGCACATGTCTTCGGCTGTTTGATTAATCTGTTTGGTCAACAGAGCACAGCACGAGCCAACATGACAATTGTTCGAGAGAAATATTTAATGCGTCGCAAGTTCGGTGTCCGTGTAAACTTTCTCAAGCATCTCTCCAGTTTCCAGGTGTCTCGTGTCTCGTCTCACCTCCACGCAGGAGCTGCTGTGAACATGGAACCGAGGCGCGGCACGTCGGACTACAGCCAGGGCCATGCAAATGACCCGAGAGCAGGAAGAGAGAGGGCTCACTCTGCCCTGAATTATTTGCACCAAAAAACTGCAGAGAAGTAGTACAGTGGAGGGGAGCATTTGTTCACTTGTTTTGGTAATGATGGAAACTCACATATAAACAGAAAACTACAAACATGGGTCAATTCAAACCGTCCCTTCAATGTTATATAAAGATCGATACGCGCATGCGTGGGTGAATGCATTCATTCCTATTTGGGACCTTGGGTCATTGTTTAACCGGTGAAGGGATTATCTTTTGAACGATGCAATCTATGTCAATGACATCACTTCCGGGGATTTTCTTAAAGTGAAATGTTTGTTTTTGTTCAACAGATTAGCAAATATGCCGATTTACAACTAAGATAGATAAGAGCCATTATAAGTACACTTTAAGTGCTACAATTTCTTTAGTATTTTATATCAAGGTGTAGTCTGAAGAGGTGTGTCTTTAGTTTGCGGGTGAAGACGCTTTGCGGTCCTGATGTCGTCAGAGAGCTCATTCCACCATTTAGGAGCAAGGACATCACATCATTATCCTTCCCAGTCTTTTGTTTTTTCCACAAGTTAGAAGAGTCCATTTAGGCCTCAACTTTCCCGTACGTCTCCTCTGGGGGGCGATACTGTACAACCATAGGATTCTTTTGTTTATAATACCAGTTATTAAATAATTCAATCAATGATGTGTTAATTGCATTAATTTGCTTCTGTTTAGGTCCCCCAGTATTGTGCCTATTCCTAATAGATGGAGCCACAGTGATCACGGAGCAATTTAGTTTTTAAAAACTTTTTTGGACATTTTAGGAGATTCATTAATTCACTTAACATACTGTTGGAAGTTAATTCAGTGACGCAGTCACATGGCACCGACAAGCCTTTATTCATTATTCAGTTTCACTTTATACCTCTGTGTGGGTGCAGACCTCTCCAAAACTCAAAAACTCAAAAACAGGTCCAACCCATGTGCATGTACAACAGATCAAATCAAGGCTCCTACTGCCTCAATAACGATGGATAAAAACTAAAACAGCATTTGGCAACAACAGCCATATCAACCTGAATAACTGTAAGCAAGATAACATTTTCAAAATAAAATCCACTGTTTATGTAAGTTTTATACAATTAAGTACATCGGAGCCTGGAAGTGTCAAACTGGTAGAAAAATGCATCTTTCAAGTATTCATGAGTAATCGCAACAGTCTACAATTGCAATAAAATAAAACAGTAGGTTTTTTCTTTGCCGGTAAAATCATTACTCTTTTAGTTTTCATCCAATGTCAGTCATAAAATTCTGCATAATTCAACTGAGTTGTGTAAAACTGAGAACACACACTGTAAAGAGGCTTGAAGCTTGAAGGGAAAACCAACTGCTAGTGCTGTATTTAACCTTAATACATGTCTTAATATCTGTAGAAGAGTAATGTGACGCACTTTGGTGCAGACTATTTGTGAACAAGTTCCCATTGACGCTGCCTGTGAAACGCCAGAAGAACCTCAGAAGTCACATGAGATGAGACAATATTGTGAGACAAATGCCAGAAAGTGGTGTGAGATATGTATTTTCTAAAGAAGAGCTGTGTTTTTTCTAGAGAGTGATAGTGTTGGATAATAGTGTGATTGAAGAAGAAAGATAAGACGGAGACACAGTGTGACGTAAGTAAGTACTTTCGTCATTTGTTAACAAGCAAAGACATCATATCAAAGCCAGGCTAAACATCTTCTCATGTAGACAGCTCCAAGTGGCATTTTCCTGAAAAACATAATCTCAAAAGACATTTCACACTCGCTGGCTTGCTGCTGTTAAGATTCCTTAAATTTGTCACCTCTTGTCTTGTCATGGGCTCTCAACTTTACAATTTACACAATCTCAATTTACTTGTACCTTTAGAGAAGAAATGTGGTATTAATCTTTATTTATTTTAATGTATGCATTTATGCCTCCTAAACACAAAGACAACAGAAACAAATGTTGTTTACTCTCTAGTTTACCAAGTCAGTAATTTCCTAAAACCGCTGTGCACTGTGACATCAAACGTTACAGCAGGAATCAGCTTCTGGGCATCGAGGAAATAAGCTGTGTCAGCAGCCAGCTGGATCAATTAGGCAGAATATCAGCAGCGTCATCCTCTGAATAACCGATGAACGGACCACAAAAGAAATGCTTCCTGACGCTACGACTGGTACAGCAGCCAACAGAGTGGTCTGCACACTGCGACCATGCCACGCGTGGCTGTGAGAAGTGTGTGATCCTAGCACTGCTGGAGGAGAGGTTGAAACCACTATAAAACAATCTACAGTAGCACTGGAACATGGACATTTATCATCTTAGCGGTGACTAATCACAAAACGAAGGGCTGCTGTTCCAGTTAGAGTTCAGTATTTGTGTTTGCGTGCTGCTCTCATCATTGTCCTCCTCAGTCTTTAGTTTTTTTTAGAAGAGTCCACTTAGGTCTCCACTTTCCCATACGTGCCCTCGGGAGGGCGATACTGTTTGGGAAAGGCTTTGAGCTGCAGGGAGTTGAAGGCGTATTTACGACATCCCACATTCTTCATGGTGTTCTCTCTCCTACAGCCCTCACTGTGGGGAAGCAGAAGCTATGCATTATTTACATCTCTATGTATTTTACAACGCACAAGCAATAAAATGGGCTGGTTGTGTGACTTTTCAACGTCATCGGCTGACCTGCGCATGCAGTCCAAAGCCTGGTAGAAGACCTGTGGCGCGAGGGCGTGCTCCTGCTGCAGGATCTGACACTGCTCCAGCGTCACAGACATGGCTGTGCGGTCCTTGGCACTTTTACAGCTGGTGAAACGCACCCCGTTCAGGCGGCGGCATACCTTTAGGGTTAAGACAGAGAGGTCAGAGGAAGACGGAGCTTTTAAATTAGCATCGAGGGGAGAGGGAAGTCTACCTCGGCTGCTTGCCACAAAATCTCCACGTTCTTGCTTTTCTTGGCGTTCACATTCTGTTTTAGTTGTTTGAGCAGCTCGGGCAGATTGGTGGTACTGCGAGAGCGAGGCAGACCTGAGGAGAGAACAAAGAGGTAAGGAGGAGAGTTGAATATGAGAAAAAGGTCATCAGAGGTGCTTTGCACGTATGCGTGTGTAAACTCACAGTCTTCTGACAGGACGTCTTTAAATTGGTCGTAGTACAAGCTGAGGCGAGTCACGTTCTCCTTGTTGATCACGTCTTGTAGTGACGTGTCTCCAAACCTGGATACACATTTGGATTTTAGAGTGGAGGTCTTTAATGACAAACACCCACTTGTCCTTCCGTAGTCTACCTTCCCCTTCCCAAAGTAATGTCCTTTCTAAATATTCCATCTTTCTACTTCAGACTTACTGCATGCAGGTTTAATGTGTTATTCAGGGTACAGATGTTTTTAAACGTCATATTCTCAACCCAGTTACATTATCTTTAAACCAGGAGCCTTAATCACTTCATCCATTCAATCCTAATTCAAACCATTTTTTTACTTTACATGTTCTCAATGACACCTTTTGAATAAGGAGGAGAAAAATTCCCGTTTGACTATAATAAAACTTGAGGTCATAAATCTGACGTGTTATATTGTATTGTTTCTCTGTCCTCCAGCCCTCAGCCTCCCCGTCCTCTGATCTCAGGGACTCACTTCTCAGCCAGCGTCTGCTGTTCGTTGATCCCCACGTTGAACAGGACGGGCTGCACGCGCAGCAGCATCCCGTTCTGGATATCTCGCGGCAGCGTGTCGAACATCGCCCCGGACATGGGAACCCTGACGTTGAAGCCGCTGCGGTTTCCGGTGATCACCGGCAGCATGTCCGGAGCGAAGCCGGAAGAGGCCTGGGTAACTTTGAATGTGACATTTCTCAGGTCCATCACTCCAACGCTCATATCCTCCAACATGGCCAGTTCCTCACCTTCAAGACACAAAGAACCATCACAGAAAGGCAGCGCAGAGGAGACACTGACATATGTTTGCTTGATATCACAAAGTCTGCGTGATGACACATTTGCTCCAGTCGAGGTTACCATAAGTGCTGAGCAGGCCCTCATACTGCACCAGTAAGCCAATGGTGTGGAGCTGCCTGAGGAAGCCCGAGTCACAGAGAGAGTTCCTCAGCTTGATAATGAAGCCGCAGATCAGCGCCGTCAGCTGCGAGAAGCATAACTCGGTATCAATACGCTCGTGTCTTCAAAAGCAATTCGTCAATGCTTATACGTATGTGTGAAAAAGCCAGGAGGGCCGGGAGTGCGAAGACACACGCCGACGGACCGTCTGACAGAAGACAACGTCGCGGCGGTACTGCAGGGGGAGGCTCGTGGCGATGGTGGGGGCGCTGTCCTGCATCAGCACGAACACCATGGCCTTCTTGGCCTTGTCGCTCAGCAGAGAGGCACAATCGGTCAGCGAGGTGAGGAGAGGGTACAGAGCGTCGCTCCACTCGCCTGCAGACACGCCGCACATCACTACACACAAGTATGCCTACACACAGGTGGGGCAGGAAGGCTTCATATCATACGTCATCATCACAGCAATTGTAGAGGAAATATTGCTCTCACCTGGAGACTTTTTTTCCACCTCTGTGCCGATATCTACAGCTGAGAGAAAGTTTGTTGAAAAAAGGACTTTTAGATTTTAAATATCCAGCGACAGGAAGTTAGCGTGACTACCTAGAGACGTGAAAGGAATGTACGGGTCTGGTGTGAGAATGATGGGTGTTCCTGGTTACTATGGATACCTCAGGGGAGGGTGTGTGTCTGGGTACCTTTCTTGGTGTTACCCGTTTCCTCGCTGGCGAGCAGGAAGACATCCTCCGAGCTACTGTCGCTCTGGAGTTTGTCTCGCTGCAGCAGACTGTCCACCCTCTGGATCACACACTCCAGGCTCTTGTTCACATTTAGCCAAACCTTATCCTGCACACGGACACATTAAGTAAAGAACACCAACAAATGAACGCAAACAACAAAGAGGTGGATGGATCTTGTCTTACCCAGTCATCCTCATGTAAATCGCCCTGCAAGGAGAAGCGCTTGTTTTTACTCGCTTCGCTGCCTTCCGGAGGAGCCGCGTGGCGGAAAGGCGAGGTAGAGGCGCGAGACGGGGAGATGGGGGGGCGGGAGGGGGAGGCTGGCTGGCGGGAGGGGGAGCGAGACGGGGAACAGGAGGAGGGTGACAGGGAGGAGGAGGACGGGGACGGGGTGCTTTGCAGGGTGGTCTCCGGGCGGGCGGACGCCAGGGCGAGGATGGCCGAGGAGAGCAGCTTGGAGTCACACACGCTCACCAGCTGACGGGTCTGCGAGAGGAGAGGTGAGGACACCGGGAGGCGGTGTGGTCACATGTGGTTATACTATGTGGCAATACATTGATGGAAAAAACAAAACAAGCTCTTTAATGTTCAATAAAATAAGGGATGAAATGCAGTTTGTTTTCTGTTAGCAGAAGATGACGACTTTATTATTATTATACATATATCACATATATCACATATATCCACAGACACAATTCAGTTAAGGGGTCAATGCTTCTGTGAATTTGCATCTATTTTATAAGTCATTTTCTTTTACAGAAGCAGAGGGAGATGAAGAAGTAAAATAATCTACACTTCAGCACTAGATTAACGGGATGCAGTTGTGCTCACAGCATCGTACCTTCTCGGACAGGATAGCCAGGGTTCTCTCCAGAGCGTTGGCTGAGCGCTCCTTGGCGGCTCGCGACAGGCGTTCGGCGTAGTAACACACTTGTGTCTTCAGAGTGTTTATTTGACCGATGAGCTCTTTTGATTTCACTACATCCTGGGGCTGGTATGCCATTCCTTTGGAGCCAGAACCAGCAGAGCTTTGGGTGTGTGATAAAGCGGGTGTGAAAGACAAAGAAGATGAGTATCAAAGACATGGCAACAACATGAAAACACAGAATAATGTTACAGTACACTACTTGTCACCTCACCTTTCCTCCTCGTATTTGCTGATTGATTGAAGCAAAACAAATAACAAAGGAAGTTGAATTACAACTCGTTAAATCAAACACGACCATGACGCTTTTGTGTTTTCCTTTTTTTGCTCTACTCACTGTTTCCTGGCTTCTTCGAGCCGATGCAGCAGTTTTCGGAGGCCGCAGCCTTTAAAGCCTTGATAATGTGCTGCAGGTGCACCAATAGTCACAACGTCGTACGTCCGGTCTGATCAGAGGACACAATGAAGAAGACGCAATAAGAGACTGGACGAATAATGTTATAAAAACCTGAGAGAACCATATGTTTGCAGTATATAAACCTACCATAGCCAGACTCTCCCTGCACTCTTATCCTCTGGATGTGCAGATTAGTAGGAATAAACTCCAACTTCCTCTCAGCTTTCAAGGTACTAGACTTAAAAGAAGGACCTGAGAGAGAGCAGAAAGGGAAGATTTGCTTTGTATCTATGAATAAAGTAACACGTTCTACATAATGTGTGTAAGATGTTCCAGGGGAACTCAACAATTTTGTTGCCCTTTCTTAAAAATGATTGATTGAAAGTGTTTAAAAGATCGGGGACCCTGTGACACAAATGTAATATAACGCCCTGCAATCGGTGTATAAGCACCTGAAACTAATAATTATTGTGTTTTCCTCAGCTTAAAATGAGCCCTTCACATCCACATAACGAGAGGGTCTTTGCTTTAAAAAGAGCTTTTTGTGATTGTGCGTTAACAGAAGCTCAATGTGAAATTCCAACATGAAGGAATGTAAAACCAGAACGTAAGCTCCACAACGCGCTGGTTTTACTGAGGTAGGGTCCTGTGGAAAGGATCCCCTCTGAGGAGAACGGCGTGTGTATGTCTACGTGTACTCGCTGTGACTGATTCATTGTGTTTCTGACCTTTGTATTCATGCAGGTCACTTATGGTCTCCTGGTAGGTGAGGATGATGGTCTGATAATGAGTGATGATCTGCCTCCTGAGGTTCTCCCAACATGGGGACAGCTCTCCTAGTTCCTCTAGCTCACACACCCTGCAACACACACACACACACACACACGCCTTTACCATCAGGACACCCAGCGCCGATGATGTCACAGCTGTTTGATGTTAGTACTGCTTGTTCAGTGAAGGTCTGCTCAGCAGGTTCGACTTCTCAAGTCGCCCACATTACAATAAACCATCGGTGAGAATGGCAGCGTAATGTTCTCGTATAAATTTGAATAGACTTTTTCTTTTCAAATGACATACACCACAAATTTGTGTTTTTTACAAGACAATTAATGGAAAACTAGAAAAAGGATATGCGTGATACATGAAAATTGACATTGCTTTGCATAAAAGGGTCACTGCGCTACAACAACCTGCTGCTCCTCTGCAAAGATGATAACGCCTCTGATGGGTAATACAGCGATAGTTTACCTGACAGCATCTTCCTCCAGCAGCAGCTTGACAAACTGTCGAGGAATATGCAGGGAGAGAACACTCTCCGCCATCTGCTCCAGGACCCGAAGGTGGTTGCCGTCGGTGGTGGGGAGCCGGTACATTCGAGACATGACGCCCCCGAACACTGAAGCAGACCGAAATAAAACCATCACGTGGCATCAGACTGTCACTGAACTCCCACTGACAGGATATCTACAGTTCAAATAGACACACACTCACCAGCCTTCAGCAACGGGTCTTTGCACAGAGACAAAGACTTGGATTTGATGCCCATGGATTCAGTCAGGCTTTCGTCAACAGGGAGAACCATCTGACACATAAAAAAACAATGTTATCAACCCGCGATTCAACTAGAAAGAGGTTGGGGCTGCTGCTACTGAGACGCGCAGAATAAAGTGAGGATGAATAGATTTTCTAGATCTGTAACTTTTATATTCATCAATTAACTATTGCCTTCTTCTCTTCTTCATTTTGATGTAACGTTGATGTCATTCAGTTTAATGTTAAGTACAAACAGCAGACAATACTCGTAAAACTTCCGCTCACCCTTCCATTGACGGTGTCTCCTCTCTGTAATCTTGCAACGGGAGCTCTCTGCTCTCGCTTCTCCTCGATCTGCCAGGCGATGACGGTGATGTTCCCCACGCGGTTGCTCTCCGCCGACCTGACCCACAGGGACGTTGACCAAATGAAACTTCCCCGAACCTGAGTAGCATCTCGTCACCCTTGGAAGAAACGGTTCTCAGTGTGTGGTGTCAGCCTCTTACCTGAGAGTCAGGTGCAGTCTGTGGTGTTGGTCCTGCAGTAGCTCTTTCACAGAAAACATGGCTGAACCGAGCATGTACATCTGTCACACACACACACACACACACACACATGATTCATAGAATTTCCATCAAGATAAGCGTAGACTATTTAAGCATTTGTTGGATAAGAATTGTACTCCCATCCTAACAGGATGGTCTTGTGAGACGTGGTCCTCGCGGCGGCGGCCTTACCGTGCCCTGTGTGCGGTCCTTCACGTCGTAGACAGAAAGCTTGACCTGAGTCTGCTGAGTGATCAGAGAGTCCTGAAAGAACGCCACGCTGCTCAAAAAGATTGGGTTACTGGTGCCCTGAAGACAGAAGGAGGGAGAGAGACAAATTGGTTTGGAAGTCTCCAACGGCAGTTAGGGGGCAAGGGGAAGCGGAGAGCCTTGTACCTCTATGATTTCAGTTTGGGCATGCTTGGTCCAGAAGGCCTGCGGCGGGGTGGTGCAGCTGACAGCAACGAAGCTGGTTGGCTTGCGGTCCAGAGAGGGCGTGACCAGCTCGCTGCAGGCTGCAGCAACGTAGAGACATGGGAAGAGATGACAGACAGTGGGATTTGATGGAGGGATCGTCACTTATCTGTGTGAGGAGCGGGATGCTGTGATTGTGAGTTGCTGTTTACAGTAATGCTTTTAGGTTGAACAATGGATCAAAACAACATGGCGTTGCACACAAAGAAAGTTGTCGCTTTGGCTAATAAACGATCATGTGTCAAGATCATCCGAAGCTGCCTGATTATGGGCAACTGTAAACATGGATAAATTACCAATTTAAACTAATGTGGTGAACATGTTGGCCAGCAGTTGTAAAAAAACATGGGACACCATGATCTTTCATTTGGAGTTAAGCATAGGTTTGAATGTAAATCAAATATTTGCTCTCTGTTTAGATCTCCGCCAACTACTCTGATAAATTTGGTTTATTTGGCTATTATTGCTCAAAATAAACACCAGAGTAAATAAATAAAAATAAATCATAACGAATGAACGGTGCAGTGTTACTCATTCATGTGTATCTGTGTGGAGCACCAACAAAGAGGGCTTTCCTGTGTAGTAACTAGGATCAGTTCTGTTCATGAGATTTGAGTACGCTCAACTACCTCAGCTCATTAGGCCTACTGGTGTAAATGAAGCAGTCCATATAAGGTGGAAGTTCAGCAGCAATGCATGTGTTGCTTCTTCCTCAATTTTATTCTGAAAGGGAAAAAAAGGCCTGAAAATATTGCGTCCATTTTCTTAACACTAGTAGATGATCAGTCAGAGGTGATAGGTCTGTGTGTTAATTTACTTTTTGCTTTGGAATTTGTGCCCATGCACCACAAAGGAGACAAAGTGTTTGTGTGTGTTACCTTGTACTCATCTCCTTGAACTTACCCACACTGAACTCCAGCACAGGCTCGTCCGGATCCTGACTGTTGCCTGTTGGATAGAATGAAAGGAGGAGAGGAAGCTCTTTATAACGGCCTGTCCTTTCATCACCAATGAGGTACACTGGTTACCATGGTAGCAGTTACTTAGTTACCCGAGAGAGCCAGCCCCATCATCTCAGCCGAGAGATCAAACGTGTTGGCCCGGTAGACCGACCACGGCCGATGGCGGGGGCTTCGCTCCTTGCCGGACATGTTGGGTGGGCGGCGGGGGCCGAGGATGGATTTGAGGAGAAAAGGGCTGAAGTATTGGAACGCAAAACTCTGTCCGTCAGTTCTTTGAAACGCTCACGCGTTTATTACGTGTAACGGTAGATCTGAAAGAAGAAAACCACAGAGTGATCATCTGCTGTCCCCCACAGACGGACCGGGCAGATTCATCTAGTTCATCCTTTCATTCATATGGCAGCTGAGCTCAGAGCAGTAAGACAGAATTATGAAAACCGCTGCAATTACCAGAGGTGTGGACTCGAGTCATGTGACTTGGACTCGAGTCAGACTCGAGTCATGAATTTGATGACTTCAGACTCGACTCGACAATACGTACAAAGACTTGCAACTCGACTTGGACTTGAACACCGATGACTCGTGACTTGACTTGGACTCGAGCCTTTTGACTCGAGAAGACTTGCTACTTCCCATGAAAACTGGGGGAAAACATTTTCACACCACCGCGCCGCTCTGTTTATCTGCATCTGTCAAAAAAATGTGCGCCACCTGTATGCAGAGAGCGCGCGCTGCCTGCACAACATCCAATCACTGCAGTCCATTTTACCGAATCAACGAGACAGCTCGTTCATGGTTACAAAAATCGGGATTTTTGAACCCCGATTCAGACTCCGATGGAAATCCTCGCCAACATTATGTCAACGTCCGTTTTAAAGTAGTGTAATGAGCTGAGTTAAAGTTATTAGTTAATCAGTTATGCAGATGTTGCATGTGTTCACGTTATGCTCCGTTACCAGCTGTAGTTACGCGAGACAGCCCGAGTTTTGGGGGGCCGTGTATGCGGAAGTGTTCGTTCGGCGTGGTGACGGCCAACAGTGACCGAAGTTGAGTTGTTTTATATAAATAAATGCAGCGGAGTTGCAAGCCAGTCATCGCCTCCTTATTTACGCTACAGCATTGGGGTGAGCGTTACAGTACTATAACACAGTCACAGTCGATCCACCATTACCCTTCCCTTCGTAGTCTAGGTCTGTGAGGCAGCGCACCATCACCCAGGGTTCCCCGTCCCCACTATAATAAAATGACTCGAAATGACTCGAAACTAAAATGGTACGACTTGTGACTCGACTTGAGACTTGTTGGCTTTGACTTGTGACTCGACTTGGGACTTGCTTCGTCTTTGACTCGACTTGACTCGGGACTCGAGGGCAATGACTTGAGACTTACTTGTGACTTGCACAACAGTGACTTGTTCCCAAGAAGGTACAAACAATGCAGTCTCCAGTGTTTATGCAAAGAATAACTAACGGGAGGTTGGATGTGTTGGCATGATGCTCCGTTCTGAGATGAGCACGATTGAAAGTGGAATAGTTTCTTACTGTGATAATACAAGGAGCCCAGTGGGGGGAAAGTGTGACTTTTCACACAGGATCGGGTGTTGCAGCACACTGAATCTTCACCTTCTTTTTACAGTCGCTATTTGTGCTTTACTGGTGTCTTTTTCACCTTTCTGACTGACTAATTAAAAAACAGTATAAGACAGATATTTAAATGGGTAAGTGTATGCACTTTCTGCATTAAATGGATCTGCACCCGACATAATATTTTATGATAGTGTAAGTCTTAACTTATAATAAAGTATTTTTTTATCTTGTCTCTGTTTACGATGATTTTTGTGTCCAAAAGATATGAAGATATGACAATCAATGTACAGTATATGTTGGTTCTTCTCTGAAAGATAATAGTAAGTCATTCTTTAATTAATTTTTTGTGAGAAAAAAATGTCACATTAATAACCCATAATATTCTGTCATGGACTACTGATCATATTATGATGTTCTGACCCGCCAGTGGTGGAACACAAGAGGACAGACAGCGGGTCACCGAGATCGCCGACCACGAATATAAATAGCAAACTCGATACTAATCTGCAGTTTTGTTAAATGCTGCTCTGAAACAAGTAGTGAATAACATACGATTACATACATACCGTTTTGTATCGTATAAACAGAGCGAGGACCAGGTACAAACACCTCACTTTACCCACACAGGCCTTATGTAACAGTAATTAGTCCGATGCTCATTTTAATGCCTCTGCTGGGCGCGCGGCGTTAAGAGCTGCTCGTGTTCGTACCTGATTAACACGGCTCTTGCCAAACTTATGCTCAACAGCGGGAGAAGAGGAAACTGAGACTCTGCCAAGTGTGGAACACGGTGAAAACACCGCTGTGCAGTAAGTGTGAGGATATTTGGATTTTCTTTTCCTCAGATGAGCACAAGTGGGAATCAGAGGAGGAGTAACACACACACACACACACACACAGGAAGTGGGGGAACATTGGTGTGTGAAGAAAATGTGAAAGGTTAAAAAGAAATACAAAAAAAAGATGCAGGCGGTTGTGTGATGACTAACTTGAACTGAAAGGTGCTTCAAATTGAACTGTTTTCAGTGCTCAGTTAACGTTTCCTCCTCGGTGCTTGTGTCTGTGTGCCACACAAATACACACTTGCCTTTGCTCAGATTAATGACGTGGCATACATTTCTCCTCCTCTGCGCTGTAACATACATATTCCTGGTGGATTGAGAGCATCTGCTGCAGTGATTTTTCGGTCCATTCGTCATTACACCGACAAAAGGGGAACAAACACGTTCACGCGCGAGGACTTGTGCACCGGAGGTCTATTTTTAAACGCTGTGGATGGGTTTTGACGTCACATGCCACGCGCAGGCGAACTCAAAGTCGTCTGCACAGGGCCGGGTCTAGGCAGGGGCAAATAAATGTTGTGCCCCCTCAAACTAAATCTACTAAGCACATAAACTAAGCACAATGCCCCCTCAAGATTTGTGGCTGCCCCCTCATACATGCCTGTCTAGACCCGGCCCTGCGTCTGCATAGTCACACACACTAAGTCCAGAGTGTGAGCGCGAGGCTCTCTGCCAGTGTAATCTCTGTTTCGGCACCTCCGTGGGAGACCATAACCGATCACAATTACGCCGCTGACGCTCTGCCTCATTACGCTGTGTGGGAGTCATTGTCAATGGGAGCTGCCTTTTGAAATGCTGCAATCTGCCTTGGGAAGCTCTCTAGGAAACCCATCGTGGATCTAATGGAAAACCACAGGGAGCCTCAGATCATCATCGCCGTCACATCTGTCCGCTGCATGAAGTCTACTTGATGATGGACAAAAGGCCCGGGAGCGGAGCTGAACCCTCCTCTCGATCAATTGATCATTGGATGGAAATATTATTCTCTGGTTCCACCTTACAAAGATACTGGGATTGTTTTCATTTGTTTTACATCACTATAGATGGACGTCAGACCGTTAAAAACATGTGGAGACATCCTGTGGCATTCTAGAGAATAAATGAGTTATTAAATAATCATATTGATAAACCATGAAGTAAAAATGTAAAAATGTTATGGTTTCTTTTGTATTCATTAAAAAGTGTTTATTATTGTCTTGACTAATCAATTGGTCTAGAAAATGCCCCAAAAAAGTGAAGAATTCCTCAAGGTGCTCGTTTTATTTGACAAACAGTCCCAAAGGGGATGATATTCAAATGATTATGATCTAATGCAGTAAAGAGCAGCCCATTTTTATTCATGAGAAACTGGAACCAAATAATGTGTTTACTCTTGCTTGAAAAAAGACTAAAACTATAATTAGGGACGGTGTGAAAACGATTCAGCTCTTGTTGACAGATTCAGATTCGTTGATGTAGATTTCTGAATAAGGGCACCAGGCAGCCACACTGAGGAAGCGCATCTGGGCAAAACGCTGAATACTGACCAGTTCCACAGCTGCTGCTCTCTAGGTGACCTTTAACCCCAGATAGGCAAAACAGTTCAATGGGAGAGGGACAACTCTGGTTTTCCAGCTTCAATGAAAGAAGAATAAGAAGAAGAGATAGAATACACAAATAAAGGGTGCGAGTTATGTAGTAAAATTAGGCACACAGTGGAGACAGACCCACTTAGTGAGGCTGGCGATGTTGTCAGTACCGGCTACACTGCAGTGCTCCTCTCTCAGAAGTCCTTAACACAACCCCTTCTCATCCCTTTACATCTCTCCCGAATGCCCCTTCATCTGCTCTGTCATCATTCTCCACGTTTTCTGTCATTTTATTCTCCGGCCGTCTTCCTTTCCTGTGACTCCCCCCCCCCTTCCCCCCACCGTAGCCATGGTTTCCCTCTCAATTTCAATCTATTGATTTTGTTCCGGTCCAGAGCTGAGCTTAGCTGCCTCTGATCTACAATTGTCTCCTTGATGTAGTAAGCATGCAGACAACCAACTACACAACCACACATATATGAATAGCTTGGATTGATTAAAGAGGCATGGAATATGCAAACGTGTTTACTCCCAAAGGAAAACATTTATCCACACGGAGAAACATGAGATGCGAACGAAAGCGTGAGGAGGAAACATCACTGTTGTTACCAAGACAACGGTACGCTGAGAAACCTTTGATTATGATGAATGGTGAATGAATTGCAGGATGATGCTATAGGATCCCACGTGCATGGTTGTACAGTAGGTCTTTACTCGAGGTATCAGGAGACACACACACACACACACACAAACAGCCCACGCAGAGGTGAGAGACAGACAAACTGAGGAAGCTGTAAGAGGTGATCACAAATCTCCATTTAATTCCCTCTCTGTTATGAAAAGATTGAAACAATGAGTCAACAGATCAAATATAATCCTTTCCGCTCTGTTGGGGACAGCTGGGCGGCCTGCAATAGGGCGATGCGTTGCTTCGTCAGCAACACATCCGGTTTAAGATGTAATGTGTATGTCCAATAAAACCAACATGTATGTGACATTTCCCCTCATAATCCTACATCAACACTACACGTGAAACAGGGCGTCATCCGGGCTTCTCAGGAGCCTATTTGTGCACTAGAGCTGTCCGAATGGGAATCTATTTATGGCAGCGTTGGCCAAATATATATTATAATAATAATACATTATTATACATTTCTCAAGTGGATACAAAATGATCCTCTGACACTAAGACAATAACAGCTATTGCGTCATGATATCTGCTGATGCTCATTCGGTGAGGCTGCCGCATGGTGCTGCAGATCCTACAGCACAATAAACATACCATGAATATGAGTAGAAACAGAAAGATGGACATTTGAGTTCTCGCCATGGTGTGTAAACATGTATTATTCCGCTGCTGCTGCGAGCTGCTGTCCCCTCCTTTAACACAGCATCTACCGATACGCACAAACGGCATCGACGAACCTTTAAATAACCAGAGGTCACACGAGAAACACACGCAAATATGAATATGTCATACCGTTGGGAGAAATGCGATGTTCTCTTTTCATATTGATGGGCGTCCTGGCTGCTACTCGACGATGTCTGCAGTCGAGACTCGCCCTGACTCCCTCTGACACATCGAGACGTAACATCTCCGCCGTGAGCACATCCCGCTGCTCTCCACGGGGGGGCGCCGTCGGGCTGCCACCGTCCCACCTCAGATGAACTCACGTGGTACTATGGGTATGCGTTCATGGGGACAGCGTTGGTATTTTCACACACAGCCAAATAGAAACGTATGTGTCATTCGATTATCAGGGAGGCACAAGTTACGAAAAATGCGAATAATAGATAAATACTTAGCGCGAGTCCCCGTGGATCTCGCTTAATTGTTTGAATGATTTCGTTTTTTGTAAAGAAGTATTGTTTGTCATAATGATAAAAAGCAAATTCAACACCAGTCCACATATTAGTAATTGTATGATAAATACTGGCCCTGAAGATAAATCATGAGATTCCTAATTGAAGATCTGAGACACAAAACGTATTGAAAAGTTGTCAAGATAACAATAAAACCATAAATGGTTTAGATATTAATTTTAGATTATGATATACTGTGTATGCTACACATATTTTCATCTCTGACCACTGATTTAATCTATGTTGTGTTGAGCATTGAACTCAAGATAAATGCATTTAGTTATTCGCATTATAGGGAGGCAGTTGCATGAATTGGGGTCTGAACCACTTCGGGTATCTCTGAAGCTTTTTGAGTTACAAGACAAAGTTGAAACTCGTGTTCTTCAGGATTCTAGTGTCACCGAAACTCAAAAGTGGTCCCTGAATGAAACACAGCGCCTCACCCGTTTAATCTGCCGCAAGGTGACAGCCAATCAGAGCGGGGCTCGGGGGCGCGCCCAGACTGTGTCGGAAGTCGAGGACGCGCAGCAGGTAAACCACAGGTGTGTTGTACCGCAGTTTGAAGGAGACCTACCCGGACCACGCTACCTTGAGCTCCGAAAAGAAGTCCATCAAGGCTTCGCTTGGTTGAAGACGGAGTGAGAGCAGGGAAACATTCAAGTCATCAATTTTAAAAGGAGAAGCTAAGTTTCTTCACACAATTTTCCCCCCCTCTTTTATCAACACCAAATTTAGATAAATTGATCAGTATACAGTTGGACGGCTGTGTATTGGCTATGGATTTGGCCACAATGGATTTAAGCATAACAAGACAAAGAGGAATTTTACTCTTCATTTTCACATGTTCAAGTCTCGTGCATGGCTCCAGGGGAGAAATCCCAGGCAGACCAACCGGCGGGGTCACAATTCTGCCACCGATTAAGCCTGACAGCGGCCCCCAGGCGTATCCAGATGCCGAAAAGGAGAATATGCCAATGTTTACAATGAATTACTCAAGAATACAGATACCATTTGAGATCACTCTTTGGGTGCTTCTGGCTTCATTCGCAAAAATTGGTGAATAACCTTAACATTTGCTGCTGATGGATTTTTTTTTTGTCGCCTTGTTTTTTTTAACCATATCTCTTTTTCTCAGGTTTCCATGTGTACAAAAAGATCACCGTCTGGGTGCCAGAGTCCTGCCTCCTTATCACCATTGGTCTGATCGTGGGCGGCATCATGCACTCTGTCCACGAGGAGCCACCTGCTGTCCTCCGCAGCAACGTCTTCTTCCTCTACCTGCTGCCCCCGATTGTCCTCGACTCGGGCTACTTCATGCCCACCAGGCCTTTTTTTGAGAACATTGGCACGGTCCGTTACCAAGCAGCCACAGATTCACCAAGCCGGATTGAATGTTTCCTTCTCCTCTGAAGCCATTTGACCCCCTCCCCCCTGCATGTGTCTGCAGGTGCTGTGGTTTGCAGTGGTGGGGACTCTGTGGAACAGCATCGGCATTGGCATGTCCCTGTATGCCATATGCCAGATCGAGGCGTTTGGTGTGCAGGACATCAACCTCCAGGAGAACCTGCTGTTTGCCGCCATCATCTCGGCCGTGGACCCCGTGGCCGTGCTGAGCGTGTTTGAGGACGTGTCTGTGAACGAGCAGCTCTACATCGTGGTGTTTGGGGAATGCCTCTTCAACGATGCTGTCACTGTGGTGAGCGCCTCGAGGCAGAGGCTTAAAAAGTTTTGCTTAGTGGGTTTTAAAAAAAACAAAACAATGCAAACAAAAGTTCTCTAACTCTGTGACTTTCTGCCACATGTGTCCCACTGTCCTCAGGACTACTCCTTGTTATGAAAACACTGAGCAAAGATCATGTTGTTGTTCTTTCTCTAGCGACTCAGCTCAGGTTTTTCAAGATAGCGTACGATTAGTTCACTTACTTTTAAGGGTTAATATGCCTAAATGAGAACATAAAGGGTGTCTGTGCACAGGCAAGATTGCTGAACAGATAAATAACAAAAAACTGGAAGTGATATAAGGGACAAGGAAAACTAGAGCAGTGTCATGTTGGATGCTTGTTTGCTCAGATGCAGCCAAACCTGTTTTTGAGGTTGCTAACATTTGGCTGTGAGGGAGGAGTTAACTCTGACAGACTTTTGTCTGAAACTTCAATGAAGTGAGTTCATGCTCAAATTTCCCCCTTCATCCTCTTGTTGTTGCATTCAAACAGAAACACACACACACACACACACATCCACTCTTAGCTTTGGCGTGGCTCTCCTTTTGTTAAATACACAGTAGCAGATGCAGATGGTGAAGAAACACATTGACCCAGTTACACACATTTGTCGAGACACCTTTTTGAAGACCTGTACCCATGAATCAACTTGTACTGTTTGCCAAAATTACAAATACTTCCAAAAAGTTACAGGGGCTTAATGGTGTGTGGCACACGGACATTGCAATAGGTTCCTTTTTATAAAATATTGAGGTCCCAGAGTTACTATTGCTACGCCCTTGATTGTGAGTGCCGGAAAATCACATCAAGTTTTCTACCTGCAGATGTACCTTTGATGAATGTTGACCGTGTTAACCCTCCGGTTTGACAGGCTCGTCCCAGAGCGGGTCTGATATTCTGTATTTCTCTTCATTAGACCTCACCGTCCGTGTATAGTCATAGAGCCTATCCCTTAAGTGCTATTCAGCTCACATGTGATCCAAAAACTGGTAAAACGCTTCACTGAGCCAAATTGTAGCATGTTCCTCCATTGGTACTTAAATACATGTACTAGTATTGCTTATTGTAAAGACCATCCCACATGCAGTATTTTCTTTAGCTCTTTTTAAAGAAAAGTCCACAAATATATTCGCTCTGTCCTGACTGCATATTTTAAAATACTACAACAGCATGAAAAAGAAGTGAGTGGCCCTTGTTCTTTGTCAGAACAGGAGGAGAGAAATGAAGCCGGTTGCGCTGGCAAAAAATCTCCACTACCACCGAGTCATTTGGTGTGTGTGTGTGTGTGGTGAAATGAGATTATCAAAATGTAAACAGCGCAGAGTAAATATTCCAGAAAATCACTGTTATCTTCAACTGCGTCGTTAAGAGGCCGCAGCCCCTGACACCGCCCGAGACCTCGCATGTTCGTGCACGTGTTTGCACGCATGCAAAGCTGCACGTGAAACGTTGCTGGCGTGCATGAGTGCTTCAACGTGCCTGTGTGCACATCTTTTATCAGGTGCTGTACAACATGTTCAACTTCGTGGCGGAGATGCCGGTGGTGGAGCCGGTGGATGTTTTCCTCGGGGTGGCGCGGTTCTTCGTGGTCGGGCTCGGCGGGATGGGTTTCGGCGTCTTGTTTGGCTTCGCGGCCGCCTTCACCACAAGGTTCACCTCCAAGGTCCGAGAAATCGAGCCGCTGTTCGTATTCATGTACAGCTACCTGGCCTATCTGGTGGCCGAACTCTTCACCCTCTCGTCCATCATGGCGTGAGTAGAAATACATTTTCTTACTGTTTCTCTGGGCACAATGCGAGAATCCTGCAGAAAACGCAGCTTCATGTTTTTCTGCAGCATTGTGACCTGTGCGCTCACCATGAAGTACTACGTGGAAGAAAACGTCTCCCAGCGTTCCTGCACAACCATTCGCCATGTGGTCAAGATGCTTGGCTCCATCGCCGAGACCCTCATCTTCTTCTTCCTGGGGGTCGTCACCATAACAACAGATCACGAGTGGAACTGGGGCTACATCCTGCTCACACTGCTGTTTGCTTTCGTATGGAGGGGTCTGGGTAAGGAGAGGGCAGGGGGCGTTATTGCTTGTCTTGGCATCTGTCGGTCCTACTGTACTAATCACAATTTGCAATAAGGACAAGAAAAAAGAAGACAAAATGTTTTTGAAGGGTATACGATTTTAAATATTTTTAAAAATAGCTTTGCAAATGTATTATGAAGTGTAAATTCTACTCAAGTGCTTCTTCAGGCATCAAATCTATACTACACTATTTCAGTCAATAACACTGAATGTAGCCCTGAGATAGTTTGTGCATATTAAAACTCCACAGGGCCTCTTTTAACGGTTTGTCTTAGTAGCTATGAGTAGAAAAATAAAATATAAAAATAGTTAATTAAGGTCACTCATTTTTTGGCTAAACCTCGCCTTGTTACAGGGATGCAACAAAGCACCCTGAATCAGGCTTGAGGCCATGAAGGACAGCAAAACGTTTTTTTTAGCTATAAGTTGCTCGTGTAAAGCTCCATTAATAGATTTGTTTGTTGTTTTATACCTTATATTTTTGTGAAACAAGCTGCATTGTTATACCGTATAATCAGTAAATGAGTTCAGATTAAAATAACATCCCAAAATTGCTTTTCATGCCATCTCAGGTGTCTTGGTGCTGACTCAGATCATCAACCCTTTTCGCACCATTCCATTTAACTTTAAGGATCAATTTGGTTTGGCCTACGGTGGTCTGCGAGGTGCAATTTCTTTTGCCTTGGTCTTCACTCTCCCCGATACCATCGGCCGCAAGCAGCTGTTTGTCACTGCCACCATCGCTGTCATCCTCTTCACTGTCTTTCTCCAGGTAATAAGCATTTTACACTGATGTTGGCTGTAAATCATTTTTATTTTTAACTTTGGTGTGTATATATGCATTAGTGCTGTCAAACGATTCAAATATTTAATCAGAATTAATCACAAATTTGTATCTATTCTAAATGTCCCTTCCTTTCCCTTTTTTCCATATTTTATTTTGATTTTAATGCTCTTATCAACATGGAAAAGGGGATTGGCTTGCTTTTATGCAAATGTTTTATTTTACTGAAAAACAACATTGCCAAACAGTGCAGTATTTTATTAATATTTTATTTTTAAGTGAACAAAGCAGTCAGGCCCCTTATTTCAGAAATAATGAACCCTAACAGTTAGGTTACTAATAAAAGGTAAAGGTAAGCCTACTACTTCTTTACTTTCAGCCAGCTACTCAAACAGACAAGGCTGTTGTCATTTTATAGATGACATATTGTCGGTATTGGATCTAATTGAATAAATACTCTCAGTCAGAGAGAAACAGACTGGCCAGTTTTATGTGAAGCTTGGAAAATGCCACAATTTGAATTTCAAATAAGAATGACTTTAATCAATTTTTGTGGGTTTGTGATTTCAATGCTCTCGTATGCAACTCAATTCCAGACCAGTTCAGAAATACAAGTCTTTCTCTCTCAAAAGAACCAGAAAATTTTTTTGCTCCATTAGAGACTTTCTATATCTTAATTCATTTTAATAAATAATATTAATTAATTTGGAGAGTCAGTTTGGATTTTCAAAGTCCTCTAATTTCTATTTTACTGTCTAATGCTGAATTTCTCCTTCCTCCTCCACAGGGCATCAGTATCCGACCTTTGATTGAGTTCATCAACGTCCGCAGAACCAACCGCAATCTTGACACCATCAATGTGGAGATTCACCGCAGAGTACGCTACACATCGTGATTGTTGTGAACGTGGTGAGCTGTCTACTATTCTGTGCACAGTGTTGACTGGTCTCATTTTGCTCTCAGCTCATGGATCACACCATAGCTGGCATAGAGGACCTCTGTGGGCAGTGGAGCCACTTCTACTGGAAGGACAAGTAAGAGCTTTCCCTCTGCATTGTGCTCATTCTGCTACTAGAACAAGAAGCTTTTATTACCACATATCCTATTTATAGTGTTAAAGAAGTCATAGCTTCCTGTCATGACACTCAAAGAAAATAATCTGCAGTGAAACTGGAAGAGAGGTGGCGGTTATATTTACCTGCTCTTAGTTTCCTCCTTGAGTTTGACAATGCTATTGTTCACTCCTGGACTGTGTGGGAAAGGTTCAGCGTCCGCCATGAGTAGTGCCGGCCTTTTTATGTTTCTTAAATCTTATGTTACGTCTTTACTTCATTTAATGAGGGTTTGAGGGCATAGTAGTTACCTGCATTAACTATTAGCTGTAAGTATTGCTTTATGGTTTTCTGTAAATGTATTTTTTTGAGTTTTACCTTTTTTCAAAAGTAGTTTTCACTCTAAATATACAGTATACACATACAGTATACAATACATATATGTTATACTCTGCTACGTTGAACTAATTTTAGGATTTAGGGTACTGACACAACATCAACAGGAGAGAGAACAGGGAAATATTTAAAGAGAAGATCATAATTCCATGCTTTGTCACAGCAGCAGAATAACAAGAACAGACGCATAATATTGAAGAGTAACTCATTAAAGGCTTGGTAATTATAAAAATGTCAACATGAAAACCAAGACAAAACAAGTCACAAATAACAAATAAATAAGGATAACAAGTTGCAATACAGATTTTGTTTCTATTGGACTCATATTTTAAAACCTTTTGTTACCTCCTGTTACTTTCTCCCTTCTCTTGTGTTTGTATTAACCACACAAACCTAATTCTTTGACCATCATCCTGCGAGAGGGCGTTTACCGATATCTGTCCATGCTGACCAACGGCATCACCTTTCTCTCTGGATCAGGTTCATGAAGTTCAACAATAAAATACTGCGGAAGATCCTGATCAGAGACAACCGCGCTGAGTCCAGTATTGTGGCGCTCTACAAGAAGCTGGAACTGCAGAACGCCATGGAGATCCTGGACGATGTGTCCATCAGCTCTGCTACATCCTTTGTCTCTCCCTCGTATGAAGCCGTCTCCACGTCTCTCTGTTGCTCTGGTGATAACACCAGTGGTTTGTACCGTCATTACAGATCAACGTGCAAGAGGAAATGTCTTTTTTTTCTTTCTACGTGTCTTTTAGTGAGAAACAGAAGGGCTCGGCTAAACCGAAGAAGAAGTTCCTGGCTGCTGACCTGAAGAACATGCATGACATCCTGTCCAAGAACATGTACCAAATCAGGCAACGGGTGAGCTTTTGAATAATATAGTGTAATAGTGTGCAACGCATTGTGCATCTCTTCTTCCTCTCCTTGAAAATATCTATTTGTACTTTGCTATGTTGCATATTTATTATAGTCCTCCATGCATCTGTGAGGTAATTAGATGTTTAATAAAGCAAATGATGAGATGAGATAAATAGAGCACATTGTTAGAGATTAATCCAATGGTTACTTTGTCTACACCTGGGGTCTAATTTGTTACCAGTTCCACAAAGCCATTTTTTTCAAATGGCTTCAGTAACAGCTTAAGGATCTTAAAGAGGTAAAACAATCCAATATTTCATAGTAATTAATAGAAACGTCCAAGTTCCTCTGTTCACCTGATTACACTTCGATGCATCTTCATGGATAATTTCATTGCAAAAAGTCACATTACTGCAGAATATTTTAGCTGTGTTGGGGGGATTGTAATGGCTCATTTTAAAAATGTTGTGTTGATCCTTTACCTCATGTAAGAAATCTGACTTTCACTAATGCAGCAGTTACTACAGTGAACACAAACAACACACACAAAGTAGAACCACTTTGCTCGATTGGGCTGTTGGATAAAGTAAAGGCCACCAGTCTCGCATTTGCTGTTGTTGTGTAGTGAGCTTCCAGCTGCTCACATAGTAGATGCAGATGTTCTACCTGCATGGATCAACAAATCAATGTGCTCCTCAGCCAAGCTCCAAATATTCCATATTCTATAGTTAAATCATTTTGTTTTTTCTTTACGTGAAAATCGAGTTGTGGCACAAAAATTGTCACGAAAGAATATCACATCAAACTATTTGACCTAAAATGCTGAGAACGCTGTTGGTTGGACACGTTTGTCTGTTATCAGGTGAACACATTTTTATTTACGTCTCACTGGATCAGTAGACTTTCCGTGACGCCTTAATAGCACCCAATGTGTTTGTCCCGACAGTCAGCGCTGTTTTGCATAACCACATACCGGGGCCTCCAGTACTTTTCCATCAGTGAAATGACATCACCCACGGAGACGCCTTGATGTGTACACAAACATAGGGGACCATGTGCTTCTGATCTTGTCCTAATAAGACCCTGTTCGTCTCATGTTTCGTCAGTTCTCGGTCTAACTAACAGCTGCAGGTCCAAAAGATCTATGCTGACAGAAGTTTACGCAGCAAAGGAGTGGCAGGTTGCCAATACCAAACAAAGACACGGACCCTTTCAGTTCAGGTGTGGCCGGTTTTGGTCGAGTAATCCGAGCTATTAGGAAGGCCCACCCCTCTGAAAGAATTTTAACACTGCATTTGTCTGTTAGTTGAAGTTGGGTCTATGGGAAATCCTTGTGGCTCGCTTGTAAATGTGTTTGAGATGGGCGCGTCCAACTTGATCAAAATCTGTGAGCGGAAAGGTTTAAATCTGCTGTGAAATAATGTTGAATGTTGTGCTTTTTTGTTTTCTTTAACCAGACGGTGGCGTACACCACTAAGCATGCACTGCCCAACGAAAGCCAGAGCAAGGAGATATTGATAAGACGCCACGCCAGCATCCGCCGCAGCCTCCGACCGGGCAGCTTTCAGTCCTCGGTAAGCAGCTCTGTGACTGTGGGGAGATCCACTTGAGGTATTGCATGAGTTCAAGTAGGGAAGAGAGGCCAGGGAGGGCCGAATTTACCCTTGTGAGGTTGTTTATCTCTCTGCTACCCTGAGATCAAGCGTCCCAAATGAAACAAGTTTCTAAAATTCTTCTGTCTGTCTTTTTGTCTTTCAATTCTTGATTCCCATGTTATCAGGTGGTACCCAAATCCCATAAATACTTCTCTCTTCCTGCTGGGAAAAGCCTGGACTCAAAATTCCCTCCGAGGAGGCCGAGCTATGCAGGTGAGTTAAGGTCCAGATTTCCCTGTTAAAGACCTCCTACTTGGTTTTTATTAATCTTTTTAAATGCAAAATTCTCTTGTTCGGTTTTCTCAGTCTCTCAGAAAATGAAACTTGATCATGTATTTGTGTTTATCAGCTTGGTCGAGCTTTTCGTTTAAGCCACTGTATACGTTAAGACTAAAATGATAAAACCTGAGGCTCAGCCCATCTAGATGTGTGATTAACAGGCCGCCAATGACATTTACAGAGATCCTCGTCTAACCACAAGATTCTTTGATGACTAATTATCAGCAAAAAATTAACCACATTCCCATCAGCCTGAGCTGCATTGCTGCATGCTGACGTTTAGCTTTTTAATGATGTTTGGCTGCACAACATGCGTTGGTGATGACTGACCGCATCTTAATGAGCTTTATTATTGAGGTAAATCTCTGTGCCCACATTTATTTGCCGTTCCCTGAATTCACTTCTGAGGTTTTTTTATAATTTGGCTATGATCTTCCCATGTCGCAGATGATGAGGAAACAATGTCGAAGGTGGCATCACCATCCAGGCGCTCTCGCTTCGTCCAGCCCGCACGCTCCTCCTCCTCCCGAGCCATGATGCCCCTACGCAGGCTGGACACCCTCACAGAGGTGCAGTCTGTCGACATGGTGGACGAGAGCACAGTGGGGGACAGACGCAGGGCGGGTCGGGGAACCTCCAGAACAAGCTCCTCCTCCTCCAGAGATTCCCACATTCCTGCTCCTCACCGTCAGCACTCCTTGGCTGACAACGCTGATAACTTTAGAAGAGGGCATCATGAAGACGACGAAGAGGAGGAGGAGGAGGAGGAGCTGCAGCCTTTGTCCTCACCTCCAAGCTGGGCTGCTGAACCCCGAGAAAACACACAAAACCCTCTGCTCAGGCGGCCTCAGTGGAACCCGAAGAAATAAAAACATCTGGACCGCCACAGACTCCGGGTGTGAAGCAGCTCCAGGGTCTCCATGTAACATCTGAATAGATGACTGGAGGTCCATTCATTCTTTGTCAGAGGTGACCCACCCTGTAAAATGGATAGTAATGTCTTCAAGTCAGGTGTCAACCGCACAAGAAGCACAAGCACAGAACACGCTAGTGAAGCAACAGAATATGAACCATCACCAGTGACCCATTCTGCCAAATTCGCCTGCTGCCGTTAATTCACCAATTCACATTAATGTGATTTTCAAAACTTTAACTTCCTGTAGAATTTTATAGACTACGAAATTTTATTTGGAGTAATTATATCCATTTTCCTATGTAAATATTATACGGTATGAATGTAATACTATGTGTGTTTGAGTATGATTGAGGATACACGTTTTTATATGAACTGAACATGAGGAACTATTGTGGTGCAGTACAAAGTCCTGTTGGGACAAACTGGAGGCCTTGTCAGTCTATTACATTGATGGACCTCACAAGTTTGGGCCCACTTTGTTATTAGTTTTTTGTTTCTGTAATAAACATGATGTTGTTGGAAGCTGATATCAAGCATTCTTAAAGTCAAAATATGTGACACTGCCCACAGAGCAAGAGGATATGGGAAGTAAGTAGGTCATATTACACAGAGGTATGAAGCATTTATATCAGTTTAATTTACAACAAGACTCTGATACAAAAAGTTTAGTACTGGATGTGACATGTATTTCATGGTTTCACTGACAGGTTTACAGAAATGTATATAGTTAACAAGAGCGGGTCTCAGTACAGTTGAAATTTAACTTAAAGGGGACAGATTATTAAACCTTTAACCGTAAAATAAGACAACCCAGTCAGTTGGTCTTAGATCAGAAAACAATGCAAAAAGCCATTCAGCTTTTTTGTGAGGTGGGGGAGGACTTAAAGAAAGCCCTGAAAAGGACCTTTTCAGACAGAGGGTGACTAAAGGTATATTAGGATATTATATATATTTGAACATAAGCACATGAAAAAAATGTTCCAGTGGAAACCAGTACACTAGTAAGCCTGCATATTAGCATTTGTACAATTTAAAAATATCCTAAGAATGAACAAATCTATGGAACAAAGATTTGGTCACATACCACCGTAGGAACCATTTGGAAGCAGTGCATTCATAAAAAACAACTGGCATTGAGGTAAGGTGTTTTCAACAAAACACAACAGTGTGATCTACCGCTACAGGTAACTCCAAGTACTTTGTACAAGGTAGTGCTTAGAGAATTACATTCAAAATAAAGTGTGCATTGTTTCAAAGGGGTCCGGAGCACTATGTGCTAACACCAGGCCCTAATGTTTTGAAACTGCTTTTCCTGAGCGATGTGCTGCAGTGCTGGTGGTGACAAGCCATTTAGAGAGTGATGTGGTTGCATCTACAGACGGCCAGGTCCATCGGGACAGGACGCGTCATTCCCACTTCGACTCTGCTATTTATCCGCAGAAAACCTCTGATTGGTCTGCCTCCTCAATAGGAGCACATCTCTGTGGGATAGATCTGCTATGATTTTGAATGAATTCAGTCAGTTCGGCTTTCTTTTGTCATCCCTCTCCTGTCCCATTTGGGGATCCGAATGAGCATTAAACCTACAGCTGCAAGAGCTAAGATCACCCCCACGCTGGGGGGGCCACAAGGACTGAACTCCTGGGCCAGACCAGAGAGGAGAGGGGCGAGGACTCGGCCGACGGCTGTCACAGACTGCCCAGCCCCGATCAGAGTCCCGCTGGCCTGGACCCCTCCTCTATGCAGTTCCAGGTCCGTGATGCATGTCCGTCCGATAGTGGTGGAAATGGCAAAGAATGTGGACGTGAGCAGCACCTGCGACACACTGGGCGCCGCGGCGTACAGTAAAATGAGCGAACAGGTGAGAATTGTGGAGTGGAGAAGCAGAGCAGGCATGTTGTTGCCGTACAGCTGGGTGACGGGCCCCACCAGGAAACCCGCCAGGGCCCCTAAGGTGCTGCTGTAGCTGATCAGATAACCCGTCACCTTGGGTTTGAGTGAGAAACGCTCCTCCATCGCCAGAGAGAAGTTACTGTGGTAAAGCATGATGGCTAAAGCCATCAGAAGACGCATGAGGAAGAGGTCCCACATGTCAGAGGAGGCCACCATGTGGATCCTGGAGCCCACCGAGGACAGCAGTCTCCAGGCACGCTGGAACGGGGATGCCTTGCTCCCCCCGGGGTCAACTCCACGTGTCTCCGGAGCTCTGGCGTCCGGGTCCGTCTCCGCTGCCGACGTTCGGCCGTGACTATTTGAATGAGAGCCATTGCAAACCGACTTACTGCAGTTGTTGTCATGACAACCTTTACTTGCGTTGGTCCTGGAGTGATTGCCATTCAGGTAAATTAGCGTCTCGCTCCATGGTATCATCCAAACAAGCCCTGTAAGGGTACACACATAATCTGAGATAAAGACTTCAAATGCAATAAACCTGTTATTTCTCTCCTAAATCTACCCACCTGCATTAGTGAGGAAGATGATTGCACAGGTAAAGGAGGAAGTATAAAAGCCGCCTTCGTGCTCCGTGAGGTAGCCGCCCACCACAGGACCCAGAATGAAGCCAACACTGGAGGCTGCATTGAAGTGTCCCATCACCAGAGGACGCTCTGACTCTGAGACCAGGTCGGACAGCAGAGCTCTGCAGATGGACAGGGAGTGCTTAAACAGCCCTGAGACAGAAAACAGTCGACGCACAGTGAGTGACTGACCTCGCCTTACAGATGGAGGTTGTGGCTTTGTGAAAATGATGAGAATGCGCTGATTTTGGACACAGTACATTCTCAGAACACTAATTAAGATTGTGTTGTTACCAGGAGCAAAGAACGAGGTCCTCTGTAACATTGTTTTTTTTTCCCTCCTATAACTTGAATGAGAAATTAGCAACAAAATGAATTTTTATTTAAAGGTCTATTTATAAACGCAAATTACAAACTGTTGCACTTAACAACAATGGATGGACAGTAATGAAAACATACAAGGTCAAATAAATATTCTAATTTGGATTTATGCTAAGTTTTTTGTGAAAAACCCCTGGTTGAGGCAGCAGAAGGTGTTAATCACAGATCGAACATTTACACAGAACCCATTTTGTCATGTCAAAGTATTCGGAAAAAGCCCAGGAATAACTAATAATGAATATAAGTGAATAACTAATAATTTTCCCACTGCGACATCACAAAATATCTCCACTAGTCTGAGACTCACCCACGGGAATCCGTGCGAGGACAAACAAAGCGATGCTGGTGGACATGCCGAGCAGCCCGTAGCCCAGAGCGCTCAGCAGGAGACAGGTGAGCAGTGAGTAGCGCCGGCCCACCACATCGCTCCAGCTCCCCTGACAATCACACAGGAAATCAACATCAGAGGACGCTACTGTGCAGAAGAAGTTCAAAGCTTTTCCTGAAGTCCTTCTTTGACTCTGTTGTCGTGGCATCTGCCATCTTATATGCAGTGGTCTGCTGGGGCAGCAGCATGCCGGCGGCCAACGGGAAAAGACTCAATAAGCTCATCAAGAAGTCCAGCAGTGTGCTAGGGTGCCCACTGGACACGATGGAGGTGGTGGGTGACAAGAGGATGATGGCTAAGCTATCAGCTATGAGCAACACCACCCTGGAAGCTCTATACAGCTCCTTCACCCCCGGTGTGTGAAGGAGACGCATGGCAGGTCCTTCCTTCCTGCTGCTGTCAGGTTGCACAACCAAGTGTGCACCCAGTGAACCACAGGACATTACCAAGAACACTGAAATACATGTGCAATAAGAACCACAATGTGCAATATCCACTGGGGTATACTACGTCTACATAAACTTTATTTAGGTCCTAGTATATTTAGTTATTGTGGTCGCACTTCTTTTTTATTTTTGTCTATCATTATAATAAATTTCTTTACCTACTTACTTATTACTGCTGCTCTTTTTTTTACCAAGTATCTGTGTGTGCACTGTCCACTTTGCTGCCGCGATGCTGTGAATTTCCCCATTGTGGGACTAATAAAGGAATATCTCATCTGACATCACAGTGTCCTCTCTGACTCGGGTGCAGTTTATTGTTACTAACAGTGAGGTTTAATGTGATACATCTATGCAAAGTTGGAATTGCATCTTATGAATATTGTGTGGCCACACCAGAACTTTCACACAGCATAAAAGATAATCGCCACACTAACACAAACTACATTTTTCATTCGGTAAAAAAAACATCTAGTGGAAGGATGCACCCTGCCATCTCTCTCTTTGTCAAACACACACACACGTACACACACGCGCACCTGATGAAATAATGAAATTAGGACCAATTGAGTTTGCTGTGTTCTGGGTGTAGCCTGGTGGGATTATCATTGAGTCCCTGCTGTTCATGTATCGCTACGTTTATCAGGATTCAGCCGGTCTGCACGCGGGAAACAACAGTTGACTGCTTATCTGTCTAATTGGTCGCATGACCCCCGAGAATTAACCCAATTTCAGGCAGCAGGAGAAAGACGTGGAAAGCTGAGAGCATCTTGTGTCAGATGCTGTGCTTGTTGTAAAGTACATTGGCTGCATTTTTTGGACGACTTAACAGTTGGGACAAGGTTTCAATCATCAAGGCTTCGACTTCATCCAACATTTGAAAAAACGGATTAACGCCGAGAGGAACAAATCCACCGTGTCCAGTCAGAGGAAGGATAAAAATATATATTCCTGTGATAGAGGGATGCTTTTTTGTCTGCTGCTAACCAGGTGTCGGTTGTGTGAATGTGCAGAGAGCGGTTTGTTACCAGTCAGTGTTTATTGTTTTCACAAAATGCCAGAGATGACATGGAATGCAACCACTTGGCAACTAACAGTGAGCATGCCTTGTCCATGAGGAGAGGCTGAATGGGGGTTAGAGACTTTCCGGAAAAAAACAAAGTCAATACTTACAACTATTGTGCTTGAGAAGAGCTGTAAGATCCCATACGTAGCTCCTGCAGGAGTTACAGAATTTGTTTGAATTTCCACTCGAAGACAATGTGCAACAATAAAATATCTACATTTAAAGAACAGGAAAAGAGGACATTATCGGTTATTACACACACACACACACACACACACACACACACACACACACACACACACACACACACACACACACACACACACACACACACACACACACACACACACACACACTCAAACTTCAAGTCAAACCTCACTAAAGCTTAGGAACACTATGTTGTTTTTATTTCGTCTCAAACCAATTATTATTTTCCATCATCAAATAATATCATAAATCATTGAGTTTTCCTTCTAATTTAATACATGACATCAACTCTCTCATTAGGAATCCGTCTCCGGTTGTTCTCCCTAATGTTTCTGCTAAGGTTTCAGAGATACTTGTTTGCACTACATTGTGACTTTTTTGAGAAACATTTTGACCAAACCTTTGATTATCTGCCTCTCTGTCCATTTTGACTCTGTCAAGTCGATCATTTTCAGCTTGTCTTCCCAATTATAACTTAAAATTTTAACTGGATAAATTACAATTTACCTACAATACCAGCCACAGTGGGGCTTGCTCCAAGGGCCTTCACGTGATGGCTCAGCAGAGGTATGATCATACTCACGCCAAACAGGTCCTAAAGCAAACAAGGAAGTTAAACAGAAAGAAATCAGAAATGAGGCCATCACACCAGACGCCTCTGAACAGAAGAAGAAAAACATGTATAACCGGTACCTAGGATCTTTTGCTGAGATGAGGGCAACTCTTGCCAAACTCTTTATTGAAGCCACACAGCAGTTCATACAGAGTTCTGGAACTGCTCATTAACCAATTGCCTAACTGTCACAGGCATTATTGTTAACTCAGTGGTTGGTGTCGGCCAAAAACCAGAGCCGCCTGGAGTTACCTTTAATTAGATGATAATTTCACTGTAAAAAACCTCTGAAAAGAATGCCGCCATGATAAATAAGATACCTTATTTAGTAGCTCCCGACCTGATGAGGTGATATCATTCAAACTGCATGTGCAAACCGAATCGATATGAAAACATGAATAGCATTCAATGTAATTTATAGTACCCTAAAAATATGTTTGACACATCTTTAAAGGAAAAAATACAACAGTACATGATCAACCATGGTGTTTTGTTGCCACCAGTGGACTTTTTTATATATTACATTATTATTACAGATAGAAAACGTTTGTCACCAGGTAACATAGTTAACTTAATACAAAAACTGCAAACCATGCATGAAGATTTGAAATAGTACTGCAGCTATGTATTACAGGTGAGTGTTTAGGGATTCCTTCATATGTGCAAGGGTAAGAATAAGGTTAAAAGGAATAGTACACAACCTTTAAGACATCAATACATTCTTAATCCCCTGAAAACACCCATGTATAACTGCATATTTCCAATAAGTGAATAATGAAACGTTTTTGTTTGTTGTTTTACATCACGTCTCTGAGTTATGGAAACATAGCCTGAAATCCCTTGTGACGTCTCCACCAGCTACTCACCATGAAGCCCACCACATAGATGCATTGTATAATCCGCGTCCGTCCCCTTGGTTTCTGAAATAAGGCGCTACATTTCTGGTCGTTCATCCTCCCGATGTGACAGCACGGCTGGAGCCGGAAGGGAAGCTCCGCTCAGATTTATCCAGACACGGTAGCGAGCTCCTCTCCTTTCCAGGCGGAGGTGTCCCGGGCAGGAAGTGAGGAGACACGGCTCGCTGCTAAATGTGTGCCCGAATGTCACAGCTGTGAAATATGGCGGGTCTCAGAGAGATAGTGACATTTTGGAATGACACCGACAATTCGACGCGCAGTTATTCTCTCAGGTGTTGAACTTCCGTGGAGTTTTTTACGATCTCCCCGTGGCTGTTCTGCCAGCTGGTATCGCCCACTGACGTCACACTAGTGAATCGGTTAATACGTGCCATTTAGCTCTCTTATCCAACGCGAATTACCTTGCATTTCTAACCTTTTTTTTTTTTCTCTTTTTTTGAAAACATTGTGCACCGTGTGCAGCGGTAAGGCCTGCCCGGGGAGCAGTTAGGGGTTGGGTGCTTGCTCAGGGACATGGAGCAGCCAGGGTTCATTAACAGCTGAGAAGGGTTTTTTTTACTTAGGGTTCCTATTTAGAATTAAAACAGTGAATTTAGATTCAAAGACTAAGCACATACGGTCAATTAATACGTTAGTATTATGCCGGAAAGGCTAAACAAACATGTATAAACATCTACGTGTGTGTGTGTGTGTGTGTGTGTGTGATAAGCACGAAACAAATTACCAGTTTTAGGTTAAATACTATTAAGTTCATAATTATTTTTTAATTTTGAGCACTGACATAAACTGAGATACGACGCTTTTCTACCACCTACTGGACGATGTTGGATGTCCAACCCATTATAATCTGCACTAGCAAAGATTTAAGGATGATGTTGAAGACTTACTGGCAAGAAGTTTGCCATTGAGAACATTTGACTGTTACAGAAAAATTACACATTCTAGCGTTAAGTAAAAAAAGATAAGTATAAGTACCTGCAGCCACTTTACTGTAGTTTATGAAGCACCTCAAATAGTAAAGTTCCACAACCCGAGTTTCACATTTTAACAGCTATATACGGTGAATGAGTGCAATGGAGTTAAAACTAGGAACCAATATATTACTATGATTTCATAATAATAAAAACCGTCATTTACCAACTTGAAAAGCAAAAATTGTAGTCCCATTGTGTCCCAAATATTTTTTGCTGTCAAAGACAATAAAGTGTTTACTGTTACTTTACTTTCTAAACAAGTTTTTTCTGTTGTTCATCAAGTCATTTTAAAGAAATAATTATAGTATTATATCTAAAATGATCAATTTAACTGTTCATAAAGTACCAAATGATGATTAACTATGTTTTTATAGAGTACGATGCAACTGAAAATAAGTAAGGGAACATTTACAGTAACGGTCATCCTCCCCCATTTACTGGAAATTAATCTGAAATATGTGTTTAAATGTGTGTCTTTTTCTGTCCTTTCAGTCTCGCCCTGCCCTGACATTCCCGTGCGGACGATGGGTGTCCAGTTGCCACCAGTTATTTCTGCGTTGATCCCCTCCCTTCACGGTCCCCAACTGCTTCACACACTCAGCCCCACAGTGGGGTTTGTTGGGGGTGAAGCAGCCGCCTTCAGTCAGACCCCAAAAATAGCCCCCAGGGTGTGGGTGGGAGTGGAGGCGCGGGGGGTGGGGGTTGAGGGGCCGACCACAGACCCGGGTAGGGTCCAGAGGAGTCATGTGCTCAGCCTTGTCCTCCCACAACACAGACAGAGAGACAGGAGAAGAGTCAAGATCCATTATCAGCATAAACAATCACCTCAGTGGGTGAACCACGAGTTTCCACCTCTGCTTTTCTCACGTTCTCATTGTAGCTGAAGAAGAAAGTCAGTCCAAGCGTGTGCACCCAGCAGCCGAGTGGCTGGTCCTCCCCGGACCATGAAGCTTAGCGTTGCGTTGTTCTTCGCAGGGCTCTTCGGGGCGTTGGCAGCCGTGTTCATCCTGCTCTCGTTTGGAACTGATTACTGGCTGCTTGCCTCAGAGACTTGCTCGGAGGGATCTGTTGGCGATGGGACCGTGCAGGTGGGTGTTATAATTTGTTTTATGTCTAGAGTATTAGTTTGCGTGAGTGTATTTGTAACCCCATGAACTGATATTAGTTCACAGTGCTATTTTGTATAGTACATAAGCATTAGTGTACGTTTTGAAGACGCATTATTAAACTCTCAAGGTAACTATAGTATCCGTCACTTCTTCTCATAGAAACTGTAATCAGTTGCTCCAATTATCCTGTAGGATGTCTTCATGTAATCAGACGTTGTTAAATGTAATGTGTGTGCAGCTCTGCAGTGATTGAGCAATAACTTGTGCCCCTGAGATCGAGATGCAAATTCCAGTAGTCCCAGTGGTATGACACTGTATTAAATATCACAGACTAAACATACCTAGCTTTTCATAGTGGAACTGAAACTGGAAATAAGACATGATATCACCACAATAAAAGTAGCACGTATACAGTTTTAATACGATATGAAGATCTGTTTGTTTTTTTAGCCAATTAACAAAAGCATTTTTTTTGTGCAATTACATAAAAAGGTTCAGGTTAGTACGATTATTCGCATCATGCAGTACTGGTCCTCAACTTTTTTTCTTTTTATATATACAATTAAATTATGTGAATTTCTCTTAAATTATTTTGTTCAGATATCTATAACCAAAAGAAAAAAAAAATATTCGTTATATTGTAAGAATTTTTTTACCTCTTTAGTTTATCTTAAAAATGTCCTCGTTCAACTGGGTTTCAAAAATTCAAAAATAAGTCAAATCTGAATATGATTGATAACCTTGACTAGTGAAACTAAGGTCCAATGTCATCATGGCTGGAGCCTCTGCTTTTACTACCCTGAGAGGAGTTGAATGAAAGACATAACCGGCAATTTGGGCTCCCGTGCAAAAAAGGTCACCACCAGTGATCCGTTGCACGCTCGCTCTGCACCATCCCAAACCTACATGAGGTTGGACGAGCTTGCTCAGCTCGACCCTTGACCTCACTAAGCAGCTGCTCTTTGCCACTGTGGTGACACACTGTACACCTGCCTCACGTGGTATGGTGACAGCTCTTGGTCTTTGATCACATCCACAGATGAGCTAGAGGTCCATTTGTGAATCTGCATGTACAAATCAAGTCCAGATGTATTATGTGATAAAGTATTATTAATTCTTTGTTGTTGCAGGAAGGCAGTAGTAACATCACTCTGTACCATGAAGGCTTTTTCTGGAAGTGTTCGTTTCGAGGTAACGCAGGTGACGACAACCTGATGTGGAATCTCTGGTTCAGTAAGTGACACAACGGTTAACCCTCGTTGGCCCGCTGTTATCTCAAAACACACAGCATTGAAGTGGTATAGCAAGATGTTACATCTCTTACTATTATAAATAAGAATAACAACATGGATCATTGTTGATACCTTATTAAGAAGCATTTTATGATGTATGGGTTAAGTATGTTATCTTACATTGTGACCTTACAAGTGTTTCTGCAGTGTAATAGACCAGTGAGACCCTCCAGTCCCCCCTAAATGATCCTAATCTTGGTCTTCTCTAACAAAGCAAATTGACAGTGTTTAAATTTGATTTATTTTCTGCATGGATTTCTTCCATCTCTCTTCAGCCAATCAGCCTCACTCAAAAGTTTGCATGCACGCCTACCTCTTCCCATTCCCTGTGTCTCAGCAGACACACAATGCCACGGATCACAATTCGGCAATCAGTAAGTGTTCATCTACTTAGATTTGTACAGATTGAGTTATTTATCCTCAGTGATACAATTGACTAACATTTCGGTTGTCCAGTCTACAGAGGCTTCTGGAGCATTTTTATGCTGATTGGTGTTGCAGCTGTAGTGCTGGGTGGGTTCTTCATCATCTGTGCTGCTCCGTTCGCCAGCGGCCGCTTGTATAAAGCAGGGGGCGGCCTCTTCCTGACGTCAGGTAAGGCTCTTAAATTCTTTAAGTAACCAAGTGCACTTGTTTGAATTTTGAGGTACTTAGATTTCTTCCTAATTTTATAATTTTAGTTAGGAACTAGTTTATTTTCCAAAAAGTTTTTTGACAAACAACAAGTTTTTTAAATTCTATCCATTGCATTGTTTAGTAGTACACCGGTGGTTCCTTCTTCTTTAGATTTCTGACACTATCTATTTGAAGTATGAAGTTCTACAAAAGACACATTTCCCTATGTAGGATCCTCAGATGGTTTACTAACAGTAAAAGTTATTCCACGTATAATATTCCAAAATTCGAAATTATGCTGCAGAAAAGACTTCATTTCACGACGCCTTATCATTGGACTTTTTGCTAGAACCAACTGCACCTCGACCAGCAACAGTGAAATTCTGCTCAGCCATTGATGCAGGTGTACTATCAACATAATGATGTCATGTATAATAAAAAATGACCTGTAGTCGCTATTTGCAGCAGTACCATGAATAAAACTGAGATTATCCAGACTGTTACTTGTAATTGTATGTGTTGGTAGTCCTACTTACTGTAAGGATCCAAATTCCTCTCCCACTACTGGTGAATAATTATTTTTGTGGCCTGTTTGGGATTCATCGGTTGGTATAAAAATCCCTCTCCGTGCCACCCTTCTCTGCACCAGGTCTTTTCCTGCTCTGCGTGGTGGTGATGTACGTGCTGTGGGTGCAGGTGTTGGATGTGGTCGATGTCTACATAGAACACCAGCGCTCTACTCGGGGTCGAGACTTCCATCTGTCCCTCAACTATGGTTTGTCCTTCATGTTCGCCCCCATCGGCATCTTCTTCTGCCTCCTGGCCGGCCTTCTTTTCCTCCTCATTGGCCGGACCGTCCAGATTTCTTCCTGAGCAGCAGCAGGTTACAGTAGGGTGGGGGCTGGAGGTGGTTGGAGTGTTTTTAGTTTGTTCCAGGGTGAAATCATTGTGACCACTCACTGCTGAGTAACATCATCACTACAGCCTGAGCTACTTTTATTTGAGCTATGTCATAGTACACACAGTTGTCTGCTATTCTCAGTATACCTGCACCAACAGCATCAATATGTGTGGTGCGTAACACGTGTCTTTAATTTATGTGTTGGTGGTTGTGGAGGTTATGAGTGTATGTTCAGAAAAATGTAAAAAGTTCTGAAATTGCTTAAGGTTTTTTTTTTGTTGGCCACAGTTTTTGGAGAACATTTAAATGCTTGATATTCTACATTTTTGTTTTTTTCCACAAATCTCGGGAAGAGACAAGATCCAAACTAGTAGTTTAATATAATAAATAAATAAATAAATAATTCCTCAAACGTCCGGGCACTATAGTTATTTTTCAAACAGGACAGTGCATTTGTTGAGGGACTACTTTTAGCTGTGGCCTTGTCCTGGTTTCATATTCTGGTGACTATTTACCACAGTAGGACAGCACATTTGTCTCAACTCAGTACTTTGTGCACAACGCGGTGTCAGCGTGAAAGAAAGGCATGACTCAACTCATTATCGCCCTGTTGTAATGTAAAAAACCCTCTGCCTTCTGTATTTTGTTTTGCTAATCGGAGTCATCGATGCCAGCGTGGTGGTCAGCGGCACCAAACACTTTTCATCAGGTGAGTAACTCAGTATGAAGTGCAAAGGTATGCTCTACTATCATTGGAGTTTGTCCATATCAATATATATTTTTTCTTTTTTATTGTTCAACCAGTATGTGAATTGTACATCTTATTCTATTTAGAAATCGAGTTTGAAGCATTATTTATTTTCATGTATGTAACTGCTATATCCATGTTGCCTGATTTGTCATCTACATGTGCTGTTAAGTGTGTTGTGAGGGCTCTGAAATAATTCACCATGTCTGTCCACCTAAATGTTTTTTGGTTTTGTTTTCTGTTTGCTAATTAAAAAGCTTTGGCTTAAAAAGGTCCTAACTTTTCTTACTTGACCAAAGCCGAGAATTGTGCACTCCTGAGTGGAGGCTTCAGGTACGTCGTCCATCCAAAATCAAGAGTTCTATTGAAGTGAGTGGAAGAGGTTTCTTGGTGCAACAGGAAACAGTATCAACAGTTTTTAAGACCATTCAATTCTATTGACTGAATTAAGTCAGAGTAGTGACCAATCAAAGGGACGCATTTTATACATGTGATAAATTAATTATTGTTGGTATTTATGCAATGAAATGCGATCACTGTAACAAAGGTCTGGAATCACAAAACATTCAGCAAATATAACACAAGAGGGCAGTACTGTCTTACTTAAGGTTCAGTTTAGAGGCAGAATTCCTATTCTGCTTATCGAGTCTGTCAGGGGAGTATGTGGCGTTATGCATTTAATCACAATTTCAGAGTTAGGTTCTGTAGATGAAATAATTCACACCTTGGTTGACAGACGCATGGTAATTTCACTCATGAATGGAGCATTTGATCAGTATCTGAATGGACTGCCGTGTCAATTCTCATGTGTCTGTATCAACTATGTGCCTTTCCAGCTTTATAATATGCTTATCATACATAAGGAAATGCATCTGTGGTTTGCCACAGAATGCAGGGGGTGCGACACAATGTAAGGCATTGATTACTTGTGTGAGATTGACTTTACCTTCACAGAGGACACTTAGGAACAAGATTCACACTTCCAAATTCCTGAAATTTCAAGTATCTGTCTGCAGTCTAAGAGAAGTCTAAGAGAAGCTGCCTCAAATTTCACTTGAGTCACATGGGAAGCCACACCGAGGGAAACAACTACAAGTCATTAGATGGCCAAAAGGGGTTTGCTTATATCAATAAATTACGAGATAACGATTTAGATTTGTCTTGGGTCTGATTGGCGAGGTCCTTTTAACAAAGTACCCCAGTGAAAAAAGATCTTGTCTAATGGACGTTCTGGTTTAAATGAAGTCTTAATAAGATAACAACATCTCAATCCAAGTAAGAGTATGTGAGAGAGGGAGATATTAAGAGGGAGTGATGGAGCACAGAGAGAGAGAGAGAGAGAGAGAGAGAAATAGGGAGGTTTTATGCAGGTGTGGTGCAGAGTACCTCCAGAAGAAGCCGGGCCTTGCAGTCAGTAATGTCATCAGACTCCCAGCTGAATTCGGCACTGTTCTGCATGATTGCCCATGATAATTGTGTGTTGATAGGGAGCGCCCGAGATGGAGTATAATTTCCACTGAGAGATTCCTAAACAAATACCTGTGCTCAGCAGCCGGAGGTGAGGAGGAGAATAGCGGATGAGGGAAGATAGAGGATGAGAGGGTCACACTTCCAGAGGAGGAGAGACAGCAAATATCAGTCTCCCTTATAGTCTGTTCATCCAAAGCAAGGACATGCAAGACACTGAACTTAACAAACATAATCACATGAATCTCTTTTAGATGGACAAAACATAGCAGAGCATAGCATACACTCACACTATGCAGAAAATTAGATGATATATTATATGATAACAAAGGACAACAAAACAACAAGCGTATCTACTTACACTTAATACGGCAACTCGTGTACATGTACAATTATCCAAATTGTTAATATTTAAAATTACAGTTACCTGTATTTGATAAGAACATGAAATTCACGGTCAAAGCAATTTCCTTTCACTGTAAAACACTTTATTATTGGTTGGCAGTCAAATTTCTGCGTTAAATATTGCATAGTAGAACATAATTACTATATTAGTGAAATGAATCATCCCACATACATCCCACATACATGTCCTTTGGTTCCATGTGTGTGAAATATGGATTTAACATTAATATTGTTGAGGAGAAAACACAAAATACTTAGAGAGCCAACGTTCAGCTCATAGTCCTCCTCATAAGAAACTTTGTTACATCACTTTTTTGCTATTTAAATTGTCACCGCCACGGAAAAACTGAGCAATACATTTTCCCGTCTGGACAACCATCGGGCTGCTTGATTGTTGTCTCGTCGACCGGAATGTTAATTCAATAAAGGAAACGGTGGCCAGACAGAACAGCAAAGGTCTTGTTTAAAAAGAAGACGGAGTGAATCGTAATCCACACATTCTTTTTTCTCCAGAAATTATTTGTACTGTGTTTATTTACTGTAATCTACTTAGAATATGCTCTGTTCTGATACTCAGTGCAAAATGCAACCTTTGGAAATGCTTTGTTGCTGTGTTGATTGATCCTGATGTGGGAGGAAAGACATTTTTTCCCCAGTGTGCAGTGCAACATGCAGTGCATTTTGTCAATATGTACATGAAACTCTGTACATATTGTACATCGAGCAAAAATCAATCACAGCTACATTATTATGAAAGTATAATTATGAGCAAGGTTTTCAATTGAGCAGGAGAGTGTGTTTCTGGTTCAAAGAATGTGTGCGACATATAGGGACAAAAATAGGTTTTTAAAAATTATTTTTAAGTGTTTCATTCATCAAAATATTAATATTCCTCTATTTATGTGTGTGGATATATGATGTCTACTGAAAAAAGGAACCTTGCTTTCAAAATTGTGCTCAAGTAAGGTTTTATTATTAGGTTCTGAAATTGGGTAAACTTGTATAATGACAATTACAGCATTTAAGAAACATAAAGACAGATTATAAATACATTTTTAACCAAATCGGTTTGATTGACAGTTTTAAAAATGCTACTTCAGATCAGACAAAAGTACTTTAGTAGTTGTAAAATAAAACCTTATTAGTGTTGCACTTTCAAAACCAAACTTACTATGAATGGATGCTCAATGGAATAACAAAAATTAATGGATTATTAAAATAAAGATTTCCCCCGGACACATATGTCAATATATGTTAATATGTATATATATACATATATATTGTTCTTTTTAGGATTTTTGCTGTTGTAGTTTGAAGAAAAGTCCATTCCTGTGCAACAGTACATTTGAGTTGGAGGTTCAAGTTTCCACTTCCCTCTTGTACAATTTGCATATTTAACCGAGATCGGTGTTCAAACTAGTTCAAACTAGTGATGTCAGAGAACAATGCTTGCTCACACGCACACGTGCTGAACACATGAAATTGAAATCAGATTCCTATGTGAAACTGCACAAAGATCATTCAAATCAAACACCTACAGTATACTATATAAGCAAGACATTTTTAAGAGGCGGTGCAAAGAAAGACCACCAAATAATGAAAATCCAACTCATAAAAAATAGATTATATTAGAAATTTGAGAGAAAGTCACTGAGGGAGCAAAACTAAATTTGAGCTGACTTTCAGCACTTCCAGAGGCCTCTGGCAATGAATGTGCCTTCAGTTGGGAGTCTAGACTGTTGGTAGAGTTTTGTTGCAGGGTCTGAATTTGGGAGAGTATCTGCTCTAAAGATAAAGAAAGCCCTCAGAGATACTGTGTGACATGTTTGAGTCCTTCTCTTGTCTGCTTGAGATAAAAACACAAGTTTGACTCTCAGTCAACACTTGTATATTTAACCTTGAAGGAAGTTTGAGTTAATTGGAAAACACTCTTTGCCTGAGTGCGCTTACCTCACGGCACGTAGTTATCATAGCTTATCTTCCAAATGTATCATAATCCCACATGACATGCAAGTCAGATTTCATCCAAATCTGATTACTTTTATCTCTCTGAAAAAGCTAAGTATTTGAATTGCATGAACAATATGGCAAGTCATATTACACGCTGCTTTCCTCTTTAGAGATAGTTTTACATAATTTCCCATTCGTTTTGAAATAATGAATAGACAATGGGCTGTATAATTGTGAGAATTTACAATTCAGAGGACTGCGTTGTATAATCACCATGCATAATTCAAAGAGTTGAGCGCATAGGTCACCGGTGGCAGTGGCACAAAAAGTAACTCAGGTCGTCAAACAAACAGTTGAAAATCAACACTTTCGTATTGGTCCTCTGCTTGAGACACAAAACAAAAAGTAAAAACACCATTCTTCCAGATCATTCAGGAATTTTAAGAAAATCTAACAGCCGTGAAGCTCACAAATTATCTTTTCGGTTCCAACGGAGACTGTAGGTTCAGAGGAACTGATGCTCAAAGAGGCACCGGGGGTATAAAAACAGGTACTACTTAGTTGGCCAGTGAAAGCTACACCTGTGCTGAGTGGATCCTTTCTGCCCCTCCAACATCCTCTGGCCTCACACCCCAGTTTGTGCATATAAATTGCATTCCAAAGTGCGTATGTATAGCCCTTGTTCATACTCAAGGTCTCTTGTTTCAAAGGCATGCTAATGTCTTTCACAGCGAAACTCCTCTCAGCGGCCCTCTTTTAACTGCCAGAGCAACAGTGTAGGAGATGATTGGGACTCTCCAACCATCTTTCCCTTGAATATTCATACATTCTAAATGAGACATATATATATACTCAAATCCTAAACAAAGAAATTTCATTCAATACTGGATTACACTCAAATTATTACTGTGGATGTTAAGTATAACATCCAATGCTGTTTGCTGTGTTAGCACCCTCTATGGAGATGTCTCAGGTTTCAATTCTTTCTTTGGGATTGCTTTGTTTCAGCTCCTTATTTGGCTATGGCTTCCCCTCCAGCAATTAATTAATGCTATTGTACACACAGCCAATAGATTCGGTCATGAATATTTAAAAGTACCTTTTGCATATCATTTTTTATGCAGTGTTGTAGCAGAGAGGCAGACATCAGTTGGAGTTTCGTTACACTTCCTCTCTGTCCACATCTCAACAGTAAGTCAGGCCTTACATGTATTTGACAAAGGAAGATTTCATGCTGAAATTTGATGATTTCTAACAATTAGAATTACCTCTCAAAGTAATGGAGTGCATCCCCTTTAACTGTTAAACATTTAAATTAATTTACACGTTACTCACAGTGTCAAAACATTTCTTATAATATTCAGTACAATTGTATAATATATAATTTCAACAGAAAAAGAGACATAGTAAATTTGTCAAGAGGGTATTCACACTATGTTTTTCATCTCAAAAGGGCTCGGGCACACACACACACACACACACACACAAACACATACACACACACACAAACATATGCATACACACACAAACACACACACACACACACACACACACACACACACACACACACACACACACACACACACACACACCTACATGCACATACACGCAGCTTTCTCCCATACCATGACCATATGTTTGTTTCTTTGTAGATCACTAATTTGTCATTCCTTTGCTATTATGTCTATGTATCATTCCTTAAAATAAAACTATGTTAAAAAAGAAGGTATTCACAACAAAAATGGATACAATATGTAAATATATAGAGACTATTTTTATGGAATAAAATACTCTCTCACAGGCTCGCTTCCCACAGCTTTAGACCTTTCATTGTGCATGCAGTGTGTCTCAATGGAACAATCTAAATATCGTTCCGTTCTGCTGAACCACTCCCCTCAGTCAGTTTTAATTTTGCACATGTTTATTAATGACATCTCACAAGAGGGCATTGTCATGTCTGTTAGTCTTAAGCATGTCACAATGTGCAAATTGGTTCAACAAAAAAAATCAGCACAAACATTGTTTAGCATATTTAAATAAAAAGACATAAAATTATAATGTAAACATATTAATGATTTCCACTCCCTTCGTTTCAGTCTTCATGTGTATTCATAAAAGTTGCTTCATATGCAACCTCACTTCATTAGAGTAACATTTATGAAAATTGCGTATTATGTATTGAAATTACAGCAAAGCCAACGCGGGCCTGTTATTAACACTCAAACTACATCTGTACAGACATCAGGGTCACGTCGGCTGGATACTGACGTCGGGGATGTTTCGCTGAAGTTGCAGTTTGACTACATTTCTTGTGCTGAGATTCAGCAACACTGACATGAACAGAAAATCTGTCTCACTGAAGTAATACATGTAGCCTACACTGTAGTATTGTAGCTCTGATTACAGGAAGAGTAGTCAAGAAATAAGTGAAGTAAACTGACGACAAAATGAACGTTTATGGGCAGTAATTGAAAACACTGTTGAACCTAATTTTACATTTTCAGTCCTAAGGTATTCATACAAAAACAGTGAAAGTCAGGTCAAAAGACACAGAAAGCTATAATAAAAGCAACGGAGTACTCTACCTTCTGATTTCTTTTTTAATCCTTTCTGCAGCTTTGACGACAAACAGTCCTTTTCTTGCTTGAAGTTTCAAAGTTAAAGCCTAAAGAGTAACGTTACTACGTCCCTTTTCTTCCTCTACAGCCTTCATGTGTGTCCTCATCCGCTGCCGCTGTGCTTTTATACTGGTTTAACTTGCAAAATTATCCTTTTGACCCCAAGTAGGGCTGACATTGCTTGAAAGTAAAATCTTGCAGCGAGTGTGTGGCGTTTGGTTTTGCAATGGTAAGAGTACTTTGTATTAATTGAAGTATAATGATATCCGTAGCTTGGCTGTTTGGGAAAGTAGAAGGAAGTGAATAATGTATCTCCATGTAGATAACAGATGAATATGTTCATATATTCATTTATTAATTTATACATCTGAATAACAACTTAGATTGCCTTTATATTTAGATACCTAGTTGTAAAAACATCTCTTTTAATATGTCATGAAACCTATGTTTGGTGCTATTATTTAAAATGCAGGAAGGCTCAGAGAATTTCTACATCTGTGTCACAGAACAAGAAACATGTTCTTCCTCTGCTGAGCATCCGTTGTTTTCCTTTCCTTTACTGGATCACCTCCCTTCACTGCACCCTCGCTCCTTCTCTTTCACATTTATTTTCTGAAGATGAACCGAAGAGGAGAAAAGCCCCGAAAAACCAACCACAAAGTTCTGAAAAGTTATGCAGAGTATCACAAAGTAGAGTGGAAATGTCAGCCGAGGGACGCTGCTGGGCTTCAGTCAGTGGAAGTCACAAGCCAGAGGGACCATACGAAGACTGGTAAATGTTACCGATGATAAATAAACATTATTTAAAAGATCTGTCAGCTCCATTTAGAGCCTAGCCGTGGTTCATTTGCTTCGCTGCTCTCAGGGTAAAAGGAATATTTAATCATTCTTCTGAATGATATGAATAATCACAGATATACATTTTTCAGCGAGCCACAAGCACACACACACACACACACACACGTTAATGACGACTTGTGCGCTGATGTTTAACGATGGTTAATATTTACATATTAACGATTTCAATTTGTGTGCATGTAGAAAACAAGTCATTTAAATGTTCCATGTTAACACAACTATGATCTGGACTATGATTGTTCGGACAGAGCTACCACTGCAATCATAAATAAGAAAACTCAATTTTTAGAGCCATGACATTATTTTTGTATCCCAAATTAGATTCATCAAATAACATTGTGGACTCAGATTTATTGTCGAGCAAATTTTACACAAATTTAGATAAAAGCAACATTAAGGTTGAAACATCAGTTAGTTAGTTTTCTATTCATCTTAATTTTTGGTCTTTTGAATTTGAGATAAACAGCCCATTCAACACAGAAACCAATGTGAGTAGATCAAATTTTTCAAATGACCAATTTCCTGAACCCAAATAACATTTTGGTTATGTTTCGGTACAGGGTATAAGGACAAGTCCCGGTTGTGAAATAACACCCAAGTTCTCAACGGCCCTTTGGAACAAAGGGGGCTGTTCTTGTAGACATGAGAGCTGCCTTTGAAACAACTGATCACAATATTCTACATAACCACTGTGATCGGCCTCTCTGGAAGCGTTTAAAATGACTTGATTTGAATTGTTTTGTTGACAGGCCTTTGGTGCTTTAGCACGCTCTCATACAACGGTTGCAGCCAACAGTCACATGGTGCGCGGGAGCACCCGCCCTCCGGTTCCCCTTCAGGCAAACGCTGTTCTGTCAGCGCTTTCGCCGTTGTTTCTCTCTGTTAGCGCTGTTGGCAATGAGTTCCTCATGCATGCGCGATTGGAAATTTAAATACTACCGTCCAACTTGATCAACAATGTCACGTAAAACAAGAAATTTGACCCCAGACCCGGCCAGATGGATTTAGTTACTCCGCCGCTCTGTTGGAATGGGCCTCTGTGTGACCCCAGCAGTGACCTCGGCACAAGATGTCGTGGCCGTCTCTTGCACACGGGGACAAAGGACACCTGCTTGTTGGCATGGGGACATCGGAGCCTCTGTGTTGAGCAAAGGGGCCCCCGGTTCGGCAGACGCAGGGGCAGGACGGGTTCCTTTCAGCGACAGTCTCCTCATCAATGCATAAACTGGGAGGTTTCACTGTGAGATTTGGAAATGATTTGCCACAAGTGTGTTGTTGTCTCACATCATTATCCAGCTCCTCCCTTACTGACCAAGCACCCACCTTCGTGCTCACCATGTTAATTCCACCTTTGTACATAAGCCCTAAAGTATTTACAATTATTCTCCTGCTTTCACAGTAACGTTATGGTGTTAATCAGTTTGCTAATGCAAATTAAAGTGTTTACTGTAGTTTTCTGTAAATTGTTTGAGTAGACTTACAGATGGATTTGTTATTGTGTTAGTGTGCCACACTAGTGAGGAAAATGTTGGTCATAAACAGACCAAAGACGTTTTCTAGAAAGGACCACACTATTTCAAAATGTGCTAATTTAGACAGTTGGCAACATCTGTCTGAGAACATCTGTATTGTTATCGGCCAGTTTGTTGTGTATTGGCTCGATCTGCATTTAACCATTCTCATCTGTCATCATTCCTCGTTCTTCTACACTTCCTCTCCTGCCTTGCCATCTGTTCCCTCACTATGTTCATATTGATTGAGCATCTTCTCGTTTTATAAGGCTTTTTAATTATTTCATTTTAATTTACAATGTAAGAACCCATGATCAAATATGTCACTGTAGATTTTTCTAGACTGTGCCTCGTAGCATTTCACAAAAAAAGGGTCCATTTTTTAATTGATCTGTAATACCACTTTTAAGGCATTAATTGGCAGACATTATTGCACTAAGATATGAACATCTTCAGGATACATTCCACATTGCAACGTGTCATCTTTGAGAACATGTTGTACATTTTGATCAGTTTCGGTATGCAAAAATGAATTTTAATCAAGTTAAAATAAAATCAAAAAATGAATGAATATGTATTCTTAGTGTCAGGTTTGAAGGTGCGTCTGTTGTCTCCTGTTTTAACCTTCACTTAATGCTTAAGCAGCATTTTATTTTCATTTCAGACCCTGTGAATACATTTTCTTAGAGTGAGTTTAATATCTTTTTTTGCATTATGTGCCACAGTGATGGATTATCTTGATTGCAGATCTGAGAGTTGACAAGAGAGAGAGGGAAAGAAGCAGGATAAACTGTCTTTTGATGGCGTATGTCTAAATTCACAAACCTATCAAAGCAGGACAATAAATCTTGTGAATGCATATTTAATACTGAATCAATGTAGACTGTAGCTTGAAGGTTAACCTTCTTCTTGCTTCAGATTTGTTATTCAAATGTAGTCTGCCTGCTATGGCAGCCCTTGTCCATTCGCAGCATGGTTCACTGGGTTACTGTAAACAGGGATTAAAACAACATATGACCTTAAATAAAATGTGATTTCCATAAACATAGATTTGTTTGGTTATTACAAATCAAGTTATTAGCCTTAAAGACCAACATTGAGTTGATCTTGTTGGACAAAGCATAACGCATAACCTTTGAACTGCATCTTACATATAAAACCTCTCTATCTTTCTTTTACCGCCTTCATTTTGACATGCATTGTAAGATAAAGAGGTGTAATTGTTAACATGAATAATGGCCCTGTTCCATTTATAGTAGCCATGGTTCTCCTGGATGGGGCACACTAAATATCATGGGACCATAATTCATTTTACACTTCAGTTCACCTAACATTACATGTTCAAATGAAAAAGAAAGGCCTGGACTGAGAGCCTCCTCTTGTTTCCAATCATCACACACCAAACACACCAAAAAATGGCTAAAAAACCAAAGAAAGTGTTTAATTTCTTCCATTCTTCCAAGATCCATTAGCACCAGTCATGAGCGCTCAGCTGTCAGATGCTGGTTTCAATTGGAGGCAAATGAATCTACATTACCCACAATGCCACTCGGTCACTGACAGTTAGGATGGCAAGTCGGGAATCTTGGTTACAACTTTTTTTTAAATGAAAAACTAAAAGATCTATTTACAGAGACCTTGACATTCACACTTTAATTCAAAACTTTGTGCAATTTGGAGTTGCAGATTCATGACATCACCTGCAAGAAAAGCACAAAAAAAAATATAGACCCTTGAGGCCCGTGGACATGACGATCCGTCTGCAGACCTAAAAGATAAACACTTACATTTCCAAAACATAAATGACACAAGACAAATAAAGTGATGATGAGGTCTCACATCAGATTTTTAAATGTTTTTATTCTGGTTCAAGTGCACTATTGCACGCTGTTAATATGAATAAAAAAGAAGCCATTTTCTCCCATTAAATCTTAAACCAAGGTAGATAAACATGTAGAAACGCTGTGTAGGCGTTTAAAAGCTTTGACAGCTTACAGCTCCATTTGCTAAAGATATTGCTCTCGGTTTTAAATGATCTATATTAACAAATTTCAATTTTTTCCTAGTGGATGTCTACATTATGTGGCGCTTTGTCAAGGAATCACATGAAGAAGAGCATATTTTATTTAATCCCCTAGTGGCTCTTACAACATGAATTGATGTTTCAAAGCTGGAAAACAAATTCAGAGTTCATGGATAAGAGGCAACCAGAGGCTGAATTTTTAAATTATCCCCAAAATCACTTCTGTTAATGCAAAGATGTGTGGGACTATCACCCTACTCATTCCCATAGGAATACATTATGCCATAAAGAGCGCTGTAAACAATAATGAGTTTGACGCAGTCTGACGCAGCAATTACACACATCCGACTAAAGTGATATTCCACTTTAAACTGCTCCACGAGCACCCAAGCATATTGCCTTGGGATCATGAGCCCCTCTCCTGCTACAAGGTGCTGCTGCCGCTACGGACCAGAGCTGCTGACGACTTGGAGCGCATATCTGCTATGGCGCTTCCGCTAAACAGCAGAGGAGCACGCCGCTCGGAGTCTATACTTGAATTAAGGACTGGCTAAAACACAGGTCATCACATGGCTGTCCGATAGATGTAATGCACTAGAGTAGGGTTTTCTGATCACATGACCTGTCCGTACATTGAGGGGTGCGATGCATTGCCTGCACTTTGCATTCCGTGTATGCACTGGCTGAGATCTGTGTTAAGGTCACAAGTTCACCTTCTTTCCTGAACAGACATTCAGATTTGTTGGCGCACGGGAAAAGAAACTGCCAGTCGCAGCCTCTCTCAATCAAGCCCTGATCAAGCACAAAGGGAAATCTGACTCTAAATAATACATGACTTGCCTTCCCATATACACTCCCCAGTGGGACACCGAAAAGACGGTGGAGGTTCAAACATCTTTCCTCATCTTCAAACGTCTCGCCTTTATCTTAGCTGCTGCCAGAGTTTTTGACACTGCGTAGACCTGGATATATCAGAAAAGAATGACTGGTTGGGGAAAGGGTGGGGTGCACCCTTTTTTTTTATTTATTTCAGTGCACGTTTTGTCCTTGTTCTGAAAGACACTCTTTGATTTGGAGAAAATTCAGTGATATCCTGACATCCAGACTGGAGAAGGGGAGAGAAGATGGGCAACATGTCTTTAATAAGCTTGGATATTTTTAGGATAAATGTTGCATTTTTCAAGTTCATAGTTACTTTGATGTAAATGGCGAACAAAGTCAGTTTGTTGTTAACGTAACTTGACAATAACGTGGAGAACATTAACTTTGGATTGTTTTGGGCCACCAGGAATGGTGTATAATAACCAAACAACCAAAGTTAAACTGGGAAAACTGGAGAAAATGAAACAACACAAAATATAGTATTGGGACATAATCTGGTGAAGAGCTTGGCACTACCACTGTGAAAGTCTTGAAAACCTGGACTGAGTCTACTGCCATGCCCCTCCGCTGTGAGGTTGAAGAGTCATGTTAACAATAGCGATGCAAACATGCTGGGGGATCATTGTGTTTTTTGCTACAATACATCACCAAGAAGCATGAATACTGAGTTTGTTGCACTTGCTCTATCAGAATAAGTTGTATTACCGGTGGCATCAGATGAAAGTTGGTAGACCACCAAAGTAATGAGAGGAGGAAGAATACCTCAAAAAGAATTGGACATCCAACCAATACTTCTCGGGATATTTTGCTCGGACCAAAGTAACTGTTTTTTTCTACTGTTTAACTGTTTTGTTAAGATCGAACGTTAAACATCAGTGGCTCGACAGAGGGGGCTTGTTGATGAGTCGGGGGACAGATCTTATGGTTCAGACAACTAAAGCAACAGATTGGTGGACTATCAGAAATTAGGGAAACTAATGACCAAGCTGCTTTACTGATCAATTTTAATGCGAGGTCTAGTATGTTGTAATCCTACCAAATAAATATTTGTCCTGCCTTCTTAAAATCAATTAAAAAATCTCAACTTCTAATTCACATTCATCTAAGAATATGAATAAATGTATTAAATGCCAGGAACACGTTTAACATGCTTTAAGTTCAAATATATACTTGGTAAGCTGCACACCTGATCTGCTGATCAGATTCACCCGAATTGTCTACATACACGGAATTATGCCTCCGCTGCATCTCGCATGAAGTACTTAAACACCACCGGGGACAAAGACAACAAAGTTTGACGAGTAAACACAACGAATAGACCGGATTGTGTCAGTTTTACTGCAGGGCCATCAGGCGATGTTACTGAGTAGCTAAAACCACCTTTGAGTTGTACCCAATAATCATCTCAGCGGAACTTTCAGTGCAGTGATTTGAGTGTGGAGTGAGTGAAGAATGCATAATGCTGATCCAGCTCTGTGTTAACTTTTCTCTTCCAAGTCCTGCTCATTTGATTAAAACCAAATGATATTCCCTCTTCTTTGACTGGAAGTGCAGACACCAACACAGTTTGCTGAGTCGGAGTCTCAGTGCTGCAGCTCTTTGGCTGGCGATAAAGATTCAGCCTGCTCCTTTAGCTCCAAGTGTAGTCATGTGTATAATTGCTTTGGGACTGGAAATGCACCGTGTGTGAATATAAAGGAAGGGCCATTTAATAGGAAACACTGTCCAAACAACGTAGCCTCAGTTTGTCTAAGTGTCCCATATGTCACAGAGAAACTGCAGAGGACAGAGGGAGGTTTATGATAGCAGCAACAATCACTGAGAGTGAAGGGAGCTAACAGGGAAGAACGAGAAACAAGATAAAAAGCAACTCAGGATGGCTAATCAGCTGTTAAAACAAGCCGAAAAGTCTGATCTTTTCATCTCAGAAGTACATTGTTAGACTTTAGCCCTATTTGAATGAGATTAAAGGTTGGGAAATGAAATATTCACTGTGCTACATGGTAACATAACTCCTGGTCTGTAAAAGTCATGCAGAATTAAACAAGATCTGGTGTTACATTGATGAGTGGGGTTGTGTCTACATGGTCACTTACAGGCTCATTCCTGGGCCTGAGTTGGTGTTAACGTATTCGAGTAGCAATCTTTTTTGACTTCCTCTCTTTATACATGAACATCAAATTCAACACAAAGTATAAAAAAGAAAAGCAGCAAAACAAGAGGCTCTTTGCTCTCTGTGGTGCCGAGAAGGTTACAAACCTTTGATCTATCTGAGCTTTTCCTCCTAAAATAGGGTTACTTGTTATGTCTTGAAAGTTGATAGCAGCCGTGGAAGTGAACCAAAACAGTCAAATAGAAGAGCTCAAAGACTGTGAAAGCATTTGAGCTTTTTCCATCCAAATAGATGGCTGGAGAAATGTTGGGCCAAGTGTTTAGGGGCTGAGCTGAATTTAAATGGCACATTGATCGTTAGGCAAGCAGAGAACCTGCTCCTATCGATCAGGTCAAGGCCAAGGCCAGGATGAGGCCGACAACTTGGACATTGACATCTGGTGCCTTGACCTTGGCTTGAAGCCCGACAACTGCCCTTTAACCCCCATTATGTGACTTCTGGACTCGATCCCCCCAGATGTGACCCGTGCAGCGTCCTGGATGTGCAACCTTTGCCTTCCACAAACTGCCGAAGCCAAAGAAGCATCTTCAGACACTCAAGCGGAAGAGGGAAGATAAAATGGGTTGAAAGGTTTCACTTGAATGCCACCTCACCAGAGAAGTGTGACCATATTCTGAGACCTGAGATGGAGAAAGAGAGAGAGAGAGAGAGAGAGAGAGAGAGAGAGAGAGAGAGAGAGAGAGAGCAAAATAAAGGGCAGGCAGAGGGGGGGGGAAACACTCAAGAAGCAGTTGTGGTTACCAGCCGCTAATCAGTATTGATCGGGTAATTTCATTATATGATAACGCACAGACACAGAGATGGATCCCTCCCTGTGAGATGAAATACATGACTATGTTTTTGTTATATATTGGGATAACATATTTTTGTAATTGTTGAGTTTCAATGGTTCTGGTAGAACGACTCTATTACCTTTGGACGAGGCCAGACATCGGAGCCCGAAAGATGTCCTTTCCTCCCTGGTTATGGGTGGTACCAGACCCAGCCAGACACAATCAATAGACCATCAAGTTAAAGGTGAAAGGTGAGATCATGGCCGTAGTACGTCTGTGCGTGTGTGTGTGTTTGTGTGTGTGTGTGTGTGTGTACACATTAGCTGAAGGTATAATGGGTCACAGTGTATTTAATCTGGCCACCAAAACCAAGGCAAGTTCCAAGTATTTATTTAAGAGCGGGATGTTTGTGTGTGTGTGTGTGTGTGTGTGTGTGTGTGGGCGGGTGGAAGATTTTGGAGACCCGTTATTGATTACAACCACAGACAACATTGCCAATGTGAAGGAACACCTGCGTCTCTCATAAATCAATATTGTGAACAGCGGACTACTCAGTGAATAAAACAAGACATTTATTGCAGTTTGTGAAATTCTACGCTAACAGTCTGCTCTTTCATTATGCTGAGGCTCAGATGGGCAGCACAGAGGCCTCGATCATATATATTTTTTCAGACGACAAGAAACTAACCTGTTATATGGTCCGGGCTTGTTTAAGCTTTCATAATGTTATATAATACATAATAATAAAGTTTTCAGCCACTTCGGTGCCTTAACAATGTGTGCTTATGGCCTTTATCAATCTACTGGAGCCTGGAACAAAGACCTTCGTGTTCAAACACCAATTACTCTCTCATCTCCTGAGGCATCAGAACAGACCTAATTGGATTTAAATGAACCCCCAAATTTCCCTTTGTTACAACAAATAACATGCAAGGCGTTTTAATTAAGATCCGATACAAGCCCACGTGGAAGGTCTGCAGTTGCTTTTATGTCCTTCTCTTCAAATAGAGGCTAGAGCTTGCTTGGCAGACAGGTCGGTGCAGAATTTGGCTCAACGGGTGGTAGTGTGTGTGTCTGTGTGTGCGTGTCTGTGTGTGTGTGTTTGGGGTTGTTGACTATCAAGAGAGGAGTTCACTTCATTAAAATAGGTATAATGTGATTAACTTTTTTAAGAACTGTGAAGACAAGTTTTATACATCCGACCCCAACTATGGATTGAAACAAAAATTGTAATTTTTTATTGTAATTGATAAAGTCAGAAATTATTATCTCTTTTTCAGAACCCACATCATCCAAATTGAATTTCCAGTATATGTTATTTTATATTCTTTTACATCGCTATGAAAGATTCATAAAGCCGCTCATTCATTTCCTAAAACAGGAGAAATGAGTCTTTCCATGCGTGACTGTGCAGTATAACACACGTTTGGTGGGCCAGTGAGTATTTACAGACAGCTGCATAATGATCCAAATTCACAGCTAATATTAACACCCTCCTGGTATTTACTCTGCTTTTAGCTTGTTTCTGGTCACCGCAAACTCTCGAAGGGAAAGTGGCACAGTGACCTATGTTTACCAGCCAGCTGCTAATTGAATCTTTCTGTTGGTAGATGTTGGGCAGGAAGAATAGAATAAATTGCTGCTTGCTGCCGATTAACACTGATCAAACCAGTGATTGTAGACCAAAACAAAGAGCTGAAAGATTATATATGAAGCTCTCTCTGGGTGGCATTTCCCTGGGTTTGTCCCCGTCCGAACACTCCCTTTCACGTAAGAGTAATTATATGATCCATTGTTGAGGGAAGATGTATTGATAAGCGTCTACACTCTCCACAGTACATCCCACGGAGGTAATAGGGTATTTTTCTTCCTCGGGAATGGGAAGGAAAGTGTTCAGTCCAGTCTGCATATGTACCTCAGGCATAATTTAAAGTTGTGACATGTGTTAAACAGATGCTCTTGCACACAAAGAATCCTTTGCCTTTGACTTTAGACGGAGTGAATGTGCTGAGTCTGGCAGCAGAGGTGTCAGCCTGTGCACTTGGACTCCATAATGACACTGATCGTTTTCTGCTTCAAAAGAGATTAGACTGCTACTAAAGAATGTTCCCACAATGGATCGCTATTGTCAGAGGGGATGTGATTGACTGATTGATCTGCTGCTCATGTCCTCTCGGAGTGCGAGGCTGTGTATCAGCGGCTGGAACAGGAAGCCATCCGTCAGCCGATCTGTGTCATGAATCATTCAACCTTTGACTTCATTACTTTGTTGAGTCAGCTTCGGCCAATCACATTGAAAGATTCAGGAGAGGACAAACAAGTCGCTTTGTGGAGAATTTGTAATTACATTTCTTTATGACATTTTTTATCTGAAAGTTTTGATCTCTACTTTAAAAGTCTTTAAGAACACGCAGTTCCCAAACTGAATGTATAGATTGAATTCTCCCTTGCCTCAGTGAATTATTAGAGAAAATAAGGATGGACGATTGAAGAGCGCGGGTAATAATGCGATCATTTCCCCCCCTTTTTTTGTTAAAGAACCTTCTTTAGTAACTTTGCACACAGTTAAGGTCATTTCCATTACCTCAGCTGAGAATCTGGAAGATAATGATAAAGTGCCGAATGGAATACATATTCACACTCAACTTTCCTAATGTGTGATCCCTCTTTCTCATTGAGGAAGACGTATTAAGTTACGCTCAGAAAATATTAGCCAGCCAGCATGCGGAAGGCAAAGTAGAAAATGGATGTTTTTCTACACAGCGGAGTTACTTCATTATACGTGCAAGCAAATTTGAATTTGCAGCTGAATCCTGTGTTAACATTAGAGATTTGAAGAGCAAAGCCAATTACAGGCATCGCTCCATAATCATGCACCACGGCGCATGTGTGTCTGTGAGTTTTAGTTTTGTGGTTGCAACGCTGGTGCCGAGAGGAGAGAGTGTCGTTACAGCTGAAACTGTGTATTGAGAGGCTGATCAAGAGTGAATGGAGCTGTGAGACTTTCAATACCGCTCATTTCCCCCCTTTTCAAGTCCAGAGAACTCGTCTCTTATTCCATAAGGTGAAGTCGAACGCTTCCATGTGGTTTGTGAGTGAATTAATCATGATGATTAATTGGCTTTCAAGTTAAATATCCAGTGAGCGATGTCAGGCTGCCAAACATCAGGGCTAAATTGACAGGCCTTTAAGGAGAAGCAGATTGATTTACACAGCAGCTAATGAATCGCCCTCCGCCCAGAGGGAGAGGAAAGGTAAACAAGTCCTTTCTTTCCTTTGCTCCCATCTGCCTTGTTCAAGTACACGTTGCTCTCTGTGTTGAACTTTGACCCGGTTTGGAGATTCTTGACAAATCACCCCCTTTCTATTGCTTTTGCACTATGATAACTGGACAGCAAGAACGGACGGATAACGTGTTGGTGTTCATGTTTAAGGTGCACTATGTATGCGCATACTGTCTGTTTTCATCAGTTGTGTTGTTTTTAGAAATGATCCCAAAGTATGTTTCATCACTTTTGGAAATTTTAGACGAAAAATTCTATTATTGTGGCACCACAAACAGGCCGAGGTTTGAAATATTAAATATCCAAACATTCTTCTGAAAGAATAAGCAGAACATTTTGCATTCAGTTTTTTCATTCAGATTTTGACTTATTCTGTAGTAAAGTCCTACAGTAGCACACCACAAGTAGTCCAACAATTACTAACTAATGGACTCATTTATTACATGTAGTTATTATTTGCGTTAAGTTTGTCAAAATACAGCACTGTTGGAAAAATGGCTGAATAGTACTAAATACTAAACTAAAATAAAAACACAAATTTGAATTACAAGGATCATCATCATCAATTACATCAGATGTCATTTAGCTGACGCTTTTATTCAAATCGGCCTACATTGCATTATAACCCATGCCTTACATTTTGCCTGGGGAGCAATTAGGGGTTAGGTGTCTTGTTCAGGGACACTTCCACATGGCACATGGGGCAGCTACTCCATGCACCACCATCGCCCTCAATCAGAATTTTACTGGCTACACAATTTAAGAAATTACTCGTTATGTTGCAATTATTCCATCTATAGACCCCTTTAACTGTCACACGTCTGTTTGTTATCACATTTGGCTTTACAATATTTTTGAAAAAATAAAACAAAGGGACGAGTCAGACAAAGAAAAGCTAATTGTTTATCATTAATAAATGTGGAGTCCAGAACTACGGAAGGATGAGTTTGTGAAGGCAATGAACTTGATGAAGATTGAGGAGAAGGAGGGATGTGTCACAGCAGCATGAACGTACTGAACGTGGAGATACAAGAATATTTAAAAGAGACAGCAGCAAGATGGCTAATGATGTAATTGTTTCGTAAATTATTTTTTTCAGACGAGCTGAACAATACGGCTGATTTTCTGATTAATAGCATCAAACACTGACCACAGGGAAACAAGGAGTGAGCACGGCTGAACGGTGGTTGGCAGATGTTTGAGAAATAAAATACGGGCAGGAATGCACGAACTAACGTGATGACCTGTGACCAGTAGAGAATAATAAATAGAGGGGTTTAATTCAAGATAAACTTCATTTTATTGCAATGATTAAGAGTTGATTTAATAATAAATCATGTAATACTTCCGACAGAGTTCATGATTAATTACTACTAATAAAAGAAAAATATGTACACTTTTAAATTGTAGATCATTAATCGTAAGACTTACTTCAGAATTCATTATATGTTTAACAACCGCAAAGAATTTTCTTTTTCCAAAATAGAATGATGATTTAATTATTCATAAACCACTTCTTCTAATTCCCTTTCAACAGTATCCAAATGCTCCTTCAACTTCTTCCCTGAACAAAACATACTAGTATCAAAATATTTAATAACTTCGACACCTTTGAATAATGATTAATATAGAAAGTTTGGACCCAGCAACAAGCCGGCAGGTGGCCTTCATAATATCATGTCAAAACTTTATTTTGTCCAATTACTAAATCCCAAATGTCCAAATACCTGCAAAACCAACGTTCCCATTTGGAACATTCAGCTCTGATTAACAAATGGAAAATATGAGTGTAACACCTGCTCATCGTCAGAGCGTTTCGCCGCCGCTGACGCTTGTTTGATTTGTGAGAATTTTCAAAGAAGTGTTCATCGCTGTGGTCTGGGAACTGTTAAAGGCGTCCGGATCATCGCCGTGCACCAGGACAGCCTCCACCACAGCTCCCAGTATGTTAATATGGCATCAATGGCTAGAAAGATCCATCCTGTTAGAGTGCTGCAGTGGCAGATGTTTAGTTTTCGTATTTCCTTAAAAGTTGCAAAGCAAGAGATGCTCATAAAACTCAGAGACCGGAGGATGAGGGTCATGTCTGACAATGTTGAGGAGCCAGTCACCCCCAGAAACCAATGTCTGTGGAGCATCTCCACAACTGCTGTAGAGAGTTTGGAGCAGTGCTGCAGCATGCGGACATAAACGATAGAGACGATAGCATAGAAAAAAAGACAGAGGTTCTGCATCCACAAAGATTTCTTGTAACGTTGATGATAAGAAAAGAACTTTTGGTCTTCTTCAACAAAACAACGCAACAACAAAGCCTTCAGATGTGACGATGAGTTCTGAATGTACCCACGGTATTCTCTCCCAATCATTTCTGATTCACCTACGGACATTTCAAGCAAAGCCTTTGTCCCTCCTTAAAATTACTGTCACAGTCTGTTTCTGAAAGATGTGCTTTTCAGAATTAAAACAATCTGTGCCGACAGTGTGAGTTGAGTCTTTAATGAATAAAGAAGATATTTTGTTTGGTAATGTGCTGTTTCTTTGCTTTTTGTTCTTCTGGACACTTTCTCACTTTAAGGAAGTGTTCCTTCTTACAGTTCAATAGCTTTCATGGAATATTTTCACATGCACCACTGACCAGGTCAGAGCATAGCTGCACTGACCTGACAGTCAAGAGGCCCTGGGTATAAATGAAGCCCCTTGGGTACCCTCTGTTTTTCGTGGTGTTTTTGAAACATGTGCATGCTTTCCAGTTTAGGAATACCTGGTCTCAGATTTGCTATATGGCAATTTAAATGAATGACTTCATTTGAGACATGCAACAGATTGGAGCGGCAGTGATTGGGGATGTTGTGGCTTCTAGGGTAGAGTCGTCCATCCACTGACCCCACGCCTCACGCTTTAAGCCCTCGCTGCTGAGTGGCCTTGAACAAGACACTTCACAGCACCCCAAAATGTAAAGATCCAATTATTAATATCGTTAGGAACATTGTACAAATATCTGCCAACAATATTATGTCACCAGGACATAGTTCTAATCATAGTGGGAAAATTTGCTGAAAAATGCACCTTATAATGTTAATTATTATTAATGAGGGGTGCATATTTCTATTAAATTGACAACGATTATGCACACAGACATTTTGGGGGTCTCGTATTCTAGATCCCGTTTAAATATTCCCAATTAAATGTGTTTGTAATCCATCTTTGATTCAATGGCAGGACAGCTCAGTCCTGTTCTGCTGAGAACATGATGATATAAACCTCTCTCTGATGAGCGCTAATAGAGAGAGGAGGTTTCATCATTTCATATTTCACAGATTTCCTTGGTGATACCATTGGAATGAATGAATTTAGTCTGGAGAAGCACTTGTCTGAATGGTACCCAGCACTCACCAAACAGGGATAAACTCGTATACATTCCCCTGTGGTGACGACCTCTCTTACATTTACTCATTCTCTTGTTTCTGACAAAGCTTCAGTTTGTTTTGTGTACTTAGCAGCAAAAATACATCATTTCAATGTTACATCTTAGCCGGCGCTGTGCGGAAAGGTCACGGCTGGTGAAAAGCAGAAGCCGAGTACTAGATGTGTTTTGATGTTCAGTGTACCCATTTCCTCTCTGTAACCCCCCTCGAGCCCCCCGAGCCCCTCTGATCTACTCGGCGGCTCATTAAAACACCCTCTCCACCTCCGCATTAGCATCAGAGTCATGGTCAGACTGCTTTGTGTTATAAGGGTGGAAAACAATATCAATAACATCAACAAAAACAATAGTAGCCTTTGGTCCAGGGAGGAGAGGAGGAGAAAGGTCTTTGATAATGCACATCAAAGGGAGACGCTGAAGTAGGCCGTGTTTTCGCGGGCTCGCATGCCAAGGTCGTGTCTGATCCTGCCCGTGCGGTGTTAGCGCTCGGGGCCGCTAGGTTGGCACGAGGTTGAGCTGCGCGGTCTCCAGGACGTGTTCTCGAGGATGGGAAGTCAAGCCCTGCAGCCAGCAAAGGCTTGTCGTAGGTTAAAGTTGAGGCTTTCGATTGACATCGATTCCACCATTTTTGGAAGAGTGCTTGTGCTCCAATAGAGCTGTTTCACTGAAACCACCCGTTCTATACTGAGGAGTACACCGGGTCTCAGGACTTACGTGCAGACCAGAGCTGGTGGAAGACCTGCTTATATTAGCATTTAGAGCTTCCATTTAGGTCCTCAGCAGTAAGAGGAGCGTCAAACGTGGAAAGAGACAGAAGAAGTAAACAGAGCTCTGTCTTTTTAGCTAAATGTTTTATTAGGATCTAATTAGAGTTAATCTGAGTTGTAGATGCATTTATGATTGCTAACAAGTAAAGGTGGATCTGTTGATATATGGGCAAGGCAGCTAATTCATTTACAGCACTTTGAGGACTTCTTGTCCCTGCTGGATTACAAGTAAAGCATTGGCCAAACAATCCTGACTTAAAGTCCACTTGGTAGGTTTATTTCCACAGTATTCAACCACAAAAACATGGTCTTCATCAGCAGAGGAAGATGAATCAGTTGACAATAAGCTTGGGCCACAGGTTAAGTTTATATATGATGCAATTTCCTTTAAACAAAGACAAAGACAAATAAAAAACATCTTACCTTCCTAAGTTTCCTCCCCAAAGAAACCCATATAGATATTGTCAGGGTGAATGATTCATTTGGTCCTGTGCTCTTAGGGAGGTATGGAACTATTCACAAGTGCATGTATGAAAAGAAATATGGCAACCCTTTTCATAGCGGACCACAATCATGTTTTCATTAGTGAAACAATAAATGTGTCCCTTTGACAAGAAGTTAAAACTGTTGTGAGACACCAGAAATAGCTTTTCTTATATGTGAAGGTAGTGTGCTGTGTTAGTGCGAACTCCCCTCACTGTGCAGTGAATACGTGTTAATACCACGCTGCATGACATCGATAACCTGCTGTGTTTGAAGGTGTGCATCGTATTTATTTAATTAGATTCCACTGTAAGGTGTCGTGATTGATGTCTCAGTTCATTCGTACACGCAGCACTACTCAGGGCTGACACATCCAAGTGTTTCATGCTCAACAGTGTTCTTTTGTTATGCTTTTCCCAAAACTAAAATTTGAACAAAATTGAACAGAAATGTAATTATAAAATAAGCCACATGTTTTCTTCCTGCTGAGTACTCACAGGTGTTTCTTTCGTTTTGGAATGTGCGTTCTGAAGGGTACAGGGGAGGACCAGAAACGAAAAGGCAATGGATTCTATATGATAATAGATTTCACACTGTATGACTAATTGATTACAAACACATTTTAACTATTATTCCTAATATGCCATTATGATCCATGGCCCCCAGGAGCTCAATGTAAAAGATGTAAAAGAGGCACAATCGTGAATCAAAGTGCCACAAAACATTCTGCCACTTGTATCAGAAGTCACTTAATATTTCACCATCTAATACTTCCTTCTTCCCCCCCCGAATCCCACCTGAGAAATCATCCTAACTACAGAGAGCCTTTATAACTACGCCGGAGCTCGGTAGGAGCTTCAGAGAGAAATCTGTCCATTCATGAAAGGCGGAGGGCCCGACGCAGCTGGACCTGCCCTTCGGGGACGCCCGCTGTTTGGCTTGGCTCAGGCCGGGGCCTGGGTACAGGGCTGCAGTTGTCCCAAGCCACAGGCTGCAGAGCTGAAGGTATTTCCTGACTAAACTTCTCTGTCACACGGTTTGCAGTCGTATTCGAAAGTGAAGCGACGGCGAGGCAACTTTAGAGAGAGAACATACTTCCACATCTCTTAGGTGCCAGAGTGGGAGGATGCAAATACAGCCACAAAAATGTATAGGCGCATTTTGATTTCTATTTCAGTTCATGAGCCTTGGTAAACAATATTAGGAAAGGATAACATCATAGCTCCTTTTCCTTTAACTTATATGTCTGCTTTATTTGCAACCATATAAGCGCTATATTTTTCATATTTCGCACTAAACCCCAAGAGTCTCATTTTTTCTAAATTTCCTGTTTCTTCTATTAAGGCCCAGATGTTTCTCCATGCATTTTGCTTTAGTTTAGCATAAATACTCAGCAAAGACGCCTGCTCATAACAAGCCATCGGTCTAAGAACATCTTTCACCATTATGTTAATGCTTATGGACACTTAGAAACGGCCATTTCCGACACTCCCGAAAAAATGCAGACACCTGCAAGCACCTGCGTACAAACACACACACACCAACAAGACAACAAACGTGAGAGCACACAAACATACATGAAGACCAAAGAAAAAGAGAGATGAGGGAGGTTTTGTTGCATATTCTGGCTGTATTTACTAAATCTTGTTACTGTCACTTTGGTGCTTTTCAAACGACTAATTCATGTATTTTTCACAAATTGATTCCCCCTCTTCATACATAATGGGCCAATCCACAAAAATGTTTAACCAGTACATCTGTCCATTGGGTGTTGTCATTTAAGTCGCAGCAGGGGTTGGTAATTGCTTTTTGCACCAGCGTCCTTCCTTTTCCTTTCCTTTTACTCTCTCTCTGCTGTGATTAATTCCACCCAGAGCAGTCGTACCACATCAAGCAGTTGAAAAAGGTCAAATATTGACTGAAGAGAGTACATCACAGTACATCCAGATGCACATTTCAAAATGTGGTGCTCAAGTCCGTCTCATATGTCTCTGTCAGTGTGAGAGGACTTTGGAAATGACTTAGGTCTTCCCATAGCCTCTGTTTCCCTCTCTCCGTGTACGCCGACCACCACGTGTTTTCTCCTCTGCGCGGCTGATTTTAACGCGCAACAGGGGGTTGTGTGTAGAGACTCCCACTGTGAAGGATCTCTGTGACTCAGGGAGAGCTGAAGGTCAAACACACGCACGATCAGAACCACACCATGACACTGAAGAAGTGGAAAATAAAAGAGAGCAGAGAGGAAAGCCCCAAATATAGGTTTGGTTCTGTCCGCAGCGTTTTGGATGCAGTTCAGTATTCTGCAAACACCACGTCGCGCGGCCCACAGACGAGCTGAGACCTATTCACCTCGTAGCTACAACATTCACACACATACAATGATTCAATGTAAGGAAAGCAAGTTACCAAAAGACATATCAAAGACGAATTGTGTACGTGCAGATAACAACAACGCTGTCCTCCTCATAACGTACAGTCTGCCGGATTTGTGTTCCTCTCTCAATTCTCAATTAGACAGACCCTTGACCAACAAAGCAAACACAAGAGGAACATGAGCACGAACAAGAGAAAAGCATCTGTTTCTTTGAATGGAAAACTCCTGGAGCCCAGATGAAGGATTTTCCTTTTTCTCCTTCGTAAATGTTTTTGTATTTGCATATTTTTAAAGTCTACCAAAGAAAATAGCCCAGGGGCAGAAATGGCCAATCTGCATATTGAAAACTCAACCGAGGGCAAAGAGTTTGAAACAGGCAGTAAGAGAGGGAGAGAGAGAGAGAGAGACAGAAAAAAGAGAGTGAGAAAATATCTGTGTAATTTATTTGAATCTCTAAAATACACAATAATATGATGGTGATGGTGTCAGGCTCATTATGCTGGATTATTTGCAGTATTCACTTCATTTATAACAGATTATTTGCTTAGTTTTGAAGCAGTTCCATGGAGAAAGGAAGAGAGGGAGAGAGAAAGGGAGAGAGAGAAAAATGTGCATCAGAAGAAGGCCTCTTCACCCAGCTTCCTTCATGAATAACAAATAGAGGACCCAGTGCTGCGACCGGGCCAGCACAACACATGAGAAACATTAGTGCGTTCCCTGAGTTGTGCTGTTTCTGCTGCTGGGCGGAAAAGACGTGAAACACTGTGGGGCTTTTTTGCAGCTTATCTTTGTTTGCTGCATTTTACTGAACACAGAGTAAAAATAAAAAGTTTTTAGAGACCATAAAAAAAAGAATTACCAATATTTTTTCGTTTATAAATTGTAAACTGCTTCATTAATGTAGCAATGCTTTATAGATCAGTTAAAATCCCTACTTTCACCGTTTTTTAAATGGTGTTACATCATATCAAATTATAAATAATGGCCTCAATATGGTCAGATACAAGCTGATAAAACTGCATGTTTTGAAATATTGACAATGACAGGTTATATGTGACTGTCCAATAAAATCAATGGGCTCACTAAGCACCAAAAGTTCCATGTGATACAGATGGACAAAAGTAATGATGATGCACTTTTTTCATCTGTTTATTGAACGTGCTTATTGATTTATTTATTTATTAGGAATTATTGAAAAAAGGTGTTTATATTTGATTTTTAACTTTTTGATTATATTTATAATTCTTTGAGGTTTTACAGAAAGATATTCAAGTTTTTACATTTAGGGACGAATTGATTTCAAAAGTTAAAAAAATAAAGCTGCTACATTCCTACATTTAAATTGTTCACTGTAAACACAACATCATTTTAGTGTGTAATTTATTGTGTTGTGCAGCCTATTATAGTTGTGTTTAGTCCTGTAAATGTGTCACAGAAACCCCTGACCTTGCCCACAGCCAAATTAAATAGTTTAACAAAACTTTAAAAACTTGTAAAAATACATTGAGAGGAATCCTGCATCTGCATTAATAAGTGATTACGCTAATATCATTTGTAGTTTATGGGAAATTTCAAATATATTGCATGTGTATATATTACTACCAAATGTTTACTTTACTTTGCTTTGCTTTTTCCGAATGTAACCCCATCCTGAAATTGGATAAATTTCACGAATCCTGAACATAATCATGAGTAAGTGGATTCAAATGTTATGATAAAAGTCTCGATTCATGTTGCAGGTTGGAAAAATACATTTTTGTGACCATTTATCTTTTACCTTTTGGATGAGATCCAAGATCCTGAAAACTGAAAAACATAAATTAGCACATTTACTGGCTGCACCTGGCTCTCTTCTCAAGTCACCCAGATGACGCTTTACTCTCTCAAGGCCCTTAAAAGTAAGGCAAAGTCGAAGTAGAAAACTCCCCATGACATGTTTAGCCAACAGACCATCCATAAATGGACCATGCAGGCATAGAAACATAAGACCTGAACTGGTGTGTTTTTCGGGAGGATGGAAAAAGCAAACCGTTGGCAGATTTTGTGCACCTTTACAGTAGTACGAACTACGGCACGATGCGTCTGGCTTCACTGACCCTCGAGACAGACGCTTATATAATTACTGCATTCATCGTCATTTCCTAAGAAGTTTAGTTTTTTTGCTGAAAGTATTATTCTGTCTTTTATAATTCACTACATTAAAAATATCACATCCAGTTTATTCTGTGTCTCTGTGGGGTTTTTTTTAATTCCCGTCATATCATTTGGTCATCTTGTTGCTTTATTCCCGCAGCACCCGAGGCTCGACTGAGACACACCAGCTCCTCGCTGCGTCCAATCAGCGGGAGCTCTGCGGAGTCTTTCTGCTCTAATTGGATGGAGATGGCTGAGGAAAACGCAGCCTCCGCACAACGTAAACACATGCTCGCCTTCTGTGCACCGCAGACAAGAGTGGATGGAGTGAGAGAAACTACCAAGCGGACGAGGGATTTAAAGTTGGTTTTGTCATCGTACTCTCTCTTTAAGTAATTAACAGATAAACGGGTTATAAGGGGAGAACCCGTTTACGGATCTGAGAGGGTGTTGTTCCATATCCAACAGATCTGTGGATACGCGCGGCAGAGCTCCAAAGACAGAAAAAGTTTTGAAGACTATAGTTTTTTTACACTGTAATGATAAGACGCTGTGTTCTATTGCGCATGTCTCAGCGCAGACAACCTGCTATATAACTGCGTTTATATGGATTTCCCCCCCATAATCTTTTCTTTTTTACATTTAGACTGAAGTCATTCATGGATTAGAACTGGGACGTCAGCAGAACAGCAGATACGAGAAACATCTGAAGATTTATGCTTTGGGGAATGGCAACAGCAACATCAAGTCCATACCTTGCCAGCAGCAGGATTTTATCCGGGCCGGTCCTTCACTCCGATCGGAGGGTTGGTGGAATGCAGCCTGGCAGCACCGCTGTGACCACGGTGTCCAGTGGCTACAGAGGGGAGCCTGCTGTAAAGATGGTGCAAGGTGACTTCATGCAGGGAGCCATGGTGGCGAGCAATGGGGGCCACATGCTAAGCCATGCCCACCAGTGGGTCACGTCGTTGCCTCACGCCGCAGCTGCAGCCGCGGCCGCAGTGGCAGCGGGCGAGGTGGGTTCCCCGTGGGCCCCCAACTCCCAGCCGCAGGACACGAAGAGAGGCAGGGAGGATCTCCATACGGGCACCGCGCTGCACCACAGGTCCCCACATCTGGGACCCCACCAGGCGCACCCGGGAAGTTGGGGAGGCACCTCCGCGGCGCACATCAGCATCACCGAGGGGCAGCAGCAGCAGCAGCAGCAGCAGCAGCAGCCCCTCATCTACTCTCAGCCCGGCGGGTTTACAGTCAACGGGATGCTGAGCTCGCACGTGGGACAGAGCCTCATGCACCAGGGCCTGGTGCGAGGGGAGTCCCCCGAACTGGACCACGGGAACCACCATCATCACCATCACCACCATAACCACCACACTCACCATCACCAGCACCACGGGGTGAATCACGAATCGCACTCAGACGAGGATACTCCGACGTCTGATGACTTGGAGCATTTCGCGAAACAGTTCAAGCAGCGGCGGATCAAGCTGGGTTTCACGCAGGCGGACGTGGGCTTAGCTTTGGGCACCCTGTACGGCAACGTGTTCTCCCAGACCACCATCTGCAGGTTTGAAGCACTTCAGCTGAGCTTTAAGAACATGTGCAAGCTGAAGCCTTTGTTGAACAAATGGCTTGAGGAGGCCGACTCGACCACGGGGAGCCCGACCAGTATCGATAAGATAGCCACTCAGGGCAGAAAGAGGAAAAAGCGCACGTCGATCGAGGTGAGCGTAAAAGGCGCGTTGGAGAGTCACTTCCTCAAGTGCCCCAAACCGTCCGCGCAGGAGATCAACTCTCTGGCGGACAATCTGCAGCTGGAGAAGGAGGTGGTCAGGGTCTGGTTCTGCAACCGCAGGCAGAAAGAAAAGCGCATGACGCCACCGGGACTGCCTCGGACCCCGGAGGACGCGTATTCACAGGTGGGCAGCATGGGTCCTGACACACCGTCACCCTCCATAGACTGCAAGAGGATGTACAGCGACACGTGAAAATAAATGGGAACATTTTGAATCTAAGAACGTAAGAAAATATCTGATGTTTCCGCAAATTCTAGGATAACTTTTCTTACTGATCCACAAAAATACTGTTGTCCATTGTGTATTCTCCTCAAAGCGGGAAAAAAGTCTACTTTTATGCATCCTCGGGTATTTTTCTGCACTATGAATCAGCGGCACAGAACGGCTTGTCTAGTCTGAGTAGAAAACAATTCCAAGTTGATTAAAGGCAAAGTTTGTTTAGCAAAACGTCTACTGAATGGGTAATGTCAATCTGATTCCTTGCAGACCTATTTCAGCATCTCTTTTAGGAATAAAAGTTCCCATATTGCTGCAGAGTTTGGTGTTGCGCAGGTTTGACTGGACTGCATTGTTTTTTTTATATGAAATACATTGATCTCATGCGCTTTATTTAGCTTTGTTTTTAATGAGCAATAATTTACATTCCTTCAAACGTGTTTCTGACTTTTGTGTTGTGTGGCGGTGGATTTATGTTGTGACAAAGTTTAAGAATTTACCAGTATTGTGTTTCCCTTAATAGAAAAGTCATTTTTATCAAATTAGCAAACGTTCCCTTAAGTTTATGTACAAGTTAATCTTCTGTGTATTCATGTATAATGCTTTGGACTATTTATTTTTCCCACTGTGTATATTTTCATGGAATAGACTAATTATTTAATAAATTTGACATACGGAAATAATTTTCTGAGAGGACAATCATTATTAAGGTTACTCCTGAAAGATACACACACACACAAACACACCACCATCACCACGTGTCTTTTTAACTTTTTGTAGTAAATGCTTTTTAATGGATATCTTCAAAGGCCAATTTAAAAGAGAAAACACAGCAGTAAATGAAGAAAAAGAACAACACCCTTAAAGTTATTCCACCTGAGCTTTGAGTCCAATTATCCAAATGAGGATTAATGAACTGACAGAAAAGATTAATAATCCATACCTTTTTTAGGAGGTGTTTAACATGGCAACTTGGAAGGTTCCTCTTGTGATGTGACGATACGATGACTTTCTTCATTTCAAATAATTCATCGTTTTTGTTAGCCGAATAAAATGAACTATTGGAATGTTATAAAAAGCATTTCTCAATCTCATATATAAATATTTGAATATCTATATCTATAGATATAGATAGGTGAACTGTAGCTATATATACATATAAATAACGATATGTATATATAGACAAAATGCTTTATCAAGAAATTAAGACTAAGCTTCATGCGTTCCACAAAGGTGCTATGTGAAAGCAGTTAGTTGAAGTCGAAGCAGCTTCTTTCTTCGGTTGAATGATTTAAAATAATCTGTCACTAACACTATTTCCCACTTTTAAAACTAATTTACCTCTTCTCAGAAATCTCTATTTGGAGTTCACCTCAACATTTCAGTGTGATATACGACATATTAGCCTGACCACATTCATCCTCTGGCAGTGCTACTTCAGCTTTGTGGAACGCGGCCATCCGAGGTCGGCTATCCCAGCTGGCAGTTCACCTCGCCAGCGGTTGCCAAGGTGACAGCGAGACGGAGGGACATAAGGCAGCAGATATTATGCTGCAGATGATGGGTTTGGCAGGTAGGCAGCTAGAAGCTCAGGACGCTTTGGGAAACAATCTGCGTTTCTTTTCTCTGTTTCTGATCCACACCAACATGACACACAATAATGCACACAGGAATAAACATGTACATGAGCTGATATCCCAAATGGAATACCTTTATGATGATGGAGAAAACGGAGTGGAGTTGTGTCAAATAGAAAGACAAGGAGACCAAGTGGTTTTGGTGAAAGTTGGATGGATGTCAAAGGTCTGCTGGTACAGTACCTGCCAACAAACTAGACCGAACACTGAGAAATAAACACAAACCTAGAAGTTAATGGTTTACTGTAAATGTCACACTTTTTATTGTTCTTTGAGCATTTATTTTGGGATCTCTTCCAGAAGATTAAGCTAAAAGCAAAGATATGTTTCATGGATTTCTGTCCCCTTTGGATTCATGTTTCCTAACAATGCCAATTCTGAATTAATCTCAATAACGCTGTCAAAAGACTTCTACAGACAAGCATACATGTGAAAAAGGTGTATGCCTTCATTGAACATTGGCAGGATTAGGGGAAAACTCTGGCCTTGTTGGTTATGAGTAGCAGCACCCATGAATGGGTGGTTTGAATGGGTCTTTACACGTTAGCCAATGCAGGCGTCATCAGGTCAAATTTCAATTCGTTAACACGCTGAAGGGATAAAAGTAAAGAAGAAATTCTGACGATACTTCACCAGTGTCTGCTGCGAAAAGAAAAAAAAGGGGATGCATTAGAGACAAGTGGAGCAACTTTCCCAAAAGCTTAGTCCCTTGTTGTTTTCCACGAGCTGTTATAAATCCCTGTCAAATTTGGGGAATACATTATGTTTTAAAGTTTAGAAAGCTTCAGACAAGTTGACCTCAAGAAATAATATTCACATCCATGATTGTGTTTTTAGAAAAACACTTTTGACTGACTTTTTATGTTTGTCTGCATGGGGTGACTTGAAGAACAAAGACCCACAGGATTCTGTCATGAAAAGCCATCACAGTCCACATGTTTATGACTCAGTGTCGACACAGAGGAAAACGTATACATGCTTTCAGCTTCCAGAGCAATATCACAAGGAGGACAAAATACACACACGGGGCCTCCACAGGTCACTGTAACCATGCCGACTAAATAGATCTATTCCTGCCAAGAGCTGCAAAAGCCAGGGTCCCCTAATAAAAAATGGAAGTAAAATTTAAGCTGGTAGGATTTCAGTGTGATCCCTTAAAGCTTAGCGACATAAAGATGGGAAATAAGGATGGAATTGGGGGATATAAAAGCTGTTTAAAGGGGTTTGTCATCACAAAACGCTTTGTCCTCCCTGAATATTAATGCGGGGATCTGACGGTACAAGCTGATGATGTTACAGTAACCTGGTACTCAGGCTAACACCCCTCAGTCAACAGAAACAGCTCGGCTCACATGCGTCTGTGCCAGTGCTCATGCATATAGAGCGCCACAGGAATCAGTGCGGAAAACACGGAAATGAGTCAGGTTTTTTTTTAATCCGGGTTCCCTTGTCTCAAAGCCCGAAATATATTCTCAACACAGAGTTTTTGAAGTTTTGTTCCACGACAATACATACGTCACTAAATATCTCACTGGTGAATTTTTAAGCTTTTACAGGAATTACTTGATTGATTTTCAAGCTTTAAACCCTTTGTTGCTCATACACTTTAACGTGCTCATCCAGTGTGGCCTTCAACAACGTGTCATCCGGCCCTTTATACCTGCTACTCAAGTTAAGTGCCAACTCCTCCTATGATGAGTTTTTTTCTTGCATCACTGAAACGGTATAGGAAGTAATCACCTCCTCCAATACAATATGCTAATATTATTGTTCATAATTACTCATAAAGCCTTCTTAAGGACTTTACGCAAAGCAATTATTGCAAGATGATCCCTCTCTTCATGCTTGTTGTTTGAAGATAAACCCATTCAAAGAATATTGTAATGTACAACCTATTTCACAGTGTGTTGCACATTATCTGTCGTGAATGTTTGGTGTTAATTATTCTCACATTGTGGAGATGGTTAACCACGTAAGTCTAACGCTGATTAACACACTGTGGCTTGCTCACTGGGAATGAAAGCTCATGACACATTTCACTCCTGGAGTCTGAGGCAGTGGCAAGAATGAATAAATTACCCAAAAATTATATCTTAGTTGTAATTTTGTGTTTGAATGTATTTACACAGATATTGAGGGTCCTCATCAAGTCAAAGCCAATGTTATTGATCGTGTAAGGTTTCCCCTTTGCAAATATTCTGATTTAGTGGTGAATATCCTCCACCTTCCCTCTGTCTGCTTTGTTGGTGAATAATAGAGTACCGACATCTCTTCATCAAGGAGAAATTAGAGCAAACATCTGCGGAATTATAGACAGGGAAATGAATTCTCTCACTAGCAAGCTTGTTGTGTGGCTGCCACTGAACGTGACGAGCATGCATGTGCTAGACCGGTGGAGTGGAACTCCTTTGATGGGCATGTTCAACACATGGGCGCGATGCCAATTTAGACAAGAATGCCCATGGAAATAATCATGCTAAGTGTGTGAATGTGACCGTGTATTTGTGACAATCCAACAGTTATCTTCTTTTAAATTAATTACATTTAGAAACAAAATACAAAGAATTTAGTTTCCAAATTCAAATCTGGAGGTAGACAGCCTTCTATCAGTAATATGTACAATATCCTCTTAAAACATCCTACAAAAAAGAATATTTAAAACTCTCATTGTAAAATTGACAATATCAAGGTTTCTCTAAAAAGAGATGCTGAGAATTTATATAAGTTTGAATAAAAAATATATATACATACTTCTGCAATCCATAGCATACCAATGCATAAGTGTCTAAATACGCTTCAGAACGTCACGGCCAAATGCTTTTAAGGCTCACTGCTGCCATCTCCTGGACAAAGATCTTGATGCAGAGGATACTGATATAATGACAGGAAAATATATAACAATTAAACCATCTTCACGTTTTTTGTTTTAGATTGTATTCCTTTGTTCCTTTTCTGTATATGTCAGTATCACTCGTAATGCAAGAGATAAAAATATTTAACTTAAATATTCAAATTTCTATTGTGTATAAGATTCTATAGCTTATATTGCTGTGTGACAATTCATTTTAGGTACATTGCTGTAAATATTCAGGTTTTTCTGGAGATTTTATCCCCTTAAGTCGTCTCATTGTGAATGTTCAATAAAACAATTCTACTGTGCAATTTGAAGGAAACTCATTATTGTTTATCAATCTTATATGATATCTTCTATCTGCTGTTGTGATAGAAGCCTGATTTTTGGAAAACAAACCTGATGGTGAAATGTGTAAGGTTTTTGCTGTTCGGATATTTTACCCAGAAAAGAGTAACTTGTTATGTTAAAATATCCATTAAGCAACAACGACTTGTTTGGACGGAACCAGATGCTGGAAACGGCACACGTTACAGTGGATAAAGAAACGTGTTCCACCGCACTGGTCCTTTAATTCACCGACCAGCCGCGTGTCTGCCGTCAGCAGCATCCGCAGCCGCCGCGATGGCCATCGATCCGGCCGTGAAATGTTCAAAGTAAGATATTTGGGGCAAAGCGCGACATGCGCAAGCAGAGAAAGGCGAGGAACGGGTGTGATGGCGCGACGAGAGACATCCCCGGAGCCGTTGAGGTAGGCCCGTCTGTGTCCGCTCGATGCGTAAAATGGATCGCGGTGTTGCTTTTATTCGCTTAGCGAGAAGAGCACACGCATGTTGGTCTGTGATGCCAAGCATGCATCAGAAGATCAGCACTGACTCGTCCTCCGGTGGTGGTGCAGACACACGCGCGCTCACACACACACACACACACACACACACACACACACACACACACACACATACATACACACACACACACGCGCGCGCACACACAAACGCGCTCACATGTAACGTTAAATGTTAAGACACGCTGCAGAAGAATTGGAAATGTCACAGGATGTAAGTGGTGGTTTGTCGATACAGGGACGATTGGGGCATCACACACATGCGACCCTGTTAACGTGCATCGAGGAGCCGATCGAGAACATATTCCTCTGAGGTTGATTACATCTGGATGCAGCTGCTTATCAAATGATGATATGGAATTGAAGACTCTTTACTCAAGAATCGTATTTTATTTAGAAGTTATTCTATTTTGCATTGTCACGTCAATCTCACCTATTCAAAGCTGAGAAGAGTTAAGCTCAGAGCTCAGTCAGCTGATCAGCTGTCTTGATATATAGAACTATAATTAGCATTTAGTCAAGTGTTAAAATCAAATTCTATATTCTAGTTGTGGTTTAATAGCCTTAATTATTATAATTTTTGCTCCCATATGCCTTTTTTCTCATTTTTATTTAGTTCTCTGATTTATTTCCTACTTATAATTCAATAGATGCTGAGCTTTATTGACTATTCCAAAAGAGAATGACCTGAAATTAGACTTTGTGAGGTGTGAAGTCCTGTAAAACTCCTAAACGCAAACAGTGTGAAACACACCATCCTTTTTCAAAGGGAATATGAGTACAGGCTGCTTGTTGCTATGGAACTGGTGACCTTGTTGCCATGGGAACAACCAGCTACACTATGCAGCGGCTTATAATGTGTTTGTGCAAGAATGTAGCAAAAGTCACTGGAGACTGTGTGTGAGTGGAGAGCACGTTCGTGAGGATTGGTCCTGCTAACCAGCGTGCCGCTGTGTCTGTAGGAAAAACACTTAGGGCCAACATTGCTCCTGTAGCTCAGTACAAAAAGCGGGTCCTGTTATTGTGCTTGCTGGGACACTGTTAGGTCTTTCTAGGACATTTAGAACAAAGCCTATGATATGTAGTACCACATACTATTATGACTGGTGAAGATATCTTCTGCATGGAAGCCTATCACAGCAAGATTCTAACAGGCGATTAAAAGGAATTTAATATGAGAGTTAATGACCCTGAACTCCTTTTCTTGTCTTCTAGCAAATAAGAGCCAGTCCACCTGGAAAGATCACATCTGGGACTTGAACGCCACAATGACGACCATACATCGTTCCCACTGTCCCACAATTAGGAGCAGGAGGTGGAAACCATAGCAACGAATGTGTCCTTAGGATAACTCTCTTTTTTTTAATCAAAATTGCATCAGAGTCTGATGCATCATCCAAGAATAAGCTTCTGCTCAGTGGAAGGAAGACATGCTGTTCCATGGTTTGTACTATACTGTTGTGAATATGTGTGTATTTATATTCATGTGGGAAGAATTGCATGTAGTGTTTGCTTTAGATGCTCGGCGGTGTGAATGTTTGTATATGTGCACATGTGAGTCTGAACAGCTGTTAATCATCAACCTAATGGCTGAGCGGCACATGTCTGTCCTGTGGGACTGTATCTACCATTGAGGTGGGTCTGGCTTATATAATAGGGACGTCATTCCTCTCACTGTTTGAAATTCTCAATGATCTCTGAGTAATAGATCACAGAGCAACTCCCCTAATTATCCAATGAGACTCCATGTTTACAGCAGCAGCTACAGCATTCATCTAATGTCGTCATCCATTAAAATCCGGGCATACCCACCTTGTCACACACATTCTGTTTGTTTACAGGTTGCGTTTATGCTTTATGTTCTTTTTATCTCAGATACTGCCACGGAGGACCATCTGCTGGAAGACACCTTAAAGTGCATACCACGACAATAATCAAACATGTTCATTCTTTTGGGCTGACTTCCCTAAAAATAGCCGCCATGGCTTTTTGTAATGAAAGCCTGCTGGAGGAGGGGTGCGGCTTCATGGGGCCGGACATGGTGGAAGAAGCAGCGGATAGCATCCCTTCAGAAGCTGCTACTCCCCTCATACCGGTCACTCTGCGTGTGACCCTGGCCGCCATAATGATCTTCATGATTACTATCGGTTTCCTCGGCAACGCAATCGTGTGTCTGATTGTTTACCAGAAACCTGCCATGCGTTCTGCTATCAATCTTCTCCTCGCCACCTTGGCCTTTTCCGACATCATGCTCTCCCTGCTCTGCATGCCCTTCACTGCGGTCACCGTGGCCACTGCCGACTGGAGCTTTGGAAGCGGCTTCTGCCGAGCCTCCATCATGCTGTACTGGCTGTTCGTCCTGGAGGGGGTGTCCATACTCCTCATAATCAGCGTGGACCGTTTCCTCATCATTGTGCAACGGCAGGACAAGTTGACCCCGCACCGGGCCAAGCTGCTGATCGCAGGTTCATGGGTACTGAGCCTCTGCGTGTCTCTGCCGTCGGTGGTCGGGTGGAGGACAGGCGCAGCGGGCATGGGGGCTGCCTGGGCGCCGCAGTGTGTGCTGGGTTACAGCGACTCTGTGGCAGACCGTGGCTACACGGTGCTGTTGGCCGTCGCGGTATTCTTCGTACCGTTTGCCGTCATGCTGTACTGTTACATGTGCATCCTCAACACTGTGCGCCGCAACACCCTGCGCATCCACAACCACACCAGTGAGCATTCCTGCCTGCCAGCACTCAACCAAGTCAGCAAGATGAGACTTACTGGCCTGCAGAGGCCCCCGCAGATCAAGGTGGACATGAGCTTCAAGACCCGAGCCTTCACCACCATTCTCATCCTCTTCGTCGGTTTCTCCGTGTGTTGGTTGCCGCACACGGTGGTCAGCTTGCTGGCCGTGTTTAGCCAGCGGTTTTACTACAGCTCGGTCTTCTACCCAATCAGCATAGGAGCCCTGTGGCTCAGCTACCTGAAGACGGTCTTCAACCCCGTCATCTACTGCTGGAGGATCAGGAAGTTCAGGGAGGCCTGTCAGGAGTTCATTCCCAAGAGCTGCCGACTGTGTCCCAGAGTGCCGGGAAGGAGCCGCAGGAGAGTGAGGCCGAGCAACATCTACGTGTGCAGCGAGACCCAGTCGGCTGTGTGAAACAAGGAGGGCCAGTTCGTTGATGCCCGTCCAGCAGGTGTTGACACGCACTGTTTTCAACTCTTACTTCCTCCTCATGAATAGGAATCAAAACTCAATTCAAACACATGTACTTGTCTTTGACAAAGTAATCTCAGTGAAAGAATGAACTTTCAATTTTGAAGCCAGCACCATAGTTTTGGAAATGTACTGCCAAATAATTCCATATCGTCCATTGTCAATTTAGTTCTGCATTTCATAATTAGTCTGTGATGTGTTTCATCATGGTATTCTGTTCCTTCAGACTTTAGACGAAAGAAAAACCCTGCACAGAATTAGTGTTCAGTAATGTTTTCAGAGGAAAGTCTGTAAGCATTTAACTGACTTCTAAAAAAACAACATATATGCAGCAACATGGCCCCATTGTGCGAGTTCAAACTGTCATTTAAAAACGTGTGTGTGTCAACAAAGAAGTGTGTCAGTTATTGAGCTCTGAATGTTTACATGAATGTATAATCTTTTCATAAATAAAGTAACCATTTCAATAATTAGAGTTTGTAAAAGAGATTGCATTGATAGTGCTTGGATGAAAAATACTGCTTGTACACAATAAATATATAGGTTGCTGGGTTACCAAAGGCATCTATTACCTTAGAGTGGATGTACAGTATCTCCACAGCTATTTGTGTATTCATTTTGTATCAGCTTATAATTTAAGCAATATCATGTGAAGAAAGACGCCTGCACATAAATGATAACGGTTCTTTTGCCATTGAACACCAATGCTGAATGAACGAATGAAGTGAATGCACTGTAGTGTTGAATATGTTTGGCCTTTTCATTTAAATACAGATTGTAGGTTGTATTGAAGTACCACATTAAACAGGAAGATGGTGCTGTTCATCTTTGCAAATTCAGACAGCTCAGTTTTTGCTAAATTCTCATAAACAGAGCTAAATGGGATTTTGTTTCATTTCATTCATTTAAAATAATTCCTGAACAAATTAGAGACCTTTGCATTGATTGCGAAGGACCCAGGCTCCTGAAGAGCAAAACCCCCTTTACAGTAAGACGTGGGTTGGTTTAGACATGATCTCTTAATTTTGTGAAAAGTAATTATCAGATATTCACAATTGGTGAATCACAATGTCCTAAATAGCAGATTTTCTATCACATAAGAAAAATAAAAGCAGCAAATGCTCACTATGGTATGAGAGAGGAATGAAAATTATAATAATTGGTTTTAGCTAAAAATTCCTGAAACAACTAATGGATTTACAAAGTAGATACTATATTTTTGAGCTATCACCTAATCAATCAATCAAGTCAGCTGTGGAAGACATATTAACACTTTATACTGTGTCAGCTGGTATGCTTTTAAGGTTAGGATGTTTAAGTCGCAACAATCAAGGAATGCATCTTCCTAAATGTTAAAATCCAATAACGTGACACACTTACATGCACTTATACATTAAATCATGTGCCAACACGGGACAGCCAACATAATACCACTTCATTTAGATCACATGTTTGCTTCTATATCACATTACTGTCTTAATGTAATCAGTTAAGTTCAACAACTCATTGGGACTTTATATGTTGTGACATGAGACAGACTGATCTGTAGTTTCCCACAACAGGGACGTGGTTGGATAAAAACTCTGTATGTTGGTTTTCATTCACCACAGCGTAGTTACGTTTATTTACAGTTGTAAAAACAATTTCAGACATCAACTTGAGAGGATGTTAAAAGATAAATACTCCCTGTGTCACATTTTCTTATATTTTTTGTGTTCATTTCGTGAGGCAATCTCTTTTTTTCTCGTTTTTTACAGCATAGTAGGTCAGCCAGCTTGATTTAGTTTGGTTGTTTATTTTCAATTGTGTGAAACACATTTATGCAGTTTATTCTATTGATACAGGTGAACCTGTAAGAAACACATTTTTAAACCATTCAAACAGAACATCATTAATAAAGAATGGTTTCCGTTAATTACAAACTACATAGTATTTGTAAATTCAAAGGGATACATGCTAACATGCTCAATGCTAAATGCTAAAATGCTCACATTTGTTCACCTATTTCTTCTACTTTATATTTCTACTCCACTTCATATCAAAGGTACATGTCATACATTTGTTTTTACTATATATGCCTGTCAGCTTTAGAGTTAGCAGATCACAGTCGTTCAACCCCTTCCTGTCCAGTAAAAAAAACATGAATCTGAATTTTTGTTCTCAAGAACTTATCCTACTTCTTAACCTAAAAAACTTAGGGCTTATGAAATTAAGCCTCAGCTGGAAAATGCATTGAGACACCTAGTTCTCTTATGATAGCATTGGTACAATCAATATCGATTTCATAAAATATGATACATTGCTGTACAATGCGATTTACTGTATGCAGCAGTAATAGGAATTACATTGTACTTCTGTAACTACTCAAGGGCAAATGTTAAATGCTTTAAGTGCATTTTGCTGGTAATACTTATGAAAGTATTCTTACAAAACAACTATGGAGATAATTATTGCCAAATTACCCTAATTACATACCTCCTAACTTTCTGTTACCTTGGAAAAATCAATTGTTCGGAATATGACAAGGATCTCTGTTTGCGGTTATATTTGGCTGCTTATGATTGACCAAATTGACATCCATTCATATTCTCAAATCCAAATGTTTTAGAACACTGTTCTTGATAAATAATGGCCAACATCACCTCTTCCTCTTAATGTAGCCTACATATATTTATTTATATATGATCGTAGACTCATGTTGTATGACCTGCTCAATAAAGTTGGTGAAAAAAATAGGCCGTGTTGTTATGGCGCGCTGCATGTTGGGAAAATACTCGCATCCAATATGGCGACCTCCACGGAGCGAGATGGAAAAGCACTCTGTAGCTCGGCTGTGGATCTATTACTGGACCCCGAGCTGTTGTCCCACGACTTCCTACAGCTGATCCTACGGGAGGTGAGTTGTTGTTCTCAGGGACACGGTGCGCGAGCGTCAGCTCGTTTCACCCGCAATCCGCTGCCTAATGGTTGTAATTTAAAGAAAAGGTTAAGCTAACAATCTCGTTTCGGTCTGAATCAGAAACATGTGAGCACCACAGAGTGTGAAAGTCGGGACCGGCTCACGGAGCTCTACCTGCGGCACGTCATCCCGCTGCCGCAGAGGACGCTACCGGACAGCCGCTGGGGAAAGCGGATGGAGGCGATCCGAGGGAAGCGCGCCGCGGCCGGTCACACGTCCCTCAGGTACCGCTCGCCTCAACGGAGGCTTTCGAGATGCGCGTTACTGCGGTTTCACAGGCAGCTTGTTAGGATACCATTAGAAACTCTCACCAAACCAACTTGATACGTCTCTGATGAGGTATTCCCACTATATGCGCCATGATACTCAAAGGGAAACCACAACACGTGTGTGTCAACTTCAATTTAACTCATTAAAACATCAATAACTATGACCCAGTAATATTTTGAAAATGCGCCACTATGGCTTTTGATACTGCAGTATGTTTTATGCTTTTGTACTCCTACTCAAGTACAGTTTTGAATGCAGGATTCTTACTTGTAGTCAGGGATTTCTGCCCTCTATTACTCAAGTTAAATATGGGAGTACTCCTTCAATTGCTGAAGCTGGTTCCAGGTGCTCTGTTATGTCAACACGTACATTGCTCTATAGCTACCCAGCACCCCATAACTGGTTGGTAAAAAATCTAAAAACTCCTTTTATCAGTACACAGTATAACTTGTTGATACCATGTGAATAATAATCTATAAACTGTTGTCAAGTTAAAGCTGTTTATTTTATGCATCACTCATTTTAGGGTTGGGTGATTATTGAGAAGGTATCCCAATATGTTTTGACAATATACTTCTATATCCGTTCACTCAATATTGCAGGATTTTCAGTTAGTGCTTTCAAAAAATATTTACAAAATGAGACTCGGAACATGACCAAAGATGTGGTTGAGAAGTTTCCACCATTTAACGACCCAAATAGTGAAGAATGTGATCTGTAATTCTCTATTGTTCTTTTTCAGTTCCAGGAACGACCACAATAGGAAAAGGCCTCAGGTTGTGTTTGATGGCAGTTCCTCACACTCTGGCCCACTAAAAGTAAAAAAAACGGAAGGAACCGGCTTGTCGGTGGGAACCACTGACAGGTTAAAACCTCCTCCTGCTGCGAACACGTCTAGCCCCATCTGCAAGCTGTCTGGAAACACGCCGTCCTCGTCCATTCATTGCAGCGCTGACACAGCAAACCTCCAACAGGAAGCAAACCCCTCGGTAGGAACCTTTTTTGTTCTCTCTCCTCAGTTATGCATTACGTGTGAATTTACCTCGTGAGTCAAGGAAATGGTGCAACAATTATCATCATTGTTACCAAGACTTTTCCGATACACTTGATTCTTTGAAATACAAAAATATTGAAAATATAACTACCAATACCGTCGATGAAGATGAAAACGTAGGCATAAAGAGGCATAATGACATCCAGCAAAAAGCAGGACATGCTATTATTAAACGTATATGTTAAATTAAATGTTCTTTCAGTTACAAATGATTGACAACAGAGATCAAATCAAGTGGTTTGAACAAACAAAAAATTCTGAGTTCATAATATAAAATATGTAATAAACCATACATATTGTAATGCTTAATAATGACTACCACATAACATTTGACCACTTTTAAAAATATCTTATGTTTCACCTTCCATCCCTTCAGGGTGCAATGACGTCTCCAGAGGTGAAGAAGAAGATCCAGCATGTGACGTGGCCCTGACCTCCAACCTCTACACACACACAGACCCGATTGCAGCACAGACCCTGAAGGACAGACTTCCCTTCACACTGAACGTTGTAGCTCAGTATCTGTGCTCTCCCCGTCACCGTTATCCAACGAATGATATCCCAAGAGGGATGAAACCCCTTGAACCTGCGTGTCCACCTCACCGCTCTCTTTCTGCCACAAGCTGATCGGATGGTTCCCCCGAGGTTTTTGCTTTTCAAGTAACAAGCTTCCTTGTAGATTTCCATAACCTCAAGTGCCCTTACCATCATTGATCAGCAACTCTCCTCGTGTCCCACACAAAGACCTCCTCGAGGACAAGTAACCCGACTTTTCTTTTCCTAAATGGAAACAGTGGATGTTGAAATGTTTCTGTTGTGTTCATTGGCCCCCAAGCCCTGATTTGCAAAGGCCAATGGGAACTTCCTGTCTAGTTTTTGTTTGAAGTGTGGTAAGTGGTTGTACCGTGACAGGAATAGATGGACAAACATTAACACAAATGCTATAGACGCTCATAGGAAGGAAAAATAGTTTGTGTTTGAAGTGGTGGTGGTAGTCTTTTTATTTCTTTTCTTCTGAACTGAACTCCTTTCTGCTGATGTTTGGACGTAGCCGTTTAGGGTTTTTAAAAATGAGTCTATCTTTGTGTTGTGCTTCATTTTTTTTCAAGCTGTATACCAATACACTGTTAAATAGGCATTTTGACACAGGAAGAAAGCTACTTTTATTAGGTACTGGTACTTGAACACTGATAATAATTCATACAAACGAGGAATTCTGAATTGTGTATAGATTGACATTGTTGTTGTTTCTTTCTTTGAAACCAACGAGGACGGACTTCATCAAAAAGATTTACAACGCATTTTCGATCCATTGGGAAATCTTGTGTCATGTTTGTACAGATGCTTTTTAAAATAAATATCTCACTACAATATCTTACTTTTGTTAAATTTTACAAACAGATGTATGGTCTATGTGTGATATGCTGTAAGGATGTTTAAACAGAATTTGTAGAAAGAAGTAATAAATCTAAATACTTCTTAACGGTGTTCTTTTTTGCATCATTAGGTAAAGAAATCCATAATTAAAGAGCTTATTGGTATTCAAGTGCTCTGAGCAAAAACAATTCTTCTGCAACTCACTGCAACTGGCTGCAAGAGGCTCAAGCTTAGCTGCAGCTAAGCTAAGCAGGATGCTTGGCTATAAACACCCTTTTACCTCCATTATTGAAATGCTGATATCCAGCTACAGCCTCAAATCCCAGGACTCCTCACTCTGTAGTCCCAAGACTCGTAAAGGCTGCTAGTGACAATGCTGCTGAGTCATCTATCCACAATTCTGTTTAGAGGGTGTGTTATGTGATCAGCTAACCGATAACATGACTACACACAGCTGCATCATGCAACCTTGTTGCAGTGTGTTTATAGTGTAACATTTTCTTTTTTACTTCTGCCGAATTTATGGAGACTCCCCCCAACGCCACCGTCTTAAAGATGTCTTCAACCCACCAATCTGCACTACCTTCTGTATAAAATAGATTTACATGCTTCTGTTCAAAAGATATATACAGTTCATGTCAAAAGTTTGGACACACAACTCTCATAATGAGAAACTGGGTCCAAAATGTTGACTGGTACTGGTAAATATTTTCACCCTTTTGTTGTACAAAATATTCTGAATTCAATTTATGTAATATCATGCAGCATTGGTTGGCAATTAAAACAGTGAAGACACTTGATGAATGTATTTAATTGGTAATACAAGCACCTCATTCACAAAATCTACTAATTATGACATCACGCTTCTCTGTGCGCAAAGCAACAATTATTACACTACAAAGTGGGTAGTCTACACTAAATATTTCAAAAGGCTTCATACAGTCTTTACATTAATGTTATTTTAGTAGTGGTAACTTTTTCTTAGAGATTTCTTTTTCTTTGAATATATTAAAATGCATATAATACTGTTAGTAGTTTTTATTGGCATTCAACAATATACATTCATATTAATGCTATGTTGTAAAGATGCTATGCTCTGTGTTAGAAGAATTTATTGCATCTTTGTCATTTCTCTAGTGTAACGTAATCCTCCAATCAGATGTGTCCGCTGTCCTTCCGACTGAATTAGATGTCCTTGCCGCACTCCGGGCAGAGGATATCATCCCGTTCAGTGAGGAAGCCACGGCCAACCAGGGACACGGAGCACTTCTTGCAGTTGAAGCAGTCATTGTGCCACTGGCGCTCCTCAAAGGAAATGTACTTGCTGCCTCCAAGGCCTGAAAATGCAGCAGAAGTCCAAGTTAAAACAACTGGGAGAATGTATAAAGCACAGAATTTAATTCCACATCACCCAATGCTAACAGCATAGAAAGTAGTCGAAGTTTTCTTTACCGCTAATGGGGGTGGTGCAGGCGGCACACTTCTTGGCATAAAGGTTGCAGAAGCAGTTGAGACAGTAGGCGAAGTCATCTCTGGAGGTAAACCTCTGGCCAGACAGCTGCAGCTTGCAGCTAGTGCACAGGAAGCAGTCCTTGTGCCAGGGCTGGTCACGGTAGGTCACCCCACCAGTGGTGATGGGCTAATAAGAAGGAACAGGAATGTCACATGGCCCCATTTCAGGCTGCCTTTTTGGTCTTTTAGTGAAGACGGGGAATAATTGTATGCTGCCAGGTTCCAGGTGGGTGTCCTACCTTCTTGCAGTGCACACACTGCATGGCAAACTGCTTCTCGTAGCAGGGCACACAGAAGTTGCTGTTGTCCTTCGGGATAAAGCTCTTGGTGCCAATAGGCTGCTGACATCTCTTGCAGGTGAAACATGTCTCGTGCCAGCTGTTCCCCTTATGCTCCATCTTCCTGGAGCCTTCACAGACATACAACAATGCAGAGTTAATGGAGTTAAATTGCTAAGACAGCAAAGAAGAACTGCATGTGGGCTTTTGAGTCAAGAATAAAGTCATTAAAAAAACTGAGTTAAACTACCAACTCAATAAAAAGAATGTTTTTATTTGATTCATTAACAACAATTAACAACTTGAGGATATATTTACTTGGTGCCCTGAGCAACTGCTTTGCACTCTTTCCCTAAGATAATTACACGATTAATTTAGCATATAATGACACAATTTGCAGCAATCATTTGTAAACCATTCTCCCAGTTTTCAATATGAAACATTGGATTGTCCTATGTTGCTCAACTTAAATATGCTGCTGGCTTTGTAGTTTTCTACCTGGCATGATGGTTTTCTTGCATTCATGGCACTTGGAGGAATACTCATTGGAGTAGCACTCAGTGCAGAGGAGCTTTTCATCCTTGGTTGAGAAGGGCTTGTCCACAAGAGAACGCTTGCACTGGAAGCACATGAAGCACTCCTCATGCCAGTGACGGTCCTTGTAAGACAGATCCTACAAGAACATCAGATGAATGGTTAGAGCTGAGCCGACTTGGGTGAAAAATGGTGTTCAATACTGAAATGCATAGAAAGAGCCCATTAGGATCATATGCTCAATGGATTTCTTCGGTAGATCTTACCCTGGTGTTACATCCTATCGGCTTCTTGCACTCCTCACAGGTGTTGGAGTACAGGCTCTCATAGCATTTCACACAATAGGGATTTTCCTCTCTCAGAACATACTTCTTCCCAAAAAGGGACTCTTTGCAGTAGTGGCAGTCGTATCGCTCAGTCATTTTTACAAAGAGTCTCTAACCTAGAAGAGGGAAACACAAAGAGATGCAGAAAGTGAGAGGAGAGAGAGTATTTGGTCGGAGGAATGTGACATTATGCACACAGCGGTTGGCAGATAAGGGAAGACTCCAGTATTCCAATTCATTTAAAAAACGAAACAGCTTCATCTGGACAATTTTCCGCTGCCTATGATCTAAATAATATGAAGCTTCTGAGACAGTTTTGTCTTTTTCCTACATAGTTCGAAACATGTTTCTACTGACACTGAGTAGACCACCACTTTTCAGAGATTATTAATTCCAGGCAATACATGTTTTCAGTACCAAGATCCTTGTCCTGACAGCATTTTTCCCGATGTTGCATTTCGCTCCCTTTCATCTCTCTCTCTCTCTCCCATCTCTCAGCGGTCCTTCATTATGTTCTGTGCGTCAGAACTCGAAGGTGACAGATGAGAAGGACATAAATAACTTCTATCAGTCCTGCTTAGCGACAGTCAACTTTACCCCCATTGCATACCTACTCTCACCATGCCGCTGTACACTGACCCATCCATCGCCTCTGGGCCAGCTGTCAGCACCATATCACTGTATCTCTTGTCATCGTGCATGTGTGCGAGTGTGTCTCTATAAGTGGGTTTGAATGGCACTAGTAATAATGGCTACTCACAATCTGCAGCTGTTTGTGGTCTGCCTGTTAAGCCTTCTGGTTATCCCCCCTGTGCCTAAATACTCTTACTCTCTCTGGACCAACAATAGTATAGTCAATATATATATATATATATATAAAATGTGTGGGCATCTTTACAAGGTGTGAGAAAAGGTTATATGAGAGGATTTGAAATTAGCCTGAATATAGTGTTTATTAACACTCACACTCACACTGTACTATTCATTTGACTAAAAGCTTTGATCCTACATAGAGGCTAATAAAAAACATGGAAAACTCTAAATTCATGTCCGTCCTGACCACTCTTTCATCATTTTCTGGTTTTCTTGGTTTGCTTGAATTCCTGTTCTTAATTCACCTCTACTCCGGCAGTTCTTCCCTTTATCTGTCGGTTTTATTGTGCTCGCACAGTCAGAGTTTCTTCCCCTTATATTTCCGATCATTGTGTGTTCCCTCCTCTGTGCTCCAACATGAAGATCTGTGCTTGACTTGTTGGAGATAGCTTCTTTTATGCGTCTGAAGTTGAGGGATACAATCCGTTGGTCCATAAGTTATTCCCCCTCCTCCCACATTTCCCTTATTTTCTATTGCCCCAACCATGACTCACCTAGCTTATGTAAGGATTTATTCGACTCCTAAAAATAAAAAAGGATAATCTCAACCGCCACAAATAAAACCTCCAGCTTCTCAGCAGCTGTTTCCCAGCTCCAGGGGTCTCTTTGATGCTGCCCATCCGGGAGTCCCTTAGACCAAATCGCTTGATAGCAAACAAAGCGAGGGCCACTTGTAGGGCAAGTGGTTGACCTGGTGCTCCCTGATTTATTCCCCTCAAGCAACTCTTAATGCATTTACTTACAAAAACGTTTTTGCAAGGAATCTATTTTTTAGTAAAGCTGAAAAAGCTGAAAAACTATAAATATACATATATATCTATATCTATATAGAGAGAGAGATATATAGATATATGTGTATATATATGCTTTTTGCAGTTTAAGAAAACCTAATGTCTACAGCTCATTAGAATTCCAATTGAAACCACTTCTACATCCTGTTTACACTGATGCCTACTCTTTCAAAGAAACATTTTGGTGGCATTCCTCCTCGTTGATTAAATAAATCTTAATAACCACCGGGAAGAGCAAAATGTAATATAATCGAATGCAGCTCTTAATTGAAGAATGTTCAAAAGAAACCCTGAAGTAAATTAAATACAAATTAAATTGACTGTGTAATGACAAGCCCTCTTCGCTAATACAGTTTTGCTGAAGGGAAAAGAGGACAGACAGTTGGAAATGAACAGGGGTCAATAGGGGTTGTGCATTTCTTTTGGAGACAGATGATTTAATGAAAGAGGAGGTCCGGCTGTCTATGAGACGGACAGTAAGGGCAGATAGATGGGGTGATGCAGGAGGGGGTTAAATAGTGCAGGTACTGTATAGGTGGAAAGAGGGAGGACATGAGCAGGTGGACAGCAGGATGCCAGAGCACAGGGAGTGGCTGTGTCCTGGGGGATGGAAGACATAGTGAATGAAGACCAACGAAAGGATGGATGCATAGTGGAAAGGTGGAGGGGTGGATGGATGCATAGTGGAGCAGCTGAACAGAGTTGGGTCTTACCTTCCTGTTTGAGGAGTGTTTGCCTGTGCGGAGTCTGGGCAGACTGAGAGAGGAGGCTCCGTTTGAGGCGTAGTTACTCCTGATTGCATTACTCCACCCATCGAGGGCTAATTGAAAACCAGGGAGGGGCGAATGGTGGAGGGATGGAGGGGGAGGGGTGGCAGGGAATCTTTTTCGAGATGGTCTATAAATACAGCGACGCTTCACAGCGATGACCCCGGGGCCCCCTTTCACTCGCTCATTGAGCCACCAGCGAGGACGTGTGGCCTTTTAAGGTCACTCAGTTGTTCACTTGCTCACATACATTTCCCTAAGTCTGTCTAATATTTGTGTTTCTCCTCATAACGCCCTTATCATACCGTCCCTCTAAATCAAACGTCCTTGACTGCTGTTCTCTCTACGTTAGACAGAAATCTGCTGTTATCAATATCATAATATTGCGCGTCCACACACACATGCACGCTGTTTCATAATGATATAATCTTCCAATGGCCATTTGATGAAAAAGATGCCAAGGGTCAAACGTCAAAGACTGTTGTCCTGTGAGATTTGTCCTGACTCAAATGTCTCATCTGTCTTTACCTCCCTCTACTTCTTCTCACAGGGGAATAAGCATTCACCTCCAACCCGTCGGGTACAGTATCCAGGCCTGGTAACGACAGACACCCGCATGGTTTCTAAGAAAATTATTTGAACCACGCACACTAGTACACCACCCTGCATCCACCCTCCCAGTTCTGTCTTTCCTCCTCCCAACTCTGTCATTCTCTCTATTTGTATTGCTTTCCCTGTCTCTTTCTCTTTTACCTGCATTTGTCTTTCTCTCTCTCTCTCTGTCTCTCTCTCTGTTTCCCTGTCTCAAGCAGGTCTTCCTGACCCCTTGATCCCTGCACACTCTCTAGTGAGAAAATGCGTCACTAGTTTCAAGTGCTCTATTTTTGGGGCTTTGCTGAGTGTGTGTGTGTGTTGCGTCCAGTTGAATGCATGTATTTAAGTTCATGTGTTGTACGGCTGGTCCACCACATTGGCCCAGGCCGAACTATCTCAATGTGTTGTATTGAAAGGGAAATCCTTTACAGACATTTTGTGCGGCTCCCATAGGATGAAGCTTATTGAATTAGGTGATCCCCAGACTGGTTCCTATTTCTGAATGAATGGATGGTCAGAGACATCATGAGGTCACAGTTTTCATTTCACACATAATGGGATTATGACCAAAATCCTACACAACTAATGGTACTCCTATCAGTATCAGCAGTACTTTGTGTTTAGCACCAATAAGCGGCTACGGTAATGAACATGGTGTTATAAATAATAAAGATCTGTATCCTAGCATGCTGATATTAGCACATGGCTCAAATCAGCCTCACAGGCTTGTTATCATGGGTGTAAACTCTTAGCTGTTGCAGTGAGTACGGCTTTGATCAATTTGTTCTTGTTTTTTCTGTTAAACATGTTGTTTTAGGAACTTTTCAATTCTTGAATGTAGATATTAGCTTGTTAATGCTGTCATGTCAAAAACAAACTTGATCTAATCCTGTGGGGAAATTTGCAATGGATGCCTTGGTAAATTGGTTTGAAAGAGGCAGAATGTACAAACAGGGACCTTTGACATTCTGACTAGTTGGTGAAATTGAAGTCCGATGACAGTTTGTTAAGACAAAAGAGGGTGTTGTGCTAGGTAAGCAGAAAATATTGGGAATAGATTCCATTACTGCCCAACAAATATGGCACTTTTTCATTCCTTCATCTTATGTACTTGAAAAGAGGAAACAATACAGAGATTCCCCACCACAATAAATCATATATGTCTAACTAATTTAACAGTATTTGACCGGGCATGCAAAATAAATCCAATCATTTTAGTTAACTTAAGTTCAGGCACGTGGTCTTATTAATACCACAAGGGCCAATCTGCTTTACGGCCAACTGAAGTATTGCCCAAGACTGCATGCGTATGCCCTCAGTCGTCGGGCCCTAGCCCTCAGCCTTTGCTTCTTGCTTGTATGTGGCTGGTGCACGGCCGTTCCTCCCCCACTCGGCTCTGGGTGGAAGCCTACAACTCAACCCCTGAGGCCAGGGGATAAAGGTGCAGCTGTTTAGGCAATGCAAGGCTATCGTGATGCTAAAGCCTGGTGCTTACTTCAGCTGCAAATTCAGCCATGTGGAAAGGTCAAGTGAGGCCAACCACATCACCACTTGTGAACCGTTAATCATTTATGCCACAGCAACCAATTGAACTGGAATTCCGCTGGGTCACCCAAGATCCAATATGATCCTCTGCAGAAACTTCACTTCACTGCCTGTCAAACTGGTGAAAATGGATCCCAACAAATGACTTTAAAGAACGTGCATCGTCCCTACGAAGGTCTGAAATGGGCAATTAGCGCTGATGAAGAGGGACAGAATAATTTGGGGGTAAAATTATACGCATCACAACCAAACTGGTGACTACCAGATTGGATTTTATGTTGATGATCCACAAATAATTTATTGAAACGAATACCTTACCTAAATATTAAAACTACTACTGAAAATACTGTTTTTGGCCTTCATGCTGACTATTTGATGGGCATGGCCACTACATTTACAACATCTACTGTGTCGACATACCATAGATTCTGTAACTATTCTCGTATAACATAATGCATACAACTAGCACATAGTTTGCTTAACACCAAGACTTGAATAGGGGGCAACATCTAGTCAGGCCTGTATTAGCATCTTTCAAGCTCTTGCATTTACTCTTTTAATTGTGTTTTTAAACTTGTGTGAAAAACCCATGTTTCTGTTTTTAAAGGGTTTGTTCCTGTTCCTAGAACTACCTCTGCACATACTGCAGGCCCATAATTAGTTTTGCTCATGTTGTAGGCCCTTTTACCACAATATGGTACTTTGTTTATTTGGTCTGGTACATTTAGGAATAATGCTTTCTTCTGTCCGAGGCAGAGTACCAGTTCTGCCTTAAAGAAGACATTCTGTTCACTAACAAGCTGAATTAATTAAATACCTTTCGGAGAAACCTCGTAGTCTGTGTTCCTAGAAGGATTTCTGAGATTTCGGTAAGGGAATAGAAATGTCTGGTTGATGGTTTCGTCAATGTTACAGTAAGGTACCAATGTATGTTTTTTAGATACAATTTAGCCTCACTTGGCTCAGGTGGTTTTAACTTGCTCCAATAATTTATTTATCCAATAATTTTAATCTTTTTGCAATTTGTAGAAAGAGTTTTTTTCTTGGACAGGCCAATTTACAACATGTGTGATATGTCATATCTGCTAGAGGAAAAAAGTATGCAGGATTTACCCACAATCTCCCATCACAAAATATCATTAAATATGATTATAGTATTCAGAATTATTCCAAAACTATTAATAATAATCCCTCCACAAAGGATTAGAAGAATAAAGAATTCAGAGCTATTGCATGAATTTATCCTGCAGAGGTGGTTTGACCTGGGGCCCCGTGGTTCACTGTGCATCTAGACAGACAAGTGGGTCACTTTTCATGATATCCTGTATCTGAAAATGGATCATTTGAAACTGAAATATAATTATTTTCCAAATAATTGCAATCAAGACTGATTGGTTGGGGGTTTTGTCTGGAGAGGATTTAAATGGGGAGAGAACAGCTAATTCTGCACAGTACATTTGCACTTTTCTCACCGCTAGTTTGTTTTCTTTGTTCCCTGACGTTCAAATTCATGACGATGATTAAAAGCCTCCTGTGCCCGTTTTCACTCTTCTTCTTCGCTCTGTTCCAAAGTAGTGATGTGCGTCTATATATGACACAGCAATTCTTCAATCATTAAGCCTGGTGTTGTGTTCACAGACCGCTAATACCCAGAAGGGGTTAGGGGGATGCTTCAACCCCACTAGTCACCAGACACTTTATTTTAGATGCAATTTAGATGTTTTGTCTTTGCTCCTTTTGCTTTTTATGTGTATAAAACAATGCAAAGAATGCAGAATTACTAATTAAGGGGATTTATTGATCAGTGTCATTTTTTATGTTAAAACACTTAGGGGCTTGTCGTGGACCGGTGTGCAGAGGAGTTTTTTGTATTTTGTTCCTTTATTGAGGGTTGATTACCATCATCTCTTTTGTCAATGCTCAATCTGATGTCCAGACCATCTCAAGTAGTTCCAGTAAGGATTCCCAGTCTTAATAACTTAATAGGTCCCTCCTTGTGGTTTTTCTCGTGCTCCAGTCTCATCTGACATCTCTTATCCAGACAACAACTGGACCCCTCAGTCTCAGGCTGCATTCATCGTACTAATTCTGTCTGTTGCAAAGCAAGGGCAGCTGTCATGGAGGCACTGTGGCAGCTAGAACAAAGACACATTTTCCAGAAATCAGATCCAAAAGCTCCGGGTGCCTGTGGAGTGTGGGGCCTGGTGCTGTGGCAGCTGGGGACTAACTGTGCCCAACAGCCCTCGATTTGTAATTCTGCTGTCTTTTATTAGAACCTACTCTGAAACCACGGCCTGTACGTTTGGTTTATTTTCCCAAAAAGTCGATTGAAATAACATTATTTCAGGGAGATATGTACCTCGAAGTAGCCATTCGTACATATTCTTCACTGCAAGAAATCATCAGTATTTACATCAAGGAGACAAGTATATCCCAAATTTTGCATTTTTTTTCTTTTAGGTAATAAGCTTGTGTTTATTCAGTATAATACATGTCCTTTAAGTCCCTTTCTTTTGCTGAATGAGGTAACACATGGTGTTATAGCCCAGCTCAAAGGCCACAACAAATAGAGGAAACCACGCTACAGGAATTACCCAGAAAAGTTTTTTATTCACCAAAGTAATTTAATGGAAGGAATATAACAAATCGGTTTAACAATTGTGGCTGGCAAAACATAATGCCGGGTTAACTAAACAAACAAAACACAGCAAAGAAAACCACCATTGTGCTGCGAACCAGTAGAAAAAAAGCAGTCACATTACATGTCATTTAGCAGATGCTTTTTTTTATCCAAAGCGACTTACATTGCATTGTAACCCATGCGCTTCATTTTCCCTGGGGAGCATTTAGGGTTGGGTGTCTTGCTCAGGGACACATCGATATGGCACGTGCAGCAGCAGGATTCAAAACCACCAACCTTGCAGCTCCCAGCGCATCACACTACTCCATGCGCCATGCAATATGGAGACAGTGGCCAGCTGCCTCTGATCTGCCTCTGCTTCACTCCACCAGGAACAAAACACAGAGACATCTACACATGGTAAATGGACAGCGCTTTTCTTGTCTTCTGACCACTCAAAGAACTTTGACACGACATTATTCACCCACTCATACACTGATGACAGGACCTACCATACACAGCAACACCTGCCCATCAGTAACTAACATTCACACACTGTAGTCGCAGCTAGAGGAGCAATGCTGGGGTTAAGTGTCTTGCCCAAGGACGCATCAACATGCAGGTTAGCTGGGCCTGGGATCAAACCACAAACCCTCTGATTGGAAGACAGCCACGCTCCCCACTCACCCACAGTCACATGGTAATTGTCAAGTGTGAAGGGAGTCCAAAAGAGAAATCCCAAAACACAACTGCCATTAGAGGGTATCCACATAAGTGCGTCTAAAGAGACCAAAATCCTATTGTTCCTCTTTAAAAAATAGAAACCTGAACTCTATACATTGAAATAACAGTGTTTTGATAGACTTTATTGGCTTTAGCTCGGTGTAATCAAAAACGGATGAGAATATATTAAAAACAACTTGTAAGATTGAATCAGTTAATTCCATCACATCTCTGGCAGCTTTGCATTTGCAAATTACAGCCTTGTGGCCTCTGAAGAACAGCTTCCACACTGTACAGGACTGTACTGTCTGGGGATGGCATGCAGCATAATGAAGTCGCAACAAGAATGCAGGCAACGCCAAATTTTATCACACACATTCTTTGTCATTTCACTTGGCTTGGAAGAGGCCTACCACAGAATAGCATGCATCATTTTGGAGCCACTGGCTCATCACGTACATCATCACTTCCGATCAGGTGGCCTTAGAGAAGGACGCCAAAATAAACATCCAGTTTCATCAGCGTTGTAACTATAGCTCTGCTCAGCTCTCAGCGTCTCTCAGTGGGGTGGCTTGGTGCGGCTGGTGAAAATATGAGGGGCGTGGATCTGATATAGAAGACATCCTGGTCATAGCAGTGACAGATAAAGTGTTGACAAGTGTTATTCGGCCTTGATTAATGAGTTAAGCTCTCCCTGGGCTTAAAAGAGGAAGGCAAATCATTCTAATCATTTTTCACTACGTCAATGTAGATTTGTTGTAGTTGTAGAAATCGAACGATGAAGTCTTACTTCTTACACCAGCCTCGCTGTTCTGTGTTAAAAAACAATATTTATTTAACTTTGCTTGTAATTCTTTCTCTAATTTCTTTATAATCATAATGACTGTGGGGAAGTTGAGTGAAAAATTCAACAACATATGCATGTTAGGTGAAGTACACAAATGATCACGGAGATTTCCTGTCAGCCATGCTCTGCCCTCTTGTGATGGCAGAGCATATTCTCTGTTTTCATTTCACTTTTCATCTATGATTGATTTAGGATCAACGTCTTACTCGCGGATCAAATGATTGTTTTTCCTCAGGTCTGTCATTTTTTTTTTAGAATGGCAGAACTTCAAGTTACAATAGAAACCTCAACGTTCCTCTCCGCTGTAGGAAGGTCGTTTAGACACGTGGAGGCGCTGTGGAACAAGAAACACGTGAGTAAAGTTGCATTACCAGACATAATGGAACCGTTAAACAGATCAATATCTCGAAAGGTGTAAGTGGAAATGTGTCTATGAAAGACATAAATTCAGACTGAATTGACCTCTGTGTAGTAGGCGAGCTGGCTGTTACACGCTGTAGCTGCTGTGCAACTTGTGGCGTAGGGGATGTGATGTAAGCATGGGTTTAACCAGTGTGTACGGTAACTTACTGTGTATGTTGTCATAAACAGTTTGAAATGAGTCAATAATAACCCAAAGACGTTTTTGTAAAACTTTTTCCACGGGTTTAACTTTAATCTTAAATGACCTTTTATCTATCTATGTATTTGTTTGGATGGATAGAGCACGATACCTTGAGAGCTTACTAAAATGTGTCATTTCTTATCAAACAAACATGATTAGAAAACTGTGTGTACACACACTTAGACACAAAAGGCAGCCAAAACCCCACACTGGCTGCATTGTCTAACTTCTAGTTGTTTCTCACATTCTCTCATTTGCGGATTTTAATATGGAAGTTTAAGGAGGGTTTGATCAATTACAATATTTTACTACAGCAAAAACAAGTTAATTACTAAATTGACTAGATCTGACTAAAAACTGCATTTCAGCTTTTTATTTTTGTAATTCTCACTGAAAATAACGCCAGCATTGGTAAAGATCACATCTACTTAGCAGTAAGCTATAATAATAACTAGTTCATTTGTACATCTCGCTTTCCTATATTGATTGAAAAAAATACTATTTAATGTATCTCTAATTCCTTTTAGGAATTAGGAATTTATTCAAAATTCAAAATGAGATCTATTCAGTTTAAAAAAAATACATGTAGTGCCACTGATAAAAAATAGCGTGATCCAAATTTGTCATTGTCATCAGGAAGAGGCGCCATGGCCCCCAGAGTTTGTCCCTATTCCTCTGGCGTTATCCTGTACCAGTCCCGGCGTTGGTGACGTCACCAACTGAACCGGCAATCAAGATGACCAAAGAAAGCCTGAACACACCGGAAAAAAACACTTTCAAAATGATAGTTTTTCTTTAAGAGACTTTTGTGGTACTGATATGTATTCCTACCACTATTGCTGAAAATATCTAGATGATTTCCTTAGTCATTCACTTGTAACATCCGGTTCTACTATATGACACCAACTCAGTATAAAAAGTATCTAACATCATATGAACTCAAATGGTGATGGAAAACAGAAAAGTCTATACAGTCTATAGCAATATAACAGGAAAGGGGTTTTCTGTATAATGAGTACTTTTACCTTTGATACGTAAGTACTTTTCCTGATAATTATGATAATAAAATCGACAAAACCACTTAAATTTTTGTAAAGGATCTGAGCACTTCTATCGCTCAATAGCCACTGGTCTGCTTCCCAAATAAGAGCCTTACGTTGAAATCTCCCAGCGGAAGTGGATCACACATCCGGTCCAGCTTGACACCAGTGATTGAGGTGGAGGCAGTCAGCCTGCCACAGAAAAACAAACGCGGAGAGGTCGAGCAGCACACCGTCAGCCTGTTTTAAAAGATACATTAATAGTGTGACCCGGGGATATGTGGAAACAGACCTCCATTGCGACGTCTTAACGCGGGCTCAGTTAGTGTTTGTTTCTCCTTCCGGCGGAGCGCGTCCCGTCTGCCCGTTCTCTCCGGAGGGAGCACTAAGGTAAGCCTGCCACCGCAGCGCAACTGTGGTGCAAGTTGGACGGGCTACTTTGTCCACTCAAGCGCCATTTAAACGTCTCTTGGTGTTTGTTTTTTCTTCATTAAAATAAAAATGACTAAACATTCATTAAAGTTGGGACAAAGCTACGGTTGACTGCGCTCACTTTGTGGACGTGACGCTGTGTCTTTGTCTTTGATGAGGTTCTAGCAGACGTCGTCCGGGCTCGTTGCGGTTACACGACACTGGATGACGTTTTATCTGTGTTTTATTTGCGAGGATAACAAAGTTTTAATTCACGCACTCAACCTTTTGGAATATTTCATCGTGCCACTTCTTAAAAGGCCCATAAGGGCAGACTGCCGCCGCAGGCTCCGGTTCCCCGGGACGTCGGTTTTGTCCGACTTAAATTCTACGTCTGTGTTCTGCGTTGACTTTGTGTTCAAAGCACCGGCGGACATTCGTCCGTCGGCGGGCAGCGTGGCGGCGTGCCGCCGGAGCTTGTTGTTGAAACACGCGGTGGCGTGCACAAGGAACCACATTTGCCATAACGCCGTAGATTGGCTGTGCCACACGCGGAGCCTGTCCGTGTTTCCAGTGGCTCTCCACGGTAACTACACCACGGATCCTTCCCCGATCCCGACACACGGTGGGGTTGCATTCTCTCGCTTCCTTGTCCGGAGCAGTTGCTCCCTAATAATCCGCAAGAAATCATCTCTCTATCTTTCCAAAAGTCTAAATGAATAGTGTGTTTCCGCGCGTCTTGAGGCGTCCGTGTGGAGATTCAGCGCGTCTTTCTGGTCTGAGGTAACGCACCCTGATGGCACACCTATTCTGCAGACACACCCTCTGTGTGGGGCGGTTACGGAGAGATATGGACGAGTTTCGGGCACGTTGAAGAGAATTGTAATAATGCACGGCCAATCCTTTGTTATAACTTCCTATCTTGAATCGCAAGTTCATAGGTTTAAGGGATGTGGTTTGTAAATGCCTTGCACATTTCCAACATTTTTGGTCAGTCGAATGAGTCCCCGGATGCAGCTCCCCAAACTTTACTGTTTTATGCTATTTTCATTTTCACAATTAAGTTTTTTTTATATAAAAGCTGTAGTTATTTGGGGATTTATTTATTTTGTCTGTGCACATTTTTAGCCATACTGATTTGGAACAAGGACAGCAAAGCTGGACAAATAAGTTAAACAAGACAATTCTGTAATATGTGAAAAAAGGCATAAGCCATATACATTTCTTTACCACCAACTAGGTATATCCTTCTACTCAAAACATATTTTTCAAGAGTTCAATGTGGCCCTTCAAGTCTTGACTGAGCCTTTAAACATTTACCTGATACTGCTTGCATTGAAAGCCGTGGTAGTCAAATACAGGTGAAAGCACAAATCATTTCCCCATTTCTTGGAATAAGATTAAACAGGAAAAGAGATTTTAAAACGGATCAACAGTCATCGAGAGACATTTCTTTCATTCTTTGAATAGTACAAATGCTTTAAATAGCATGTCTGTCATTCTGCATCTTCACCTTGCAGGTTCAGCTTGTTGGAAATCCCCTTAGTGTGCGCTTCCTTCATTAGTTGTTGCAGATTGTCAGGTTGTTGTAAATTAAATATCCTGCGGCTTCGGACTGTTGTTTGGACAAATTAAATATTGACTCTGGCTTAACAAGTTTGTTATCTTTTTTATTTGTTTTTAACCAAACATTTCCTGCCATTTCTCATGCAAATATGCAAAAACAATTGGCTGGTTAATTGACAATTTCTAAAAAACTCTGTAGTTGCTGCACTCTGCTGTGTTAATGATTAATGTCATTCCCAGACTGATACAAAGAACTATGAGGTCAGGTGTTTTCGCTTGACTTTCTTATTTACACCTTGCTGGGATATTTTCAGTGGTTTTACTGGTGAATAGCGCAACAAATTCCAGGGAAAAAAATGTAGTCTTGTTATATTTCCCAATTCTCCCCAAGATAAGGGTCAATCGGACTGAATCACGGAGTGACAAGCTTGTGATGTGAAAACATGAGGTGGTGGTTTGGTCATAGTTGGTCATGCAGATTTATGGGAGCCTTATCTACTCATTATGATGTTTGGTCAGATCAGATTTAAAGGAGGCCGCCTATGAATTGGGAAATTCATGGAATCATGTCTACGTGTATATGGACGTGTGTGTGTTTGGTCACTTGTTGGTGGAAGCATGAACATTTTAAAACGCACATTGACTTCTATTCAACAATCCTACTTACACCGTATAATTGTTTAATACAAGGCAATGTGCGTACATACTTGCCTCTGCAATGGCTTTTGTCGCTTTGCAGTTGATTTCTATTCTGTATAATGTGTTGACTTCCATGACAACCACTTAACACACAAATATGTAATTTAAATCCCATCTTAACAAATGGGATAATGAGCCCGATCCTCTTTCTTCTCTATATGTGATTGCACATTTATGAGCTGGGACTAATTTCTCTGCTTGTCTCCTTCGCTCATATGCTTAATGGGCCGCAAATATCCTGGCCCGGATGTCATGTGGTGCCTACGCAGTTTCTTTTTTGCCTTTAGTTCGGTGTGAAATTTTGGGTGGAACGGGAAAAATACACTAAGTTTTTTTTAATTTCTTTTAATGTGGAGTGTCTTTTTTTGACTGAACCAGCATATGATATACCATGAGTATTAAATGTGACACAAGGGAGCATAATAATACATGGGTTAATCTATGTATTACATGTTAAAGATGAATTCTTTAATAGGTTATGTATTGAAATGATTTGTTTTTTTCTTTAGTGTTCACGCTGTGAGAGTTTTAACTTCATTGTTTTTTTGTTTTCTAACATTTTCTTTCTAATTCTCAATGGAGTTGGAAATTTAATTTTAAATGCACATTCCAAACAAAATCACACAACTTTTTATATTAATGTCTGTATTGATGCCAAATAGTTCAGTTCCATTGTTACGTCTTGCGAGTGAGCCTCTCTCCCGTCCTTCATGAATCTCTTGTGCTGCAGGGAATAGAGATCTAAATGTGTTATTTTGGCTTAATAGAAATGGATGTTGACTGCCCTGAGGAAATCCTAATCTCTCTGAGACGGAATTAATAAGTGAAAGCACAGATGGGTGTTCCTCATGAAGCGCATCATGTTGGTAGTGAGATAAAGGTCACTCCATTGTCATTGTAATCATCTGCAATCTGGGGAATGGGAGCCATTAAACTGACAGCACATACATGTATGACAAAATAGTGCCTTTCTATTACCCCATGACTACGAAGGATCAAGAGGATTTGTGCTAGTATTACAATGAGATGGCAGGTTTTTGTGTGTATTTATATATTCCTGGTATTCTTTAGAGTACCCTACCACACCACACCAATGTTCCAATGTGTTAATTGTAATGATTTTTTTTGGCCCGCATGGTAATGTTGGCTGACCACCATTTCAGTCCAAACAGCTTGTGTTCCCAAGTGCATGAATGACAGTGACTTTGGTAATCCGATGTCAGATATTCACAGTGGAGGACAAAACCTAGACATTCATGTTTCCTATAGTGACGTATTCTTTGGTAGTACTTTAACTTCTCTATCCAATGGACACAATGATGCTTTATGTTTTTCACGCCTTTTGTTTGCTTTGAGGTTATTATTTTTTTTGCTTATCAGCAGTTTTGTGTTTCAGTGCTCTCTCTCTCCTGAGTGCTTTCTTTTGTTCCTTGAGTACCGTGTCCTCCTCCCATCTTCATCTCCATCATCACCTCTCTCATGTCCTCTGCCACCCGGCTTGAGTTCCTAATTCAATCCCAACCACTGAACTAACAGCCTTGGCTCCGGTGTCCTTGTGTCTCCACTGGGCACCGGCCCTAATCCTCCTCTGCGACGCTGAGGGGACCATGAAGGGAAGGAGCGGGGGGTCAGGGAGAGGATGAGGGTGGAAGGGAGTAAAGCCCTTTGTAGTAGTGGTGCAGTATCTCAGCCTTACACTCTTCTGCTCCACAAAGTCCCAGCCGTGGACTTAGTGATCGGCAGATGGTGCATGTAGACGCGCCAGAACCGCTTAAAAGGAGCAATGGTGAAGGAAACGCCAGATGAGGCAGTATCGTGCGGGATTATGAACTATATGGTGTCAGGATCTTTCCTGATCAATGATTGGATTGGACTGATTTTGAGGTTAGGATTGGATTCTTGAAAAGCTTTCTATTCTGCGCCTTCATTTGCATCGTGTGACTCGTGCAAAGAGTTCCTCTATTGTTTAGAGTTGGTTCTATTGTGTCGTTTTCAGCGGAGGCCCTTCATGCTCTAATTGATTTAATTAAGCAGACCCCCCCTTTGGCACAGACCGGCTGCATGCGGACAAACACCGGGTTATCTCACGCAGCGCACAAGCCTCATCTGCAGTTCATAGAAACGATCCACAATCAGAGTTCTGCCCGCGCAACGTTCTCCCCTCTAAGGTTCAGTCTAATTAACAGTGCCTCAACATTCCCGTGGATGCCTTTTTACTACTATCAGCCTTTGCTGGGCAGAACCATATACAGAAGGTGCTAGTGTTCTCTCAGTTATGGTCATTCACATTAGTCCAAGTGGCATGTGTGCACCCCCCCCCGCAGCAGGATTTGCCAGAGCAGCGGCTGGAATATTGTTTCTGTCACATGTTGCAATGACTAACATTTCTGGCAGCCAAAGATATTCGCTGTATCTTGTTAAAGCTCATGTTGACAACTTTTGAATGCTGCGTGGTTAATAAGCAGTGAGCAAATGAACAATTAGCAGGGTGATTAGTTGCCTCGATCAAAGCAATATTGGTGTTTGCATCGCATTCCATTCAGGGCGCAACGTCTTATTTCGATGTGTCAAGACAGACACCCTCTTTATCTTCAGCTGCTCATTTGCTTTTCCAACTGCAGCCACAGGCCAAAACACAAGAAATACAAGAAAAATCCTAATTCCTGGGGTTGCTTTATGTTGTTTGCAGAGCACATGTGTCGTTTCCGATAATGTTCTGCTACAACATTGTAAACACAACAGAATGTGCTGCAGTAATTTTTTGGGGGGGAATTTACAGATTTTAGGGAAATGATTCTGAAGAGGTCCAATGGTTTAAGATTAGTTATGAGAACAGTTATGAGATTGTATCAATGGGAAGGACGCCTCTGCAGACATCCAGCTGCAAACTGTTGGATTTAAAATAATGCCTGATCTCACCTTAATCTGCCACGGGGTGATAAATTAGCCTTTAACTCTGTGAAAACTGGCCAACAGTTCTGCGTCTTCTACAAAGCTGGAGCGTTACGATGTTTAGCCTCTAATTAAGCAATGAACAAGAGGCAATGGCCAAAAGTGATTTAAGCTAAGAATAAATGAATCTGAAAGCTGACAACCGATGGTGTGTAAGTTATTCAGAAATATCAGCAGTGTTTCCCCTACCATTATAACAGCCCCCCTTAAAAAGTGCACTTTGAAGTCGTTTCTTTTCCACTTACGGCAGTTCCACATGACATTAATATGTCACGAATATGTCCGTCTGGCACTCTCTGCAGCTCCAGTAAACCATGGGGAAACACTGATCCGCAGGCGTAACTGCGTATGACCAAGTTTGGTCTCATGCAAAAACCCAGCCCTCATCGCTCCGAAAGACGTCACTCTGACACAGTTGAGGATTTAACATTGGGTCAGCCAGCTGAAAAGTCTTAACAGTGGCTCCGAGTGCATGTGCACGGGGTACATTACCATTGAGATTATAAGAACAAAAGAGGCTGTGATTGTCACGGTGATGAAATCCCGTCTCATGGCATTCTAAAACTGTCTTTTGTTGCCTGATGAGCCCTGAAGTCGTACATTTAATACTAATTACCACTGTTTGCTGTTTTCGGTCCGATCTGCCGCTAAAGGAGGAGTAGCACGTTTGCCATCTTAATCTGCAGCTGTAGTGATTTTACAAAGAAGTTCCCAGATGAGTGGCTTCTTAAATTTGGATGAGTGTCTGTTACCTGACGTGTCCCACATTCTGGATCCACAGAATGAATCCGTATTTTTATTCTTCACATTTCTTCAATGATTTGCTTTCTATGATTCCTGCTGGGTTTTGCCTCATCTCGTGTGGCTTGTAACACATTTTCACACCATGAGGACTACGTTGTATGCCCTTGGCCTGATAATCAGGTTACTATATTCTGGTAGCTGAAATAGTTGTATTTGCCTTGTAAAGTCTTCTATAGGCACATATCACACCTTTAGTGTGGTGTCTGAAATGGCCACAGGAGCTGTACATGCAGATTGCTAAACAACAAGCAAAAGTCACGTGACACTGGCTAATCATCACCAGCAATTCGGTGTTCAATAAGTCTGCGTGAGGACAGAAAAAATGCTTCATTTTAATATTTGATATCTTTTAAATAATTTAAGGCGGATTATCACCAGTTCATGTATTTTTGAACAAGGCGACTATAAAAATACGATGTCTTTATTTGTTTGTCCTAAAATCCGCTTCCACTGCGTGCTTGGGAGTTGATTCAGTTGCTGAATGGAGCAATATGATAGGCTTTCTCCTCTAATCCATTCTGTGCCCTTTCTCTCACACACTCTCCCCCATTCTCACACACACACATGGCTACACCCGTTGGAAATCCTGCTTTATTTATAAGATGTATGGCTCAGAGTGCCACAGGGTTCTCCTGAGAATTCAAGACTGCACACAAACAGTATTTGGCCTGTGGAGTCTCGTTTTACACACACACACACACCCTGCTGCAGGACATTTATTTACCTCATCTGCTGTTTTAGCTTGGCAGAACCACAGTTATTTGACTGTGACCTCGCTCGTCCTCGGCAGGGCTCCACCACTGTTTCTGAAACGGATAACATTTTGGTCCACTTCTCCAAATCAATCATGCCGTCTTTTTAAATTTGCACCCAGGAAAAAGATGAACATGTACAGAAAGCTGAGCAACTCATTCACTCAGCTGGTTGTTTCCTATAACTTTTCTCCTACTGTCTTCTTCAGAGCGAAGCCCGTCCTGCCAGTGGAGGCACACAGCAATACTATGCAGTGGCTTTTTTGCATCCAAAGGCACTATGGTGTACATTCCACATGGAAACGAGAGACGTAGCTTCCACAGATGCCGTTTCTGTTTCCAACGTACCGTTGTGGTCTTTGTGCCTCTTGACATCAACATGCGCTTATGTAACAGGGACAAATAAACACGTGGGATGAAGAGCAGGATATTGGTAACGGCTCTCATGCTCCTCAGCAAGAGTTCACACACGTGTCTGGGAAAACCTGGATAAATTTAGACAGTCGTGGAAAATACGAGTCACTCTGGGGAAATTAATGCCATGCTAAAATGTCCCAGAAAATGTTTTTCTTCCCAGCAAGTATTAGAATAATTCTCATCATCTCCCATTTGCTGAAAACCAGACTTTTGGTAAAAATTTGGTCACTGTTTTGTAACTCAGAGAAACTGCTTTTAGACTTCTCCATGTAAAGAAAAAACATGTAGTGAGCCATGAGGAAACAATAGCCTCCTCTGCAATGTTCTATTCCATCTATTTTCATTGGTGTTAGTCTGGAGACCTTTTTGCAAGAACTTCTGGACAAACCTTCAAAAGGTGTGAAAAGGAACTTCTTGTAAATAAAGTGCGTGCCAGACCTCAGTGGAGATTAAAACAGAAAGTTATCACCTTCTGTAGGAAATGATTTACAAGTTTCAATTTGTATGCTCTACTTTAAGAGCGCTTGTGGCACGTACCGTTGACGTGTTCACCGTGGCTGTCCACAGTGAATAAATGTGAGTAAATGATCCACATCTGCACTCCGATGCTGGCGGTTTTACGGCGTTCAACAGGTCCGCATATCAACAGTCTCTCTGCGTTGCTCACGCTACATCAGCCGGTTCTCTGTTGGGAACCTTAGCCCGATCAAAGAGAATAATTCAGGTCCCTAGCCGAGGGAGGAGACGGATGGAGCAGGAGGCACAAAGAGAAGGTAAGCTCAAGCTGGGGTCGAGTCAACAGTGGTTTGTGATACAGAGAATGGGGTTAAGAAAGTTTCTGAGGACCCTTTTCTGCTCGAGCAAACCTCATTTTTCTACCGAGAGTAGGCCGTTTTTAAATGAGTTTGCAGCAACTTTATTTCCCTGTACGGCGCACGCTCATCACCATGTGAAGCATATTGTGAATTAACTCAAAGTTGCAAATTGTAGATGCGGCGTGTTTAATTCCCCTCCCACGTTGCCTCATTAAGAGGCAAAAACCTCTTCCTGCCATTGATCGCTTGACGGGATCCTCACAGATGCCCCATTATGTACATGATGACCTGCACGAGAGGGAAGCGTTAGATATTATATATGATATGCTGATCAGATACTAGTGCTCGATCACATACTGATGGTCGAGGGCAACCCCTCGTCAGCGAGGCCTTACACGTCGCCGTCAGTAAAACTGATGCAACAAATAGTGTTTAGAGCTGGTAGTCAGAAATGTTTGCCTAAGATTTGTCGTTGAAGGAATGCTACACCTCAAGAGGAGTGCCGTGCAAATTCCCCGTGTTGGGATGACCTCTAAGAAGGACCTGCTTTTGACATTCATGACAAGCCGCTTGTGACTAGCATCTCCACAAAGTTTTGCGGTCTTTTTAATACTTACAAAAAAAATTGTATATATTCAACAAAATGATCCAAACTGAGGATTCTGCATTATCCAAAGAAGCTGGAGCATCGTCTCAGAGGAGACATTTGAGTCTGTTTACTGGTTGGCAGCAGAAGCAACACTTTCTTCCGGTGAAATGTTGTGGAATGGGATAATAAGTAAAAGCTACAATCAGAGTCTTATATATATTTTCAGCTCAACAAACTTGTTCCCCTGACTCTGACCAGTGATCCATCCATGAAAAGCATCCAGCATGGTTATACTCTGGCCATTTGATCCGTCTCATTTGTAGCAAGTCTCTCCCGTTACTGTAGTGTCCCTCTCATATTGCTCAATTGACGTTATTGATCACATTGTGTAAGAGAAGCTGTAAGCAGGGCCCGTTTAGCTGGGGGATTTTTGTTTAATTGGTTCCACCAGCTTGTTCATATTCCTAATGTGGCTCAGAGCGAGAGCATCTCTTTTCCTCTGCTTGCAGACCTTTTCTTTCTCCTTCTTGCTAAATTCACGCCGTGCTTCAGGTGAAAGTGATGAACAACCCTGGCAGCCAACTGTTGTTTTGCTCCATATTTTGACAGGAAGTGGGTTTTTTCAAAGCGGAGTCTGTTTACTCTGCGGGTTCTCAGAGAGAAGGGTCTTGGAGACATTACTTTATGACTAGGGTTAAAAACGTAAATACAAATGGTAGTAGTACATTGTAGTGTGGTAGTTCATTGGAAGAACTCACTGTAGCTTAAAGCCCCTCCAACATCTCTGTTGTTTGACCTGGAAGTGATCCGTTCACACACAAACACTTTCTCACAATTCAAGCACAAATGCATCATCACCCCGGGTTCTTCTCTGCCTCCTCCTGTCGAGGGAACACCGGCAGCATTGTACATCAAAGCTTTGTTCCCTACATTTGCCCTGCTGTGCTTGCCTTTCTGTTGTTGTGCCAGGGCTCACGCATACCAGACTGTTGCATGCACTCTTAGAAATACACACACTCACTTCTGGACGAAAGCTACAATAAGGGATAAAAAGGATGTCGCTGGTAATTGCTGGTGTAAAAAGGCACACTGTGCTAATGGAGGAACATGGCGGTGTACAGAGGATTGTGTTCTAAACCTTGCATCGAACAAGCTGCCCCAGAGGAGATGCCTCATGTGTTTAGAGTGCAGTGAGGTGTGCGACGTGCACAGTTGTGAGAGAAGGTAGTGTGGTCGTCCAGGAGGAGAGAAAACGGCCCACAAGTTTGATAACGGCTATTTGTGGCAGAAGAGGAAAGTAAACCAAGAACTGCATTGCAGTAGAGTCAGCGTTGTTCATAGTCTCAGTGCCATTAATATGATGAAATGACACGATGCACCACATTGTGCCACAAAGGAGCAGATACAAATTAAAACAGAATAGTCAAATGTGGTCAAAATAGCATAGTTATAACAGCAAATAGGCTACATAAAACACCTTATTAAAAGTGATATCACCATCAAACAAATTAGTTGACACTCTATTTAGATCTAGTTCTATCTATTTTAGTGGGGGAAGAGGAAAACGGTTGTTTAACCATCAACATTTGGCTGCAGAGCCTTTTTGTTGACAATTAAAGTGGATCTTTTGGAAATAAATATCAAAAAGAGTGACGGGTCACAAGTCCCCTTCTTTTGAGGAATGCCCTTGTCAGTAAAAACGGGACCACACATTGGTCATTGTCACGGAGACTTACTCAACAATGTTGGCTTCACCCAGGAGAGGAGGGCTGAAGCAATGACAGAAAATAGAAGTGACGTGTGAAAAGTGGCTTGTAAAGAAAGGAAGGGGGAGGGGGGTCTTTCTGTCATCAACCCTTTAGGCAGGTTTAAGATTCAAAGCATTTGTCTCAGGAAGTGTGTGAAAGAAACACTGCAGCTTCTGTGGTCAACATGGGTGAACTAGTTACGCTGCTTCTTTCCGTTACTTGTATACACATTAAATGGCCTGCGCCACACTTGATTCATTCGTATGACGCATGCGCTGCTCACACAGGCCGTCTGACCCGGGTGTGGTCGAGTAAAATGGCGCCTGAAACTAACCATCCTTTTTCTTTATAATCTCCTCAATTCATTATATGGTGTACATAAACTGTCAGGATGTAGAGATCCATCAATGATTTTTTTCTTTTTTAATCTAGGGTGATGTTGCTTTCTTCGTTTGACCCAAAGTGATTGACATCAAGGAATAACGGCACATTGTCTGAATATCTGTTAGATATTTTTTGCTTGAAACCCAGACTTGGGTTGGCTGTGTTTCACTTTCAAAGTTATTAGACCCTGCTTTGGCTGAGCAAAACTCTGCAGCGGGGGAGCGGCTTATCACTGAATTGAGAAAATCTGGTCCACCTTAAAGGTCAGTCTGCCTCAATCGCCTGGGCCACGAAACACTCCCTGGTGCGAGGCCTGCGAGGGTCAATTTGGGCATGTTGGGCTGCCATACAAAAATAATTGCAATAAGTTCTTGATCGTGTTCAACAATTTAACAAAAATGTCTAATTGCATTACACCAGATGGGAGAATACATGAAGAGCATTCTGCCAGCATCTGCCAGCACATCTGACCAGTTATTTAAATGTAGTGGGTGGATTTTCATACTTAATATAATGGACACATCCCGGCTTTTTAGTTTTAAAGTTTGGTCTCCAGCTCTTATTATGAAATAGCTTTTAAAACTCTTGTTTTGTTGGCGTTCAGAGATCATCAATGAAGGGATACCCATGCACAGTGAGAGTCAACATTCTGATACAGCTTGTAGCTCTTGAGAAGCAGTGTCCCCCGTGGAGGCAACGCCATCTGTGTGCTGAACGTTGGGAACCAGCTCACAAGACCCATGAGAACTATCTGGTGCCGAAGCAACAAGAATTTAACCGAACGTAAACTCGATTCTTAAAATGAACCGTTTTGATATGACTGAGCACCTTAAATGGCAAAGCACTGCTGCTCACTTGCACGGCAATGACGACTTTCACATTTAGTAATTGCTGGTTTAAATGTCTTTGCTGCTGTGAACCTCTGTCGTCGTCATCATCATCATCATCATCATTTAGAGCTGGACTTTTTAGGGGGTTTATTTCCACCCCGAGTCGAGCTTACTTCCTGCTCATCGGGTGTGGTGGTGGTCGCTCTATCTGTGTGGTCTAAGTGGACCATCTCCTCACTGCTATTTTCAGCCGACACAGCGAAGCCCTCTTGGGGCTGGGAGTTGTATTTGAGATATCCTTTCATGTTTAGAAAAATAAAAAATGATGGCATCTATACTTGTATGGAACCCATTTCTCTCGAGAAGCTGAAGAAGAGCAACCGCTAACCTCTGCTGATGTTCTATGCATGTGGCACGCCCTCAGTTTAGGGCCAGTTACTGGATGACTGGGGGGGATAATACAGGTTTATGAGTGACAGACGGAGAGCGTGTTACAGTCTGTTTCACAACATGGCTGTCGGGATGTTTTTGTTCCTTTTGTTCGTAGCACAAAGTATTTGATCGGAAGCAGACAAACATTTGGAAAACATCGGAATTCTGCACAGTTTGGACTTTGTTGACACGAGCAAATCAAATCTCCGGTCTGAGACCATCAAGCCTCTTTAAATCCCAGAGCCGTGTCCACAGAAGCTTCAGACCTCCAAGTGCTCGACACTGATTGTGAGTAGGGAGTAAAGCAGTCCTCCCTTCTGTGAGAAGCAACTACTGCAAGGGAAGGGGGGGGTCGACATGATCACCAATCGGTGGAATTCTCTCAGTCTTTGACCTGAATGCCAAACTCCAAAAGCTCTGCCAGATGTTTTTCTTTTAACATACCCTGCTTTTTTTCATAATCCTCTTTAAATTCCCCTTTTTGTGTGGTGTTGAAAGAGCCTACGACAACCCACAGCCCCCCCCACACACACCCCCCTCAGTGAAGAGAGTTGTGAAGTGTTGCTGAATCCCGGCTCAGCAGTCTGTCGCTCATCTTTCCTCTTTTGACTCTGGTGAGGAATGGGGGGGTCGTGAGGGGAACGAGCTCAAGCTTTCCTCTTTTAAAGCTTATTTCCTCATTCTTATGCGTTCTGTTTTGTGGGCGTTTCTATGCTTTCTAACAGAGGGTGTCATGGAAGTTAGTAGCTCCAATGTATCATGAAATGTTTTGTGGTTTCACCCCCCAGTCGAGTGACCGCATGCTTTGAAACAACGCTGTGGATTTCATTGGTAAGTCGGGAACAACGGTACCGCTGCCTTTCCGACATACAGTGAGTGCCCACAGCAGGGGGGGGGGGGGGGGGGGGGTCGTGGTTTGGAGTGGCATTTGCCTCACTATCTGTTGAGCAAGGTTGCCAAGGAAACTGAAGAAATTGGTAGCACGGGTGAGGAAAGGCCAAGTACTCGTGCTAGGATGAGAGCATATCACGTGTTATTCAGCCATTTTATATGAGTGGAAAGAATTGATGCTGAGCTAAGAGTGATTGTAAAAAAGGTTTCACACTAGCTTTCTAGGGCGCTCTTTATGAAAAACATCAACTCAAAATGTAACTGGGACAAAGTACACTCATCTGTGACAACGTTTGATATACACAAGTTATTTAAGTGCAAGAAGGGATCATACGATTGGCTTGAACTTAGGCTACAACCACAATACATGGTTTCCATTTCAAACAGTTTACATTAAGTGTCGACACTGATCCGAAGTTTCGGAGGACAAAGAACTGTTGGAAGGTTTGGAAAGTCCTTCCCAGTGTGGAGAGACCGAACTGACGCAGTGGAGCAGCACTATCGGCCCTGCAAAGGGGACGTCCGAGGTCACGGTTTGCCGCTTTTCAGCAGCGCAGTATACACGAAACGGCAGGCATACCTTTTCTTATCGATGCTTATTTAGTTCTGCACAAGTATTCTGAAGTTCACAAAGAGACTGATAAACGAGAGCATAAGTGCTCTTTTGTGCGAAAGGGACCTTCAGCTACGAGGTGACAACAGACGACGAGGAAACCGAGGGGGGACGAGTGAGCAACAGGTTCTGACACCATTTATCGAACCATAATGTAGTAAATGTGTCAATTTAAAAAGTGAATTCAATGTTTTTGTGGCAGCCTTCTATCGAAGTTTAGAAGGAATAGCAAAAAAAAACAATGCTAGCGTCCCATTTGGAGTATATAGAGGAAGATTGTGGAGGAAAATAAAGTATTGTGCACAAACTTTTAAATGAAAAAGTACTGTATTTTTATTTTCTTTAAGTCTACTTCCTCTATTTACTTTGTAAATGAGGTAAAATCCTTGTGTCGACATGAATCCTTTGCGTTTGCTGGTTTGAATCTCCTGGCTTGGGCAGCGGCAAACGTTGGCAAACAAACTGGTTGGTACTCAACTACATTCCTAACGAAGGTTGGTGCAGTTCCTCAGACCCACCCATGGAATTTTCAGCTTGCATGCGATTTCAGCATTTAGGGTTTAGTTGGATATTTTGGGATAGTGAAAAGATAAGGCAGGATTAAAAAAATAATGAAAAGATTTGCCCCAATGTTGTAGAATCATCCGCCATTCACAGCTCCATCTTCTGCCCACAAAAAAACAATTTCAACCAATTTATACTTTTTTTCCCCATAAACATAACGTATATTGTTATATTTTTGTATTATATATAAATGTCTATTTGACCACGGTGTTCCTGTCAGTGAAGTGGATTGGCAACGAGCTAATAGTGGCCAATTTATTATCCTGTTTTTGTTTGTTTTGAAGCTCTGTAACTACTTTCCATACATTAAGTGTTTTTCATAACATGACGTCTTGTAATTATGATAATCATAAATAATCCATCATAAAAAGAAGAACATTTAACACACAATTCACCCAAGTGTGGCCACATTCTGCAGTAAGTCACCAGAATTTCCCCCATGTGGGTGTATGTGTGTAACACTGATGATACAAGATGACATCACCACAACTGTTACATAAATAACTTATCTGTCAGATGACCTCATCTTCATAACTTGTGGTTTGACTGTTAAAAAGTCACGTGTGACATCACCAACCCGTCAACAAAGGCAGAAATTTTACACAACTGGCCTTTCTGGTCTTCTTTGTGTTTTCCATATCTCAAATGTAGTGACGGGTAGATTGTGTCATCGGTAAAAAGGCGATAGAAGGAAGGAAAGGTAATAGCTGGTCTAATCCATGGCTGCAGCCCGAGGCCAATAGAGGCCGCAGCATGTTCACACACCTGTCTTTTAGAAAAGGTTACGTCACCGTCCTTCATCTCGCCATAAATCTGCCACTCCCCCCCCCCCGCTAGTCAAAGTTGTTACTGAAATGGGAAGTTGAGTAACTTTATCTTACAGTGACCTATAACATAAACGCTCCCCGTTGCACAACTCCCTCCCTTCCCTCCCCCTGCAGTCCCGGACCGCGAAGGAATCCAGTTTGACGGCTTAGTGACGGCAAGCAGAGGCACATTCGCAACTGCAGCCCCGTCCTGTGCAAGCTGTTGCACATCAACTTTTTAGAGTTTTTTTTTTTTTTGTAGTTTTGCACAAGCTGCCTTTTTGGTTGCACAAATGTATTCAGCGAAGGCCGTGCTTTCTCTGGCGTAGATTGACAATTAAATTGAATATCGGGGGTTGAACAAACAGCCCGTGCTTCATAGTGATCCCATTTGCTTTTTTTAAAATTCAAGCCTGCACAGATATCCATCTAATGCAATCTTCAATATGGTCTAATTTGTGCAGCTGCACCTCTCAACACGCTTTATCTTTGCTCTGCCCTCTCATTTACAGAATAAAAATGTAAATAGCGGCGTGCGTTAGGGGATCGTCGATGCCCCCGCTTGGTGAACCTGTTTGTTCTCCTTGTGCCTGGTCTGTTGGAAGAGTGCACCTGCATTCCCTCTGTTCTTCCATTCAACTTTGTTTGACTCGAGAGGGGTTTTGATTTGGAAACGCAATAGTACACATGGCTTAACCTCGGCGCCATCACTATACGGCTGGATATGTAAATTCAGTCATTTTGGGCTCGTGAAAGGTGTTTCTGCCATAAATCCCAGCGTTCCTCAATTGCTACTGACTGTGACTATTCATTGTGTTCTTTTGAATTGTCTCTTCAGAGCGAGCCTCTTTTCATCTGCATCTCTACTTCCTTCTTCATTGCAGTGATCTTGTTCACGTGGCGGCGGGCTAAATATAAACCGGATGTCTCGGATTGTTCTCACACTCCGAGAAGCCAATTATCACAAATGATTTTCCCATAATTGGAATAACTTTCCTGATCCCTTCATGAATTTTCTGGAATACGTAATTTGCCCATTAGGGTTCTTAACAATGATCCTTAATGTAAAGGTAGTTCAGCAAATCTACGTCCAATCAACTCAGCCAAGACCTTGTGGAAATGGAGCATGTTGTTGCTCACTGTGTCCCAAAAACAAATAGGTGTGTGTGTGTGAGAGAGAGCGAGTTACCCCCGTGGCTCACCCCAGTACTCGTCTCCTCCACAGGAAGACTCCATGAAAGATGACGGAGGAGGTGATTGTTGTAGCCAAGTGGGACTACACGGCCCAGCAGGACCAGGAACTTGACATCCGCAAAAATGAGCGTCTCCACCTCCTGGACGACACAAAGACCTGGTGGCGCGTCCGCAACGCCGGCAACCAGACGGGGTACGTGCCGTCGAACTACGTGGAGCGCAAGAACAGCCTGAAGAAAGGCTCCTTGGTGAAGAACATCAAAGACACACTGGGTAAGAAGACTTCATGTTCACTCTGCTTGCAAATGAACCTGTGGGTTTAACTTGAATATGAGTAGAAATGGGAAAACGCCATGTACCTCCTTTGCTTTCTGCAGGAGATAAAATGGGGTCTTAAAGAATGGTGTGCGTGTGTGTATCTCCGCTGGGAGCTGTCATTGTGCACTCTGGAGACCCCGTTGAGTTGGCCGCTGCGCTCAGCATGACTGGAATACATTAGACTGTGTGTGTAGCCATGGCTGCCCACGTGAGAGACCGTCTGCATAAAGTATCAGTGGATGTAGGGTTTACTTCTACTTTTATGGAATTGAGAAAAACAGAATAATCCACAAATAAAACAAGATCAGGATGTAATACAGACATTTGTTTTAAAAGTTCAAAGCAAGGTTTGCTTGTTTTGAATAATCTCACCTCTCGGCCCTCAGCCTTGGCTTTTAAAACATCTCAATCATGAAATTGGTTTGATTCACTAAGACTGATCGTAATACAAAAGGTCTCATGTGCAATCACTTCATTTAGTGAATTGGGAGGTGGAGGCACACCGTGATGGCAGTTGGGCCACCGAATCCTTTCATCCCCACGAGAGCACAGGTAGCCCTGACCCGATGAGACGTGTCACTGTCAGACGTCTGCTAAACGCAGCCGTGTGTTGTGTATATAGGTCGAGTAAAGAGAGGTGAAATCAAGTGAAAAATGATCAGCGCAGAAACCGCCTCAGTGTTGACATTCCTAGCATCAGGGAAGGGGGGGTGAAGATGCAGGAGAAAATAGAAACATGTGGCATAAATTCTAACAAGACAGAATGTTCAAGATGTTCAGTGGTAATAAAGATAGTAACTTGATGGCCCTGAAAGGCAGACATATTTAGAGTAGAGAGGGGGAGTAGATGGGAGGGGGGGGGGGGGGAGCCCTCAGGGAAACTGCAGCTCTGTACGCCGGACACTGTCCCCCTCACCGGGGTCCGTAGTGTGTATCGACACACACACACACACACTCCCCACTGATCCATTCTCACCGCAGGTCTCTTTCGTAGGATCAGGAGATTGATTAGTGGAGAAATCGGCAGCCGAATGGTTGCGTTGGAGTGATTGATCACATCTGTGCTTGACTTTGTTATTCATCGACTACAACATTACAACCTAATTCTCTTTCAGTCTTAAGTAGTTTTCTTCCATCCAGCAGCTCTTGAGTGTTAAAAGCCTGATCAAATCCAATAGGAGAGAACATTTTCCTGACGAGGTGGTGGGCAGTAGGTGAGGTCAGGGGCTAATGGATCTCACTCACACAGCTGAAGAGAGAATATGATTGGTCCGGTGCATGATTACTTCATCCTGTCTGCAGTCTCTGGCTCCTTTTCTCTCCTCTGTGGCTCTTCAGTAAATCCACATTGGGCTGATGGACCTTGCAGAAAGCCCGTGGTTACCGGTTCCTCCCTATTTACTGCGCTTCAGCACAGTTGTCACCGACATTCATTCAGGCAGAATTGATTTGTAAATGGCTCCATGCTGGTTTGTGCCCCATTTTCCCTTCACAGGAAATAAAGGCCGTAATGGATGAAAAAAAATCCTGCAAAAGTTTTACTCATTGTGGAAACTGGGCCAGTACTCACCAGTGCACCAAAGTGGGCAGTTGGATTGCTGACCTGTGGTCTGTGTGCCTGAGTGAGGCATCAGAGAGCACTTGGTCCCGTCCATCCGTCAAACTGCAGTAATACGCAGGCAGGCTATTTTACTCCGCACTTTCTAATGGAAATAGCCAGTGTTGTCCAAAATGGCCCCCACCGGGGTATATTGCTTGAACCCATTTCCCAAGCATTCATTAAAACAGTGCAGCAATCCTTCGTTGACCGCACAGCGGTGTGTTCTGGAAGAAGGCGGAACAAGAAGCGATTAGTAAGACTTTAATATGATAGTTTGAATAATTCATTTTCTAATTTGACTGGGGTTTTTTTCTTTTTGGTGTAGAACAAGTGCCTCGTGTAGAACAGGGAGAGAGTGAGTGTGTTGGGGATGTATTTAAAAGAGCCAAATGCCTGTCAATCACAGATATCACAGCTGTGATATCTGATTCCCTCAAAGTACTCCAGGAAGTCCAGTACTCCAGGCTACTTCTTCATGTAGGAGCCAGGGTGTGCTCTTGATATTACTTCTTAAATGTCTGCTTGGGTTTTTCCGTATTGTATGGACTCTTTATTACAGTAAGTTCCATAACCCCCCCCCCCCCCCCCCACAGTGGTGTAGTGAAGCAATATGCTGCAATGTGCGGTCGACCAGGCTTTTATCAACTCACTCCCCTCTGACTTGAAGTCCTCTGGGCTTGAAAATCTTGTCTCGTTCCACAAGATGAAGAGGTGGGTGACGGTTGGGAGTGAACGTGTGGGAGGAGGGAACAGCAGGCCGGTGCCTTGAAGTGGAAATGAGTGAAGAAAGGTGTGTGCGATTTAAGTGTTTCCACTTAAGTGTGTGTGTGTGTTACCTCGAGGCAGCGACGGTCTACTTTCTTTTGCCCAGAGATCACCTGAAGTGGACCCTTTGGCCGCCAGTCAGGAAACACTGAATGAAGCAGATATGTGGGATGCACGCTGCTCTCCATAAAACATCATCTGCTTGTTATTCCCGTCTCGCCCTCCTTTTCGTTGCGTTTCTGTCAGCTGGGGCCTCTGATCGTTCGAATGTTTGTGTGAGAAACAGCTGCCAAGGGACCCCTCGTCTTTCTTCACAGCCCTCCTCCTCTCTTTCTCTGCCAACAACTTTCATGCCACTCTGTGTGAACCCAGCAGTTTTCCATCCAATGCAAATGTTGTACTCTGCACTGACATTTCTGTGGCGTTTCAGCCGGCTCCGAGGGAGGAACTGGTGATTAGCTGCCACGAAGTCTGCTATTACTCGCACACGTGAGCCTGAGTTGTCGGAGAAAGGGAGCGGTTTAATGGTGTCCGTGTCTTATTTTAGCATTCCTTTGATGAGGGCACCTCATCAAACACTTGTTTAATGACGTCAGGTGGAAAAGACAGACAGGTGAGGCAGGAGCAGACCTTGATCCAGGATGTGCTCTTCCTTATCGAGGCCTATTTTCAGCCTTTTTGATTAGTACAGATGTGCACATGGTGTTCGACAGAATGCCAACTAGATAGCAGGCTGTCATTTCGTTGACTAAAGGAGAAGGACACGGGGGGGGTGGCACAGAGCGTGTGCGTGCGTGTGTGTGTGCGTGTGTGTGCGCCTCTGGTTTAATCCCATTATCACGAGTATCGATCTGTGCTTCTCCGCTGAGGTTTCCTGCATCCACTGTTTCTCTGGTAGGTTTTTGCCCCGCAGCCTCGATTGGCTCCCTCCCCCCCCCCCTCCCCCCCCCCATGGAGCCTTTGTCTCAGTCTTCACACTTCGAACAGTTGTGTCGACAATCCATCAAATGAGTATTTCCAGAAGAGGTCGCTTGTATTGACAAACTACGGGAACCATTACGTCCCTCAGCAGCTAACTGTTTTTTTTCCTCCAGCTCGCACCATAATCCTGAGGTTCCCTCTCACAGTCTGTGCACCGGTCCTCAAAGAAAAAGGGGGCATCCGACTGGTGAAGATAGTGGAACAAAACCAAGCTAAATGCTCATGTTTGCTAAAATGTGGCGTATCAACTTCTTAAGCTTTGTAATTTGCATTGTAAGCAAAATATTAACTGTGCCCTTCTCTTGTGTTTCTCCTTCATTCTGCAGGTTTGGGAAGAACCAAGAGGAAGACGAGCGCTCGCGATGCCTCCCCGACGCCCAGCTCGGACACGGAGTACCCCTCCAACGGCAGCGCGGGCGGCGCCGCTGAAAGGATCTACGACCTCAACGTCCCCGCCGTAGTGAAGTTTGCCTACACGGCAGAGCGCGACGACGAGCTGAGCCTGGTCAAGGGCACCCGGGTCACCGTGATGGAGAAGTGCAGTGACGGCTGGTGGCGGGGCGGCCAGGCCGGCCGCGTGGGCTGGTTCCCCTCCAACTACGTGCTGGAGGAGCTCGGTGGGGCGGAGGAGCGAGAGGACGGAGATCCGCCTCAGGGCTACCAGGGGGGCTCGCCGGGGACTTTGTTGGCCAACGGGCGAGCAGCAGCAGCAGCAGGCGGCCGCGGCGTGCTCCACCTGGTCCAAACGCTCTACCCCTTCAGCTCTGTGACGGAGGAGGAGCTGAACTTTGAGAAGGGAGAGGTCATGGAGGTGGTGGAGAAGCCCGAGAACGACCCCGAGTGGTGGAGGTGTCAAAACTCCCGCGGCATGGTGGGCCTGGTTCCTAAAAACTATGTGGTGGTGCTGGACGAGCGGCCCGGCCCGCCCCCGTCCACGGCGAGCTCCCTGCAGAACCGCCTGGTGGCGCCGGCGCGCTCGGGGAAGTTCGCCGGGCGCGACTGGTACTACGGCAGCATCACCCGACACCAGGCCGAGTCCATACTCAACGAGCAGGGGGAGGAGGGAGACTTCCTGGTGCGAGACAGCGAGTCATCGGTGAGGAACATCTGCTTTGGGAAATATAGGTCAAGTTGAGGAATGTAATTTGTCACTCTAACCTTTCCAAACAGTGATTAGATGGTAATTGACATCCACCATAAATCCTTACATTTTCCACAAAAAACAAGTTCTAGAGTTCAAAAGAATCCAGAATAAACACTGAATTTACTATAAGATTCTGCCCAAATATGCGTTTGAAGCCAGAGGATTATAAGAAAATGCCCTTTTCATAAACATAGTATAGATATTGAATTAAATGAGTCGTTAAAAACTTGAGAGCTCACCTTGGTCAATGTGCTTCTGTGTACTCTGAGTCCGTTTATCTTCAGTGTTGAACTTCAAAACGCTTGGCACATGGCTACAAGTCCCTTTTCTATGCCTTCATTCTCAAAGTACCTGATATTTTTAATTGTAGGAGTAGAGCGCGTTTTGTACCTTTCATCTCCTCAGTCAAGTTGCTTTTGAGAGTCCAGATCTTTAAATGTGAGAGTACACCCCCCCCTGCTGGAGTAAAGCCGATTGTCTTTAAATGTCATTGGATGTGTAGTTCTGTCCCTCTTTCTGACCACATTGATGTATCCGTCTCCATCTTTATTTCCAGCCCAACGATTTCTCTGTGTCTCTGAAGGCGGCCGGTAAGAATAAGCACTTCAAAGTGCAGCACTCGGAGGGAGTGTACTGTATCGGCCAGCGCAAGTTCAGCTCCATCGACGAGCTGGTGGAGCACTACAAGAAGGCCCCCATCTTCACCAGCGAGCACGGCGAGAAGCTGTACCTGGTCAAGGCGCTGCTGTGATTCACACACCCTCACGCCAACACTGGATCCCACACACACACACACACACACACACAAGACACTATCCACCGTTCTACTTGTAATGCCAGCCCCTGACCTTCCTAACTCAAGCCTTAGCTCTGGCCGCAACGCGTGAACTCCGTCGCCCCCCAGTGGCGATGGGGTGAAACTGTTTCTGGCGGCCATATCCTCCGTGCACGGGCCAGTGCGCTGCAGTTCTTCCTGTTGGATGCGCTGACGTGTGCAGTGGACACATGTGCTGCAGCCGGAGCGCCTGAGGCCTCGTCTCTGATGTCATACATAATGTCCGTTTACTACCACGCACATTGTAGGTCACACCATTGCTCTTAACCCACACAGGAAGAAGGCCCCCGAGGGACCTCGCCTCTCCAATCGCTGGCCCTTCTTTTATTTAGTTCATTTATTTAAAAACGGCAATCCTTGTTCCCAGTTTATTTTTTTAAAGATCATTTAAATCCCTCTGTAGGTTTGAATGACTTCACAAAGTGACCAGAAACACTCTTGCCTTTTTCTCCTAATTTTCCTCACTCCTTTACATGATTTGCTCCCATTTTGAATTTTTTGTCTTCCATCACATTTACAAATTCACTGTCACCACAACCTTTAGTGGCGATTGGAAAGTGTCATACAATTCTCCCAATAGACAGTAGTGGGGGGGGGGGGTGTATTAATGCGATTAGGGAGACCTGTGATGTTCTGTAGAGATGAATGTTTTTCAACGTAACCAACTGTGCCGCCCTGTTCCCATACCGCTGGCCTCAGGTCTGCACTCCCGTACTTGGCATTCATTTGTAGCTCTGTGCTCATGCTTTATATCGTCACATTGGACACGTTTCTGTAGCTACATGAAGAGACTGACTCTAGAATAATACATTTTCAAAACAATTTGCAATCTGAATGAATGCTGTTATAAAATAGGATCCCATCATTTGTATTGTTTGTTAAAGATAAGTATATATCTGGATATCTTTTGTTAGAAATGTGTAATTTCACAGGAAAATCCAATGTAAAAAAATAAACTACTCTTTTCGCACAAGTGATTAGCTGAGATGCAAATAATTAATGAAGCAAGAAGGGAGAGGCCTGAACCATCATTTACGCCAACAAATAGTGGAGATACTTTATCATTTTCAGCAATCTGTGAAAACTGTTCAATGACAGCAGGAGCAACGGTTAACCTGACACGACATGTCAGTGTACAAGACATTGATTATCTTTTCAAATCTGCTCGCTACAGTGGTCATTTTGAATAATGACCGGACAGGACGTCTTTCTGTGACTAAAATCAAGGACACAATGTTTCAGACATGACTACCAGTGTCCTCTGGTGAACTGCTATCACCTTAATTTTAAGCTGCAACAAACTAAGGGACCTAGGCTTAAATCAATTTGTAATGAGAGTAATCTTTTACTGCAAGAAACCAAATATACAAATCTGATTTATGGAGAAATATTCTAGTTCTACCGGACATTTTACTTGTCAATTTCTCTTTTGTGCATTTGTTTACCATTGGAAGTGTTCATGGGGTTCTCAGCTTTTATATGATATATCTGAATGTTATTGAACAATGCTATTTAATTCTTGTCTCCACTGTATGTATATATTAAAAAAATAAGATGAGGTGCATATATGAATCGAGATCAAACAACGGTACTGTATCGCTGACAACGTGGTGCGAATTTAAATACTTTTGTTCAATAAATCTTTTGAAAAATACTAAAATAATGTGATTGGCGGTCGTCTTTATTATCTATGTGAACACAATGCAGTTTAATGGATGCTTCATATACTAACGTAACAAAATAAAGCTCACCACTTCTGTTGGCCAGGTAAATAGAACAAAACTAGTTCTAAAAAAGTTCTATAGTGTATTATACATTTTATTTTAGAAAAATACATGGTACATGAAGACATCGTAAGTCATACTATGTTGTGAAAAATATGTTATGTTAACACATATTTAGTAATGTCACAGTCTGAACATTATATTGTATTTTAAATAAGTCAAATTAAAAAGAATACAGCATTTGGCTATATAATGAGTTAATTACGATGTAAAGTCATAAAAAGTCCCTACTGATTAGGGAATGAATACGTCTATATTACTAGAACTATTAGCAATAGTACTAGTTAAAGTATGCCAGATCAAAAACTCCTTACAACAAAGGTTGTATTTAAGAACTGAGGAAAACAAACGTGACCACGCAAAAGCGGCTCATGTCTGCTGCAGTACCTTCGCAGCCCACAGAGTGGCAGTATTGAGCTTGACTTCATATGAAAGCAGAACTGTTTTCCAATGGATTAGTTTAGAAACAAACAAACTTACTTCAAAGTAGAAAAATGTTTCTTGTGGCGATATTGACAACTTTCTATTCAAAACTGTAAGATGTAATTTAACTGGCTTTTCTTGCATTAAAAGGAAGTTAATGGGAAAACAACAGCACCCACACTGAAAGGGGACACGGCTTCGAGCTTAAAGGTCCATTTGACATTCAGACCATCACACGTTCACATGCACTTAAAAATAAATGATTTTATTATCTTGCATTTTCTTTTACATTTCTGCACAGTGGATCTTCCTTTAATCCCAGGTAGAGCCTTCTTCAGATATGCTATTAGAGGTTTTCTGTATTTTTCTTGTTAGTAAATCTCACAAAAGCACAGAAATGTGTCCTGCTGAGACAAAGCTGTCCTGAAGCAGGACTTCTGCACAGCCGAGCAGAAGCAGCGCCGTGCAGATGGACTGACAGGAGTTTGTCCTCAAGAGAAAGTTCATCAGTCTCTCTCGTGGTTGCTGTGAAAGACGTTTTATGAGGTTAAGACTGTTTTCCTCTTTAAGAAGGCTGTGAGGGAAGGCAAAAAAATCCTTGAAACCCTCCAACTGTCAAAACCACAACCTCGATGTCACGAGCTGTGACTGAACATACTAAGAACAGGTGAACAGACAGAATTCCAAACTGATTGGATTAAATACTAATCTTAAACATATGTAATTGTGACATTGTATGTCATTTGCATGTAACTATTTGATGCTTAAATGCATCGTTTACTTCTGTTTGACGAACATTTGGCAAGATTTACCTGGGTTGTGTTGTATTCATCTCTATCTCCTGTAGGTATATCTTAGTTAAGACTTTATGCTTTAAAGCGTCATTGTTCCCGACCACAAGGCGCTCTGCAGTTTATGTGAAAGCTGTGATAAGAATTCAAGAACTCTACCTTCTTTGTGCCTTCACACTTTGGATAAACAAAGTGGAAACGGTTTGGTACAAACTTCTTTTCATCCGCTTTCACTCTTTCGGCCTTGGTCTCTTTCACAAATCCAATCAGTTGGCACCCACACCGAGCTGCTCGGGAGAACAACATCAACATAAATCTTAGAAATAATAAGCAGTAATTAGGGAGCTCTTATTCAGAGGGATCCTTTCAGTTTACATTACTGCGCTGGTAACCCATGTTAACATTTCTTACACATTGTGACCTATAACATATAATGTTTCCTCCCTCTATAGAAAGCTAATGGATGTGACAGAAGATGGGGGGGCGCTGTTGTAGGAGAGGCAGGTTAAAGACGGAATATGTGAAAAACAAACACATCCACCTTCTTGTCTACTTCCAAACTAGAAGGAATCGTCTTCCTGACAGAAGGAAGGTGGGACAGGAGCAACCTAATCTCCCACTGATCTCCCACTGATCCGCTGAGACAATACCGGTATTTGATGAAGAAAACATGTTATTGACACCTGGATTTTCTTCTTTCAAGATCCTGCTGTTTCTATTTTGGTTTTCTCCTGAGCATATTGCATTTCAGCTTTAAGGAGAATCGTGTTCTACACATTCTGATGACGCTCGGGTGATTCTGAAGAGGTTCTATATGCACATTTGCGGTTTGTGTCTGAATTCTGCTTGAGATAAAAAAAGGCTATTAAGATGTTGCCATCATCATCAGGCTCATCATTGAAACAAGGACAGCAAGAGGCTGACACTCGTATTCATCCACTCACGCGTTCTCCTGCCTTCCACCTCTTTAGTTACGTGGCTCACTGCAGTTCTTTCCAAATGCACCCTGGAAAGAAGTGCAGTCGTCGGCCAGCTTCCTGGTTTCCTGCATTCCACCTCTGCCCGGGACACACAAACGGTATTTCCAAACCAAACGCTTTCACAAGTTCAAGTTTGAGTGAGAATGAAACCATCGATTAATCAATACAAGCGGCTTTGATGAGACACAGCGTTTTAAAAGCAAGGTTATAAGACGATGAACACATGAATCTATGAGAAACAAAACAGCGTCTTGCTCAATGGAATGACCTCATCAGTCTGTGAGTACAGGCGTACTGGGTCTAGTACGACCAGTAGCTCTATTGTTACAGTGGCCCAAGGAATCAAGGGATCAAGGGATCAAGGCAAGATGAAGTGTGCACTTAGTCAGTTTCCTTTGCACAGGAGAAATTGGATAACAGTGGAATCCATCAGGGCTAAAGGTTATTAATGCATAACCCAGGGGGAGGATTAGCACGAGTATTGGAGTGTAAAATAATTAGACCCAAATATTTAAAAGCCACTCTGCATTCCGCTTCATCTGCACCTTACAGTGAGAAAACCTCTTTAGTATTCTCGGCTGGTATGGAGACCCCCCCCCCCCCCCTCCCATACATACATTAGTTGGGTGAATTATTGCCATTTTACACAAGTGATAGGACAGATAAATCCGCTGATTTAATGTTGACATGAATATATCCTTTGTTCAGATTACACCTCAGTTATTTCAGTGTAAGGTCAGAGATAAATAAGAAGTAGCTCAGAGACTCCTGCAGCATGAATACACATGCACAGACCTTCTTTCCACAGACAAACCCCATTCAGGTGCGTAGGAGTTCTGCTTTTTGTTCCTTCCCAAAGCTGCTGGTGTACGACTGCACACACGGGACACAGAGAGGCAGCTTGGACACATGTGAAAATTCATTTAGGAGCGGAAAACCTCCCGGCGAGGAGGTGGACGACATTCCACCCTCACAGGCAAGTTTCCACTTGGAAACTCTGAGTCGCCGCCCTCTCTTTGCTTCGTTGGGCAGCAGTTTCATGAACAGTTGGTGCACTGTAAGGACGCCGAGTGGATGCAAGATGGCCTCCCAGCGGCTCTATTTGAGACTTTTGGGGCTGGCTGTGATGCTGACTTTCATTGCTTTCAGAGGTGAGCTCCATCCCGCCGTTTTCTTCTGCTTTGCATTGTTATGCAGTTAAAAAAGTTCCTTAACTTTACTTAACTCGTATTCAATGAATGAATCCATCTATAGTTCATTAGATGGGATTTAAAAGAACCATTTAATCCAGATTACTTTTAATCAGTACAATTTAAATTTCTGCTGCTCACTTTTTGAAGAAACACTTTTGAATGTTTCGCTCATCTTTAATGCGGGCGTTCCATTTCATTCATTTCATCAGTGAACACACGTTATTGCCTATATTACACTATTATGTTTTTTTTTATTGAACTCTTTGCTTATGTATGGCGGAGGTAGCAAGGATGCCAATTCCATTCAATAACCTCCTATCCATTGAATATATGTTTGATTAAATGACGCAAAATGAAATTGAAAAGTGAAGTAGAGAACAATGTGAACATTTGCAGCACAGCAGCCAGTTTAATCGCAAAATGAGAAAAGGGAGCGAGAGCTTTGATGAACCATCTTCAGCCACAGAATACATTGGGAGTGAAGTTTGTGAAAGCGGCTCTTGTTGGGTTGTATTATTGATCAGCCGAATTGTATCGCGGCTCATTAGTCCTGTTGACTCTCCTTCACAGATGTTTCCAGTGACAGCAGCCTGCTCAGGATCTTAAAGAGACGAGATGGTAACATTTGTACTAAACACGGTCATTCTTCTGCTGATGCAAACATCAACTCCACTAATAGCGTTTTTTGGGGAAATGCCCTTTCGTGCGTGGGTCTGATTGATCTTCCCTCCAGTGGCAGGAGCTGCTTCTGCCCCCCCGGGGGCCTCCGTTGCCGTCCCTGCTTCCAAAGCCCTGGACTTCCTGGGAAAACTGAGCAGAACAAAGAGGAACCTTTGGGATCGCAGCAGACCAGACGTGCAGCAGTGGATCGCTCAGTTCATGTCCATGGGGTTCGATGAGCAGGTGGGTTGTGAAGCTGAGAAAAGTTAAGATGAACCACTTCTTCTCTCCTGACCTCCTGACCTCGTCTACTGCCGCTTGCAGAATTCAATATTTAAACGAGTCTTGTTGACACTTGTTTGCTGATCACATGTGTTCAAACCACACCCAGACAATCTGCTCAAGCAGTTTTGAACTCTTTAAACCCGGCCAAACATTCTTTCCAGGCAGACACAACACAAACAGATAAAGCAGTGAAAATGTATTAATCTTTATAGTTCTCACATATGTGGATGATAAACGCACATACGGCCGGTGTGAACTGTAATCATCCATCCAAGTGTGAACGGTGATCTTTTCAAAAGGCCCAATTATCCCGACAACGTCAAGCGGGCATTGAAACAACACAAATTCCCTCTCTGACACCCCCACTTAGAGACAGATTCTGTTTGCTTTCAGGTCAGCGACTGTCATGTACAATTCACCAGGGACATCAAGGGATGAAGGGGAACGATAACAAGGGGTGAAGGGGGGTGTGGGGGGCGCAGTGATTCTCACACAGCCCCATCCACGACCCCTTATTGGTGTGTGTGTGTGTGTGTGTGTGTGTGAGCGCCATGTTGAGCCCTGAAAGCATCGGCCTTCTCCGGCCTTCCTGCTTCTCTGCACACACTCTACTTGCCACAGCTGAGCTATTGTTGGACACCTCATCATCTGCCTCAAGTCTTATTAGTGTCAGATTTGTTGAGCCTGAGAAGTCTAGCAAGTCTCATCTGTGTTGCGTTGCGTCCCCCCCCCCCCCCAGAGGCTGGAGACCGACCTGTCGTACTGGATGGACCAAGCTCGCTCCAGAGACCAAGGTCGTCAACACCAATACGATGAAAACGCCCCCATCGGCCCGCGGGACCACGGTTCTTACAGGCACGGCGCCAACGTCAACTACGACTACTACTGACTGTGATGTGTCAGTTTAACGCGAGCCGCGCGGCGGGGGAAGGGAGGGGGGGGAGCGACACCCTCGTAATGCCGCAGCTGCTGTGGCAGTATCACCAATTATCTCAAATTAGCCATCGAGCGCTGACATGAAAACACCATGTTTGCTATTTACGTTTCTCAAAGCACTGTTTGGAGGCAGCTGATTGCATGTAATGCTGTTCAAATCTGTGGCTTAACTCTCTTTTCACTACATTATTGCAAATAAAGGCGTGGCTTTAAACTACCCAAGTCCCCATCCTCTTCACTTCCACTGAACAACTGATGTATCACGCCACCCCATATCGCCTTCCTCAAGTACATCATATCGCAAATATTTGAAATATTTTATTAAAATAGCATCTGATATTGATAACGCACATCCTGACATGAGTTTTCACCAATTAGAACACGATGACATTCTGACAAACACGTAATGATGCATTAACAGTCTTGTTGACGCCACGCAACATCCAGTGGAAAAACAAAGTCAGGCATCTCTACATCTCTGGAGACAAAAGACCCTGAAACTGATTTTAAAAATAAAACACAAAAGCACTGATGCACAGTGTGAGCCGTTTCCCAGATTCTCACATCTGTAAATTAAATAACAAAAGCACAACTTCACAAAGAAAAAGAAAATGGTAGGCTCCGTTTCAGATTTCTTGCCTCATATATTTTGCTTTAGATTCCAGTCTGTCCATCCAACGCGCGAGCTCCGGTGTGGAAAGTCCTTTTCCCGCATTGCAGCGCCAACACAACACTTTGAAAGAAAGGCGTCTCTGCTTCAAACGGGAAATGAAAGACGCCACATCCGAGAAGCGCCACTCAACAGTGGACGTCACGGAGCTGCTCTGCCAGGGTCCTCGGAGGAGTCTCATCATCCTTCTGTGTTTCGGGAGAGTCGCGGTGGGAAAAAGGCGACCTCAGTTGTGTCTGGGTCTTCCTTTCTTCATGCGGGCGGCTTTGGGTTTGGGGATGTACTGGTTGTTGGCCTGGTGCTCCAGTTCCCTGCTGAAGTACTGGATCGTTTTGTTCAGGCCTTCCTCCAGGGGCACCTGTCCACACAAGACGCAAAGCACAGAACATGAAGGTGCTGCCAACAAAGACGGAGGTCGAACCATGTGTTGTGTGACACTACTCGTGTAGAACACAAATAGTATTCTTTGCACATTATGAAGTAATTGTTCATCTATCTCAAGACCCGCGTACATCCCAGAGTCAGCCCCACAACGTGTACTAAATACGTACTACAATAAGAACAAAGTCCACACAGAAGGCAGTCGAGGCCCGGGATCGAACGCAGGCTGTGGGGAGGATATGGGTCAGTCACACAAAAAATGTCGGTCAATATATTATTGTGATATTAAAAACTCAACTATCTGTAATGCCTCAGATTTCAAACGAAAACCTGCATCCATTCCGCTTCAGATTTGTTTGAATTATTATGGAATAATTACAGAAAAGGGGTTGAATAAAATCTTGGAGTTTGGATTATTTAACTGGTGTCTATGACTGACACCAAGAGAATGTTTTAATAATGGTAATAATAATAATGATGAATGGGATATCAATCTTGCCAATCCACCTGTGTTTTCTACACATCTACACACGACAGCCATTGAAGATCCTCTGTGAAATAGTTATGAGCCGCCAGAGAACGAGAGGCTCCGGGACACTGATCGGCGTTTGTAACATGTTGGTGGACACACCACGAGGCGCCATAAGCTGCGTGTGCGTGTGAGTCACACGTACCACCGGCTCCCAGCCGAGCAGCATCTTGGCCTTTCGAATATCAGGGCGTCTTCTCTGTGGGTCGTCCTGGGCCTCTGGAAGGAACTGGATCTGACTTCGGCTCACTGTGTGTGTGTGAGTGAGTAAGAGAGAAAGAGAAAAAGACCAAATTTGCATGTCATATAATATAAATTAAATATTGTTTGTGAGAAGAGCCACATAAATCAGCACAGTGGTGACCGGGTGGGTTGCTTCTTCCCCTGTTTCTGATTACATTAGACGCCAGTGTACACGCATTTTCTCGTCACTAGAGATTATTCCTAATCACAGGAAAATGTGTGTCACTGATTTAAAAGAAAGAGTCATCGGGGACTGAGGCTGCAGAATGACATCCATCTTGCATAAACAGACCCCTTACCGACGAGACTTTTGATGAGGCGAGCAAACTCCAAGATGGTGTGTTCCTCCGGGTTCCCCTGCAAACAGGTCACACACACTTTCATCACATCAGTGTCTACGTCAGGCAGTAACACAAAACGACTCAACGGTCATTTTCAATTCAGACTTTTTGAATTTTGTGAAGCCTGGCAGGGTTTGATGAACTCACCAGGTTGACTGGACTGCTGATGTTACTGTTCATCAGCAACACGAGGCCATTCACCAGGTCACTGGAGACCAAATCACACACAGGAGTCTTTCAAATGCATCGCCCTCTGCTACATTCCACTCTGTATGTCTGAAGGATCCTGACCATGAGCTCATTGAACGCAAGAGGCATTGACACTTTATTATCATAATGGAGCAAATGGTTGCATTCCCTGAAACTGAAAGAGTGAAAGATCCGTACACCAAATCACTGTTTCCCAGGTCGCCACGACAACTTTGCTTTCAATTCGACTAAAATTCTCAAATTTGTGAGTTGAAATTGAAGCAGTTTCTTTGAAACTCTTTCACTACACCTCATCCTCCTCACACCCCATAACTGACTGCCTAACGCTCCGAGCTCACATGCCTCTGCTCCACATGGGTCACTGTGCACACACGGCCCGACAATTAGACAACCGATCTCCCGCCTCCCTGCCCTCCCCAGACACTAACATTCAATCATAATCAAGGTTTCATATCACGCATTGCATGCTTTTTTTCCAATGCATCTGTATTCTCAGAGATAGCAGCCTTAAGAATCTGCTGCATCCATTTTTCAATTAACTTCAGTAAATGCATTTTTCTGATTACAAAGGGCGTTCGTAATGAAGTCCTTTTAGCTCAGCCCTGGCATTTTGCTGTTTACACATTACCAAAGTCATACATGGCGGCGAGTTTGTGGTTCAAAGGGATTGAGGCCAGTCTCTGATTTCTCTTCTCCAAACTGATTTTTTATCTATCACCGCACAAAGCAAAGCTATCCCTCTGACCTGCCAGTTATTGCTTTCAGGCAGAGAGACACACAGAAATTGATCAATTAATAACAAGCTTCAAAGTCCAATTTATTTTACTCCTTGTTATTTGCTATCCTTGTTATTAGTTACACTGGTCTGCGTAAACATCAGCAGCCACACCAACATTTGATATACTTTAAACCAACAGGAAAAAATAATAACTTCTGAGTGGAAAGAAAAATAACACTAAACTGGTATATAACACTAAACAGATAATTGGCAACTGTAAATTGCTATAATTTCTGTATACTGTGATTTGTTTTGAATGACATGTCTTGTTATAAGTGGATGGAGAGTATGAGATCCTCCATGACAAAGACAGCGGTAGAAATCAAAGAGTTGAAACACACAGTAGGATGTGTTGCAGGGGGGGAAATGAAATATGTTAAAGTAAGCAGTCTCACCTTACGTATTGAAAGGCTCTTGTTTGGGCACCAGAACCGTACACCTAGAACAACAACACATGATTATCATTTCTGCACAATGCAGACAGTGAAGGATATGTGATGCATAAAGCAATACACTTCCACTGAGAAGGATCATAATCAAGTCTACTAGATTTTTTCCAGCATCCCTAATAATTTTATTTTCATTTTCTTCAAAACCATTTGCTATTAAACCCTACTTCAACTGTCCATTTATCCCGTACCACTAAACAAACCCTGATTAGAAGTAAAGGCATGTCTGACGTTTCAGGTAAAACCATCTTAAGGAATAAGGAAGATTGGCAAGCTTTTCCATTCCCTTCAACATCACTTAAGATGCATACAGCAGAAACACATCGATCATCACACTGAGGCTGTTTCAGTGTATGAATGCTCACAGCAGAAGTCCGAAAGGCACCTAATGAATGTGTAGAAATGGTATAAGCGTACGGTGAGAGGCTCTCCCTGCAGCGCCTGCAGGATGAAGTTGCTGACGACTCGGCCGTCGTTCATGTGCATTCGGGAGCCGAACGTGTTGAAGATTCTTGCCACCCGCACCTCTACTCCTTCCTGGAAGAAAAGAAACAAAAATATATATAGTATATGAATCCAGTCTGTTGTTCCCTGGTAGTAATATTGATCTCTGTACTTTATACACTGATTGTTTTTTTTTTACATGGAATATAATTGCAGCCACCATTAGTAAGCTGAATGACAACACAAATATTTACAAGACTGAGATCACACTGTAATAGAGGGGCTGCTTTACATTGAACCACATACTTGTTTCATTTATGGACTAAAACCTCTTCTACAGAGAGAATGGGATTATCTGACTTGATAGCTCGATTCAAATGATCTGTCAATCAAACCCATTTAAACAATAGGAGTTATGCCCACAGATGTAGAACAAGTCTATGTAGTCTCAAAAGTACAATAATAATGTGTTGTAATTACATTCTTTGACTGTGCAGCAGAGAAAAAATAGCAGAAAAGTATGACAATAGGATCTCTTCTATGGCCTTCATAATGCGGCCTCATGCATCAATACATGTTCCTCCGATGAGATATTAATCCATCTTAGTTCTTATAACATGAATAAAAACATGAACATTATGTAGATTGTTCTCTTGAAAATGTGGATAATGAAATGTCATGGTCACAACACGCATATGTGAAATACATACACACAATGCAGTGGTCTAGTATATTTGTTGGCTTTAAATTCAATCATGGACCTATTCCAAACATAACTCTAAAATAACAAATCAAGTTGATCACTTGACTCAGATCCTATGAATCATCTAGTTTTCATCTTCCAAAAAACATCTAAGATGCATTAATGCCGCGCTTTCAAAGGACGGCAAACCAAGTTGGCGCCACCGCCGCGTGTTCTCAAGTTGCCCGTCTAATGAGGGAAATCTTGACGAGATATGTCATCGCTCATTTTGCTAATATTTGTCAAACACTGGAGACACTGGATACGAGCTCTCATTTGAAAATGCACATTTATATTTATCATCATGCTCCTATTGATTTGATTGATGGGGAGGCTTGGTGTGGTTATAAAATGTACAAAAACACAGTCCCTTTCATGCATAATCTGCACCTTCTTAGTAAGAGGGTGACATTATGGCACAAAAACACTCAACAAGATCACGACTCTTTTCTGTCCTTGCTCCTAAATAGTGGAATGAGCTCTCTGATGACATCAGGACCGCAGAGAGCCTTCACATCTTCTACCGCAAACTAAAGGCACACCTCTTCAGACTACACCTCGACTAAAATGATTTATAACAAGTTGTAATTTGGCTTATTTGATGAAATGGCAATTTCTTCCTTCTTGTTCTTTTGAGTTTGTATCTTTATGGTTGAAATACACCTAAATGACATGTAATATTAGTTGACCTTGCATTTCTAAGCTTCTGAATGTTCCAGTGAGCTCTGTTGGGGCCATAATACGGAAGTGGAAAGACAATCATTTCACCATAATTTGTTTCGACCACGTGCTCATCGCAAGATTTCTAACAGAGGAGTGAAAAGAATAATCAGAAGAGTTGTCCAAGAGCCAAGGACCACTTGTGGGAATCTTCAAAAAGATCTGCAATTAGCAGGTACTGTTGTCTCAAAGAAAACAGTAAGTAATGCACTCCACCACCATGGCCTGTATGCACGCTCACCACCAAAGACTCCATTGCTGAAAATAAAGTTGAAGCTCGTTTAACGTTTGCTGCACAACATTTGGAAAAGCCAGTGAAACACTGGGATTAATGTAGTGTCGCCAGATGAGAGCAAGATTGAACTGTTTGGATGTCATAATGCACACCATGTTTGGAGGAGAAATGGCACTGCACATCACCCTAAAAACACCATACCAACAGTGGAGTTTGGAGGTGGGAACATCAGGGTTTGGGGCTGATTTTCAGCAAATGGTACTTGCAAACTTCACATTATTGAGGGAAGGATGAATGTGCAAATTTACAGACACATTCTTAACAGAAATCTGCTGCCATCTACCAGGATGATGAAGATGAAACGAGGGTGGACATTTCAGCCAGAGAATGATCCCAAACACACAACCAAGGACACTCAACTGGTTTCAAAGAAAGAAAATAAAGCTGCTAGAATGGCCCAGCCATTCACCTGACTTAAATCCCATTCAAAGTCTATGGAAAGGACTGAAGATCAATATTCATAGAAGAGGCCCACGGAACCTTCAAGATTTGAAGACTGTGTGGAAGAATGATCCAAAATCCCACCAGAGCAACGCATGTGACTAGTTTCTCCAAACAGGAGGCGCTTTGAAGCGGTCATTACCAACAAAGGCTTTTGTACAAAGTATTGAATAAATATCAGTAAGTGTGTTCAATACTTTTCCCCTGTGTCATTTCACATTATTACATATGACTTTATTCCTTAACTTCTTTGTTTTGTTTTCTTCGTATGTATGTATTACTTATCTGGTTTGAATATAATGTCAATAGCTCCTTTGGAAATATATTTACAGAGAAAAATGATGACATGTTCAATACTTATTTCACCCGCTGTAACTGCCTAGAACAAATTAAACATTTTCTCAAATACCTCAAAACAACTTGACATCGAAAGTAAACCAACAGTTTCCCATTTTTATGTTGGCCTTCCGCCTGATGAACAGGCAACATGTTTCCGCCACGTTACCTCCACTCACTTATTACATTTTCATAACATAACTTGACCAAAGATGAAATGAGTGATAGTCTCGTCCCTGTGAACCAAAAACTGTCATCTGAACATTGAAAGCTGCCCATTTCCGAGAATTCTCCCAGTAGGTGTGAAAAAAATAATGAGTACTCGAGGAGGAGCGGCAGACGAGGCAGATAAATAAATACCACCTGCCTGGGGGAAAGGCAAGAGGTGTCAATCATATCTGATCACCAAAGGCTGGCATCAATCAAGACGCAACAGGGGGAAAAAAATGGTCTCAACGTCATCTGGAGTTTAAGTAAATATACAAATGAAAACATAGTCAGGTGTCAATGAGAAAATATGAACTGATATTCGTTTACAGATACGTGACTCCTCAAAAGACGCTTCTACACATAATAAGCTTCATGGTAAGCCATGACAAAATAATCTGTTTCCCTATTGATGAGATGGTAGAGATCAAAGAACAATAAAGATAATAACTGGATCCATAACAGAATGGTGCACTGACAACTTTGATATTGACTGTATTTTAGATATAAAGGGCATTGATTGTCAAATTTTATTACAGCTTAACTTAAGGATAAGACAAATGTAATGGTCACCAGTTCAAGACACAAACTGACTTCCAAAATAATGACGATACTTATCCCAAGCCAAAAAGCAGGAAACGTACGAGGGACTTTTGATAGCTTTGTAAAATATGGTCCCTTTTTGGGGGTAGAATAGACCACAAGTCAGGGTATGCTTTGGGGCATAGCTACCTTGTGATTGACAGGTTGCTATCTTGGCCGTCTAGTTTTTGACTTGCTTGTGTTTTATCTCTTTAATACTGTGTTTTCATCTCAAAGTTAAGTATAACCTTAATGCTTGCCTTCAAATGTCTCATTCAGTTTACTCATTTCTGTCTATATTTATGGTTTTAAAAAAACGAGATCTTTAATGTTTTAAAATACACAAACCAACATCAGTTCACACTGATGTTCCTTTCTTTAATACAGTTGATGTACTTTGAAGTATATTTTATTTGTTTGAAAATGTATTTTTGTTTTGATAAATTAGGTTTGATTAATTGATTTCCAATGTTTGACAAAGCCGTAAAAATAGAATTGCAGTGTTGGTCCAAAGCATTTTACGGATTTAATTCACACAGGGAGCAATGTGACCATCGATCAAACAAAAAATAATTGCCTTTCTAGAACCTGGTATTATTTCAGAAGCATGGTGTATACTCAAGAGTACCTGTTTCATGTAGGCGTAACACATGGTCTCAGCTACACGCTTCCCCTCATCGTAGCACGCACGAGGACCAATCGGATTCACGTGCCCCCAGTACTCCTCATTCTGTGGGTGTACCTCTGGGTCTGCAACACAGACATTTATGATGTAAAGGCTATGCAATCTGGATCTGGGACAGCATGCTTTTCATCTTATAGATTGACGCGCGCAATTGAACATATTTACTGCATGTTTGTCTGCAGTAATTTTAGCAAGTAGAGAATGGATGACTGATGCTGTACTATGATTGGTTTTAAGAATTAAGATGTTGATTCAAATAAGCATCAATATGTTGGCCGTGCTAGTAAAAAATTCAGCACATGACGCATCAGTGTTTTCAAATACTAGAAAAGGCTTAGAAGAATTTGGTTGCCGCAATTGTCTTAGCTCAAGACATCCATTGAGTTAATTTACACAAAAAGCAATTGCAGCTCTAGAATATAGAACGATGAGTGCATGTTCCTTACCTCCATAAACCTCAGAAGTAGAAGCCAGGAGCAGTCTGGCGCCCACGCGTTTGGCCAAACCTTCGGGAGAAACAAAACAGTGAGAACACTCGCTACCCGCTTCTCTCCACATCTCTCTGCCTCTTCCAGCAGCCAGTTGCTCAGCTCAAAGACAACAAACATCCGAGGGAAAGATTACTTTATTCTCGTAATAGTATTGTATGTTCATTCTTTTCTTCTGAAATGTTCGGACCCCTCGGAGAACAGAAATGTGGGATGTGTTAGGAATTTGCGCAGTAAGTTTTGAAGCAGCAGCGTGAGCAGAAAAGTTCCTTTATATGAATGAACCACCATGAATGGGGCCACAAACATTAACTAGAATGAAAAAAGTGAATGATGGTTAGCATTGGGAGCCCCCCCCAGCCCACTGAATGGGTTTCATTCAAAACCTTTTTGTGATTGATAATGACAGCTGAGTCTCTAACTCTTGCATTTAATATTTTTACTCCCTCGTAAGTAAAAATGATGAAATTAAATAATGATCATTAAATATGGTATTTTGCAATTAATGTTAGTGTTATAACATTAATATTAAGATTGATTTACCTGGGGGGTGAATAGGGACCAGGATAATATATTGGGAGGGAGGGGGGAGTCGAGACCAAAAAAATCAACTTAACTTAACTTTTAAACATAACTTTTTTGTAAAATGTTCTTATTGTTTCATAATGAAGTCTTTTTTCGCTTTAATTACAAGTATATATTTAATATAAGAAAACAATTTGGCTCAAATGAATTCAGTGTTTCTAAACATATTTGGGATTTTGAGCATCTAAGTCACATATGTGAAACTCGCAGCCCGCGGAGGCGTCCGTCAGACCGATCGTCTGTGGCCCACGTTCGCTCGAACTGGGCAGTATCTGGCCCAAAGCTGAAGTAAGTTTGACACCCCTGATCTAGGTCATACAATGTTAGGGTGCACTTATTATACTCACCAAGCATGTTAAGAGTGCCAATGGTGTTAGTCTTGAGTGTTTTGATAGGATTGTACATGTAGTTGGGAGGGGAGGCTGGAGACGCCAGGTGATAGATTTGGTCCACTGTGAAGAGAAAGGAAAATAAATTGACTTTATAAAGGACAACTGATTCAGGAACAGTGTTATTTTCTTTAGTTGGCTGCAGCCTTTTGTTATCTTGACTGTAAAACTTTCACTAATAGACAGCTGTACCTTTTCACTATGAATGCACTAATAGGCTGAAGGACAAAAGGAGTCAGACAAAAAGGGTTTGTGTCAAGGGGACACATTGTCGACTTCGGAGTTCTTGAGCAAATTTTGAATTCCTGGCGACAATGGCAAACATAAGTCCAATTGTATATTTTAAAAGAATGTGGTGTGAAAAATGACTTTGACCTGAAAAATAAGGGCTAAACATTAACTATGTCCTTCTATTGTGAAATAATGCCTTGTAATTTTCACTTTTTCCAACCATGGCCATCTCTGACGTGTGCTCCCGCACTTCTCATTATCCTCACATTTCCTCAACCACTCAGTCCTTTCTTCTCATGTCAATACAAATGTTATAACCTGTAGGTGGTCCACCGTAGAGTCCTGGACTTCTTGAAACACAATTCAAAACATTTTGACTTTCTATTGTTGCTTCATTTCTCTCTTCTTTGTAATAATCCATTAACTAAGAAGAAAAGCACTCAGTAGGAAGTCCCCCAGCGTCCTTTGTTAGTTGGCTTTTTTCAAAGCTTTTTTTCATTTATGTACAAAATATGTGGATAGAACTCTGAGGCCAGTAATGGGTCAATTCACTTTAAGGGGGCTTGGAAGTACTCTTACAAAAGATTTTCTTTTGAATGAATCAAACTGAAAACCCGACAAAAATGTCATCTTGCCCCATTTCAACAATCACTCGATCACTCAAATCTTTAATTTAGAGTGACAAATCAGAAATGTGATGTATGCTATGCTGTTCAATATATTGGATGTACATGGCTTGTGTTCTGGTTAATGTGTGACCCAATGCGTAATTAGGAATTATTACTGCTGCTGCTGCTCTGTCTTCAGCTACTCTGTGTGCGTCGCCACGTAGCTGCATGTGATTCACATGATGTCATCAGAGAATATATTTGATGTGTCAGACACATCTGTGTGATGACAACCCATTGTACTGTACAACCTATTGTATAATTTCTGAACCGCTAGCACTGTCTGTGAAATATTTCATTCAGTTGGTGCAATCTAAGGTCTTCTTTACATAAATTGAAGCAAAGCCTGTGAGCTGTTTGGAGGCGAACCAGGAAACCACACTGCTACACGGAAATAACCTTTGACAGCAACTAATACGCTACAACCCATAAATAATAATGAATACACAGTGGTGCTTTTTGCACTCTCAGATCCATTGTTGTCAAATTAAAAGTGCCAACGTGCATCGTCCCTCTGCTGATTTACAACCTGCAGGTAACGCAGGTAGAGGGACAAGGGCTGCTTTGTATAAACAAGCAGATCAATTTGCAGGGACAAACTAAGAGAGACTGCAAACAGGTTGTGGCTTAAAGGTACTTTTTGTCTTATCAAACAACTTCCCACCAACTGCCTGGGTAAACAGTAGGTTGTTTATGAGCACTTTGAGTCACGATTACGGCCGAGAAACGGCGCTGATACACGGCCTGCACAGAGGTGCGGCAGACATCTGCATAGATTACACTGAGAGCTTGTTCATTATGTGAGACACGCTCGTGAAAAACTGGTAGACTTAAGAGTCTAGAAAGGAGGTTTCACTCATTAAAACTCACCGGTAGTGTTTTTTTCCAGGCACATCTGGCACATACGTGGGCTCTATAGACTCCACCCTGGGAGTTTATATGTTATTGGTCACTTGTATGTGCTATTAAAGCAATCATAAAAATTAAAAAAGCACTTCACTCCACAGAGTAGGCTGTTATTGTGTCTACTACTGAAGCTGCAGACACACTGAATATACTAAGTGAAGTGGAAAGCACACTGGAACTCTTTGTGTGCCAATTTGATTCCTGATAAATTTCATTGCTCAATGTCCTTTGACGTGGTTTCTTCTTCATGTCTGAAACATGATACCAGGGTTTTCAGTCCATATTATAATACAAGTTGTAGTAAAAAAAAAAAATAACAGAGGCTAGCAGTCCCTGGCATGAAGCACAATTTAATTAATTTGACAGCTAGTGTAAACTTTGTGAATCCAGTTTCTTTGCTACTTTACCACCACACCTTTACAATACCTTTGCACTTCTATCTAAAGTTACTGCAAAAGAATTTATCATTATAGTATAGAAATATTATGTCTAGAATGAATTGTGAGCCCACCCTTGCTGCTTCATAATTTGAACATATCTAGTTTGCTCTGGAAAAATTGGTCATGACTTGGATCCCCAATAGTAAATAAAAAAATGCATCACCCCCGCCCCCACACACACACACACACACACATTTACTGTCTTGCTCACCCTCAATATAGAGAGGCTCCACCACATCGTGATTAATGAGCTCAAAGTTTTCGTGGCCAATCCAGTGCTCCACATTCCGTTTCCTTCCTGTGAAGAAGTTGTCCACCACAGTCACCTCGTGGCCATCCATCATCAGCTTGTCAGTCAGGTGGGAACCCACAAAACCAGCACCACCAGTGATCTTGTGGAAAGAAAACACGTGTTTGATAACATCACCAAAGGTTATTTAGTCCATCTGAGAGTTAATTCTTAGTAGAGCCACAAAACACGGACTCTCTCTTTGTCAAACAAAATTGGGCAAAAGTGAAGTGGGGATATCTTGGCAAAATAAGGATATAGAATTGTTTCGTGCACATTCATGACTGGTGTGTGGATTTAAACGCTGTGTTTTTCATTCAATGGTCAAACTAATTTTAAGCAAACTTTGGAAAAATCCATCAACTGGCTCTGGCTGAATAAACTGCACAGCGTAGTGGGGTCAAAGTTTTGAGCAAAACTCTTGCAATGCTTTAATCCGACAGTAAGTACATTAGAAGATGTAAAGGTTGTGAACAGGAAACAAATTGAGTCAGCTGGGGCCTCAGTAGGTTTGTAGGTATTTAGTTATAAACTTAAAGAAAAAAGTATCGGATATATTGAAATTTGGATCTACTCTTTTCAATAAATCCCCAAATTGTCAACTATATGGTGGTGTACGTCGAAGGGGGGGGTCTACAAATTCAGCAGGATTCTTCATTCTAGGACCATGAATAAAGGACATCAGAAGGACGTTCTGAGCCAGACGTGAACTCCTCCAGCAGCACTTTGTTTTAGTATGTGTGCCACTTCCTCTAATCACATTCTTATGTTTGGATGTACTTTTAGAGATTAGCCACAATTAGAGCGGAGGTTGTATTCAATCTGCAAGTAGCCCGTGAAAAGGTGCTGCTGAAGGCACTCAAGTCCCAGTTATGTCCCAAGTATAATAGTTATTGTGAATGTGATCACCGTTGGAAACTGTCTTTGTCACATACCAAAATTCTCTTCCGATCCTTTTCTGACAGGAATTTCACTGGTGGGTATTTCTGAGAAAAACTAAAAAGAAGACAATGACAAAATTAAACATCGCAAGAAGGAAGCTGAAGATAACAATTTCGATAATGTTTAATGTAAATTAGGTTCTGAATAGAGACATTAAATGGCTTTATTGCATTATTCTGAAAGCTCTGCCCTCCTAATTGAAGTGAAGGAAGCAATGAAGCTATACAGTCACTTTCTTTAGCATTTATAATTCACAACCTTTTCTTTCATTGAATATTTAGAATTATTATCATAATATATTTTAGTTTGTTTTAACTAGAGTGAAACATAGTTTTGGTCATTGCCACATTTCAATATCTCAGCTGTTACTTCTGTAAGCAGAAGGTTACACCCGATAGACACTCTGGACAAACCATTGTAATTAAGAAAAATTTAAATAACCAAAATAGCATTCACGTTCATGCCACATCAATGTTGTTTTTAAAGGTTTTTGTAATCCTGTGGTATATTGCAGGTTGAAGGAAAGCACCACACAGGGACACATTGGACAGAATCCAAATAAACATTTTTCTCATTAGCATTAAATTTGATGCTATTGATGAAATTATGCTGGCCTGCTGTGGTGAAGTCACGCCACTTCTATTACATAATTAAGCATCTGGAAACTGGGTAGGTAAGCTACAAAATCAACACAGCTTGCTGCCCTCCCATGGACTTTAAACCGGTCTAACACTGAACTGATGGATGTTTAAAGGATCATTTTTCATTTAGTCATTTAGATGGAATAATCACATTCTGGGTGTATACATTTAGCTTTGAAAGAAAATAATAGTGTTCGGGAGAAGTAAATTGAAATAAATAAACACAAGATTTGTAATCTTTTAAAGCAATGCTGTTTTGGTAGAGATTCTCATAAAATTGTGTTAGCAATCAATGAACTAAAAGTTTTAACCAAAAAGGAAATGAAACTGGTAACCGTGTCAGTCTCAGGACTGTAATAAGCCCGTCCAAATATTCAAGCTATCAAGATGTCCACCTGCGCGGGCCAAAGTTTACATTTATAATGATGTGTGGATTTGGAAGGAGACCGAATGGTCAGTTTTGCTGACTTGAAATCTTTATTGCTAGATTAAGGCCATTGTGAAACTGGTACTGAATACTACTTTCATTAGAATAGTTGGCAACACTATGATGGGTTTTTTGGTTGGAATTAAAAAACAAAAATCTAAAGTTTCTAAAAATTGAGGACCAATGCGTTTATTCTAATATAAGCCCTAAACAACCTTTGTGTTGCTGTTGAAATATAGAAAATCTATGCAGATGCAGAGGAGATTGGAAGAAGGGTTCCACACCTTTGTTCCAGATCACGAATCTTCTCTCTGAGAGGAGCCACGGCCTGAAGAGAGCAGAGAAAAGAGAAATAAGTGAGACGCGAGCTAATGCTTGCTTCAGATTAAATTGACCCTACAGTTTATCATACGAGGCTTTGTGATGTCGATACGTATTCAATGTAGTGACTCACGGGTACCTACAGATGGTCATTTGAGCGGCTGGGCCAAAATTATGTTTTTTGACTAAATGTTGTGTTAAACTTTGGTTTCATGTTATATAATAGTAGTTATTCACATGTGTGTAGAAAATGTATTCAAAAATGAAAAATAATACAATCCCAAACCTGAAAACAAATAGAATAAGAAAAATAATTGATTCCAGACAAAACTTTTTTCACTGGAGAACTTGAATGTTCGGTGATCACAGGGTGAGAGATTGAACTCTCTCCGGGGGTTAGTCTTAAAAAGCATTAATCCTTGTAGGACCATGAGCAAAAAGGCTTCAGCAGCATGTTGAACTTACTTCATCAATTCTCTGCTCAATCTTCATTTCTCCGTGTTCTTGTATTGATCTGAAACAGGAATAAGATTAAGAGGATAAGAGGATGGCAGCTACTTTCACAAAGACAGAGAAAACACCTCTTGACTTCAGAAATGCTGCTCTTTAGAAACTCATGACACACGACACCGCTCCCATCCAATGACTGTGGATCACATGAATAAAATGCCATATCGCAATATATAAAACTTTATATTAGCGGTCCAAGAATCCCTTGAAAAATATTTGTTTTATCTCAATGGCACTTTTCCTAGTTAAATAAAGGTTTAAATAAAAGATGTTGATATGGTTAGTCGTATTGCGGCTGGTTTTAGGGCTTTGGATAGAACACACCATCAATGTGTGTTTTTGGGTAAAATGGTAAGATTGCGCAAGAATCTGATTCTATTATAAAGCAGTGACACTAATAGGTTTGCTCGTATATCATATTAAAAGGTGATAGTTGCTATTGTGATGAGATCTTGAACAGCTGACACAAAATATTCTCACGTTATTTCAATGCTGCTTATTGAGCACAACCAATGCATGAATGTCTTACATAGCAAAGATAAATAATCAAGCTGTAAGACTAATAACACTTATTGGTTGACTTACAAAACCATCAGATACATTAATTTTCATATCTGCTTTTGATATGCTAACTTCTCACAATTTAAAGAAAGACACTTTGCCTATATAGTTGCCTTGACAATATTGTATATTTTGAATATTTAAAGAAATGGATTGACATTATAATCTCTATTCAATTCAAACCTAATCTTAAACAGTGGAAAGAATTTGTCATGGTAAAGAATAATTGTAAAGAACTACATAGCACCACGAATTCTCAATCAACTGTGTCCAATGTACACAACAATAAGGAGTGGAGTGGCTCATGCTGCTAAAGACATCATTCATCATCCTACATTCATGTATATTCCAATCCTCATTGGAATATCCACTCATCCCATAAAATATGACTCATTGAGAAGAGCGTTGTTTTACAATGTAATTTGGCAAATATTTCATATTTAAAAGCAGTAAGTTAATTAATTCATTAACTTAATTACTGTACCTCATGTTTGTATATGTTCCCCAGACAGCTGGAAGAGAAAGAAAACCAAAAAAGAGCATTATGACTGAAAAGTGCATATATTATACATTTCAGTACTAAACCATATCAATCTATCAATTGTTTATCAAAGCAAGATAGAGAAAATACTACTAAGAGAGACAAGCGAGTAAAAGAGGTTTTCTCTCATCTCCTACAACATTCTGTCGGACATGTGGATTGTAAATCATTAAGCTGTTAATAATAAACAATGTATTTTCAAAAGGATAATATTGTATTGAATATCATGTCTCTCAATCCTGGGTGATTTTCTATTTATTTCTTTTAACATTTTAAGTTAATTCTAATTAATCTTAATGCAAAACATCTGATCAAATAAGACTTTAAACTAACAGCTTCAGTTTAGTCATCCTTTTCCCCTTCTATGTCTCGTCTTTTGTCTCAATCATGTCGACTATTTCTAATATGATATGGAGAAACATTAACCACAGTAATCTATGTTGCCAAATGTCCCTTTATGTTCTGCCCAGTACAAAGTACACTGATGGTAATTTTCACCCATTGATTAAATAAGGCTACACTGCCACAGTTAAAATTGTAGTATTCTATACAAAGCAATGAAAGCATTACTAGATCATGAATCACCTTTGATGAGAATCAAATACCTGTATTTCTGCCATACTAGTCGATAGAAACGTGTTTCATTAATATAAATCAAAATGGTGTGCTCACATTTAGGGATGAAAAATATAATTTTAAAAATAGCTAAATGCATAAAATGGATCATTCCATGGACAAATTGTGTTGCCAGATTGGGCAGGTTTCTGTCCCAATGGGCTATTTCTTTATTATACTGCGTGGAGAAACTTGTTTAGGCTCCTGGATTAAATTTCAGTGCTTTGTCAAGATTAAACTGAGGATATGGAAAGTATTGTGAGAACAATATTACCAAATAAGGATTCACTTTTACGGTCAAAACAACAGTATTTGAATGTAGTATATTTCTACATCCTACATTGATGTAATAACAATTAAAACAATAATAATTTTGTAGTTAATTGGTTGGTTTAAGTTGTGGTTATAACTGGAAATTGTCTGATTACATTGGTCTTGAAATGTACATTGTCCAGTCCAGGCCACCATCAGCACGAGTCCATTTAATCTTAGTCAATAGAATTCAGTTTTTCGGGGTTGGCAATAAAATTACTGTATTGTTGTTTGTTAAACGGTCGAGATACACTCAGTTACACAAAGTAGTCTACTTACAAGCAATGTAGGCGATCAAAGCGAGGGCAAAAAGCAGCTTCATCATTCTTCTGTTTAATCCTGATATCAACCAGATGACCCGCTTCATCATCCGCTCAATGCAACAGGACACAGAACCTTACGAGCCACACGTTCAAGCCCAACTAAAGCATTTTGGGTGACAATTGTTCATGTCTTCGATCTTCGAGGCGTCCTAGTTTATTAGTCAGACTGTCAATAATGCGGTGCTTCTATTTCACATCAATTTGATCTAGCTTGACAGAACAGGCGAGCTAGCTGCTCCTGCTACGTCAACACCAAGCAGGAGCAGTTTACGTGGCTAGCAGGCTAACTGTTAGCTAGCAAAAACAACTAACGTTAAGGTTAGATGGCAAGCTACACTGCTGTGTCAACACTTACAACTAATTTATATTGAAACGTATTTATGGTCAACATTTGTCCAATACCAATAAGAAAACAATTATATTCGTTGGAAAAGACAATTTAGGACGTGAACAAAGATACGTTATCAAACTGCGACAACACCTAAGTAAAACCAAGAAATGAAATATTTAGCCGTTAGCACCACATTAGCAGTTAGCTACGGCTAGCTAGCGAGCTACTTAACTGTCAAGCGTAGTTTTGTCCATAGCTGTCACTGTAAAAACAACAAGCATGAATCCTGCTTCAGATTTAGATTTAGATTAGCACCGGAAAAGGGTATATATATTTTCATTTTATCGGCGCACAAATGCACACATGCCGGAGTTTGTTCCCCTCAGTTGGGGGCGAGGACTAGCAGATGAGCGATTTGTCGTCCCTCGATTTAGCAGCCTGACTTTACCCGCAGAGACTGCGTGATGATCATTTGACTTGCCTCTACCATCAATAGTCGTTTTGTTTTATTGGTATGGGCGTTGCTATTTGTATATTAATAGATAAGTATGAAAGTATACCATATATTTACTAGTATTGTAATAGTAGTACAGCACTGTAACTGTACCTTTGCATGCAAGTTGCTTGATCGTTTATTTTCAACACAGTGGCTCATTCATTCCATCACACTGAACTTTCCACAGTGCAGCAGACCTTGTTGAAAAACCACCGTAAGCTTTGGAGTGTTTTGCGATGTATCTGCATTTGCTAAAAAATAGGCTAAAGTATGACATTGCACTGTAGGTATTAATCATAGTAGACGACCAAGGAAATTAGGGCTGCAAAATAATGATTGCTCTGTCTAATTGGAGAACGTGAATTCAACTCAATGTCCTTCATGTTTTTACTTTGTAAATACACATTGCAGGTATCATGTACACTGAACAATTCCGTTTGATTTTAAATTATAGTTGATATATATACTGTATATATATATAGAAATGATTTGTTAAGTATAATAATAAAGATTTTTTCTAAAACAAATATTGCAATATGCTTCCTTACAGATTACACAGCAAACAGGTTCATGAAGAGTTTTTTTAGGACAATACATACTTATACATTTCACTTTTCAGAGTATTTAATACAGGAGAATTGGGAATAAATAAAGTTAATACAGACAACAGACTGTGTAAACATTCTGCTAGTTCAATTCCCCCTTGACTATGGATAGACCAGTTGGTGACTTGACCAAAACAAACAAATGAATAGCCATAAGATTAACTGTATTTGCATATATATAATGAATCTACAATGCACACCTGGTGTAAACAACCATGTAAATAAACAGGCAATTTAAGAATTTTTCTCACTTCACATGCATTACATTCCGGATTAGTTGAGGAAGACTTCCTAAAAAACATCAAAAGCTCCATAAAATCACCATGGCAGTCATCAGAATGACATGTTCTAAATGGACATTCCACTTTGGATTTTCCACTTGCCTGGATCACTAGCGAGTGGCCAAAGTATGTGAGGGTGCAAAGCATTGTGTCATAGTGAATAACTTAGTAAACACTGAATTTCCCTTCTTGTTTACACTCTGGATCTGCAGGAAGTTAAGTATATCATTTTTTAATGGTTGTGGCAATTCCACACATAATGTGTGCATGTATGCATTAAGAGTGGATGTCAATAAATAGGCGCTGAAAACAGACAAATCTTCAACCATTACATTCTTGGCAGTGTTTGAACTCTGGGCACCGGTAAGGTACTGATATGACTACCCAGCTGGAGATAATCCACTTGTTCAGCTATTGAATGGAGCTTCATTATCTCCTGGTATTCAGCTGCACACTTTGAATCACTGAGATGGCAGGAATCACAATTATTTCAAGTAACAGAAACATCTTTCTCGTCAGCTGTTTTTTTCCCCATTTTCTTCACACTAGGCAGGTGTATTGCTGAGGAGACGAACCGTCACACATTTTTGTTCACTATTGAACTGCAGGTTCAATATTAATATCCATTTGAAAGCCAGATTGAGTCTGAGTGTACAGTATATCACCGGTGTGGCTGTGAATACGTTTCGACCTGGCTGGGTTTCTTCCCCGGGAGTAATACAGAATCTCCCCAAACAGAACCCTTTGATACAGACTGTTTGACTTGCCTTTTTTCTCTCTTAAATTTTGCTTTCAGTATGGAAAGAGAGCCTTTTCTAATTTGTGTAAGAAGTCTTTTGAAGTTTGGTCAAATAATAACTTGCATATCCCTGTTGAATTTGAAACTTTTAGGAGAATATGCAGTTCAAGTCGACTTGTCTAAAGTTATAATAATAATCTTATTCAGTTTTTGAAGCCATTAGCAATTGTCCGGTAACACAATAAAAAGGCTAAAGCCATCTCTCAATATGACATACCTGAATGACAGCCTACTTTTAGTGTAAATGATTGTAATTTGTGCACATTTAGGTGCACCAAATTATCTTTTGATAATTACAGCGTGGACGATGATAGCCCTTCACACAGCCGTTTTGTAATGTAAATGATTGCAATATAATGACCCTGCAGTGAAAATACAGTGTTGAGTTGAGTTGGGCATTAATACCTTTTGGAAAATTCCATTGACTTACATTCATTTCTTGGAGAAACCATAAACACTTCCAGTGTACTAAACCTCATAGCCGTCACTCTAAAATGCAATGATTTTCCTATGTGGACTAATGTGCCTAATGTTCCCCAATGTAATCAAGGTTACACACACACACACACACACACACACACACACACACACACACACACACACACACACCAATAAGGGGTCGTGGATGGAGAATGCCTCGTGACGTAGGAGTTGCCCTTAAAAGAGTCTCGGAAGCGGAGCAGAGGGCACTTTACGCAACACCGCATCTTTCCTGAGCCGGACTGAGTGCGGATTACAATAAATCTAAAAGTGGAACTCGGACATGGCGCACTTGCCCGAACACAAAACTATTTGGTGAAGGTTTAAATGCAATTAAATGAATAAGAACGGCCTTGACAACTATTTCTAAAGCGTCGAGGGAACCTGGTGCACCCACTTCAATGCGCTGAATCCGAACAAGGGGACGCGTGATGCGTTGAGGCAACAGGTGGCACTTTATGGGCATAATGTGTTTTTTAGCCTTCGCAACGGGCACAGGTTCGTAGGGACGAGCTACCTGCTGCATGCGCTCAACGGAAGTGGAGGAATGTGCGTTTTGAAACACACGAAGCCCTGAGGTCCCGATGTCCCAGAAGACAAAACAGCATGGAGACAGAGCTACGCTGCTATGCAAAAACTTATTTCCACGTTCGTAAAGGACCCAAACGCGTGAGAACCAAAAACGGCTCCAGAGTGAAAGAAGACGAGCTCCGATGAATGGACAGCAGGATGTTTTTTGGTCAGGCTGGTCTGAATCACAGCTTCAACCTGAGCGATGAGCGGGAGCTGCTGGACGCGTCGGCGGGCAGGGCGAAGCTCTCTCCGACGGGCTTCGTCGTGCTGTCCGTGATGCTGGGCTTCATCATGACATTCGGCTTCGTCAACAACCTCGTGGTGCTGCTTTTGTTTTGCAAATTCAAGAAGCTGCGAACGCCGGTGAACATGCTGCTGCTGAACATCAGCGTGAGCGACATGCTGGTGTGTTTGTTCGGCACCACTCTCAGCTTCGCCTCCAGCCTGCGGGGCAAGTGGCTGCTGGGGCGCAGCGGCTGCAGCTGGTACGGCTTCATCAACTCCTGCTTCGGTAAGGTTCCCCCCGTTCCCCGATGCTATGTGCCTGAGAAACTAATCCGAGAGAGTCCGACAACAAAAAGACGCATTACTGGTCAAAATTAAGGCAGGTTATACATGTACCACTCTCCTATTTATTTATTGTTTGGCAAAGGTGTTGTTGTGCAGCAAGATTCAGTGGTTGGGTTTGCATAATGACAGTTCATGTATAGGTTTGCTTCAATGGACGGGCAAATTTACGCAAAGTAAAGGTGTAAATCTATTATTTGAGGAAATATTGTTATTTGTTCTTGCTTTATTGTACAGGCAGACACGCACCATAAGAGTATCTATAGTGTCAAAAGGGAAGTAAAACTAAATTAGAGGAATACCACAATCCCAGATAATAATTTACGCATCAATTATTTCCCCTTTTTTTACCTCGAATTTTTGAAGAAACCTTTTTTTCTTGCCCGCCTCCACAGTCTGATGACTTGAAGTTATTACGAGCAAGAACAAAACTGAAACATTCTTTTTGACCTATTCTCACTAGTGCACAATAATGGACTTATTGATCAAGTTTAAATGCTCACTTCCCTTCCCTTCCAGTGCATTTTCTCAAAAAAGGTACTATTTAAGCCACTCGTGATTTATACTGTTGAAAATTTGACACAGAACCCTTTTGTGCACAATGGGTCGTATATTTTCATGTTCCATTGACACCTGAAAGAACTGACACAGAGAGAAATGGGCATCTTTTTTGCAGTCAAGTCAGTGCTTTTGAGTGGCGTTTAATGTTCAGTCTGTCTACCAGAACAAGGCATGATGATGTAAGAAATTGGAGGCAATAACCTTCATGTCTACACCTTTTTACGATTAGAAGAGGCTCATTGATTTTTGAATGTGTTATTTGCCTCTATTTGATTGTATATCCAATCCATGAAAGAGTTCACAATCATTCAGCACACTCACGTCCCACAGCGTCCTCTTGATCGCTCCAACGGTGGTACCTTTTCAAAAGAAAAATCATTGCCATAGGAGATGTGTTTATTAAAACCTTTCATTTGTACCATGTCAAGCTGAAACTGGTCTTCAGTTAATATCAGCATGCCTGTCTTTGCTGTCTACAATTATGGTCAAAATTATTAACAATAACTATATTATCGAGACACATATTGATATCAATCAAATGCATCTTTATCAGTTTCTGGGATAATGATATACAATGATGGGCACCACAGTGAATGTGTGAGCGCTTTCAGAACAGATTTAGAACTCAAAACGCGCCACACAAAAGTCAATTAACTAATGATCTGCACAAATCATTTTTTCTTCTTTTAATTTCTTCTGTCCTCACAGTTTCTTCACTCTCTCATATCTGGCGTCAAAAGGGATGTATGTTTGTGTACTTTGTTTGTTTAGTCACCGGCTGTGCTTTGATATCCCTTATTGAAAAAAAAGGAAGAGAAATTTGATTGAGAGAAATTTCCATGTTATTAAAATCAGCAGGGATACTTTGACTTAGTCTCCCTCTGGGCTCATAATGCGGCTGAATACTGAAGATACTGCGTATCTCATGCTGCTGTCCAGTGAAACAGTACCAGAAGACACATCAAATTGTTGTTTCATGTTGCCTGCAGGGAATGTTTTTGCAGCATATGTTTTCTAATCCTGCCTTGGCAATAAAGCAGGGTACCCACCCAAACTTTTTCCTACAAACAAAAAAGTTGATTGAATCAAGGAGATGTTGACAAATGGCCAATAACGATATTAAGATCCTCCGTTTCTCAACCTTTATGTAAGACAAACACTGCAGCAGATACAAGCGGATAGGAGCACACAGAAAGAAGACAACAACAACCTTGATATTTCCTTTTAATGCTTTTTCTTCCACGGTGAACAAACAGATATCCTTTCAGCCTGACCTCCTCAGAAACACAATGTAAACTCAGCAATAATTCAGTGGGTTGTTTTCAGTCCTGTCTTGCGAATTGATAAATGTGAATGATTCCACAAACAAAAAATTGAACTAAAGTGACGTTGTCAAAAATGCCTCATTTTAAACCATAAGGTTCACAGGCAATAACAAACCGTGATTCCCAATAAGTATGTGATTAGTATTTGTTTATGTGTCTACCAGCATTCTGCAACCTCACATCACCACAAACATCTGATTCTCACCGTCAATTACATTGTGAAAAGAACATTACCTCTTCACATGTCCGTTGGTGGTTGGCTACGCTTTATTATGTGTGAAGATGGCCCTTTAGCCCTTTAGTTAAACTGCAAACCACCACATTAATGCCTGCCTTGAACTATAAATCATCCTCCCACCCTCCCCACCCTGATGTCTGCCCTTCAGATGAGATAACGGAAGACGTCATTGGCAGAATACAAGCTCATTCGTCACGTAATCATCATTCAGCAGCAGCAAATTTGGAAAATAAATCTTGTATAGGATGTTGTTCATATTGTAGAGAGAGAGCGCAGTCAAGACATAGAACAATCACCAATGTCAGATCAGACAGAAACCAGCATCATAACTGTGTTTAGGCCTTTATTTTGCAGATGTTACAGATTTAAAATGCATTCGCCACTCAAAAACATCTTTTTGTCAATAACAAATACGAAAAAACTCTAATGAGACAAGACAATGCAATGTGAGCTGTTGAGGTCTCTAGTTATGGCATAAAGGGAATTTTCAGTTTTGTCTTGCAGATGGTTTCTTAAAAAATGATACCAGCAAGGTGAACAACAAATCAATGACAAGTCTGTTAGTTTCACTTGACTACATGTTCAGTAAAGCAATGCGACGATTACAAAAAGTTTTATTTATTATTATTCTGTGCAGATTTATCACAAGTAGTTCACAAATATTTAGATTAATTACATATGTGACATTTGGTCATTTCAGAAATTGTTTTGCAAACCAGCAACGTCATATTTAGTGATAGGGCCACTTAGTTTTGTGTAAAACTACTCAGTGAACTATCGATCAAACTCATTGTGTTGGTGTCACCAGTATCAACATGGCTGTTACTTTTGCTTGCTAGCTAGCTACGTGTATTCGTTAGTGTTAGCTCACCCCATGTGTTTTTACCATATGTAATTTACTGTCATGTAGCTACCTTGATTGTGTTGAATTTGAAAGTTTTATTAGTTCCTTGGGTCTTCCTTCCTTAGTCTCTCGGGGCCGTCATACACAACACTACATGCTAAACACATGCCAGACGGTTGAACTGGCAACTCATATTCTGACCATGATCGGAATGTTTCTCAATTAGATATTACATTATTTTATTCATTGAATGTTTCATGCCATGTTTCAAGTGGTTTGTGTGCCCGGTTTCAATGTGCCGTGTTTTTCTTAAGGGATGCAGGAATTTCTGCTCTCTATCTCAACCTTCTGTGAATGCCAGATGGTGATGGGGAGTACTTTGAACTATGGCGTATTACAATAACTCTGCTTTCTATGGCAAATACAAAGAGAGGTGAATCTTTTTTAACTTCATTGAACAGCAGCAGATGAATCACAGCATTGCATTTGATAAAGTTCAGGTTTTGGCATAGTGGGTTGGGGCGAATAAGAACTCAATAAAATGAACTGAACCAGTGTAAATATGCACTGTTTTTTTTTCTGAAGACACATGCTGGCGCTAGGACACTGTGGTGACTGCTGTGCCATCACAATGTGTTCACTGTGTGGAAACCAGTGGGATGTAGGGATTGCAGCTGCATTGGCCACTAATAATAAAGATAGAAAAAAGGGAGTGAAACTTGCATACACAAACTGTAAAATAGAATTCATAACACACAGTATATGAATTAATTATCTATATATGAACATTATATTGTTCTATACCTATCTTTAAGCACTAAAACATTGCCATACTGAAGGAAATGTTCCCTAGCAGGTTTGAAAGTTTGACAAAAAATTAGGTTTTAATTTAATTAAGCCTTACCCACAATTCTTTCCGTTTACTTGTACTAAAAATGAGGACTGGTGCTATAGTACAAAAGAATAACAGTATTTTTAAACCAATGTATTTCCTAAATTATAGTGAGATTCATACACTGTGGACACCAGGTACAGGTCCATGTGGTGCACACAGTCATGTGTTATTATTGTCACTGACACTTTGAGGTTCCCTTCGATGATTTACACCACAAGATGATAGATGACACCGAACAAATATTCTTTTGCAATATCTTGACACCTTGTTTTCATGGGTCGAAAAAAAGTTCATAAGTAATGTGAGTACAAGACGACTCATGGGCCTAAGATATGTATTCCAAAACACATGGAACAGAAACAAAGGAAGTGCTATGTACAATAGATATTCTTAACTACAGTAAAACTAGCTACCTTTTACAGAATAACATGTTTGAAAAGTATGTTAAAGCCAATATGGGCCTTTATATGACAATGATAAGCCATTGTTGATTAGTTACTCAGTGGTCAATTATTAAGTGTGCAGTTTTTGGACATATCTAGTGGAATAAATTGAATATAACACTAATAAGTATGTTTTTTTCTTGTGTTTCTTCAAGTAAGAACCCTGGTTTTGTTAGAATGAGCAGCAAATATCTATATGGAGCAAATCCTTTTCATGTAGTTGGCCACCATATTTGGACAGTAAACCACAAGGGACATACCAAACACTGGCTCTAGATATTATTTCTTTTATTGTTACATAAGCCACCAGTTCCCTTAAACCCGCCCCCGTTTTATAGTCAATTCCCTGGGCTAAATATGTCCACTGCAAACACGTATCATATTCCCATGTAGGTTAGTGCATGTAAACCAGCAGATACTAATTTAAAAGAAATTCCTGCATTAAAATAATGTATCATGACAGTTTCGATGATTTGAAATGGTCATTTATTATCACACTGGCATTTAATTATCACGGCAAACAATTACCCTGCACTAAACTGTAACAGTCCCGATGCGAGACCACAAGAAAATGAATCTCTCTTTGAGAGGACTCGTTACTCACGAATCCTTGCAAGGATTCGTTCAAAATGAACAAATCGTTAACTCATGAGTACCATTTGGTTACAATTGGACCGGAACCGCCACATTTGGCTAAACTGAGGTCGTAACATCACGCCAGCAGATGGAGAATTTGCTCATTAACCTGATTTTCATTTTTCCATCCCTGCCAATAAGGGTCAATGAGTCAATAAGTACGTGGCTGAGTCATTTGTCACGTATATTAGTGCTGATTGTAACCTTTCCCCCTGAATACCAAAGCCAGATGCGTGTGGGTTTTATTGTGCCGATACTTTGATTGAAATTATGTGTTGCCGCTCTAAGTGCATTGGAATTGCAAGCAACGTTTTTGAGAGTGCAATCCGAAGCGGAGAAAAGTATGAACGCCAAGAGCATTCTGGCAGATTCTTCGATTACTAAGCCCTTACAAATGAAAGGGGCACTTTTGAAGGCTTTGTCGAATACTCAATTAACTACAGTGATGTCAGTTCAGTCTAGACTCTGACTCCATCACTCCCTGCAGACACTCATCTTCACCAAAGAATGGGACCTAATGACATGTGATTTCCGGACTTTTCCTTCTGAGCCACCAGTAGCTCAAAGTCTTCATTTACCCAATGAAATACAGTATATACTCAATCGTAGTGACATTTGTAGCTCCAAAAGCACCATGTGTTTCACATTAAGTTAAGTATATCAACATCTTTGTGATGGATTGTCATGGAGTTCGGTCCTCACGTTCATGTTTCCCATGGAAAAAACAACAAAATATGTACATCTAAAATAATGCATTGATGACTTCCAGATGCCTTCTCTCATATGTTCTCCTCTGTGTCTCTGTCAGGTATCGTGTCGCTGATCTCTCTGGTGATCCTCTCCTACGACCGATACAGCACTCTGACTGTATACAACAAGGCTGGGCCCGACTATCGCAAGCCGCTACTCGCTATTGGGGGCTCCTGGCTGTACTCCTTGTTCTGGACAGTGCCCCCTCTGCTGGGCTGGAGCAGCTACGGCATAGAGGGCGCAGGAACCAGTTGCTCTGTGTCCTGGACGGTTCAGACGGCCCAATCTCACGCTTACATCATCTGCCTCTTTACGTTCTGCCTGGGTCTACCCATGCTGGTGATGATCTACTGCTATAGTAGGCTGTTATTGGCAGTCAAACAGGTAGAGAGACAACAAAGTGTGTGTAAATGCTTATCTATTTTCCTGTCTGTTATCTGTCTGTTATCTATTTTCCTGTTCATGTTAAAAGCAAAAACACAAATTGCTTAAATTGGTCCTCCACCAAAATCTACCTTTTGGGTAGCACACTCCCCATATCATGTTTTGCAACTGTCTCCAATGGTTTCCCACTTTTAAGGTGAAGAATATTCACAGAAACCTTTCAAACTAAATACATATACGATAAAATGCATGCTCAATCGTCAGCCCCAGAAACAAACAAGGGAGTGAAGATCAGGGCCTATGGGAGTGGAAGTGGAGGTAGACCTAGCGTTCGTTGAAGCCGAACTAACACAAACCGCCCTTTAACAGAGCCCTTTTCTATTGGTGCTAGGTACAGGTCAAGGAATAAGCCTTTTGAGGCTTCTGCTCTTGACCAGGATATAAAAATAAAAAACCTAAGCCTGCCTGTCCTCTGCCTGAGACCACAGAAATAGCATGGACTCTCTTCTGTGATGGCATTTGTGTTTTTTCCACCACGGTGAGCAATATTTAGTAAGAGGCTATACATTGTCACAGTCACTTTAAGTATCCGTAGCACGGCAACTGGTGCTGTCAGATTTGAGCCAAGTCTTTACTTGCTTTAAGCTGATTAGATCCTCTGCACTCTCAGGGATTTACTTTGTTTATTCCTGAGAGCAGGATTGGTTTGGGCCAGGGTATTATCATAGCATTACTGCAGAAAGATCAGCTGCTGCTGCAGTGAAAGCCTAAAGGTATCCACAAATCTTCTGCCAAGATCTTCTTTTTTTAGTTGTGATAATCCTATATTTCTTCCAAGCACTTTCGACCTCAGGTTTAAAAAGACACACTGATTATTCAATAATGACTGGACAGCTTACTTAAGACAGCAATGAATCATTGACCCACTTAAAAGAAGCTCCACAGGTCTCATGTCCCAGGGACATTCCTACAGGGATCGGTCTTCCTCTTACTGCCGGGTGGCTATTCCTAAGATTCCTAAAACCTTCTGTTACCAATAAGCAACTTTGATAAGAAGTGCCCTTCACCTATAATCACCTGCCTGGGGGCATTTCACATTAGTTGAATTGCAGCTGACTCCACTGTCACTTAGCACACTAACCCTATTTAAAGGTACATCTTCGTACCTAATTTCACTTTACATTGACTCACAGAGTACATTCAACAGCAGCTGTTGGTGCTGCTGTGAAAAACCTACAATTGTTGATACAAATTACGCACAGGATTATAATCAACAGACAAAAAAAGATGAAAGTTCAGTCGTTGCTGAGAGTGTGTCTGTGCATGTGAAGTATTGATCATTTATCATCATGTGTATTCATCATTTAAAGTTCACACAGGTAGTCCACCTGGCGTCTGTGCACTCGCACATACTGCTAATTGACTTCACTCAATGACCGCTTGGTGCTGAAGAAGAAATGGGAGCAGAACTATAGTCGCTGTGCTGTTATACATTGCATGTGTTGAGAAGAGTGTGCATGCACGCCTTGATGAGCCCTATAGCGACAGCTCTTCAAGAGTCAAGCCTGTAGGAAATAGAACAAATTCCTTTGAACAAAGAGTCTCTACCCGGGGAGGGATCTATGGATTTGCCTCAGCAGATACATCCATAACACAAGTTAAAGCTCAGCACATACAGAACAGATGTGGTTGGTGTGTAGGGAGATGTGGCTGCAAATAGTCAAAGCATATCTGTAGAGTAAAAAAGAAACGTGTCAAAGCAAGGCTATGAATGCAAGCATGATGGCAATAATACAAGAAGAAGTTTGCCTTGACTGATCAAGTTCCAAGGATGTATCCAAGGATGTATTTCAGTGAGAGAGGAGAAAACAGAGCTGCCCTCATTTGGACATCATCCAAAAGCTGAAAGACAAACGACAGGATCTCATCTCAATATAATAATATAACAAATTCATCAGTCCCAGCAAATAAGTGGTAATCATTAGATGTAGAAAGGAACAAGAGTGACAGGAAAATTGATTTCATTTAACTGAAGTATTCAAAGCCCTTTTCATCCTGAACAAATACACCAACATCTGATTTTGTCTTTAGAGGGGAAGAGTACAATCAATCGCCGGGCAGAAATGACGCAGTGATTTATCGCCTCCATCTCAGCTTGGCAAACATGACACCACGCTATATATGGTCATTTTTTTGGGTGCAATGCTCTGTGACGTGCGTTAAAGCGAACCTCTAATGAATGAATTCAACAGGGACTTGCAGTCAACTTGCATCTAAAATAAAAGTGAATTGGACACATTCTTGCATGAGTGACCATCGTGTGTTTGAAGTTATCATATCCATGAGCAGAGCTGAGCTCCTGCCAGGTTACATCCCCAGTGATTGTTAAAACTTTGCCTTTAGTGAGCTGCTCAACATGTTGGTCGTGTAGGGAGCTGAACTTGTTTTATATGTTTCTATGCATCGACAGAACAGAAGGATGGAGAAAGAATGAAGAAAAGCCATCGGTGTGTGAGGAGATCCAAAGAGTTATGATTAACTCGATTAGGATAAAGCTAGAGGAGTTCTCTTAGAAATATTTATCAAGAGAAAATTAGTAAAAGTAGATTTTTAGAATGTGTTCACTGAAGAATAAGCCGGTGTAAAGATAATTATTTTTCTCTGCCTTTGATTGAACACACAGGGCCTCCTGGGCCCTCAAAAGCTCAAGGTTCACTGCGTGAAAACAGATTTATTTAATTTGACACTAATGTGCAATATCAAAGTACCTCATTATTACATCATTTTTGTTGCACACACATGAAGCATAGTCCCACATTAAGTTGTCAAATCTAACACACAGAAAACCAGTGGCCATGAAAAATGTATCTAACGAGTACTGAACGTAATGGAAACTCAATAGACCTACACGATGCATACAAATCATAATCAAGTTTTTTTTAATGGACAATGCATTTAAATTCCAATAGAGTAAAAGTACAGACAGTTTCAATTTAGTTCACCCTAATAAACCACTCAGTGATCACTTTCCTGAAATTTACAAATTAGTAACTTCTTTTAAAATGTCTGTCGTCTGTAACATTAGAATAGTAGTTTGTGCTGTTGGGGAAACTTGCAAAACATGCTTGAAACTACAAACAGTGAGAGCTTAAAAACTTTTAAGACTCTGCTGGGTGTACACACTGTAGTGAAACAACAACCAACCAAACCCCCCACCCCCACCAGAAGGCTGGAAACAAAGAAAGGTATTTCATGTTAACGAACAAACATCTTCGCTTCATCAACGCTGTGCGATTCTCATCCCCAGGTGGGTAGGATCCGAAAGACTGCAGCCCGCAGGAGGGAGTACCACATACTCTTTATGGTTCTGACTACAGCGGCGTGCTACATGTTGTGCTGGGTGCCTTACGGCGTCGTGGCCATGATGGCGACATTCGGCCCACCCAACATCATCAGTCCCGTGGCCAGCGTGGTGCCTTCACTGCTGGCCAAGAGCAGCACGGTCATCAACCCGCTCATCTACATACTCATGAATAAACAGGTGAGTCGCCAACAGCAAAACATGACATGTACAACAGCTTTATTTACACAGTAAAAAAAGACAAATCACAGCAGCTGAATCATACAAATGGTCCATTTCAATTCAATTCCAGTGTGAAACAAGATCTTCACTTACGTTGCAGGAAGCTGCACGAGGGAAATGTCCAAATACTTAAATGTTGAACAATCAATTAGAGGCAGCTTCCCACATTAGGAAAAAACAAGGCATGAAACATCGGCCTCAAGAGTAAAGAGCGGAAACAGAAAAATGAAATAGATGGTGTCTGCAAACACGTTTCTCTTCCTGACACACAAACATTTCAGCATCATGTCCAGCGTTTAATCCTGCCAATAAAATTGTTGTCTTGAAGAGGATTCAAAATTCCAGAGCGAAGCAATAGCACCTTAGAGGTCCTGCTATCAGTCCTCAACCAACCTTGACAAACATAATTGAAAATGGAATTTGGCACATCCTTTTCACTGAATCCAGCGCACCCAAGGGAACTACTAATAGCTGCACCGCGGCTGGTTGTGATTACCTTGTCCATAAGCATGCACGAAAATCTTCATAATACCACTTAAGAAAAAAATGATCTCATAGCATGATGGCCTCACAACATTAATGACGACGGTGTCTACTTGCAGCACGGTACAGCACAGTTTAAGACTCTTAGCCCTGATCCTGATTTGCATGCTCTGTGCTTTGGAAATGAATCAATACAATTAAGAAATATACATGTACCATATGTTCAGGTTTCAGTGTATTACAATCACAAGCAATAAAACATAATTTATGTCAACAGAGAAACATAAAAGGTGGAAATCCCCATGATTTAAAATTAATCATAAACCTACTTAAAAGTCATTTTGTTTCATTACGGTCCTTCAACAGTTGCTGACTTTACAGGGTTCACTGTTTGAGAGACTCTTGGAGCAGCCAATGAAATAATCCACCAGAAAGTGGGGCTGGGTATCACACACAGCGACATTTCTCTGTGCATTCTGGGCAACATGCATCTGTCAAACTGAGCTGGTTGATATGACCCCTGTATTGACTGTTTAACGCGAGACCATTTCTCAATTGTGAGGGCTATTTCTTTACAATTTCTACTGTGGCATCTGCAAACGGATGAGAATAACTGCTTTTTTGGCAATACGAGATTTACAGAATTTTGCATCAATGTGATGAAATCCTTATCATGTTTGTAATTCACTGAATTAGCCATTCCCATGTTTATTTTATCTCTACATTCCAGTTTAGGTCCACCTAAAAAGCAATACTATCTAATCTTTGTAAATCAAGCCTATATTCATGAAGTTGTAGTTTTTTATAGAGGTGTGTTTTCTAATATTTTGTCCACTGACATTTTTTAAGGAGATGGTTTTTGTCTGTCAAGCATTAAAATTCTTTCCGTTGATCAGGTGTTCCAAAAATGAATGTATCAGCATGTGTTTTCAGTAGCACTGACACATATTGCATGATACCCAGCCCTACTAAACCGCAAGTAATGTTGCGCCCCAGACTCATCTACGTACTAGTAATACCAGAGCCATCTAATCCACCACACCAGACTATTCAAGGCAACATTTCTGAAGACACGTTTTCACACCTTGTATCAAACCACAACCAATGGCACAGCAACATTTTATAAAATAGCACACTTTGCAAAAGAAATCTCTTTTAAAAAGGCAAGATTTTTCTGACTGTCTGCAGACACAACGAGGCTCCCTCCCCACGCTGGACAAATACCTCTAGAGCCTGCTGCAGATGTGGCACTGACCGGCTGGATACTTAGAAATCATCCCAGCTGGAGGCAAAACAAGTCTGCCGATATTACTGATTCAAATTCCTCTTTTATAATCGTCTTCACTGAGCTGCTGAAGAGTAGGAACCAATATTAGAGGATCCAGGAAATATGACACATAAATAGTTGTAGGAAATGAGCTTGTCTGTAACATAACAAGGAAATAATCCCTAGATACCATGTGTACTGCAGTGGTGAGCAGCAGGAGGGGTTTCGTTCATTACACACAGAGGTACAGTTACATTCAATAAAGAGTAAAGTGACAGTCAGAACCGGGGATGGTGATTGCTGAGACAAAGCTGAGAATCTCCTGCTCCCACACCTCTCAGGGCAATTCAACTGCATGTCCCTGCAGTCTTGGCACAGTATGTACTGCATGTACCCTTAACAGTCACAAGGCAACCAGAGGACGTGTTCAGTCGACCAACAGGCACACGGCTACGGCTGTTCCCAGCACCGCTTTGTTCTGAAGATCGGTTTGGCCCCCATTAAATTGGATTTGACTAATCTGGAGGTAAAGAAAATGGAATAAGGGTACTTTAGGTAGGATGAATCCTTAAAATGACAACCAGTGCCTTTCTTCCTGGCTTCTTGACACTAGATGAGAAGTCATTGTGAATGAGCAACAGACTGGTTCGAGCACAGGAAAGTCATTTAGTGTTAAACTTAACGACTACAGTAGTGAGGCCCTCCGCCTGTGACCGGATTTCACAAGGAGATATCAGAGGAATGTCAATCAGGAACATCTGTGGTCTCTTAAAATGTGCACTCTGCTCTACAAGTTCTGAACTCTGCCAGTTTGAAAGTGTGTGTATTGGTCAGTGTCTGTATTATGACATTTTGTGTAGAGGACTTTCGTTGCTTTATTACAACCCCTTTGAAACGGTACAAATCACAAACCGGTGGTTCACTTCCTTAGTGGAGAACCACCAATAAAAATTGATAAACAGTTTACGCTTCTGTAACACCCACTTATGGAAAATTCACTTGACTATCTAAAACCACTTATCTGTTGCTACCCTAGTCAGCTCCACAGCTAACGTGGCTCAGCTAAAGCAGAGAGAAATGTCTTATTCAGCTCCATCTGGGAGACTCTTTCCTGGAAAACTTCTTTCAGAAGCCTTCATGTTGATCCCTCCCCAAAGGGGGCTATGGCTTATGTTCTTCAAGGTCTCTAATTTGAAACATGTCAGCTCCAGCCGCCTTGTCTCCAGTGGCTTTATTGCACCTCTCCCTTCACCAGCCAGACAAGACTGTAGTGTGTGTTTTTGGGGGTCAGAGGTTCAGGCTTCATCCTTCAGATATCACAGTTGACGGTGCTGAGGCCCGGAAGAGTGACCCGTCCCTTCCACCTGAGGTCATTCTTGGAGCCTGTGTGGATCCTCTGGATCAGGCTCTTCTCATACAGGAGGGGATGATAGGCACCCAGTGTGCAGGCAGCATCATAATAACGCTCATGGTAGTGGCAAAGGTCCGTCTGCCTCATGGAGGGAATGTACTCGTAAACATGCAGCTGCTCGCACAGCGCCATCATCAGGAGGATACCTGCAATGACAACAGAGAGGATGAGTGAGACAGAAGTTCAGGTCATCATATTTAAAGATACTTGCTGAGTCACAACTGGAAACACAAACACAGATTGTATAAATTTACTTTTTCAGGAATATTCCTTTTAATGTCAAATCGTGCTTAAAGCATGCACACGCAGCAAAACCGTCCGTGGATAAGGATGAAAATAGAACGTAATCTATAATGCATGAAAATGACGACAGCATGCTCTGCCAGGTATCTTTCATACACTGTGAGGTATACTAACTCAAACCAGTCCCAAACCTATGCTTTTTCTTTTCCTTTGCAGTATTTTATTCCACCTCGCTTTAAAACGTCTCTGCCAATTTCTGTCTATCCTTTCTTTCTGAGGATTGCTATTCTGTTTGCAGCTGCTTCTCAATTGTTGCTGTCCAGCCGGATCTCAATCACCACAAATAACCAAGCAGAATCCGTGGCCTTGGTGGAGGTTTTGTGTTTTGTTTTCGTAAAAAGATGCAGACGTTTGACCCTCTAATTCGTCCAAAATAGATCTAATTGAATTACCCCATACAGTATTCATTATCATTTAAATCTCATTAGACACGACCTGTGTTAGATCAGTTTACAATAAACACCATCAACCTTTACAATGCAGTCCAACAATAATATCCAACAAACATTCAGACGTTCACTTTTAGATCCTTTTCACAGTAACCAGACCACATACTTCACCAGAGCAACACTTTGGGAGATGTTTTACACTCTCAAGCATCACTACACGTTGACTGCGATCACATGGAAGTGCACTAAGGCCACATTTCTGCTGATTCAAACTCTGAGCAGACTTGTACTTTGAGTCTCCCTGCGAGCATGAAACCAAGGTCAACCCACCTCCAGTGACTGCAACAACTCTCCGCTTGAGCTCCTACGCTGTGTTCACACTGTCCGCCTTTCCACCCCTTTCTCAGTTCTACAGGTGTTTCTTGATCCTGTTTCACTGCGATCACTGGTCAGCAGAGAACCACAACACCTCCATGCCCTCCAAGACCACCGTGATCCATCTGAACCGCAGAGTCTGCAGTAACACGCTGGCTTGCACCGCCCAGGTCTCCACCGACGCCGTCAACCACTTCTGCAGCACCTCGGCCACCAAGCACACAAGCCCCCCCCTTCAAGGTCACGACCTGAGCCTGAATATCCCCAACATGATCCGACAGGAGAAACACAGTCATGATGAAGCAGCAAAGAATCAGCATGACTGCCTGACTTAGCCAACTGAATGACTGTTGTCAGAGGTTCTCACATTGCTTCAGATGCTTCAACCTGCAGCTCCCACATTGGGAAAGGGAAACAACACAACCGTGTGTTTGAGAAACCTAACTGCTATTCATGAAAATATTAAGGTTTGGATTGAGTATACAAGTTGTATGTTGCGTTCGTGCTGGTAATCAACTATAGATTTTAAAGGCCTTCAGGACCTACTAGTGATTGAATCGACCATATCTATGAGGCTGAGAAGGGTCATCATATCAGCTGATATGTATGTATGTGTGAGCTTATTTGTGCTTGAGTCTTTGATAAAAACACAAAACGTCATATCAACCAGACCGCTAAAAGTATGTGGCCATCTGAACATTACACCACTAATTGTGGAAAAAAGTATTTACGGTAAAGCAGTAAAGGATCAACACTACTTCAGCCTCAATGTGGAGCACTGTGTTGCCCCCTTCCAATTTATCCTTAAAAGTGTTTAGGTCAGCACATTCTCCATAGGTCTCACTTGTAATGTTGAAACTAACTAAAGATCTTCACCGAAACTGCACATTTTTATCTAAAATCTTGTGTGTAAAAGTATTGGGATTTCCCTTAATTGTACTAAAGGAATGTCGCACAAAAGATCTAAAGTACACAACAACATGAGGACATCTACTTTTGGCCACATTGATTACTCTGCCCTCATTTTATGTCTGTACATCTTTTAATATTCATTTATTAAAATTGTAATTGTAATAAAAAAGTTTTAAAGGATGTACTGTAGATGTTTATTATGAACCCAGCCTAAATGTGATCATCTACCGAGCACATTTGCTCCCGATTACACTGGAAGTCACTGCGCTGCTGTAAATGCTCGTCCACTCCAGAGTTGTGCTTCTTCAATGAGTGTCATAAGTGGATTGATGTTTTAATCATGGTACTGACGTCCTTTCCTCCTCGTTGTCACACAACTTTCAAGCTGTATATGCTTACAATTTTATAATGTCTATTTTATTCATTCCTGCCATGTCTGTTTTGGTGTTCCCTCTTTTAAGATGCCCTAAATGTGTTGTGTTGCTGCACAATTTACTTACATGTTTTATGTATGTTGAATTCTAATTTGTTCCAAGTGATGAGAGACATCTCTTGGAGTCACTGGTCAAGTAAAAGCTGTGGCACTGAGTGGAAACTATGGGAAGTTTCCACTCAGGAGACATTGATGCCAATTACTGCTGCAACATGTTAAATGAAGAGGAGCACATCAAAGGTTCTTTGGGAGGCCAAATGACTCATACTTCATCTGGTTGTCTGGTTGTGTGTGTGTGTGTGTGTGGCATTGGAGCAAGCTCCTGGAGTCACCTTCTGTAATGTGGAACCACCCCAGATGAGGATTGCAGTGCTTTGCCCGGGGGTTATTTTTCTGTCTGCCTTTTGAACGCAGCAGCGTGATGCAAGACTGCAGGATGCAGTCACGTTACAGTTGTGCATTTGAGATGGAAATGAAAGCTGAGCCCACCACAGTCACTTATAGATTTGGAATTGCAGCTGGCGTTTTTTCCCATCATAAGATGGTCTCAAGTTGTGATTGTTTGTTTTAATTATTTAATAAACATTATTGCTGTTGAAGAGAATCATTTATGCTGTATTTAAAAAGGGAGGCGGAGGTTGTTGTGAAAATGGTAGGAAAACAACCCCAAAAAAACGATGAGGAAAAAAGTCATCTTACAAAATTGATATGTTACGAAACATTACGAAACCTGTATTAAATGTCAGACCAATCTTTAAGTCAAAAGAAAAATTAAGCTTGTGCTCCTTTGAAGGTTAAGCACATCAAAGGCTTTTAAAGAAATAGTTGCATCAATGGAAGGTTAATAAGCATGATGGTTAACAACCATCGCCCCACACTCTCAGAGAAGAGGTACCTCAAGTCATCTTAATTATTACTGTAATTTCTTATGAAGGATGAAGGAGACTGTCATTACCTCGAAAAGCACAATGGCCTAATGGACTTAAGCAGAAGTCCTTACAAAAATGTAGAATTTAATCTGTCTGTTTGAAACTCTTATGGCTCGCTGCACTTTGTACATTGAGACATGAAACTACTATGCACTTTTTTCTTTTCTATTTGACTTTGAAAAAGGGGAGATCACAACCGCCAAAAGAATACAAGGTAATCCGACTCAAACACTGCATTGGATTTTTTTTGCAAATAAAACATTATTGCGATTATAGTTTATTTACATCAGATCATCAACATTAACACAATATTCTTAACAAGAGAAGTTTTGTATCAAATTTCAGCTCATTTCCATCTGCAGTCCCTGGAAAGGTGAAAGATAACAATTCAGAGAGCAATTATGTCAACTACTGCAGAAAAGTACCAGCAACCTACTTATGCCCACAGTTAGGAAAATGTCAAATCAATGGTCACAAAGCTGGTTGCCAAGAAGCCATGTTTTAACCTCACAGGGGAAAAAACACAGAAATTATGGCAGGTTTAAAGGTGGCTGGTCGTATTTTAAAAAAAGAAGAAAATTGAGTAAAGGGAAAACATCTGCAAAACTCAGAGTTGAGACGTATGATGGAGGATGAGTTGATCGTCTTCGTTTAATATATTTAGTTTTTTGTGCTGAAAGAGAGAAAATGGGAGGGAGAAAAAGACAGAGGAAGGGGTCAGAAACACCTTTATTGGAAACTACTCCGGAGAATGAGGTGTGGTCTTTGTTCCCAAACTTGATCACCCCTACATCATACCGCAAGAGACATGTCTAATATGATAAAATACTAAATTGCTGGCCCATAAACTTAATTTGAGTCTTCAATCTCAAATAGTTCCTCCCAACTTTCCTCTCTCATATAAAAAATGGGCTGAGCTGCAACTGTCAGGATCGCGTGGAGGAGCAGGCGGAAGCAGGACTCAGGCGCAGACTTCTCCAGGTTTCCAAAAAAAAGTGATCTTTATTCTATACAAAACCCAAACGTGCTCCCACAGCGAGGGACATATAGACAATGACACGACAACGGACAACAGGCACACAGGGCTTAAATAAACAAGGGAGGTGCAGGTGATTGGACACAGGTGGAATCAATCAGGCAATCACAGGACAAGGCAGGAAGTGAAGTTACCCAGGAACACAAGAGACATGAAAACTACCAAATAAAACAGGAAGAGAGACCAAACCGTGACAGAACCCCCCCCTCAAGGACCGAATTCCAGACGGTCCTCAAGGGGAACAGAACCAGAGAAACACAGACAAGGGGAGGGAGGGTGGGAACCCAACGATCTTGGGCCGCGCAAGGAACTCAGGGTGATGGCGGCCACTCGTCGGGTCCTTCGGGGGGGCGACCGCTACGGCGGCCGGGCTTCAGGGTCTCGGGGGGCCGACCGCTACGGCGGCCGGGCTTCCGGGTCTCGGGGGGCCGACCGCTACGGCGGCCGGGCTTCCGGGTCTCGGGGGGCCGACCGCTACGGCGGCCGGGCCTCAGGATCTCGGGGGGTCTGCCGGGTCGGCGGCCGGGCCTCAGGGTCTCGGGGGGTCTGCCGGGTCGGCGACCGGGCCTCGGGGTCTCGGGGGCCCTGCCGGGTCGGCGACCGGGCCTCGGAGTGGCGGTGAGCGCCGAGCTGTGCGGCTGCGGCGTCGTCGTGGCGGGGGGCGCCGAGCTCTGCGGCTCCGGCGTCGTCGTGGCGGGGGGCGCCGAGCTCTGCGGCTCCGGCGTCGTCGTGGCGGGGGGCGCCGAGCTCTGCGGCTCCGGCGTCGTCGTGGCGGGGGGCGCCGAGCTCTGCGGCTCCGGCGTCGTCGTGGCGGGGGGCGCCGAGCAGTGCGGCTCCGGCGTCGTCGTGGCGGGGGGCGCCGAGCAGTGCGGCTCCGGCGTCGTCGTGGCGGGGGGCGCCGAGCTGTGCGGCTCCGGCGTCGTCGTCGTCGTGGCGGGGGGCGCCGAGCTGTGCGGCTCCGTCGTCGTCGTGGCGGGGGCGCCGAGCTGTGCGGCTCCGGCGTCGTCGTGGCGGGGGGCTCCGGCCCAACCCCTGACCCCACCCCCCCTTCAAGGACCGACTTCCAGGCGGTCACAAGAGGGTGGGAGGGAGGGGCCATCGTCGGGGGCCGTGGGGGCGGGGGAGGAGACTGGACTCTGGGGGCCGGAACGGGCGGAGACTGGACTCTGGGGGCCGGAACGGGCGGAGACTGGACTCTGGGGGCCGGAACGGGCGGAGACTGGACTCTGGGGGCCGGAACGGGCGGAGACTGGACTCTGGGGGCCGGAACGGGCGGAGACTGGACTCTGGGGGCCGGAACGGGCGGAGACTGGACTCTGGGGGCCGGAACGGGCGGAGACTGGACTCTGGGGGCCGGAACGGGCGGAGACTGGACTCTGGGGGCCGGAACGGGCGGAGACTGGACTCTGGGGGCCGGAACGGGCGGAGACTGGACTCTGGGGGCCGGAACGGGCGGAGACTGGACTCTGGGGGCCGGAACGGGCGGAGACTGGACTCTGGGGGCCGGAACGGGCGGAGACTGGACTCTGGGGGCCGGAACGGGGGCCGGAACGGGCGCCGACGGGCGTCTCGGCGCAGGAACGGGCTGGGGCGAGCGTCTTTGGGCCGGGTCAGGAGCCGGGGCTGGAGGGGTTCGTATCCTCCTCCTCCTCGGGCTCTTCCTCGGGTTGAGGAGGTCCCTTATTTCCAGGCACGCCTTCTGATAGCCCCTGGGACCAAAAATGAAGTTCGTCTTGCGCTGGAAAAACGGGCTCCTCACATCCAGGTATTCCGGGCCCAAGTCGTACCAGGAGTCTGCTGAGTCCTTCCTTGGTCGTGTCATTCTGTCAGGATCGCGTGGAGGAGCAGGCGGAAGCAGGACTCAGGCGCAGACTTCTCCAGGTTTCCAAAAAAAAGTGATCTTTATTCTATACAAAACCCAAACGTGCTCCCACAGCGAGGGACATATAGACAATGACACGACAACGGACAACAGGCACACAGGGCTTAAATACACAAGGGAGGTGCAGGTGATTGGACACAGGTGGAATCAATCAGGCAATCACAGGACAAGGCAGGAAGTGAAGTTACCCAGGAACACAAGAGACATGAAAACTACCAAATAAAACAGGAAGAGAGACCAAACCGTGACAGCAACATAATATTGACAGGTAATAATGAACAGTGTCAAACCCGGAAATAATTCAGCCCTAGATAACATTGAATTTAGCGTTTATAAGTCTGAAATAGGCACTTTAACTACACAAGTAACAACATAACAAACATCTATATCTTCAGCATCATTAACTTTATTTTAATGGCCCTTACTTCAAAGTTTAAATGCTTAGTCAATCCTCTTCATCCAAACTACAACCACATGGCCTATTGTCATAACTAGCTAATAAAACAGACATTTAACATGCATATTTAAATTCCCCTAACCACCACCACCAAAAAAAAATCTTATTTAGAAACTTTTATCCCACTAACAACAATAAAATAGCCTAAAGCAAACAGAATTTACAATTCATAGTCTGTTCATTCATGTTCCATGACAATTGCGTTATAAGCATATTTAGTTTGCGTTTTTAACTCAATCTGTTTTCAGTTATCATTTAGTAAATCTACAAATTTAGTGATGGGAAACTCCCTCACATGCTGTAATACACATGTTCCTTCTATTCAGCTTTGGCGGTTATAAAATATCTGGCTTTAAATGTCTTACCTTTAAAGTCCATCACAAGCGGTGAATTCAGCTGCAACTCTGTCGCGCTGCCCGTCTACGCTGAGAAACATCTGGTTCCCTCTCAGGGAACGCAAGCTGCGTAAAAACGCTGTGGGAACGCCTCTGCGTGACCGCGTCATGAAGCACGTGTGAAATCCAACCAATGGCGAGCTGGTACGACATAGGCGGGCGACGCCGGGACCAGGGCGCTATAAAAGGGACCCGAAAGGCAGGACCATTCATCTCTGTGCCTTCATCTAGTGCGTGTGAAGTTTTTCCTAGTGTTACGGCTGAGCGGTTTGTCCAGTGTGTCCCCCGTGCACCCGTTTCATTACGGGCAGTGACTCACACGCCTTGTGTGTTGTCTGCCTGGGCGTGGAGCACGCTCAGCTAGCCCTCGAGGGGGCTGCAAGAGCGGTTTTTACCTTCCCGCAGACTTCCTCCGCGCCGGTGCTTTCCGTTCTTCCCAGACGTCCACACTGAGGTGTCGGCGTCCTGGAATAGGCCGGTGTCCTCCCGCGTGAACAACCCGCGTACGGCATCGTACTCGTCTCTAGCTGAGGCTAAGCGACATGGCTACGTGAGTATGCCGGCCGCGGAGGGGGCCCTGGCGGGCCATGTTTCCCCCGCGGCCGTGTCGCTGAGGATACCGGTGCTGCCCAACAAGCCTTTGAGGACTACCTCGGCTCTGGTGGGCAAGGCTTACTCGGCGGCGGGGCAGGCGGCCTCCTGCCTGCATACGATGGCGCTTATCCAGGCGTATCAGGCAGAGCTGCTGGCCGACGTGGCCGAGGGGAAGGAGCTAACTCCGGAGGCAGTTCGTGAGCTGAGGCACACGGCTGACCTCGCGTTGAGGGCCTCGAAGGAGACGGCGAAGTCCGTCGACCGCTCCATGGGAGCCCTGGTGGCTACGGAGCGGCACCTTTGGCTAAGCCACTCTAGCCTCAAGGAGAAGGACAAAGCCTTCCTCCTTGATGCCCCTCTTTCCCAGGAAACCCTCTTCGGAGGTCCATTGGGGCCGTTGCGGATAAACTCCATGCGGAGAGGTGGCAGGCAGAGGCGCTCGATTCCTTCCTTCCCCGACGACGCCACGATACTAGATCTCCGCCGTTTGAACCGGGCTGTTGCAAAGTTGAGCTTCAAGATGCTCACTCTAAAACAGATCGCGGCACAGATCAGGTCCGAGGACTGGTTTGTCACGGTGGATCTTCAGGACGCGTTCTTTTATATCCCCATCCTCCCACTACACAGGAAGTTCCTGAGGTTCGCTTTTGGGGATAAAGCTTACCAATACAAGGTTCTTCCGTTCGGCCTAGCCCTCTCACCCCGTATGTTCACCAAATGCGTGGATGCTGCTCTGGCGCCATTGGGTCTCCAGGGCATCCGCATTTTGAACTACTTGGACGACTGGTTGATATCAACTGTCTGGGGCTGAGACTCGGTCGTTATTTGGGATTCGACCATGATGCCGGCACATCTGTCTCCTGCTCCCGCTCCCGCGAGTAGTTTCGATCCTCTCTGCAGTTAAGCAGGCCAGGCTAGGCCAGCCACTCACTGTGAAACAGTTTCAGAGACTGTTAGGTCTCCTGGCAGCGGCATCCAATGTGATCCCTTGCGGCCTGTTACACATGAGACCGTTGCAGTGGTGGCTCAGGGCCAAGGGGTTCTCCCTGAGGGTAAACCAGCACCGTCTGATCAAGGTCACTCTGCGCTACCTGAGGGCCCTGGTCATATGGAGGGACCCTTGATTCTTATCCCAAGGGCCTGTTTTAGGCTGAGCGGTGCTTGCGATCATGAGTGGTCACTCAGCCTCGGGACTGTGGCAGCATCATATCCAGTCCTGGCACATAAACCAGCTGGAGATGTTGGCAGTGTTTCAGGCTCTGAAACACTTCCGTCCAGCTCTGATGGACCAGCATCGGTGGTCTCATACATCAACCATCAAGGGGGCCTGCGCTCACGGCCGCTGTACAAGTTAGCCTGCCAGATCCTCCTGTGGTCCTTCGGGAAACTCCGCTCGTTAAGAGCGGTTTATATCCCGGGGTACTTAAACCAGGGGGCAGACACCCTGTCGAGGCAGGCGCCGAGGCCCGGGGACTGGAGACTTCATCCTGAGGTATATAATAGGTCCACTTCGGCCATGCCGAAGTGGACCTATTATACCTATTATATTTGCCTCCAGAGAGACGTCTCATTGTCCTCTGTGGTTCTCCCTCACGCACCCCGCCCCACTCGGGTTGGATGCTATGGTACAGGCGTGGCCAAGCGTACGCCTGTATGCTTTTCCCCTGGTTTCTCTGCTGTGTGGGGAACGACAGCCGGACCCAGGTAACTGCCCGGTCGGTTCAGTACTAGAGTTCCTGCAGCACGTTTCCCCACAGGTTTATCCCCGTCTGCTATCTAGGTATCTCACTTCCTTTGTGGCACCCTGTACCCCCATTCCTGACGTCGGACCAGACGTAATAATTTAGAAGCCGCACAAGTGGGTGGTTGAGGCCATCGCACTTGCGTATGAATTGGCCGGCCAGCCCGCATATTGGCTGTCCAGGCCCATTCTACCTGGGGTACAGGTGCTCTCGTCTGAGTGTGCGCACTAACTTCACACCACGGTCACTTGCTCGTATGGTGGAGTGGGTATTGGCGTTCCCACAGCGTTTTTACGCAGCTTGAGTTCCCTGAAAGGGAACGTCTCCGGTTGCGTATGTAACCGTAGTTCCCTGAAGGGAACGAGACGCTGCGTAAACTTGCCATACTCCCGACATGCCCGTAGGCACTTGATTCTGCCTTTCAGAGATTAATGGTCCTGCCTTTTGGGTCCCTTTATAGCGTCCTGGTCCCGGCGTCGCCCGCCTATGACGTACCAGCTTGCCATTGGTTGGATTTCACACGTGCTTCATGACGCAGTCACGCAGAGGCGTTCCCACAGCGTTTTTACGCAGCGTCTCATTCCCTTCAGGGAACTACGGTTACATACGTAACCGGAGACGAACTATTGACAGCCATTGCTGTTAAGAAATGTTCCATTGAAGTTATTGTAAATGAAGTAACTCTTGCTTTGAAGGGCTCTGATTACTCCTACTTAGTATGAAAGTGTCTGCCAAATAAATGGAGTTCAAATTGGGTAGTACTTCCAAACACTTATTGTTTGGAAGTACTACCCAATTTGAACTATGTGTGCCATAGAAACATTTGAGAAGATGATGGATAATTATGATAATTAGAATGGAAATGCATCTAACCAGAGGCCGTGTTTGCATTTTATTAAAAGGCCAGTCAGCTGGGTAAAAGAAAATCTAAATATACAGCATTTACTGTAGCAGAATGAACCAGAAATGACAACAATAGAAACAAAAGGGTCCCTTTAACGAACACACTGACATTTCTGTTTTATTATAAGGATGCAAGCAGTGAGGCATTAGAATTTAATAGCACTTTGTTAAATTCCAAGCTCTGCTGCCTTTTTATTCAAGCCATCTAATCAGTGACAGCGTAGAGGACACTGCAATCAGTTACTGCAATCAAAAGCAGGCGCTCTGTGGCTTCGAGCCAGCGCGGGACAAACAGACGCTCTGCAGCTTCAGGTTGTAAAACAGCAGGGGAGGCTCACGGTGTTTCATGAGATCTCCAACGGATCAAAGTGATGTTTGTTGTCTGATAAATGTATTCTTTTAAAAATATATATTATTTAGTATTCTGTTAATAATAATTACAAATTAAATTGAATAACTGTTTTAAGTATCCGAAACACTAATGGAATTCCCATCAGCCTCGGCTTTTTTTAAAGCAGTCTCAAGTTCTGTCTGTAGCAACGACGTATCAAATGACAACATACGACACACTTGTAGTGATGAACCCATAGAGAATCACGCTGACACTTTAATATGCCGCTCCCCTAAATTTTATGAAGATGAACAGCAAATTTCTGCGTCCTTATTTATATAACATCCAGGACATGGTGAAACCCGCACACTCCGATCTGCATCTGCCAAGCTGCTTGTTCCTCCCTCACTGAGAGAAAAGCACTCGGCGAGATCGCGACTCTTTGCTGTCCTGGCTCCCAGATGGTGGAATGAGCTCTCCGATGACATCAGGACTGCAGAGAGCCTCTACATCTTCCGCCGCAAACTCAAGACACACCTCTTCAGACTCTACCTTGACTAAAACACTAGCAAACCGTAGCACTAACAAATGGTAGCACTTAAATTGTACTTATAATGGCACTTTTCTATAACATGTTTTGAAACTGCTTATTTGATGAAAATTGTACATTCTTGTTACTTGTTCTTCTGAGTTTGTATCTCTATGTGGAAATGCACTTATTGTAAGTCCCTTTGGATAAAAGCGTCAGCTAAATGACATGTAATGTAATGTAATATAATTTCATTGTTGTGATTCACAACCAGTAAACAAAGACAAACAGGTATGTCTAGGTGTTATCTCTCCTGATGCTAAAACAATTCCATGGCAGATATATTAGATTCATAGCTGTGCTGTGATGAATAATGGATGTTCATAGTCGCTCACTACACTGCAATAAAGCTACAGAATAGAACACAATCCATTTCATATATTGCTTTGACTTTGGCACCAAACATCCTACCGATGAGCTAATATTGTAGAATCCACAGTAGAAAGGAATCAATCTGGTGAAGTACATTCAACATCACCCAGCATGGTGCACACGACACCATGGATCAACCAGAAAAAACAAATGTTGCTTTTGAGGTAAACGCTCCTGGCGTGGTGTTCCATCATGAGGTGGGTGTACAATGTAGAGGGGGATGTTACATAGAAAGTAAGAATAACGACCAAAAAACTAGTAGATTGTGAAAGATGAGTGGATATTGACCCGCTGGAGAGCTTCTAAAATGAGCTTACAGTCAACACGTCTCCAACAACTCCTGCACGGACGTGCTGCTACACACTGAAGATAAAAATGTCATTAAGTCTCCGCGCGTTGGCGTCTGCTCCCTCAGCAGACAATGAAACGGAAAGATAAGCGCGAGGGGAAGGGATCCGTTGTACAATAAATGCATTTCTGCTTCATTAATGCGTTTAAGCGTGTACTCACCTATGAAGCCAGACGAGGGAGGATTCGGCTGGATATTCTCCTGAGTGTTGCCCTGAATCACATCCCAGAGTCGCCACACGTAGCTCGGGTGGAGGATGTAGAAGGGCTGGCCAGGGTGGAGTTTGCGGTGCTCGATGTACGGACCGAACAGGTTGTAGTCTGGACCGGCGTACCACTGATGAAGAAAGAGAGGGACAACTCAGCTGACACCAGGGTTCTAAATGGCAGAAGGAAATCACTGTGGTGGTCACGACGTTATACTTTGTCACATGACTGCGGAGCCTCTGAGTCAATGGAGACCCTTCCTCTGGAAAACGTCTTTTCTATTGTCACTTCACACAGATGTTTGAAATTCACTGTGCAGAATGATGTGTGCAGTTTGACATTGACCGTTTTTATATTCATTGCTGAATGGGTAAAGATTAGGCGTGTTCACCCTGAATAGGAGTAAAAGACATGAACGTACAGGCGATTCTTTAGTAAATGAAGAGACATCTTTTGTCCAGCAGTTTGAGTGGAAGATATTGGCTTATTCATTTAATTTAATTTAGAGACACAGAGCTTTTCTTCACGACGTCTTGCCAACGAACCGGCCTCATTGTCTAATCTTCTCTTCTTCTGACCAATCAAAACGTTGTACACCACACAATCACCTATTCACACACATTCATACAGTCGGCACAGGCTGCCACACCTTTTCCCTTAGGACCAAACCTACACTTCTTCCATTGATTACACTGCCTTCTAGAGCAGTTGTCCTCAACCGTTTAAAAAAATATATTTCTGTCAGCCAAGTACCCGCTAAGCAGTGCAAAGCATTTTTCCCAACATCCTTATATAGGAGAGACTGTGTTTTTACGATAATAAAATTGGATAGCGTACTGAATCTAAATTTCAGGGGTTTTTTCCCCACATACCCCGTTGACTGCCTCCACCCAGCCCCATTCAGCCCCCAAAACACTGTTCTAGAGCCATATGCAGATAGGTCAGATGCAATGGTCAGCTACGGCTCACGTTGTTGTCTGAGTAAGCATTGTGAGCGCTATCCGCACTGAAGCTGTTTTTTGAGCAGTTTGCACCGTTAGTGTGAACCTCTAATACTACATTTTAATACATGTTCACAATATAATTGGCTGTAAAAAACATTTCATCTTTCAAAAGCCCTTCAGAACTTTTGCCACAACAAACAGACAAAGCATCAGAGCTACAACACAACACTTGTTAGTCAACATTTTCATGTCCATGAGGTTTAGGCACTGTTGTTAAAACTGAAATGGAGAGTTCTTCTTGCAAATATCAATAACTTAAAACGAATGACAGAGACACACATAATGCCTTTAGGTCCACTTAATGTGAACATTGAACATAAAGACATTTTCATGCATATTCAATTTTAAGTTAAGTCACGTTAAGTACGTTAAGTCATCATAAATTGATACTGTGCTGTTTTAGCGTTGGGACTGAAAACAATAGCTTGTCACCATCCTTTTATCGTATGATGTGCCTGGAAAATACTAGTGAATGAGACAGGCTTACATAACAAAGCTCAGCTCCTGTAGAGAACTAAAGGTTAAAGCCTGAAAACTCATCATTGTTGAAAGGAAAACTGGGTCTAATATTATCTTGTGAAAAAATTAGCAAATGTACATGAATAACAAAGGACATGGACATGGACGTTTATTAATATTCCAAGATAATACCAAATTGACAAATGATGCAAATTATTCACAGAGAGAGAAGCCCATGGAGATAAGGCTAAGAATGTTAGTCACAGTTGTGTTTTTTAGCTTATTAACCTGAACACTGAAACCCTCGCAGAAGTCGTGGATATTGATTGTGGGAGCAAACCATTCCCTGAATAACTATAAGGTAGGAGCGGGGTTTCCTTAAAGTTGTTCTGATGTTCATTGCGGTTTGGTCATGACATCGTTCTAAGTGAAATACACGGCATCAAACAAGCGTGGCTTCTCCTCCCAGCATGCTCCCCTGCTGACATTGGAGTATTTCCATTTAAGTGTTGCGCTTGGGAGGTGAATATCTGTTCATAAGATTTACTCTAAATTAGTTGAGAATATAAAAAATATCAAGTGGAAAATGTTGCATTTTTATCTGTGGGGGCCAATAAATGCAGTTAGAATTATGGTGACTTCAAGAATGAACTATATTTCCATGATACTTTCCTTCCTGAATCAGTGCAGTCAGGGATTACCTGTGGAATGGAAAGAACCCCAGAGACCGTAACATTAAGCTTTAACCACCGAAGGGAGAGGAGGACTGGCATTGCCAAATATAGAATTATATTGCAGCTTATATTGAAATACTTAAGATGCAACCACTGGTCTGGTAGTGAGTCACATTGGGGCTGGATACGAACAAGGAAGTCGCTTATCTCCCCTTTAGATGTAATGTTCTCTGACTCAAATATCATCACATTCCCCCAGGGGGGCATCTAAATCCATCACTTCAGCCCTCAGCAGAGACTTGCAGCAAAGTTCATAAAATGCTTGGCCTGTGGGGAAATCCCACAATAAAGATAGCGAGAAAACCCGTATGTTGGATGGCATGAAACATCGAGAGGTAACCTGTTGTTCTTAATATTCCCACATTCACTTCATTCTTTTAAAATTATATTAAATACAAAAATACCAAAACTTTGTTTATGTTCCCGTTAGGCGCGTGTATTTCTACTTTCTGTCCTTACATTTGACACCAAACAGGTGTGATTGCAGCTCTGTGGAATAGCCCACCAGAACTACATAAAAGTGGTGATGTATCCGATTGCAACAACGGAAGTCCAATATCTGAACTTCCAGTTATGTGGCTTTATTGACTCACGAAACATAACAACCATGGCAGTCTGGTTTCTGCTCAGGTCCAACCACAAATTACATGCCGCCCTATTTTGTTGTGCGATTAAAAGCACTTGATAGCGATTAACCAACTAAGCTACACGTAGTTCCTCTTGTTGGAAAAAGTAAGTCATATTGTATCGCTCTATGAGAAAACAAATCTACTCCTCACTTGATTTATTTCCTCAGTAAACATTATAAACATGACTTTATGGTCTCAATCTCTAGGCGCTAGTATTCTTCAATATAACATCACGTTATTTAATACAGTATGGTAAATATAAAGTCAAATAGATAATAAAGCAGGTTATGTTCTAAGGCGTGTGAATGCCTTGTGAATGACAGGTCATTACCAAGATGATGCCTAATAAATGTCTTATCCTAACTTTGGGTGTACTTAGTTCCACCCTCCAGTTTTTAAAAGGTCAACTGGCCCCAGGATACGTTGGTGGACTATAGACAGATCAATGAGGAGGCGCATCTGTGACAGAGGAAACATACCTTGTGTAAGTTGACAGTGTAGGGTGCAGGATCCCAGGCCACCAGGGTCACGTTCTTGTAGATGGAGCTGGTGTTGAATCGATGTTTAGGATTGGCCAAAATCTGTTTAAACAAGAGGTCCCAATTTCATTGGCAGTCATATTGATGCCATGAAGCCTTGTTGTCATCTCAACGTCGCCAGGCACTTAAAGTACCCAGCTTTAGCCATCCTTCTACAGATTGTTACCTCTGGACAGAGCCAGACCAAATGTCTCACCCAGTCCCCAGACTGCTTGAGCAGGATACACAGGAAACACTGGGGTTGTTTATTTGGTTGATCTATGAGACATTTTCTTAGTTTTGTGTGTTGAGTAGAGTGTAGGTATTGAAATTGAGATAATTTGTCATTAAAAAACATTAATAAAACCGAATCCATAAAACACAAAATGCAAAGAAGGTGTGTCATGAATGATTTATATCTCCAACAATTGTTTTACATGTGTTTCAGTGAGTGACAGAGCCCTCTGAGTCCCACGTGCATCAATAATTCATTATTCTGCACCATGCAAGGCCGGAGCCTCGCTCACCTGTGAGTTGATGATGCGGATGGTGGTTTTGCTCCCGACGTCTCGCTCGTATCCCTGCGTAGGTGCTGCGTTGAAGCGCAAGACTGCATCATGAGCATCTGAAAGAGAAAACACGTCCTGCAGGTAATAAACTGACCTTTTAGTGTGCGTCATCCTGATTAAAATACACCCATGAAATATAAAACCCCAAACTAACTAAACAAACACTAATTTTGTTTTTCTCCAAATTCTTTCCTGAAGTTTTACTTCTTCTCATAACAGACAGCTCTTTATATGCAGGTGTTATGTGTGCCATTTTCGGAAGTTTGTCACAGTCTTGAAGTCGCTCAGATAAACACAAACTGGGACAAACAGCAGAAAAACGTCATGTTTCACATCAGCAAAAAGCCGTTTATGTGGCCACCGCTGAGTCTCTAATTTTTGGAGGCATTTTTTAAGAAATAAGGAATAGCTGCATGAAAAGCCACACTGCGGCTCGCAGAAACTTGAATAACACAGTTGTACGCATATGAATGCTGTCCCAATCATCGCACGTTCACACACACACACACACAGCTCTTTTTGTAGGAGACGGATCGATGTGTCACGACGACAATGCGCTCACTGCACCGATGCGAACCATGAACATCTGAGCATCAACAGCGACGGAACCAAAGTGCTCTCTAGCGGTTGGTTCCTGAAATTGACAAAACGCGACCAATGCAAACATTGGCAGGTTTCTCCTCTCATTCTGTGCACATCTTGGTTTGTTCACACACCGACATGAACTCAGCGTGATGGATGTTCGCAGTAATAATTAGAAACATGTAGTTTCTGCCTGAATATTGATCGGTCCATCAGTCCCACGGACGCTTCCCGTGTGTTGATCTGACACCAGAATGGATGATCCTTAGCTTTTCAGCCAATACTCCTTCATCCCTGCAGCCACTTGACCGTTACATCACAGATTGGAACACAACTGCAAACACTCAAAACATGCTCACTGGCTTGACCTTGCCCTCCCGCTGCAATAGAATACTGTAACATATCCATTTACTGAAGGTTTTCTAAAAGTAGGGATCAATTGTGGTCTATTCAACTGTAAACTATTAAGACAAAATAATATTTTGTGAAAAATAAGACATTTTATATTTGTATATTTCCATTTATTTATGCTATTTCTACATTTGTGTTTATTATTTATTTCGTTATTTCTCTTTACAAATCTGAATCTATGCAATTGTTTAATAATGTGCTTTTCCCCCCCACTGTTTCCAACTACCCTTGTTAGTTCAAATGTAACCCAACCATGATCAATATCTACCCCTCTTGTTTTTGCAATTATCCTCTTATATCTCACATTGTCACATTTATTAAAACTGTGAGAGTATATTATGGATCAAAGAAAACCGTGGCTTTCTTTAAATCATCAGGAAGTGGCATTAAGTTTTAGTACCACAACACTATGATTCATAGTCATTGAAAGTTTGATTCCTTTTTGGGAACCATCGTTAACAATGCATCCATGAAATGATGCTGTATAATGTTTCTGTTACCTTCTCTTGCCACACGGTGGCAGCCACACATCACACAAACCAAATAAACCTAACAAACTGAACATTGTGCTGCAGGCGCTGAGGGAAACCAGAGAGGCCAAATGTCAGTCTGCCTGATAAAAAGGCGCAGAAAAAGAGTTTGATTGCCACGTTAACCTGTCAGCTTTTTGTCACAATTCACAGTGGCAAAATGTAGGTTTTGATTCAGCGCAGCATTCTGGGGAAGGTCCGCAGGGTGAGAAGAAGCAGATAAGAGGGGGATCGATTCTGTTTGATTTCCTGTTGAAGTTGATCCTGATAATTGATGTAACAAAGTCCAGCTTTTCCAACACGGTGAAAAATGAATCAGCTCCGAACAATCATCTAATTTGCATATATTTAGTATGAGCAGCTAATCTCTGATCTGAAAACTCATTTCTTGTGAACTGAATACCAGGATGATGACACACTGAACCAATGGCCTGACATAAAGATGGATGTGTTTGTACTCACAGAATGAATGGCCATGAATTACATTTCTTTATTTGACAACAATCCTATATTCTCATAATGGCTCTCTGGATGGCTTCAAGTTGATCATCACATCACTAGGTACACATGCTCAAAATAGAGAATCAATGATTCACTTGCCGTTTGATTATGTGCATGTGGGTCACATTATTGGACATAAACCTACGAGGAACCTGGAGGGGTGACGATACATGAACAGAGATTAACAAACACCTGCAGAATTAAAGTCCAAGGCCTGCTGCCCAGAGCTGAAGACTGCCTCGTTGAAATTTGCCTCTGAAAATGGGGAATAGCACTTAGTAAAATGTTCTTTGTCCTCTAGCACTAAAGACAGAACCCTGAAAGACCAAACACTCCTCAATATTCACCAATAAGCCAAGCCACAATCACTTAAAAGTCATTCTCTGCTGGACATCTTACTCGGACTGTGCTGTATGGGCAGCTGGTGTCTATGGAACGCTGTCAGTATGCAGATGCATTATGCAAATATAGAAATATAAAGGCATAAAGCCCAAAAGCTCTTAATAATAAATATTTTGCCTGCTTTGAGCAGCTGAATTCAGAAGAACATGCAAGGACGCTATATGAAGGAGCCTGATTGGTTACCAGAGGGGGGTTGTGCTTTTTTCTAGTGAGCCATCTGTCACCGAGTTCACACTCTCCACACTTACCAAATAGCTGCCAAAGTCACTAAACCGAGAGCGGACGCATTCAAACACAACGACATGCACTAGGCACCCGCTCAGGCCTCTTTGTGATCGGCTTGACAACTTAATGAGCAAACACCATCCATAAGAACGGAAGAACAGTTTTCCAGGGTGACCTTTAAAACTCCGTCATCATGCATCATGCATGTATGCATGAATAGCAAAAATCATGAGGCTATTAGTAGTCTTGTTATACCTGTACTATTGAAGCACTTCAGTTAAAGCATATAGCAAACACAGCAAATTAAAACCTTTGTCTCTGTGTGTTGTGTTGAAATTAAATTATTCTAATTGAAAATGAATGATACCGTTTCTTAATGGGTAATATTGATATTCCCCTGTGTGAAACATGTTTTATGACCCCTTTCTTTTTGTGCTATGAACAGCCCAAAGTGGCAACACAAGTATCCAAATGTAATGCCATGAAAGTAACTTCAGTTCCACTTTCCTGGAGGTGAAAGCCTTCGTTCTTGAGGAAATCTTTTTATATTTTTGTCATGTACGTAATGATTAAATTTGCACGCCTTTTTCCATTGCACTGTCGCATTGGATTTTATCGATTCACTTACTTTTTCCATCTCAGCAAGTATTGGAAACTTGCGTGTGCAAAATGAAAATGCACATAAAAGCAGGTTAATGAAAATGAATTCATATTTTTGACAGGAACATATGCAGTATTTTAGTAAAGGGTTAACAGATACCATAATCATCACATGGCTTCCGTTTGTTCTGTCGAGCTCTTTCGGGGAGCTGCCTGTTGTGTAGCAGTGTGTCATATAGTATGTTATCTTTTCTTATCAACGGCATCTGTGTTACCGTATTTGCAACGTTTTCTTTTTTTTCCCCACGTAGCTTGCTTCTCACAAACCCTTTTTCCCCTTATTTTAACAAAACAACCTCTGGGGCCCCTTGCAGCCTCCATTCAAACTTTTTTTCTCCCCTCTCCACTCACCTATCTCTTTGCCCAGTCCTGAGCGCAGGATGGCGCCGGCCGACGTGACCACGGCGCAGGTCTTGAAGCTGCTGCTGTCCTGCCGTTGGTGCAGTTTCTCCAGGGGACGAGAGGGTACGAGACGAGCCCAGCCGAGTGAGGAGAAGGGCTGCTCCGACCCATCCACGGTCCTGAGCCGGGCCTGGTCTTTCATCTGACACAGAAGCTCCTTGGCACTCTGCGCGGCCCTGCGATGCCCGGTGTAGGAAACGTGGTGTTTGTTGGCACTGACGTAGTCCTTCATGGCACGCTGCAGGCGAGGACTCAGCATACCGGCGGACACGCGACCCCGCCACAACCGCTTCACTACCGAGCCCGACTCGGAGAAGTAATATTCCTCGGCAGAGTCACCACCGGCCCTCCGGCCCGCTGTAGTCCTCTTTCTGTTTCTCAGTTCTTCTTCTTCTACATTGTCCCTCTCATCCTCCTCCTCCTCCTCCTCCTCCCCCCCACCGCGGTACCGTGCGGTGCTGATGTGGTTCTCGTACTGGGAAGTCCTCTCACGGCTCTGGACTGAAGGGTCTGAATGAGAGCCCACATTCTCTGTCCCGAAGGAGGACCAGGCAGCCAGGCTCTGCGGGTCTAGGTAGTCCGGGTGGCCGGTCTCGTGGCTACCATAAACGCCGCCGTAGGGAGCACTCTTGGGGCTGTGGCTCACGTCCAGGCTGAGCTGCGGGGTCGCGGAGCCGGCGGAGGGCTTCGTCTCTGGCTCAACTCCGGGGTAGGCTGTTGTTGTTAAGGTGGAAGCCCGTTCGGGTCGGGGGCCCAAGTTGGCATGCTGTTGGTGGGAGGCCTGTATGGAGGCGAGGCGCCGGGTGTCTGGGTGCTGGGAGAATAAAGAGCCTACAGAGGTCAGCGGCTCGTTCACACGCGCGTCCAGGAAGTAGGAGAGGAGGGCGAGGAAGAGGAGAACCCAGGCCAGCATTCCCAGCAACACCAGCCTGCGCCACTGCCTCATACTGGACTTCATCGCCTCTCACTCACGTACACGCGTGTTCAGCTGGCCCACCAACAACGACGCCCCACGGCCAGTACTTAGCGCAGGTCAGCTGGAGGGCCTGTGAAAGGAGAAAGCTCAAGATGAAACTGCTCAGGAGAAGTGGGGAAAAAATGGAACAGTAGAGCAGAGGTTTGGGAGGCTCACCGCAGCAGATGCTAGTATTTCTTCATGACTGTGTGTCTTCCAGGATTTGAGAGGTCCCTAAGGAAAGGAAAAGTAAGTAAGTTAATAGTAAAGCGTGCCCATGCATGCACGAGGCTGTGTGTATGTGACAAAAACACACTGCTCACAAGGATCATAATGTACCTCCTGCTGATCAGAACTAGGCTTGGCTTAACTTGTTTAGACCCGTCTATTAACTGGAATATCATTATTGCGGATCCCCCTCCCTGTACCCTGATATTCAGGCCTCCTAACCTGTGGACAAACAAGAGCCAAAGCTCATCAACTGAACCTGGTAAAGACGGGGGGGGGGGGGGGGGGACCAGCAGGGGGCAACTAGGCCAGAGGGTGAAGAGACAGTACGAGAGAAAGAAAATAACTGTCAAAGACGCTGATGCAAACACACACCTGAACAAACACACAAGGGGTAGGAGTCAGGCAGGAAATTTCCTGCGTGGAGGTTCCACATGTCTACCGGGCGGAGGTCAAATGTTGCTCAGGGAAAAATATGCCCTTTTACCACCTGCATATAACAACAGCTGGACCCACGCACAAAAAGAACCCAGAAGAAAACAAGCGGGAAATCACACAGCTGCCCAATGACAATTGTTCTGCACAGAGAAATTGCTTGTATATGCAGCAGTGCTCAACAGAAGCCCGCAGTGGAAATTGGTTCTCAAGTGTGTGTGTCTTCATTTAGGCATTTTGTGTAGTTTGCCTCACCTGGCAGCAATGAGGATGGGTGCCTCGGATCCGCAGTGAAACAACATAAATAGGTGGCACAGATGGAGGCGGGGGTGGTCTTGTCAGGGCTACACAAAGAAACAGAACAAAACGGGAAAAATGGAAATGAGCCACCGGCAGCAAAAGGATGACTAAATTACTCTTAGTTAGCAGGAGAAGGCGATGAACAAAGGAGCCTGATGGAAAAAGAAGCATAGATCTTTTAGAGAGGAAGAGGAGATTGGTCAAGTGCTTGTGGGTCATTTCCCCCAAAGAAGAGAACTATGAGAAGAAGACAATTGGAAAAATGAGCAGATGAATGTTGAACAGAGGGAAAATTTGCTGTCGGGTCAAATCGCCCCCTCAGAGCCCAAGATCACATCTTCAACCCTCCAAAACCCAAAGAAAAATTAAACCAGAAAATAATTTTTATGTTGGTTCACTAATATTTAACAATGACGAAGAAGAAATCAATCAACTGAAACAATGTTGTCAAAACCGCCAATTAAAAACTTCTATAGATTATGTGAAATTGATGTGAACGTCAGAAAAAAAGTTTAAAATTACCAAAATGTTCTAATGCCAAAAGCAAGCCAATATGCTGACAATAAAAACTAAAATATTCCGGTTTCTATCACATATCACAAAAACTGCATTGCCGGATGTCACGGTTTGGGTCTGCTCTATGTCTTATTTTGTAGTTTTCATGTCTCTTGTGTTCCTGGGTGACTTCACTTCCTGCCTTGTCCTGTCTTCCCCTGTGATTGTCTGCCGTGCCTGATCGTTTCCACCTGTGTCCAATCACCTGCACCTCCCTTGTGTATTTAAGCCCTGTGAGTCTCTTGTCTTGTGTGGCGTCATTACATGTCAGCGTTCATGTGTCAAGTAAGTCAAGTCTGTGTTTTCAAGTCCAGGTCCCTGTGTTTTTTGTCTGTTTTGTTTTCTCCTCCTTCCTCCCCTTTTTGGCTGGAGCGATTTTGATTTTGAGTTTATGACTATTAAAGTCCTTTTGTTTTTCATTATCTCTGCGTCTGAGTCCTCCCTCCTTGCCCTCGCACCCCGCGTCGTGACACCGGATGTCTTTGGTTGAAAAGTGACTTAAAAGAATATACATAATGGACACTGCTCCCATGAATCTGGAGTCAGCAGCTGGTTATCGTATCCTCTTGCTTAGCTAATAATAAAAAAATCCCTAATTAACAAATATCTCAAATCATTAACTGTTAATCTATCATGTAGTGGTCTTCCTTGCCCAGCAACCCAACAGTGATGCAAAGACTCCAGGAAGTAGCCGCTGGGGGCGAAGGATTAGTCGCACAGGACCACCACACATTTAAAATTCAATACGTTCACACAAGTAGTGAGAGAACAGCTCCATTTACGCCTTATTGGCCGATGGGTAAAACAAAGCGGCTGCTGTTCCAGGTGGAAAACAAGCTGCCACCACTTAGGCGTAAACACACAGTACAGCTGATAAAAAGCAGGTTCTCTGGAGCAAATGTACACGTGTTGGGTATCAGCCGCAAATCTGGCTCAGCTGGCTTCAACCATCAGATTACATGAGGCCAGCGATGACTCGCAGCGAAGGTCCCACATCCACAATGCATCAAGTTTTCAGAGAGCCTGAACAGACAGACTTTAATGTACAGACTGGGTTTTAATGTGACAGCTGTCCGTTATATTATATTAGCAAAATCCTGGAGAACAATACATTTTCTAGAAATATGTACATGCCAAAAATATAATTTTACCAATGATGTAAAATACAGGAACAAGAAATAATATAAATACTGCCAGCTGAATACAGAACAGAATACTAATCAATCCACCCTTACTGTTATAAAGATAAGGAACTAAAGATCTCAGTATAATAAATTTTGTCATCTGATGCTGTTTACCAGGAGGCTGCATTGATGATGACTTATCTACTTAAAGTAATACCAGTCTGAAATCCATGTGACCATGATTTCATGGGGCAGCAGACACTTCTTCTGTAATGTAAGAAAAGCAACTTGTGTGAAAGTATTGTTGCGAAGCCTCGATAAAGAAAGCTACCAGACGTTATGTTGGATGTTTCGCTTTATTGGTGGACAGCACACATGCTACTGTGGGCCGGATTCTAATACGGTAACCTTCTCCTTACAGGCTTACCCATCGGCTCCTGGTCATAGACAAACTCACACACGCTAGCAGGGCAACAACAAAACACAGCATAATTGAAATAATAAAGAGTTAGGATAAAATAGGAGAACCATTAGTCCCGCAGCAAAGGGGGTAGAATTACACATGTACGTTGTAAATAAGATCTGCCAGACTGCCAACAAGGGTCTAACTGACCCTGGTAGAGAATATATCACAGCAAACCTGTTTGATTAAACCCAGCCTTTTTCACCATGGTTGGAAGATGAAGCAAACACTTCCCTGAAAAGTTTCATACAAATATCATTTGGCCCAGCCAAAAGAGCATGAAATGATGTCAACGTGATCGTATTATAAATACAAATATTAATCTGAATGGCAAAAATTAAACTAAAATGAAATAAATTCCAAAAATTGATTTTTCTAATAGGTTCTATATTTTGTAAGGTGGAAGACAAATGGACAAATTAACATATTCTTTGACCTGAAGGTATCTCTATGTCATTATTTGCAGCCCGCCGAAATATATATTGTCCAGGAATGACTTTAGCTGCCTGAAGGTAGAACTAAATTGATGGGGCATATGGAGTGGCTGAGAGAGTGGCTGCAATGACACAAGGCTAAACAATTGTTATCCAAATCTTCATTGTTCAAATGCTGATTTAGCAGTTAATCTTCTTCTTGATTAGTCGACTTCTAATCACCCACCCACACCCTCACATGACATTCCCCACTGCGCATTCAGAGGCATTGAAATACTTCACGCCTTTTCGGAGTGCGTTATCGAGGTGTATTCCGCTGCTTAGAGAGCAATGTTTTATCTTCATTGTGTCATTTAGGGATTAAAAGCTATGGAACTTTGTACTGGTCAATGGAATCTAATGGACTTAAAAAATTTGGCCACAGCCCCCCCACTGAAAGTGAGACTAGATCCAACTATCACTCCAATCCACACTAATTCCACAAAGAAAGCAGACTGTACAAGTTTTGTTGGGGCTAGGGGGAGGGAAGACAGAATTAGAAATTGGCACACACCGTTTGAGGAAAATCTAGTCAGATTTCCAAAGAAGTAAACAAGTTTTTTTTGCAAGACAATATAGTAATATATGCGTGCAACTTTTGTAAAAGGTCCACAACCAAAAAGGCAGCGACTGAAATAAAAAAAATGAACAAAAATTAAGTAATTCAGATCAAACATAAAACTCAAAACTCAAATTAAAATGCCCAAAAAAGTACAGCTTGAAACAAAAACATACTGATGAAGATGATAAAGCAACTCTTTTCCAGGCAGCCAAATAGAAAAAACATTTATAGATGTGTTTATTCAACGGCATGCCCTGCTGGAACATCCTCAATGTGTCCCGAGTCCAGGCATCACCGGAGGTGACTGAACTGAACTCCACTACTTGACTGCCAGTGAGGTACTCGGACGACCCTTGAGGGAATACAGCCGCAGAGCATCTCACTGAAAATAATTCAGTCCACCTCCTGCCGTGTTCGCGCTGCGGAGGAGCCACGGTGGAGGTGTTATGAATGCTTTAAGCCCTGCCAACTAAGCAGCAGCAGCAGATTCCGTAGTAGAGGTCGTGACCTTGGCCACATGCAGTTTACAGAAGATGCAAAGGAAATACTGTGAGGTTAGCTCAAAGAAACAGGTTCACCACGCTTTGCTGTATGTAAGCACGGAATAAAAGTTCATTCACAACGAGTGGGTGGATTCTGAGTAGCCTAACTAAAACTAACCAGTGCTATTTAACACATCATTAGATAGAATAGTTTTCCAAAAGAAGGCGATGGAGAACTTGAGGTCTTCGGCTCTGCAAAATGACCTGCAGTTCTATTGCCTTGCAGCTTGACTTAAAAAACAAATACCTCAAGAGTGGAGTTGTTCACCATGGGAACATTTTTTTAACTTAAATATTCACCTTTCAACAGTTAAAGCCTCTACAGACTAATACATCACTGTGAGGTTGAATAAAGGCAACGGGACGACGTCCGATAAGCATTTTTGGACACAGACCGACAAATTATGGTCATGAGATATTTTCGAATTTCAGAAATCCCCAGGATTTTGTGAAAAGAATATGGGATGAATTTAGATGGGAGTATAGTATAGATGTCATTAGGGAGACAGATATACAAACCGGATCCCCAAACTTCAAATCAATGCACACCTTACCCGATACATTACTTTGTAATAGGAATGTTGCATTTCCACTGTTTACCTCACTATCACATAAGAATAAAGTAGTTATCTTTCCAACCGGGGCGTTTGAAAGCATTTCTTTTACATTGCTGTTTGAAATGTTCTAGTTCACTGTGATACTCAAGATGAGGCAGGCAGGCTTTTCATGACATGTGTTTCATGCAAACTGGACTCATAACTGAACTGATCTGCCTCATAAGATAAGATGAGACAAAAAAACAACGAATCCACAAAGAATCCACAGTTTAGCTTTAATTACATTTTAAAATGTATACCTACAGAAAAATGAAATAGTAATAGACCGATATCATACATACATAATAACTATTATAACATTTGTAGCAGAGCTAGTAGGTGATTCTGTGGTCTTGGAGCAGAGCGTCTGTGCAGTCCAACAGCATCGCGGTTCAGTCGGGTTTTAGTACAACTTTCTTCTGCATTTTGAGGTCAGCGCACATTTTGGAAAAGATTCAATTCCAGATTAAACTTTGCAAGGTTTACATTCATTTTCAAACAGGGAGGCTGTATATCTGTTCTTTGCAGAGAAGAAGTAAATTATTAAACCCATGGCCTGAGGGCCAGGTGTAAACTGGTGAAGCAGCGATTATGAATTTCATCTCCTCACATCAACTGTTACGTATGAAGCCAAAATCCCACCAATGTAAATCACCCATCTTATCAGCATCCAGTTCTTACACGCAAAGCAAGGCATTATCTATAAGCCTCAGACCTTTGCGTTCAGACCGATAAAAGAAATTGATGCCTGCAGGAATTCACTTTTTGCAAATGGAGTTCCAGTTACAAAATGGTCATTGATGCAGAGGCACTTATATGGGTATCGATCTCGAAATGTGAACCGTCCAAACTCAGCCCATACCAGGCATGGCATTTCATTGCACAGCACACACACCGCTTTGATTTATCAAGTCACATTAACGATTTCTGTACGCTTGCAGATCAGACTGAGAAAAAAAAAAAAACGGCCTGCCGACACCAGCAAAGAATGACCGAAACAGGGACATCACAAGCAGCTTGAAGTCGACTGAATTGAGATGATTTAGCGTTAAAAAAAAGGGCATATGCGCCAACTAAATGAACACAGCATCTCTCCTCTCCTCACTTAATGAAATGGTCCACCCAGCTTTAGCCTCAGGAGGCAATGAGGTTATTACAGAAAAGGACATCAGACGGAGCCCTTTGTAATTACGCTGCAGGCGCCCGAGCGCTCCGATGGATCCGCTGCAATTCACATCATGAAACCCCAAAGTGCAGCTGTTAAGAATAGCCTGTAGACGGACTGGCTACATAGGACTATATAAATGAGCAACTCAAAACAGGTTTTTCTATGTAAGAACAATCAAGTAGAACTGTTTTATCCGACTTTTGGTTTTACTTGTTTGCCATTTATGCATTTATAATTATGAAGCTTAGTGTCCAGACTTACAAAGCAGGGAGAGAACAAGACAGAGCTGATGATAAACAGTATCTTTGTTGACATTTACCCTTTCTGTTTTATCTCTGCAAGGGAGAATAATCACTTTTCACTTTCAAGACAAAGGCTAAAATTCCAGGGTCAAAAGTCCCCAAATACAATTTGCTGAGACCTAATCGTACCTCTGCTCCTGCATGATGACATAATGAAAGGCTTCCCCCCGACTTCACTTCCACTGCTCACCTTCTTTCCTTTCACCAAATCTGCCGTATTTTATAACCTACATTAAACTGTGTTGCTGTGCATGGAGACACAGCTGCACTGACTATAAGGTCAGTCATTTCACGTTTGAAATGTATATAAATGCGTGTGTGTGTGTGTGTAACCGTTGGACATCACTTTGTTTGAATTATACAGTAACTTTTAGAGGTTTGTATCTGCATGCTTTTTTCTTCCATTTTTATTGTTTGCATGTTTTTGCCTCCTGCAGGATGGAGGTTCTGTCACCCCGGACAGAACCGGTTTGTGCCCCTTCCATCCGGCAGGAGGCTGAGGTCCATCAGGACTAAGACCTCCCGCAACAGTTTCCTCCCGTCTGGCTCATCAACAGAGCCCGGGTCCCCCCCTGACTGTACATTCACTTTGTCACTTGCTGTAGCTAGTGCACTTTATCTTTATTTCTTACTTACTAACCCATAGCTGTAGCGTACTAACCCATAGCATATATTTTATTATAGTTTATTATATTTTTATTTGTATCTTATTCCTGTACTACATTATTGTACTGTCTTCCGTCATGCACCAACTGCCAAGTCAAAGTCTATGTATGTCTGACATATGATGGCAATAAACATTTCCTGATTCCTGATTATCTGTGTGATGGTTAATGTATTATTGGAGATGCAGTTTAATTATTCATCCGCCCTATGTTTTATCAAGTGAGTGTCTGATGGTGCATCTCATTAGGGTCAACAGGTGCGTCCCAGAATTGACTGCAGGTGTCTGCACCTTTTAGAGAGCCTGCTGTGACATGGAGGAGAGTTGGCAGTTGGAGCAGCACGCAGTAGAGGTGGACAGGCAGACTTTGACATAAAGAATTGTGACAGTGCATCTTTACTTATTTGCGACATATTAATGTCAGTGTGGAAAAAAAAAACTTTTTTAATTGCACATTGCAGGGGGCGGGCAACACGGCTTATTACAGCCATCCAAGCGCCTGCCAATCACACCGGAGCATGCAATCATCTGGCTGCACTCATAGGGCATAGGGAGGCACACTGCAAAGATAAGTACAGGCAAGCTTTGAAATCTAAAGTATAACACACACTTTAGCAACAAATCCAATGGACCAGAAGTTAGGTTTCAATGCCTCATAAGTTAGGAGGCGAAAATGATGATCAGAACACTTATGTTTTAAAAAATGTAGAAGAAAAAAAGCCCGACTTGCAGGGACTTGAATATAATAAAGGTCAATGTGACTGTTAATCTCCATCAGTGTGATGGCACTGTGTTTTTTGCACTTAACTATCATCAAACTGAGCAGTGACAAGGGAGATTTGCACCTGCAACACATCAAGCGGTATAAGTAACTTAGTTAGTTGAAAATAGACAAATTAATAAAAAATATGGATCTCACAATCAAGTTTCTTTTGTTCCCCAGCTTGTTCCTACCTGTGTATGTCTGCAGTTTTGGTGCAGGAAGTGTACAGGAAGTTCAAAAGGGCCTTTCCAATGGTAACCACAGCCAGCTAGATACTAGACTGATGACAAAAGCAACTTTAAAAACAAGAAGTCATCTAAACAAACGGCTCCTCACTCCACCACTGCCGGGTGCATCAGAGGTTTATAGCCGCCGCTTCAGGAGAAGTACACTGACCTATCACAACTGCCACAAGCAAGCTTCTCAGCACCGTGTCAACAGACCCTTTTCTCTTCTTGGCAGCTGTCACGGTTTGGCTTCGCTTCCTGTTTTAGTTTGAAGTTTCATGTCTCTTGTGGTCCTGGGTTAACTTCACTTCCTGCCTTGTCCCCTGTCGCGTCATTGTCTAAATGTCCCTCGTTGTTGGAGCACGTTTTGGTTTGGTTAAAAATAAAGAGCACTTGGTTTGAAAACTCTGCGCTTGAGTCCTCCCTGCATCCTGCTTCAGCTGCGAACGTGACAGCAGCTCTGCCTCCAAGGTAAAGGAGAAAACATATACATGTTACATCATATTTATACGTGCAGGCCAGATACACACAAAAACACCAAATTGTGGCGTGGAATGATCAACAACAAGCCTTTCATGATCTTTCACCCTGATTCTATTTATACTGCAGCAGAATCACAAGGCAGGGCTTCATGTGCTTATAATACCAGCAAGGTCAGAGCAGAAAGTACTAACTCCATTAAAGTCTGATCCCGATGAATCAGATTAGGTCTGTCCCCTCACATGCCATCTTCCTAGAACTACAGCACCAAAGATATCAGCGCAGCGAAAATTTCTATTTTTGGCAAACGTGTGCTGAGACACTGATTAATCTTCCTCTAAAGAATCGGCTACACACACAATATCGGCCAAGAGGTGCGATGAGGCAGAAGTCTTTCTCACACACACCCGTCACAGTCCATCTGCTGTACAGAACTCACACCTGATCCCTAAATCTGAGACGATACGACAGGGTCTACGTGCACACAATGAGTCTACATTCTGTAGAGAGCAAACAGCCATAACACTAAGCTGACACCTGGACACACCAACGCACACAGCTGGACACGCTGACGCACACACCTGGACAAGACCTCTGCGCTACCAATTAGCGCCTCTCTTTCTATCGGAGCGCCGTGTGAAGCGTCTTGTAATTACAGGGGCAAAGGACGCGTTTCATTTTAAGGTAGAAAAAAAAAGACAAGAGAAAGTCATCCACTGGCTGTTCAATGCAAGCAGGAGGCAGACTTAAAAGCTTGAATCTAACAACTCAGTTCTTACTGTAAAAGCACTCGGCGAGTCACAAAGTAACCACCACATAAGGACATCTGACGAAACCACAGAGGCCGGGAGGAGTTGAATCACCCGGACCTTCCCAGCACATCCTGCCTCCTGATGAATCGCTTGGGGGAGCAGCTTTTTTTTTTTGATGACAGGCTTTCACGGTGCACAGAGCCCTCTCCAATACAGCTAGGTCCTGGGAAGGAAATGCAGTTCTACACCTCACATTATGGCCCATAAATACAGCTGGGAGCGCTGACGCCCACAGCGGCCGAGCGCTTAGTGTGAGAAAGTGGTGGCGGCGGTACACCTAAAGCCCTTTTCACTCCTGTTCTCGCCTTGTGGAGACTGGATGGACATAACAACGCTTGTAAAAATCAGACTGTCACCCGATTGCACTAGCATCGACCCTCATCCATTTGTCTGAACTAAGGATGAATTCAGAGGTGTTCATACGCTCTGCTCATTCATGCTTAGGAAATGAGGCCGCTGCTGAGAAACAGCAAAACAAGAGCAGATCTTACAGGTTAACACATATGCTTATGATGCAGACAGGATTTGTTCATATGGGTGTTCCCCACACGAGTATCTATTGAGAAAATCCTGACTGCCTGTAGAACAAGATGACTAATCTACAACACTACAGCCATTTTCAGACAGCTTAACCCTTACAATCGGCCCTCAACACTTGGACACTTGCATCTGAACACAGACAGAGATTAGCAGCCTATCACAGACTTAGAGCAACACATGAAAGCTGCGCCACAATAAGCTGCTCAAACCTTCCCGTGTCGTTTTAGAAGACTCAACGCGAGGAGACTCACAGAAACGAGTGCCCGAACCACCCCTCTCTCAGGATGAAGTCGGCTAATGATCCTCGGACGCCCGCGAGCTCGCCATGAAAGCGTCCCGTGCTCCTCCTCTCGGCGGGGAGTGAGGGACACAGCTGGTCTTGATGACTCCAGCGCTGCTGCTTTCGAATGCCGAGCTCAGATGACTGCTGCTACGGCTGGTTAGCGCTCATCTGAAATTACACCTCCACCTTCCCGGGGTGGCCTGCCCAGCCACTGCTTTGTGCGGGATCTCCACATAAACAGCCTCGAACACATAAAAAGGAAACTAGCAGTAGCTTTGGACGGTTACAAAGATCATTTTAAGAGCAACTCGAAAAACCTGAAGCACCGACGCGAGAGCCTGAACACGGAGATGAGGAAATAATCTTTTAGAATTTAAAAAGGAGCGTAACAGCCAGATATTTCCAAAAGCAGAGAGTATAGACTTAGTACGGTCTTCCAGTCACACCAGAAGCAAACTAATGATAATGTTGTTGTTCATCAATAATCGTTAACAGACCTTCAAACCTTTTAATTCGAAGTTGACCATTTCTAACCTCATTCTTACAACAGACAACATGCTCTCGTGCAGCGCAGTGTTTTCAGATTAAAAAGCTGCTTCACTCTGCTGTTAGTGAGATGAACACTTTGCACATCTGTCTTTCAGAGACCGAACATCTGTGGACATTACAGAAATGTGCCCATGAAGCATAAAACTACTTCCTTTTCTGCCCTGGAATCAGATTTCCCTTTTCCCCTCAACGGTGTAAAGTCAGTCAGTCACACACTCACACTCAGATTACAAATTCCAGGGGATTCTGCTTCGCTCAGTATTAATTGAACTAATGTGAACATAAAAATTAAATTATTACGCCTCACTGGGATTTGTGTTACGCTCCATCAGATTGAGAACATCTCCTACTGCACACTATTCCACATAACTCACCTCTCCTCAGAGCAGTCAATCTTTGATTGGTTACTTCTGTTACTGGGTCATCACTGGCAGCAATTATGCATTTCATCAATAGGTATTTTTAGAACAAGTCCTCGCTGCTATTTTGTGGATGAACTGACAGAGCTTGCAGAGACGGAAGCGTTTTGGGAACAAACTCCTCACTTTTGTATGATATTTTACTTGTGTCTCAAAGATGTGTTTTTGTGTTTTTTCTATAGTACCGCAGAAAGTATTGCCCAACTCTAATATTTTCTTCTTATAACTTTGGGATAATGAAACAAATCAAACATTGTTAGTTGTCATGGTGACAACACACTTCAGTTGGGCTGTAAAGTGTGTTACGCATTGTTTCTCCCCACAAAGCCGGCAGCGGAGGTACTCAGAGCCAAATTAACGTCGGTTAAAGCCAAATCAGTCTACAAGCCTGTTCATTTGGAAGTTAGCCAAATAAATGAATGCAACCTCAATAAATATGGGTGAGAACAAATCTTGTTCTGCTTGCTTTATGGGACAATACTGAATACCACGAGTGGAGAACTTTGGAGGAAAATGGCTGCACGGCAGCCGTTTGTCATTGTACAATAAAAGGGGAACAAATGTACAGAAAGAAGGCTGCTCTCCTACTCATCTGTACTCTGCCTGCACACGCACACAGACACACAAAGAGGCCCCCCGCTTGAGACAATAGAGATCCAGCTAACAATAAAGAGTTTCCTGCGAGCGTGTAGCAAATCTCACAGTGCAATTAGATTGTTTTTGTGTAAAGGAAATACTGCAGTTGTCTCTGAGAATCAAATCTTTTCAACATGGGTTGGGGTTGTGCGACTTTACCAGGTGGGCCACTCATTAGGATGTGAATTTACATCCTAAAAGGGAGTGGGTGGTGACATCAATAGTTCACTCCCTACAAAAGACAAATGTCCTAGCAAAGAAAAGGATACATTACATACCTTTAGTTTTATATAATGTCTAATTTCAGCTGTACACTCAAAAGCTTTGAAAAACCGAGGTCACACACATCGTGAGCGGCTGCACACACAAAAAGAACACAAACACTTTTCTGATGCAATGTCACTATAACCTGGAGAGAGGCTCTTTTCTTTTCCTCGTACTGTTTTGCAGCACAGTGACACATTATAAATGACCCTCAATCATGTGATTTGAAGGTGAATGCGGAACATTTCGATCACTGCAATGGTTTAGCCGTGTTCAATTCAAAGCACTGAGGTGTGTTTTCTTTTTTTTTACTGGTCAGAAATGAAATTGCTTCAAACCAAAACCTACTAGATGAAGAATCACTGCAGCTGTGAATATGGAAGGGCAGTCATGTGAAACAAACCCATTAAATGAACTTTTTTTTACAACAGCAGCAGCAGGCTTGTTCTATCATGACCCCAGAATGACACAGACCAATAAATCAAACATTAATGTGGTATTACAGGAATCAGTCTTTAATGTGACATTCAGATGACTTTCTCTGGAGCTTCTGTTGTCCTGTTTGGAATGGACTGTCCCCGTGTGCTTGAAGCTGTTAAACAAAAATTAAAGTACCGAGCCAACAATTAAGCATCTCCTCAGTGAGTCTAGGCCCTGCGCTCACTGTGCGCTGGGACCGAATGGTCAGTGTGGAGAACCACGGTTTGTCTTGCAGCGTCCAACGGCACCATCAAGATGAGCGTCAACGACTGACACACATGAACTCTGCAGCATGCGTTCATTCTGCATCCGAATGTCAATGAAACCAATCGTTAGTGTGCAGCCTAAAGAGCCGCTCGGAGACCCGAACGTTGAACGAGCTTTCCGTGCTGATCCCCGACCGTGCACCTGGTAAAGTCACCCACACAAAGGATTTCCTCTGACATAGTTTTAATCCGCGGGGTTCCAAAGACAATCCCCAAGCATGCAAATGTTTTTTTTCTTTTTTTTCTCGCAAACGTCGTGCATGCACATCCTTCCCACCGCGCGGCTCCGTATCCTGCACTCAACGCGCCGAGAGCAGCAGAATGCAGGTCCGTGCGTGTGTGTTTGTGGAAACGCTGCTGGGGAGCCAAACAAAGCCTTACCTTAAAAACCGCGTCGGTCCTCGCTGGATGCTGCTCCTGTCCGCCGGTCCATCTCGGTCCAGTTCGCCTTGTTGCAGCACGGCAAGCGCGCGAGTCGGATGGGCTCGCCTGTGCCCTCCCGATCACGGAGGAGACATCCACTACTGCGCCGGGCAGAGCCGAGAGGCGGTGTGTTGTCTGTCACTTGCTCGATGGCCTCTTTCCTCGCATCCGACGTCCACTCGGAAAGGGGGCGGAGTCAGACAGCACGGATTTTCCTGGCCTGTCGGCCCGAAGGGAAGGAGAGGAAAGGCGAGGAGGGAAAAGGGAGCGAGGAAGGGAGGAAGGAAAGGTAGACAGTGAGATTGAATTTGACACATTTGGAACGGGAAGAACAGCATATTTATTGTGCAATTGATAAGTGGCCAGTAGGTGTGTGGCATTGAACGGAAGTCAGAGTAGCGTTGGTGGCCTACTGTCCTATCATATCATATCTGTCTGGCTAGTTTGGATTTGCTTGAGAACCTCATTGCTTATGTCTTATGTGCAAAATGAGGCAATGGAAGCAATTCATTTAACATAATCATTTGTTTGCTTCTGCTGCTTTGTTGCATTATTTATCTTGCAACACCCTTTGACTCATCTTGTGACCCCTGGAGAATAGCTGGCCAATGTCGGGAACTACTGATCCAGAATGATGAACGAAATAGTGAATCACTGTCCCAACTGTCAAGCAAGTAGCAAGCAAAAAAAATCAACTAAGTCAGGGGCCATTACAGATATGTATATTAGGTTTAATGGTGTTTCCCACTGACCTTCGTCAATGGGTTGAGATCATCAAACAGTGGGAGGGGGATTCAAAACTTTGGGGAAGCTACCAATGAAGCTGAAACCGCCATCACCACACAGTAAGATCGTCTGAGAGGCCCTGAGGTGATGTAAGAATGCAATGCTTTTTTTTTTTACTTTTTAGTTCTTGATGAACAAATATTAAGCTATCACTTTCATATCGGACAGGGAGCCAAAAATGAAAGGAAAGAAGTAAAATAGTATGGTCCAGAAAAGTGGATGTGGACACCAAAAGACAATGCCCCATGTTGAAAGAAAGAAGAGATGAGGGTAATCAGGTTTTTCTCTATATTTACTAAACATATTAGATCTACAGTAATGTGTTTAGCAAGGATTAGAGATCTATGGTAGGCAGGTGAGCTATGTTTTTCAAGCCTTTATGCTAAGCTAAGCTAACCAGCTCTGCCAACTGTAGCTTAACATTTTTAATTTCTTTTCACAAGAAAGCAAATATGTATCCCCTTTAGATGTTGATCTTAATGCACAAAAAATGGAAATCTACAATTTACTGACAACTGAGACAACTCTGTGTGATAATAAAGATTAATATTAAGTGTAAAAAGGTGTGTGTAAGATAGAGCAAGTATGAAGTAGTTTGTTCTAGATTAATTCATTCATTTAGGCTTTATCGCATGCAGGCACTTCTGCTGTATGCCGCAATTACTGCTCTACAGCCAAATGTGCCAATGCATAATAAATCACAACATAAGAGATCTAACCGGCTGTCTGTGAACCGTAAGACCGAGTGGAAAGTAAACATGCACAGTGTTCACAGAAGAAACATCATCTTTAACCACTGAGGTCCTGCAGCATGTTCAGATCATGGAAAAGAGTAGGAGCCGTCATCAACCCCAAAAACGAGAGGATCACTGCATGTGGGACAGCTTCACAACTCAAATGACTCTGTTTTGGTTTTCCACTTGCAACATTTGTAGATTGTACCAACAATTGCAGACTTGTGTTAAGATGATTGTCACTATAATTGTCATTTGTGCATCACAGGACATCTTGCAAAAACTCAAGATTTTTAAACAGCCAAGCTTCCATCAACGGTGAACAAAATGTCCTTATATTCACTCAAAGTAGATCTAAAAAAACTAATGGCTCCCCAAAATATGGCAGGAATCGTGCAGTTCTGTTTTTTGCTGAAAAAATAGGAGTAAACAAATTAGGAAACGGTCCTGGTTTAGTTTAGTCAGGTCTAGCCTAACAAAATGTCAGAAATCTTCCCAAAACGTTCTCAATAAACAATCACACACACACACACACACACACAAATACTCAAATATTTAGGGGGATTAGGGAGTGAGCACATAGACTCAAACTGCTGCAACAGAATAATGCAACCACAGGCAGCGGCTCCGTTACACACTTGCTGATCTCTTCAAAGGGAAGCTCCATTGTGGGGCATTTGGAGGCAGATGACTCACCCAAACTCGCTGGTGTGCTAAGAGTCTGTGACAGAAATATGGAGAATGTGAGTGGGCTCTGGGAATTGTGTTTCTGGCCCAGAGCAATATGTTACGACTTTTATGCCGAAGTCCTACAGTCGTCCCAGCCGCTCCCCGGCAGGTCAGCAGCTCTTTGTCGAACACATGACTCCGGCGCTTATCAGCCTTCTCCAGGTGTCCGTCAGTCAGCCAAACTTCATTATGCAGCGGCCTTTGTAGCGCACGACAAAGAAACAGAATCTCCCGTTGAAGGGAAGAGGTGAAAATGTGTGTGCGTTATGACAGAAGAGGAGTGTACCTGTGCGTGTGTGTGCCTGAAAGTGTATTTCAATTTTGTATCCTGCCCAGCTGCAGCACTTTTCAAACCGAAAATACCTGCGATCAAAAGGACCAATCAACCCTTTGCTATGTCCCTCTCCCCTAGTGGCTATCCAGCTGCAAGAAAACCATTCCAGCACACAGTCTACAGTATCAGTGAAAGGACATTTCTGAATTCATAACAGTTGCTCCCTGATTTCAGAGAAAAGCAGCCTTTCATTTTGAGTCCGAGACCTTGTATTTGAGTGTCATCTCTTGCTTGCTATGCGATGGTTCGAAACTCACATTTCCTGCAGACCCGTATCAAAACTTGTAAAGGGGTATTAAAGGGATAGATTTCACGAGGTGGTGTTGTATGAGGCAATTATTGATAGTCTGTGTATTACCTGCAGGACTAACAGCACAAGAGCAAGAGCAAGGAAATATCCTTGGACGGTAAAACGTGCTCTAGGTTCTAAGTAAAAGGCTTTTGAAGCCAGCCCTGACGTCCCCTCGGCTGTTTGCTGTGCGAACTTTGTGTGTGCTTTAAAATCAAAGCCCAGACAGCAACGTAACGCTCATCATCGCTACCTGCGTAATCATCATTAAGACCCATAACGGTGTGATTTAGATAAATCAGTCAAAGCTCTCCGCTGAAATCATATTTGAACATCTGGCCGTCTCTCTGATCCACCCCACTTTGCTCTTCCCCTCAACTAATTGCGGCCATTAGAAATCTGTGAGAGCGTGACGGTCTCTATAGTGATGAGCTGATGTGCTGTGCTGTTTAAATGTCCTGGTCATTTCATGCCATCTGTTTCCCCTGATTGCTATAGCTCGACTGATAAATGGGAATTATGTGAGTCAACACATCGCGGTTGTCTCGCTGACTTAATGGGCTTGCTCACGTCAACAGAATGCTGGTGGAGGTGTTTGGGAGGAAGGGCTGACAGATTGAAGGATGCAGCCTCTGAGAGCATTTCATCAGGTTTACAGTCAATCCTCACACAGCACAGAGAGAAAAGTAAACAGCGACTGATAGTAAAATGACAGCCAGCGGGTTACTTAGCCCGTGACAAACAGAGTTGTCTCTTGTGGCCACGTGATGGATCCTATCGTCTGTGGTGTCCGTAGAAGCAAGAGAATCCAAATGATCATCGCTACTCGCTGTGAATTCTCTAGAACATATTCATCAAATACTGTGTCTCATTAAAACGCTTTTTTTAAATACATATTGAAGTGTAAACGTGCTTATATGTTGTGGTGCTATGGCCCTGCTAGCTTTCCGCAAATGGGGGGCAAATGGGGGGCTCAACATGTTCACCATCGCATTTGCAAATTGGCCCTAAACAAAGGACAGCTTTAGCTTCTTGTCATAGAAAGACTGAAGCACCACTACATTAAATGACATTTTCCTCTAAGTGAGTGAACCAACTGGCATTTGCATAGCTGAGGTTGGGTGTAAAGTTCACCATGCCTCGGGTGTAGAATGGGCCTGAATCATTTGCATGTGCGAGTTGAACAGCCTGGACTTACAGTACATCGCCAACGAACAATGTTCTCCTAATGTTGCCGTGGATAAACCTTCAGAAGCGAAATGTCGCAGCGATGTTAGCGACTAGAGAGGAATGACCATTCCGCATCGCAGCCAGGTTCCTCAGAGTCCGAGCCGGGCACATCACAGAGTCCTCGATGCTATTAGTGTTGAGAAGAACGGGAGATGCCTTCACTTGAAATCCTGTCACGTTAAGAGATGCCAGCCCGACATTGAGATATTCATTCTGCCACCTGGGTTTCATTAAAGGAAAGACAGAATTAGTGGAAAATATGATATGATAATATTTGTGCACTCTGCTACTTTTATGAATCAGGGCCAATGGATTTATCAGAATGCTGTAACACACCTTAGTTCATGGATGAAAAATACTGAAATGTCACCACTGGAATCCATTACTGGGATGCCACAACTTATTAAATAGGCAGATAAAGACAAACATAAAAAGCTTTTTTGGATTAATTCACTTCGAAGGTAATATATACTTCCGTCTGCCTTATTATTTTATTTCCTGTTCCCTGTCTTTGTTCCACATTTCTTTGTTCCTCCTAAATATTACCTGTGCCTGATGATGGATGCGATGGGCTCTTTTCCACATTTCTTACGATGTTGGACAGCGATGGATCTATTCAACACCCAAGAGGGGAAAAAATAGAAAAATATCCTTAACGTTGCAGGACAGCTCTGCATGCACTCTACTTGTAAGAATGAGCTCTTTGGAGCTCCATTATAGAGCCATTATACCATGTTTGGACCATTTTCTCTAGCTGACAACAATAAAACCCTTCTGTCCGTGAGGCGGGGGAAAAGACTTTTGGATCAGCCATGTTTTATAAACCAACCTCTTCCCGTCAGACATCGGAGGCAATTCAATCGCTCAGGTAGTAATCATGACTTGATTAAAGCTAATGCAGCTTTTACATTTTCAGGTTTCCTTGTTGTGATGCACCAGACAGGCTTTATTCTAATAAAGGAATAGATGTAAATAAATCATGCTGAGAGAAAAATGTGACTGTGTTCTTCTTTAGCTGCTCCTCCTGTGACTGATTTCCGTCTTCTGGCTACTTCACCCCAATACCGGGAAATACTAGACATGGACCCAAAAAGACTCCAGACTGGTCTAGAGGATTCGTGGAAGTTCATTTATAAGATTTCTTTGTAGTTTCTGGTCTTCTTCCCCTCCTTTTTCAGCCTTATATCACATAGTGCAGACATTGTCATAAACCTTGTTAATGAACAGTTCTTTACTGCTGCTCACAAACAAGTTGTTAAGTTGCCAGAGTTCCCCATTAAACAACCATTGTAATGAGAGCTTTCAGTTTTAAGCTTATACTTAAAGCACAGTGTACCGTAGGTGAAAATAGTCAATAAGAGAGCTGGTTCTGTCCTGTTCAGTGTGAAGCTGACATTGGAAAAAAAATCCTTAAAATGACCCAATTTGGAACATTTATAGATCCATGGCGACTGGAAAAACTCCATTGGCCCGGAAAGATCCTTTACAATGAAAAGCTCCAGGACCGCCTCTAAATGAACCCACTCACCGTCTTACTCATCGTCTTACTGGGCCCAACGGAACATTTTCAAAGGTCTTGTTTTGTTAAACCAACAGCTCAGGCCCCCCATTCTAATTCAATGAAATACAAACAAAAATAAACAATTAAACCATGGTAACAGTTAGTGTTGATTTATTTACTGAATGTACTAATTTATTAGCAAATAATGAAATAAAAAGATTCAGCCGTTTTTCTATTGTTTGGTTGTTTCTTCTTCTTTAGTGCGGAAATCTCTTTCAAAGTATGGCTGTACGTAATGTTTCTTATTGAAAATCTAGATCTAAATGTGCCACCGTGATGAAAACGCTTCGAAGAGTCCAATTCATCCCATTTGAATGTAGCTTCTTATTAAAGTTGATCCCCAGATCGTTCGAACCCTGCCAGAGGCTGTCACTCGCAGCTATATTTATTTGTGGGGCTGCTTTCACAGCAGTGTTGAATCCCTTAAGGTTTTCTTCACACTGTACCTGTCACTTCATGGGAGATGGCAGCCCCGTTCCTACAGCCTCCCGTATGGCAATGGCAGACTCCATCTTTCAGTTCTCTCTCTCTCTCTCTCTCTCTCTCTCTCGGGCTTCAAGTTTGTTTTCCTATTTATTTTCCACGTCACAGTATTTCCTTGAAGCTTCACACTCTGTTTGTGTGACAGTGTGAGGTCACAATCGTCCCTATCCTGATAAGATGACAGTTTGATGTTAATCCCTTAGAAACTATGTCATCCTTTAAGTGTTACATTTTTAATTGCAGCTTAGTGAGATGGCTCCATTTTTTTCTTCTGACTGTGTCTTTCTTTTCCTGTTCACGTCTCCTTCTCATCTTCTCTGGCTCTGGGTGTAATCTCGGCCTGTTATCTGACTGATGTAAGCCGGGTGTAATACCTTTAATGATTACGTGTTGTTGATAAGATAATCCTTATTGAGCTCTTTGAAACTCTGGTATTAACCTCTCTAAACCTAACTACCGTTTCCAGAGAAAGGGGTGAAGAGGTGTTATGTGGCTTCGGCGTAGGTATCAATGTAAATAAAAAGCAACCACAATGAATGTGCTGTGTGTTTGGGATTTTGGCACAACACCAGCCTGTTTTCTAGTTGTGCATATTTTTGGTACTGTAGCCAGATACTGTGTTACTCTCTCTCTCTTTCCCCCGTCCCATTTTGTAAAAAAGAGGTGGAGGAGGGTGGTCGCTTGAAAAGGCGACTCATCCCCAGGCAGGAACGGCTCCGTCTGGTCGTCCATTATATCGCTGCGCCCGCCTTGCGCTAGCTTGAAACTAGGTTGTTTCCATGGCGACCAAGTATTTGATGGACAGGTCTGTGTACAATGGCCAGTCGGCTGTTGGAGCTTCCACCCTCTGCTGTCACCCAAACGGGAAGCTAAGGATTTAGCATGTCGGTGGCTCACCAACTGTGACGTTTTGATTGCACATTTCACACTCCGAACTCCGTTTGTCTACTTTTAGGTACAAACGCCCACATGATATCTTTTTTGCAGCCAGTTCTACACTCCCACATCACAGTAACACAAAAGACGTGTGAATTTTTGCTTCATATTATGAGACAGCCCACAGAAAACAAACAAACACAGAGCCTGCAGATTCAAACATGGCAGCCTGTTCTGTTCGTGAGACTCCTCCAGCAGTGTGCATTAGCACGGACAAGCATGTACATTACCTCAAGTACGCTACTAGACATAACAGCAATGGCACCTTACTTAAGTATTTTACTTGACTTTATTTTTTGTAAACCAGAGTAACAATAACAGTGTATATTTATGTACATGTGGGCAATCTTTCTTACAATACGTTGAATATATTGAGCTAATGAAATATGTCACTTAAGTCCCTCTTCCTCATCTGTAGTTAATGCCAAACTGTAAGTGCAGTGCAACTAGTGTTAGGGCAACACAGTAGAACGGATTACTCATCCTACAATATCAACACGAAAGATTTCAAACTCTTAAAGTATTTCTTCAGAGCAATTTCCGATTTCTCAACAAAAGTAATTTCCTCCTAAATGGAGCATTGAAATTTTATTTGTCATGATGAAAAGGGTTGTGAAATAACTTTAAATCTCTCTCAGCTATTTTGTCATGTATGAGAGTGTGAAATGCCCAGCCCTCTAAAGGATTACTCTGTGAGTAGGATGAGACTTTTCCCTTATCTTCTCCTCCCTCTGCACAGTGCATGAAGACCATGTTGTCATCATCACTTGTTTTCCACCCAGGTAATAACACTAACAATGTGCTTCTGTACGCAACAATACCAGCATCATCAAAAAAAAGACCGCGGCGGAAGTAACTTCAATTGTAAAGTATAGAAGAAAATTAATGTTTCACTCTGTGCACACTAAACATGTCACAGACACTATATGTGCCCCGTTTAGGTATTCACAAGGAGAGCAGGACTCCCACACACAAGCGAGGAAAGTAGTGTTGATATATTATATATATACTGTATATATATATTATATATATATTTGGTAAATATCTTAAACATTTAAGATGGAAAATACTGTACATCCTTTCTTCACTGCGTATTTCACTTGAGGTCTCTATTTAACACACAAGGTAATCTTCTTCTAGGCTTATTGTGAAATAGATGAGGATTTGTATGACAAAACACGTGTTGTGAAAAGCTGGTAAGATTAGGCAAATGAGTGAACGAATAATTTCACAGCAAGACAATAATTTTGTTATACTGTATAAAAAAGCACAAAAGGTAAAGAACGTGTGCAATGCAATTGACAGTCTTCATTCCCAGTGTGGCTGACTGTTACTGGGAAGCACAGTGGGGAGTATTTCTGCTGTGAGACAGTTTTGTACGCAACGTGAACTACACACACATACACACACAGACACATGTATCCGTAAACATGGTGTGTGTCACCACTTTGACCACCATGTGAACTATTGTTGCTTTATGACTATGTGGTTTTGAACAGCACTCTGCAATTTCAATCAAGCTCTGTAAAGGCTTTGAACGCCTGTCTCCCCTCTTCCCCAAACTGGCCTGACTCCCCATCAGATATAATGAGGGAACGTGAAAGCCAAACTAGAGGTTCTGAAATGGTAATGAGAAAGACTCCCCGGTACTAAATGAGACAGAAGGACTGATTTAGCACAGCAGATTTAGAGATTGGAAGACAGTAATAGGACACATTTGCATGGCAGACCTTTATTTAGCTGTGGCGACCAAGAAAAGGAAGGAAGGGAATATTTCAGGGTCAGACTGGTGCGGTGGATCCAGAAATGAAATACATCCAAGGTAGGACATGGAAAACAAAAGTGGAATATTGACCAAGCACATCGAGAATTCTACTTTGATATCTTAGTTATTTTAGATTATTCCATACTCAAACGCACAAAAGCCATGTTTAAAATGTTTAAATGTTTTATTTATGGTATATAAATGATATATTTACAACTGTTGCTCATACTAGAGGTAGTAGTACATACATACAACAATAAATAATATCAAACGTCAGCAGGTTTATCATTTAACGCACAATATGTTATTTGTGCCGCTGTTGTTGTCACTATTAAAACAATAGGTAAGAAGGGCAGATGGAAGTTAGAGCAACAGTGAGAAGTGCAGATGTGACGAAATGCATCTTTGCCCTGAATAACATAACATATTTTTCTCTGTTTGATCATTTTTTGAAACCTGATAATTTAACATTGGAATGAAATAAATAGCACATGGTAGTTGTTTTAGATCCTTTATTTTTTTAAGGGTTGGATATTTTTGATATTTTAACTTCCCATTTTTTTCTCTGTCCGCAAAACATTTGCGACACTTTATTTCTTTACAATTCTTATCTGACACTAAGCTGTGTAATAGAAATGACGCCGAAAAACCTCTTTAAACTACCACTAATACAATGAATGCGCCACATCTGTTCATTTAACTCACTATTTATGTGTTACGATACAACTCTGCCACATCATGCTGACATTGAATAACTAAGATCATGTCGACATTGTGTAACATTTTCTAACCATGTACAAGCTCGCACCAAGCCCCTTGCATTTCTCATTTTCTCTCTCATGATTGATCCCTAGTTCTGCAGTGAGCGACATTTGGAAATCCATTCCTACGTATCTCAGCTACAGTAAAGCTACAGCTGGCTCCGACTTTTTTCCGTTGCATCTCTGTGACCTCCTGCTCGGGGCGGTCAATTAGAGGCCTACAATGAGAAGGTCTTTCTGCACGCTCCTCCAAGTGTGACGACCAGGTGGGGTGGGGGGGGGGGGGTGACTTGGGTCATCACAGATACATTCCGGGCTTTCAGCCACAGTGTTTGGCCCCAAAAAGGTCACCGGTCCATGAGATAACATTTATACAACCATCTCATGCTTGGCTGCACTGCTTTGGATGCAGGAGCTGAGCCGAGTTGGTTGGAGCGAGCCTCAGGGTAAGAAATAAGAAAAAGCGTAAGTAATGGAGAGAAGGGCCGCTGTTTAAATCAGCCTCAGAGCCACTTTCACTGCGGGGTGCTGTTTATTCTACTGACATATAAGCTGTTTTGGAGGCCGTGCGTCATTGATTTGAGAAGTGTGTGGGAGCATCACTCTGTCGACACGCGGGGTGTTTATCTGAGATTAGGCCAAATTTGAGATTCACCTTTTAATTATATTTTGTCACCTTTTGACTGAATCTGACTGAAATAAGGTAGCCTGAATAACAACTTTAGGTTATCATCATGCTCTCCAGCAAGCAGAACTTTCTACACAAGTTGAGAGTTGGCCTCCTGACTCCTGTGTTTGGTTTGGATACGAGCAACAAAAGCACTTTGGTTCAAAGAAGATTGGGGTTGATGTAAAATTCAATATTGCTGTTACAATGTTCATGACACTGTTTTTGACTCTGACTTTTTTTGTATTCAATCTTATCTCATATATTATCCAAGCACAACCATAGCAGAGACCGCAGGATTTTGGCAGAAAACACATTAAGTTGTTGTCAGATTACTGATATATTATCCAACATTTTTCAGACTTCTATTAGTAGGTCAATCATATCAATATAAATAATCAATCCGGACGACACTAACTACTAGAAAAAAATACCTGTTGTTTCAAAGTTATGTATATATATTTTTGAATCTAAGATACAAGGTTGTGACGTAATACATAATATTTCAGTGTTATTACTATAATTATTGCAATGGTTGAATATAAGTTGAAAAAATTTGGCAAGTAGAAATTAAATGAGTAAGAGTGGTTAATTAAAAATATGAAACAGAGACCGAAACACAGTGACTTGACTGTTTAGACCTTTAGAGAAAATAGTACAAACAACAGTGAAGCTGAAACCAAGTCAATGTGCTTTCTCCTTTCAAGCTGCTGGAGAGGAGATGTATTGTCTGAGGTTCAGTTCAATTCAATTCAATTCATTTTATTTTGTATAGCCCAAAATCGCAAATTACAAATTTGCCTCAGAGGACTTTACAGCCTGTACACATGCAACATCCTCTGTCCCTATACCCTCACATCGGCACAGGAAAAACTCCCCAAAATATGAAAAAACCCTTCAATGGGGGAAAAAAGGGAAGAAACCTTAGGGAGAACGTCAGAGGAGGGATCCCTCTCCCGGGATGGACAGACTGCAATGGATGCCATGTGTACAGAATCAACAATGTAAAAGATGTACAATACATTCAATTTCTCTAACAGAAATTATACAAGTAATTGCAAGTAGCAGAACAGGTGTACGGCAGGACCACTGCAGGGACAACCTCCATCAGATCGAACCACCATCCACAGAGGCTTCTGTGGGGAGGGAGAGCAGAAAGATGTTGGTTTATGATGACAGTAATATGAATCATATTTAAAGTAATGATGATGGCAGCAGCAGGTGTCAGCAGAGCCATGAGCCAGGAGTCAGAACCGGGGTCCGTACGAAACTATGATCCACGGAGACCTGCTAGGCGAGAAAGCACAAAGAACTCCCGGAAAGAAGCTTAATTAGTGATGTACATGAGGTGAGGTGTTAGAAAGGAGGAAAGATGCATATCTCAGTTGGGATAAAGGCATGAATTACCTTTCAAAACGTCGAGCAGGCCTCCATTAATGGATGGTTTTTATGTTGTCTGCCCGGCGCCGACTACGGTCCTCGTCCAATGAGGCGTGTGTAGGTGTGATTAAACGTGTTGAGGGGGTTTAGTGCAATTTTCAGCAAAATCCGGCTGGTAAACAAACTCTCTGTAGAGTTTATATATATATAAGAAATATTATATTCCTGAGACACTTGACCATTAACATTTTGTAATCTCACATTAGACTCAAGAAAACCAAAACTGACACCATCCACTCGATGCCGTGTGTGGTTTCTGTGGTAACTGAATCCCTCACTCCAAAGATTTTCTAAATAGTATTGTACAGAAATCAGAACGATTTGATGCTGGCTTTCAATGAATCAGTCCCTCACTTTCAATGTTGGAGTTCTGGGTTGAAGGAAAACTCAAAGTCACGGATGTATAAATGACGGAAGAGAATTTGACGTGAATAGAGCACTTGAAATGAACACGGTTTGGCAGCGGCCCGCCAGCTGGTCAGTCATTACAAATGCATGCAGCGCTGCCAAAACACACTGATCAAACACACCAGGCAGATTTTTAGATTCTGGTCGAGATCCCAACAACATCAAGTACGCACGGGGCTGGTTTAGGTTGAAAAATGGGGAAAATGATCCCCAAGAATATTCATATGTGAAGGATTAATATGATACATAAAGAAAATCATTGTGTAAATATCTCAAGCAGGGGTCCTCCAACAACCTTAAAGTGTCCCAGCCGGCTACTCACATAAACAGTCGATGGATTGAGGTGCACTCAAGTTAGATCTAAGAGACATTATTACATTACAAAGCAAAGCAGTGTAGGACAATTTGTGAGCAGCCGCGTGCTGGCTTTGCTGAGACGGGTCCCTGTTTTGAGAAACAAAACACGTCCTAGAACCAAAGAAAAGGAAAATGACCTTTTTACTGTTCAAATATATATGTAAGTATGTGATGTTCCCTCCTCTCGGTATGAACTACAGGGACACAGATTACAAGAAGAGGACTAATTCAGAGATAAGTCAGGGAAACGTTTTTGTGCTGCCGTATTAGCAAATTACAATTAAATCCCAATGTAAATTTTTCCTGGAAAAGCACCTTTTTGCGAACCTCTGCTTGATTAAATATGAAAAATAACCAACCATAAGGTTTTTCGCACATTGTAGAGGTTTTTTGTTAGTAACACAGCAATCAATCTGCTCTCACACCACAGCATCGACCAAAGGGCAGTGTCTCCTGTCTCGATCTATCAATCCTCCTGGGGTTTTCCTCGGGATTATACATGCAACTGAAACCCTTCAGACCGGGATACTCGGATGCATTTGTGTCTGCGTTCTTTAACCTTGATAAAAAAACAGTGGAGCTCTGTAGGGATTGTGAGAATGTAGCTGCTGAAATGAGTTCAGTCACATGAAAGAGCAGCTGGATGAAACATTCCCTCAAGGCCTGGCTGCCGCTTCTGATACTTCCACAGATGCACCACAGGGCGACGGCTGAATAAGCATCGTGGTGTGGTGAAGAACATGACCTTACGGCCCGGCTCATCTGCAGCAGTGACCCCACCCAACCACAAGGCAGTGCTTTCTAACCCTAACCCAATCCAACGTGTGTGCTTTTCTAGCTTTGCATGTACCCATGATGCCACAGTACGCTCATATTATAATAAGCCGTCCTGGGTATTTACCAATCATTTTCCTACGGAAGAGTGGAAAAAGGGTTTTTTCATGACAACACCAAGGACACCGATGTACGCAGAAAGTTTGCATAGTCAGTGTCTGTTTTTTGGCTTTAACTTTTCAAATGAACCAATACCCAATACCTTTACTTCCTTATTTCTTGAAAGTAGAATCATATCTTCAATTTTTCATTAAAAAAATAATCTTGTTTAATGTGACTATTGTGTTAAATTATTTTACTTTCACTGTGGAAATTGGGCTTATACAATGTTGTGTCATTTTACAAAATCAACGTATCCTCTCAAAACAGATATCTCTTGTTATTACATGATAAAACGCGGAGTAGAACACGGTAAATGGCTTCGTGTGGCCGGCTTGTGACGTATGGGCAAGTATAAACAAAGAACCGGCGCTTGACACAGGACGCCAGACAAAAGATCTCAGTGTGTGGTTGAGTGATAGGTGAGAGCAGCGTGGGGGGGGGGCACACTCAAAGGGAGTCGTGGAGCACGAGGAGAGAAGGGAAACAACGAAAACAAAAAGGGAAAATGTTGGGGTGGTAGAGTGAGGAGAGGATGTGTCTCCTTTGCACATTGTGGGGATTTACTTTTCTTGTGTGCACAAAATACATTCCCCTATGAGTTCAGTCATTAAATTATAGGGAGGAGCCTTGGTTTAATGTTAGGGTAGAGATAGGTTGAGATTTGAATGTAATATGTGTGTTAAATATATATATCTTTAATTTAGGCCTTTTAGAGACATCATTTGGGATGTTTATTTTGGCTAGTATGACAGTACACCCTTTTACGACTTTTTATAGATAACCAATAGCAAATAATGACCATGGCAGCTCTCTGCAATAAATGGAAATCTGGTAGGCATGGACGTCATTTACCTAGAAATGTCTGTAATATAATGCTGAAAACACACACGAGCAACAATAAGAATACAGAAGAGCTCGGAGGTGGAAGAGCAGATGCACGTACAGTCAGAAGCAGCCAGTGACTGTGGATGATAAATGTAGCGAGGAGGGTATGACAGATGGAGAGGAGATAAAAAGAGAATGTTTGATGACTTGTACCCGTCAGCAATGAAAGGGAAGATAGATTGCATCCATTTACCGTGGCAGCAAGACTTCCTCTTGAATGGCTTCCCTGGGGTGTTCTGTCTGCCCGTAGCGGCATGGTCTCGGTCCATGCCGCTATCAATTCTGCTCTTTTCCAACGTGTTAGAGGACAATAGCAGTGGCTTAATCCATTAGGTACATACAGAATATATGTCGTTTTTCATTACATACAAGCTTTCTAAAATAGATAAGATTAGATTATCTTTTAGTGTCTCCCTCATTAAAGATATCTCTTTCTGTTGTTTATTTACATGCTTTAGTAACTTACATAATCGAGTTAAGGTCAACCAACATCTTGTTCCTAAACCTAACTAAATGTTTTTTTGCCAAAGTTTTGAAGACAAAAGTATATTTTGATAAGATGCTACGCATGTAACGGGTGTGTGTGGACACGCAAGACGTGTAAATCTGACACGAGTGTCAAATTTGTATTGCCACCAACCAAGCTGTACTACTTGGTTGTACTTGGTGTGAGAATGAATTGACCATCAACAGAAGGCCATCAGTTATTAGAAGGATAATTGACAAAACAACCGATATATGATCCGGGCTTTATCCTCCATTCACTCAACAACGTACATGAGAGACACTATGCAGAGTAATCTACCCCTATTTTTGTCCCAAATCACATTCCACTTAACGATATTCACTCAGTCATTGTCTTTCCCAGTGTTTTTTGTTAATGAGCCAGTCACAGTCCATCTGCAGCTTGGAGCTTGTGAACAGTGCAGCTGATGACATCACCATGCCGTCATTCAGGGCGATATTCTCTGGGTGAATAGCAGGTACAGTGAGAGGGAAAGAATGTATTTCCTCTGGGCAAACATTCATTGTTTTGCTCTCCTTTCCTCCTGTACCAAAGTTTGTGGACATATCACACAGTTCTGATATTGTCCTCAGTTTGATGGACTCTTGCCTGAGCTGCAGAAGATTCGTGAAGTCGTGCAATCAGCAAGAGAAGCATGAGAGACTAGGGGGAAGAGAGGCTCCAAATCTCCCTGAGATTCTTCAAGACGTTGCCAAATGTTCAAGGGCTAGCTATCTATTCTCTACCCATATGCTCTGGTATTATCGATGTGGGATGAGCTCTGCAAGCATGCACGGCACGATGAAAATAAAATGAAATGCTGTCCCAAGGACCACAAATCCTACATGAACAAAAAGACTAGTGCCTTTGTACATGTGGGGACAATGGATGATACTTTAGAGGCAAATCTTTTGCTTATTCTGCACTATGCATTATTGCAGATGTGAGGTAATTCATTCTAAGAAACAGTCATTTACAATTTCATTCATGCATTCATTTTTCATGAGTACCCAATCATGTGTTTTGTTACCCTATTGTGTAAGTGTTATTAAAAATTATCTTTAACTTTTCACAGTAGCTATTGGCTTCTTCAGTGTTTATCTGCAACCAGGTAAGACTTTGTTGAATCTGTCACTATCTCTGGCTCTTTGGTTCTGCCAAGGTCACTCTGACTGATGAGGCAAAAGAAGAAAACACCATTCACTGAGACAAGAGGTCGTAATCAGAGACAGCCAAGCTGTAATCAAACACACACCATTGGCAGAAAACAGACAAAGCGTGACAAAAGAAAACAGAATGAAAATGATAGTGATGGAGCGAGGGATTTTAACAAAATAAACCTGAAACAAAAGGACACGTGGAGGTGACATTTTAAAATAAAAGGTGACAGGCAGACAGAAGGCGGGATGGTCTGGATGCAGGGGTGCACAATGTTCTCATCAAGGCCAGCACATCAAACATCCTGTTGTAGAAACGGACTGAAGACATACAGAGAAAAGCTGGTGGATGCCAGAGCACTTCTGTAGAAAGCAAGACTCAAATATGTTGTAAGAAAAGGGGATTTGGTGTTCACAGCATACGGAAATGAGGACAAAATTGAATGAATTCCTCCTTACATAAATTCTTCCCGTAGACTCGGAGGGTTTAATAAGCTCTGCGGGGGTTGTTCTTCATTCCTGTCTTCAACAAGCTCACTGGGCTGAGGATGGCAGAGGAAGTAAATAGGAACGAGATGAGTAGTTTCTGAAGGCCGGGTGAGGACTAGTATCATATATAATGTATAAGTATAATATCAGCAGTACTGCTGGCTGGGATTGTCAAATCCGTCTATTTTAATGGATCCCAGCAGATTAGCTGAGACATTCTAATCCAGGTGACACTCAATTATACTTTCTTGTCTTTTCATTCAACAATCGGCAGCAGCATAATGAAAATATGTCAGGGAGTTTATCCAAACCACTTCATATTGTTACAATCCCACGTAGGCTGTGTCTTTTAATTACAGCATTATTGTGAAAATGTGTCCAGGAGAGTTTTGTCATTTTGCCTGTTTTCTGTGATGAACGAATTGTTCCCTGCCTCTTTTCCCAGCGTTGATGAATATTTATCCCGCTGATGCTGGCGTCCTGCTGCAGTGCAGCGTGTTACAGAGCTGAGCAGCGAGGGTCATTGATGAGCTGTGGGTCTGAGGATGCTCAAATCACACAGCAATCAGGCATCGTTGCTCCTCTGGCCGGGAAATCAGAGCAGGATTAACACCCAGGTTCTTCCTGCCTCGTTCTTTTTCAAACAGGGCTTGACATTCTCCGTCCATTAAGTGGGTAAAGCCATCGTTGTTTGACGTTTTACATACTGATGGGATGCACTGTGATGTTTTCTAAGCTCTGCTCAAGGGACGGAAAGTCTAATCCAACACAGAGACGTGCAGTGGCATCCGGCTGGTGATGGGACAGTGGAGCCACTTGTATGCTGTGACGCACTTCCAGCCAGAGAAATCAGATGGGAGTGGGATTGAGCAAGCCTTTAAACGTGTCTTGAGGGCTGGATAGTGGCGATGATCCAAAGAATCATGACAGGAATTCAATAGCAGGCTTTTGTCCTGTGAAATCTTCCCTTAAGGATCTTTCGTTTATTCCCCTCACTTTCCATTCCTTCCTCTCTTCTCTATCCCTCTGCTCCTCTGTGGGGAATGAGTTAAAAGCATAATACTGGGCGCACTTGAGTGCTCAGGATACCTCTTGAATGCTAAACTAATCAAATAGCACAATGCAGCCCAGGATCTTAAGTACTGATGGGCAGTGAGGAGCAGAGTGGGGAGCATACTTTATGTATGCGTGGTACAAGGAATCTAAATATACAGGCTTCGAAACATCGACCTCAATAGCAAGTTGAGTTTCCTGTGAGATGCAGAAGACAGAGATGTTTGTATGCAAAGCCATGAGACATTTGTGACATTAACACAGTCAAGTAACTAGACTGAGAAATGTTGCTTTTAAGCTAAAAAAAAAAGCTTTCAGCAACGCAATATCTCCCCTTTGTGGTTCTCTGGCTGCATATGTAACTGTGATTGAGTGCCATGGCTTTCACATTAAAAAAAATGCAAAGATTGTATAAGTATCTTATAGACAAATCAAGTGAAAGTCAACTAAAAATGGATCACGGTAAACAAATGCTTGTTAAAAGTAGAGAAACGTAAACACCAATAATACGTTAAAAAGAGAATTAAAATCCGAGCTGGATTTATATTTTCTGCTTTGCAATATAAAGTGTCAATCATTTGCAAAAGTTGTCCGTTAATTAGACTGAAAATTCAGTTTGTCTATTGTATTTGTAACTAGGCATTATTCTGTAAAAATATTTCTACACAGAACAATATGCCTTATTCATTTTCCTTTTTGCTAGTATTTTTCTTATCTAAATTGGATTCATTGAGAAAATAATCTGCAATATTTCTGATGATAATAATTGATGGCTGCAGCCATGGCGTCGTGAATTTCTCTCTGCGAGTTGAAGTGTACGTTTATGTATCTTGTCAACTGGGTCTGGGATTGAAATGTGATCTGTTGATCACGCTGTGTGAACACATCTACTATTAACACACCTACTTGGCATTCAGGGCACAGACAGCAGAAATGCTTTCACATTCGGGCTCCTCCCACTCACACATCCACTCCCACATCCACAGACAAAACATTGCATCTGTATAACACTCTGCCTACACTGTTCCTTTTTGGGCTCAAATGAGCAGCACAGTGCAGCTCCAGGACCACGGCTTATGCAGGAGGATAGTAGGCTTCATGTGTGTGTGTGTGTGTGTGTGTGTGTGTGTGTGTGTGTGTGTGTGTGTGTGTGTGTGTGTGTGCGCGTGTGCTGACAAAAGCGTTTCCGTGCTCCAGCTCTGTTGTAATTCCACATAAGAGTATTTTCAGTGAGCCATGCAAAATGACAGCAAAGTTCAGACAGGGAACAGAGAACAGAGAGCAGAAATAACTTTCTCTCTTCCGCCTGTCTCGCACAAACACACACGCTCACTCACACACAAACACACAGCATTGTAAGAGAAGCTCACTATAAAGATTTAATGAAACTGTAGGGGATGTCGTCTGGTGGTTCCTAAATTTTTTAATGTTGCTATTTCTTTCTGCTACCGTGGGAAGAGACAGTTTCCTGTGGTAATCCCTTTGTAAGTGGTCTTCCTGCTCTTTGGAAACCACATATTCCCTGAGGCATAAATTCAAAAATGTCTGTATGGTGTAAGCTTTGCATAACCCTATCATGTGCAGAGATAAGGGAGCTATAAAAGGGCCAAAAACCGAGGGTGATGAATGAGCAATAAACAAAAACCAGAAGAAAAAAAACAGGAAATAAGTTGTAAAACATCACAAGGACAACATAAAGGGTGTTGTGCCATGTGCTGTGAGCATCGGGCCACCCGGTAAAAGATGAGTAGGGCTCCTGGTGGCTTCGGGGACGCTCAGTGCACACGCAGCATTAAGGGAATAGGGCTTCTTGGTAAAAGACTGCATGACGAAGGATGCACCTTGACTTGGGGTTTCATTTAATATGTGACATATATTTTATCTGACAGTTCTTGCCCACTCACACTCAGCTGCTCTCTCTTCCTCTCTCTCTCTTTCTCTCACTTACTTTCCCACTCTCTCTCTCTCTCTCTCTCTCTTTGCACTGTCACTATCTGAAAGACACATTTAAAAAAAACTTGATTTTCATTCCCCTTGAGCTTCAATCTAGGGCGAGTATTCATGAATAAAAAAAAACCATCCAGAAGTTCAAAGGAAACCATAAAAAACGGACTGCGTCTGGCGGTAAAGTTTAATCATGGCGGAGCCTCTGCATGTTCCACATGCAACGGCTGAAAAGTACAACAAGGAACTCCAGTTGGAGGATTTGCATGTGTGACGTCTCCGGATGCATTCATCTGGGTCGGGGGAAACTCCCACGCTGTTTCAACAGTTGTTCACTATTTACCGTGGTGTCAGTATGTATATATATATAATGTGTTCCAGCGTCAAAAAGGGAACAGGCATTGTATACCCACACAGTTGTTTGGATTTTGAGTTTTGCATTGTGGTTTTGTTATTGTACTTAAGCAAAAACAACGCACAGTCTTTTTGGTCAATAACTGGCACAAGAGCTACTTTATATAAAACACAGGAGCGAGAGCAAACGTTACGTAACCCAATGCAGACACAGCAATCGTTCCTTTTGGGTATTACAGGTTTTCTACAGACACAACCGATCTCCCCATTGTGAGTCTCGTGCCAATCAGATCTTGGTCTTTTTCAAGCATTTGCACAACATTACAAAAAAAGTTACCTGCCCAAACCACACAGGATCAAGGAAATGACCCGATTAGCGTCCCATTGCGATGATGTTTTGTTTTTTCACTTTTGCCAAATACCTATTGAACTTTCATTTACACAGACTTTATATGAGGTAACAAATAAGTCCGGTCTCAGTCATCATGGGCTCATGAATACATCCCCATAAACCTTTAAAAAATCCAACTTGCAGTGTCACTGTGCTCAAAGCAATCAATGCTGCTCCCTTGGAGGGGGCAGTCGTCTCTCACAGCGGCGAAGAACATTTACATATTTTAGAGCTCGACTGGAGTCCTTTCTTTGCAGCCAATGTGGTTGATCAGAAAGGTTTGAGCTACCAAACAGCCATAAATCAATTAGATGCTCTTAATGCTGTCATTGGAGGGGGTTATGACCGTGAACGAGAATAGATTTCTCCTACTGGCTTCCGTCACTGGCTGTAACACAGAAGTTACACATCATGCACAAGGCAGATGTAACAATATCCAAATGTGTGACCATTAACGTGAACACAAGTCAAATATTTGAATCGTGAGTCCCTGCACAGAGGATGCATCTTTTTCTAAACATCGAGCTGCAGGATATCAGTGCTTTTCAATAAATGTAATTTATGAGCGGCAGGATACGCAGAAGAACGAGTACAAAAGGAGCAGAACAATAGGGTTGCTGTTCACAGATAGATAATTGGTGAAGCTGTAGGCCTGTGCAGACCGGCTGGTACCAGTGGAGTCAGTCAGTGCTTTTGTGCCACCTAGTGGTCACCACAGAAGTATTGATTACAGTCAACTGCATTGTTTTCTGGTCAAAGGGAAGCTGCTGGATAGAAGGAGGATTAATAGAACTATATACGCTAACCACATATTTTTCTTCGTGTGGGTTGCCGTTCAAATTGTCTACATATTGATATGTTAAACACATGTTGTTTTTAATGGCATCGATCAGAACTCCAGTAAACGTCCCTCTGGCTGGCTTTGTACCAGCGAAATGTCAATAGACTCGGTGCTGGGCTTTTTGTAACTTTCATCTTTCTTTATTCAACAAAACATGTACTAAAGAGTATCTTACATTTCTTCCAAAGCATCATTCAGTGTGTGCAGACACCCGTTCATCTGTGGCTCAATTCCCATTCAAATGTATACAACCAAAGATTTATGAGATCAACACAACAAGCATATAACAAAAGTGACATAGAGAAAAAAATAACTCCTCATATAAACCAACATTTCTGTATCTAAAAATAAACAAAGGGCAATAAAAGAATACAATCTATACAGTAGCTCACTAGGTGTCTTGTACGAATGACACTTCCTTGTATATAGGTGGCGTAAGAGAGCTAAAACATATGATTAGGCAGTAAACTTGGTTCCAAAAGTCTGAGATGAACTGGAAACATGTAAAAACATTTGAAAGAGCTGAGTTAAACCCATAATTACAGAACTGTGAGTTATGTATTGCCATAAATGCCAATGATTAGAAAGCATCATGAAAAGATTCAGTTCTGTTTTAGCTTAATATCTGAAGATCTGTCCGTCCCACGAAGCAGTGAGCCGTCCAAACAGCTGCGGATGGTTTGAAGTCAACGTGATCAGATCATGAAGGAGTGAGTTTGTTTGTAATGCTTGATCTGCAGAGAGAATAAACACATACATCAAATCAGTTCCTAGAATTAGCCAGGGACCAGTGTTATCACCAACCTAACAGAATTCAAAGGCAACCTAGTGTACAAAACGAGCCCCAGCTCAATAAAGATCCCTCTGATCACTCACATTGCGGATGGGAGGGGGGGGAGGAGGGTTGTAGGACATGGCGCTGAAACCCAAAGAGAGGCACTGAGCTCATTAGCAGCAAATAACACACATCTACAGGCAAAGCAGGAAAACAAACCCTTACCTTTTTGTCTTCTTGTCTTCTGTTCAGGGAAACAAAGAAGAAAGGGTGACATTAATGATCACTAAAGAAGGGTCACGTGACTCCTAATCGGTTGTCAGTGATGGATTGTATTAATTACATTCACACAAGCATGCATCGTTTCTGTCCACTTGGATAATGTAAGTCCAGTAATCACTCTCTTGCAGCTTTCCGCAGGGAAATGTCTGTCTAGTTAGCAGTTAAATGCTGCGCTACATCATCGGCTGATCCGCTCGGTCTGCTGCTTGGGGCCGAGCGTGTATTTGTGGAGTACATTTATCAGAGCTTTCTTATGGAAAACCAGTTGGATTCTAGCAGTTAGAACAAATCAAAATAGTCAAATTAATGTGGAAACAAAACACTCCGTAAAGCTGGAACCTACATTGAGGGTTGGCACATAAATCGGTGAGTCCTAACATTGTTTTTATACGGTTTTTGGTATTCGTACTTTTACTTTTAAGGGACTGATCTAAATGCACAGTCTGAACTTTTGAAGCTCTTGCACTTGTTTCCTAGACTTGCCCCCTTAAGGGGCCCCGTTTGCAACACGACACCACTTATTCAAGCCATTTGTTGACTTTTAGTTTTAAGTTTAATATGTTTATGGTGCACATGATCCCCCTTGCTATGACAAAAGCCTGGTAACTTAACAAAAAACACATACTGTGTTACTGGGGACATGTCTGGAATCAATCAACATGAGAAAAATATTATTAATATATAATTATTTTTGCTGCATCTTCAGTCCAACAAAGACAGGAGATAAAACATTGAAAAAACAACTTCATAAGGGACTAAAAAGGGAATATTTAATGCAACTGCGCCGGATTTTCCCATCCAGCTCGTATTTTATAAATGCAAACGTCTCAAATGTAAAAGCAATGATTACCTCATTCAGACCCACACAAACAACCCGCCTCATATGAAGTCTATTAAACATCTGCCCCACTACTCACTCCTGCAGCAGCCTCTGTGTCGGCACACACACACGCAGATGCAACAGAAAAGGCCGAGCGCCAGAATGCCTGCAGCACCTGTGATCAAATACGCTATATTCCAAGGATCTAGAGGGAGAGGAGAGAGAGGGAAAATTCGTCAGTCTTTGATGAGTGGAGCGAAACGCGTAAACTTGAAAGAGAGTGCGAGAAAAACACCACATACATTCAATGACTTTGAGTTGTTGGGACACACAGCTCTTGGGCGCCCCCGCGCTGTTGGAAGACTCACAGCGGTACATCCCTGCGTCTGTCTTGGACACACTCTTAAACTTCTGCTCCACACAAACACAAGATGAGAGCACATCAAAAAACACAGTTTGTGGACCCCTTGGTGCATTAAGTGCCTATAATTTAGTGTGAGCTCACCAGTGTGCCCTTGTTCGTGTCAACGATGTATGGAGAATCTGTCGTGGCCGTCAGAGCCTTGTTGTCTTTGTACCAGCGGTAGGTGGCAGGGGGCATGCTGAGTTTGTCCTTACAGAGAAGCTCCAAACCTGAGCCCACAAACACGGAGCTCGGGACCTCACAGGACGGGACGTGAGGAGGCACTGAGGAGAGGACAAGCCCCTCGGGTTACAACAACAAGATGTACAAAAACACTTACTGCTAATGATTCATTTGCTTTACCGTTCAAATGGGGGTAAATAAATCTTGAGAAATTAGATTTCTTACACATTGATTGAATTGCCAGCTTGTAGTGTGATATTTGTGATATTGATCCCTGAGGAGGAGGAACTGTAAAGTAACCACATGGGAATGCTCTGATCTAATGTTCATTGTTCAATTATCTCTTACCCCGCTTCATATGTGTTAGAGATCATATTGAGTATTTCATATCAAAAACAAGTTTTCTTCTTTTTCTGTTCTGTTGACGTCTGATTATTCAATTGACTGTCCTCCTAGATACAGTCACCATTACATGTGCATAGAACACATGCTCCCCTTCCTACCGAGCACATCCAGGGTCACAATGGCTTCCCCGAGGTTGACGTGGTCCTCGCCAGCAGTCACCTCACAGCGGTACTCCCCAGAGTCTTTTTGGGTAACAGAGTGTATTGTCAGCGTCGCTCCTTCCATCTGCGCCCGTCCTGCATAAGACCCTGTGGTGGAAGGTGATGGAGGATGGACAAAGCTTAACTAATGGTTAAAAAAATAGAAGGATGGCGGGAGGAAAGCAGCGAAATATCAGCGCGTTCAGCTCAGAGAATCAAATACATTTGTGCGGTAATGTTCAGTCACTGACCAGTAAATTTGTGATTAAAGTACACAAAGGTCACGCCCTTTCCTTTCTTCTTCCACTCGATTCGAGGGTTCGGATCTTTCTCTGTCCGGAACTCACAGGTGAGCACAGCATCTGAGGACAGAAAGCGAAGCAGAAACATTACTTTGTGAACACAGCAGCAATCGTATCTGCTATTCTCATCTGAGATTGATTAAATACATTTGTTTTCCATTGTATTGGCCGTTAATTATATTTGTTAGTTTCCAAAAGGAGATATCAGAGATAACATCTCTTCCACTGTCTCATCTTTGCCCATCAACATGTTACTTAATTAACACCAGTCACTACTCCACTTTTACTCCCACTCATGTGATATTACATTTCAGACACCTAAAACCTAATGTGAACTTTTCTTTTGTTGTTTTTATTATTTTCATTTATATCAACTGGATGAAAAAACCCATTGGAAAATATGGTGAATTTGAGAGTGATTTAAAGTTGCTCTTTTATTCCTATTTTAAAACATTTAAGATAAGGTAGATTAAAGACTAAAGAGAGTAAATTGCAGAATCATTTTACAATGTTGATCTTTAGAGTTGTGGTAAGTTGAGGGTTTGAAGGATGAATGGATGATGCTTCACAGTCTCACCTGTGTGCTCGTGGACCTCCACTTTGGGTTTACTGCTGCTTACCGTCACCGACACGGAGCCAGGACCTGCAGGGGAGAGAGGACCATTACTACATGTTATATAGTTATTGTGCTCACAGAGAGAAATAATTACCTCATCTTGTACTGTTAGACCTGTTAGCTTTTTGGACTCCAGTGCAATCAGAAATATAGAGGCGTAAACAGGATAAAGACTCCATAAGAATAATTGTCAGCTCATCTCAGGATTGATATAAAAAGTGTAATAATCCATAATGCATTCTGCTCTCTTTTTGTGTGGATGAACCCTCAGACCAGTTTAGATTCATCCTGGTGGTACCAGGAGCGCTGGTGTGCAGGAATGTGGCTGATGGATGATTGTCTGACAAGAAGCTTTACCCCGACCTGATAACCTCTGTCCCACCAGCACACACACATACACACACACACACACACACACACACACACAGACTACATTATGTTCTCCCTAGAAAATCCGTAGAAGTATACACACATGCTGAAAATGACCAAAAATCTCTAAAATCCAGCGGCTGTAGTCAGCTTGTATTCCTTGGTGATGGCTTTCTATGGCAACAGGTTTCTACACCAGCAAAATATAAATAAATAATAGTATATTTCAATTGATGAAATGTGTTGTTTTAAGCTAACTTAAAATGCAATAAATCCAGCTGTTGCACCCTGTGAAGGACATAGCCACTTGAAACACAACAGTTGCATTGGAGACTCTTTTATTTGGGAAAAATCAAACCATACGTCTGTTTTGGCATTATGGAGTGAACACATGGTGACAGTGAGAGAGTGTGTGTGTGTGTGTGTGTGTGTGTGTGTGTGTGTGTGTGTGTGTGTGTGTGTGTGTGTGTGTGTGTGTGTGTGAGAGAGTGTGTGTGTGTTTGCCACACGTGCATATCTTTTGCAGACAAAGCCGCTCTTTGTGACAGTAACCTTACCCTTCCCAGCTGGCTCAAAAACACACACCCAGATATCTGCACTACACACTTGTGAGGCTCTACAGTGATTGGACCTTTAACCCGACCCTCAGTCCAAACGCGACCCGATTTTGACCATTGAGCTGAATCGTTTTGCAATGAACTAATGTTGACCTACATACCTTTACGTCATGTTGAAGACATGATGTCCATATCGTCATTGACGTTATAAATGTAATTCTGAAATGTCCAATTATATTAATGTGCACTGTTTAAAACCCCCAAATACCTTTTTAAATGCAGTACTCTCAATCATAACACCATGATATAAAAGAAAGAAGAAGAAAAGGCATTCCTTCGTCAGCCTTGTCCTAACTGAGGGTCGCTGAATCTTTTGATCGCTTTGAGGAAATTTGGTCCTCATGAGTCAAGAAAGATCAAAACACACGTCAAAGCTGCAATTATCACCATAAAGCATGTTGTTTGGAAAGCAGACTCTGCCCCTTAGAAATCCCACAGCAACTTCAAATGCATTTCTCCAGATAGCGAGTTGCCATTTCCATCTGAGCCCAATCAGCGACAGGGTCAGCCGGGGGCCACCTTCAAACTGAAACATTGGGATCTGAGGCTCCTCAACAGGGCCGGGAGATGTGTTTCATCACCCTGTAGATCTTGAGTTTGATGTAAACAGGGAGCCCAGAAGCTACCACTCCCTGCACAATGTCACTCTCTGATGTAGGATGGGAACACATCACAGGTCCTCCACTGAACATGCACCGACCAATCAGTCGGCTTCATATTAAAGCCATTAGGAATTGTAATAATCTAGTTAATTGGTTGCACAAGGCCAAACATGCATTGCGTAGAGAGAAAAATCTGTATTAAATAATTGGCATATTGCATCATTTTTCATTCTTTCTGATTTCACTTCTAAATGAAAAAAAAGTTTTAAAAAAAGAGCGGAGTCAAAATATGATTTAGTTCTGTTGATGGTCTTCTTTTTGTTAAAGTAATTCATTAGACTGAACACCTTCTCCCCACACCACACCTTTGGTAAAGGAAATACATTATATTCTGTTTTTTAATGCACATCTTTAGAGGTTTATCATGTTGAGACGATCTGAGTATCCTGTTCAAAACAATGACTGTAGAAATATAGAATTCTAAGTATCCATAAACCTAAACTGACCAAAGCTAGCACTGTTGCACAACTTCATGTATTTCTTCCTCAAAAAAGTTTTCTGATATCAATGCTCTATATCTACAAGCCCATTCCAGCTTCTTCTTAATAAACATGGTGTCGTTGTTTTATAACTCAGAAGTAAACTCACTGTGCATTAAAGTGAAGAGAAGAGGCAGCGCCAATAGCTTCATGGTGTTCATGTCTAGTCCGCCGTGATGGTCCGCACGTGTCTGTGCACTGTGGAGGTGAGTTTTACTCTCCAAGCTGCATCTGCAGCAGGCGCGCGCTCTCGCGTCTCCTGGACAACTGTCGGGGGGGGGGGCGCGCACAGACGTGGAGAGCTGCTGCTGCCCTCAGTGGAGACCAGCGGTGTGTTACAGGAAGAGCGAGCAGGGGAATGTGAGTCTGTTAGTTTGGGAGTAAAATCATGCCAAAATACCTCTTGGGTTTTTTTTTCTTAATAAGCAAGATGCCTGAAACGTGAAGCTGGAGATGTGAACGATGGGAGTGAGCAAATGCTTGAGTGTCCAGGTATCTTGAAAGCACAAAACCAATGAAAATATAGTATCCCAAGACACAAGTCACTATTATGTGCAACAGAAGAAAATCAATCTGGAATAAACAAAACTGGCACGCAAGAAAGCTTTAAAAATGGTATTGAGATCTTGAGGTTACCGCAGAAAAAAAAGTCCACACAAGTATCAAGTTGAATCTACCGTTCATTTAGAAGAACAAATAAATATATAAAGTGTATTTTTTTATTAGGTAAAATCAATATGCTTAAATAGTTTTCATTTCTTAAAAACAAGAAATCCTGCATGTAATTTCATAGAGAGCAACATCCCCATGGTGAGAGTTGTGGGTGTAATAGGAGGTGCCGAGATGGGACAGCTGCTGGCTGAGCTACTGTGTCCTTGGCTATTAGGTTTCTCACCACCACCAGCCACACAACAGCTCATTGTCGCTCAGTCCCGTTAATGTGCACACATGCCTACATTTGTGGCCATATGCCCACACAAAGACACACACGGGGGCCGTCCACGCAGACACGTGTGCATACGCGTACGAGAGGAATACAAAGTCGCCAAATGGCTGCTGCGGCACCTGTTCACAATCAGCGATCACAGCTGCTGCGCTGTGTGCTGGACACACTGCTGTCATGGTACACACACATATGCGACAACACAGCTCAGCACCCACTGTGCCCTTCACACAAACATGGTTTAAACATACAGTACCAGTTTTGACTGGTACCGGTACTTTTCTCACTTAATTTGTTTGCCTGCACATTTCTCTCAGGTAGTGAGACTCATGTGAATGAAGGGGTGACTTCAAGTGTGGTGTGATCGTTGGTGACAACCAGAGTCCTTTAACAGCTGTTCCACTCACACTCGACTGCACACAGTCCAACAAAACACAGCAAGCCTGGATGAATTTCATTTCCCTTATTCATTTTCATTTTTCATAAACATTTCTGTAACACATCTGGAGAAACAAGATGTTTGACTAAATGTGAAAGTGGTTTGTTGATTAATCATAAACAAGTTGAGTGCTATGTGTTTTATTTGAATCGCCAGTGTTGACATGGGGCAGCTTCAATCTGTAAACAGTGTTCACCATTTACTACGGTTTGCAGGTTTAATGACAACAGAAATGAGACAGAGGCACGTTTTCCCTCCCTTGGTGGTGTGTGAGAGGTGCTGCAGAAACAGCAATGACGTGGATGTAAACGTGCTTCATGAAGAATAACTAGTATGTCCCAATAAATATATGTCAAATGCAATATTGCAATAACACCAGGGTGCTCTTCCTCTTGTTGTAGCTTTGTTTTGTGGGGGGTTTCTGACCCACAATCCTCGCAGCGCACACAATGTTTCTAAAAAGTTTTATTTGTGTCTCCAACCAAACTTCTTACTTTCCATTTTCAGTTTAAGAATCAATAAACTACCTTTCTACTTCGTTAATTCTGATGCTGCAGTGTCAAGAGGAAGCAAAAGAGAAAAAAAACAAGAGCTTTTGATTAGATAAGGTAACGGGAAGTGCAATAGAAGGGGTGGACTAATAGTGTCCATAAAGATTCACCAAACTCAGATAAATATCAGACGCAAAGAGAAGAGCCCATGAACCAGTGATAATACTTTATGGGTACAAGACACATACGAAATCTCAGTCTTCTATCCTAAAAACAGATAGATTCAAACGGGTCAATATGACAACGCTGGCGTTATTCTCACTGAGCCTGGCAGGTAAGACATTTCAATACAGCATTTCTCCACAAACGTGTTTTCCAAAATGTACATTTTGCAACTTTGGGTTTAAGATCTTTTCAAAGTCAAAGAAGACTTTGCGTTTAGTGAACACTGAAATTAAAAGGCATTTACATGTGTTTTAGTTGGTAGTTTTTGTAGACCCCTTCCAGCGTGTATATAACATGTACAAATCATTCCTAATATTGTTTACTAAACTAGAGGAGAGTAGCTAATAAACTCTGAGGGGTGCATGTCTGCATCCAAAGTCCCATTTTCTAATAATTCCTCCACTGTGGCAGGTAAGAGAATCTGCATCATTTCACCAGCAATGTCATCTGTTCATTTGTCCCTGCAGTGGCTCTGGGGTTGCCACCATTTGCTCCTGGTGTGGACAAAGCACAGAGATGAGTCCTCTGCTGGGAGACTTGGGTTCCTGTGCACGGTCATGTGGTGGTGGAGGAACCTGCGCCACAAGTCAGGCCAGGATCCGAGGAGAAGGAGGAAGAAATGTCTCCAGTGGCGACTGACATGAAGTACCGTGTGGAAGTTCTCTAGATCTAGGAAAAGCCACCAGTTAGCGAGGAGCAAGAGGGCCAAAGAACATGCAGAGTTTGAGAAAGAACCAGATGCGAAGGAGGATCTAGAGGCTGAGGTGGAGCCAGAAGTTCATCTGAATCCAGAAGTTATGGTGAACCTAAACGCCGATGCAGAGCCGGCGGTTGAGATGGCGCAAATAAACCTTGAAGGGAACCTTGAGATGGGCCAGAATTTCAAACAGAGGCACATTGACATGGAGGGAAAATATGAAATGGGTGAGCCAATCATGGAGCTGGAACCACTGGATGAAGACAACGTGCCGTTTTCAGAAGTGGAAAACTCTCTGATGGCAGCATTTCAGAATCACAATTCTGTCAATCTCACCCTCCCAAATCCGAGTGATTTTGGTTACTTTTTAAAAGAAGAACCAATCATGGAGCTGGAGCCTGAAGAGGTAGGTCAGCAGGTCATGTCAGAGGCAAGTACTGTGGAAGAAGGGCCAGCATTGGACATTATGGGGCAGCAGACCCCATCTTTAGGGCAATATTTCAGAAGGAGGCTTCAGTAGGTCTCCCAGAAATGGAAGCGGGTCCTGATGAAGGTCAGAATAGTGTGGCATTAAAAAAACAGCCATTGAGGAAGGGAGTTAAAAACCCAGAAGAAACAAGATCATCACCAAATCAAGACCATCAAGGTAAAACATAGGCATAAACACAGCGAGGCAAGAGGGAATAAATGCAGCAAATACAAAATTTGAATCCAACTTGACAATGCTGTAATATCACATTTGACCACAGGGAAGAGCCATTGTCCCGGTGTGCTACTCCAGGGGACGTGTTACCAGTTGTTCACAGGGCCAAAGACGGCCTCGGATGCGGAGGTATTAGCATTGTGTGTGTCATAGATTCACCAGGAAACCCTAATGAAATTAAACTTTTTAAAGCGACAGACAGCAGTTCATAATCCCACTCCATCGAATCCCCTTCTTTGCAGTTCTTCTGCCAGGAGCATTTCACCGCGGGACACTTGGCCTCCATCACGAGCCAACGCAGCCACAGAGAGGTGATGGACATGATACTGCAGCAAAACAGAATCCTCACTCGCACCTGGATCGGAGGATTGCGATATTTAAAGGTGTGTATGTGTGTAATGAGTCAGGGAGTAAATCTGGTTGTGATGTCTTCCTAACCTTCACTAATCACATAATCAAAAGCGGTTTATTTCATTGTTGTGTTTGTATGTGGAAAATAAATTGAATTAACAAGGCCCTCATGTGATTAGCCATCAACTAACCACCTGTTATCTGTCAGACCGGGCGCTTTATCTGGTTGGATGGATCCCACTGGGGCCACGCTGATTGGCTGCAATGGGAGCCCAATAACACGTCCAATCGTGAGGACTGTGTGGAATTGCTGCCACAAGGTGAGAGTCACAATGTTGTAGCTGAACTGAACAACCAATATGTTTGACTTTCTGATCTGCTTATTGTTTCAGGAAATGGAAAGTTCAATGAATTGACTGCTTCTTTGTCCAATTTGATGCAGATTGACTGACTAAAAGGCAGCTAATTAAACATAAAGCAGTTCATTCAATTCAACTTGAAGATCAGGACTTCTAAGCATGCATTACACTATACTCGTTTATAACAATATAACAACTTAAAAAATATATATTAAAAAAACTATTCCTTTTTGTGGTTATTTCCCTTTTAAAAACAAGATTTCAATGTGTCCTTAGTATCTAAGTGTGTCTATTAAGTACCAAAAGGGGGTTCTTAGGTTTAGGTTATGAGGGTTTATCAGGACGCAGTGACACAACCATCAATCAGTCTGTTGTGTTCATCTAAACTTCATCTCCAACAATGATCCATCCTTCTGGTGCCGTGCTAAGCCGATAAAAGCTGTTCACAATGAGATCTCAGATTTAAGGTTTACTGTGTGCAGCATTGCTGTCTGGATATCTATGCCGATTTTATTCTGTCAGAGTTGCATCTAGACTTACTGAATTCCAACCCTCGCCTTCCCTTTATAAAGTACAGGAGCTTAGCGCCCATTAAGTGATATGCACACACTCACGCTGCACATGCGGCTAATGTAAATCCTGCAGGGGCTCACATGCTGCGGTGTGTTACTCTGACTCATTTTCCACTGGGCCACATCACCTTTTTCCTGACCTTTGGAAGTGCAGGTGAGGATTTCAGCCTCCAAAGTGAGGACTGGCAGCTCCTCCTCTTCCCGTTTTAATACCCGGCTGCCCCGCGTCTATGTGGACACAACCACCACCACATGCACTCATTTGCTTATAGTAAAAATGTTATAATCCGTCACTACATTAGTTGACACACGTGAGCGTTGCAGATTCTCCATTGTTCCACTACCTGGAAAAGGGTCTTTTGCAGGATTTAAGAGATCACAGTTTATATCAATAAAACATGAGCCATTTTGTCAAAAAAGGAACATCTGTGAATACTACCATTCCGCTGTAATGATTGATGCATGAGGTAGCTGCCGTTGGACTTATGGTGTTGACATCGTAGCTCTCTGGAAATCCCCAAATACCTTGACTGCTTATTGTAGTGTTGCTGTTTAGAAGTAAGTGACTCAGTGCTGCTGCTCGCCATCTGTCAGTTCAAGTCATTTTTGAGCTTCACCACCAGCTGCCTGCTGACTTGTTTTGGTGCGAGTGAGTGTTGACGCACGGAGGCTGTGGGTCCTCCCGACTGAGCACACTGAAGGCCACTGTGTCGTAAACTTGGTGTCGCAGACTGGACTGGAGTCAGGCTTTTAGTGCAGCTATGAACTATAGTACTAATCTGCATGCAAAAAAATAAAACATAGGAAACAAACAAGCTGTTTCTCAGCTGTGTGTGGTCAGAAACGTATAAAGAAATACTTTTTGCTCATATCAAAGGTGGGAATGTACTTAAAAGTCATATAGTTGTGTTTTAAGTTGAATGTTGTTGTGTTCATTGTCACATAGTATATTCTCTACATTATATACATATTTACATATAAATATACAGTATATATATACAAATATACATGCATATGTGCACAGACTAATGGATTTGAGACATGTCCACTTCACAGACTATCAAGTATCACAAGTATCAGTATTTTTATTTGCAGCCCATCAACTCATGAATTGTGAAAGTCGTGTAATCATCTTAATAATGTGTTGTATTTTGTTTTGCCGTTCTACCTTCTGGTGAATATACCAGTGGTGACTCTTTCTCTTTACTGATGCAGTATTAGGGGGAGGAGAAGCAGAGGGTACTGTAAGTTCATTGACTGAAGGTACAGTAGTCTTGGGGGGGTGCAGGGCTGGTTGTTTGATATATTCTTACTAGAATTTTAATTCTTTTTAATATCTGCCTCAGGTTTTTGAGGGTTTGCAGCATCTCAAATCAGAAAAACTTCTGTTTATCTCTCGCACTAATGTCCTCTCCCTCGCGTTGCTGTTTAATGAAGCTAGCAAATGGCCCAAAGTAATATTGATATTTATTTTATTGATTGTTTGTGTTGCCTTACCTTACTCAAAGGGAATCGTACCATCCCAATCAGTTCTATACAGGCCCTAAAATATTCCTCAACATGACTTTTTTCTGCAACGGTTGATTGTCTAATTGGAGCTAATTGGAGGAGGGATCATGAAGAAGCATGTAGGTTAATAGAGATGGCACATGGGGATGAAATAAAGTTTGGTACAAAGGTGGCTGTGATCCAGGTCACGCCTTTTTTCTCACTCTTCTGCTGATCGTTTTAACTATTTTGTGTGAAGCCTGGCAGGTGGCACACATCCATCCCAAAAAAGTCTCATACACATCTGTCTCCCAGGTACACGTACATCTATACATATTTTGGCACAGTGTGAAAACATGTTCTTCTATGAAACTATGATGTCTGCTTAGTTGAAGATGAGAGGCAATCAGAAGGCATCCTGCATATGTTGCCAAAGGATTTCAGAGGATACAAAATGCTGGATCTGATTTCAAAGCCTCAAAAATCTACAGTAAGATAGACAACATACACTCTGGCAACCAGAGTTGTTTTTGTGTGCAGGGCGGGGGCCGGGATGCTCATCTCTCTGTCACAGAATATAAATCTGTGTGCGTCCTTCTGTCTGCCCGAATACCCCGCCTCGCTCAGGGCTATTTGAACACTTTTACCAACACCAGACCACAGAGGAGTCACAGATCATTGCAGCATACAGGTATGTTTTAGCAAAGTAACGCTTTTCACTCTGGTGAATGAGAAGAAGAAAACAAATCGGTAATTCACTTCTGACGGTAATGATTCTCTATTGATTACATCAAACTGTGTTCTTTTTCATTTGCATGGAGGTCCAGCTGAATGTCATTCCATTTTGGGTTCAATAACAGCCAAATATACGGTGGACTAAATGTGGTCTAAGAGTGGACTAAATCTAGTCCACTCTTAACCCACTCCATTTTATACAGTGCTTAATTCATTGCAAACACACATATCATTTAATCATTTAATCACACTAAATATAAACACAATCTCAAGCAAGAGAAACATTGCATTTGTTTGGTATAATCCAGAGGTTTATTTTTAAGTGAGCTTGAAATGACAGATAGTGAAGCATACATTATGTTTGAAACATTGCAGACAATCAAACTGTTTTACAACTAGTTATGCCGAAATAGAGAAGAGATTTAGGCCTGTAGCTTTAGGGGGTCCCTCCACACCCCAATGTTCTTGCTTTCATAAAGATCAGTAACCTGAATATCTTATTCTATTCATAGACATAATGAATAAAAACACTTTTTCACATTTACTTGCTACTCCTAATAATCATTTGAAACAAATACACCATACGCATTTCTTATGTTTGTTACTATTTTTTTATTCTATAAATGAGCTGTATGTGAAAACCTAGTTAAAAAATATATGATTCAGGAAAGCCGACATGTCCGACAGCAGCGTCACGAAAAAAAAGAAGGAGGCGGATGATGAACAGGATGCTAAACTGCTGGTGGAGCAGAGTCCCACAGATGGAGGTAATTTTGGATGGAATGTGGATGAATATCTGTGTTCTGCATCATTCTGCCATCACTAGTCTGGCGTCTGTGCTGCAGAGAAACAGATGGATTTGTTCCAATGAAGGGTCCCATGCATCTGCAGCATCGTCCCCTTAATGCAGTTCTCTCCTCTGCAGAGATAACAGACCAGAAAGTGATGGCAGGAGAGGCTTTGGACAGGAGGAACATCTGGGAGCCGAGTGTCTACTACGCCCTGGGGAGGGAGACTTTTTTAATCGCTGGTCATGACATCAGCATCCGCGAATCAATGGATGCTTACGGCGCTCTGATCTGGCCGGGGGTGTGTGTGTGTGTGTGCCGGCACATTCTCTCCACTCCTCTGTCGAGGCAAACGTGGTGACGAGAGTTTGTTTTGTAGGCCATAGCCTTGAGCCAGTTCTTGGACAACAACCAGCAACAAATGAGCATGATGGACAAGGCGGTGCTGGAGATCGGAGCCGGGACCGGCTTGCTCTCAACAGTGGCCGGTCTGCTCGGTGAGCGTGTGAGGAGTCTAATTGCAGTTTACACAGCATGTAAAACAGTGTCACTCAGCAGTACATCTCGACACTGAAATAACAACATGACTCATCGGAGACTTTGTTCCGACTTCATTGCATTATAAACAATTCCCAATTATTTATAATATTTGTGATGAGGACATGTTTTTAGAACTTGTTTTTGATGGATCATCCAAAAAATCCCCATGGTAATCTTTGGTTGAGGTATAAAAGGAGCAGCCACAGGGATGATTGCATTAACATACGGTGAATGTCTTATGGGTATCTGCTCATACTTTGCATTTTGGCTTGTTGGTGGAACTCGAGGACCAAAACACTGGTTCATTGTCTGAGGAACATGAATATCCACCCACAACAACTTCTTTGCGTCACAAATATGCCAGCAGGCCGTAGCTGTAAAGCATTTCCTGACAAACAGAGGGATTATCAGACTGACCTTGTGACCTTTTGGTCCGTCTTTCTATCGTGCATACATAACACATTCATACTTTTATCGGTAAGAGTGACTGCTTCACCCGCCACAGCCAGATTCTACCCGCGGGTGGGCGGGTGCTATAATGTCACCCTGATCCTGTCCATTGAGCAAAGGGATGTCAGACAGCTTAGAGCTTTAAGTTTTATAATATTGAACTGTATAATAACTTAAAGTTATTACAATTCATGCTGAGGGTGACTTTAGTGTACAAGCCATTGCACAGCAATCCATCCAATAGTAGTAAAGATGACAACCTCACGGTGGTGCTAGAGGAAAAGTCAAGGGGTCACCAAAGTCAATAGAATTCATGCTCAGAGTCAAAACTAAACATGGAGAAGCAGTGTTCAGTTTTTCTGCTCCACATAACTGTAAAACCCTCTTGAAGGCTGCAGGTCTGCTGAGTGCCTCAGCGCCTTTAATTGACCATTTCTGCAATTCTTAAAAACACTCTTAAACTGAACTGCAAATTTTATTCTATTTTTAGTTTTTAATGTCTTTTTAAAAATCTTTTTCTTTATGTATCAATCAATGTTCTTAACTGTTTGGATTTTTTAAATGCTTTTATGTGAAGCCCTCTGATTTGTCTTGTTGTTGAAATGTGCTATACAAATAAAAACGGCCGTGCCTTTTTTCAACCGTTTTTTTTTTGTACTCTTTGCCAGGTGCTTGGGTGACAGCTACTGACCTGCCGGACATCTTGCCCAATCTGACTTTCAACCTTCTGCGGAACACCAAGGGCCGGTCCCGCTACGCCCCTCAGGTGGCTGCCCTCACCTGGGGCCAGGACCTGGGGCGAGACTTCCCCTACCCGTTCTTCCAGTACGACTACGTGCTGGCAGCGGATGTGGTCTACCCCCACGGCTGCCTGGAGGAACTGCTGGAAACCATGCGTCACTTCTGCCGACCGGGAAGTCGGACGACGCTGCTGTGGGCCAACAAGGTGCGCTTCCCGTCCGACTTGAGGTTCACGGAGTGTTTTAAGAGCAGTTTCAACTGCACGCTGGTCCTTGAGCTCCCACAGCAGAAGGTGAGGATCTACAAGGCCACAGCCAAGGAGTGATGGAAGGAGGGGGAGATTCCTGAGATTTGAATGGTTTTGTGTTCAAGTTTTAAACGGGGGGGGGGGAAATGCAAACAGTTTTCCTCTGATTGTAATTAATCTTGAGAAAAGTCTGGTTTTATTTGATATGTCCCATGCAGAGAAATGTTGTAGTGAACAATAAATAATAAATATTTGAAAGCAATACACAATGCCAGAGAAGCTTATGGTACTCCCTTTTATTCTGAATATTTTCAGGAAAGTCCAACGCTAGCACTGTGAAGGAATAGTTTGATATTTTGGAAAATGTGGGTATTCACTTCCTCATTGAGAGATAGTTGACAGGATTTATGACCCTGTCAAATTCTAAGAATGCAGTGTTTGACCCTCAATATTTTGTGGGGGAGGACAGTCAGACCCACATCCAAACAGCAGGCAGAAATGAAGCTCATTCTACTTTCAATAAGCTCTTTTATTTGCCAGCACTTTTTCATACAGTTGATTTCTGATTCATTCAACAATGTTTTTGTTTCTTTTAAATAAAATGTTTTGTTGTAAACCGAATCAGATTTGACTCATGACACCCTGACCAAAATAACTTATTTGCTCTGGTTTATCTTTGTCAACCATTATGAAACATCTGGCAGTGCAACTTTTGGTATTTTAATAGCAGAAGTTCATTAAGCTGTTGTTAAAAACTAAGGAGCGTAAACTCAAGAAAAGCCCTTTATATTAAATGGCATACACTCCATAGAAGCACATGTGTGTATGTATGGTTTATGTGTTTTCAAGGTGTTTCAATGACTAGGATATGCAGCAGGTCGATGACTTTGGCTGCTCTAGGATGGACTCTCTGCGGAGATCGTTGGGGACGCCGCCGCGAGGACCCCAAACGTTGAGCTCTCCGTAAATGCCCGTTTCGATCATCTCCTCCTGCCAGGGAATCGCAATGTTGCCTGAGGAAAACTCATCAAAAATGGTCTTGTCGGAGTCGTCCAATCCCACTCCCTTCACCGAGGAGAAAGCCCCGACGTCATCCAGACTCTTGGCGTACACCACTTTAGGGTCGGGGACGAAGGGTGGAGGCAGAATACCTGGAGAGGCGACAAACAATGCAAATGTTTGCTTCAACTTCAACACAACAAGAAACAAATGTGTAGAAAAAAAAAGACATAGTACCGGCATTCAGTTTCCTCCAGTTGATGTCCTTGAAAAATGGATGAGCTCTGATCTCATCACAGCATTCGTTCTTAAAACTCATCCTCTGATCAACCTCTTTAGCCAGCAGCCCATCACAGAGCGCCTTTGCATGCTCACTGAAATTATCCGGATAGGTAACAACTCTGGTGAGCATGCGCTCTTTCATCTCATCACGTTCAACCTAAACAGGAGAACAATACTCTTGATGTCAATGCTCTTCACAAAGTTTGCCATTTTGTATACGGCGGTTTGAACGATGAGACGCGACTGACCTTCTCCCCCCTGTTTCTGAAGGGGTTCTTAGCCGCCATGAACTCATACAGCGTCACTCCCAGGGTGAAGTAGTCGACTGAAAAGTCATACTTCTCTCCTTTCAGCATCTCTGGAGCCATGTACCCTGAAAGAGACAAAGCCAAACAATTGAAATCCGAAGATCCTCTGGGTTTAATGTTGGGAGGAATCTCGCCTCTCAATATGACATCGTGGATACAAATGAGACCCACCTGGAGTCCCGGCATATCCTTTGGTCTGTGTTTTTCCTTCTTTTAGCTCCACAGCAAGGCCCAGATCAGATATGCGCACATTTCCTGTTTGGACAACACAAAAATATCTTAATTAGTTAATATTTGTACACAGACAAGGGCTTAGTAGTGTAGTGTTAAAATAAAAATGCAGTACCGTCGTTATCGAGGAGCACATTTTCTGGTTTGAGATCCCTGTAGATTATTCTTTTCTGATTGAGGTGCTCCAAGCCTTGGATGATCTGAGCGATGTAAAAACAGGCTCTCGTCTCCTCAAACCCCGGGTTGTTCTCATCCACCAGGTAGATGTGGTACCTTCAGGGAACAGAGAGCAGGTGAGATTGTGAAAGTATATCATCTGCATAATATTGCACTTTTAAAGTTATATTTGCATCCTAAAATGCTTGTTCTTATGCTCTCATTTTACACAAACTACAGTGTGCACATATTTAAAAGTGATTTTAAATAAAGGGATTAATTTAAATGAAGACAACCTGATATGTTATTTTTGTGATGTCTTTTTGCAATAAAAGCAAAGAAACTGCAGCTCAGTGAGTCTTTAAAGCTAAACTCGGAACAAGTACCTTTATTTGATGAGTGAGAAACTGGAACCCATGTGCCTGTAGTTAGTGACCATTGCTCAGGGATGAATTGTGTTTAATGAATGTATTCCCATCTGGCATCCCAGCTAAATTTTAGGAATATCAAAATATCTTTCTCATATCAGCCTTTTGTCAAGTGCACACCTTCTATTGGCGTCAGAGATATTGAAGCAGTATCGTAAAAAAAAAAGTTCTTTGTCAAATTAAAGACACTGTAAAAAAACAGGTGCTTTGAGACATGGGTGTGAAATTACTTGAGATCTCCTCCATTCATGATGGTCATGACCAGACAAAGTTCTTCCTTTGTCTGAAAGGCGTACGCCAAAGACACAATGAAGCGACTGTGAACCTTCTCAAGAATCCGCTTCTCCACCATCGCACCCTACAGGAAGACATTAGAAAAAAACTCAGCAATGGTACATTGACAAAAAATGTAAAACTGAGGACCTTTCTATGAAATGTGATGAATGAATGAAGACATGCTATTTGGAAAAAAGAGGTTAAATTTTAAAAAGGACCGTAAACAAGTCAAGGGCAAGATGTAACTGTGCCAAGAAGTTCCATTCAGAAGAGCTTTTGAGTAAAGCTCCCAGTAATCACTCTATCCCTGTCTCCGTATTTAATACTGCAGGATAAAGCATAACGAGACAGAGGCAGGGACAACGATGTTAATACCTTCGCATTCTGCTCAGTGCCCTTTCTCTGAAGTAGGACGCCAGCAAAATGCCTTTATCAAATCGCTGCTTCCATTGAAATCAAAAGGACTCAGTGCTTTGCTGAAAATCGACATGCCAGGAAATGTTTGAGATGTTTTTATTGATATTAATATTAGTGAAGTCATTAACATAAGACACAAAAATATTGCATTTCCAAACTATATATTGTTTAATTCTGGTGTTTGGGCAAAGTTGATGAGAATTAATGCGCTTCTTGTTTTAGAACTTTCTATGTAAATGAAAGACTGATGCAAAAGACCAACACTATTGTCATTCAAATATTAACATATATTACATCTGGCCATCCGGGGAGAAGGATCCCTCCTCTTTTTTGTGGGGGTCTTACCAATGTGAGGATCCTCAATTGAACTGGATTTAATTGAATATTAGCAAACGGCACAATTCTTCTCTCACCTCATAGCCTTTCCTCTTCTTCAGCCGCTTCTTGTTGAGTTTCTTACAGGCATACAATTTTCCTGTGGCTTTCATCTGACAGGCTGACACCTCCCCAAAGCCACCTTTCCCCAGCACACGGAAGTCTAGGAACCAGTCTGCGTCCATGGGCTGCATCTCCAGCCACTTCCACTGCAGATACCTTTTCATAAACAAGCTCTCCAGGAACATCGTGTAGGGTTCCTCTCGCAGAAAGTCCAGCGTCGAGGCCATCGCTGCAGCAAACAAATCGTCGCCAGCAGCCCCCTGGTTTTCCTTCACCTTAGCCATGACGTCCTCAGACAGGAACGAGCAGTAGTGTTTGGCCGAGGGGTCCATGTAGCGCTCGACGATCTTGGAGGCCTTCTTTGCTCGGTCGGAGTCCTCCGCCAGGTCGTACGCCTCGATGTCTTTCCACAATCGGCAAGCCCCGTGATGCTCCGTGTTCGAATCCAAGAACTCCTTAAAGAGGCGTTTGCCTATAGGCTGTTCCACGCAGACGGTGTCAAAGGCCAAATCCAGGGTATCCCTCAGGTCCTCGCACACAGTGATGTGGGGCAGTTTGAGGCGAGAATGGTACTTCTTATCCCGCGATGCTGCAGTACTGGTGCCATCGATGCTTCCACGAGCATTGATGTAAGCAGAGTTAGCCACCACTGTGGTCAGTCCTCCAATATCCATGTTGAGGGCAGGTGACTGTTAGGCAACGCAAAGGGAAGACATTACAAAAAGAGAAAACCGATGTAGGGGGTCGCAGCTGCTGACTGATGGGCAGGAGGGAGGCGGTAAAAGAATAGTAGTGGCAGAGAGGCAGCATGAGGGCGGAATGGGAACTTGAGACTCAACTAGATCCCAGCACACGGAGTACTGCATCACACTCATTTGCGTACACACACACCTGAGTCAACACCTTTTGGTAATCCATTAACACCCTAATGCCCCAGACAAAGTGTGCAAGCACATGATGCAACAGAACGACAAGGGAAGGGGGGGCATTCATGTCCACTAACTGAGCAGAGGCTAAAAGCAAAGCCACCATGTTGGTGATTAACTCGGAAACGTACAGAGCAAGTCCAAACACAATGGAACGTCTATCAAAGCGAAAGACATGTCAGTATTACAGCACGTTGAAGGGATCGTTACTGGCCGCTACAGCGCTGGTGATGGTGCAGCTTGAGCCTTTGTATTTCGTGCGAAATAAATAAATGCATGCAAGAGCATTACATAATCACATTACAAAACAAATGTCATTGCAATTTTCAGTAGAGTGTATTTCAGTGGGAGTGTCGCAACAGCGCAAAATGCAGTGACAAAACTACAAGGGCGTGTATTTGGGGTCTAAATGAAGGCCCGGGTTTAAAAACAAGAGAGAGAAGTGGCCATTGTTACTCAATACAAATTAAGTAAGCAGTAATGGCCACAAGGTAATAGTTGCATTATTATATTTAAGGGGTAACCAGTAATGAGTAAACTATTACATTGAGTAAAGGGTCAAAGTTTCAACCCTTCCCTCAACTACTATAGCAGAAACGGTTAAAAGTACTTTCCTTATTTTGCACAGATGTTTATACGTCTGTGGAGAGATCACATAAAAGCTATAGCATCACAAACTCACAAAATGCAATTACTTTACACCTGAAACTTTGCAGAGATCTTAGCGGAGATCAAAATGAAGGCTACGTTTCAAGATCAGAGCGAGAGGGCCAGAAGCCCTTTGGCCCCGGTTGGAATCACAGCTGGTGGGATAGTTTTTGCAACAAGGTCCCGTGTGGGTTGCTGCGTAGGCTCCTCCGGTCCAACCGGCCACAAAGAGAACAGAGGACAAACCGTGCAGCCCCAGTTCTGAGTAGAACGATCCTCAGGGTCAGCTCAAGTTCATAGAAACTTTTGAGGGGTTAAATTAGAACGCATCTTGCGCTGGATACAACGGATCTTTCACAACTTCCAACCTCCCTACACCCATCTTCATTCCCAACTGGCTTCATTCTGGCCAAAGGCAGAAAGGTTCATCTGAGAGAGGGCTCCAAGCCTCTTCTGTGGCAGTTCCAACTGAAGGTCACATGCCAGTGTGTCACGGCTGGTATCAAAGGGAGTTCTTATCTTACAAGATGGAATCACTGCTTTGCGTCATTGCTGCAGATAAGCAGGGAAACGTCTTAAGAAAGGCGAAATATGGAGTTTAGAAGGACACCCACTTGTTGTGACCATCTCAGACCAATATCAGCAGCTGAGCTTGAGCCAAAGAACTAAGCCCCACCCCCAAATAATTTACATTGAAACGGTTTTAAGTAGGAAGGTTTTGTGCAGACCTGAATGATAACATTCAATGTACAAATGCATCCCTTTTTTAAAGATGAAAATACATGTTTAATGTCTGACCCATTCTGCTGCTTTCCTCCACTCCCCGCGACACCTTCTCCATGTCAAAAACATTTGGGCACCTCTTTTAAAGGGCGCAGTACTAAAGCCACCGAGGGGCCTTGTAACTCCGTCCTTATATGGAAAATAATGGCCGATGGCATCATAATGCGAGTAAAAGAGCACATAATCAATAGTTCTCACCTCACAGCTATCCGTTCGACAGTCTAACATGTTTCCTGCAGCCGTCCTCTGAGAAGCAAACGCCCCCCAAAACCCGTCAACCGCACACTCGAGTCTGGGAACTAGTCTTCAGCCATTGGCTGTTTGTTAAAAGAATCACGTGTCTAAAATCAGTTGAGGGTCTTAAAAGCAGGAATTTTCAGTTTTAAAAAGGCAGAACAAATATTTGAGTAATAGCGCCCACAAATTATAGATACAAAATTATTAAAACAATCTATACTTTAATTTGCAAACTTATATTAGATTACAGAAAAGGTTTTTGGAAGAGTCAGTACATGTGTTGCTAAGTTTTAAAAGGGAGATCTTTGAAGGGAATACATAAAGACCTATGCAACCACACATTTTGTTACATCAATCATTTTGTACGAGCTATCTTTACCACTGGCCTCTAAAGGATACTATAAGCTACAATCGTCGTAGGATTCATATACGTAACTCACAAACAAAGCTTATTTACCTATTAGGAGCCTGGGTTGAAAAAAGTCTTTACCTTGCTGGTGCCATCATTTTGTAAACACTACCAAGGCGTTGACAGGGCGGTGATGGAGAATTCCTCAACTCCAGAATACAAAAAAAATAAAAATAAAAATACTAGCAAACAAGATCAGGAAAGAAGCTGCCTACAGAACAAAAGGAAGCCGGCCCAACACAATGGAGGTTAAGAAACGGTTTCAAATTATTGCCGGGAACACAAAACAAAAAAGTATCAACACTGATGGAGCCCCATCCCGGGATGCCATGGCAACTGTATTAGGTCATTCACAATTCGTGGGGTTGCATGAACACGGCATGTTAAAGCGGCCATCTCGGAACATTTTGATCATCGAGTCTGCCATATGCGGATGCTAAGTAATAGGAATAACTTTTCAAACAGGTACGGTATACATTCTCCAACAGCAGTAGGTCTTACATGTTTTTTGTGGGATGGCTTTTTGAGAAGTGGATTAAACATACAGGGACTTCGGCGTGGGGGCTGGGCCACAGACTACAGTCCCTTGGACGACACCTGCCCAAAGGCTGCGTTGCAGGCGCACTTGATTCAGGACCCCCCCCCCCCAAAAAAGAAGAAAAAGACTGTTGCAACGTACACCTCTGTTCTTTCAATATTCATCTACACCCCTGAGAAAGCCAGACAGAAATACAGGCATGAGAAACGGGGGGTGGGAGGGTTGAAGGAGCACAAACACGAAAGGGGTCTAAATCCCCCGCGGTGACGGTGGTTTGAAGGACTGTGCTTGTTGGGAGTGGCGCGGCGCAGGCGGGTTAGTCTTCGTCGTCGTTTTCGTCATACTCGTCCTCGTCGTCCTCGTCCCCCATGTAAGACACTGGGGTCTCCACACGGGACCCGCTGTAGTGAGAGTCATTCAAGCTGGAGGCCATGGTGCCGTCAGTGCAGCCGTCACTACGGGCAGAGAAGGAGGAAATGTTCATTTTCTTGTGATCGCGGAGGGAAAAGGGAGGAAATCTGTCACCTTGAGGGTGGGAGTAACAGGGAGGACTTCTCACCTGCTTGCAGGGTAACGGGTTCCATTTGCTGAGGAACCTCCAGTGATGTAGACGTTACTGATGGGACCCTTTGCCATCTCTGAAGAGAAACAAATTACATAAACATAAAGACATTTGCATTTGAAATATCATTCGTATGTGCGGCCATTGTATGATTAAGTACTTATGTAACAGTTCAACACTGAACTCTGTGTGGGTGCTGGAGGCAAAAGGAGAAGAATGAATACAGAAAAACTACAATAATATACATCTGCTTGGTCCATCGTAGGTGGAGACCAAACATCTGGTCCTGTTTCGAATATAACATTTTTGAGTCTAGTCTGGATAGGAAAACTGTCAATGCAAACCGACTGACCAGAGGACATTATGATCGCAAATGTTATTTGGCACAACGTTAAAAAGTTAAACTATAACTTCAACTAATCAGCCGCTGATTATAACATCTGGTCAGATCTTAAATGATCCTAAATGTTTTTATGCATAAAATAACTTAATATGTAACCCAACATGCCTTGCAAAGCGACAGGTTAATGGCCCGTAGAAAATGAACAAGGATGGACTTCGAGTCGAGCTCACTGGACTTTCCGTTTCACTTTACTGGTACAAAAGTGCATCAGTACTCCTGACTCTCGCAACTGTGTTATAAGAGTCAGCCAGAGACGGAGTAAAACAGTAACAAAATATGTTTGAATAAATTAAAACCAGAAGTGCTTTCCTTTAAAGATGATTTCACTGCGCAATAAAAGCCTTTCACCTGCAGATAGCCTAGTTTGACCATTCTTTTTTGCTTTTAGCCAAGAGTTTTAAATGTGAAGTAAAAAAAGACTGTCTGGTTTGCATCAACAGTAGCCAACAAAGGATTGACAGATGGGTCACACTCTGAAGACTGTGGCACTGACCTATAACGTAGGGCTCCAGAGCTTTGGGCACCAGGCTACGTGCAACCTTCAGATCTTCTGGAGAGCACTTTCCCACCTCCAAACCACAAGCCATGCCCATACGCTTCAGCACCTCGATGTCATCGTGGATCTCGAACATGCTGTCGAAATTGAACAAATACTCGAACCTGCAGATGAGAGGGAGTAAGGACAGGAGACATAAGAAGGGTGAACGGTGACGTGAACTGAAAAGCCACAATTTGGGTTCCCGCCTCAGCCCTCCTCAACAGCAAACGATTGATGTGTATAGCTATGCAGAATCTGTGCGGGAAATTAAGTGACACAATTGGAGATAGAAAAAAAGGGTTTTACGAACTAAATGCTATTTTGACCCAGCATTCTTTCCTCTTTCGTCCTTTTTTGTTTCCTCAACCTCACCTGCCTAAATGTGCTCTTGGCACTAATTCCTCATTGATAAATGAAAACCTTTTCAGGTCATTCATAAAACTTTGATTTTGAACAGCTCCAATAAGTTTAAAGAGGAAAGGAGAACCGCGGTGTGCGTGGCTTGTTTCAGTTCTTTCCTTCAAAATATTAGCAGGGACATTCCCATATCGCACATATGCAAACCTATGCCCTTGTTATTTCCTCCCCCTAAATTAGCCTCAAGAAACAGGATCACTTTATCAACCGCATCATGAAATACAACCAGGCTGAAGATTTATGACAAAACAATTGGTCTCAATTTGAAAGAACATGCGTCTTGCACTTAAACTTTCAATGCCTGTGTTAACAGTAGCACAATCACATACTTGTCATTGGAGATGCTGCAGTCGATGACCGTTTTCTTGCTGGTGTTGACAATAATGAAGGGGAGGTGGATGATGGAGTTGGGAGGTGGAGGTCTGTTTGCTTGCTGCTCCGTCTGTCTGTTCCGCTGAACCAGGTTCTTAAAAGCTATTTGCTGGAAGACGAGATCAAAGAAAGATTAAAACTTTCATCTTTAGTCCTGCTGTAAATGTCTCCAATTGAGCAGCTGACATTGTAGCTCAACACCAAGTTTGTCGCTGATAGTTGATGCTTTGCATTTATCATTATCCCAACGTAATGCCACATGCCCATCTCTGTCATTGATTCTCACTACACAAAAATAACGTTCAGTATTGAACCCATCAGCGAGGTATTCATTGCACTAGATGTTTATGATTAATGGGATAGTTGGACAATGATAGGTGTTTTTCTCCTATCTACTTAAAAAAATAGGACATGCATGTGAGAACCCCCCCCCCAGATAATGTGCATTCCACCTGCAGTATGAGCTCCTGAAGTTGCGATTGTTTCTGCTTAATTCTCTCCAGCCGCCTTTGTCTCTCCACCTGCAGTAAAAAGTAGGAGTAACAAGGATTATATCAGGGAAGGCAAGACATCCTCGTGGTGAGCTCTAGTAAGAATGGTCTTCCCCGTGTTTGGTACCTCTAGGTTTTGGCACTCCTGCGCAGAGTTTGTGGGAAGGCCAATCCATTTGATTTCCTTCTTTTCTTTCGAGATAATGTTCATGGCCATAAGAACATTAAGTGCATCGTAAACGCGCCGCCGAATGTTCTTCTGGTCATACACATGCTAAAATAGAAAAACATTTAAAATATTAACACCATTTTGAGATTGTAAGTATCATTAAGAATATAAAGAATTTAAATGAAAATCAAGCAGTGCACTTAATGACGGTTTTCAAAACATTTCTAAAATCATTCTGCAAAGTTGTATCGCTGCAGCAGCACTCACTGCGTCATTGGGCGACATGTGGCTGTCCGCAGAGCTGAATTCTGCAACCAGTTCATCTGCCACTTCATTGTAGGTGGTTACGCCTTTCTTCTGCACCTTCTCACATACTTTCATGGAAAAATGCCTCAGGCCCTTCCCGTTCTTTTCCCCTTTCTTACCCCGTTTTCTGCAGAGCGAACAGATACCCAACTCAATTTTCATATAAAACACAATGATGAATATCTTTACATTTTTTCCTTCAATATCAGTCAATTAAACGTATATATTTATTCTCAACAGCAATCCAAAATGACACCCAATGATTTTAAACTTGCGTACTTCATCTGAACACTTACCCTGATGACCAGGGAGAGGCGTCTGAAGGTTGACTCTGAGTGAGGAACTGCGAACTGGGCGTATGTGGACTGTTTACCAAAATGGTATTAGATACAGTAGGCCTCTGTGGGGTTCCTATCACCTACAGAAAGGACAGGGGAAAAAAGGGGGAGAAGATATTAAAGCATAGTGATTATCAACTTTTAGATCACTGTTTATGTGAACAGAGGATTTTGTTTGACATCTGGAACCACTGATGCAGTTAGAAGTAGTTGTCCCTTGCTCCTCTCAAGTCTCCAATGATGTTATTTCTTGGTTGACATTAGGAGACAGGTTATTGTCCATGACCTGCAATTTTATGTTCAATGCCACATCCACTATTGGTTGCTACAAGAATGGCTTGAGCTCACAAAAATAGGAAAGCTGCAAGTCATTAATTTCAATATAAACTGTAGTTATTTGTTATTTCTTTGAATTTGTTGTTGAATAACAAACATATCTTTACTTGGTTTGTGACTGCACTCAGTTTGCAAAAATTGGCCATGAACGTGGCCAAAGATCTAATAAAAGAAATTGTTTAAAACTTTTGTCCTCAATATTCATTAGTAATAAGAGGCATCTGGGAGCCGGGTGAAATACTCCTTCACTCAGGTGATATCTAAGCTGATTTTCGTTACATATATATATATAATGGGATGATGAGTGTAATCCTGCTGACTGTAGAGTTGATAAGCTTAGGCTCAACTGCCTTCTACCTGCTGCTCGGTCACCTCACTGTGATAATGGAGGGGCTTACACAACAGCAAGATGCAGCGAAGACATCCAGCAAGACAAATCTATACACAAATGCATCCATAAGACACTGACACTTCAGAAAGCTTAACTTCGTTCTTATTGTATTGAGACGGTCCAAGCTCTCATACAAACGTAGTTGAGAAAGCCCAAGAGTCTAACTAACCATTATATTGTGTGGTGGTTGGGTGTGGAGCATCACTCACCATGTGTGGCATATGTGCAGCAATGTTTACATTGGATGGCCCAAGAGTTTTGGGTAGAAGCTGCTTGGCCACGGGGGCACCTGTAGGCTGGACAGTTACCAAAGATAGGACACCTAATAGAGGACATGAGGAGAGCAGTAATTAGAAGAGCTCTTGATCGATACTGCATTGCCCCCTGTCGTCCAATAACAAGCACATGGGCCAGTAACATCTGCTTGTTGGATACATCCGAACTAGAATAGATCTTTTTGCCATATTTACAGGAGTAAATGATTTAAACGATGTGTACCTTTGCTAGGGCTCAAATTCTGATCGATGAAAACCTTCAGCTCTCCGTTTGTTTCTATCAGACCAACCTGCAAAGGAAAGGGACTTAATGCAGTAATCGATCACAACATTAAAGCCACTGCATGAATCCAGAGGAGGAAACATACAGCTGTGATGCATCTCAGAATTTAAAGCAACTTATCACAAATACCTTCATATAGCTATCAGCTAAAATAGTTACTTACATCTTTAGCCATGATCCCAAAGGACCGGAGGAGTTGAGCTTCAGGTTAAAAAAGAAAGTATTCTTCTTTTTGACACTTTTCAGACCCCTGGGGACAAAATGAAAGCAAACAAATTTAGGACAAAACAGTGTGACAAAGAATTATGTTCCCATAATGTTCCATATTATTTAAGAGCTTTTCATTCATTTACTTTGTTTATGTATAATTGAACTAAAGTTCACGTTGAGGCCCATTTGGACTGCAGCACACTGTACAAAGCTACAGCTCTAACGTTAGCTCGTGTCACCCGGTATTGTTCCTACAGGAAGAAATTGACGGAAAAATGGCAATATTTCCGAACCATCTCAATCGCATAAACCTCTGCCGGAAATGTTTGGATGCACTGTGTGTGCGGGGAGGCACAGTGGCCCATCCATTGATGCTCACAACTTTTACTGCGCTAAGTGTGCCCAAGGCCTACTTTAGGTACCGAGCACGTCCGGAGGAGAGGCATCGTCCAACTTCTGCTACAGGTCACGCAACCGATGCTAACTTTAGCACACCAGCGCACAACTAATACTGTGACCAAAGTAAAAGCGCCTCGTGTTTACAGATATTAAAAAAGCTCACACGCGGTACAATCATCATTCATTCGGTACAAAGACAGCAACGAAGAAGCCCCCCCCACCACCCCTCCTCCCTTGAACACAGCTAGCTAACTGCTAGCGTTGGGATCAGCTCTCTGGCGTTAGCTAGCTAGTTAGCTCGTGCACGCTTTGAAAGGATTGACACAAAATTGAGCGATTGTTTGGTCGCGTGTTGCAGATCGCAGACACAGTGGAGTGTGGGTTAACGTCTAAGAAACGTGTAAGCATTTCGCACGGTGGGTGAAGTTAATATAACGATTGTGTGCACTTACGAGTGCACTCTTCGGTTTCTTCGGCGGCTGTTGTTGTTGGCATTTCAGAATGGAGGAAGAGGAGGTCTAAATCCCACCAAACAGGAAACAAAACTAAGCGTTGTTCAACTACTTTTTGATCATTCGAAGATTAATTCAACTAACAGATAAATGTATTAGTGACAAGCGTTGAAGCAAATGCTTCGTTTTCTTTAACTTTCGGTATGTTGAGGCTACCGGGGAAGTAATTTCACGCAATGGCCCGTTTCGTCGAGTTTTAGAGCTGTATTAAAATGGATAATTTACAGTCAGTAAACGAGACGAGCCACCGACATAAAATCAATAGATAATGCCGACACTTTGTCAGAGGCGATATGCGTTATATTACAAATGCAATGAAACATTTGAAACTGAACCCCCCTCCCCCCAAAAAAATATTCCGTCACAATTTCTGATGTATCAGTTATTTTCTGTGGATTAGATTATCAATCAATGTGTTATGGCTGATAATTGATAATCTTGAATCTCTAGCGGGCAGATACTGTAGGCTGCCTTGTAGGGACAAACAATACACTTGTCCAAAAGTTTATCCAGAAAGACTATTCATTCTTGGAATAAATGTATAAACCTAACTAACGTTGGTCTGATTAATATCTCACTGTGAATACAATATCGGGATTAAGATGAATAACTTTGGCCGAGTGAACATACTAGTGTGTAAACACACATTGTATCGGTTTGTTTTCGTGTTGTTACAGGACACATCGTCCTCCTTATTCAGCGTATTGATGAAATGTACCTTTTGATCACAGAGGACCAGTCTGGCGAGTAGTTAGGTCACAATCAACAGTTTAACTAACCGGAGCCCTGCCGGTGACCCCGCCACCGTTTGCTTCATTTGCCGACGTTAACTTCGCAACTTGTCACAGGGTATGTTAGATTATGGTGAACGGATCAAGTTTGTCTAGTAGTCTAGTCTAGTATTGTGATTATTAATAGCGATGCCTGCGGAGTATTTCAGCAGGAAGCTAACCGGCGATGTGTGGTTTCCGAAACACACAATCGCCGGTGCTTTGTTAGCCAACTGTCGGTCCTCCAGCTCGTAGCCAGCTAGCTAGCTCATCCACAGCTGTCATCGACAACACTGACAGAATTAGCTGTCGTTTTACTATGATGGCTTTGTTTCGGTTGGCAGTGTATATTTAAGACTTTTAGAAAACACACCCCAAAAAACAGATACAGCGGACGTAAAACATCGCTATCGAGGTGGGTAGCGAGCCACAAGTGTATAAATGCGGCTTACCGGTGCACTTCACGAGTTAGCAAGTCGCCTGTTAGCCTCCGCTATGCTCCCCCTGCTAGCCTCGCTACAGCAGCGCGTCTCACAATCTGATCTTGGCGGTGTCTCGATTTAGCGAAGTCTGATTGGACGGCATCGATGAGACGAAAGCACACGAGCCGGTGTGGTTCATGCCCACAACTCACATCTCATGGACGCCAGATAGCTTCAAATGTACACATACCGCCCCCTGCTGCACAGGAGTGTGAGGGTACGTTTGACATCATGTGCTACAAGCTGGCTAGATTCAAGACTTAATGTGCTTGTGAAGTCTTGAATACCTTGTAAATTAAATGTAATTACGATTCAATTAATAGCAAATAACTGTAAATTTGTTTGGATTTGCACCACAGACATTTGTCTCCCATGCTAGACATGTCTCTCTGATGTGCTTCGTGTTATCTGACCTCTTCACTCTCACCTTGTCATGGAGCTCAAAACAACTCATTTATCATTTTTTGTGAGGAACTATAATATTGTACGATTTTCGGAAGTAAGAATTTATTTTGTGAGGAGGTTAAAAGTGTTATATAGAGGGATGGTTTCTACAATTTGAGGGTAGACTAAATATTTTATTACATAATCATAATACTTATTTTATAATGAATACAACTGCTTGAGTACGGTGAGTGTAATAATCAATATGTTGTATTGTACAACTGGTATGAACAAGACTTTTCCAAATCCACCAGCTTATTCATGTAGTTTTACTGTAAAACCACAAAAAAGAAGACTGACATGCAAAGATACTTTATCAGTCTTCTATACACCCTTCACATTTGTTGAAGGGAGTATTCATTTTCACATGAGATAAAAGTCCACCCAGTAGACTATTGTAGCCGTGTTTTTTTGTCTTTGGAAGATTCATTTCAGATCATTGAGCATATCCACCTCTTGATCCTATTAGGTTTATTTTATGGCCAATTTTCAGGGCACATGGTCATGTAAATTGAAGGGACTAGATATGACAGAGGAAGTGCACTGTGGTGTTTGTCGTCGTCTTTGGATGTCAGTGTTTGTATAGGTGGGGGATGAAGGGTGGGGTTCAGCTGTATTTTCAAGTGTTTTGGGGACTAGTCCTGTGGTGCATATAGCAGCCTACAAAAGTAGTGTAAACGACCTGACTTACTTTCTCTCTTTCGCCCAGACAACCGCAATGATTCATTTGGGCAAATAACAACAAAAAAGGCCAATATTAGCACTGTACAGTTACTGTAAATGCCCAACGTTTCTTCAGATTACTAGAAACCTACAAAAACTGCTCGACTACTTCCGCGCAGGCGCAGAATGAGCGACAGTCGGACTGCCGAACTGGTCAAACAGCGGGTGTGAAAATGGTAGGTAACCAAAATAAACACAAACTCGGCCACTGGCTGTGGTGCCATCAACGCGTACGTTGATGACTGTGCTGGTAGCATTAAACTAAGCGCCGTGTCGCGTTTTAGGGAAGCCTTCAGCGGTTAGTTACTGGCGCTCGCTGGTATCACAGGGAAGGTCAGTTGATGTTTTGTAGAGCAGCTAGCTAGCTACTCGTCCCCCTCTCTTTTTGGCAGTCCGGTAACTTCGGCTGTGATCGGGTTCCGTGGTGACACCCCGAAGGCAGACACGCACACACACACCGGGGCGTTTGACCCAAATTCAGGCTAATCCGTAACCACGCTTGACAGGTTGTGCCCGTGATAGGGTCCCCATTGCGGATGTCAGTGATACATTTTGGCTAACTCGGCTAGCATTAGCCGGCATAAGTTACCAGCTGGTGGAATGTAACAATGCTAACCGGTCGTTACCCTCCTGCTCGCGCAGTGGTCCGTACAGACTGTCCCGGCCCTTTGACCCGACGTGGTTGTTAATACCAGAACTCTGTGCAGTCAATAGCAGCTGGATGCACTCACAGAGTTTTGGTCTCCGGGTTTTCAGGAAATGCTTCTCTTCAGTGCAAGTGGCCATATAATGCAGCTGGTGTGGGGAGGTGATTGGTGCACAGTGTGGAGGGACTCGATCACCATCAGGGTTGAAGACCCTGAGGGAAATAGTCAAAAGGGCTTAGAGCCCCGATGAGAGGATTTTCAACGTATTGGTTTTGTCCAAAAAATATTAATTTGAATATCAAAGAAGACGAAGGTAATAACCAAAAAAAAACCTAATTAAATGCTTAATCCATCATCATTTGTGTTGTCAATAAACTATTTGATGAATCAGCTAAGCAAACAGTCTACAGTGTTATGAAAGCAGAAATTGTCTTGAATTAGGTTAAAGTATGACCTTTAAAAGTTGCATTCCAGTTTAATGTCACTTTATTCTGAAGGCATCCTTGAGCTTCAGTTCCTAACTCGCAAAAATATTTTCAATTAAAGTGTCTACACTGTGGAATACCTCTGAAATATCAGTATATACATTATTCTTACAACATTGCAAAATGGAATTTATCTTTTTATGTGACTGTATTTCCAGCAGGGTTTTTGTGGAACACACCAGACTTGTTGCGCCTTATGGTCTGGGTGATGGCATCCCGTTTCCCTACTCATGTTACACCTATGACTGTAGTTATCTGAGCCCCCCCCCCCCCCCCCCACACCTCCCTGGGTACAGCATGTGCTCTGAGAATCCACAACATCCCCCTTCAGAAAAGCCCCTGTTGGATAGGACAGAATCCCCCAGCGCTGTGTCCTTTTTTGATACACGAGTGTTCGTGAGTGTCTCGCGTTGGTCGCTGTCGCCTGAATGCCGGTGGATGTGTGTGTGTCGCTGTGTGTCCTTCTCTGTGTTTCGGTCTGTGTTTGCGTGCTGTTGTCAGTGTTCCCCGGGCTGATCGCACCAGTGTCTGACAGCCCTTGTCCTGTACTTACGCAGCACAAGCTAAAGTCTTCGCAGAGGGACAAGGTACGGCAGTTCATGTCCTTCACACAGGCCGGGGAGAAGACCGCTGTGTACTGCCTCACACAGAATGACTGGAAACTAGAAGTGGCTACAGACAACTACTTCCAGAACCCAGATCTCTACTGCAAGGAATCGATGAAAACGTCAGTGGACCGAAAAAAGCTGGAGCAGCTCTACAATCGCTACAAAGGTAGGTGGGACTCCTATGCAGTAACATGAAATATTTACTAGAATAGATTTGCTTTTCCCGTTATTTCCCCCTTGATAGATCCCCAGGATGAGAATAAGATTGGCATTGACGGGATCCAACAGTTTTGTGACGACCTCTCACTGGATCCGGCCAGTATCAGCGTGCTTGTCGTTGCGTGGAAGTTTCGTGCTGCCACTCAGTGCGAGTTCACCAAGAAGGAGTTTCTGGATGGAATGACCGAGTTGGGGTGAGTGTTTACAACATCGGCGCAATGCACACTCCCAAGTGGAAAATAAGCACTGTGCGTTGTATCGTTGCATGGCGGTTGGTTCAGTGTGGCTGCAGGGAGGGAAGGTTGTCTATATATAGAGCCTCTCCACCACAGGTTTGAGTATTCTGTGTCTTTGTGCAATGGCTCAGTGGAAGAGCTGCTGTGTTTTGACTGTTGAGGTTCACGAGTCAAAGTGCAGTGAGCATAAAGAAAAACATGTGACTTTTTTTGGGTCGTTTTGTGCTTCTTCAATTTTCCTGTGTATTTGTTGCTTATATTGTCCAAACAATCTAGGTGTGACAGCCCCGAAAAACTGAAGGCCCTCTTGCCACGACTAGAGCAGGAGCTCAAAGACGGTGGGAAGTTCAAGGACTTCTACCAGTTCACCTTTAACTTTGCCAAAAATCCTGGACAGAAGGGTCTAGGTAAGAAGAGTGACAAAAACAACAACAACAACAACAACAACAACAACAACAACAACAACAACAACAACAGCAGCAGCAGCAGCAACAGCTTGCTGAGTGCCGTCACTGAATTACAATCGCGTTGAATGAAGCGTTGTGCTTTTTGTCCGTGTGCAGACCTAGAGATGGCTGTGGCCTACTGGAACCTGGTTCTGTCAGGAAGATTTAAGTTCCTTGATCTTTGGAACAGATTCCTTTTGGTGAGTCAAACACTGATCTTATCAAGCGGACCAGCTATTGCCCGGTGCGTGACGGACAAAACCAATTTGTTCTGTATAGTTGAGGATAGAGATTTGAAAATGAAAGGTAAAAGCAAATATCTAAATTTGAATAATTGTGTTGGAGCGTCCCTTATTGAAATGTACATGAGTACACTCAATGTGTTCGTTCCGAATTACAATCGGCAAGACACAAACTGAATAAAAACACACATATATATATATATATATATTGACCAGCAGTTGTCCATTACAGGAACATCATAAACGATCCATCCCAAAAGACACATGGAACCTATTGTTGGACTTTGGGAGCATGATTGCAGACGATATGTCAAACTATGATGAGGAAGGTGAGTTTTGGATGCCAAAATTTCGCAAGATTTGGCATTGAGCCGTTTGTCTTCTCTGTAATGCTGTGAAATGTGAACTTTTAAAAATTCAAATCGATGTGAAACTAATAATATCACGTTTTTGCTTTCTCAGGAGCATGGCCGGTCCTTATAGATGATTTTGTGGAATTCGCCCGACCAATTGTAACAGGATCAAAACGTAAAACTCTCTAAATCCAATCCCGACTGGAAAGCCGGAATCTTGTTTCTTTTACAGTGACTTCATAGTTTTTTTTTTTTTTTTTTAAAGACTTGTACAAAAAAGCAAAAAAAAACAATGAACATTGTAGACTTCGAAGAGAAAACGCAAGCACTTGAAACTGTCAGGACAACACCTTCCAGCGAGCTGACTGAACACTATGAGAACGGGAGCGGCCATGTTTTGTGAGGGGTCATTCGGACTCTGCCGGTATCACTGATGTTTCTCCTGTCCTCTCCGCGTCCCGGACGTCCCTCTGCTCTGCTCCAGGAGGAGCATGACGTGTCAGTGGGGGGCGGGCACTGCACCGAGGGAAGGTTCATCGGCTGTTTGGACTCTAAAGAGGCAGAAAACGGTGTTTTAGGACTCTCCCTCGTCGGCTTTGTTTTGTTACATGAAGTTTTGGGCGACGGTGCAAAGTTCCCTTGTCTTATCTAACTTCAGGACAGAGTGCTCACTACACCAGCGCCAACAGAACCGTTGCAGTTTTTACTGTACATACTGTATCTATTGGGACAGTTTACAAAGAGCTTTACGAAGAATAATATAAATACGTTGAGTTTATAAATGCAGAAGGTGGTTATTTTATGTACAGATGTAAGATCTCTATCGGGACGCCTCAATATAGTGGATGATATGCTGTTGGTTTAATTGTTAGATGGATCTGTCAAGTCATGGAATTGTGAGCTTCTCTTTGAAAGCATGTTGAACGCTTTTTACGTCCCCTCAGGCTGGTTTCACAGATACATTTTCACCAAAGTGAAGGCAGGGCTTTGGTTTAGAAAACTGCTGTTTGGCGGTGTTGATTTGTCTGAATCCTTCAAGGGACAGAGTCCACAGCACCAAAAAAAGACCATTTCTTTTTGAACTGTTAAGGGAAGAGTTTTTGTCTCCCTCCGATTCCGCAGCATATGAATTAAATTTAAAGTGACGAAGAGACTGCATGATACATATCTGTATGTTACGGCGGTGCAAAGCCTTAAGTTCAGAAGCCACGACTCCAAAGAGGGCAACAACAGGTCGAAAGAGTAAGCCTTAAGAATAAATATCTGTCCAATATTTATATTTCCGTACACGCCCATCTGTCCAGTGTTACTGACAGTAGTGAAAGGTAGAATATATTGTTGATACATCATGTAAGTAGCCGAAGTATATTGTCCTTTACAGAAAGATGGAATAAAGCATGAGTTTTCCCATAATCACAAATAGTTCCTTTGTTGATCAGTTAGATGAGGGAATCGCATAGCTGCTCAGACAAGAGGGTTTGAAAAGTTAAGTTAGCCACAGCGTGAATAAACATGTATGTGTTAAAAGAAAGCTTTAATATTTTTTTCCCCTCTTTTTTTTCAGATTTTCCCTCCATGTTGTTAATTGTTAATAATAAAGATAATTTAACAAGATGTCTTTGGTACTTGCATGTGGTATTGGTACATTTGATGTTGGGGCTTTTAACAACAAAGGCCATGAATTTGTTACGTGTTGTCTGTTATTCTGTTTTGTATCTGTTGCAACTTTACAATGTAATATGTCTCTGGCATCAGACTGGTAGTATAAAGCTTTAACACGTCCACTCCTCGCTGTACTTCCTAATACGAGGCAGGTCAGGTGGTATTTATGTCACTATCAATCTACATGCTGGGCCGTTTTTGCAAAAGACTACAACTTCCAGCAGGCATGAAATTGTATTTTTGCAAAAGTGGCTTTAGGGCGATGAGGAACTGAGACCCCAGTCACTACAACGCTCTGCTCCAATAAGACGACGGCCTTTGTTTGTGTCTCTAAGCGTAGTTTTCTTTTAATCGCTGGCCATTGAATAAAAGGCATAATGGTGCCACAGAAGCTGATTATAAAATGTAAACCAGTGAGAATGATGGAAAAAGAGGGAGAATGTCCAGTGTGAATAGAGGGAATATTCACAACAAGCTAAACCTGTTACAGTGTACATACTGGCCCTTTCTATTGTCCTCAGAGACAAACCATTGTAGAAATAGCAGATTGGCTGATTTCCGGCCACTTGGGAGCAGCATTGATATTAAATATCCCTCACAGTGTAAAGAGCGAGTTCAAACACCATTTAGGTCTTTTGAGATGAAACTGCTTAACAAATGGACATTTCTAAAGGGAGGAGGAAGGTGGCTGGGTGGAAGGGGACTTTTGCAAAGTGACATACAATCAAACATGACTTTTTCTCTTCCTCCGATTGTTTTGCATGCAAATGAAGCCCATACCTGTGGATCTCACCTGGGTGTTGCTCAAACTAGCCCCTCCTCTCACAGCAAGGTGAGACATCTGAGACTCAGACTGCTTTGTTATTTACCTTTGCAGCAGCCGGATCGAATCCAGGGAAAAGAAATGAAATAAACTCCTCTGTGCCGGTTGTTCATATCCTCGGTGGATTTCTACCTGCAGCAGAAGGAGCGATGGAAAGGAAAGGAACAGCTTCTCAACCTCTTACATGTAATAACGGCAGTGAAAGGTGAGCTTGCTGGGAAAGTGGCGTTCACTGTGACTTTATGTCTTTCTGTTGGGAAGTGTTGTTAAATGTCAAATGTTCTTGATTTACATCAGCTTCTTTTCATCGACTCTTTGTATTTGCAAGTTTTGTTTTTACTTAAACATGTAAAGCAGTTTCCAAAGGTCAAATACAAAGCTCAGTAAAATATCCTAGCTGAGCATTACTTTGTTGAAAATGTATATGTTTTTTTTTCTTGAGGCTGAATGTTCCTCTAAGCTACCGATCTCACCGGAGAGTAATTTAAACCGGAGTAACCCTCCAGCCGGGGCACTTGATCTCCACACAGCAGAAACCCAACCCCATGGAGGCTGATGTAATGTCTGTCATGAGGGAACAGGAGCGAGAGGACAAGGGTGGGGGGGCAGGAGGGGGGGGGGGGGTGTGACCCCCAGATATCAGCCGCCTCTTCACAGTTGTGCTTAGTGCGTGGTGCTGAACTGTGTGGATCTGCCTCCTCAGGATCGACCCCTATGGCTTCGAGAGACCTCGCGACTTTGACTCCTACAAGGAGATGATGGATGAGTACGTAGCCATCCTCGACCGCAGGTCCATCAGATGGTCCAAGCTCCTTCAAGAGAAACCACACGTGGAGAAGAACTTGACAGGTACTCAGCCAAAGACAAATCGTTGGTTTCTGGCGTCTTTAGGGTGGCATTAATTCTAATATATTTTTTTGTGGAAGTGAAACGGTACGTGCGTAAGGGCGTGCCCAATGAGCACCGGGCCAGGATTTGGATGGCAGCCAGCGGTGCACAGGAGCGCCTGGAGAGCAAACCGGGTCATTACCAGTCTCTGCTGGCCATGGAGCACGACGCCAAGCTGAAGGAAACCATCCATACAGGTGCACACTTACTTTTGACTTTCTCAACAAGTCAAAAGTAAAGATGATTTCATTCCATTCAAGTGCGTTAGTTTCAGGGTATTGGTACGGTGAATACAACAGAGGCATCATCAATGTCATCAGAAGCACATGAAAAGTCCTAATCCCGTCTCCGCGGTCCCCACTACCTCAGACATGCACAGGACCTTTCCAGACAACGTCCTCTTCCAAAGCAGAGCAGAGCCCAGCCTGCAGAGGGCTTTGTACAATGTGCTGCTGGCCTACGGACACCACAACACGGAAGTGGGATACTGTCAGGTGAACAAATCCCTCTCTACTCCCCACTGTTAACATAGCATCTGTTTGCCTAAAGAACAGGACCGGCTAGTCCCTTATTGTTAGTTCGTACACAAGAGTTTCCTCAAAATGGTTTGTTTGCAATATTCACTTCTTGCACTGCTGTACAGAAAACCTAAAAAGGCATATTTAGCAACATCTTTAAGTCAAATAAAGGCAGAGGATGTTTTCTAATGGTAAAGGTTCAAAGGAGTACATTTACATCTTTTCCCAGACTTGTATGTCATCACAAATATATTGACAATATAAAAGTGAGACATCCTTTATCCTTCCTTTTTCCAATATGTTGTTGGATATTTCTGGCTTGTACCTTATGTGTTTGCACACACACACACACACACACATGTCAGAATGAATCAGTGAGCTAGTGAATGCCAGCAGGCTGTTCTCTTCATGTCAGGGCATGAACTTCATTGCGGGCTACCTCATGATCATCACCAAAGATGAAGAGAAGTCCTTCTGGCTCATGGATGCATTGTTGGGCAGAATGCTCCCAGGTACCCTTTCTCTCGTTTCACCCGAAGGCATAACTTGGCCCGAGAGTGGTTTGGTGCACTAACTTAACCCGCCCGTAACAGAGGTTGGCATACGTTCTTCTCTATAAGGGGAAGAAAGACCGGGTTGTGTCACTGCTCGACCACTTCAAATGTGTTCATCAAGTGATCCTTTTGTTACTTGTTTAAACCGATAACTGTATTTTATTGTGATGTATACATTGTGATTAGGGTGGTTACGGTAACTATCGTATTTGTAATGACTGTATAGAGTTGTGCATACAACGCAAATGAATTGTGCTCTCTTATGATGACTAACTAGTGGTGATATAAAATCCAGTTCTCACCTTCTGGACAAACCCACCAATATGAAACATTTAGAGTTCATCTTAGAAATAGAAAAATGGGGCCGGTGCACCGCGAGCGATCACTACTGCACTCAGGAAGTATTAAAACAAATTTCAGACTTCTACAGCTCGGCCATGATGGGCCTGAAGACTGACCAGGAGGTTCTCGGGGAGCTGGTGAAGGCCAAAGCTCCCGCAGTGGGACAGCTCATGGCCCAGTATCCGGGCATATGGACACTCGTGGCGTCACGCTGGTTCATCTGCCTCTACATCGACATCCTCCCAATTGAGGTACGGAAAGGTTCCCTTTAATGGCAGAGACACAGGAGGAGTCCATGGTGATGTTTCACAGACGACTGTACATCGTTTCTTGTTCCTTGCAGACGGTTTTGCGAATTTGGGATTGCCTTTTCTACGAGGGCTCCAAGGTGCTTTTCCGCACCGCTCTCACTCTCATCATTCACCACCAGCCAGAGATCCTCAGAGCGCGCTCATTGAGCGACGTGTGCGAGTGCTTTAAACAAATCACCTGCGGAGCTTTCACCCTGGACTGCCACACCTTCATGCAGGTGGGGAGCGAAAGGAAAGCAGACTTAGTAGATGGTGAACCCATGGAAACAGGGCAACATGCATTAGGGACCATGATTTCTTTTCATTAGAGTATTTCTCAGCCAGATAAGTGTACATCCAAATATATACAGTACTATCAGATCAAGAAATCTCCCACTATTTCAAAAGTTTAAGTTCTTAAATGTATTGATCCATTTAGAAATCATTTATTTTCTAAATTGTTATCAACAATAGTGGGGATTCTTCCATGGAGAATAGATTTACCCGAAGTATATATAGTATATTTTTTAGTAGATTGTGAGAGTTTGACCCACTGCTGGAATGTAAAATCCTTGTTTGCAAAGAGTCTGTAAATCATGGAAAAGGTGAAGCTGAAGCGTATTGGGTGTGTAAACATCTTTAAGAATCATCACGTTGGTGACATTCTCTCAAACTCTGTTCACAGAAAATCTTCACAGAGCCTGGGAGCTTGTCGATGGCAACTATTGATAAACTCAGAGAGAAATGTAGACATAGAATACTGGAGGAAGAATCTGGAAGGCGGTAAAGTGATGGATTCAGCTCCCCCCCCCCCCCCCATGTAACTACTGCACTATGATGAAAGTTGATTGGATCACCAAATGTACTACTGGGGGCTTTTTGTTTTGCTTGTGTTGTCATTCTGAGATCTTTTAGATCAAAATCTATATGTCAGCTGCTCAAAATTGATCAAACCTGATACTTATTTAAAACTGCCATTGATTTTAGGACATGCAAGTATTATGTCTGCAGTAGTAGAGGAGGGAAACTATAGATGTTTTAATTCTTTTACCTTTATTTTAATGGAGAAAGGGAAACATAGCTCGCAGTTAACCTGTTCAAACTTTCCATTAATCATTCTGAAGTCCTGACTTACAAAATGTTGCAATTCACTTTTTGTTCACACAAACTAATTGGGCTAATCCTTTCCCTGATCTAGCTTATGTCAAAACTGCCACTGCCAAATAAAGTGAAAGAATTTGGTGATTTTAAGGTTACATTTTTGGTCCCAGGGGCCAATCCTCACAGACCGTCCCCCACGCTGCGAATACAGAGGAGCAACGATGTGATAAAACCGCACAGTAACACAGAGTTCAGTCCTACTGGCTTTCATTTCAATCAATCATTCCTACCTGCAGGATTTAAACCCCCTTCACAATAAAATAGTATCAACTATTTATTAAATGTGTACATCGTTTCCTTAGTATTTGATCAATTCAACAGATATTGTTCTAGAATAGTGCACTGACTCTTGATTCAAAGAATGTGATGGGGTGTAAGGCTGCTCCATGTCAAAGTGTCCCTGAACAAGACACCTGACCCCTAATTGCCCCCCAGGCAAAATGTAACGCATGGGTTATAATGCAATGTAAGTCGCTTTAGATAAAAGCATCAGCTAACTGACATGAAATGTAAAACAAACCAGAAACCAGTTTGACAACTGATGAATGAATGCACGATGGCTAAAATTAATCAAATAGTGTTCATTCACGTTTATTGACCGCTCCTTTAGAAAACAGCTCAAACAAATCAATTAAAACCCAATTAAATCACTACATGGACATTTAGATCACGGTGGATAAAAACATAACCAAAAAAACCCCCCTCAAACATCTTCACTTTGTCACATCAAACACTGTGTGGTAGTAACAGTACATGAAGGCTACGGGAGCCAGTGTCCCAGGCATGGCAGCACGCAGTCAGTGGTACCTCCATGGTATTGGCTTTACTTTAATCCCATCTATGTTACAGCTGGGAAGGCACTGAATAACACACAACACATGTCCTTAGACACTTTAGTTCTTAGAAGACAATATTCGAGATAACTTTAGTGCAACTTCAACTAAAAAACAAACAGAAAACTCCAAGGCATAGCCATATTTAGGGGGTAATGAAACAAAAACTAGACAACCAGTGGATTTAAAAACGTCCAGCGCATTATTACACCTACAGGATGTCATGAGCGTTCTCAAGTGTATTTTAGTTTGTTTGAGGGCAACTCCTGTTTTGTGCAAACATTGTAACAGACTCCATGTGGCTACCATGATTCCTCAAATAGTGTCACATTTGGGGAAATCTAAATCTGTGCCTATAATATGGCCAAAAACAGTTATCTTACAAAAGTACCCCTATAAAATCAGTCAGGTACCCTGAAGAGAAGGGAAATAAGGGACATATTCACACCCATTCCAGTGAACAAAACAAATTCCTAAATGCATTTTAAGCCCAAATAGGACTCCTTGCATGTCCTTTAAGATTAGTTCATTGTGATTTTAGTAGGTTAACATAAAATCTGCAAGTTAGGGCTGAAAAGAATCCTGAGATCTATACCATATAAAGTGGATTAAATTACAGCCAAAAATATTCCCTTTAAAGTAACAAACCTCATTTAGGGAAAGACCACAAAAAAGTCTTCGAAGCAGATGAGCAAGAAAAGCTACGGTAGCTTTTCCATCAGTCACACAATCCCTCAAAGTTCCTTTGACAGAAATCATAAATAGAATACAATTCGAGAGCTCCTATTGACCCTCTGATCACCATCCACGCTCAGCTTCACATAGTACCGGTAGGTCACCCCCCCCCCCCCCCCCCAGTTCATCGCAATCTCCAAACAAAGCCCCTTCTTTCAAAAATGAGCACATCAGTTGAGAAAAAAAAAAAAGCCTATCAACCTCCACAAAGTGACAATGACTAGTGTTACTCATGAGGGCAAATAACAGCACACACAGATGCAAGGAGAGGGGGAGAGGAGGGGGCAAGTCTCATTAAACAGTGGTTAATCTTAAGAGTCGGGACCTGCACGCTCTGGTCTCTGGTGACCTGAGCGCTGACCTCAGATGGTCTGGTAGCCGGCGTGGCTCCGCTTCCTCCCGATGAGGTACGCCAACAGCACAATGAGGACCAGGCCGGCTAATGCTGCTCCGACTACGATGGGGATCAACATGTCGTCCTCGTCCAACTGGCATTCCTCCGCTGAGAGAGAGAGAGAGAGAGAGAGAGAATTAAAGCGAGACAAAGCGGATTCATTTGGCCTCGAGTCGACTAGGACGAGGGCCTACCTGCTCCGAACTGATCGCCGCTGAGGCCGAACGGCTGCACCTGCAGCTGGAAAGTGTTGATGGAGAAATCCTGGGCCACAGTCAGAGTTTGCTCCTCGTGGCACATGTACGAGAAGCCGAAGGTGCCCCGTAGGAGGTCCAGACTGCGGTTAGTGGCTGAGAAGCGCTCTACAGCGGGAACACAGAGAGGCCCTCATTACCGGGGAAAGAGGAGTCAAGGGGCCAACGAAACGAGATACATTCAACAGTTTTCTACTCAAGATTTAAATAAAACATTAAGCATCCTCTGAAAGTCGTGCTCATTTAAATGGCCACAATTTGCTCAGTTGACTGCAGTTATCATTTAGATCATTCAATCCAAATATTAAATCGACACGCAACACGCAGCTTGGGGGATAAAAAAAGTGAGATTTAAGTTTGATAAACAAGTATTTTATGAGCACTTGTCCAGTTGAACTCATTAGGGGGACGATAACTCACACCACTATCCATGCAAGTGTAACAGATTTTTTATTTTTGGCCACTTTAAGATGACGTTGAATTGGCACCTCTCTAACAGGGTTTAAAAATGTACAGGAAGTTGTTACATACAAGAAAACATGTTTCCTTTGAATTTACTAAGTACGTTGTCAAAAGTTCCTCCAGTGTCTAAATTAAAAAGTAGTCATAACACAGAATCACGGTCAGTTGAGTCTTTGTATATTTGGCACGAAACCGCAAAAATCCAGATTACATTACAAACAACTGAGTTGGATCACATTTATTTAACCAGTTAGGTGGTTACCATAGGAACTGGCAGCTCTAATGAACTCACCTTTCATGTCTGACAAGTCTGCCGACAGAGACACTTCACTCAGATGGTACTTATTGGACGTGGCATTCTGGAGAGAAGACAGCAAGAAGTTAGTAATGTTGCAGTAAAGTGAGTGTAAAGCAAGCTCCAGCTGGCACCAAGTGGCTATTTCAGGAAGTACAGGGGGTTTAGTGCACATGGCTGTGAGGGAAGGGGGGGCAACTCTGTCCACTACCCCTGCCTTAGTCTAGGCCATGGGAAAAGAGCCGAGGAGGGGACATAGCGATGAGAGGAGGTCACAGCACGTCCAACGAGCCTCCTGAGCCGTTGATTCTCGAGAAGCATTTTGGAGCGCCAGGATCCACAAGTCTGAGGAGCATGAAGCGCAGAGGCACAAAACAAGTAGGTGACAAATAACCTCAGTAACTTACCAGAGTGAAGATGAAGGTGAGGTTGGTCTTCTCTGCATCCGTTGAGAGCAGCAGGGAGGCTCTGTCGGAGTTACACGACCCGGAGGACTTTGTCACATTGGGCCGAAGGTTCAGAACCTCCTGCACAGTCTGTAGATGAATAGAAACCAACCTTAAGCATTGCAAAATTGTTAAAGTGTCTGTAAATTTAGCAACGGAATTCAGACATCTGCGTGGTGGGCTATATTTAGGCACCTTATTTTGTGAGACAGAGTTGAAGGTGATGTTGAGCTGGAGACCCATGGATGCCAGTAAACAGGAAGTACCGTTGCTACTGGTGACCACGTAGTTTCCTTTCTCAGGCCTGCCGGGGTCTTTGTGCGGCGCAGCAGTGGTTTGGGCTGTTGTGGGCGGGGCCACTGTAGCCAAACCCTGGTGCAGCAAGGCAGCTGCAAGAAGCACATGGTTGAGAGTCTGGACTAGTATTACAGAGATGAACATTAAATAAATAGGATTTGAAACCAACAGTAATAAATAATAACCTCCGGAATTGACAAAGTCAGTCAAAAAAGTGCCTTAAAGGCTAAGGCACTTTTTTGATCCTTATGATGGGCTCATTTTGATTTACAAGATTTCACTATGAAGTGGATGAAGACCAAAATTTGAATTCAACCTCAAGATTTTCCTTCCCATTTTTATCTAAGAATGTTTATTTTCTCTCTTGGTTCTGTTAAGTTAAGCTGGGACAAGCTTAATCAGGCAAAGGAAGTTTAAAAATACCCCAGAAAGTTATGTTATATTTGATACCAGAGCTTTGAAGCTCGCAGTGAAATCCTTTATCGAAGAGCTCAAAGCTTGAATTAGTACGTACCACACTAGTAGAATATATTTATTTTTACTTGCAGAGGTTATTTTTTTATTTACAGCTGAAAGATGGATCTAATGAGGAAGAATAGGGCTGAAGATCAATCGTTGCATCGATGAAACGAGTGAGATGGAGTTGCCCAACGTGAGAAATTCCTTTAATGGGACAGAACCAAACAACGGCTAAAATCCTCTCAAATAACAAAAACATTACAAATTGTGGTTATGCGGATTGTTTTTCTGTCAACTTGTTGAACGAGTCATTGTTCCAAGAATACTTGCCACAATAATCCACTGAAGTTGCAGCAGCATAATAATAATATGTAATAGTTCTTCTGGCTGAATCGGTTTCACCGTACAGAACACGTGTTTACACTCATATTCTGAAAGGGTATATTTTGCTCACTTTAACTACACAGCATTCGGTTATGTAGAAGACTTTTTTTGTCACAGTTAAACCCTTGACATGAACAATACCACCATTACCAATAACGCACCTCTTTTTTTTAAGGAGATTATGGAAGAAACCTACTCAGCCAATTCTGCATTTCCATGGCCAAGCAACCCAAACCTCCAATGTAAACGCGTGTTGGTCGGACATGCCACAATAACTTAACGTTACATTTCAGTGAAGTCTTTACAGATTAAATCGCCATAGAGCAGAGGAGCCGATGGCTAACTGAAGCTCTCCCCAGCGCTGTAGCCGTAGTTGAGGGCAGTTTATCTGTGACCTTCGGTAACGGTACAGTTTTGCTCGGCAGATAATTCTTAATAAAATAGAGAGTAAACGGATGGATAATCACCTAAAATCAACTGCAACGTCAGTCCCAGGAACCATGGCTGCACACCGCCAATCTGCGTCATGTTCCTTGGGTTCGTCTCCGGCTGCTCGTCGGGGAGAATTCACAGCAACACGACAAGAGTTAGCTAACGTTAGCTTAGCGGCTAGTCCTGCTAACGTTAGCTTAACAACAAGAAAAAAAATGAGAAATACAAGTCTAGCGCACGGATTCGTTATGATGATAAGGCGCAATTCCCAGAAACAAACCTACTAAACTTCTTATATTGGAATACGCTCGCTTTAAGGCTGGTTCAGCTCCTCTATTCACACTTTATGACCACCGCTTCAGCAAACAAGTCTGACATCGGGGTCATGTGACTTTATGACACAGGCTCAGGAAGTCACGTGTTCAACAGCAGACACACGACCTGCTCATTTAAACATTTATTTTGAATTATTCAAGTCTAAACACGACACTGACATTTATCCAATGATAGTACACGATGTTTGTCATGTACTGTCTTAAGCCTAGAATTTTGAGACACATTACTTGTGTACTCCTTGCGACTTTTTACATTTTCTTCACTCAAATATCTTGTTTAACAACAGATAAGAATTCAATTATTACCTTTCAGACAAGGATTTTTCATTCATTAAGATATCCGACCCCTAACTCTAATCTCAATACAATACAAAACATTGTAAAATGATACATCAGCGGCCTCTAAAAATGTTATCTCGCTATCAATAATCAGTTGTCTCGTTGTCACGTTTCAGATAGCCTACAATTTTATAATACTACACAAAAGAGCAATTACAGCGCAGAAAATAAATGTTTTTTGTATGAAAACTTTGATTTATTTAGTCACGTGTCAATCAGAAACAGATTCACTAGGGGACAGAACTGTCAGCCTGTAGCCGAAATGGAAAAAAATAAAAACAAGGTCACCTTTGACACTCAGGTATCAGTCTTGTCATGTCACATATGATTAAATATCAAATATTAGTCACACATTCCTCATTTCAAGCATGAGTAATTATACATTTTATAGGTTATTTTAACTGATGTATTCTTATTTGAATTGAAGGTGCAGCTGAGGATTTAGCTAAAGCCAGCGGTGAGGTTAAGGATTGCGAAAAATGAAAAATTCTTTTGATTATGATTTTAGAGCTCAGAATTTCGCCTCTGTGACTTTCAGGAGGTCTGAGGTTTCAATCGAGAGGTCTCGAGTCGGGGTTAATAAAGGAAACTGGAATGTGCTTCGTAGTTAAATGCAAGCGATCAATGGTAACAAACCAAAACAATCCAACCTTTCCATCAATCATAGGTTAAAGCACCAAGTTTTTTTTTCATTTCTGTCAATACATTCCCTGAAATGCTACACACTGTTCCCTAAACCTCTGATGATTTAAAACACAAGCAATAGAATATAAATATTATCATTATATATTTTGCGGGTGTTCCAAAGTTGTATTTCTTGCATTGTGTCCCTCACAGGACAATGATACACCCACTTGTCTGATTTGTCTGATTCCTTGACAGTGTTCAGGCTTCAATGTGGGCGTCAAATTGAAGGCCCCTGAAGCCCCTTAACATTTTACATCTAAATGTAAAAATAAAGTCAACTTCCAGAAATTTAGACTGCTTTTGCTTTCGTCGCTGCTTGTTCAATCGTCTCTGTGAGTGTCACAGATCAGTGCGATTATGCAACTGGAGACTGACGCAACTTTTTGGAAAGTGCAGAGGTCTCCTTCTGTAACCTCTTCCTTTACACAGACACACACTGACATTAAGTACAATGGGGGTCGTTTGACCTTTTGAACAGAATTCCTTAAACGGACCGTATAACCAGCTGCAAATGTCAAAATCAATCCCCCCGCAGTCAGCGGACTCTTTATATTTCTGTAGTTATTCACCAACAGGCACATTTTGTACTCAACAATCTCTACAATCTGATTTCTACTTTGATAACTTTTGTCTTCCTGCCACATTTTTAGATACAGGCCTGTGACATATACTGTTTTTTTAAAATGTTTTCAAAAGCTGATAAAATGCACCTCTAACAGTGTAAGATTATAAAGAAAAAAATTTCACCACATGTCAGATTGTTGTCTAATACTTAAGCTATTAAATCTAATTAAATATTGTGCAATACAAAACTATTGTCTGTTGTCTGTTGACTGTACATGTAACCAAGTATTATAGTCGTAGTATATATACTATTTCAAGGAGTTTGAACTGCTTTGAAGGTCCCACAGCGAACGTCTCAGTCCATTGGCAGTTCAGCCACTTCCTCTGATCACGGAAAGTATGAAGCAACCAGAGGCAACCAAGAGAGACAGAGAGAAAGAAAAGCGTGTTTCCACAGAACAGACAGAGAGGGACGAGGAGGCAGAGCGATGGGCGCGATGAGGACAGGTGTGTTGGTGGTGTTTGGGCTGCTGGTGCCAGTTGCCTCCTCTGGTAAGCTAGTTTCTTCACTTTCTGATCGGTTACATGCTGAAATGTTTGTCTATGGGCTGAAGGACATATAACCTGGCTGGCATTGGAAGTCAGTAAGGGGCTGATGTTGAATCAGTTTGTGACTAAATTAATGTTCAGCACCTGTAATAAAAATCTCTGTAATCTAACACAGGCCTTTTCTGCTCAGGATAACTGAACATAGCTGTTTAAGGTTTCATAATGAGAGAGTTATCACATTTTCCATTTAATGTCATGTTACATTTAATGTCACAAATTAGTAACAGTACATGGAACACTGGAAGTAAAATTATACCAGTGATGAAGCAAACATCTTACTTAACATGATGTTTATTGCTCCTAAATTCCACATACTGCAGGAGCTTTGGTTATTTTATTCCTCCCACTCTTTTCAAAAGCTTCTTCCTATATCACATGTTGCAATAAATAAATCCAAGGCCGTCAGAATAAAGTACCCCAAAAGCGCAGTGCATATATTTCCTTTGGTTTTAACTTGAGAGGTTTCATGAGGAGAAGTTTGTGTGTATTTGATGTGTTCCACGTTTTCCCTTTTATGTAGTAGTAAGCTAGGATTGAGCAAAAATATGTATTAAAAATGATGAAAACACACTTTAAAGTTTTGCCAAGTATTTCAGTCAGATTCATCATGCTGAAAGAAAGCGAGCACGAATAAATAATCTCCCTCCAGACACCACACTCACAACAGTGAATTCCCGCTGTTAGAGTTTGTTAGCAGGGTTTCTGCCATGACCACATTGATATATATCAATGTGGTCATGGCAGAAACCCTGCTAAACAAACTCTAACAGCGGGAATTCATATATATATATATATATATATATATATATATATATATATATATATATATATATATATATATATATGCTTTAGTACTTGGCTGCATATGCTAACTTTGACATTGTGCTATTTTGAAACCTGGAACCCTGACAGTTGTTTGTTATGAGGGAAAGTCAAAATAGATGCTTAATATGTTCACTGGGCTTAGTAACAAACGATCACTAGAGAATTATCAGTGTTAGCGTTAGCAATGATGAGTTTCATCAATTATGTGAAATAGTATTCACAAGTAAAATGATCTTATTGTTTAAACGGATTGACTGTATTTCTGCTTGTTGCAGCTCATCATTTCCTCAAATGACACATTGATTGATTTTTTTTTCTTTTTCTACTTGATAATCGCCGTTAAAATACAATTGTGTGTCTTTGTGTCGCTCTGTGAAGAGATAACACCATCCCCCCATTTATTACATCCATTTCATCAGTAATACGGTTACTTTTCTTCTGGAATAGTTAACAAAAACTTGGACTAAAAGAAATGTTACATCCTAAAGCAGCTACGGAAGAAGTTTAAAATCTTTTTTCAATTTAAAAAAAAAAATGGCTGATCTTTCCGACCGCAAAGCGAGATTCTCACTAAAACCACAGAGCAGCCACCGAACTAAGAGGAAGACGTTCGATCTACCAAAATGCAGATATGTACGTTCTTATTTCCTGTTTCAACGGGTCTGACTCAAATCTCTCATCCAATACAATATATAGATATATAGATATAGATAGTGTATAAGTACATTCATATATATAGATATATATTTATGAATAACATATTTCTAAATAAATGCAGTGGGCTTCTTTTGTGAATGTACAAAGCTATTCATGTACTACATCCATGTACCGTGAACTAAACTGCCAAAAGGGTGTTGTCACAGAAAATGTTTCACAATAAGTACAACACAGTAGAATGTACTGTCATTTTTTACTGGGAGACAAAGCCACAATTCTTTAGGGTTTGCAAAAGGATATGTGCACAATTAGTGGATATATAATACATACTCCAAGGTAATAGTGTATCATGTTTTAACTTCTTAGTACAATGCCATTTATTTGATATATTCACTCATTTTACCACTCAGGCTGCTTTTGAGCTGCAGTAATGAGAATTTCCCTGCTGAAGATAATGCTATAGTCCTAACTAATATTATCTTTAAAACATGGATCTGTAAGCAGGAGCAAATATTTCATCAATTCATCTTCAACCCCTTCTCCGGGGTCGGGTCGTGGGGGCAACAGCTCCAGCAGGGGACCCCAAACTTCCCTTTCCATGGCCACACCTACCAGCTCTCACTGGGGGATCCAAACATTTCATCCATCAGATAAAACAAGATCCACACTGAAATACCTATTTAGTGGAGGAAACATCTCACGATATAGAAATGCTGAAACCTTGCAGATAAGAAATCAAATAAAAATGTTGATCTTTTTCTGTCCAACAGAGATTTTTTTCACCGATCCAGTGATCTGCTACTTCCTGGACTCAATACTGGTTGTTTACTGCATTGTGGCCACGGCACTGTTGTTCAGAGAAAAGGTGAGCTCTACCACACCAGCTGTCTGCCTCGGGGTCGCTACACAGGGGGGGAAGATACAGTAACCTTTCAGTCAGTTACCACAACTCATTGTTTAGTCAACTGATTACTTAAAAACTGGTTTCCCGTATGTAAGTCTTTATCAAGTAGCCTGGCAATTATTCTTGGATCTTTGAATGTTTTTAAAACATTCTAAAATACCAGAGCAAAATGTCCATTTCAATGTCTCACAGCACAGACTCACATCAAATGTTTGGTTTTGTCTGACAACAGTCTCATTTAAAGGTGTTTGTTTTAGAAATTGATTAAGCTTTTATGTTGAATCAATGAATTAAACAAGCTTGGTGCAGCCCTGCTTTATAAAACATTCATTTTTTGAGTTCTTTATAAATGTTCAACTTTTTCTTGTTCTTCTTGTTGTAGTTTTCCCACATCCGATCCGTTATAGTGCCTGTAAGCATCCATCTTTTCCATTTCTCCACTGCTTATTGATTTATTCAAACTGTTTTTTTATTCATGAGCTCATGTGTATGTGCTGAACATGTGCCTTTCCCCTTTTTTGGTGTACCTAAACAGGAAGAAAACGATGGCATTTACCAGGTAAAGAGAACCCTCAAACCGATGACCAGACAATGTTTTACTGCTCTGATGGAAAATATTACTTCATAATGTCACGTTTCCTCTGCAGGAGCTTCAGAGACCAGAAGGTACCGATGCTTACCAGGAGATTAAACCATCAAAAGAAAAAGTAAGCAGGACTTTAAAAGTTTACATTTTCGCCTGTTCTGGGGCCTAAGTATCCAATCATTATATTGTATTTGATCTCTTCCAGAAAAAAGCTGCCAAGAAAAACAAGACTGAGGTAAAACTGTTTACTCACTCACATGGTCTCTCACTGTCAGAATTGTGGGATGAGGCCCAAATGAAAGGAAACGTTTCAGGGAAAAGGAAGTTTGTTAGTTGCAAATGTTAAAATTTTTTGTTCCATATTTTAAGTAAACGTTTCTGAATGCTTATTTATTCACTCAATCATTCTGCAAGGAGTAAAAATAATACTAATAATCTCAAACAATTCAAATTAGAACTCCCACAGGAGCCGTTGTTACTTTTCATGAAACTCATCAAGCTCATAACATTAACGAAGGCTCCGTTTCAGCATCAAATTCAGCCATCGTTAGTTTTCTTATCTACATCTGTGTGTCCTCAGTGAAACGCATGTTAAAGGCAAACTGTACCATGATTGAATAGTTATAGCTTGATTTAAACATTAGTTCCTCTAAGAGTTGATAATCCAGTCACCAAGGACCATTCCCAAATGTTAAAAAGTTGATCCAGATGCTCTGATTCTCTTTGATATTGATTTTGGAATTGCACAATATGATCACGTTTCATTACTGCTTTCACTGTGCAAGTTAAATTGAAAAACTCAGATTAAAAATATTTCTTTTGATTTTGCTCATATCAACTCCGAGAGCGAACAAAATACATTGCTCGTTATTAATGACTAGAAACTATTAATAATCTGCGGTGTTTCGTATGGGAAGATCTTAAACGTAGTGTCTCTCCTCCATAGTCGGCTCAAGCGGCGTCTCTGATCCTTGAAGACGTCGCTCCACCTCCTCTGTCTGCACACTGAAGTCCAGCAGCCTTATGACACAGCATTGCTCATTTCATGTGGAACATTTATCAGAATTAATGACCCAATTAGGGCAAGTATTTTAAATATCAAATAATGATCAATATATCAAGTAAAAATTACAAAAAAGCTTGAAATAAAATCAAGTTTGAGGCTTTGTATGGTAATGCATGGTAGTGGGCTTTTCTTCCTGCTCTCCTCTTGAACGAATTACCGTAGTGTGAAGAGTGTAGACTGCAATCCCCAAATCCTACAGCCACACTAGTAAGTATGTGGCTGCACGCTAATGCTAACTCTGCATACAGATGTGTATCAAGCATGTGGTTCTACGTGCTGTTTTGGTGGGTTAGCATGCTATTCTTTACGGATTGGGGGCAAACATTGCAGAACAGTTACAGCAGAAGCCACCTAGCGTTGTTACTTTGGTTATGAATTCCAATTTGGACGTCACTGATGCACTATGAGAGCCGCTTGTAGCAGGGCTACAGCTCGTGGCTCACACCAGTGCGCTTGATAAGTCCAACTAAATGGCATTAAAGCAAAATCAAAACACTTGGAAAATGTTTTAATGATGTTTACAACAAAAGAGAACTGTACAGTTACAGTAAAATGTTATTTTAATATGTGTATAAAAACAAAACCAACAAAAATACAGCAGACAAATGCATCAAAATGTACTAAGTATCGAGATTCACATACTTAAAACTCCTACACAACCTTTGAGTTCTTCGCCGCCATGACTGGAGGCAGTTTAGTTTGGTTTTATTTTCCTTATTCGTCATTTTGGAGCAGTGTGTCTCAGCGATTTGTCAATGATGGAAAGCAGGATTCTTTACGTTAAGACTCCTGCAGAGACAATTACTAGAAGACGTCAGAATAAGAAAAAGGGACAATAAATTGGGGAAACATTGCTTTAGAGGAGCCCATGCTTTCCACGCGAGTAGTAAATGTTTTACAGAATGCAGTTCTTGAGATACACAGACAAAATATTTACATGGTTGGCGTTTCCTTTTTTTTGTTTTTATTTTTCCTTGTTGAAAGCTATGGTCACTTAGGCTGTGAACTGATAATCACACACATGACAAATCCCAAAACATACAAAAATACATTATCTTTAACCTACCAAGAGTAAGACAGTTCTGCAATTAGTTCCATGCTGTGACAGAAAATAAAAAGATTACAACAAACAAACGAGACGCTTTCCACGCAAGTTCTTCCTGGAAATATACCAAAATATACATCTAGCTTTGGAATTACTGAGGCTAGGACTAGAGCCAGTGCTGGGTTTGTCTCCTAATACACATGCTGCAGGGTGGAAGGGAGCGAAAACAGAGAAAGACACAGGACAGAGAGATATCTTTGGTATCTGCAGTTGCCAAAAGGTAAATATTTGGATTTTTGCTTTGGGATCGCGCTTGTGAGGTCCTACAACCTCACCTGGAGTAAAGCATTACACAAAGTGTCACTGAAGCCTGTCGGCCAGAGGTCTTAGCCGGAGGGCCACAGTCCATGCAGAGTGAAGGACCGTGATGCATAGTGTCACAGCTGAGAAGAGTCCGTAGTGAAGAGACGACATGGGGGACGGGGGGACACAGCAGTGAGAGTCAAAACCTGGCCGCAGGATGTGTATTCATGGAGACAACAGGGTCCATGTTCTGGACTATACAGTGTAAAGATGACGAGGAAGAGACGGACACACTGAGCGAGGCAGGTATAGGATTCACACCACAGTCCTTGAGAGAGAGAGAGAGAGAGAGAGAGCGCAATGGAGGCAGGGGGAGTGGTGATGAGTCCTGAGCATGTTCAGTGTGCACAGGGTTGACCCTCAGTGTGTATTAACAAACGCCACCCAGCTACCACCAGATTGGTTGGTGTGTCTTTCGGAGAAGCCCGCTCAGTCTCCGGTGCCCACCCCCTGCTTCTTTAGTCCCCACCCACAGGCACTGAAACCGCCGAGTGTTTCCGGGGCGGATACACATTCGCATGTAATTAAAAGCAAACTTTTTACAGATGAATCGAGGACACGGTGGAGAGCGCGCAGCCGGGAACTGATGCCGAGCGTCGAGGGGGGAGGGGCCGAGACGAGCATCGCTCATATACAATCAAGTTAGGAGTCTTTGGTTAATGTTGGTACCACAGGAAAGCGTGAGCGCCGTCGTGTGGGAAAGGCATGTACATACCTGTACTTGGTCAGAGGGGAAAAATAAAAATAAAAAACAACAAAACAGGATTGTCAAACTTAAAGTGTTCAAACGTGGAGGGGTCGTCTATTTATGACAAAAAGTGACTTTGAAACAGTAAAGGAATACAATATACTCAAATAAACCTAAATCTCAAGTAACAACAAATCATTACCACCCGATGCTGAAATATACATCAGTGTGCAGCATAAAAACACCAAATTGTGAAAGAAAAACATTCAGGAGCACTGGTATGTGATCTGTCTCCCCCGTGTGGTGGCATTTCCCACAAGCCTTCACAAAGTACAGGTATGAACGGGCTTCTCCGCCGACACAAGCTTCTGTATTCATCTTTAACGTTCTTATATCTATATATTTTTAATATATTTCATTTATGTCATTAGTAGATTAAAGCGTGTTTCACTCAGTCTCGAGTTAGAAATGAGGTATACAGCCTTCATCGCCTTAACCGTGGCTCCACAGTTCCTTTTGTCAACCTTAAAAAGAAGCCAGTGTGGCCGATCCACGAGAGCATCGAGAATTCTCTGGATCTCTGGACGCCACCGGCAGAAACCACGACACTTGACAGTTAGGATCATTTGTAAAGATTAAACCGTCCAACTGGGACCCCAAACTGGACTTTGAACCATAAACGCTTTGGACTTTAGTTAATCAGTACCCCCCCTCCCCACCCTCCTCTTCTCTGGACAAAAAGCACTGTGATGCCTCACCATGCTTCGAAAATCACTATTGGACACCCAATGACAGATGGAAATGCACCATAAGGGTTTGCAGACTGCTCTCCTGATTCTCTCTTTATAAGATACTCAAACACTCTCTCACACAAACACACACACTTTATTAGAATTATTAGTAAAGCTTTTCTTACAGGTATCTTCCACCTGTTTGAGTCACACCTAAAAACATCGGTAGCAACATAATCATCCCAAGCTCCTAAGATGCCCAAAGTACACCGTTTTGTTACAGTAAAAACAATGCACCAGGTGAGCTCACCTCTCTCTCACACACTCTCTCTCACACTCACACAAAAACAATGCTACAATGCTCATGTCTTCTACGTAACAATAAGGCATAAATGATAATGTTAATCTTCTTTGTCAAACTAAGAAAGCCAGTGATCTTGCCCTCTCACACTATACAAAACAATTAAGGCATAAAGTAATATAAAAAATATTTTAAATGATTGTTAAAGACAGCACAACAAATCAAGTCCACGACAAAAAAAAAAGAATCTATTAAAAGATTAAGATCAGATGCTTCAGTCAGGAGCTTCCCATTAAAAGACCCTGCAGGTGTCATGCGCACCAGAGGAGCGGTCTCAGGTGTATTCTCGTTTTTGGTCGTCAGTTTTTGTGAATAAAAAAAATGATAAAGATTCTTGCAATAGTAAAAAATAAAAAGATTGAGGGGAGTTTTTTTTCTCTTTTTCGAGTAAGCATGATAAACACTACATTCAGTCTTGATAACATACTGGTTCAAATATAAAATATGAATATCTTACAAGGGTATATATATATATATATATTTATATGTGTAGAATTAAGAAAAAATTGTTTCTCCAATTCAGATAAATATCTCAGTAACATCCTATGGTGCCGATGGCCACTGGTTTATCTTGCGAGCACATGTTCGACTCTTTAGTAACTACAAACAGCACTGGAACAGGACCGGGTCCTTTAGGCCCGCCGGGGCCAGCAGCCGGACACCTGCCTAGCTGCAAAGAGAAAGGCTTTTACTTTGGCAAGAAGGATCTCAAAATAATATTAAACCTGGAAATACCCCATAAATAGTAGTACTAGAAAATAGCAGTAGTAGGTTGTCTTTTTATATGTGGTTTATCAGTATAAAGTTTGAATGGTGAGCCAGACAATGATTACACATTCTACATGGTTCTATACACAGAAATGCCTAAAGGTGAACCTTATGTTTAAGTGCTGCTGAGGTATATTCTGTCAAAATAATTCAAAAGAAAAGTACACTAGAGGATACACGTGACAGATCACGCTGCTTACGGTCTCGGTGATATCATCGCCGTGGTGATTTGTTTGTTTTTTGGATGTAGCACAGCGAGGCTACGTTGCGCGTGTAGTTTGGTCGACTTTGGTTCATTATTCTACAGGCAGATTTAGAGAGCGGGATATATATATTTCCCATAGCATGCTGGCTCAGAATGGCGGCGCTGAGAGGAGGGATAGTATTTGGTTATTTGAAGGCCCAATTCATACGTTTCTATTAGACAGGAGGTCTGAACCACAAAGCCTGTGTGGTCATAAAGCTATAAGGGAGCAAGCGTGCCTTTCAACAGCTCCTCTGCACCAGGAGTTCCAGCAGCAAGTTGTTAAAGCTAAAGTTTCTGTGATCCTTATCCAGCAGCAACAAATCAGGGTTATCCGGCAACGACGGCGGTGGGACAACAGGGGAAATAATTCAGCAGTGTGGGGAATAGAGATAGCGTGAACAACGCAAGTCAACTTGCGTGCTCGGACAGGTACAGAAACTACTGAGGAAAACCACTTTGGTTTAAGCTGCTGTTTTATGGCTGAATTTTAGTACAAACCCAAAACTCTTCCATGAACGCTTCAGAAAAGTCAAAAACTGCTACTAAAAAAAAGGAAAGTGAAATCAAATGGCCGGGCGATAACCAAGATCAGGCGTTAGGGGGCGAGGCCCCAGTGATGAAAATAAAATAAACGTTCTCATGCCCCAACCCACCAATCACCCTCTTTCTGGTCAGTTGTGCTGCCAATTCAAAAGTTGAGCGATGAGACACTTTGTCAAATAATAAAAAAAGGTAATCTTTGGAAAGTAATCAAAAATATTGCATTTCTATATTCTGTTGACAAGAAGAGAGATTTTGTACTCATAAATATACTGACTACACTAACCCTACACCGACTACACACAGCAATTATTTGAACAAATATTTTTGGTATATCTTAGTACGTAAGCCAGTCGAATGACTGCAGAAAAATAAAAACGATCCATTCCTCCCAAGACAGGCAGACTGCAGCTCATCAATCCAGTTTTTTGGTACAGATACTGTGCACAAGTAGATACGACGGTACTACTATCAAAGAAACAAAACAAAGAACACAATACAATAGACCCTACATAGCCAATGCCACCATACACTCGGTATGATGACCACCCCCCCAACTAGTCCTCCCCAAAAAACAGGCCGGTCAGCCTTGTGGATCATGCAGCTAGCCAACTCTCGGCATCTGCCCGAGCTGTAGACGACACATGCAGACTTCTCTACCTCCGACTCCAAACTAAATGTACAGTTCTCCGAACAGACGTCCATCCACAACACCATCGCTCTGAAGACCGCAGTTTACAAAAGCAACTCTGCCACCGCAGCAAAGTGTAAAACTCAGTGTTTCCAGAAGGAGAGACTCGGAGGGACGCGTCTCGCCCCTCCGACCCTTAAAGCAGTGATAACCTTTGTATCGGCCACTTATTACTTGTTTTTAAAGCCTTATAACCACGATTAAAAATAAAATAAAAACTTACTAGATTTACAAAGTTCTGAAGATGTATAAAAAAAAAAAAAAAAGACAAGAAATAAAAAAGTGTGTTAAGTTAATCAAAGATTGGGTGACACAAATCCCCATTAGTGATGATGAATATAGTGAAATTAGTAGTAAATCGTTCAGTTTAAATGTTAAAGAGGAAAATCGTAAAGTTTTTGGTATTTCAGACGAAATTCTGACCTGGAAATTTGATGTGTCAAAATGTTAACAACTAGATGGGGCCGAGGATATATATATTTTTTCCTGGACATTTCTCAAGGTTCACGAGGAGCCGCAGGTCAACAACAGTGTCCATCTGGCTGCTGTTGGTGGGAAAAAAAAAAAACATCCAAGAATCATGAAAAGGAACAGGGAAAAAAATAAAACGGTAAAAAAAAAAGTCAACCTCAACCTCATTTGAGGTCATTTTCTTTTTGGTGGCAGCAAAAGGATAAAATAATGATAGATACAGTGGAAAGAATGTTGGGTGGTTAGTGAGGCGCAGAGCCGAGACCCAACAGCCTCCCTACGAGGTGTGAGAGTAGTGCACGATGGGGGAAACACGGCGTCGACCCTGGACGCAGCCCAGCCGGCTTCACTGAGCCTTGGAGGCAGTGGTGATGGTCGAGGCCTGCACCGGCACAGTGGCCGCGCTGGATTGATGATGACCATCAGACGTGACCTGCAGCCCCCCTGGCCCAGCCGACACCAGGCTGAGGGGGGAGCTGGTGAGCACCGACAGGTTCTGGGGGGTCAAGAAGATCGGCGTGCCAGAAGTGTTGGCAAACAGCAGGTTGCCGTCCAGGGAAGTGATGCCACCCGAAGCCAGAGCTGTGCAGGAGAGTGGGGGCGGAAAGATGTTATTGGTAACTATTATCTTTTTTGTTTCATCAAACTTATTGCTCAGGAGGATTACTTTTCCACTGAGTAAATCGCTGTGTCCCCTCTTTCTCTCTAAAACAATAAAAACACAATTTCCCACTTTTATAGACAAGTTATTTTTGTATACTGGATTTAATTTAATTTATGGATTCATCTGTTGATCAGTTTCCTAATTAGTCGAGTCTATCTGTACTCTTAGAATTCAAGAAGCCACCAATATGAAACGCTCTACAGAGTAAACAATGTTGCTTCAGGCTTTTAAATCAGTTTTCAAGTCCGCTTTTCTTTTCTTGTCTTTTCTGTTTGTCGGTTGTAAAGACAAAGTATCCAAAACCCATTTGAGCATTTCTGCTTCAAAACTATCATCACACAAAAAACCTGGGACTGTATTGAGTGTATATAGCAAGGAATGTGTGTAGGAGGAATAATTGAATATACATACACTGATACACACCTTGGATGGTAGCCAAGGTGCTGTTGCTCATGAGGGCAGGACTCAGACCGCCGCCAAGGCCTCCGGTCAGACTGAGCAGGGCACCCCTAGACACAAGGACAAGTTCATTTAAATCAACAGAGACGACATCGGAACCCTGGGGTCAACACCTTAGTAGCAGTAATCAGAGGCCTAATCAACATGGCCTCTACTAACCCCGGAGAGAACTGGGAGGATGAAATCAGCCCCGAGTTGAGCCCGGCAGCAGCAGCCATAGCAGCGAAGCTGCCGGGTAACTGCGCGCCCTGCAGCGCCGCAGACAGCCCCGACGGCGACACCATCACTTGACCCGTCCCCAGAGTGGTGGCTATGGATGCCGGGACCTGGTTGAGGATGGTCTGTACCTTGCTCTCCGAGTTACCGGACTGAATGGTCGTCGGCGAGGGACTTAGAGACGGCGAGCTTGCGGTAGTGAATATCGGCGCCGTGGAAATGACGGACGCAGTGTTTGTGCCTTTGAGGCAGCGCGGGGGGAGAAACGTAAGTCAGCATTTATTTGTGTCATTTTGTTTGATTTGACAATCTGTTTTCCTGGAGGCAAACACATCTGTACACACCTGTGAACGACAAACTGGAGACGCTGGTGCTGGTGAGAGGCATCACTGAGTTTACAGTCAGAGTGGTGGGTGTGTTGATAGTTGGACTGCTCACAAGGCTTGCTGTGCTGGCCACCTGGGCAAAAGAATGAGAGGACTGAATGAGATCTGGTGTTACGGTGCAATAAACTACAGCCACAAAAACAAAAAAAGGCATCTTCTGGCATTGAGCCAAATCCAGAGAACAATGATCACAATGCAAATGTCATAGTAACCTTGCACATAACAGTAACAGTTCGTCAGAACAGACACTTAAACAATCTAGAAAACAATCCTTGGAGGAACAATTGAGTGTAATTGTGTCCTTACTAAAGGGCTACTGGGGGTATAGAGGGTTTTGATGGGGGTGCAGCCCCCTCCTCCGCTGCTGGGAGGGTTGATCCTCTTCTCTTTCTGACGGCGATTGCAGAACCAAACCCGAATCACCTCCTTCTCCATGTTGAGCTGATCGGCGATCATGGTGATCTCTTCAGAGGTAGGTTTTTGGTTCTGCTTGAAGAGGGCAAAAAAGCCAGAGAGGCCCTGTGAGCACTGATGAGCCCATTGAATGTACGTCTGTTACTTGTTTAACACTGTATGCTGTAAGTTTAAACTCACTTTCCCAGCACAGATCAATACAGACTTCATGAAAATGTGCTTCTAACCTCCAGAAAGCTCTTTTCTAAGGCCACTCGGATGTTGGTCTCAATACTGGTCCTCTTCTTTCGTCTGCGGTTGATCCCCTCGATGCCCATGCCCGGGGAGCCCAGGGCACTGGGGCTGGACAGGGACTGGTCCGATGTCAGGGTCTCTGCACAAACAGCACCGACACAAAGGGAAGGGAGGAAAGGTAAAGACAAGGCACTGCAAGGGATTTTTTCGGTTTTCGGGTGGTTGAGGGACAAACCTGCATCGTTGAGCCACTTCTCCAGCAATGGCTTGAGTTTGCACATGTTCTTAAAGCTCAGATTCAAGGCCTCAAAGCGAGAGATGGTGGTTTGGCTGAAGTCGTTTCCATATAGCTTCCCCATGGCCAGGCCAACATCGCCCTGGTGAGAAGGAGGGAAACGAAGAGAGACAGAGAAACGTGACAAAAAGAAAGCAATTAGAAAAGACTCACAGATGAGTTAACCATTGTTCCATACAATATGAATTTGTTAAATATCCAGAGGGGGGGGGAAAAACACACCTGTGTGAAGCCCAGTTTGATGCGCCTCTGTTTGAAGATCTTGGCAAACTGTTCTAGTTCCTCCAGGTCACTGGGCTCCTCCATAGTGGGCGTGTCCAACCGCTTGGATGTCGTCTGAGTGTGGGATAAGGACTGAATGGGTGTGGATGCTGTTGTGCGGGTTGGAGTGGCAGGCTGCAGCAAAATATAGAATGGAATTGTTATCGGGCTGAGGAAGAGTTTGTACATGTAAGAAAATACACGTGGCATAAAAGAAAATGCACCAAACAAATTTATGAATGTTGGCTTTGTGATGTGATTATATTCAAATACCTGGATTACTGTGGGCAACGTCGGGATTACTGAAACACATTCTCTCAGAGTTTTCCTGCATCATTACCAACCTGAGTTGCAAGGGTGAGGCTTTGTTGAGTCGGCAGGAGGTTAGCTTGGCTTTGAGGTAGATTTAGAAGACTCTGGGCTTGCAATATGCCTAAAGAGTGAAAATCATGGCAAGATTAAATATACACATACATATTGCTTTTATAACAATACGATATACAACAGCCATCTTTTATCTTAGTTCTGCATGCAAATCAAACAGGGCGTGTGTTTGGCTCACTCTGTTGGGCCTGTGTTGGCTGTGAGATGATGAATTGCGTAGGCTGCTGTAGTGTGGCGATCGGGTGGCCGGGCTGCAGCAGGACAAACTGAGGCAGACTGAGATTCTGCGGCTGTAGCTGCTGAAGGAAAGGCAACAGTTATAAGTAGCAGAAACAAGCCGTTTATCATGGTGCCGTACTTATTGATGTGGAGAAAAGAACAATCCTCTCCATACTATACTGTCATGAACTTAAAGCAAATATACCGGCAAGAGCAGAGTACCAAAAAAAGCCAGCACTGTTCTTTGCGATTGCGTTTCTCAAACCAGACGGCATATATTTATATTTCATTTCCATATAATCCACATTTCAGTCTAGAAAATGTTTCCAGAAAGACATTCAGAAGCAGACTCAAGAAATAATTTAAAAAATCATCAACTTAAAAAAATAAATAAAAAAATAAAAAAGATTCATGGAGTTAAGGAAATTACATATACATAAACCTCTTTTATTCTTTTAACTTTCACTTTGCTGTAAAACGTATACATAGAGCAATCATTAATACAATTCCATGATGACCTTCTGTGGCACACACGGAATGGGTTTAGACAGTCGAAGCCTTTCAGGACTGCGAGTGTGGTCCCAAATATACATTAAGGATTTGCAGAAAGACACCCGCGGCTGATTGGAGCTTACAGAGGCGATCTGGATGGGCTGCGACAGGGGCAGCTGGCTGATGGGTGTGGCTGCGGGGGACGAGATGCTGGACCCGGTGATGCCGTTCTGCTGGTTGGCTGAATGCTGCACGGCTGCAGCCAGGAACTGAGCTTGGGCCTGCTGGATCAACATCTGCTGCGCTGGGGTCAGGGTCAACTGAGGGAGAGAGGGAGAAAGAGGGGTCAGAGAGGTTCAGGGGACAAAGGAGGGTCCGAGGATTCAAGTAGCTCGTAAGGAAATCAGTGTTATGTTACTACACGGATGGGATGATTTAGTGTTGTCACAACACTTTTTTGGCTTTGATACATGTGAAAGGTTAAATATTTTACTTAGAGATAACTATAAAACCACAATGGGATATTGAAAAAAAAAAATTGTTCCATAAAAAGACTTGACACACCGGTCTTAACATGGCGGCCTAAGTGCAATAAAATAGGTTATTTATTCATCACTCACTTCAACATCAGGGGGATTACATTGTTTGATGCCATTGCCAGCAGTTGTTTAAATAGCAACTGTGGTTTACAGTCATGAGCTAGAATATCCTTAACGAATAGACCCTGAAGTTACTTCCCCATCATGTTGCTGGGTCAATATTCTGAATGTTTATCCTAAACTATTACTTGTTATAAAAAGGTATCAAAGTTGTACTAAAAGCATTGATGTTGTGGCAACACTAATATGAGCCCAGACAGGCAATTGAGAACAAGATTCATGCAGCTAGGCAAAGGCACGATGGCAGAAGAGCATGTGGATGTCCCATTCAAACTCAAATCCACATGCACGATAAACATTCAAACACATTCAATCTGGCCGGCCTTCTCAACTGCAGCATGCCCCCACCCCCAGGAGACCATGGATGGATATGGAATGTGTTGTGTGGTCGTACGTCCAAACCAACCCCTCGGCGTTCTGCGACGGGTAGAATTTGGATATACCCGAAGAATTGCTGGTGAGCTGATAAGCAGGCAGACACAGCCACAGGATCGGGGCGAGCAGCCATTTCATCACCCGATCTTTCAGCAAAAGGTTGACAATGTTGAGGTGGTGGCCCAGATGCATGGCCGCGAGCACGTTTGAACACTAGAACGGGCCACTTACTCCTGCAATCTGTCCCCCGGCCAACATTAGCTGAGTTTGAGGCAATACGCTCTGCTGGACGGAGGTCGGAAGAGCGCTCGAGTCTTCAGACTTAGACTAGTGGAGGTGAAGCAAAGAGGGAGGCTTACCATAAAAAATGGCAAAGATCTTAAATGTTTTTGTTGACAGCAATTTCAATGGATGAGTAATTCAGACCAAAAGGAGCAGTCTAGATAAAACACCAAATAATACAATGAGGCGTACAAGTGAGAAGGGGAGTTTTTAAATGCGCTGCAGCCTTCAGAGACAAGGAAAGCGTGGAGTGGAAGAGTTGAGATGCTAATTAAAATAACTGTTATGCAGTGCATGTAAATTCTGCATAGATTTGCATATTCTCAGCCATCTGTTTCCGAGCAACCGCAGAGCAGCTAATTAGCATACAGGGTTGATTAATCCGCCGTGTTGCCAGGCGACACACGGAGAGGCTGGCTCATTTAAATTAACTCCTTCTGCTTGTGCATATGTGGGTGCGGATCAGCGTACCTCTGTTCAAACTTCAGACCTAATTTCATTGTAATTCTACGATTAACACGTGTGGTCACACCAAAAACATTATTTGCGAGAGTCCTGCCACTAAAACTGTGTTTAAGTATGGGATCATGCGCAACGCGTGTTACCTGTTGGAGGATGGCTTGTGCGTGTGCATTCGTGATTGCACTTGTGGTCGGCACCGTCTGCCTCTGAAAGTCAAACCCATTGATTTGGATTCCTGCAGATGGAAATACAGTTAATGAAACGTGCTGTCACAGGAACAGGGGAGATTTTTTTTCATTGTGGTTTTAATTGGCAACATAATTTACGCTCTTGTTATTTCAACACGGCAAATGAGGAAGCCCACAGTGAACATGTGGCGGCGTGCTTGAGCAGAACATGGCGCTGTCAGGTGGAAGGAAAACATTGTTTTAACAGTGACAGCAGCTGTGATGTCCCAGAGTTGTTACACATCTGCATGAATTTGGTTGGGCAAATTTAATTGATGACACTGATAATGGCAGGTGTGAGTATTGCCTCAATTCAGTGCCACGCAGTGGTGATTCAAAGACGAACACTCAGTCTCCCATGTTCACTTTTAGTTTGTTCCTTGGTACACAAACTCACTCAAGCAGCAACACAGAGCAAAATCGGTGTGATGTTCGATGGGCACAAGTGAGGACAACTTTGCATTTGACAAAGGACTGCAAACAAGGAATTTGGAAAGCTGCCATGTCTCTTTTTTACGAGCAATACAGAGGTCAACACAGTAGAGATTTTTTTTCTGATTTGCACTTTGCAGACATTTTCATTTTGGCAGGGAATTTGAAACCTGTTGAATGAGGAGGCTAAATTGAAAAGCTTAATCTGTGTCTGGTTAAAGAAAAATATGGAGGTCACTCACCGGTGTTCCCGTCACCACTTTCCATTGCACATTTAGTAGTTCCTGACTGATTATTCACTTTAGCATCTGGAAGAGCCAGACAGAGACAGATAGTGAGACAAACTCACAAAGACCGCTGGTGAAAACATAACAATTCTGTCTCTGTAACTTGAGGAAGACTCTCATGAGGAGGGCAGCCCATAATTGCATGACATTCCAACTCTGCAGTTACATTTCTGTCACATTCACCATTCAAAGTGACAAAGATTAATGAGCACAATTCACAGACACATACTGGCTGCATTCACAGCGAGAACGACAACGACTGTCACATTAGCGCAATACAAAACATGTAACGTTCACCACGGAGGGAGCCTTCCTCAACTTTTGCCGTTCCACCCGAGGGCACCAAAACAGCAGCAAATCCGACGCAACCTCAACAAACTCACCCGCGCTCGCTCCGGCTGGGTTTTCGAGCATGGCTGCAGAGACTAGCCTGGGAAATCGCCTCAGCCGGGCAAACCCACCGGCAGGGCGTCCGGCGCTCTGTTCCTCCTCCCACTCTTCACCCTCCACTGATCAGCGGCAAGCGGAGCGACACACAGACACAGCGGCACTGTCCACCACACGGTCCACTGACCAACACTGGGACACACACACTGGGGAAGCCAGCAGGGTTCAGGCTAACAGCTCTCCCTCTCTCTGTACTTTCTTACTTTTAGCTTTGCTGCCCCTCTCCCTTTTACAGTGCCTACTTTGCTATTCCTCCCTCTCATCACCTCTCTCTCTCTCTCTCTCTCTCTCGCCAAGATTGTCTGTACTTCTGAAAAAGTTCAACCTCTCTTTCTGGAATGAAACAAATGACAAGTGCAGCTGGCGGTCTCCTCCAACCGCCACCCCCTCCCCACATCTCCAGCTCTATAATGAAGCATAATCAGTATTCAGCTGATTAAAGCCGTATGCAAATTTGCCCCTACCTCGTTAGCAATGCAAGGCTTTGAAGTCCTGCGAGCGGCGCATTTCACACCAGGCTCTGAAAGCTTTCTGCATAATTTAAATCCCTATAAATATTTATCAGCTCATTAGCATATTAATTGGATGGCTTTTGGAGGACGATAAAAAACAGGGGAATAAGGACGACACACAGGCGGGGGAAAAAAGTGCTCAAACTAGCACTTGCCTCAGAACAGGGAGGGAAGGCAGCAGCACAAGACCGATTATTGTGCAAGAGCACGGCTAAAAACTAATTAGCTAAGAGCAGGTAAAGGGCGGAAGGTATCCCAGAATGCAATGTGAGGCCTGTCGGCAATGGTCTGCACATGTTAGCAAGGGGGACCAGATTAATAGGACGTCTCAGACTGGTTGTTCGAAGTACCTTCAGGAGTCATGGAGAAAAAAAAAAAAAAAAAAAGAAACGAGAGGGGGTGGGGTGGCCTGGGCTATGAGTGCGAGGGGGGGGGGGGGGGGGGGTCGTTCAATCGGAAATAAATAACTTCACATTAATCCACCACAAGCCCGTCATTACTGCTAGACCCCCTGTGGCTAAAGCATTCCTCAGCGAGTGACTTAAAGAGAGTGGGCGGCGGGCTGTTGCCGTCTATGTTTATGAAGTGTTCGGGGATTAGCATATTTAGATTAGCTTTACATTCCATTAGTATTTCATTTCAGGGCCCTTTTAAAAAAAATTCCAGCATGCTTCGAGAGTTACCGCAGCGGGGAAACAGCCATGCTGCGGCGCCGCGTCGGTGTCCAGTGAATCAGAGGACCGGACGCTGTTCCACAACAAAAACAACAAAAGAAGCTCTCATCAACTTGTTCACTTCTCCTGCTACCTGACGGAAGGCATTTTGCACCTAAGCTGACCGCATCAAACGGTGCCAAAAGGGCACGGTAGCATCATCAAGAGCCAACAGACCTTTATCAGCGCGGCACAACGGGAGGGCAAGCGTGCCGTCAGGCAACGCCAGTAGCGGTGTCTATACAGAAGCTGGCTTGAATGAAGCCCAACAACACACCTGAACCTGTGGTGGTTGCTGGTATTTTCCAGGTGCATGCTCAGAGTGTGGTTGTTGGAAATTATTATAAAAGTGGATGAAAATAAAGTGGAAACATCTCTGGCTCTTTTCTAAAGCTAGAGGAATTTTTAAAAGTTGATTATTCAGATAAATGTCACAGAAAACGTTTGAAAACGATTGAAAAGACTAATCAGTGGGTATTAATGTTAGAAAAAGTACATAAAGTAGTAGCCAATTCATTTTCTGTTCATCATCTACATGATCAACATATACAATTGATTACATAAATGATATGTTGTGACATACTTTCATGCTAATAATCCTTGTTGATCGGAGTTGGTTTGTGGGTTTTTTTCAGTTGGCAAACCAGGAACTAGATGTTAACCATTTTCTCATTATTTTATTTTCTCATTTTTTGCTATCTGTTTCACAAATGGACGCAAACTAGTGTTGAAGAGTTATTAATGTGCTACTAGCTAACGACAATTCAATGATTATCATGAAAAGAAAGAAAAGACCAGCCATTCACCAACGTCTTATTTAGCTACCGATTAAATATTGACTCTTTTTGGGGGGAATTTCCATTAAGGCAATGGCCTTTTATTTTGGTTTGAACAAAAGGTCGATCCTTTAAAAAATAAAGCAGGCAAATCCTTACATTACAAGCTACTACAGAAATGTAATCTGTGTATTCTCTAGTGTATTCTCTAGTTCTGCTACCTGCAGAAGGAAATAACAGTCTTAGCATTAAAGAAATACTACATTACTAAAACGCTTACTGTTGATCTCTTCAAATATTTGGTTAAGGTCCAAACTAATGTTTAACAAGATGGTCACTTAATCAATAGAGATGCCCAGTCTGTGTTAAGGACCTTTAAGGGATCCATCTTTCTGAACTCTTCACCAATCACATCCCGAAATGAAAAAGAAGATGTGGATGAAAAGCAGTAATCGGCCATGCACTGCAACACATGCAGAGTTACTTGGTTGATTCGTTTGCAAAACGCTGTTGTGGAACAATACATTAAACAAATATCCTGCAAAGAATTTTAAATAGATATCTCATTAGAACCGTGATAGGGGATAGGCTGGCAGAATACTGCAGAGCCGTTAATATGAGTGGAGAGATTCAACATGAGACAGGGCTAAACTTAATTAGTACATCCAGCCTCTGCCCTTCTACGTGCATTCATCTTAAAACACGGACTGCATTAAAAACAATTCTCCTTAGAAAGGACAGGTCTGAGCACCGGGACATAAACCAAAAAAAAAACCTTCAGCCTTCTGGTTGAACCAGAATCAACATAAATAACTGTTTAACGTTGATGTACATAGTGTTATTAAACTGACACAAACTGACAATATATTGTACAAACAGCAACACTGCACAGAGGCAAGAGGATGAACAAAATAGGGTGCGCTGTAATTTGATGAGGGGTAATGCAGCTAACACCACTGTAAGCTACAGAGCTATCTCATGGGTGGTCATTAGCAAATGTCTGTAGGCCTGCTGGAAAATTCAATCCAACTAAATTAAAGTGAAGGTTCTAGGGAGTGGAGAGTGAGTATTCAACTCCTTCATAACAGCACATGCAGAGGTTAGCTTTGATGCACTGCTACAGTCCGTTCGTACAGGCAGTTTGAATCCAGATAAATTAAAATCACCATATATGTAGCGGATACAAGCAATAACTGCTGGCTTCAAGTGCTGTGTGCTTTTAATACTTAAAACGCATAGTAAACAAATGTTTGGGAAAATGTTTATTAGTGATCTTCCTCATGGCGGACATTAGAGAGTCCTAGGGGACAGAAGCACAAAAGATAAAGACATCTTTCACACATAAGCCCCTCTGGTTTACGGCTTGTGATGGCCTCCATTATGTGGATCATGTCATCATTAATCACTTGTAACTATTTCTACTGAGAAAAAAAAAAGTTTCCAAATGCTACCAAACATATAGCCTGATATAAACCAACAATTCAGTATGTGGTTGTTTGAGCTAAACAAACCCTCTTTTTACAGATACTGTCTGATCCCGAGGCAGATGTCTGCTGCACGTTCCTATATTCCTAAAAGGACATTTGAGTTTCGATCAGCAGACACAAGTGGTCATCTGTTTTGAGCACACCCCACAGCTCTGATTAGTTGATGTGATACTTTCCTCCACAGTGAAAAGGCTCAACTGACTGCAGCCTTCGCGGAGGCCTTCCCAGTACTTTGAGATGGCATGTCCTGAATTTATTACTGCGAATGATGCATTATTCATAACAACTGTGTTTACAGTAATGAATATTCATGATGGAACTACAAGGCTAGAATGAGTGGAACTGAAACTGATTAAATGAGAAAAGTAACCTAAGTGTGAGGACACAATTATATCAACTCTTCTTTAAAAAAAAGCCTGGTTTATTATGTTAATGTATATTATTATGTAAGGGCTTATTTCCAGACAGTGGACTTTTTTCACAATACGTTAGTCTGTTCATTTTTCTTGGCTTTGGGAAATCATTTAGTCTCCCGTCTCTCCTGGAGACATACTACTGTCGGTAAAGTGATTATATCATTAACATGGGCAGAGTCTGACATGGAAATATAACTGTCAGAGTAAAACAAGCAATATTCTTAGAATAAAATAAAAAATTAAGCACATCCATCCATGTACTCTCGCGTTGGGGACACTTATATTGCATTGTATTTTCTGTAAAGGCACCCTTAACTGGGAAGTTAAAATATAGTAAAATTGCGTAGTATAATAAAACTCATCATTCTTTTTTTTCTTTCAAATAGCACACTGAACTTCGCAGAGCTGAAAAGGAAAAAAAGTGCCATCAAGCAGCGTCTTGCCCGGCCATGAGTGAATGGTAAGAATGCCCTGCCTGTTATTATTGTGGCTTTCCGGAAGTGGGCCTCACCACCCCTCCCCGGGCCTTGGGGGGATTCACAGGTAAATCTTTGTATTCAGCCCAGACAAGACTCGATCAAAACTCCTGTAACAACGACATCCTGTACGGACCCAGACCAAGTTTTCCCCCAAAACAGCTCAGTCAATTAAAAGTTGTACGAATAAATTAAATATTCTAATGAGAGAGGCGAACAGTTCGCCATCAGCGCCGATGCGACTCACAACTTCAAGTTTTTTTTTAAAAGTGCTCAACTCTTCTTCAATCCAACTGTAAGTTAGTTACAACTTAAAGACACTTGAACATTTATATTTGAATCATTTCTTAGCGCCATTAAAACGAGGGCTACGGTAAAGTAAGCGTGTGACCGACCGGAGCCAGTTACGGAGGAGAGTTAGCCAGTTAGCCAGCCACTGCACGCGCGGACAGTACACGTTTCTATTTTATTTTTCTACAAACGCTTCGTTCAATATTTACACATCAACTGTGGCGTTGACGTGCAGTTATTGCGTCCGGTGAGCTCCAGCTGAACTCCGCACTCGGGTCGAGTCGGGCCCGCACGAACAACAGGCTGCTGAGCACAAAAGGCTGAGGGGGAAAACGCCGAGGTGACACCGTGTATATAACAAAAACACAGCTTGGCTTCATTCTGTTCTTAGTCCCTCTAAATAGAATTATAATTTTTTTTAAATAAAAAAAAAACACACACACCAGAAAACGAGCGCATACACTTCCCCGGTTGGCCAAAAATGAATATGCAAACCTCTTCCAAAAGCTTCGGTGTGTGCATCAACACAAAGCCAAAGCGCTAGCAGCAGAGCTAACGCTAGCCTGCTAGCATCCCCATTTCAGTCAGATTGCCTTAGCGAAATGTCTAAACGTGTTATGTACGAAACTAGACCCGCGTCGGCGATTACTAATAAAATATGCTAAATTGTGTTTTTCGACAGAGGTATGAATATGTAACGGCGTACAGCCGTCTAGTCGCACAAAGGGGGGAGGCATGTTTCCATGTAATTTGCCATCGCACTGCAATAGCTGGTTTCCTCCTCTGTCAAATTACAGTTGGCTAGCTGTGTGTAAACTGCAACATGGCTGAATACCTCCTCACCTGAGAGTCAATGTGCGTCTTATCTGTACTACGTTCGTCGCACACCGCGAGTAAGACAGTTTGAATATGAATATGTAAAATGCTGTAATCATTACCTGGTCCTGAACTCTCATCTTGACTCGCTGCTCCTCCGTCCGCCATTTTGAATATTTAACCCAAAATCCCAGCCCTGAGCCTACCAGTGCCACGCGCACGCACACATGTACATACATGCACACGCGCCCACTTTGGTGCACGGTATACAACAAACACCTCCTCACCTGTGTTTTTAGTAGCAACATGTTGGTTGTTCTTAGAAAAACGTTGTAATCATATTTAAAAACAATTTATTTTAAATAAGTTGTTTTTTAATCATAATCATAACTTGATTTTTGTTGACATAAATGCTGTGCACTGAAAAAAAAAGGTTTTGGTTTTTACATTGGTGCGTGGATTTTTTTTTTAACCTTAGGTACTTCTATTCGGCCACATAGTAAGGAAACATACTTGCTCGGTGACCATATGAGTCAAGAAACCAATTAATATAATCTTACATCCATCCTGAAAAGAAAACATATTGTGAGTTGACCTTGCCTTGACCAGAGAAGGAATATTTCACTTCTCTAATATGACGGGATGGAAAGTGGGGACATGTTTCCTTTTATCCCAGCCACTTCCTACATTTTACTCATTAATCTGCACCGCTTATACCAAGGAAAATGCATTGCCATAAATCCCCTTCCCCATTCAGCTTTTTCAAGAATTAATTTTGAAGCTCAAATTATCATGTGGCTTGATCATAACTATGAATGGTTTGAAACCAACATTTGAATGATCCCTAAAAAATAATTAATGTTTTATGGGACTTAAGGGATTTGTTAGGGCATTGCAGTGATGTATTAACTGTAAGTACAGTAACTAAACAAATAAAATAATACTCATACTGACATTCTATGTTATAGCGTCTTCTTACAACTAGTGTGTTACAAACCACTACAACTTCATATTGATCAAACAGGATAAACATTGTTCATATCCCTATTGTTAGGCTTCTAATGCGTTGTGCAAACTTCTCAGTGAACATCAAGTTTGCAAACAGTTTTTGTGAAAGTCATTTTTACAAGGTAATGCAATACAGAATTTAAAATCAACTTGCATTTCAGTTGCACAACTATGCAACGACAAGGTGACACGACAAAAACAAGCGCAGACACAATCTTTGATAGTTAACCCAAAATACCGTAAGGGTTGATCTACCTACTGGTTAACGGGACAGCTCCACCTTCACGGCATGCAGCTTGACTATTGGTAATTTGATTAATACAAATTTGCACCAGAAATAATCTTAATCAATTAAAAAATAAAATAAGACTACCTAAGATGTATCATTATCTTGTGATGGTGCCTTGTGTTAAAATGAAGGTAAAAAACTTTTTTTATGTACATTTCTCTCACATTGCATGTAATCATGGTTGCAAAAAACTTGGTATATAGTGACGTTATTATACAAAGACTACAAGCACTGTACGTGATGAGAGGCCACGGGGTACCTATCCAACACACATGGGTTAATAGGGTCACAATAACTATTGTTTGTTGTTACATTTTAATCTAGCTGTGCTCCGCTTGGGAAAGACTGCTTGTTAATTTGCATGGCAAACACACAAATAGATACAAACATTTAACATAAACCAGCATATGAGAGTAAAAACATTACATCTTTTTCATGAAATTCACAAAACCAGGCATTACTTCTAATATTTATTGAAAGAGAAAAGGAACAGTACCGCATAGATTTATTCAAGTACTCAAAAGTACATTTTTTATTCTCTAACTGCACAGTATTTAAATGTTTTGCTTAGAACCCACTACAATTAAGAGAAAGATACTTTACTTGTTTCTCTGTAACTGTATTTATCCAACAGCTTTAAGCTGGTAGTTCAAATTAAGACTTTACATTTTTGAGAGCTGGTAAACTACAGCCCATAAATGAAGATCAAATGATTGAATAGCAACTTTTTGGCTGGAAATCACAGACAGAAAACAGTCTTTAGTTGGGTCTTTAGTTTAGTTTAAATAATTGTTTAAGACCCATATCCAATAATTCACAAAATATGATTATTATTTATATATAGAGATTATATTAAACTACCCGACTACAAAATTAACACCATCCCCTGTCAGTGCAATACTGCGGCCTGCAGGTCAAACCGAGTACAACCGCAGGTGTGGAAGCACAAACTGGCTTTTTGCAAGGGCCAGAATCCATTGAAATGTGGAGTAACTTGGTTACTGACTGTGATAAGTTAAATTATTTATTTCCATTTTTCTATATCATTTTTTTGTACACTGTAACATTCATTTGACCTTGAATGATCTATCCGTCCATACCACTACATGTCTCTCTGTGTATGCTGTATAAGCAATCAATTAAATCCTAAATGTGTTCTCTTTGTAACATGTTATAATTCAAGTCATTTTAGTTGTCTAGCCTCTAAGGGGCAGGTTTAACCCGAGGGGATAGCAAGTCAACGATTGGTTCTAAGGTGACATGTGACCCATAGCTGTTGACTTATTACCTGAAATGCTTCCTTCTCCATATCTGGGAGTTTCCAGGAAAGGTCAGGTGGACTCTTACTCTTGTACAAAGACAGTCAATTTCAGATTTTGTACTCGCCGGACACTTTCATCCTCATTCAGCGATGACCGCAAAGAGGCAGTATGAATGGCGAATGCTATTTCTGATCGTCACAGGTAGGTTTTAATGCGTATATTCTCTCTCTTTTTCCTATGAACCACTACCACACCTTAATTATATTATGACCTGGGTTACTCATTAATCCAACTGCTTCCTACTCTACAGAAAGAACGATTGTGTTGAACCCAAAAGAAACCAACCCATTTATTAAATCTACTTTAAAGAGAAACATTAAATACAAAATAAACTTATATAAATGGAGAAGCGACATTTCTTATATATTTTTTTCAGTACTTCCCTGCTGCAGGAGTTTGGAGGTTTCTATTCCAGAGAAAGAATACGAGGTTACAAGAGGAGCTGATATTACTTTGACCTGTTTCTTCGTCCCGGCCAGACCAGTCACCAAAGCTTTCCTCCTCTCGTGGGAAGTTTTCCCTGAGAAAGCAGGTGACCCCGTGGTGAGAGGTTTTACTATTACTCTTCTAAATACAGCTTTAGATGGGAGCTCATTTTACATAGAAAGATCAGTTAACTTGTCTTTTGATGATGTATTTATCATGTGAACACAGTTGTTTAATGTTTTTATCTCAGTTTGTGCACAATTATGACAGAAACTTAAAATGTGATCATGGGGCGTGAAAGAGGTGGGTGTTTACTTAACAGGGAGTGTCTACATTTGAGCGGCATTATGGCAAGAGTGGGTTTTGCAAATGGCCCCTAAACTGTAATAAACAGAATCCCAATAGTAACATATTCATTTATTTTGATATTATTGTGTTCACTATAATCTATTTACATTTTTAGATAGCTACACACAGAGACAACTGCTAAACCACTTAAAGAAATAGTTATAAGGACTTTATTTATATCAAGATTGTGGATTGTGAACCTTATTAAAATGGACAATGATTTGTTGTGGCAAAACACAGTTTACATAAGGAGCTTTCCCTGTTCTTTAACTAAACCTTGTTCTAGCCATAGCGTTTATGGTGGTCATGACCTTTGTGCCATGAATGAGTCAAGATTGCATCTGGCTGCACATTTTAGTCTTTATAAGATGCAGAATTTATGCTACAGCTTTCATTAAGCAAAACTTTGCAATAAACACATCATTTTGTAATTTGATAAATAGTGATGATACATTGTGCAAAAAACCCATAATACACTAAGCTGAAGTATTGTTGCAAAAAGCTATCCAATGACCAAAAGGGAAACTGAATATTGCAGATGCAGTAAAATGTAAAGTCGTTCTGAATCAACAACCTGGCTACCGCTGTAGATGGAAATAGAAGTGTTATTGGGAAAAATGTTATTAGGAAATAAAAACTGAAATAATTAAATAATAATTTATTCTTTCTTTCTTTCTTCTACTTTTGATTTACTTATAATGTCTAATCTATTTGTATATATATTTTACATTTAACATTTTGGGGTACCATATTGTACGGCATACAATCCTGAAACATGATGTAATGAAATGTCAAAATGTGGTATCTCATTCATGATATTTTTAAGATGCTGATGAATATCGAGTATGAGTGAGTTATTAGCATATTGTATTGTTGTATCAAAGTGATCAGATAGTGTTATAAAATACCTTTGTGTTCATCTCTCTAGCGCTCAGTGGCGACCTACTTTAACAACAACCCGATTGACATTGCACCTAATTATGAAGGCCGAGCCTTTATGGAGGTGGACTTCAACCGACAAGTGAGCACACTGCGCCTGACAAATGTGAACATACAGGACAACCGCGTCTACCAATGCAGTGTGAAGATCCCAAATGATGATGAGGGAACACCATCTGCCACCACTTCCCTTTTGGTCCTGGGTGAGAATTAATCACTAACCTGTTGGAAGTCAATTTATCTGACAGCTCTGTCCGCTTATCTGTTTAACGTCTTGTTTACAATTTCATTTATTATTGGTCTGCATGAAGATGTCGTGTCTATTTCGTTCATATTTCGCTCTCTTCCAGTGCTTCCCTCTAAGCCAATCTGCAAGATTCTGGGAGAAGCAGTGTTCTTTCGGGACATTACTCTCACTTGCATGTCTGAGGAGGGATCACCTGCACCCCTCTATGAATGGACCAGATACAGTGTCCAAAACACTCTCAGACCACTTCCGCCAAAGGCAACTGAAAGTATGTCTTTCAACCCTTTTCCCCTCGTTAATGTGAGCGGAAACAATGCCCCATCAGCTCCGAATGGTTCGCCTAATTTTTGTCATTACTTTGCAGAGGATGGAGCTCTATCCCTCTTCAATATTTCAAGTGATACATCTGGGTTCTACATTTGCACGTCAGCAAATCGGATCGGTTCTAACAGCTGCAACTTAACTTTAGCTGTTACGCCCGGTTAGTGTTTTAACACAATACACCTGGCAATCTTTTCCCAGGCACTAAGTGTAAAGACCATTTGTGTTTCATCCTTTGGCAGGCAGTATGAACGTTGGGTCCACTGCAGCTATAGTTGGGGGAGTCCTCGCAGGTGTTGTGATACTGGGGATTTTAATCTACTGTTGCTGCTGCAAGAAAAAGGGCAACAAGGAACAGTATGCTGAAGGGTATATGTGATATATTTTCTGTGTTTCTGCCACTCTATATAATACTCATTTTAATGCAATGATTGATACTTATACCTATCGACATTCTCTTTCCCTTTTTGCCTTTTAGTGACCCTGGTGAAACTGCTTATTATGACAGAGATGGTTCTGAAGCTGGAGAGCCGTACCGGGATGACAAGTCAAACAGCGTGACGAAACAGGCCAATGAGTATGAGGACAAAGACATCGTTCCTCAAAACAACTACATCGTTAATAGAGCTGTACACAAGTCAGAGGATGATGAACACAGTCATTATAGTGGTAAAGAAAACAACGATGGCCCGGGCAGTGATGTTGACTCTCGACGTTATCAGGACAACCAGCGTGATCACCACCGTGGAAGTCGTGATAACCTTGATGATGAACGTGATCGTTACAGTGGCAGTCGTGATGGACTTGATGATAAACGTAACCATGGTAGTGGGAGCCGCGATCGCCTCGATGAACAACGCAATCGTTACGGAGGCAGTCGGGATCGCCTCGAGGATGAACACGAAGCTTACCGAGGCAGTCGGGATCGACTGGACGATCAGCGCGATGCTTACCGAGGCAGTCGGGATCGACTGGACGATCAGCGCGAAGCTTACCGAGGCAGTCGGGATCGACTGGACGATCAGCGCGATGCTTACCGAGGCAGTCGGGATCGACTGGACGATCAGCGCGATGCTTACCGAGGCAGTCGGGATCGACTGGACGATCAGCGCGATGCTTACCGAGGCAGTCGGGATCGATTGGACGATCATCGCGATGCTTACCGAGGCAGTCGGGATCGACTTGAGGTGTGACCGGTCTTGCTAAGAAGCCACGATCGTCTCAATTATACCGACGATTAAAACAAAAGCCGGCAAAAATAGCCTTGTGTTACTGAATATACACTCCTTTTTAATGCACTAAAAATATTTTTCTGGGTTTAGGTATTGACCTCAAGCACTCAGTCACGATGCGATCATACTGGGTGTTTGGGAAGTTTGCAAACGACGTAGTAGAGTTGGTGGAGTTTTTCAAAATTTTAAGCGGGCTACATCAAATGTCCCTTGCTAAGAAGCCAGCGCAAGCAGTAGTCCCACGAGCACACCTGCTATGCCTATTGGTAGGAAAACAAGTTGCTTTGTGTCTCATTCACGCAACTTCACGCAAATATTCTGAATTGTCATCCAAAAAGCCAACGCTCAATTAATGACCAGGGAACTGTGGCCGAGCTAAATGGACCCCTAGTCTCGTTGATTCAGCAAAATTCTTTTTTTTTAAAGTTTTGCAGTAATTAATCCAGGTCTGACCGGGTGTTTAAAGAGGCCAACTATATTTGATTCACACAAATCAACCTGTTAACTTCTGACCCTGTCACACCTGTTGCATTGGACTAACACTTTTTTACCTGAGCTGTTTGTTTTACCCGTGGCGAAAACTTATGTTGGTGAGTGTGGTTGCTAGGGGCCCCATACCAGGTCCCCAAGTTTGATTAAATGTAATTGTGTTTAAGATGATGATGATGATAAATAGTTTAGATACCTGTAATTAACGATTTAAGGTTTTAACATGGATACCCGTGGTCTTTAATTAAATGTATACTAACAGTGCCATCACACTTTTTTACTGCTTTGTATTTTCCTTAAAGTCAATCAATGTAAATTGGTCATTGAACACCAGCCAATAATTAATATAAATATAGCTCACATGTTCAGGACACTTATCTATGAATAATACTGAAGTAATTTGGGGACTGTTGTTAAACATTGTTTCAGTCAAAAGGGATTGCTCTTTTTTAAATCAGCCATATATATTGTGTACATTATCTTCTGTGGTTTGTGATAGAAAATAATGAAGTGCATCAGCTGTACTGTAAACCTAGATTTACAGCTTTTTTTGTTCATCATTTATTAAAACGTCTGCTATGCCCATAGTTCGAGTCGGTTAATAAAAGTTTTTATTGTGTGATTTTTGTGCGATAGATGATTCCTCATGATAGAAAATGTCTTCTTTTATTATAATGAAAAAATAATTCAATAAAAAAATAATTAAAAAGTGGCTCAAACTTTGCCGTTTCTGTGCAGGGAAATTACTTATAACTTGCAGCCAAGTGACACCAGATTTACTCATGGAGCAGGCCCCCTCTAAGGAAGTAAATCTGTGTCATCCAGTTTTGAAAGAACTAGCTAGCTAACTAGATAGCACTGAATATTTATGCATTGAAATTATGTATCTGGATGTTTTTCAACATTAAAATACTGCCAAAATTTAAACCGCCAAAAATTCAACCGCAAATAATTCAAACACAACATCCGGGACCTCACAGAAGAGCAATCGATTCTAGATTCAAGATCAGGAGCGTGCGTAAAGCAAAAGGAGCGAGCACCCAATACAACTTCGGCTTGTCGGCAGCATGGTGACCGGATTTTAGCCATGTCCAATAATAATGGGGCTTTAACTCTTCTTTATGCCATCAGTGTGGTTTGTGTGAAAAAAGTGGAAAAAAACAGTTATCTTCGTCCACCCTGACCCAAAATGTTCAGGTTAACGGCGAACTTTTAATAAAAACGTTGTTTTATGTATTTCTTCATACGTGGCAGTGATGTAGTGCTCACTTTTACAATCGTAATCGCTGCAATGGATATGGAATGCATTTTGAACATTTTCAGCAATATGTTTGTGAATGTGTGACGAATCAGGAAACAGACGCAGACAAATCTGCTGCTGTCGGGTAAACACAAACACGCACCCGTAGGGAAACCAGTAGGTGTAAAAACCAGTAGGGGTGTAACACCGGTCACCGTGCTGCCGACAAGCCGAAGTTGTATTGGTTGCTCGTTCCTTTTGCTTGAATCTAGAATCGATTGCTCTTCCTTGAGGTCCCGGATGTTGTGGTTGTGTTATTTGCGTTGAATATTTTTGCGTTGAATTTTTTGCAGTTGAATTATTTGCAGTTGAATTTTTTGCAGTTAAATTTTTTGCGGTTAAATTTTTTGCAGTTAAATTATTTGCGGTTGAATTTTTTGCGGTTGAATATTTTAACGTTGAATTATTTGCGGTTGATTTTTTTGCAGTATTTTAACGTTGAAAAACATTGAGATACATAATTTCAATGCATAAATATTCCGTACTAGAAATTCAATCACCTTTTTCTTTCAAAACCCGATGACACAGATTTACTTCCATACCCCTCCCTCCCTCCACCCTTCCTCCTCCACCTCCCTCCGCCACCTCCACACCGCGAAAACCCCTCGAGCCTTCCCGGAGAAGCCCGGCACCACACCCGCGGCGGAAAATCTCGATGAGCCTCCACAGATATCACATCTTAAGACAGAAGTTTACTTTATCTTGCGTAATCGTGCCGTAATCGTGCTAGATCCCCGGTGCGCGGTGTTTGGAGCCACCTCTGAGGTGGTACAGTCCCGTTACGCGCAGTCGGTGCGTCCCGTTCACTGCCGCAGATAGCGGACAACCAGAGTGACCAACATGCTGGCAAAGTGCACTTTACCATAAAACGGACTCTACAATGGACTTATACCGAGTGGCTCTTTCACTGGCAGCCTTGGGTAAGTTTCCATCACTTTAGTATGTGTTCTTCTTCACTAAAATGGTTCATCTTTACGACGGCAGCGCAACAGGTTGTTGCTGCAGACGCGATACTCGGTAAAGTACTTATTTGATGGTTTTAACGGTTTCTTTTCGGTGAAGTCGGCCAGATGAATGCGAGAGATGCTTTGAATCGTGTTTAAACGATTTAGTAACAAGTTAGGTGGTTGTGTGACGACCCTCAAAATCATGGGATTTAGAGCGTCTGGTATTGATTTTGCCTCGTGGACCTAATACACATATGCGATAATAATATCCCAAGCCGTGGAGCACACGAGTGCATTTTTAGAGTGTGCTGTTTTATGCTAGCTGCATTTCAAAGGTGCAATATGAACTGCGAGGATTATAATGCAGTTATTCGGATAATTGATTCGTCCCTTGATATTACAGGCAAAAAATAACCCCGTTAGAGACCTAATGGAATCAGATGTACAAAAGACTGACCTTAATTACCACGAAAAAGGAAAATATTTGCTACCTAATACTGTATTTATTTTGCCTTTAAACTGTTATTCAGGTATAGAGGGCACATAACCCTGGGCATGAACATGTGAATCTGCACCCTGACAAATATACTCTCTTCACTTGCCACAAATTTTAGGAGTGTTGCTGTTAAATTGCAATGATATTCTTCCCCAAACATGGAGACTATATTCAGTCTTATCATTGTTTCTTTGTTGGCTCTAATGTCTCAATGTGAAGGAATGTACCACGCAGTAAAAGCAGGAAATGTGACAGCTCTGGGGAGGAAAGGTTCCACCGTGCTCAGGAAACATGCCGCATCCAGCGGAAGAGCTTTGACCTGCAGCTAATTTGTCACAACACACTGTAAGGGAGGTTTAATACTGAAACAAAACCTTTAGTTCATATGCAGGCCAGGGGAGGTGACTGTCTGCAGCCTCTGTAACCTGTTCATTAACCTACAGTGAGTCACACCCGGTGATAAACTTCATGAAAACAATCATTTACAGAACACCCTCTCACCTCAGACTGATGGCATTCATGAGTAACGGTTCGGTTTGAATTTCTCTAGCCCTTAATTGGTGTGTTCACGCCCCAGCTGGAGGAGGCCTGACGCTCTCATTGGTTGTGAGTGTGTGTGCCCCCCCCCCCCCCCCCTTGCCTCTACTTCTCAAGTGGGACAGAAAAGAGGGAGCAGCTTAGCCCCAACAAAGGACTGGTCCATGAAAAAAAGGAAACAAAAGGAAGACCAGGGCTTTCTCGTGGGAGGAACATTGTAGCTCTGTCACCCCTCCCCTTGTTCTCTCATCCTGTAAAAATCATTGGGCTCTATCCCTGCAAATAGGCAGATAATGTTTAGTGTCTATAAGGGGGAAAGAAAACCAGTGGATCTGACCAGACACAGTTTATCATTAAAGTCACCTGGCTTACTTTTTTTAGTTTGTGAACATTAGCATACTAGCTCAAAACTTGGACAGATCCATATAAACTCTTTTTGATTGACCTTTATTAGTTTTTAGTCTTTTGCAAATCAGATATGACAACCATTTTCTGGTTCCAGCTTCTTAAATGTGACGAACCAGTCAAATTCCATGTACGCATACTTGGCCAAATAGGCTGTTTTAAATCATTTAAATTCTTTTAGATAATACTAGAGCTGCAACTAACGATTATTTTAATAATCGATTCATCTGTCGATTATTTGTTCGATTAATCGATGAATCGGATAAAAAAATAAAAAATGTAAAAACATTAATTTCCAACCCTTTATTGAAAAATAGAACTGACTGTGCACTTCCTAAATATCTTTTGCACTAACAGATTGCTCCTTGAACATCCCTAAGTAAGCAAATAAAATGGACTAACACAAAAAACATACACACATTGCATGATGTATACTTTACAGCCGCCAAATTAAATATATTAGGCACAAAATCATGAATCATCTCCGTGGTGCTCCCGTGCCAGGCCATGTCGCTTTTGCATATCTTACAATCAGACATGTCAACCCTCCCGAATTTCAAAGCCCCTCCCGAAAATATCCCGGACCGACCTTTCTCCTGATTTCCACCCGGACATCAATTTTGCTGCACCACCCGTCACTGGGCGCGCTGTTTCAGACCGAACAATAATAAAGGTTACACCTTGAAGTCGAGCGCGGCGATTAGAACGTAAAACTACTGGCGCTGCAAAGAAAACCGCAGCACCCCCCCCCCCCCACCCCCCCGTTGCCCGCTAGGACCCGCACCCCCCATTTCAGTGTGAAATATTTAGGTCGCATTGGCTTCTCTTCCTCCGCATGTTTCAGAACAGTAGTACGGGTCTCTCCGATGTTCTGCTGCGCGAGCGCTCAACTTTTTTTTTTCTCAGCTCTGCGCGGCGCGCGCAACTTTCTTTTAATACTCAAACATAATAGTCGCGCGACACAACGAATCGATAATGAAATTCGTTGCCAACGCTTTTAATAATCGATTCTAATCGATTTTATCGATTCGTTGTTGCAGCCCTAGATAATACTGTTGCACGTCCCCATGCCCATTTTCCTTGCTATTTCAATGACTAAATACGATTAACTGCAATTAATCAAAAATACATTTTGGCTGCAATCCAAAGGTTAGTGTGGATATACACAAGTCTTGGCTTCATGTTCAAATGAAGCGTCCATTTTAGATGACAGATGAAAACCGACCTGAGGAGTCGGGATGGTGGACTTGTTTTGTTTAGATTTCCTGTCTTTCTGGGAAATGTTTAGAGGGAGTTCCTGCCCCACCTAGAGCTAATACGACTCGCAGAAAGCACCCACGAGAGCTCGACCTCTCCATCCCCTCCCTCTCTGTGTTGACAACCCCCTGCCTCTCCAAAGGCTCCCCAGCCCCCCACGCTCACTGGAATTTAACCTCCCTGACCCCGGTACCGAGCAGCAGTGCCTAATCTCTGTTCCTGTCTTGACTCCTGTTTTAATATGAAGCTAAATATCTCCCAGGTGCAGTGAATCACACAGAATCCTCGTGACTTTCTATTCTTGTTTGTGTCTACTCTCAAATGTAGTTTAGTACAGCAGTGCTGCAAATGCAGAAATAACATGATTTCAGGTTCTCAAACGTTAGGATTTGTGTCTAACCTCTCTTATCATTGTAAACTGAAGTGGTTTTGCACTGTTGGATAAACATTGATTTTTTATTACTTCCCCTTAACATAAAGGAAATTCTATTTTTGATGAAAGTTTTTTGTCCATACAATTCATTGATTATTAAATCATATAATTTCCTTTCTTTCTCCTCTTGCCAGTGTTTGTGTGCGATGGCGTGCACGTCACCCTCCCTCCACTCTCTACGTGTACATTTCACTTGTCACTTTCTGTTTAGCTGGTGCACTTTATCTTTATTTTTAATTGTATCTTTATTTCTTAACTTACGAACCCATAGTTTTAGCGTACTAACCCATAGCATATATTATATTATATTTAGCTTTTATTATATTTTGGTGCACTACGTTGTCTGTTGTTCATTGTCGTTCTGTCTTCCTTCATTCACCAACCGCCAAGTCCAAGTCCATGTATGTCTGACATGATGATGACAATAAATGTTTCCTGATTCCTGATTCATAATTTAGAAATAAATGTGGTAGTTTCCCTTTAATGTTCCTACTGGGGAGGACACTCCTCTTTGGGTTATATTATGAGTGAATAAACTCTGAAGGTGAAGTGAAGGTACCTAGTATTGATTACTCTGGGTCAGATAGGTGAATCTGGTATTTCTCAACGCTTAGAAATTCTATGTTTGAACTTGCACAACTACAATACACATTGAAACAATATTTGCACCACTTCCTAAATAGTCAAATCTCTTGTGGATAGAACATTTAGGCCCGTTTGTCTCAACGGTGGAACTTATTCCAATTTCCTTTCTCTCTCCTCTTGCCAGTGTGCGTGTGCGATGGCGTGCACGTCACAGTGCGGGAGAAGCAGCGGTTTGCGATGCTCTTCCAGTCCGTGGTCCTCCCTTGTCAGTACCAAACGGCCTCCATCCAGAACCCGGTGGTGCAGTGGTGGTACAAGTCCTACTGCCGAGACCGCACACGAGAGTCCTTCACCCTGCCCGAGAGTCTGGGCGTCCAAGCGTCCGAGCTGGGCCCAGCGTCCCACCTGGAGTGCTCCGACAACGGCCGCACAGTTCGGGTCGTGGCCTCGGCGCAGGGAGCCTCCATGACGCTGGCCGAGCACTACAAAGGACGAGACATCGCCATCGTCAACAGTAATGTCATCGCTCTTCTCTTAAAGTCATGAATTAAGGAAAAGGAGTTGCTGCAGATAACTGATAACTGCTCTCGGGACTCAGAGCTGACTGTGTGTTGTGTTTCCTGTTCTCTAAATACACCTCTTTTGTCTCTGTCTCACAATAGAGTACACACACACACACACACACACACACACACACACACATACACACACACACACAACCATGACCTCCTGCTCTCACTCCTATTCAAGTATGACTCGTTGTAAAACCTCAGGCCTTATCAAGACAAAACACCCGTCTTCTATCCAGATGTGTCAATGGGACACACCAACATTTAACAATTCCGGCTGTCCTTGTTTCACACAGTAAATAGGATAAAGGTTCACTGACAGGAGGAATCAATACATGCCGATAATTGCTTCATTATAAGTTGAATTGAATTTTCCTTTTTTATCTCAGAAATGCTATGTTGTTTTGTTTTGGCTTTGAATGAGATTTTGAAAGAACTAGGGCTGTCAAAAATAGCGCGTTAACGGCGTTAATTAGCTGTTTGTTGTTAATTACGTCAATTTTTTGGACGCATTTCACGCATGCGCAGTGTGACAAATTATTCAGGTCCGGAAAGAACCTCTTCTTCTAGGGAATGCACTTCATCCTATACAACACATTACTGCCACCTGCAGGCAGGTTCAGCAAGTCGTTTGCGCCAGAGACCCGCACCCCCCCCCCCCTCCCCCCGGTTCTCGCGCAGCGGAACAGAGAAGAAGAAAAGCTCCGCCCAGCAGAGCTTTGCTAAGAAAAATAAATAAAGAGCAGCGCTGAGATAGAGGAAAGACTATCGGAGAGACCCGTAATACTGTTCTGAAACATGCGACGGAAGAGAAGCCAATGCGATGTAAATCCTCCCAGGTATGGGGATATTTCACACTGAAATGGGGGTGGTAGCGAATTTCTTTGCAGCGCCAGTCGTTCTAATCGCCGCGCTTGACTTTAAGGTGTAACCTTTATTATTGTTCGGTCTGAAACGGCGCGCCCAGTGACGGGTGGTGCAGCAATATTGATGTTCGGGTGGAAATCGGGAGAAAGGTCGGTCCGGGAGATTTTCGGGAGGGGCTTTGAAACATCGGGAGGGTTGACATGTCTGGTCATGTCTGGTCATCGCAGCCCTGAACCATCAGGAGCACAAACTCACAGCAGAGTGGGATAAACTGCAGAGGCTCGAGACCCTTCTAGAGCCATGCAGGGAAATCAGTCTGTAACTTATCAAATAACATTGCTTTGATTATTTTCTGGAATGAATTAAAAAATCAAATATCAATAACATGTATTTATGTAAAAAATAATAATTATGATAATAATAATGATAATTATGTATCTGTGTCCTGTTATTTATCTTTATTATGCATTTCAGAAAGAAAATATGGTTAGGATTCAGGTGATTAATCATGATTAATCCACTGAAAATTCTGATTAATTTGATTAAAATTTTTAATCATTTGACAGCCCTAGAAAGAACATTTAACAACAAGAAGCTTAAATATATGTCAACTGCTGTAAAGAGTAAAGTTAAAATCTGCATTCAAACCTCAACACTTTTGTCACTGACAAAAGTTCCAAACAACCAGTATGGAAGTTTAAGTACAAAATCTTTCATCAAATCCCGTGTTAGATTTGTATTTTGGCATTACTATTTGATGCATCATGTCGTTAAATGAGACACATTCAGCTTAATAATAATACAAATAATGAGTGAAAAAATCATGTTAATACTTCTTAATTACTGTACCTTTTGATAAATATACTAAAACATACAATACATTGTAGAGGTGCCAGTATGAACATCTATAAACACAACCCATCAGTCATACATCACTACAAAGGTGTCAATGTGGTCCCAAACACTGTTTAACAATGTCATCATCGTCTGTTTGTTACCGCCAAAATCAATTTGATTCAAAAGTACAGCTATTAAACACTGACCTTCTTTGTGAACATGACCCGACCTCTGTTCTTGCAGCACATTTAACCTTGTTTCCGGTCTCTGTGCAGAAGCAGACCTGCGTATCGGGGAGCTGCAGTGGGGGGACAGTGGAGTTTACTTCTGCAAAGTCATCATTGCTGATGATCTGGAGGGAAAGAACGAGGCCCAGCTGGAGTTACTGGTGCTCGGTAAACCTACTCTTTATTTACAATCAAAGTACAGTGACAGAAAAACGCAGAGAAGTCTGACCACGGTCGACTTTTCATATTAAGCTCAGTGATGACTTGTTGGTGAAGGTTCTTGCAATAGTCTCGCTGTTGCTCTTTATATCCAAAGTGATACGGTTTCCAGGGGTACGGCCAGATTGCGTTTCCCTCTTCATACGGTTTAGGCGAATTTAATTTGGAAATGCTCAAGTAATGTATTTCAAAAGCGTGCTCAAGTACCGTACACAATACCAGAGGTGGAGAGTCGGTTAAAGCTGCAAGAGAAGGTAGGCTCGGTTGCAAGGGATCATATTTATTTGTATTCAGTTGTTAATAAATGAACAGCTAACCTTTAGTTCCTAAAAGTCAGAGATTCAACCTCTTCTGACAATAAAAATTCTCAAAGTAGCCTGCCCACAGTCCTTCAGAGAAAAACTGGAGAGGCCATTGTTGCCAAAGCCAGTCCTTAAGCTGTAACCATGGCGATGGGATTCTACAGAGGAGACATGTAGAGTGTCGCTGCTGGTGTCAACATGAGAAGAGAAACGTAGAGAAGCTGACTACACTTTAACAGCAGTTCCCCAGAATGTTTTTTCCCCTTTAACTTAAGCTAACCCTGATGTTTCTTGTACTATTAGTCCTCCTCCACTGAACCTAATCCGATTATAACCAGCTCACTGGAGAGAGGGGAAGTTAAACATGTGACAGTAAGAAGACTACACCGGCTTTTAGTTTCACCACGTTGCAAAGGGAACAATGGAAATAAAAAGTGTGCAAAACCACTACTGTGTCCGATCAGCATGTCACTATGTATTCAGATCTCACACAATACCAATTATGTACACAAAATGTATGGCTGTTGTTTGCCTTTTGGGGATTTTTTTTTGCATTGTTGCAAAGAATCCCATTGATACCACACTCAGTGCTTTCAGTGCTTATGCTAAGCTAAGCCGACCCGTTGCTGGCTCCAGCTCCTGGTTTACCGCACAGACATGTCAGTCACCAAACTCTCAGCAAGCAAGCACATACGCTATTTTCTAAAAATGTCCAAATAATAAGCAACCGGTTGTGACGTTTCTTCTCACATCATGTCCTACTCTTTTGTTTTTTTTCCTCTCCTCCGCCTTTTTTGGCAAATGTTCTCCTCGTGTGCTCCTCCATTACTCCTTGCTGCATCTCTCGCTGCCTCCCAAGCTCTGTGGGCTGCATAGCTCCTCTGCTCTCTCAGGTTACTCAGTGTTACTGAGCCTCATGGTATGTAGATGAACGTGCCAGGGAACCAAGATTACTTTTTTTATCAGGTGGAAAGGTTACACTGTTTTTCCCCCTCCGTAGTAACAGTCTACTCAGCACTCTCTGGAGTTAATGGGTGTTTAGTCACACAGTTCCACTGGTCTATAATCATAGTCCTTGGACACCTCACGATGAAGACTTATTGAAAACATGGAACACCTTCAGCTGTGTCTCAGGGTCGGCCCACCTGTCACCCTTTAGTGTCGCCTATTTTACACGTTTCTAGCTGCCTTGAGTGTTTCCCTTTTTTTGACATGTTTATCTTGTATGTAAAGCACAAAGAGACTGATATTGTGTCACGGTGGTAAAACCTGCGTGACCTCTTTTGACGGCCTTCAATGCTAATTTGTCGCCCTAGAATGTGCCCCAGTTTCTAAAAAAACCCTCTTTGTCCTCACACACTGACTCTCGGGGGACCTCTGTGTGTGTGTGTGTGTGTGTGCCTGTGTGAGACTGTATGCATGTTGTAAGCGTGTAGATTAATTTGTGAGCAGTCTCAAATCCGCTAGAGAGGAACATGCGCGCTGTGGACTTGGATACAGAAATATAGCACTGCTGGCCTCCTGCTAAAATTAGTGCATTTCGAACTCTGAACTCTGACTCACATGACTTATGTTTATGCTCACACGTTAATATTTGAATTTGAATCAAAAGGAATAGCATCCTTTTGTATGAGCATAAACTCTGAACACCACAAAACAATATTGGCTAAACTCTAATGTCAGCATGCTAACATGCTAACAAAAATTTAACATGATGCTGCTTTAGCATATATAATGTTTAACATGTTCACCAAAGGTTTTAGAATATTAGCACGTTAATTGGCTTAAACGTAAAGTACAGCTATGGTTTACAGATATCTTGAGCTTGACAGGTTTTGGTCATAAAATTTAGACCCAATTAGATTAGAAATTAAGTTATTATAATGAATCTTCTGGGAGACATGGTACCAAATTCCGTAGCATTTAATTCAGAGTTTTTGAGACATTTGTTCTTAGAAAATAGAAGGATCACCAAAGTCAGTGGGCTTTAGTGTCTGAGAACAATGAAGTTTCCCTCCTAAATGTGATGGTACAAAGTAAGATAGTTCAGTCAGGTAGCACACCACAGGCGTTGCCATCCCAAAAGTCACGCTAGCAAAAACATGTCCTCACAGGACAGCATGTAAGAAAAGTAATTTCTGTGATAACTTTGGTTCTTTCGGGTTAATGAACATCGCACATCCACTTGGCCGACCCTTTTGACTCTTGCTTTCTGCTGCTTCCTCTGCCGGCCTTCACCTGTGCTCTCCCTCTCTCTGCAGGCAGGACAGGTCAGAAGGACGATATCCTACCTGAGTTTGATGTGGAGATTATGCCAGGTACGGCACCTCAACTGCACTTCCGTTTCACTGCCTGTCATCTGCCAGCTTCCTTTATGCTTTCTGACATTTCATTTTCACCAACCAATCAAAACTCTCTATTACTAACAAAATTCATGAGCGCATGTTTACACGATTCTAAATAAAATTAGGGAAACATTTACAGAAAGTTGTGTCCCACTGAAACTGGGACTTCACACACTCTTTTTAAAAATATTTTATCCCTGGTCATGCAACTTCCACAAGGGAGTTTGGTAGTGACTTAGGGAAGGGCTTTGAGTGGATTTGGCTTTTGGGCACACCCTCAGGAAGTGTGTTGTTGGGGTCCGGATACTTCCGAGATGTGATGATGGATAACTGTTAATCACAGTTCCCTTGAGCTTAAATGTAGTGTCATTATTTTTAGAAAAATGCTCTGTGGTCTCTTTGAAGGGGTGAGTGAAACATCAGCATGGCTTAACGCAACTGGGTTGTGATTTGTGTGGTTTCGAACATTGTTTGGGCAAATAATAACACATAACATTTTGATGAGATCTGGGAACACAATGAGTTCATTACAACAACAAGTTAGAAAAACAAGTTGTTGGATAGTCAGTTTAGACTGAAATAAATAAGAAGTGAGAAGTGAAGGCTACCAAAAATGTCTGTGATAAAAAAAGTTGGATGAATGTCTGCACTGGAGGTTTCGGGTGATAATATCATTACACTTTGCTTTTGTTTTTTCCTCAAAACGTTCTTTAGTTTATTAGTTACTGATTTTCTGACTCCTCATATTTCTTGCCCCCTTGGACTTTTTAGGTGAAGTACTGTATCTGTGCCCCAGGTTATCCACCTTTCAAAGGAAGAAGGTTTATCAAGTATGCCTGTGTTGTATCAATCTGAGAAAGAATCCCATTTTAAATTGCAAAAGATAAAACTTTCGTGAAGAATTTACTTTCTGAGGCCACAGCTGCTACATAGTTATTTTGTCGTTGGTGCCCAAAGCCGTATTCCACACAATCCAATCTGCAGCCGGAGTTCTGGCTGTAGGAGGAGAATTCCACCCTCTGCAGCAGTGCCGCCTCCTCCTCCCCCTCCTCCCAGGAGCAGAGTTTCCTTCCTCTGCCGATCACCACTGACACAACGATGCTGGAGACCTAGGCTGCATTGCTCAAACCACAAGAGGGAAGCATAAACAAGAACCGGAGACATTGAAAGGATGGACTTTCTAAAGGGAATCTGGTGCTTGGAAACACTAAATCAACACACAACAAAAGTGTCTCATAGTAGCTTCAGCTATGGAGGGAGCGAAATGTATGATGAAGCAAAATCTAACCGTCACATCAGGGGCGTAAGGACAGGAACCTTTTTAGTAAGCTTATCATGAATTGTCTTAATGCAATATCTTTAACTGAACCCTCCCATGTCTAAAAAACATAACAAATGGAAGGAATAATGTGTGTGTGTGTGTGTGTTTTCCAGAGTGGGTGTTTGTGGGATCTGTGGTCCTGGGCAGCATCTTGTTCCTGTTGTTGTTGGGGATCTGCTGGTGCCAGTGTTGTCCCCACTCCTGCTGCTGCTACGTCAGCTGCTGCTGCTGTCCCGACACCTGCTGCTGTCCGCGACACCGTGAGAAACACACAAGCGGCCTTTTATTATGACCACAGCTTCCACGTGCATGCTCAGCATCCACCTGACAGCAGCCCTTTGTTGTTGTGTTGTTCTGCTGTGCAGTATACGAGGCAGGCAAGATGGCTAAGAGTGGTCTGCCTGCTCAGGTTCCTGTGTATCCCTACTACATTCCCGGGCCTCCTACCGGTGTTCCTCTTGCCCCTTCATCTCATGCGGAGACAAAGGTCGCCTCTATCCCTTCGATGGAGAATAACCTGGCCGGAGGTGAGTATTTAGGAGTTGTAGAGATATTTGGAAGCTATGTATTATTTACTTTGGCTTCACTGATTTGACTCATCTTCACCCATCATCCCTCACCCTCAGGTCTGTCTTCAACCTAGATAGAAAATGTAGAAATATCCGTTTGTAACATGCATGTGTCACGGTTTGGTCCCTCTTCCTGTTTTAGTTTGAAGTTTCATGTTCCTTGTGGTCCTGGGTTAACTTCACTTCCTGCCTTGTCTTGTGATTGCGTGATTGTCTCCACCTGTGTCCAATCACCTGCACCTCCCTTGTGTATTTAAGCCCTGTGTGCCTGTGGTCCTTTGTCGCGTCATTGTCTAATGTCCCTCGTCGTTGGAGCATGTCTTTGGTTTTGTTTCAAATAAAGAGCACTTGGTTCGAGAAACTCTGCGCTTGAGTCCTCCCTGCAACCTGCCCCAGCCCGATTGTGACAGCATGTTTGCTATTAAAATGTCCCAACTGAGTTGAGTTTATTCTTTTGTAAGAATGTCTTTTGGACATATGCATGTTTATCTGTGTGTCCCTGTCATGTGTGTGTGTGTGTGTGTGTGTGTGTGTGTGTCCGCATCTACAGCCCGCATTGGTTATCGACTGAAAGCCAGTCCAGACCAGGACTCAATGAAAGTTCTGTATTACCTTGAGAAGGAGCTTGCTCAGTTTCCCTCTACGGAGACGGATGCATATAAACGTAAGCCTGCACCGATTAGGCCGGTGTCTGTCCTCTGGGTGGCTGGGTGTTCATGTGCCTGGTGTGTGTGAATGAACTACTCCTTGTTTTCATCTCGTCCTAACCTTCATTTCATAACTTCTTCAAGAAAAACGTGCTTCTATCTATTGATCGCCGGGTCTTTTTTATTTTTATAATTGTAAATTATCGAAGAACCTCTGTCTCGGACACTATTTTTGTTAGATTTCAGATTAAATCCATTTCTTTTTTATTATTTCTCCAGTCTTGACTGACGTGGTTGTTCTTGTACATGTTAGAAGGGAAGAAGCTTCAGGATATTTGTTGAAAAATTCCATGAAAATACTTTTTTATCTTAGTTACGGTAATTACCTAAAACATCTTAGAACTGTTGGTTTTAGCAGAAGTTGTGAAATGTCTGACTGGAGGACCTTGTATGTTGTATTGACTTAAAGTTACCTTTCCATGTTTATTGGAGATTGATTAATTATTTTTTATACCTATTGCACATTATTTGAGGTCTATTAAACAGAGAAATAAGCTACATCCGGCTTTGGCTACCCGGGCAAAGGTTTTTTGGATTGGGTACATTTAGTTTGTTCACAATATAGTCGGCAAAAATAATATTCCTAGACTTGTCATTTAAATGGTTTGAGACATAAGTGCACAGTAATCCACAGTCAGCAATAGAGCTCATGATTATATAGCCATAGCCACCTCATTTACTAAGCGCTTTCCTCAAACACCTACAAAGCACTTCCAGCTGTGTTCAATTTCATCCTTTCACAGCCTTGTTGCGTTTTTTCAGTGGAGAAAAGAAATGTTTTACAATTGAACTTTATAAGGTAAATAGCAACTGCCGCTTCACTGATTTGTGTCTGTGCCAACAGCCAGTAGCTTCTCAGAGCTGAGCTCCCTACACGATGGAGGGAACACAGACTTCAGGCACACCTATCAGACGGTGCAGATGAAGGCGCTCCCGCCCATCGCGGACCTGGACGATCAGTCGGTGCTGAGAGCAGCTCACCATACACAGAGCCGCAGGCCCAGACGGATCAGAGGCAACTACTCAGACGATGAGCTCGACAGAAGGTATAATCACGGTGTTATTTAGTGCATGCTTGTTTCTATGTGATGAGAGAGCAACTGTTTAGGGACGTTTACCAGGTTTTAAAGTGCCCATTACATGTGATCTTTCCATGTAAGCCTCATCACTCTCATAGGCTCCAGTATTTGTAGAGAAAATCATTTATGAATCTACTTTTAATAATTGGATTCTATGGCGTGCAGTAAAATGTCCATGTACAGCGTATGAGTGAATCATCATCGTTATGATAGAAACTCTGCAGACTTAGTTGTGTGCTCGTCCCGCCCGCAGGTGGAACCCGAACTCAGAGCACCTGCAGAGGAAGACGTTGGGCAGAAGAGGGCGCACCGGCTCCCTGGACGAGCTGGAGGATTTCGCCCTGTCTTACGGCTCACGAGGTCGTCACGCTCCGCCTCCGTGCCGGGGCTACGAGCGGGACGACAGCCCTCCGAGGCGCTTCTGCAGGGACGAGGATGACGGCTGGGTCCGCCGCAGCCCCTCCCCTTTGCCACAGAAGAGGAGGGACACGTGGGACAGTGATCGTCCCTGTCGACCCCCGCAAGGCAAGGGATACGATGGCGCCTTCCTCAGCAGCGTGCTGGACAGAAAGACCAGGGGGCGGGGAAGGGACAGAGGGGCTTGCAGACCGGACGAGGACAGTGACACTCCCTCGAAAGGCAGCTCCAGAGGGAAGGCCAGCGATAGTTACTACAGCCGGTCGCCCAGCAACCGTCCGGAGGAGGAGGACCCTCTGCCTCCGTACTCTGAGCGGGAGGCGGAGCGGCACCGCAGGGCGGACCCGACCATAGACCGGCACCGCGCTGTAGAGCCCCACAGATCAGAGCCGTACGCGACCGCTGACCCCGCCATGAGGCCCTTCTGTTACACCCGCCCCCACCAGGGCGCGTCCCATACACTGCAACAGGGGGGCCGAGAGGAGAGGGACAGGAGCCGAAACCTGGTGAGTTACTTGTAGCAGGAACAAGGACTTCCTTCCTCCTCTTCAGGGAAGAGCCTCTAATGCCTGATAGCTTTGTGTATTCTGTGTTTTTCTTATTGACAACAAATCCAATGAAAAGTCCAAAAATAATAATAATAATAATAATAAAATTCTGTCTCTGATGCCAAAAACGGATGTTGGTCGGAGGATAAAGTGCAGGAAGATGCAGTAAAGTGGGTGTCACCTATTAGTCTGTTTGTGGATTCACTTTTGCTCACGATGTACGTTTTGGTTTAGTTACTGAGAAACGATGATGACCGGCCGACGACCTGCTGCAGTTCAAACTGTGTTCTTGAAGTTGCAGAACAAACTGCCCCAAGTTGAATGCCGATTACAGCATAAATGGCAACTAATAACCTTCAAATTGAAATAACAAGGATTATTCCTCTTTTCTTGCTGAAACCTCTGAGGTTTGGTTCAGGTCCACCGTCCAGGGGTCAGACAGCTCCGGAGTAGCCTGACCTGACTGATATTTGTTAATCCACGGCTGAAAATTGTTCCCAAAAACTTGTTTTATATATCAAAAAAAGGCCATGCTGCCTAAATGACCACTAATTATTATTATTTATTTATTTTTGCCCTGAGCATCACAGAGAGGTCAGACCCACTGAGAGTCCTTACTGGTTTTAGTCTTTTCATGGGATTTGTTGACAACACGAATAAAAAAAACAATGCTAGCATTGTAAAATTTGAATTTGAAAATGTTTGACTCCATTATGAACATCATGTTAATGCACAATTAATGGTCTTAACACTGAATCGATATCCTTTTACTTCCAACATTATTTTATCTGTTGTGTTCGTACAGTATAATCTGGTAGTCTTTGCAACATTCACAGCGCTACACAGAACGCTTACTAACTGGCTTACTGAATATTCAAAAAAACACACCTGTACCCCAAACTTTACCACTAACACGGCTTGAGCTGCATGCTTTCCGTGAATAATCTGAGACACCAGACCGTCTTAACCTGGGATGAGCACCAGTGCAAGTTCCTAACATGGCTCTCTCGGTGTATTTCTCTAACAGAGCACTGCACTGAGCAGGGACTCTCTCATAGTGTGACGAGCGCTGCCGGTCCGTGGAGTCCAGCTCGTCTGCATGAGAATAACTGCACCACAAAGACAGCAGTAGCGGATCGAATGTGATGAAAAACATATGTGCGCTTTGTACAATACGCTTTTGCTCGTGTGCATGAATTATGTCTGGGTATTTCTTTTTGTGTAGTTGACAGATGAGTATGTGTTTCTTTGATTGAGTGCCAAGGTGTTTTTATATTTTCTATTATTTGCCAATTCTGTTTATCTGCAGTATACCAGTCTTATGTTTTCCTACACACTTCACACTTCTCACTCACTTAGTACATTGCAACTCAGGTTCACTTTGTATTTGTGTGTTTGTCTGTTGTTTATATTGTACTGTATGAAAGTACTGTATGGAATGCCGTTTTAGTCAAAATTAAATAAATGAATAAATACACGGTAATGCATAATGACACTGCATTTCATGATAAATAAATGAATAAATACTCGGTAATGCATAATGACACTGCATTTCATAATAAATAAATGAATAAATACACGGTAATGCAAAATAACACTGCATTTTATAATAAATAAATGTATAAATACACGGTAATGCATAATGACACGGTAATACATAATGACACAGTATTTCATTTCACGTTCTTATATGCAAATCAGGGGGCGTGGCTATCTATCACATTCAGAACAGACAACAGAGCCTCAGCCGACACTTGAATTTCCGTGCACGTTTATGCTGACATTTACGGTATTGAGCAAGTAACCAGACCAAACTTTGAGAAATGGTACCGTAAATGTCAGCATAAACGTGCACTAAAATTCAAGTGTCGGCTGAGTTGACCGCAGTCTAGAGCTGCCGATGTGGGAACCGCAAGCCCTAGTATTTCCAAAAAACGATCGATTTGATCCGCTAATGCTAGCATGCTATCTCGGAGCCCACCGATGTCTTCCATTATGTCAACACTCTCACGTCCCTTAGCCCAGGGGTTCTCAACTTGTCTGGCTCCGGGACCCACCTTTACCCCTTAATGACAAGCGGCGACCCAATTCGATCAGGGGGGGGGGGGGGGTGCTTCCGCGTTCGCTAGCGGTGTCGACGGCACACGGCTCTGTCGTCTGTTCTGAATGTGATAGATAGCCACGCCCCCTGATTTGCATATAAGAACGTGAAATGAAATACTGTGTCATTATGTATTACCGTGTCATTATGCATTACCGTGTATTTATTCATTTATTTATTATGAAATGCAGTGTCATTATGCATTACCGTGTATTTATTCATTTATTTATTATGAAATGCAGTGTCATTATGCATTACCGTGTATTTATTCATTTATTTAATTTTGACTAAAACGGCATTCCATAGTACTGTACCTTGAATTTGATCTGCAGATTTTTTTTGCACTGCTTAAATACTTTTTCAATAAAGAAAACTTTAAAGATGTCTCCGCAGTCTTAATAAATCTATGTGTATCATGTCAACCAAGAGAAAAGGTGCATACAGCTCGCACCAGCCTCTGAATGTTTTTGTTATCAAATCAAACATTCAGTGTTTGGTTTATACAATGGTTCAAAGTAGTGAGAAAGGCACAGCAACGTTACCCAAAGCCCAACAGGAGATGTTGGGTACCCGACCAACAAGACCAAAATATATTTGGTTCACAATCACATAAGACAAAGAAAAGCACTTAACTCATCCCAAAGAAACAGCTGTTAACAGAGAAGCTTCAGCTGGTTTGCTCAAATCATTATTTGATTATTTTTTCAGTAAATCAACTAATCAATGAAATGAGGAAGAAATGAGATATAAATTACACAGAAGAGAAAATGTGTCACAGAGTACAAAGGCAAGTTCATATATATATACCTTTAGATCATACGATACGGGACTATTTTTTATTTACTAAATTTGCATTACAATTGTTTTGGTAGAATCTATTTGGATATAACTTACATAAGGACGTTGTCTGCAGCAGAATCGGATGAGTAGTCATTGGGTTTTACGATACATGTGATTGCGTGTATGCATCGTACCTCGGATAAAGCAGGTGTATTTCTTATCGAAGCTTATCAAAACATACACAACTAAAAAAACACTTGAGCTTTAATCACAACCGCTTTAATCACAATCAGAACTACACACAATCCGTACACTTTATCGTGTCAAGCATGTGTGCAGGTTTAAAATGTTTAACTGGCAGATCACTGTGATAACAACTAACATTAACAGGAGAACTGCGTATTACTAAATTGTGTTCTTTTTGCAATTCCTCATAGTTTTGTGGCTTTTGGTAGTTTTTGCGACCTGGAGAGCCCTCTGCTTTTGTAAAGTGGAGATAAAGGTACAGCACCAGTCCCTGGGTGCTGAGGTTAGGTGTGTTCAGGGCAGTATGCCCACGAGCGAAGACGCAGGCCGCTGAGAGGCTTCTTAAAGTCACTGAGTCCACGCGTTGCTCCTCTGCCCGGCCCCCCCATGCAGGGAGCTCCTGCAGATTGCCTACACCACACACAAACCTTCTTCCCCCTCAAAAAAACAGGGAACAACAACTACTTTTTACAGTGCAAAGTGGTTTTCTTTTAAATTTCTTTTTATGAGTCCATCGTTTATATTTAATAGAAATCTGTTCAGTGATGACATCCAGGGTTTGAAATGACTTAGGACTCTTGGGGGGTCCCCTAAAATGTAACTATAAAAAATACTGAAGACTATCTTGCTACACTATATACTGCAGGCAAAATTATATTGACATATTTTGAAGGTGAGATAATGGTCTTGGGATGTTTTTCATGGTTTGGGCTGGTCCCAGTATTGTAGTGGTGTCTGGAGAAGTGGATTGGCTATAATCAAACAGGTAACCCTGTAATTCTGGACCAACAAAGTTACAGCACCTTATATAAATCCCTGACATGACAAAGTGGATAACAGGTCATTATTTCCTTAAGCAAGGAAGTTAACTAAGTTACCTAAATCCAGCAGGTGTCCTCATTATGGCAGCACCATGCACCTTCAAAGGGTTGGATGAAATACAAATGGCATTTCTCATCCCTTATGTTAATGGAATTTGTAAAACAACTAGCCGCTGGATTGAATAATAATGATGTCTATAAAGACTGTACCTACATTAGATGGTTTACTTTGTTTTAAAGTAGTCAATCTATAACCTGAACTAAAATCTTTAGGGACACGTTTAAAAAAAAAGTACTTATACACGTACAGCAAGAAACGTTGACAAACGCACTCTTCTAATCATCTAAGTTAATGCAACTTTTGATATAGGAACACCAACTCCAAATAGTTTAGTATAATACGCAATTATTATGGAGATATAAACATAATCGAAGCACTTACGGGATTTTCATGAGGGTTCTTTAGATTTCACTCTTTGTGAGGCTTCGTTTTTGCCGCGTTCAATGACCTACGTGTCTGTGCCACAGACTGTACTGTTTACTCCGGAGGACCACAACCTGTGACGCTATTAGCTGCTCAATCGCACTAGGAAATAAAGTAATTTTTTGTTATAAATATAAAACGTCACTTAGGACCTATAATTACACAATCACTTTTAATGTTAAAAATATTTTTTGGGGACCCCCCAAAATCTAAAAATAAACTCTTATGGGGGGTCCCCAATGGCTTATGGGGGGTCCGGGACCCCCCCCAGACCCTCCTCATTTCGAACCCTGATGACATCAGCAGGATCACTATATCTCATCTTTGGTCTCTGGTGGTGGGCTCCAACTTTTCTGATCAGTGGACTCAGTACATTTATTTCCAGTAAGTTTTGAGTCTCAATGTTTATTAAAAGAAACACAAAAACATTTATGAACACGTTACAACCCAGACTGGATAGAAAGCCAGAGACCATGAAAGGGACGTCCTGCCCTGATACTGACGAGGGAGGCATTTGAAGAACTGGCATGTCTCCAGGTTCAAAGTGGAGCCAGACACAGATGTGATGGCAAAACCTTTCATGAACGCAGCATTTTTCTCAGGGTTTCAAGAGCCCTTCAGTGAGCTGAGAGCAGCACTCGAGCTCCGGCCCTGGGGGCCTCGTTTTTGTGTCAACAGTAAAGCTTGTTGGGATCCAACTTTCTGGAGGAGGGACTGTAAACATCCACACACAAAGAGCACTAACAATAAGACCCATTCTAGGAAGGAACTTTTCAGGGCCATAATGATTCATATAAATGATTCATTTGCTAATCAAACTCAAATCTCCATTTTCATACTACAAGAGAAGAGACTAAAGATACGGAATGTTTTGGGAAATATCCACCTCTCTTCTGTTGGCTGTTCCTGCTCCTCTGTTCATTTTTCCACGTTCCACCTGTCGGAGAGGGCGGGGTCAATGACGTCACCTGAAGCTGGAGTGGGGGGAAGGGGACGATTCGCCTCGCTCTCTCCCTCTCTTTCTGTGTTGTTCCTCGGGTCGTCTGTAAACACTCGTCTTCCACCTGCAGAGAACAATCAGCGGCCCCCCAGCATGCCGCCTCGGGTGTAGAGAGGAGTCACGATGCACAGCACGGCAACACTTTTCTACAAAGATTACGGATTTCTGGTGGTTTTTGGGCGGCCAGCAGGTTAGAGGACGGGGAAACTTCCGCGGAGCAACAAGAGCATCGAGATGGGAAACGTGATACTGATGACGCTTCTGCTGGCTCACCTGCCGACAGGTGAGACTCTTAATGGCTCTAAAGGGAAACACGTTTGGTTCCGTTACGTCTTAGTTTGGTAGTTTGGGCTTTTTTTTCAGTGAAAGCGCAGTAATTTAAGGTGAAGTCGCTCGAGCAAACAGTCGAAACTGACAGTGGTGTGTACGAGTTAATTATCGACAGGTGGAAAGAGGACAAGGCCGACTGCGGTCACGTGACCGCTGTTTTACACTGCTATGATGGTATAATAAATATATACACACAGCGGAAACATTCTCTCTTTACAGAAGATTATACTACGAAGAAATGAATCGGATCAAACGTTTCGGGAACTAATGTAGTTAGATGAGGAAGTATAGAATAAACATTGTTTTCATGATATTGTAATCTGCTAAAATAACGGATCAAAGACAGACAGATTTTAAAAACCGAAGAAACTTTACAAAGTCTGTTGTCAAGCAAAAATGTCCAACGTGTTCTCGGTCCAGCCTCCCGAATTGTGCTCTATATTCTGCTAAATATTAGTGTATATTAAGCTAAATACGGCTGCAAACGAATTGATTGGTTTATTATTAGTTAGTTTGCAGATTGTGTCACAAAATCAGGGTAGTGTGTTTAATGTTTTAATATTCTGTTAAATATCATGTAAGACAAAGGAAGAAAGGGGACATCTGGTTTTGTCTGAAAACTATGAAAAGTTCTTCATTTTTATTTCAAATAGGTTGTGTTTTCTGGGCAGAATTGTTCACATAACATGTTTCCAGTAGTTTGTTTAGTTTTATATTCTCAGTAAATAAAGGGCAAATTGTTGATTTAAAATGGATTTGTAAGTGAATCAAATACACACAGCTATGGTAATAAATGTACAACTGATCATCATGATGTCAGATAGGATGTTGTGTAAGGTCACTTAGCTGTAAAATAAGAAAAAAGCTAGTGACACTAATGCAAATATTTACTGGCGTCGGCTTTTCAAAATATTCTCTACTTCTATTCAGTAAATAAAGGTCAAATAAGAATTACATTTTTATTTGAAGTTATAAATAAACAGAGGAAAGCAGCCAGCACATAGATTCATTTGTCATTCCACATTGCTGATGAAGAAGTGTTAGTGTAGAGTATATGTACACACTTATTGACTTCTGTTTTAAACGTTTGTTCAGATTCTTATCAAGCATTCAAGAACCAAGCTGTTCTCACTCTAAAGTTAAAGTTGCACATTTGTATATGGTGTTGTTGGGGGTGCTGTTATTTCACTCTGTCGTTTCATTTGTCAGAGCTGCTGGCCATCCAGGTGATTGTTCCACAGACGGAAAGGAGCACCACTTTGTTTGCCTCTGTGATCCTTCGCTGCGACTACTCCACTTCAGTAAACCCTCAGGAAGTGCTGGTCACCTGGAGGTTCAAGTCCTTCTGTAAAGACCCGGTGCTGGAGTACTACTCCACAGGTGAGGCTGCGATTAAAAGAAGTTCCTGATTTCTATGTGCAATAGTGCAGCTCAACCAAAACAAAGAGATGCATAAACAGCACTTTGACCTTTATCACAGAAGCTTTTCATTCTCAGCACTAAAAACGTCTTTTATTATTTTCTTGTGCTCAAAAGATGACCAAAATGTAACTTTTCACATATACTTGTAACCAGAACTCTGTCTCTCAGTAACTCTTTTTCCAAATAATAAAAAGGTTAAATGTTTCAATGAAGATATCCCTCACAAAATGATCACTGACAACTTGATACATTTTTTTCCCTATAATACTTTCTGTTCCAATAGAGCATGCTTATGCTTATGTTCAGAAAGCATTTCACACACTTGACATTGTTATGCTATTCCTGGATGGTTTTTTAAGGCCTACATATTAATGCAGCAGGGAACTGAGGACATTACAATGCATCAATAAGTTCAAATAAAAATTGTGTCAACTCACTGACCTTTTACCTCTCTGTGACTAAGGCCTTTTCTAAAGATACAAATGTATGGTCTATAAGTCGTTTATGTATAATATCTCTACTTTCAATGGACATTGGTAGGCTAACTACTGTTTTCCTGTTGCCATGGACTTTGAGCTTCATTAATGATGATGATGATGACGATGATGCTTTTTATATTCCCCTTCAAACGAGCCTAACTCAGGATCAGACGATTCAGGTTTAGTCCAAGAGTTTATTAAATCTTCTTTCTTAGAACAGGCTCCAGAGGTTTTGTTTCAGGGCAGACATTTTGTCATAGCAGGAACAGTGTTACTATCAACACTACGATGTTCAACAATCATTGATGAGCTATAAACTGAAAAGCAAAAACATGTATGTTGTTGTTGTACTGTTTGAAGGAATTACTGCCAAATATATCATTGTTTGAGTTGAAAGAGGTACACCAATCTGGTAGAAAATGATATGCAATAAATAAATATAGAAATATTTCATTGTATTTTGTCTGTCCCTGAAGCCTATCAGGCATCTCTGCAGCTCGGTCAGGACCCCGCCAACGACTGCCCGGACCGCCAGCGAACAATCCGCACCGTGATCCAGAAGAGGGGCATTAATGAGCCCACGCTGGGTGTAGAATACAGAATACGCAAAATTACCATTCAAAACAGTAAGTTTAATCCTATTGTTGAGACAGTATTTCAGTGCATTCCATTGCAAATATTTTGTGTTTGTAACATCTATTTGTTTGAATATTTTTGGTGTGAAGCAGTTCCGATCAAGTTCAGCATTAATACCCTTTTCTACTTTGATTCCAAAGTAATGTGACGTTTTCCGCAAACAGAGGCTGACCTGGTTATCAATGAGGTGATGTGGTGGGATAACGGCGTATATTTCTGCAGCATCGACGCCGCCGGGGACACGGCGGGCGACTCTGATCGAGAAGTCAAACTCATCGTATACCGTGAGTTTCCCCGAGTTCAGCCTGTGTCGCTCAACCGAGCGTCACAAAGAGCCTGAAAAAAAGGCTTCCTGCGAGCGAAGCAGCAGTAATCATGTCCCCACTGGCTTGTTGCAGACTGGCTGACCGTCCTGTTAATCATCGTCGGTGCTCTCCTGCTCATCACGCTCTTCTGCATATGTTGCTGCCAGTGCTGTCCTCAGAAGTGCTGCTGCTACGTCCGCTGCCCGTGTTGTCCACAGACATGCTGCTGCCCGGAGAAAGGTACGAGAGGCCGCTGGCGCTCCAGGAGTCCTTAAAGAAACATTTATGCTGCGACCCAACTTTTTGTCTCTTGCGGCGCTTGTATTCGCTCAAACGTATCAAACATCTACCACGTCCTTACCCAAGATAATTGAAACTATCTCACTCCCTCTTTGTATTTCCAGCTGTGATGCAGCACAGGATGATTCGAGATGCTCAGAAGGCTATGTCTCCTTGGATGAACGGTCAACCCATTTACGCTCCCATTAGCTCCAACGCCTCCTCCCAGGGCGTTCCCATACTGTACTCCGGTGAGGGACACGCCAAATACTTCCCTTCAATGCTTTGTTGAATCGAATGTGTTGTTGTGTCATTCTTCCTGAGAACAACTGCGTACGGTTAGTTTCAGTATTTGGAGGACACATTGTGTCACTATATGAACACTACTTTTATGCAGATATTTAATATATTTATATCAAGAAAATAACCCGGCATAGTTATTTTATAGCAAAGGTAGTCCAACAAAAAACCTGTTACCTTCAGCTCTACGGTTTTGGTTGACTTACCACTCCCAAAGAGGAAACCAACTGTATCCCAACCAACCTATCCAACACAAAGACAGAGACACTTTAGTGACATAGTGGGACATTTAGCAGCCGTAGAGATAGAGAGCCTAACATTTTCCAAGGGAATCAAACATGTTGCTCTCTAACTGCTGAATACATACGTTTTTGCTTACAACATCTGAACTTTGCGAAATGAAATTGTATCAACGGTGTGTTTACAGCTTGTTTCTGATGCCTCCATGTGGCCAAAAGTCAGCTGGTGCAGATTATTCACTTGTCACTTTTGTTCCAGGCTCGTACTCTGACTACCCCACTAAACAAAACTTTGCCATGGCTCCCATGGAGATGTCCCCCATGGCCCTCCAGCATCAACCTCCTCCTCATCGAAACCACATGAAGGGCAGTGCGCATGGCGGCCACCGTGGCCCTGGTCCGGTATTGGACTTCCTGGAAAACCAGATGAGGGGGCTGGATATGGGGGCACCCCAAATGGTTCCTTACTCTCACCAGAATATGCTCCCGTTGCAGCCCCAGATGGCTCCTCAAGCTGTACCCTACACGCCGGGGCCCCCGAGCATGCTGTCTGCCCTGGATGAAATGGGGGTGAGGGGGCTAGAGAGACGCGTGATCACTCTGCCTCCTATAGTGCAGCGTGTACCCAGCTTTCCCTCGCGCAGGGGGGCGGCTGGCGGAGACGGAGCCAGAGACGCTCCAAGAACCTCCAGCCACTCCAGTGGGAGCACGAACCGCCGCGGGGGAGACAGTCGCGGCTACAGGGACGTCTCACAACCCAGACAAGGGATCCTGCGCGATTACAGCGACGACTCCGAATGGGAGAACAGGCGAGCAGGAGCGCCACACAGGAGTTCGGGGAACAGCAGAGGAGGCTCGGCCGGGAGGAGAGGAGGCGGATCCCGAATGCGGACTCGTAGTCGCGACGACCTGATGGAGGAGCTACACGGCACTGCGGCGCGGAGGGAGAGGAGCTATTCTCCTCCTCAGCGGCGCAAAGGATCCTGGAGCTCAGACGAGGAGGGCGGCAGCGGAAGGAAAGGAGGCAGAGGGAAGAATTGGCCGGAGAAGCCCCCCAGTTACTTCTCCATCGAGAGCCAGTCTGGACGTAGTACCGGTCGGAGGAACTACGACCGCTTTTCGGTAAGATCCAAATACTGATATGGACTCCAAACCAATGGTCTGAGTTATTCTCTTTTCTTCATTGCATTCTGTCCGCTGTTGCTTTGTGGTCTTGGCTTCTTTACTTCATTGCTTTTCGAAGCTATCACACGCTGACTATTTGTTAGGCTACTGTGCAGACAACCACGTTCCAATTCTGTAAATATGAATGCTGTCTCTATGGCCTACATGAGCGTTAAGTCAAACTGTTGCCCAATACTTTACTTTATGAGCAAATACCTTAACATTTCCAATTAAAAAGCCTCAGCTGTAGCATACTAACGGGTTAAACTAAGATTTTGAACATGTAAACTTTATACCTGCTAAAATCAGCATGTTAAGATTTTCATTGTGATTATGTGGCACCAAGTAGTTGGTAGTAAGCTAAGAACAGGCTCACAGCGCCATTAGGTAGAATTAAGTATTCAAGCTGAATCTAAATTATTTCATCATCTTTTCTCTTAACTTCTGTTATTTTGGTCCTTTGTTTGGCGTAGAACTTTTATTTAAGTACTCAAAATAACAAAAGCATCAGCTAAATGTATTTTAAGCATCAAAGGTTTGTACTCATAATGCAGAATGTTTTTTTTTTTCAGGCTAAATAAATGATGCAGTATATTACACACATTTTGTTTTTTGTACTATGCACACATTGCTTATCATTTGTATAGGTAGATTAGAGGTATCAAACTGCATAGAATGTTTTTTATGTAAGAATTAACAGTTAACAAAAGTAGTTCTGTAAAATAATTATGTACAAAAAACTATTTACCTCAATAGTTTACTTGAGTGAATGAAAATCTTTAACCATATTCCTCCTCTGTCACTTTTCTCTCTTAGGATAGAAGTTCCCGTAGTGGCACCAGCGTAGTCATCTGAAGCATTTCAAATTTTTCTTTTTTACTTGTATCTGAATGTTTTGAGAGCGGTGAAAATGAAAATAAATAGTTAACTCTTTCATCTGTTCAGCCTAGAGAATATATTTGTTGTGAAATGTAATTAATGAATATTCTGCATGGGATACTTTTACTCTGAATGCACCTCATGGATCTGCAAAAAATCATCATGAAGAAAAGCTCGTTTCATCTTTCAACATTGCAGATGTTATTAAGCCTGCGTGTGCATATTGTCCTGTCTGTTTAGAATTGTGTAACTTGTATCTGGTAATAGAAAAATGTATCTTTTCTTTATTTTTTGAAGTAAATGTTTAACAGTTTCAAAAAGCAGAATCTAGAGCAGTTCTATTTCATCCTTACTGTCATCCAGGATTCATAGAACCGTAGTTACATATGTAGCTTTTGATGTTGTGGGTTATTTAGGTTCACCAATTTGAACACGCAACTTGTGATGAACTGATAAGTGGATTTTTTTATGTTTTCAGAATTTTGCATAAATTCTTGTGCTATTTTAAGCCATCATTCTTTTTTTAATCTTTTATTGATAAATGCACTATTGGACAGCAATAAAACGTATATGTAAATGTATGAAGATTGACTTACTGGACTTGAATGATCAACACCAATGCAGAATTCCGACTTTTGTATCACGATGTGTGTGTGTTTTTAAATAAACTTTTAACAAACAGCAATTTTGAAGTGGATCATTCATATAATTTATTTTTAAATTACATAGATCACTCGATTTGTCGGCCCCAACCAAAATATCTATGGGTCCTTGTGTCAAAATGTAGTTTTTGATTTTATTTTAGTCCCTTGGATTGCAATTCTCATCAAAGTTGCTTTTCAAATTAAAGTAATTGAACCAGAAACTCGGAGAGACGAAATTGAGAAGAAATCCAACAATAGATTATTTGAACTTGATTTAGGAAATTGTTTAAAATGTATGGTGTACACTGTGCCATTGTGCTATGCTAAAACGTGTGTAAATATACCAATGTTGCATTTTGAGTAACTTCGAGATGATGAAGCTGAAGATGGAGCTGTTGTTCACTGAGTGGAGGTGGACGGGGATTGGCCGCCTGTGAGCCCGCCATTCTGCGCTCTGATTGGTTGCTCCGGAGGGGGGAGGAGGGGGGAAGAGAAGTGAAATTGTCAAAGTCAGAGGATCTTAGATCAGCTGTTAGCTGTCTGTCACCGACAACGTCAACTGAACCGATAGCTGAAAGCCGGGCTCAACGACCACCTCAACGGAACGTCCAAGTCAGAGGCCCCGCAGCGTCGCACCGTTTTCAGGTCGGACTAGCTCAATGTTAGCCACCGGCTAGTTAGCTTCAGCGTACAGAAAGAGAAGCGACGGGTAGCTAGCAGGAGGTTAGCTTAGTTTAGCTTAACTTAGCTTAGCTGCAACAACCGCACACAGCAGATTTGAAATACGAACACAGTGAAAACAATGCTTCAGGCAGCAAGTTATGGTGTAGGCTGCTATGGCAACAGCACAGAGCCAGCTGTGGTTCACATCTGCATGAAGGAACGTGTACTCTGTGTCTTCCGCAGTCAGAATGAACTCGCTACCGGGAAGAGCCGCGCTGTCTCTGTGCAGGCGCACGGCCGCCGGCGGGATGAGGGTCTTCGCCGGTTCTCCGGGCCACCCTGCTGGTGCCGTGGCGGTGGACCGGGCCTCTCTCCAGGCTGTGCGGGTCTGCCACTCCGGCACGAGCCGCCAGGGCAGCACGACTACCAAGAAGCGGGGCTACGACATCACCAGGAACCCGCACCTCAATAAGGTGAGCTCTGCGATGGGCCCGGTACACGTTCCTTTTACTACGCGGACATGACCGCAGAGTTTACTGTGATCTCAATAGTCTGCATGTGTGGTTGTCATTTTTTGCATGCATTTCCCAAATACGGGATTTCGTTCTACAAGCAAATGCTGCAGATGTGTTTTGTCTAAATAGTCTGTCATAAGCATTTAGATTTGACTGGTGTATTGCTTTAGCTTTCGGAATACTCCCAGTCAAAGAATCGTAGGCGTTTTGTTTTATTACATGTTATCTGGCTCAAACATGACCGGTCATCACAGCTTTTCTGGAGGCGTCGTGATGCTGCAACAATTCCTTCTATTCATGTTAGCTTTGTGAAGTAGCACGTGCTACAGCACAGGACTGCTGCATCAATGCCTTAAATGCTGTCTAAGTGATTTTGTTCAGGTATTAGGGCCCACATCTGGAGCTGGCACTGGTCTCCCTCGTATGTCCCTATAATTTATCTGTATTGGATTTCTGTCTGTCTTAAATAAACATAAAAGTATGAATCAGACATAATGCTAAAGTAATCATGTGGTGATTGCAATGCTTAAGCACATAACGATAGCAATGCTTAGAGGCAGATAGAAAGAAAATGCTCCTTCCAAAGATGCAACAGTTACAGATCTGGTGGAAAAACAAACTCCCACCAAGTGACTCATGAAGGGTTTGGGTTTTTCTAGGAATTCTTTTTTTTCTTCCTGCCTTTCTCACTATTTGAGGACAGATACCTCATTTTGTAAGTTGATAGGCAGTCGTAGTTCCTGAGGCCCGGTCAGCAGTTACTGTACACACTGACCTTCCTGTCCATTCAGCAGAAAGTCAGCGAGTTAAGTCATTCTGATTAGAAAACAGGAAAGTAAATTCCTTTCAGCAAACTTGTTAAACTGTTTGCAGTGACCTCTCGGATAACATTCGAAATGCAATGCAACATTTATGTCTGTTAATCGTGGATTATGTATGATCACATTTGTTACAGATCTTTTAAATGGCAAATGTTTTGCACTCTCATTGGTTAGGTGAGACTTGTTTGAAAGTTTGCGGTTTTAATGTTAATTAGTATCTTCTTTTTGTAACGTCTGGTTGTATAGTGGTTGTGAGCCATATCTTTGAAATACTGGAGAGCATGCAGCTTACGGAACAACCGTGGCTTTAATGATTGTAAAATGAATTGAACTGTCATCAACTCGATATCTAATCGCCTATCACATTTTGCACTTTGCCGGTACAAGGGTGTGTTCGGATACTTTCATATACCATCAGTAGAAATAAAACTCAATCCGACCTTCGGAGGCCAGTTTGTTCCTCATGTAGGTCAGCGTTTCCCCTGCTGTGCGGGAAGAGAGCGGAAACGGTAGCAGAAGGGACGAGGGCAGAGCAGTGAAGCTAACCGGGGAGGGAGCTCAGGCCCCCGCACTATTGGACAGAATAAATAGATTAAACCTCACCCTCCCCTCCAGTCACTCTTTGGAAAGAATGCAGAGACCGAGGAGTAGCGGCACTAACCATAACCAGAAGGCAGAGGGCAACAAGGCTGCTTACCAAAATAAAAGCTTCTCCCCAGCTCGTTTAAAGCTTTTAAGTGAACAAAGCATTTGTCTAACTTTTAAAATGTGGCTCTTTTGTTCAGTCTTTCCTGACAACCAAATAGCAACTGAAGCATAATTAGGAGAGAACATAAAAAAGGACATTGTATCCGGGTGCAGGAATGAGTCATAACAACCATATTCTGTGATGACTAACATGTGGTCTGGGGTTTTTTCGTTGGTGGGCCTCACCCTGTGCAAGCTTTTTTTCTTTTCTTTTTTTCAGGGATCAGTGTTGTATAACTGCTCCTTTTCCACTGTGCAGGGAATGGCGTTCACCCTGGAGGAGCGCTTACAGCTGGGCATCCACGGCCTGCTGCCCCCCTGCTTCCTCTCCCAGGATGTGCAAGTACTGCGTGTCATGAAGAGCTACGAAACACGCGCCGATCCTTTGGACAAGTGAGGGAACTGACGCCGACATTTACAATAAAGCATGCTGTTCAAGGCTACTTTCTGCAGAGATTGAAATAACCAAGATTTTCCCTTAGTCTCCGTATGATTTAAAACTTAATTATTTGTCATGTAGAAGAAGGATTTGTAAATGCATAGTTAATGACACATATAAGATAACGGCAGGAGCCATATTTCATGCAAAAATGTTTTTAGCACAGTTGCAATTGACAAATCTCTGAAAGAACCATGCTGAAAAATAGTGACGACGGCTCTATGTCTCAGGTACATCCTGCTAATGACGCTGCAGGACAGGAACGAGAAGTTGTTCTACCGTTTGCTGACCTCTGACATCGAGGAGTTCATGCCCATCGTGTACACTCCCACAGTGGGCCTGGCCTGCCAACAATACGGCCACGCCTTCAGGAGACCCCGGTGAGAGTAATTCCATCCACAGAGTAGCTGCACTGCATCACTGTTGGTTTAGTTATTTCCTCATCCATACATTTGTTTAAAATCCTCTATGAAGGAATGTTGTTCATGTATAGAAATGACCTATCATGTACACCTGGGATCTCTGCCCAACATCTCCGACAGTTTGATTTTCATTTATGTCTCTTTGAACAGTTAAAGTTGCTCAGTAAGTTTATCCATTACAAAGGAATGAGTCCGATGTTGTGGTTTAATCTGAATTACAATGTTTTATTGTGTAAAATAATTTGTTTAATTAACATTAGTTTGTTTATGTTTTTTAATGTTTTGTACTGCTGTATCTCAGTTAAACAAATCAAACCAATAGGGTGAGTAAATTGAGGTCACTTGTACGCGAGATATATACACTCACCGGCCACTTTATTAGGTACACCTGTCCAACTGCTCGTTAACAATTCATTTCTAAGCAGCCAATCACATGGCGGCAACTCAGTGCATTTAGGCATGTAGACATTGTCAAGACAATCTCCTGCAGTTCAAACCGAGCATCAGTATGGGGAAGAAAGGTGATTTGAGTGACTTTGAACGTGGCATGATTGTTGGTGCCAGAAGGGCTGGTCTGAGTATTTCAGAAACTGCTAATCTACTGGGATTTTCACGCACAACCATCTCTAGGGTTTACAGAGAATGGTCCGAAAAAGAAAAAACATCCAGTGAGCGGCAGTTCTGTGGGCGGAAATGCCTTGTTGATGCCTGAGGTCAGAGAAGAATGGCCAGACTGGTTCGAGCTGATAGAAGGGCAACAGTGACTCAAATAACCACCCGTTACAACCAAGGTGGGCATAAGAGCATCTCTGAACGCACAGTACGTCCAACTTTGAGGCAGATGGGCTACAGCAGCAGAAGACCACACCGGGTGCCACTCCTTTCAGCTAAGAACAGGAAACTGAGGCTACAATTTGCACAAGCTCATCGAAATTGGACAATAGAAGATTGGAAAAACGTTGCCTGGTCTGATGAGTCTCGATTTCTGCTGCGACATTCGGATGGTAGGGTCAGAATTTGGCGTCTACAACATGAAAGCATGGATCCATCCTGCCTTGTATCAACGGTTCAGGCTGGTGGTGGTGGTGTCATGGTGTGGGGAATATTTTCTTGGCACTCTTTGGGCCCCTTGGTACCAATTGAGCATCGTTGCAACGCCACAGCCTACCTGAGTATTGTTGCTGACCATGTCCATCCCTTTATGACCACAATGTACCCAACTTCTGATGGCTACTTTCAGCAGGATAATGCGCCATGTCATAAAGCTGGAATCATCTCAGACTGGTTTCTTGAACATGACAATGAGTTCGCTGTACTCAAATGGCTTCCACAATCACCAGATCTCAATCCAATAGAGCATCTTTGGGATGTGGTGGAACGGGAGATTCGCATCATGGATGTGCAGCCGACAAATCTGCGGCAACTGTGTGATGCCATCATGTCAATATGGACCAAACTCCCTGAGGAATGCTTCCAGCACCTTGTTGAATCTATGCCACGAAGAATTGAGGCAGTTCTGAAGGCAAAAGGGGGTCCAACCCGTTACTAGCATGGGGTACCTAATAAAGTGGCCGGTGAGTGTAGTTTACTGTGCATCTTCAAATCAATACTGCTGTCCTATTAAAAAAGAAAACTTACTTCACAGGGGACTCTTCATCACCATCCATGACAGAGGCCACATCGCTACCATGCTCAACTCCTGGCCTGAGGCGGACATAAAGGTGTACACACACACACACACACACACAGCTGCCTATGGTTTGGAAACTAACACTGTACGCTCCCCATCTGAATGACGTTTGTTTCCCTGCAGGCCGTCGTGGTGACGGACGGGGAGCGTATCCTCGGCCTGGGGGACCTAGGAACCTACGGCATGGGGATCCCCGTCGGGAAGCTGGCGCTCTACACAGCCTGCGGCGGCGTGCAGCCCCAGCAGTGTCTCCCCGTGCTGCTGGACGTCGGCACTGATAACCAGGTGTGTTTGATCACAGTCCGATCAGTTGTAAAACAGAGGTAATATCTTTTGCCAATTAATCAATAACAGATTTTTTGTTGTTGTTGTTCTAGGCCCTGCTGGACGACCCGTTGTACATTGGACTGAAGCACAAGCGGATCAGAGGGAAGGAGTACGACGAGCTGGTTGACGAGTTCATGCAGGCGGTGACAGACAAGTGAGTAGAAACAAAAAAGGAGACCGAATACGTGAGCGACTCTTGCGGTCTGACCCCCCCATCACTGCTGTGCTCTGCAGGTACGGGATGAGCTGCCTCATTCAGTTTGAGGATTTCGCCAACAGCAACGCCTTTCGCATCCTCAACAAATACAGGAATCGATACTGCACCTTCAACGATGACATCCAGGGTACTTGAACACGCAGCTGTATCCTCTCAATGTTTGTCTTTTTAGTTGAAATGACTATTTACCATTTCACCATCCCACCATCAATAACTTGGGCTAGACAGTTGTGAGTAATGATTCAGTAACAGCGCCTCCATGTGTTAAACTCGCCATAATGTTTGTGTATCTTTAGAAAAATGTAGAGATTCCCTTACTTATGATCAGAAAAGGCCTGCTTACGTAAAAAGCCTTGGATGGTGGGATTATTTGCATGAAGATGCACAGAGACAAACTTTCCTTGGATCATCTTTGTATTTGGTGCTGGGAGGAGTCCGTTTCAATTAGCTGAGCAGTGTGGTCGAGTCCTCTTACAACCACTACTGCTGGTGTGAGGAGGACATTATACACTAAAGCATTGGAAAACATACAAATATTGTACAATAACAGGCATAACGGACTATAACAACACTATAAGCACGACAATGAGACAACTTGGAAATTTAATTTAAGTCACACAAGAAGATTAAAATATCGCACGACCACCAACTGAAAACAACATGTATACATAAATTACAATACTTGTAATAATAATAATGTTTTCTTTTTCCTCCTCAGGCACGGCCTCTGTAGCCGTTGCTGGGATGTTGGCTGCTCTGAAGATCACAAAGAATACACTCCTGGACCACACCGTTGTGTTCCAGGGGGCGGGTGAGGTAAGAAGCTTTCCCGCCCACTAGGTTTTATTGTCTCCTGAAATGAAACTACTTGATGGATTGATTGATTGATACATGATTGATTTAAAAAAAATAAATGTATTCCAGGCTGCCCTGGGAATCGCTCACCTACTCATGATGGCCATGGCCAAAGAAGGAATAAGTAGAGAAGAAGCTGCCAAGAGAATCTGGATGGTGGACTCAAAGGGTCTCATTGTGAAGGTAAAGTGGGAATCCCGCACTCTTTCCCGGATATCAGCTGTCTGTGGATCACCAAACGGATTAAAAGGTGTTTTATTCATATTTAGGGACGAGGAAATCTCAACCACGAGAAGCAAGAGTTTGCTCATGATCACCCGCACATAAAAACTTTGGAGGAAGTGGTGGCCACCGTCAAACCCACTGCCATCATAGGTGAGTCTACCTGGAGGTCACGTTGTCCCTTTTTTTAAATGGTATTAAAATAAACCCTTTTTATAACTCATTGTTTGTTTCATCCATTTCATCAGTTGTGGAAAAACAGAGAAACTTTTTAAAGGTGAATTTTTGTCCCTCCAGCTTTGCTCAGATCCATAATAACATGGTAGATTCCTCCAAATCAACTAACCCCGTCAAAGACTTAATGTACATGTTTGTTTTTATTGGTCTAATTTCAAACACTGCATGTGGAAAATATTATCAGACTTTCAATCAAAACTGTAGCACCACTGTGTTAACATGACCGCATTGTTTCAAATCAAAAAACAATTCTTGAAAGTAGAACCCGAGATTTTTAAAAAAAAAATGTTAAACTAGAATTTGGGGATTTCTTTGGAGGGATTGATATTTGAGTGATTTTTAGATGATGGATTGTCTCTGTTCTGTTTCCTGAAGGAGTGGCTGCTGTCGCCGGAGCGTTCACGGAGAAGATCATCAAAGACATGGCGTCCTTCAATGAGAGGCCGATCATCTTCGCCCTGAGTAATCCCACCAGCAAGGCGGAGTGCACCGCAGAGCAGTGCTACCAGCTCACAGAGGTAAGGAGCAGCATCTCTGGTGATTTGAAAGGGCTGTAAGAAAACGTTCAATTGATTACAATTAGGCCTTTATTCAGTAAATGTTTTATTGTGTGTACACTCAAGATGTAAAAAAACAAAAATTCAAACCGTTATCCGATCCCACTGTATTTACAGAAGTGCTTGTGTCCCCCCCCTTCTTTTCCTGTTCAGGGCCGGGGCATCTTTGCCAGTGGAAGTCCGTTCGACAAAGTGACGATGGCTGATGGACGCACCTTTGTCCCCGGCCAGGGAAACAATGCCTACGTCTTCCCCGGAGTTGCTTTGGGTGTCATTGCTTGTGGAGTACGCCACATATCTGATGACATCTTCCTCACCACGGCAGAGGTATTTCCTTTCTACCACACATCACTGATACATTAATGTCTGTCTATGAAGAATTCAGCTCTAAATAAACATGTATTTCTTTTTTTTTTCAAAATGAAAACTGACTGGTGAACTTCAACCAATGCGAATTGTACACACTTGTGTATTAACCACCACTGTATTTTAACCACAATTAAACCTTGTAACACCCCTATTGTTTCAGGCGATAGCTAATATGGTAACAGAGGAGAACTTGGCAGAGGGAAGACTCTATCCTCCTCTTAATTCCATAAGGGAGGTGTCCTTTAAGATCGCCGTGAAGGTACGTTCCTTTGTGGTCCGCCATCATTCCTCACAATGCAACATGTGACTTCAGTCCAGGTTCAAATACCACAGGGGTGTAAATATTGTGGTATGATGGGTTGCATCTAGAGCTAAAACTGGTCAACTAGTGTTTATGCAGAATAAAAGACTGCTTTATAGTGTTTGTCACAAAATTATGCTACTGCTACTACTAAGTTGTAATTCTGATTGGTGGCACTAAAGTAGTGACCTCACCAATATTTCCATGCACTTCAACAGATTTTTCCTGTGAAAATTACCTTGTTATGTGAAATATGTTCATGTTTGTTTCCTTAACTTGTCCGAAGAATCTAACCCTTTTTAATAAAAAAACAAATGCTTATTGTTTGTTCACCCCTCTTCCATCTGATCTCTTCTCTGGCAGATTGTCAACTATGCGTACAAAAACAACATGGCTTCACTGTACCCCGAGCCCAAAGACAAGGAGGCCTTTGTGCTGTCTCACATCTACAGTCCAGATTACGACTCCTTCACTCTGGACACATACAGCTGGCCACAGGAAGCCATGAATGTCCAGGACGTGTGATCCTGCCTCTCACTCCCCAAACTCTGTGTGCTGATGTGTTCTCATGTACAATTTTGGCATCGCCTCTGTTCAGGAACTTTGCCAATGATCCTCGCCTGTTAGCTTTCTCTTTGTTTCTGTCTTTCATTTATAAATGGTTGTAATTCTGTAGTGAGTTGTATTTCCGTCTTTCAGAAATGAACTTCAGTTGTGCGTACCTGAGATCAAGACTGAGTAAACTATGTAATGGTCACACTCATGAACAGCATATCAGATGTCTTAAGCGTGGCCTATATGATTTAAGCAACAAAAAAAACTACACTCCTTACGTTAGATTGTCCAGCAAAATATTTTTTAGAGCTGAATCAGAGCTGGTGGAATGAAAAAAATCTATACTGATCAACAATAATGCACAATGCTCCCTCTTGCCTAAACAGAGCACTCATTATAAAGCTTTAAAAATGAACAGAAACTTTCAGTGCCTCCAACTATTTGGCTTCAGGATTCCACTGCTGTAGCTGGCGCTTCGTACGCTACACTCCTCTCTGCCCACATTAGACTTAAACACTGCGTGTTCGTCTCTGCCTCCCTTTGATAACCAGTCACTCTTATCGGGAGGCGCTTCTGTTGATGTGTTTAGAGGAGGCATATTGGGGCATATGATGTCACCATCAGGATGTTTTTGTATTACCATGATGTCTTTTGGTTTTGTACCGAGATCTCTTCCGGTTGTGTTTTAGCCAAAATTACAGATTAACTATCTTCTATTTGACTCCTCTGATACTCTGCAAGCTCTAGTATTGGATATGTTCAAACGTTTTTTAAAGGGAACAGGAAACTTTTAAAATGAAATTGTAAGCAAAATATTAAAGATTTATGGCTTTTTTGGATTATTTTGAATTGTCTCTTTTTGATAGCTGCAAAAAACACTAGTCTGTATTATTTATTGTGATTTCTTAAAGCCACACAAGCAGTGAGGTATTGCTAAACCTTTGATCACTTTGGATGTTTTGCTCCCTGTTGGTGAAGCATCACCTTTAGTATGTGATGTGTGCATCCCTCTTTTTGCTCGACACGTTTCGAGAGGAAGCAGAACCAAGAATAACTGGTGTCTTGTGGATTAGTCTTGCGAGAAGCATTATTAGAGGAGACTGTTTTTCAAACCATTTCAGTAACAATTTATATCTTCTCGACCTGATTAGGATTTTTTTTCTTCCCTTTATGTCGGGTCTCTTTTAAAAATAGTTTTCAAATTAAGTAGAGCGTTCACTGTTGAAGAAAAATGGGAAATTCATTTAACTCAAAATCTTGAAAAACAGTGATTCTTGTGTCATTGCAGTAAGTTTAATATCAGGAAGGCATGATAAAAGATACATCCCTATTTTGTGATTGACACTATTATTCCCTCATATAGTGAATTATATATAGAGATGTTTTCTTGCTCATTAACAATCAGAAAATAATGCATTCAACAACGAAATAGAAAGCTAACAAACAGGCTGGAAAGGAAAGCAAATAGGAGCATTTTCTCAGGCCTGACTGCAGTCTTCTACTGTTGTGACAGCATGCAGTACGCGTGGATCCTTTCAATCAAAATATTTGAAATGAGAAGAGAAGTATTTGTATACTGGAGCTAATGTAGAAATGTATATAAAAAGGCAAGCAGAGAAAGTCACAGATGAGGATATAAAAGCTGGAAAGATTCTCCCCAATAAGTTGAACTGTGGTTGACAAAAGGTTTTGAATCAAGTTATTTAGTAAAGGCATTTTACCGCTGTCATTAATGAGATGCACTGATGTGTCCGGTAAACAACTGAAATAACTTACGTTTAAGTATAAACCAAATTGGGGAGATATATAGATGAGATGTAGTTCAAGTATGTGGTAGGTTGCAGGACAGGTAATCACAGAAAGCTGTATTTCATGTAAATGGCCTGACATGCAGAACAGTTTAACAGCCTGAGGAAAATCTTAAAAATAAGAACCTCTTTTTCAACACCAACAAACAAATACACTCACCGGCCACTTTATTAGGTACCCCATGCTAGTAACGGGTTGGACCCCCTTTTGCCTTCAGAACTGCCTCAATTCTTCGTGGCATAGATTCAACAAGGTGCTGGAAGCATTCCTCAGGGAGTTTGGTCCATATTGACATGATGGCATCACACATTTGCCGCAGATTTGTCGGCTGCACATCCATGATGCGAATCTCCCGTTCCACCACATCCCAAAGATGCTCTATTGGATTGAGATCTGGTGATTGTGGAGGCCATTTGAGTACAGCGAACTCATTGTCATGTTCAAGAAACCAGTCTGAGATGATTCCAGCTTTATGACATGGCGCTTTATCCTGCTGAAAGTAGCCATCAGAAGTTGGGTACATTGTGGTCATAAAGGGATGGACATGGTCAGCAACAATACTCAGGTAGGCTGTGGCGTTGCAACGATGCTCAATTGGTACCAAGGGGCCCAAAGAGTGCCAAGAAAATATTCCCCACACCATGACACCACCACCACCAGCCTGAACCGTTGATACAAGGCAGGATGGATCCATGCTTTCATGTTGTAGACGCCAAATTCTGACCCTACCATCCGAATGTCGCAGCAGAAATTGAGACTCATCAGACCAGGCAACGTTTTTCCAATCTTCTATTGTCCAATTTCGATGAGCTTGTGCAAATTGTAGCCTCAGTTTCCTGTTCTTAGCTGAAAGGAGTGGCACCCGGTGTGGTCTTCTGCTGCTGTAGCCCATCTGCCTCAAAGTTCGACGTACTGTGCGTTCAGAGATGCTCTTATGCCCACCTTGGTTGTAACGGGTGGTTATTTGAGTCACTGTTGCCCTTCTATCAGCTCGAACCAGTCTGGCCATTCTCCTCTGACCTCTGGCATCAACAAGGCATTTCCGCCCACAGAACTGCCGCTCACTGGATGTTGTTTCTTTTTCGGACCATTCTCTGTAAACCCTAGAGATGGTTGTGCGTGAAAATCCCAGTAGATTAGCAGTTTCTGAAATACGCAGACCAGCCCTTCTGGCACCAACAATCATGCCACGTTCAAAGTCACTCAAATCACCTTTCTTCCCCATACTGATGCTCGGTTTGAACTGCAGGAGATTGTCTTGACAATGTCTACATGCCTAAATGCACTGAGTTGCCGCCATGTGATTGGCTGCTTAGAAATTAAGTGTTAACGAGCAGTTGGACAGGTGTACCTAATAAAGTGGCCGGTGAGTGTATGTTTGAATTCAAGCTCCGACCTTGAAAGACTACGGACTTCAAACTAGGGAAACTTGTGCACACACAAACAGGACACTTAGAAAAGGTAACAAAAGCAGATGGGACGCAACAATCACCGTGCCATCACAAGTCTTTAACGTTATAAAAACGAAACATATATATTTTATTTTTATATATACACATATATAAAGAAATTAATTAATTAATATAACCAACAAGCCAACAGAGATCCTAAGTCAGGCAAGTTACTCAGTGAAGCATTTAAAGGTGTGCAGCTTTTTTCTGGATAACGGATTGTCCCTCTCCCTCGACATCAGTCGGCTCCTCCGCTTCTACGGGCAAACGTGGGACAAAAGCATGTCGATCATGTTCTTGACGATGACCTTTGGTGGATGGAGAGCGTGAGGAAGGTGGTGCGCCAGGCTCATTTGCCAGGCGTCCACCAGCAGCACGTTCAGTCCCTTGAACATGGACCTGAGCACCTCGTCCAGCTGCAGGGAGTACCAGTCGCTGTTGAACAGGCTCACCTCTTGGTCCAGGGCTTGAAGGTTTCCCGAGCGGATCACAATGATGGTCCCCGGCGCTCGGTCCAGAAGTCTCAGCAGCGCGCGCCTGATGTGACGCAGCCGCCGTATGTACACATCCACCGGGAAAGTGCTGAAGTGCGCCCAGATGCTGAGGACCACGACGGTGTCGGGGCCCCCGGAGAGGCCGTCCAGCTCGTTGGAGACGTAGCGCAGCTCGCTGGACAGCACGGTGGAGAAGCGGATGGGCGGGCCGTGGCAGCGGTACCTCAACAGAATGTTATGGGTGCTGTCCACCGCCATGAAAGGCCCGACGTTTTTAGGACTGTGCAGGTTGAACTCCTTCAATCCTGAGCAATTAAGACGGAATGAATTGAAGTCACGGTGAGCGCGAAAGACACAAGCGCAGAGTGTTCAGAACTAAAAGACAGTATCTCACCTGGTACTAAAGCAATGAGGTACTCGAACCACTGCCTGACGGTGGAGTCTCCGTACATGTTGATCACCTTGTCCTTCAAACACTCAGTGACGTCAGATAAGTCATTGAACTGCCGCATCGTCACGTCGCCCAATGGCCTCCACGAGTCATTGTAGAAATATCCAGACGGCGCCAGCTTACCGGGCTGTGGGTTCATGCTGTGGTTTTCCACCTCTACTTCTGATACACAGCAAGAGAAATGTAGCAGACAAAAGGGAACGGACTGAATCGATGAAGCATGCCACACACCATAAACGCACTGCACGCGTCACTCTGCAGGTGCAGCCTTACCTTTGCTGGGCGGCAGCACGTTGATTCTGTCGGGTCCCGAGGCGTGCACATGAACTTTAATGTTTACACCGCTGAGACAAAAGAGATGGAATGAATCCGTGTTTAAGGTCAATAGCAAGGGCCGAGTCCGATGATGTTCTGTATCAACAACAAATCATTCACCAAGTGTATCATGCGTCATAGTAGACAAAAATGCCACCCGGTGCTACCTGTGCTGACAGTAAGCTACGCCTGACCCGGCCTTTACTACAACACAAATCCATCTGGTATCACGACCTGTAAAAGTACAAACCTCTGGAAGAGCAATGCTTCTTTGTTGGTGATGAGGTGCTTCAGGTAGCCTCCTTTGGCGTGGTTGATTCTGGTGTCACAGCTGAGCAGCTTAGGCTTGTAGCAGTACCAGGGCTCCCCTGTGTGAAGGTCTGTGTAGTTGCACACGGGATGTTGGTCGGAGGGCAGGCACATGTTGCACACGGTCGTCTCAGACAGGAAGCCCAGGCGGAACAGACTCTTGAAAAACACTCGATCTGGTCGTTCCTCCCTCAACCGCCGCAGGACTGAAACTGCCTCGCTGGAGTGCACCAAGGTGACCTCGACCTGTGCCGACCCCGCCCAGGGGAGCTGGAACATGGCCGAATAAAATCCGTTCCTGTGGTCCACCACTTTGCCCGCTACACCCGCCCTGAGCTCCGGAGAGTGCAGTCGGGCCAAAAGGAAATCCCCGCCGTAGTGCTTGGGACGACCCTGGAAGTCGTGCATTTGGACGAGGGCCTCCAGCTCGTCGCCCACATGCCACTCCATCCGTCCCCTATTGGGGAGGATGGCGAACAGGCTGTGCACCGGGTCGCTGGTCTGGCGCAGGGCGGGCGTTGCAGAGCCGGGCCGCGGCCCGGGCCAGGCGATGGAGTCCAACAGGTAGCGCTCTTCCAATTCATCTTCAGGAAAGGGTTTCTGGCCCAGGTGAGCACAGAAGGTTCGGTTGCGATGAAAAGTGGGGAGATCCACAAAGGCTGACTGGATCCTGCTCTGGAGCTGATAGAGGTCGGAGATAGTGTGGCAGTTCCAGTTCTGAAGATAAAGGGAGGTGTGTTAGGAGGTGCTGCAAGACGTGGGACCATTGACATATTAACCTTGTGGGAAATGTTAATAAATTGCATAGAAATTGAGATATGTGTTTTGCTATGTGTTTTGTGAGATCAAACACATTTGGACCTTTGACAACTAAATTCTAATCAGCTCATCCCTTGAGTGCAAGTGGACGTCTGTGAAATGTGAAGTTCCTGCTAAGGGTTCCTGAGATATTGTGTTCACAACCTGGGGCTAAATAGTATTGCATGTTTAAACCCAACCACATCCGGGTTTAGCTCTTTAACAGCGGACATATTGGTGAATATCATCCTGTGATGAAAATGACTTAACAACATCAGATCGTATCCATATTGCAAAGAAAGGTTCTGTAACTGTCCTTGTAAGCAACATTCTTATCCAAACAATACACAACAAGCTGTTAGCAGATAAAAAGGTGAATTACAACAAGCTGTTGAATGACAGGTACATCAGTTTCACTTAAAATGTAATCGAGAAAACCCCATGTGTCAATCACTGCTCACCTCCACAGTGTAGATGTTGCAGAGCAGGAAGATGAGGCCAGACACGGCTAAGAAGAGGAAGATAAAAGCATATGTGGACAGATATCGGCACACGTTGGCCTTCTGCATCCCATGATCCGGCTCCGTTACACTCAATGTAGTCATAACTGCAACGATGGCGTCATTTCATCAGCAGGAACTGACGGGAGGAACAGAAGGTCGGCGTGTGATGCTGATGGAGGAAACAAGATTCACATTGTGGTGTCTGTTTTGGTGTTATTCTGCTGTTTAAACAAGTGTACAGTTCGGCAGTTTATTCTTAATTCCCTTGATGCAGACACACAAACACTCACGTTATCAAAAGGTAAAATCTTCGCTATTTCCTATTTGCAATGCACAGCCACATCATTCCCTCTTTAAATTTTCTTCGCCCAGAGCAACAACAATCCATCTTGAGAAACCTTGACGGCTCCTCTCGATCAGCTGCTCCCATCATGTGAGCATGCCGCCGCTCCAACGCGCATCAGATGGGATTCATTCCCCCCCCCCCGTACTCATGTTAGATAACTGCCCATGCAGGCGTACACACACAAACACACTAACCTATTACGTCGATAGATGGACACACTGGAGCGCGAGACTTACCGCCCTGGTAACTATCCATCTATATAGGCGCGGGAGGGCTGGAGTTAATCCAATCTAACATGGGGCGGGACATGGGAGGTACGGTCCGGACGGGTCCCCAGTCGATCGCAGGGCTGGGGTCCCCGCATACGTCAGTTCCGCTGCGACTCGGCTGCGACTCGCCCGGCTCCTCCGAACGCGGTCGAGGGACGCAGGAGCCGATTTGGAGGACACATGATCGGATCTATCCTTTGCGGCCCATAATATCCCAGCATGCAGTGCGGGCCGAGGAGGATTTAGTTTATTCAGGATGGAGGCGTGAGTAAAGGGGGGGGGGAGGGAGCATCTTGCATCTGCCACTCGTCTCTTAGCAAAGAGGTGTCATGGCTACAGGTGCCAGCCTGGCGATGATACGCCCCCCTTTCTTGCAAATTGAATATCACAGGTGCTGCTCATAGCTACGCTCCTTCAATGGCTGTGCTACAGGCTGCGAAGCATTGCATCTTAAATACAACCATAAGCAGAGTAGTGTTGTTGTTATTGTGCAAATTAAAGAATTGAATTAGTGAAATAAATGAATTACATTTTTCTTTGAGTTTGTGTGTGTGATATATATGACGATACCCCCTGTTAAAATATGTTCATTATGTCCTCAGTTGTAATAATAATGCAATGCAGTACCGTTCTGTATTAAGCTTAAGCCACAAGGGGGCGCTAAAGTGGACGCGTTTGCATTACTGTTTTGTTTGTCCCAAGTGTTTTGCCGTTTCTTCTATAAGAGGGTAAAGAAGGCTGTCTGACCGTGAGACCAGGGTTTGAAATGACTTAGGACTCTTGGGGGGTCCCCTAAAATGTTACTATAAAAAATACTGAAGACTACCTTGCTACACTATATACTGCAGGCAAAATTATATTGACATATTTTGAAGGTGAGATAATGGTCTTGGGATGTTTTTCATGGTTTGGGCTAGTCCCAGTATTGTAGTGGTGTCTGGAGAAGTGGATTGGCTATAATCAAAACAGGTAACCCTCTAATTCTGGACCAACAAAGTTACAGCACCTTATATAAATCCCTGACATGACAAAGTGGATAACAGGTCATTCTTTCCTTAAGCAAGGAAGTTAACTAAGTTACCTAAATCCAGCAGGTGTCCTCATTATGGCAGCACCATGCACCTTCAAAGAGTTGGATCAAATACAAATGGCATTTCTCATCCCTTATGTTAATGGGATTTGTAAAAGCCGCTGGATTGAATAATAATGATGTCTATAAAGACTGTACCTACATTAGATGGTTTACTTTGTTTTAAAGTAGTCAATCTATAACCTGAACTAAAATCTTTAGGGACACGTTTAAAAAAGCAAGAAACGTTGACAAACGCACTCTTCTAATCATCTAAGTTAATGCAACTTTTGATATAGGAACACCAACTCCAAATATTTTAGTATAATACGCAATTATTATGGAGATATAAACATAATCGAAGCACTTACGGGATTTTCATGAGGGTTCTTTAGATTTCACTCTTTGTGAGGCTTCGATTTTGCCGCGTTCAATGACCTACGTGTCTGTGCCACAGACTGTACTGTTTACTCCGGAGGACCACGACAACAACCTGTGACGCTATTAGCTGCTCAATCGCGCTAGGAAATAAAGTAATTTTTTGTTATAAATATAAAACGTCACTTATGACCTATAATTACACAATCACTTTTAATGTTAAAAATATTTTTCGGGGACCCCCCAAAATCTAAAAATAAATTCTTATGGGGGGTCCCCAATGGCTTATCCGCGAGTCTCACAGAAGCCTCGAGGCTTGCAGCAGTCCAGCTGCAGTCAGAACACAGAGGAGACATACGCCACGTCCAGATTGACAGTCACGCGCGCATGCGCAAAGCCGCCGCTGATTCTGCAGCGTCTTTCCTCGTTAAGGAATTGGCCACACTGGTTCCATAAAGAGAGAATTTTGTTCCGTGTATGTACGTGTAGCTCCGTGTACCCTTTATCGTCCCTTTTACCGCAAAAAAACAGAAAACGAAAACACTCGTTTCTCGTTTCTAATCCAAAACGGTAAACCGGAAGTGGGCATTCGTTTTCTCGTTCTTCGTTTAGAACCAAAAAACGAGACCAACTGACAACTTTTTGGGCCGTGGATACGGTGCATGTAGTTTCCACATTGTATTTTTGTATGCAACCAAAGAACGTAGTATTGGCAGTGTGAGTTCAATGCATGCTCAGGTTTAAAAACAAACACACATTTTAAAAGTACAAGATAAGATAAAATAAGATAATCCTTTATTAGTCCCCTAGCGTAGAAATTCATAGGATTACAGCGGCAAAGGTGGTAAAAGTATCATTTAAAACCCAATCATTTCAAGCAAGAGGCCCAGCGATGGTCCCTATTCACAGTTGTGGCCTGCCACGATGATCTACAGGCTGTGATAGTGAGTAGGCCCAAGTGGACATCCCATGATATACTGGTGCATTAATGACAGGTTAATGCTCAGGGAAAAGCTGGGTCAATATGTTGCTGCATTTATTTAAATCTTGACCCACACTCTCCAGATAAAGTCTTTAAGATATGCTACAATTATATTAGGGGTTACTCCGTATTCCCTCTGAGTTGCCTCAATGCAACTAGTTAAAATGGTTTGAATACTTTAATTTTGTTATTCAATAGTTCTCCCCTACAGTTTCAGAAAAAAAACGCACTTGACAATCAACACAAACTATCCTCAGCAGTGACATGCTGAATCACATGACACATTACTCAGAAATAGCATTTAGTGCTTGTGGTGAAAAAGGATGATATTAAACTTGAACGTTAATATATACTCTCGGACTGTCTCTCAAATTTAACAACTGAATGAAATTCATCACACAATCGTAGCAGCCAAAATAGAGTTTCCACTGCATCTTTATGAAAGACTCAACAACACAATTTGTCTGCCGGTCTGATCATACTGTTGCATCCACAGAACCGTCTCTCTGTCTGTTTTCCCCTCAGTCCATGGACTTATCGCTCCAGGCCATTGACTTCCTTTTTGCCAGTTCCATCCAGGACGGCTGTCCACTGTCAGTCGCGGACTGAAACGCTGATGGCCTTGTAGGTGACGATGAGGGCGATGAAGATGGCGCCGCATTTTTCCGCAGCCATTTGTCCTCTCTGGGTCTCTCTGGAACTTTGGTGGGACCTGACTCTAAAAGAGAAAATTGTTGTCACGTTGGTGGACATGCAGATACTGAAAACTAAATGAAAAAGTTCAGTTTCAATAAATGTGTGTCAGCAGACCTGCAAGTTTTACCCCTTGTCGCCCTACTGGTTTTATGTCTTTATTTAGGGGCTTGGCTGGGGATTCACCTGATGTCTGCTCCTCTATTTGAACTTTCTTCGAGTCGACCTGAAAAAAATCCATGAGTTAGATCCTCTGTTCTGGATAACTACAGCAAAATGAGTTAAAGAAAAATTCTAGTGAAATTCTATATTTAATTGTCACCAAATCTAATAAAACATTCCAAAACCAACAAGGATTTGCTACTAAGTGTCTGCATAGCCAAAGCCTGAGACAAATATTTCCTATACACCATAGAAATCCATTTGGGTCCAAGAAGACCCAAGGCTGCTTCCCAGATTGCATTATGTCCAATTGGTTCTACCTCATTTTCTCTCCACATGCTTTTTCCCTGCGTAAAAACCAGACAAAAACATCTGAATATCTAATCAAATCCTCACAAGTCCACCCTGAGTCAATTAATAAACCTTCATAAAACATTGTTTTGATTTTAAGTTGATCACTTTACAGTCTGGATGTTTCAAAGTGTTGAAAGACAAGAGTATTGCGCTTCTTTTTTTAACTTAATATGGAATTGGTTGAGAATAAGAATATAGAATATCCCCAGCCTTATCCTTGAATAGATACATATAGTGGAATGGGGTACTAAAGACAGTCACAAAGAAGTACCACAAACCCCCTTGATTCCAGGTGGAGTGGTCCACTCTGCACGTTTCTCCTTTTCGCCTGCTGACCCGGCCCAAACTGCCCGCCTTCCTGACAGGGACTCATCGTCTTTTTCCTGCATGGAGGCGTCTCTTTCCCCGCTTCCCGAGGCAGTAACGGATGGATGAGATGAAGCAGATGATGCGGTCGAATACGAGATGGTTGAAGGAAGCTGGCTGGCGGTGTGAACACCACGGCTGCATCGGGGCTGTTGCTGCTGGCCCGAGGAAAGGTAAAACTGTGCAAGAGACTGTGTCCCCGCCTCTTGTGCGGCCTGAGATGAGGTCTCTGGTGTTGCACAAGAGTGCAAGGGAGACTGGCTTGTCCATGGATTGCTCTGCACAGACTGTGCAGGAAACGCAGGTTCACCGGTTGGTTTCAACGTTTGCGGCTCCCTGGACTGAAGGGGAGGAGTCTTCTGCTGCACTGCCGGCGCCGGAGACGGTTTGACGGCCTTCGTTTGACTTCCACTCGGCACCGTTTCTGCTTTGACGGCATCAGTCCGGGATTGATTTGCGCCCTCTATTGTTGTCGTGCTTTGTTGCAGTTTTACAGTTTGTGTCTGTTCTTGCCCTCCTGTGGGCGTCTCTGTCTGCACTTGTGCTTGTGGTCGAGCTGCTGTCTGCACACCTGTAAAATCTCTCGGAAATCTATTAGTGAAAAGCTGCTGCAGAGTTCTGGTCTTTTCCATTGCTATGCTCATCCAGGACACCTCAGACGAGGTCGTTTGGGGGGCAGGCTGCAACTCCTGGACAGATGATTCTTTTTTGAGGTTTGAGGAGGCGGTTTGGACTTCGGTTGCCATGGTGTGAGGGTTGTCGGTGGGCAGCTTGTTATGCTTGACTGGAAGGGAGTAGCCAGATGGAATTGAATCTAAGGAGTGACACAGTTCAGTTAGACACACTTCACAGGGCTGTTAAAGTTAACCTAAGGGGTATTTTGAAGGACAAAGGTCCCCTGTCATGAGTACAAATCTTATCACTCCAGAGTGGTTACTGCATATTATAGTGTGCATTTAACTCTATAGGGAATGGAAAAGGGGAAGGAAAAAAGACAATTGTTTTGAATATAATAATGAACTTGAGATAAAGCGTAATAAATGAAGACTCACCTTTTGATTCAAGATCTCCTATTTCCGGTCTTTTCAGTTGGTCACATTGCTCCTCGCACACCGGCAGCTTAGCGCGATGGTTCGGAGAGGAATCCGACCGCAATCGCATCGACCGAGATGTGGAGCGCAGTTTGACGCCAAACGCTGGCTTTCCTTCGTTCTCCTCGACCTCCTGAGCTTCTACTGCCTCCTCCACCACCACCACCTGGTTGCTCTCCAGCTGCTCCGCCCTCGCGGCGCTGGTATCTGTGGTCACATTTTGAGATGGTGTGACTGGTTCCCCGTGTTTGGGGCTGTCCTTCCTGTCCCATGCTGCTGAGATTTTATGTGGCGCTGCCGCTTGTCTAAGTCTTCCCACAGCAAAGGGGCCCCCTCTTAATTCTTCCATTTCCCTCGTGCTTGGAGATTGTTGATCTTCTGCCTTTTGTCTGGCTTCAACAAAACTGCCTGATCGGGGTCTTTCTGCATCCCGGTTTTTGGCAGCCGTCATTGAAATATGGAAGGACCCGGATCCTGGGGCGGGTCTCGTTAGTCCCCTCGTGCTTTCCTTCTCACCTTGAACATGCTGGTGAACGGGTGACGACCCAAAGTTAGAGGAGAGCTGGTCGCACAAGGTGACAGCCATTCCAACCTTGTTTGGGGGTTTTCTCTTGTCAAGGGACATTGCTTGTACCTCTGAATCCCTGTCTTTGTTGTCTTTTAGTTCTGACGGTATAACGGAGGAGGGTGGCCGGTCACTTGGCCTTACAACGGCTGGTCGGTGGGGCTTGACTCTGAGTATCTGGGAGGGTGCAGAGGACACTTTACCAGGAAGACCTTGGTCCTGTTCGGAAACAGTTTGGATGGATAATTTGGATGGTTCCTCTGAGATAATTGGTGCCACCTCTGGGGGTTTTGATGGAAGATGCTGAGATTTAACCATAACAGCCTCTCCTTGTTCTTTTTCCAATATGAGCTCCTCTTCAGTCCAAACCTGCTGTTCTTCTTCTCTCGCAGATGCAGGGCAGTTGATGTTGTTTAGGGTGTGTACGTCAGGCTCATTGGAGTAATTCTGCGGAAAAAAGAGATATAAACAACGTAAGGGAAGTGGATTAAGCATTTTCTTTGTCTTCTCAAACAATGTACAAGGTAAAGAAATGTTCATTCACTGCAGTGGGTGTTTTCTTGGGCCTGGCTCTCTGGTTTTTGGGCCTGACAGACATCCGGTGGCGTGCAGCAGAAGTGTCCAGGCAGGGGGTGAATTGGACTGGAGAGTTGAAGTCTGTCAGCTCAACAGCAGTGGAGGAGGAATTTGAGGAGACAGAAGGGGGCAATGGATGGGATGGAGACAGGGGCACAGACTTGATAGGTGCAGGGTTGGGGAGGGGCGAGAGTGGACGAGACGGCGCCTTGGACCTGGCCTGAAAAGAAAGGGAAATCACAACGTAGAGCCTCAAAATCCCATTTAGAGGAATTCCCTTCTGGCATGTGTGTTGGGTTTGCATATCTACAGACAAGGAACATAAATCCACCAAAGGGAAGCAGGCATAGGCAAGATATTTCCTTGAATGTTCTAAAAACCTGCTGCTCACTGTGTGACATTTGGATGAAGTGAAGTGAAAGTAAAGAGGAGAGTCTGATAGTTAAATCCGCTAAACTTTTACCCTAACCTTAAACAGTCCTAATCAGTGCACTGATCAGATAAACAGATAACTGAGCATCAGTAACTAATCACCTTGCTGAGGGCTTCTGGGATCTCAGAGAGGCCGTGGGCAGGACCCTCGTCCTCAGAGCGGCTTCCCAGATCCTCGGCACGTCTGGCTGGCAGTACCAGAGGCGGCGGCCCCAAATGCATCTTCTGCTGCTGGAGCTTCATCTGTGACACCAGAGGCACAGCTGATTATAAAACAACTATCAAAACCTCACTTCCCAACAATATGGCGAGAAGAAAAAGCTATACCTGCAGGGCTTTTATTTTGCCATGGACGTTTTCCTGAGATAAGACCTTAGCTGGCTCGGCGTCTGTCAGGACCTGATCAGCCAGAAAGATGCTGTCTGCGGACAATGCCCTCGATCCCATCATCCCCTGGGAGCACCTTTGGCAGTAGGAGTGTAGGAACAGAAGATGGGGTGAAGGCATTGGACTAGAAATCAGAAAGCTTTACAGTAGCATTTCAGTTGTCATTTACGAGATCATGAAAACACTCACGCCAAATCTTCCTCGGATCCGGGTCCTTTTTCTGCAGTGATATCACTGGCTGACTGGCTGAGTTTGGCATCTCCCTCTTCAACGCCTCTCTTACTCCTCCCGAAGAGACGATTTTTCAGAGATTTCAGTTTGAACTTTTTACGTCCTGATAGAGATGGAGATAGAGACAGATCCAGGTCACAGCAGCTCTCTCTCTCACACACACACACACACACACACACACACACACACACACACACACACACACACACACACACACACACACACACACACACACACACACACACACACACACACACACACACACACACAGACAGACAGACAGACAGACAGAACCCTCTCAGCTGTCTTTCATTGTTTCCTAAGATGTCATTGACAATAAAACAATTATTTAGGTTAGTGTCCTTCATTCTGATCGCTCCTTTTTGTCAAAGACTTGCTTCCTCTGGGCACTAAAACGACGTGACAGATAATCTCACCTGGAATGTCATCGGTGCTTCCTTCTGTATCTCCAGAGAAAGACTCCATCGCTATGGAAACAGATAATGAGAAGCGTCTTTGACTACAGAAACCTCTGGCATACACTTTTAAGAGGCAGTTGTCACATGCTCGAGAGCGTCGAGCGGTTTGTCCTCTGTCCTCTGGCAGGAGCCAACATGCACTTAACACACTTGTGCAATAGCCTGAAGATGTGACTCAGGACCTGAGGTTCAAAGTTTTATTGGTATTATCAGGGTCAGTGCAAACCTGTACTGAAGCTAGGCAGGGCACTCAGAGGAAACTCTGCCAACAATATATAATCACAGCGGCTTTCACCAGAGGAAACGCAGTGTCATCAAGAAAGCACACACCATGAGGGCAACAGTGAAGGTGTTGGTATTTCAAAGAGGACACGTGCTCTAATAGATGTATTTATCATGCTGGGACAAAGCAGTACACATCATATTTCTTGAACAGAGCAGAAGGCAAACACTTGCTCTCCGACAGGTTTTACTTATGCAACACTCTTTGTGACAAAGACCCAAGTTGTGTTGATGTGTGACCGGGTGCAAGATTCAGTGCGAGGTGCTTGTTTCCAATGTTCCACGGACTTCACTCTGTGCCCTGCGGCTCAAATGGACTATTTGAGGTATACGGTGTTCTGTGAAACCTACTGTTCTCAGCTGCGTTGCCGAGGAGCCCTGAAAGAGAGTAGGATCCTATATGGCATGTGTGCTGATAAGACAAGATGTGGCTGGTTATGGATAAACATGCAAAGTCCACACTGCACCTCTGATATCGCCCAGCCTGCTGTCAAAATAGGCGCACATCCTGTTAATAAGCTGGGACACTCCAAAGAAGTTGCTTGTGACTTACACGGCATCAACATTTGAACGTCTTGCCCCTGGCTGCAGGTTTCCCACCACAACGAAACTTGAGTATTCATGAATCAGTTTTTTAAACAGATGATAATCCAGTGGATTATTAACATGGCACAGATCCTTGTTGGATTCCACAGCACAATAATCCACAACAACAGCTTAATCACAACCTTCCCATGCCAGGAACTACATTTACAGGGAAAGTACCTCTCAATCTCAATATTAATACACACACACACACACACACACACACACACACACACACACACACACACACACACAGTCTAACACCTTATTGTGCAGAAATAAGGAACTTTACCCAACGTGTAACAGCAGCACAGCTGCTCCTCGTCCCCTTTCTCGTCCTCCTCTCAGGGCAGAGTTGTCCGGTCACAGCTGGGTCACTCTCCTAATGTTTAAACCGCAGGCTTTCATCGTCCACATCTGAATACGGAGGGAGATGCAGAGGGAGGGGAACCAGGGAAGTGGAAAGAAAATGAAAAACAGGCAGGGAGAAAGAGTGACAGAGGACACTCCATGACAGGGTAAGCAAATGTGGATACAGAAAAAGAGACACAAGTGAAAGAGAGAGAGAGAGAGAGAGAGAGAGGGGGGGGGGGGGGGGGGGCTGGGGAGGAGTTACTCCATTACATTAATGGCACACTGTGGCCCTCTGCGCTAAGCTGCTTATAAAACACTAACCTGATTTTAGGCCCAGAAATGAGAGTAGAGGGGAAAAAATAATAAAGCTCTGGTTGAAAAGAGGACAGCCACACAAGAGCTAAGGCTAGCTGGACTGTTGACGCTTTACATCGGGTCGCTTACAGCCCAGGTAGATCAAATAGAAGGTGTATATGTATATGTGTGTCCATTATAAATAAAAAAGGAAAAAACAGGCAGGATTAGCCATTTAGATAATCCAAATGTACCAGACATGCTAAAATTATCTTTGAGAGCATAATTTGGAAATGAATGTCCACTCGTCACTAACGAAGTAACTTTGCATACATCAAATAATACCTTTGTAGTATTTTTCAACTATATCTACACCGGGAACTGTCTGATGAAGAAAAAAAAGCTATTCAGAGATATGAGCACCATGTAGGTCACTGGGCTACAATCAGTATGAGGGAGGAAGCCGGAAGAGGAAAGCCAACCTTCGTGTGCGGCCAAGCAGCTTCTGTGATGAGGATCCTCATCACACAAATCCTTATCTCTTTCACCAGCAAATAAACCCAGCCGGTGACATCTGGATCACAGGAAACCAACCGCTTGTTAATAGACCACAGCGGCATAGGAGTCTGATTGGGAATTAGGTTTTTTTCAGGGATTTTTTGTTTGTGATCCACACATAAGGGACCATATGCCATTAGATTTTATTTAAATACAGCTGATGGGGTGTCCTATGTGAAAGCTATCTGCACATGCTGCACATTAACAGCTTCAACTGCTTGATTCACTGCAGCCTTTGGTCATCTCTGCTCTTAACACAAAGGTAGTGATGTTTGTTGCATTAATAGTCGTCTCTGCTTCTTGTGGTTTCCTGATGGATTATAATTTCTTTCCCTCTGGGCCTGTGCATATCCAGATTAAGGCCGATGGATAATCCGATGATGCCGCTATTTGAACACATGTGGGTTTCCATTCATTCAAACCGGCAACAGTTTGCAATAAGAAATTGACGAAATGTCAAATATTTGGAAATATTTGTCAAACTGAAATCTGAAACACTAAGATATTGTAGCACTTGAATTGTACTTATAATACATTATAAAACGGCTTATTTTTGATGAAATTCTTGTTTTTTGTTCTTCTGAGTTTGTATCTCTACGGTTGAAATGTACTTATTGTACATTATATGTTTATTTAAGGTCTACAGGATGTGAGAGAAGTTGTTTAGATGAAACTAGTGAACACTAGTAGCCACTATGCAAAAGATGATTTAATGACATACCAACATTTTAAGTGTATAAGCTCATCATGGTCAAAATCAAAGAATAAAACAAAGACATTTTATGGTAATATAAAAGCACCTAATTTATTTTCCTAAAAGCATACGAAAAGTTATCATTGTAAAATTAAAATGAAAAAATGCATAAGAAAGGACAAAAAAAGACCAGTGTGTTATCAATGTGACCAAAAGCATTTTTTAAAACCTGATAAGAATTACTCAGTTGAAGTTGATTACATGTGTGTGTATGTAAAGGCAAATAGCAAAAAGATGTGTCTGTGCGGTGAAAAATGAATTCAAGCATTATGAATCTCATAGTGTTTTAGTGTGTTTGGTGTGAAAAATGTCTATGCTGGTTTCATGGCACTGCCTGAGGTCATAGTCACAATATCCAACAGAGAACCGACCCTGGAAGATAAGAAACGACACACATTCAGCACTGCAGTTCGGACAAAGGCAGCGATAGAAAAAGATGAGTACTACGACTCACCTTAGGTCTCTTGAAGTAATCCAGCCCTCTTCCTATCTTTATGATCCAACCATTGTCAAACCTAAAAAATAAAAATGTTCTTTTGAAAATAAAACCAAAAATATCAAAATAAGATACCACCGTACGGAGTTGCTCTATGGGCCACATGTTGCTCATTCATATATCAGTATTAGCTGTACCTGATCTCCCTGTCATGTATTGTGGAGGAGTACTGCAGATCCAGATTCACTCCCTGAGCAGTCAGACTTTCTTTCAGCTCGGCCAGAGCGCTGCTCTGCTGACTGCTGTTTGCCTGCAGGATGGGACGCATTGCAGTAAAACAACAGCACCAAACTGACGGCTATGCAATCAACACATAGTGCGACCTTGTTAGTTGAACTACATACTTCATCCTGGGAAGTAAGGAGATGGATCTTTTTCACCTTGCAGGACGGTGTCAGCAGCATCTCACAGAACCGCAGGAAGTTGTACAACTGTAGTGAAGAGAATGAGGAATCAGTATGGATCAGTTTTATATTGAAACTACATTTCAGAGACCTTGGACATGAATAAATAGAGTGCTTTGTGTACAGCAAAATGTTACTTTTTTCAAATTCAACATTAAGGATTCAAATCTTCAAATAACATATTCAATTAATTTGTATTACCCAGTTCTACAGTGGCAATTGTGCTTTCAATAACAATATTGATAATGAATGAATCAGTAGATAGAAAAGATATAATATAAAACAATGTGAAAAAAGACTTCTCACCTGGTGCGTGTGCCGTATGTAAGGGTCTTGTACCCAGACTTCTGTGAGCAAACTGCTCATGTACGGCTTGAACAGAACCGGGTAGCTGTAACCAGTGGCATCATCCTCTATTCGAATCTGCTCATGATATTTCCCATCTGACCGGTGAGGGAGCACAGAGAGGTTAGAGGAGGCACAGACACAAACCCCTTTGCTTGTCTTAAATATACAATTTGAATATTCCTATCTAAATGTCTGTTTAGAGCAGTAAATGCCGGTTGTCCACTTTCTATGGTATTAAGCCTTCAGTAGTTGTATCCATTACCTTCTTTCATCTGGTTCACGTGGACTTTAATTTGCTCTGCTCTGTCCATGTAGCCCTTTATCTTCTCCCTGTAGTGGCCTCTTTTGGACTCATCTTTCACAGTGGCTGCCGAGAGACGTAAACAACCAAACACATTATGGTTTGTGTCTTCCTGTTCGTGTGGCCTCTGCCGTGTATTTGTTCACACCCTAACCTTTCATCACGTCCATAAGCAGCTGGATGCCCTCCTGGTAGCAGACCAGAGACTCCTGGACCCGGCCGCCGTGGTCCAGCTCCACTGCCCGCTTCAGGACGGAGATGGCGGACGTCTCCATCCCCGCCACATGGTTTTGTGTCATTATTCTGTCTATTCTCCAGGTTCTAGAAAACCGACAAAGAAGTCATGATTGTCTACTATCTGAAAAAAAGCCTCAAAGAAGTTGTGCCAGCTTCCTACTTGACAGCCACACGGGGTGCGCCACAAAAATAATTCCGGCAGAAACAGAGCGGTAGAACCCATCATGGAGTATTGGTCCACGACGGGGGTTGTTTTTGAAAGAAACCAAAAGAATAATGCGAGGTTTTAAAAATACATTTGATTATATAGAAATCACATTCAACCCATAGTACAATCTGAAACATCGTCCAAAAATTGTTGGAACAATTTCTGTGGGAATATTTGTCGTGTCGGTGACATTTCAATGTTACTCCCTAACGCTTCCGGTGTAGCGACACGGGGAGACGACGCTGCCGTGATTCTAATGTTTGTTTGTTTTCAGTTTTTAGGCTAAAATGATGCTAAGGTTAATCATATTCGTGTAAATTTGGGGAATATTATGTTAATGTAATTGCGTTCGTGTTCGTGTTCATAACGCCTCTTATTGGGCAGCAGCGGGGCTGTACGTCAACTTTAACCTTGGCGTGCATGACTGTAACGTAAGGTTTTTTTTGTGTTTGGTGATTATACCGAATAAGTAATACAACATGTCAGGTGTCTGTCGCGGTTTGAGCGCTCTCCCAGTCAAGGTAAGAACATCACACGATATTTTTGACGTTTCAAGCGGTTCAGTGCGGATTCATGTAACGTGTTCTGCATTCCGCACCCTTCAAAGCCAATACTACGAAGGTATGATGTATTTAAAAGTGAGAAATCCGTTTCTTTGTCTCTAATTGTGTGATATTACAAGACGAGTCTTCTAAACCGTTGCTATGCTCAAAGTTGCACATTTAGCTATTTTATGATTAATTGAGCACTTCCCAAAGAGCATTCGACTGAAAATACAGGTACATATGATCAGACCGTTTGGGAGAAAGAATCACGTATAGCTAATTGTTTCAGGAGACACTACTCCTAAATTGTAGGGTCTCTCTAAATGTTCTAAACGTATTCTTTCAAATCCCTTTAACTTTTTGAGATACTATATTTGTGGGTTCCCATACCAGAAAAGAAATCAGCCTATGCTAGTATACATCTCATCGCTTACGGTTTGTGTGTGTTTGCAGATCTTGGCAGAAGCGTCACTTTTTTCACCCTGCCCACGGTTTGTTCCAGCACGCAGCCGGTTCACCAAAGCAAGAATCCCAAAAGAGGTAAGCATCTTAAAACCGTGCCCAGGGGAGAAAAGGCCCCTAACAAACTAATCCAGACCTGGTGGTGATAATGATGCTGCTTTATTGGGCTCTTCTAAATGATTAAGTTGGCAATGTTCAAAGGTCCCGTGTCCTTCTTCACAGCTGTTTGAGGAGAGATCAAAAGAACATGAGAAATATGGGGGGGATCCAGACCAACCTCATAAACTGCACATCGTGACGCGAGTCAAAAGTGTGATGCGAAGACCGTATTGGGAGAAAGAAATTGTGAAACACCTTGGGCTTGGAAAGGTAAGACAGCTTCGTCTTGTTCTCTTAAAAAACAACAACAAAGAAAGCTCTTTTATTTAGATAAATGGGGCAGTCTGAAGGGATGATCTCCAAAAATATTAGCTGTGCTCTTACCCCTTCGAGCTGATACAGCATCTGTCTACTATAAAGGCATGAAGAGCATTATTAAAAAATGTATTGAAGAAAATAAGCAATTTCTAACTTGTAACACTAAGATGTTATTCTGTTGTCTTTGTCATGTATTTAGGCACACACACCTGTAATTCACAAAAATACACCTGCAGTCAATAGCCAACTGAAGTTTGTCAAGCACCTCGTCAGGTAAGATTAATGTGAGGCGTCTGCCTAAAACTATAAACCTCAAGTTTCTGCTAATTAAAGAATGCAGCCAAAGCAAACCTTGTGATGGAACAGATGCAGAGGTTTTTATAAATACTTAATGAAGTTACTTGTGGGGTCATTTCAAGAGACTGTCCCTCTTATCGTCTCATTAATTAAGGATCCAGCCGCTGAAGACACCCTCTGGACTCCCTGCCGAGCAGGACATGGGTGACACCTACATCAACAGCAAAGGAGAGTTGATAGTCCGTCGCCTCCTCCATCCTGTAGAGCCCAAGGCCATTGAACCGTAGCGCCACATTCATTCATATTAATTACAATTCAAGTTGATCATACGTGCAATTAAAATCCTTCTGCTCCATAACTCCCTGTTTTGGTTTAAATACAGAAAACTTATTTGTTATTTGTCTTGAATGGGTTCTGAAAACAAATTAGACTCCTAAAACTTAGACCTCCATAGGAATGTAGATTGCTATTCCTACACAGCTGCTTATTGTATAGACTTAAAAGAACCCCCCGGAGGTTTAGAGGTTTCTATTGGGAGGGGTACCTGCATGTCATTGGGACAGTGGGAGGAAACCAGAGGATCTGGAGAAAACCAGCTAGTCAAGATGGTAGTGCGATGGTGGTGCATGGAGTAGTGTGATGCGCTCGGAGCTGCAAGGTTGGTGCAACACGGCTGCTCCATGTCCCATGTCGAAGTGTCCCTGAGCAAGACACCTAACCCCAAATTGCTCCCCAGGCAAAATGTAACGCATGGGTTATAATGCAATGTAAGTCGCTTTGGATAAAAGTGTCAGCTAAATGACATGTAATGTAATGATTTGGTGCTGTAAGTTGCCGCATGTGGGCGGTCTGTGAATTTAAATCTGCCTCATTGACCTTTTACTTCTGTTTAAAGTTAATTCATATTATCTCCATTTGTGCTGGGCTGTATTCAGAATAATTGTTTTACAAAAAAGGGGTCTGAACAGGAAATGGAGTTGGGTTGCATTGAGGAAATATTTGGTACTGCTATCATCCACGTCACCGACTAGAACGCAATATGCTGGATTCTATACAAAAAAGGACAACAATTTAGCAATTCATTTTATTACGTCAAACTTAAGTAAATATTATGTAAAAATATATATACCTGTGGTGGTAATCAAAAGTATTTCATGCTCGTTTGTGATAAGGTATTTATTCCGAACTAACAAAGGAAAATTAAACATAAGTACAGAGCAATTCATGGCCAAATTCAGCTGAAAAGGGTAAGTTGACAAAGCTTATTGGTGTCGAGAAATGCTTGACTACACATTAGAGACGTCCATGTTGTCCAATTATGACGACCTTGCACAAAGGAATGCACGCTTAAAATCTGTTCCGGCTGTAAAAACACAGACCTGGCGAAAAAAACGACACGCTTCAAAATAAAATAACAGGATGAATTTTTTTTGTGTTTTATTATAATTTTTATTTTCCCATGCAATGGCCTGCAACCCACCAGTTGAGAATCACTGCTCTAGCTCATGGTCACAAACAATTCATCAAACAAGCCTAAATTTAAAAAAAAGAATAATGGGATGGTACAGTGTTATGAAAAAGTTTGGGCACCTCTGATAATTTGCTCAATTGAATATGATAGCCCACTATCTCAACTCCATAACAAAAGAACACTTTCTGTAAATCCTATAAACTTCATTTCACTTCTTAAATATCACTGTTTGTCTGCTATATGATTTATTTAATTGAAATTGCTGTTCCGAACAACCAATGAAACATAAAGGAAAATCTTAAATGATCAGGGGTGCCCAATCTTTTTCATACCACTGTATATCACTTTTATCAATACAGCTAATCGGTTCTTTTGTTATGCTATTCCAATGCCAACAACAAAAGTAAATTTGAGAACATTCCAAAAGTGAATTTTTGGAGTTGAGATAGTGGGCTTATTTTTTTGTAGTATTTTTTTTGTTAAAGTGGTAGCCCGAAATTAAAATCACACAAATATATAGCTGCACTTCAGTCATCTCCAGAATCAGAATCTGAGTCATAAGTTCCCCCTCTGATGGTTTTCTTCTCCACTTTTGTGAACTTTGTGCCGGATCTCTGTCCCATTGTAGGAGGTTCCATCAGGTTACCACTAGAACAGAAAAGAAAAGATGTTAAAAATGCGATGTTTTCATCGCTTCACTGTTGCAATCCTACAGCAATGATGCCTAAAAAGTGCCGGTGGGAGTCCACTGCAAGTCTCACCTGTAGTTGATAACATCTGCACAGCCAAGTCTCCATTCAAGCATCTCTGTAGGAAACTCGTCAGTGTTTCCCAGGTCAGAGAATCCAACCACGTAGTCCTTCGTCTTTCCGTCTAAAAGCAAAGCCAGCGTGGGAATAACCTTGATCCGCAGCCTATCCGTCAGAAAGGGGGCCTTCTCCACATCCAGTTTGATGAATTTGGTCTCAACGTGCTTCTTTGCCAAGATGGCCAAGTGTTTGTCAAGGATCTTACATCTACATGTAGGGGACAGAAGGACAAGTTCAGCGATAAAATGACATGGTGCTCTAGTTTCATGGAATTTGAAGCAGTTTTCTGGAGGTACTTCACTGTCTCCTGGGTGTCAAATGTATTATTAAAAGTGGCCAGATTTCATGCAGCAACTTAAGATGTACATTGCTGATTTATTATTTGGAACATAATGGTTTGTGCATGTGCACCACCACGGTAAAAGAGTCATTATCCGGTGCCCCAAATGCAGGACCAAAGCTGACGAGTTTGACTCACTTTCAGCCGTACAAGCAATACTCAGCTGTTTGCTACAAGGGCAACAGAGAGCATTGAAATGAAAGTAAGAAAGAAATGCATACTTCCCATTTTAGAAGCAGCATCTAGTGAATGTTTTGCATTTTCAACTAACCAAAAGGGTTAATCATTTCTGTCGATATAAACAAATATCACAGATTTGCCTCATGGAGCTTTTCACATACTTCACCCTCCTACACCTGTGTCTGTCACTACCATAAATAAATACAATGTAATTACCTGAAGGTGGAATTTTTGTAGAAGTGGCAGACGACATTCTTGCTTTCCTTGACCTCGCTGAAAAAGTCTTTCTCACTCGCGATTTCCCTGTACTCTCCGTGGCCTTTAGTCAACCACTCCTAAAAAGAATAGAACTTGGGTGAGTAGCAGAACAATGAAGCTGGTTACTATATTCATGAACAATGAAGCCATGTCTTATTGTTGGCTGATCCGGGATGGGTGGATCAACTATTTTCACAATAAAGTTCCACTTTTACTCCTGATGTATAGACAAGTCAAGACTTCCAAACAACCCGCAGCTTCTGACAATGGTTTTTATATGAAATTAAAATACTTTTACTAAACTATTCACTACAGAAATGGTTTTAATTTATAGGTGTCTGCGGTTATTTAGACTAAAAGGATTTCCGCTGAGGTGCCACTGTAATAACGTGGCAGATGAAAAAAAATGATTTAGTTAGTTTAGAGTCTACAAAACTCCCAAAATCCTCAGACCACTTCAATAAAGTTACATCATTCTGAATCATGTTGTCACATGGTAAAAACAAATATGTATCACTCTCAATAGGCCAACATATTGAATTATACAGAATATAAAAAAAGCTTTATTATAATTTCCAGAGGTCTCTGATATAAATGTCACCTTTGATGTAATTACATTACCTAAAAGGATGATTAACACAGACTATAAAAACATTTCAAGGAAAACAACCCACACACCTGCTTTTGTTTCTGAGCTTTTTTAAGTGCCTCTAATCGCTTCTCCTTCAGTCTGTCCAAATCATCTTCATCCATTTCATTCAGTTTGCTCAAATGTGCATCCACCTTCTCCTCCACCAGCTTGGCCGATTGCTCCAAAACCATTGATAAGATGTCCATTGTTTGGTTGGCCATGGTTACCTGCTACAAGTGAAACTTTCTCTGGATCTGAGAGGGTTAAGGACACAAAATGTAAACCAAAAAAAGACATCAGTTGAGATACAAATATCCCTGTGAAAAGGGGAAACTGTACACTCAGTAGCCAGTTCATTAGGTTCTGTTCACTCTGCTGAAACTAATGCTGATCAGCATTAAATCCTCCTGTATAATGTTAAGCTTTGGTTTACTTCTTAAAGGCGTACTGGTCAAATATAATCCATTTGGAAAGATCCATTTTGGAGTAAGTAGTTTGCAATGATGTGAATGATATTGTGTCACACTAATATATGTTTCGAATAGGCTATTGATTATAGACGGGTTGGGCAAATGTCCATCATGTATGGAGTGTCTATTTCTGGGTTGGTGCATTCATTTAAGATGCAACTAGGTGTACTTCATTCATTGGGAATGCATGGTTGGCAACAACACCAACATTGACCATACGCATCTACTCGAGGCTGCTGTGAACATCACTAGTGTGAATTGATGTTAATTTAACTTTACGTGTTTTTGTCAGCCCGAAAGCTGTCTAACTGAACAGCGCAGTAACGGTGGACACAAAGCCTTGGTGACATTATGGCACACCTTCTTTTAGCCGGTTGTTGGTTAGCATTAGCCTAGCTGCGTAAACGTATTTGACTATGTTAGTCTAATTCTCTGTCCGACACATTAAAGATTGATTTTCATTCAGTTATATAACGCCAGTCAACGTGGGTAATGTAAATAGCTTACGGGGTAATTTTTGCAAGCAAGCATCGAAAAATGTGGCCAGACAATACTAACGTTGCATTAGCCTGCTAAGCTAGCTGACGTTTGCTAACGTTATGTGAGTGCGATGGACGTCACATAAGAGTTGCTCGCTCACAAAGACAAGCACGTGACTCATGCGTGAGATCATAAACTTGAATAACGTGTTATATTAAAGTTAGATATGGTAATTTAAGATCAGAAACAGAATATTCTTACCGGATAGAACACGCAGACACTTCAGTTGTTGCGCGAAAAGCAATAACAGTTTTAACGGATGTTACGTCACTGCAGGCCTATTCTGACGTCGAACCACATCCGGGTACTTCTTAAATGAACGTTGAGCATTTTTTCGACTTTTAGTTGCAAAAATATATCTTTAAAAGTATTCTGTCCACTATGGCTTTAATGTTTTATTGTAAGGATCGAATCTCAAATTTACGGAAGCCCATTTTCGCCACTGTGATGAAAAAATAAATATCCTTTAATTCTTTAGAATTATAATCTCATATGGTAGCATCTCATTGTGAGATACTATGACTGAACCACCTTACTCGATTCAATGTAATTTCCCCTTCATTAGTTTCAAAACCAGTGTGACTTTCATTGGAAACCCCTCCTATACTGTTTGTAACTTTAAAACAAAAACAGACACATGAAATAATACATAGTTTACGGTTTATTACCAAGATTTAGAAAACTTACAAACAAGTTCACAGCTTCGGGTCTTCAGGCACAAGCCAGTTTATAAAAGACAAGACTGGCTAATTTTAACTTCTAGAGCGATAGAACATGTGAAGAGAAGCAAACATCTTCGAAGTGAATGTAGACTTGCCCATTTTGAATTACATTCATTTCAATAAGTTGAAAACAATGACTGATGACCATAATGATTGATTTTGGTTTGCATATAGGGGAAACTGCTTTAAACAAACTTTTCCACCGCACACACCATGCCTTGGTTGGGGAGATCACAAGCCAGCCAGCCAGCCGCATCTGCTGAGTGCTACTTATCACCAATCATGAGAGTTAACTTGACAGAAATACAATGATAAGAGTCATAAGAAGTAAAAATATCCCCATTGTTTAAAGTACACACGTACATACGTTGAGTTATAAAATACGGTCACCTAGTCCTCTACAAATCCAGAATTATTGAAATATTCAGGTCTGTAAAATGGGTAAACACACTAGAAAAAGATTTACTCCAGGTACAAAGGCTGTATGAAATGTTACATTATCTTGAAGAGACCTCTCACTTGCTTGTGAAAAAACAACTGCATAGGCTACTCATTGATTGCCATAACCCCTGTCCACATCAAAGTCAGAGTGCTACTGAGAATCAACAGTGAACCTCACATGAAGAGCTTTGGCCGGCTTCACATTTCCGTGTTGGAACACCTACAAACAATTACAGCGCGAGAAGATTTTACAATTTAAGACGGTTACTAAGAATTCACTACGTGTAAACAATACAAGAAGTACACCCTCCACTTACATCTTCTTTTCAAATTTGTCTTTTAAAAACATTATTAACAAGGTTTGGCACTTTTCTTTGCAAGAGACCAGAAAAATAAAGATACTGCTGAATGCAGCAGACCATATTTAAAATGGTTAGTGGCGTAGACCTTCAAAGAAAAATTAATGAAAAATTATATATTCTGTTGATACAATTTCTTGTATGATAAAGTCTAATGTCTTAGGAGTGCTACAGCACTACCTAATTGTAATACTTCTAAAAAGGTGCTTTAAACATGATGATTGTTTATCAGCCAGTGATTCTTTGAAACCTAGACTGACTCAACTGTACGAGTGAAAACAAATATCTCCGTATGTGCTACTGTAACATTATTCAAACCATAGGTCCACATAGGACTCAACTGCTGTCAGAGGAAACACACACAAGATAGGGATTTGAAATCTTGTAAAAGGTAGGTCTTGTTTAAGAAAGTTCAGCACTGCCTGTAAAAATCTTATATAAAATTTCACATTTATTTTGAAAAGAATTACAATTATGATTTTGCAAAAAGCTACAATTATCCCGAGTTTTGGTGAGTCGATTCATTTACTGCCTTTGAGTTTTTTTACTTGTCCCTTTAAAAGAGCAAGTAGGGGAAATAGTGAACTGTACAAATTAAAATACTGTCGTGGCTTGTTTAACACTTTCTCATATTGTGTGTGAAGTTGTCAATGTGCGTCTCATTCTCAGGAGGCCACCGAGAACCTTACGTTTCAAAGGAGGAGAATCATCATTTAGAGGTCATACTTTGTACTGCAGATGACCTTGTGAAAGTGGCAAAACAAGAGTGGTGGTAGCACGCAGTGAAGGCAGTACTCCGTCCTCCCTCACGCTACCTTCAGAGTGCTGCCGTAAGTCTGCTGCACCACCACCTGCACGTTGTCGAGGATGAAGTCGAAGGCCATACTCCAAACCGACTCGACCGCCCTCTGCATGAGCCTGCAGAGAGAGGGCAACATGAGGAGTCAAAGAAGTAAGAGAGGGGCGGTGGACACGGAGGATTGGAGGGAGGTTTAACTGTTCAGTACCTTTTCATATATTTTATAATTAAATCCAACTTCTCCAGATCTTTATCCTCAATGAGATCAGTGCAGTATTGCAACACCTGCAGGATGTCCTCCTCCATTGGTTCTAAAACAGAAAAGAGTACATTCATAACGGCCTATAGAACTGCACCGGTTGACTGATCAACACAGAGATGTTCTTCACTGTTCACCTGTTATGGTGGTGACCCATTCCCGAAGGAGTGTTTTAATGTCTGTCAGGTCATAGGCTCCGGCCAACACTGGAGCGGGACGAGGGATGAATTTGGAACAGGTCTGTGGGACTTCTGGTATTGAGGTCGATGTACAGGGACCGTTTTCAGTCTGAAAAGGGAAAACAGGTGTCAGCTGGACACACTAGTGGGAATTCTCCACCGTCCCATTCTGCCCCACGTATTCATGTGTGAAACTGTCCATTGGCTCACCTTTAACGCGTTTATCGGTTCTCGTGATTTCATAGGAGGTTGTAGCGCTTTTCTCGGACTGTTGATCGTGTGATGCCTCTTCACAGGCGAAGGACCTTTTTTAACAGGGCTCACTGCATTTTTTCTCTTGTAGCGTCGCTTCACTCGACCAATACCGACTGCCGGCTGTTTCAGCTGCAACAATGGATTCGTCTGCTCCCCTGCTGAGAAATCAAGGGGGAAAACATGAGATGAAGAGAAGATGAATGCTAACAATAGCAGAAAGAAAAGGCCAAACTCATTCCAAACAAAACCACCTGGAGGCTTACATATGTTCCCCTGAGGCTGGACATTTGTTACACGGTTGTAGGCAGACTTCAGTTCGGCTTGAAGCTCTTTGGGAAGGGCAGCAAATACGTCCGGATCAACCTGCGGACAAAAAGACGAGGGACAAAGGATAGCTTGTCACAATTAATGAAATCCGCTTTAGATAAATGGGTAAAAATGCACATTTAAAGAGCAGCATTTGACATTCCAATGCCTTCCTTATAAGGGTTACATTTATTGATAACTTTTCCTTTTGACAAAATTTCGCTGACAAAAGGGCAGAATCCCAAATCGGTTGCTTCCCCACCTGCGAGAAGTTTGGAAGCTCCAGTACAATTCCCAGACTGTCTGGCTGGTTTGGGATCTGCAGAACGAGCGTGCCCGCAGGTGGAGCGTATGGTGCACCACCTGGCGTAGGAGGAGAAAGAGGCGAGGTGGGAAGAGACTTAGAAGAGGGAGCCTGAGGAAGAGGAGCAGAGGGCCGTGCACCGGGAAACTGATGGTTACTCGTTCTCCCGTCACGATCCCTCCACGACCGCTCCACTTGTTCCCTCAGCTCGGCGGGCAACGCCTCCAACACAGAGCGATCCACCTTGGGCATCACGGAGAAACACAAGATGTTGAAAACAACCCAGACTTTTCTGCACTCGCTTCAAAATCAATCAGAGGTTTCCTTTGGAGCCTTTACCTGTGAGGGGGAGGGCACCTCGATACTGAAGTTGAGACGTGCTCGGGAATGTTTTGGAGTCTGCCTGCACGGCTGCAGGTCTCTGCTCGTACCTGGGACCGGCTCGGGGGAGGACAGAGGACGTGCCGAGGGGACAGCTGAAGGGCCTGTGGTTGACGAAACATTGTCCCGACGTGCGTTTTTTTAAATGATCTTAAGAACTGAAAAGAGACTATAGTAAAAAAAAAAAAAGACTTTGCACAAACCGCTTTCGCTGGATCTCGCACATAATCCCCGGCCGAGCAGCATCTCTTTGACGGAGCGTGTCCCGGGGCCTGCAGAGTTCGGCGTGACGGACGGATGTCCATCGAGGAGCTGAACCTGGATGCCGACTCCTCTCACGTCCTCGACCTGCAACTTCATGGCGTGGAACAGCTTGATGACAGCAGTGGCGATCAGCCGACCGCTGTCGGTGGACTGAGCGAGCATCACAGTCCTGACGGAGACGGAGAGACAATGAGTCTAAACACAGGCCGTGACATGGATAGGCAAAGCGGGGATGACATTACCAACACTCGGTGGCGTCCACCGATGAAGATCCCAGACTTACTTGGCGAGGTTATCACATATGCCATGACCCCCGTATTTGGCCGACTCCAGTGGCGCTCCGACCTTGCGAACCATGACCTTGAGGGTAACTCTGCGACCCCGCAGCCCCGCTTCTTGTAAACGCTTTTGCACCTCCATGGACAGGTTAGTCAGGAAAGACTCAGCCTCATCAACCTAGTCAACATATGTTCGAGGGGGGGGTCTAGTGAGAGATAAGCTGGAAATAAATGCAGAGGAGAAGGACCCGATGGAATGGGAGTCGAACCTCAGTGAAGCGAATGTTGTAGTTCATCTCAGCTGAGACGGACTTCCTTTCCTTTTCGTAGCGGACGGGGCGGTCGTCCAGGCCGCGGCAGAAGCGGAACAAGGTCTGTCCGGTCCGGGCGCCGAACTTCTTTTGCAGCTGAGACAGAGACACCTGTTGGAGGTCACCGCATGACCTCACACCCATAACAGCAAGTTTTCTGCCCATAACAGGCCCGACGCCTCCAAAAAAGGAATTGACAAGCGATCAATTAATTACCCCGAGACAGCTGAAAGACTCAAGGACATGAACAGCAGGTGGCACTGTGGCTACCTGGAAGGCTGGTCACTGGCAGGTCCCTGATAAAATCATCCACCTCTTCAGACTTTAGGAGGTATTGCCCGTCTGGCTTGGCCTTACGGGTGGCAAGGCGAGCCAACAGGATGTTGGACCCTGAACACATGGGCAGTTGATTTAAAACAGTATCGCTGTCTTGATGCATTTTACATGAGACAAACATCAACTCACCCATGCCCACTGAAGCACAGCATCCCGTTTTATGCTTGATCTCTGCTCTGATCACACTGGCCAGATCTTCTGGGTTGATGCTCAACTCAGCAAGCAGAGCCGAACCGTCTATCAACACTTCGTCGCAGCTCAGAGCTTCGATGTCGTGGGTGTAACTGCAAAGAACAAAACAAAAAAGAAGGTGAGTTTGCTTAGTGAGCAAGCGACAGGGAAGGAAGCGAGACATTGACCAGGTACCTCTTCTTACCCTGCCAGAGTCTCGTACATGGTGATGGCCACCTCTTTGTAAGCCTCAAAATCATACGGGACGGACTGCAGAGAGGGACACAGCTGTTTAGCTTTGCCAAAAAACATCCCGTTCTTCACACCCGCCTTCCTATGAGAGACGACCAATGAGGTTAGAATTAGAATCAGATATTTGTGCATTTTAATAGAAATCTCCAAACGCGGGTGCGGTTTTCATCTCACCTGGCTTCATAACTGCACGATGCAATCTCCGCCATTGAGAGAGTGGCTGCGTCTTGCTCCACTCCGTTAGCATGGCGCTCAGGACTCTCTTGTGGAGGAGATCTGTGGAGATCCTCATCTGAAAAGTCAGGTCAGGCATTTAACAATTAAAGTAAGATAAGTACAGGGATAGATTGGGGAGACACACATAGCTGGTGTGAAAGTAAAGGGCAAGATCCTTCATGGAAGAGAGGTGAGGCAGGAAGAGCTCACCAGGGTTTGGGTGAGTGCATTTCCTCTGGTAGTACTGCAGCTCCAGCTGAGGTCGGGCTCCAGGCCTCAGGGGCACGCTCTCGTGTCCACGGTTACTGGTCACAGCCACAGGCTTCCCTGCAAGACGGCCGTGAACTAGCAGTGAGGGGCTGTTCTGTGTAGCAGGTCCCCGTGTTAAAGGTCACAGGCAGCACAATATTTCAAAGAGGAAAAGAAATGCAGCTCACCTTTGAGCTCGGGTCTGTATCGGATCCCAACGGACACAAAGAAACAGTCCATGTCCACATGGAGAACACAGGATTTGACACTAGCAGGCGATGACGTGCCTGACCACACAAATGAACACCTCATGGTCAGGGGAAAAGTTTTCCCATATCACAAAAAGATGTGAACACAACCTCAGATGATTCATCCCATCCCTTCATCCCAAGAAATCCAGTTTAACAGGAAGGGGCTACAAATGCAACACAGGTACGGTGGGTATCTCTTAATAAGCAGAGGCACAAACATTGGAAATATCCGAGATCGCAACACAGAAGGTGTCCAACCTTTATAATAACATCTTATAATTTGAAGTAGAATCGTTTAACTATTTCGGTTAGTTTGAATGATATATTACGATTTTCTATTTAATAGTCAGTTTAGTTGAATCCTTTTTTTGTTGTTATAGTTTTTCTTTAGTTTTTTTCCCTCATTAGTTGACACTGTGGCCAAATACTCATTCATAGTAGTGGGAAAGTAGAGGACCAGAATTCACCGGGTTGGGAAAGGAACCTTTAATAATAATTATTTATAGTTATAGTTAACAACAGTGACCCTTCCTTCCTTCCTTACCTCGACTGTCTGCGGAATGCGGGGCCACAGATTTCCTCAGCCTCTCTTTCCCAGGAAAGGAGCCCCCCCCGACCGCACTCCGCTTGCCGTGCAGCGCATTGACGTACTCCGAGAAGCAGGACCTCCACGTGGAGATCTGATGCAAACGTGAGTGGGAGTAGTACTCGGAGATCAGACTGCCGGTCTGAGCCAGCAGCTGTGCTGACGACTTAGATGCCGACGACGCCTTTTCCACGGGAGGAGATGGTTTGGCTGACGCGCTGGTTGTGTCAAATGAAGCGGGGTCGGATGAAAAGGCATTGTGGTGACTTCCGTTCAGTCTAATGGGACTGTGTGAAAGGGCGCAGGGTGCAGGCGAAAGAGGAGTCTGGTCGGGATCCGAACCGACTGGATGGGGTTGATGGGGCTGGCTTCCTGTACCAGCGGCCTCGTGGTAGGTGGGCGGGGAAGGTTTGGGCCTCTGCCCGTTGGCTACATGTGCGTTGGACGGTTTCGGAAAGACGGGAGCCGGGTCTGATTGCTTCGGGGGACTGTGGGGGAACTCGTACGGGTCCGGTTTGGTCTGAAACTGTTCTGGGGGACTCTGAGGTTTATCGTCGGGACTCCTGACTTCACATTGACGCAGTTCCTTCTCTACAGAAGGTTTGTCAGTTACAGGCGACCGGTCTTCTGGCTTTAAGGCACCATTAACACGGCGAGTGTGTCCATTTGTCAGATGGGCTTCCTTCGCCACTGGCGGGAAAGGATCTCCTTTGCCACACTTGTGCATTTCATTCGCTTTTGAATGGCTGATCAATTCCAATGAGGTCTCAAGTATTCCGTTTCTGTGAGATTAAGAGATGAAAAAAATTAGTCAACAAGAATTTATGCAACAAGATCCAATCCTCACTCTAGAATCTGACCTTTCGGTTAAAAACAAAGTTTTCATTCTCACATTTTTAAATCAACTTCCTTGTGGCCACTGCGGGCAGCGTTGCAGAAAGAGTTGCTCTGAGGTTGTGGTTGGCTAGCTCTCTGGTGCTGGAGGTCAGTGGGAGGTGTTTGAAGAGCAGACAGCTGGGGCTTTGTGGGCCCTGGGTCAGAGTGCAGGCTCCTGTGTTTGGGATCTGCATTGAGGAAAGCTGACGGTATGTGACTTGGCCGGTGTTTAATGAAGCCAACAGCAGAGCTTTGCTGGACGAACTGAGGTTGGTCGTTGCCTTGGCGATGGGGGCTGTGGCTGGAGTTCGGGATGGAGTTATTCTGGCAGCTGGATGTGGACTCCTTGCAGTTGAGTACCGAGTGCCGGACGCTGTGCTGGGGCAGAGTAAGTCTTTGATGGATGCTCTGCTGAAGCTGCCCATGGCTCGGCCCGGCAATGTCAGACTTCTGGCGGAGACTAGCGCCGGGGAAGAGTGGGCCGTTCTGTTTAGTGTAAAGCTGGTACTGCAGGTGAGGCAGGAGATGTCCAGCCTTGACACTGTTTTCAACAAATTACAATGCAAACAAAAGAGATTTTTCCACTATTGTTTTACAATATAGAATCAGATGTGCAAAGCATACTCCAGCTGAACACACCTGTCAGTGATCCACTGTGGCCTGATGATCTTCTCCCCTTTGAGCTCCTGAATTTTGCTGTTGGGCAAGTTATTGGCGATGATGTGGGTAGTCTTGGAGCGAGAGTAGTACACATGGAAGTGGCCACCATGCAGCATCATCAATCTGCGTAGCTCATCTGCACTTGGCTCTAAATACCAAGAGATAAACAACTGAGGAGTGAGCCAAAAAACTCGAATAAACCGTAATGTCAGTGATCTGGGAATCTACACAACACAAACTAGTCCTACTTATACATCTGCACAAAACATCACAGCCACAGGGAACGTATACATCAGTGAGAAATACTGCATGAACCAGGACTTAAAAGTGAAAGAAAAATTTCAACATATGGTTCTATGCTCTTCTGATTTTTTATTTATTTATGGAAATACTATAATTATGAAGTGGTCTTTCTTACCATAACAATGGATATTAACATATTCCTAACTGGTAAGGACGATGAAATTGCAAGAAAGACAGAACAACTAATGATACGTCAAAATGTAGAGGCACCGTTGCATAGTGTTACCTGTGTATCCATTGACATAGATAGACACTCCACTAAAAATGTCAGAGTAGGATCCGTCCTTCTGTTTCTCTCTGGGAGCATCACGTTTAAACTGCTCCTCCAGCTTAGACACTTTGGCAGCCATGTAGCCTCCCTAGAAACGAGGAGAGCAGGGACACAACTCAGAAGATCGTTCAGAGCAACTGGCACTGCAGACTCACAGAAAACCTGGAATGGCATGTTGAAGGGAGTTTTTTGGCGTACATAACAACCTCACCAACAATACGTATGGTCACAAAATGCCTAGATATATAATGTCTTCATATGCTAAAGAGAATAGGCCTTCCTCTATATTAGGATACAGGTACTTTTTCTTCCAATGCACTCTGTCACCAAACAAGCAATATTTTAACAGATAAGTACTGTGCTCATTTTATAAACATACCCAGTGCACAATATGTGGCACTTGTGCAAAGGAATGAATACTTATTTTAGGAGCTAATGTTTCTGTGCGGATATTAGATAATGTCTTAAGTTCTTACTGCCTTGCCTGTATGGTGATACTACTGCAGATATAGTATTTTTTATCCATGTACATATATACGTATCTGGCTCTATGCCGCTCTCCCAGTCTTGTTAAATCTCTGCCCGTCAGTAGTTTCGACCTAGACACCGACTTGTGATCTGCTTCAGGCTCTGAGCTGTTATAATGAAACTGCAGGGTGTGAAAAAGAACACGGCTGTTCAATATTAGTTTCACAGTAATATTGGGACGCTCTGTGTGCACGAACCACGTGCCTTTTATCCCACTGCATTTCATTTTTATTTATAGGCAGCCTTTAGAAATCCACATTAGGGTGCCCATTTACCCACCTTAAGGCTCCACTTCTCCGACACTGCACAAGCAACGCTTTCCCTTTCTAGATGCCTGCCTGAGTGATCATGAGGACACTGGGGGGAAACACTCACCTGTTCAGCCCAACCATTGTCACCGCTGGCATTGGCTCTCTTCTTTTCCCACCCATGTCGACTCATACTGAGCTCCCTGAAAGCAGCACAAGAGGAGTTATTCACCAATGCAATCGCGTGACACCGTGTTCAAATATCCGACTGCAATCAGGTTAGCGTGTGTAGAATTGATCGAGCTATTTAAAAAAAAGCAGCCCTTATTTAAAGGAGACATGGATAAATGTCACATGATGCCCACAGTTGCTGGGTGTCGACACTAATCAGATAAAGGCGAGTGAGTTATTTTTAAAGCAACTTATTGGACACAGCGGACACATGTTTGAGAAGTGATCGCTTCCTGTGTGCTGCTGTGTTACTAGTTTACAAAAGCGTTTTCTGGTGCAAATAAAAGAACAAAGCGCCGACAAGTGACGTTTATTCTGCAGCCAATTTACCACCGTGGTGGGACGTCAATTCGGCATAAATCTTGTTGTTGTTTTTGTTGTTGTTTTTTCTACGCTAAGCGTTGCGTCTAAGGGCACGGCCGCGGGAGAGCCGGGGGCGCGCGCACACGTCTTTTCGGGCTTTGACAGGTAACGTTGGGTTACTGCAGAGCCCCATCTGGACCTCGCTCACATTCCTCGCGTGAGCGGCTAACAGAGAGTTAGCTTAGCCACGTTTGCGCGCGTCGCCGCTGCGCCACGACCCGAGCGAAGCTGAAAGACGCGAGTAGAAGTGTGTGCGTGTGTCTGTGTGTGTGTGTGTGCGTGCGTGCGTGCGTGAACCGAACAATAGGCACGGCTGCGTAACTTCGTGCGTTAAACGCGGGGTGTAAACAAACAGCCGCACGGAGCAATAGTTCCGTTAATAGAAGTATCTCGTTTTTTTATTCTTTACCTTTTTATTTATCTTCTGCTGTCAAGACACCGGGTGGTTCGCCGCTGACTTGTCCCCTGCAGATAGTGACCAACCGCGAGCGTTGAGCGCGTTCCTGGTTACGAGCCGAGACCACAGCGAAGCGAAATGAGAATCCTCCGGACGGCCACCGTTAGCTCGACGCCTCCACCGGGACTTCGTTCCTCAGAGGGCTCCGGTTGGTGGACTGAGATCCTCCTATTTGGTCTCGGTGCCACGCCATGTCTCCCCAACATTTTTGTTCTTCCTCCCTATCCGTCTGCTCTCCATTTCTGCCGCCTGGTAGTCTTCGCGTTACCCTTTCCTCACTGGACGTCAATGGAAGAAGGGGAGGTAAAGTTGTTCCGGAGAGTATTTTCAAAATAAAACATCGGACGACTAGTGTGGAAGATACTGAACAAACCGTTAATGTGTTATTTTGCCTTCCCAAACATAAATAGCTAAACTGGCTTTTTTTTGTGGGTAAAGGACTAAATAAATGTATGCATGTATGCAATTGCATGTGCTATTAGCTTCTTATCTATCTAGTCAGTCAGCAAGGACTGCACTCATGAAAACTGGCATACAGCTCGCCTACAAATAACCAACAATCAAGTTATTCAACTTTGATTCGTTGTGGTCATTTGAATTTTATTTGGCAAATTAGGTAAAAAAAAATGTAAACAAAAAAAGAACATTTTATTTTCAAAAACTAAATACGGTCAAGTTCCGGTGTTCTTGTAACCTTTCTCAGTTGCCTTGCAATGCTGCCTCTCTGCGGGTACCCGAGTGCATGTCACCTGAATTGACTGTGAAATGTATTTGTACAGTCTTTAAACCTCCATATGTGATATATATTACATTGATATACTCCTTAAGGCTCAAAATGATCACGAGAGCCGCTGGTTGTTGGATATTGATGACGCATAAGTTCAACTTTTTTTAAGGTGTCTCTATGGATCGCATATAGGAGGGTTTGTGTTCACTAAGTGCCCACGCCGCCTGCTTCCACTGCGGCAGACAGTCGATCCGGATTGTATTCTTTTATTCGCCCTGGTGGTGGTACTGTCTGGCTCTGAGGTTGTCCTCAGACGGCCCGGGCATACGTGCACAACCGGTCCGTGACGCAGAGGCACGTGCAGATTGAACGAGTCGAGTGTCGTCACGGCGGGCGGTGGACACGGTGGCCCGCTTCGACGAGCTCGCATTGATCTGTCTGAGAAAGGCATCGTTCTCCTTTTGACGGCTTCTACGGTGTTTCTGAGTGAATCCACAGCTCCGTGGATGGAGCCCAGAATGAGCGGAGGAAGACACTTGCCCGGAGCAAAAAGGGCTAACCGACTAGAGCAAAGTGGTCTTTTGTCTCAGTCAGTTTATTTGAAATCAGTGCCTGATTTGATTTAGATGATGAGACACGTGATCTATTGTCTCTTATTCATTTAAGGCAACCGTGGCACGTTTAGGAAATATTGTGCAAATATTGTGACACAGATGTGCAGCATAGTCCCATACAAGTAAAAGTGGAATACGGTCATAATCCAGGGGAAAGACAAGCGGGCTATAGTTTACAATAAATCCAATTTCACAGAATCGAGAAACAGCAGGATGCTCTGACTCAAGGCTTGCTGTATCCCGCTGAGCAGCCTTATTGGTTGTTCTCTGTTGCTATGGCACCAGACATCGGATGCTGAAATTACATGCGCGACGGTGCAGCAGGAAGTGGTTGCGGTGATGGAGAGTCAGAGAATGATTGATGGTTGTGTGAGTGGGAGATATCTGCTTAATCCGACCCAACAAGTCGGATTCACACACTGTCACCCAAGCCTGTAGTGTGTCAGGGATATGAACGTCAACCTAAAACTAAACGAATACTAATTTGAACCATTTGAACACATCGTTTGGGCTAAAAGTTACAGTTGCAGCTGCAAAATGTTGGCAATCACAAGACTGTGAGTGTGTAAATGAATTGATTTATAACTTCACTGCCACAACTATTTGTGTATCTTGATTCATTCATTTATAAATTCCTATAACAATCTTTGGTTCTTTTAGAATAAGTTACTTAATGTATCCAGGTTTAAATCTGGAGTTAACCCAAAATCTTAGTAGTACAGGGTATGAGACTTCTCAGTATCCTGGAATTCTGATAACATCAGGAATACGTTTAAACATCCGGGACTTTAGGGGTTCACCCAATGTTATGAATATAACATTATGAGAATATTAGAAATCTAACTTTCCAATGACGGTTAGGAGTAAAACATTGTGAGAATGTTAAGAAAACAAATTCCTGTCAATGTCTTTTTTTCTAACTGATTATGAAAAATAATACTCAACACGTCTTTATGTACATTTTTTTGTTGATGTGTTGGCACCCTGAACCATCAAGATTAAGCTCTCTGCCGGTTCAGAGCTGAGACCAGCAATGTGACTGGAGGGAGAATTTAGGTATGGAATGTATCAAAGAAAAGGGAGAAGAAAGATGTCACCCCAAATTATTAACAGCTATTTACATCAATCTGTGTGGGCTAAAAGGCACAAAAAATAATATTTCTCCTTTACAATAATTCAAGACATATTTACAAAATGCAAAACTCATTCAAATATGCGACAATTAGGATGAGTGTAGAAGATGGATTAGTGGCATTAGAATGCTGTAAGACGCTAAACATTTCAAATGCAAACTCCTTAACCCAAGACAAGACATTTACCAATAAGTTAGTGATATCAACTTCATTAATTAAAAAACACAATGACATATTCCCACATTCAGAACAGACAAAAAATATATTTTTTTCAAAATAGGAACCTTGAATGTCAGCAGACTCACCAACATGTTATTTCTTTTTCTATGAACAGAAAAGCCAACAAATATTGCACAGTAAAAACATGTAAACGTAAAAACATAAAGAGATTTCTTGTAAAATAATTAATTGAATGCTTCATTGGAAAGATGCAGACACTTTTCTTTGTAGAAAGTGGAATATGATTGACTGCTCTTTTTCTTTGCATCTTCTCCTGCTTTGGCCCGAGATCAACGGGCTGCTGGATAATGATTTATTCCAGTATGAAAAAAAGGCTTCACATATGCACATACTGCTGAATTCAACGAGAGTCTCCTTTCTGTTTGGCAAACAATTAGAAATTTCAAATCCAAAGCTCAGTTAAATCAAATGATGAGGAAAAGCTGCCAGTGTCACCAGTGACAAGTTGAAAGACTGTTTCTTCAGAAGGCTTTGCACTCAGTAAATACCCCAAACTCCCACGGGGATCGTCAGACTCCATTTTGGGGATTTCAACCAACCATCAAGCTTAGAAAGTATAGGTGCTGTCCTGTCAGCTGCATAGAGATCCAGAGTTGTGTCTCTTCAAAGTGAGACAGATACTTGTAAATCCTCTCCTTGTTAGTTAAGTTTGGCACTGATGCGTATCCACTGAAGAGCCTGTCTGGTGTATTGGACGGCGTGAGCGATGCTACTGTGAAGAGTCAAAGGCCCAGACAAAGTATTCAAGTAGTTGAAGAACTCTGCAATGAAAAAAAACAAAGTGCTCTCAAAACCTCCCACTATCGTCAGTGTTCAAAAACATCCATTTTACGTGTGTGGCTTATTTTCATGTGAATCTATGTTGCTCAGGGGAGCTTCTATACCTTTATTCTCCATTGTGAGGTTGTCTGCCACCTCCCAATACTCGTAGCTGTACAGGACACTGTTGGTAATGTTCAAATGATTTGCTGCCATCTGGTGGATACGTTGGGGAATGCTTATAAGGGAGGAGAAGGCGCTGCCCCCGTGTGACCCCCGTCCGAGGTGTTTGGCAGTGGGGGAGAGCGAGGAAGGGGGTGCTCCTGTGCTCCTGGTGGAGAAAATGCACGGACAACAGTGTGTTAGTGACCAATGGCCAACTGGTTGGTGGAATGAAACAGACATCATGTAATACAGTTATTATCCACCTACTTCCCAGAGTCACTCCAACAGGGTGGTGTAGAAGGCACTTTAGGAGAAGTCTGTAAGGACACCATGAACCAGTCATCCAAACCCAGACGTTTAAATTGTACCGAAAACAGTCAAGAAATCTCTGTATGAATGCCTTTATGTACCTGGAACGTCAGACCTGTTTTTGGATGTACCTTAAAGTAGTCCAGCAGAACTTTGGAATACTTAAACGCATGGTCCTTCTTTAAACGAAACATTTGCCAGTAAAGGAGGGCAAGGCATCGGAAGCTGTGGAAAACACAAGCGCAAGTCTCAGAGACTCAGACGGAGCCACAAATCATCATCCAAATGCGGGTCCTTTCAATACGATGATAGATGTGGCGTAAACTGGCATACGCACCACAGAACGGCCAGCTGCTTGTCTTCCTGTCTCGCCCCGGGGCCAGAGTGGCTCTTCAGCTTCATTGCATACCTTAAGACACATGGCTGTTACCAATGGCGTTGCAGCTGATATAGGTGTGCACATGTCTGACAGTGTATGCTTTTTTCTCTCAATGTTTGTATCTGCTTGTGCATGAATGAGCAGCTCACCTAATCAGCTCCACTGTCTCGGAGTACATGGTATAAGGAGACTTGGCCTCGAGTGGCCCTTCCTCCATTGCTTTCCCACATTCCATAAAGGAGAGGGCAGCGTCCACGTAATTCACAGCCTTCCCCAGCTTATCCACCTGGATAAAAGACACCCAAACAACAGGTAAGGAGAAAGTATTGAAAGGAATGTTGTCATAGCCTCAATAAGCCGGCATTAGCTGAGAATGTCTTTAGCTCTTTGTAGGAGAAAGATTGGTTCAGAAGGTGTTTAGCCTGAAAGCTCTAACCCAGCTCTATCGAAGGTCACTATAACAACCGTGAGGCCCCTGCTCTTTACCACTAGCTTGCATCATTCTGCCTTCAGAAATAAACTTACTATTTCAGTTGTATCAAAAATATTCTATAAGTGAACGTATCTACTATTTCTTAGACTAATGCAGCATCCTGGTGGTCCTGCTGGTTCACCTAAAAAGACAGTAGTTTTTTTTTATTTTTTTTAAAACTTTTCTATTTTGAAACTATAAATGGCCGTGTTTAAAGGCTTATCAAATGTATGAAACATATTTTAAAAGTTGTTAGAAGAAGCACTCCTGGTTTGCCAAGGCATAGAATCGATGTAATACGTATGTAGTTATTCAAACGGTACCTTCATGTGTCTCTGTGAGGTACATTGTATATTCTCTGAAAAGAAATGTGCTGTGAACACCAAGTGGTTTGTGTACTTAATGAGCAAGTAACTGGAGTGTTGCCCAGCTTTACATTTAAGAGAGCAAATGCTTGTTTTTCCCTTAATGTCGGAGTATTATCAAACATTGCATCTGATCACTATAGGTGAAGCCAGAGCTTCCTGGGCTTAACAATCATTGCACAACCTCTCAGTTTTGCTGCCCTGTCCTTGGCGATTCTTATTCAGATGACCGGCAGGGACTCACCATCGCGTCTGCCCGGTGCTTCATCCTTTTAGCTTCGTGTAAGTAGTACTCCGCATGGTGGGCGCTAAGATGCACAGAAATACAGAAAGATAACTGCAGTGCAGTAGCAGTGTGTTTGTCACAAGTACATCAGAAATCACAAGAGAGTCTGGTAAGGCTCTATCAGACAAACATTACGTGAATTGGGGCTCACGTTTCGCTGTTTGGCACGGCCCCCCTGTGTCCTGCGGCGCCCCAAGACTCGGATGGCGGTTGGGGCTGTCTTGACACTTTCACACATTCCCCCTCCATCTTGGGCTGTGTAGTGAACAGGCACAAAAAATAGGTGAAATGAACCAATAGGCTGTGAGGAATGAGGTCAGAGCGATCCAAAAAAGTACTTCTCTGTTTCACCTTTATAGCAGAATCTCGATTCTTGTCTCTGTTTTTATGGACATGGACGTGGAGCTGCTCTGAGGTCTTTGTTTTGAGGGGGGGCTTGGTGGACTGAGGGCTGTCGGACAGTGGAGAGAGGGGAGACAACGGCCTCTTGCTGTCCAAGTACTCCTCCAAGTACCTGCAAGTATACACACACACACACATGCACACATATGTACAATGCACTCCTTACATGTATTAGAACAATATCGCTACACACTCGACTGTGAAACACAGTGCCGTGTGCGCTGTTATTTTACCCGTTGTGCACGGTCTCCGTCACAAAGTTGCGCTCCGCGGCCTGAGGTACGGGCTCCTTCTGGCCTGAGAGGTCCTTCGCAGGGGGAATGCTCCTCTTGCTATCTCTGTGTGACACACCATTCTCCGACTGGTCACACACAAACACACACGCTTTGAAGAACAAGCCTGTTTCAATGCTAAGATATGAATGAATGAAAGCCTGCACGTTCGACGCGTCAAATGCAAATGTACGCGTCCTCTACCTTGCGTTTCCTTTTGCTGTCTTTCGACGCGGTCTCAGGGACGTACAGGTGTTTCATGGCCTCTCTTTGCTTGTCCTTCGAGGATGATGGGAACGAAGAGGAGGAGGGCTTTTTAAGGGTGGAACTGGTCGTGGTGTCCGGGACCCTTTTGAGAAGGCAGAGGTCTATCTGCACCACCAGATTTCTAAGCCCTCGCTGGGAAGGCGCTGTAGTTTGTTCACCTCGCCCGAATGGGACCAAGGTGTAGAGTTTTTGCTGCCCCTCACCTGAATGACCCGAGGTGGGTCCTCTGGGGAGCACGACTTTCGGCCTGTCTGCACCGGACCTGCCGAGACTTTGCCGCCCCCTCTTGGGGAGTCCCTTGTAAGAGGTGGAGTCTGCTGGAACTTTGGTGATCGGAGCCTGATATTCAGATTCTGAATCAGAGTTTGGAGCGGAGAAGACAGAAGGCGAGGTAGGTGGTCTTTGAGGAGTTGGCGAACGTGACGGAGGCGGTGACGGGTCTTGCTGTAACTCTCTCTCTTCCTCACTTCTCCCTGCTCTTTTTGCCCTGCTCTGATGGTGCGAGTCCTCTTTGAGGCGGTTCTGCTCAGTGTTGGTTAGCAGTCTCTCTTTGGCCAGGACTGTCTGCCATTCACACTGACGTTGCTGTCCCCTTCCTCTACGGTTTCCTCTTGCTGCCTCCTCTCTCCTCCTCTGCCTCTCTATCACTCCCTCCTCCTCCTCCTCCTCCTCCTCTTCTGCCGAACTGTGGATCCAGGGACGTCTCAGGAGCTGCTCCTCCGCCAGCCTCCCGTCTTCCTTTCTCTCCTGTTTCCCTTGTTGTTTTTTATGTTGTCTGTCTTCTTTTCTCTTGTGTTCTGACCCCTTTTGGGAAAGATGATCTCCTATGAGGACTACCTCCTGCTCCTTGGATTGAGGTTTCTTCTGTGTTGTTACAGTATGATTAACACGCACAGAAGTTGGGGCTGTAGCGTCTGAAGACCTGGCCCTAGGTTTAAGGCTGAGGTTAGATCTACACCTCAACCCAGTATGATTATGATTAGTTGCAGATTTTGATTGAGGAATATGACCAGATTTGGTTTCACAACTAGTTGGAACTAAGTGTCTTGATGTTTTGGAGCTATGATGTGAGCTTGATTGAAACGAAGGCCTGGGCTTGTGGTTAGGGTTGTGTTTCGATCTGCTGTTCTGGTTTTGATCAAGATGTGATGTGTGTTTGGGAGCCTCAGAGAGCGGTTTAGAACTAGGATGAAAGTTCAACTTGGGTCTAGATCTATGTTCGTGAATCTGGTCACAGTTTAAAACAGCAGACGTCTTGGGTTTGCTTTGGTCTTGGTTCTGTGTGGGTCGCGTCTTGGGCCTGTGTTGGTGAGTTGGTTGAAGATAACTGCTGCTTGTGGCTTTGCTCTTTGTATTGGTTTCAGGCAATGGGGTAATCCATGACCGGCTTTTTGTCCTGTGTGAATTGGCTGTTGGGTTAGATTGTGTTCTCTGAACAACTGGGCAGTGCCGGACCCTGGAAGGAGTAGGTAGGCCTGGACTGGGGCTTCTTGGAGGGTCTCTATGGATAGGACTAGGGCTACGGCTGGCTCTCAGGCTCCCACACGGACTGGGGCAAACACTTGGAACTGGACTGGGTATTGGGCTGGGCCCGGGGCTTGGGCCGGGACTTGGGCATGAGCTGGGGAATGGGCTGGGGCTAGGGCAGTAGCTATAACCAGGGCTTGGTAGGTGGCTGGTGTTTTGGCTGAAATTGAACTGTGGGCTGGGGATAGGGCTTTGGCTCGGGCTGTATTCCTGATTGCTGTCCCAGGACCTGGCTGGAGACGGCGCTCTTTGGGTGTGGGGAGAGGGAGGACGTCTTGAAACGCTGTGCACTTGGTCACCGGTGGAAGATTTTCTCCGGGGCTTTATCAGCCATTCGTCCAACTGCCACTGGGCTGCAGAGGGGTGATCAGTCTTAAGAAATCACAGAAGAATAGAGAAACAAATATTAATTAGAGACTAGACGGACTTCAAAGTAATCTTTGCTAATAGTGAAGCTTAATGCACACCTTCAATTTCTTTAACACAGGTGTGGAGTAGAGTTATACAGTTCAAAAGCCCAGAGTTTATAAAACTACAATTCTGACTACATTTGATGAGTCTATTTTCATATTTGAAAATAAAATATATTTGAAGTGACTTCATAAGAAATACATGTATGCAGGAAACATACAGTATGTATCATAATTCAAAATGTGATCATTTCAAAGTTGAAACATCTCAATAAGAGGAGTAACCTAAGTTCTTAAACATGAATACAAACATAGTGAAGTAGCAGAACAATTAGTAAGTCAAAATTGTGCTTAGGTATAGGAGATAAGTATATGAACTTTGGTACCTTCCTGCACTGTATATATGAAACACCAGTTCATAGGTAACATGGTGCAAGCAGAGACCTTGAATGAGGTTAGGCATGACAAATATACCACGATATTCTTTCATTGCAAGGAGCCATTTGAAGTGCTCGTAACAAATCCCTGACCCAGCCGCTGTTAAAACAAGTGGAACTCTAGATGATGACTCACGTCTAAAAAGTGTGGATTCACTAAAAATTCCAACTAGCATTTTACACTCCTTACAATAGCTCACTTTCTACATGGTCTCACAGTCCACATATGTTCTTATAGTAGTCAACCCACATCAAATTATGCCTAATGTTTGCTTAACAACTGGCTTGGCAACCAAACATTAGTTTTTCTACGTAAAAAAACACACCAAAAAAACAAACAAATACAAAGAGTATACTCACAGCTGGAGAGCAACGTTCTTTCACTCTCTCTCTCGTTCCTGTTTCTCTCTCGCCGCTGACCAGGAACTAAATTCAACCTCTCCTCCTCAAGTCAAACAGTGACCCCCCCCCTCCCCACGTCCCTCGCCCTCTTTCCAGAGAAGACACTGCATCTCTTGTACCGTCTTGACTGCTCTCCCTCCTTCCTTTCTAGCCCTCCCTCTTTCTCTCGCTACCTGGAACTCTGGATTCGCTGCTTCCATAACACCAACCCCCATCTCCTCCTCGGGAGACATTTGAACAGTCCACGTAAATGAAAAACACATGGTGTGCCGGCCACCCCTCCGCATCCCCCATCCCCCACCCCAAACACTCCACTCCCTCCCTTTCTATAGGGGCCCAATGTGGTGCATGTCTGATAATACAGACTGTGTTGTACAGGGCTTTCCATTCATAAAAGATGTGCAGGTTTACACTTCATTACCCACGTAGCACACGGCTCAACCCCCATAATGCATCACACCCCCAAAACTCCATTCTAGCTATCAGCGACAAGTCACCAATTCAATTCTTATCTGAGAAAATGACATACAAGTTGTCTAGAACCTTTGTGTGCACTGATGTTCTTTTTAAGCAAGGGTAACTCTGGTTGTAGATGTCAACATAAGATCAAGTCTTGATGACTTGCACCTCCCGAGGGCTTTTCTCTTTAAGACTGGACTTGTTGACATGACACCCAGGCACTAATTCCCAACGCTAGCTCTGCCCCTCAACACCCTCCTCCTCTTCCTCCTCTCCAACTCACAGTCATTCCTCATTCCTCTGTCCCTCTCCATACCTGCCGTCAAAAAATGCCTAAAGGCCACCACTCCCTGTAGAGAATTCACCCGAGGGCGCAAAGCACCGGAGGAGGAAACACACAGGCGAGGCATGGTGAGAGAAGATAGTGAGCAGAAGAAGAGGAGGCCGTAGCTCGGCACTGGTACCTCCTTGCTGTTGCATGGTGGCTGCGTGTTGGCAGGGGACGCAGGATCCGGGTGAACGTCTGGGCTGTGGCCGGGGCTCCGGGAGCAACGGCTGCTGCTGCTGCTGCTGCTGCTGCTGCTGCTGCGCGACTCGACGCTGGAGCTTGAGCATGAAGAGTCCGAGCTGGAATGTCTCACTCGCCTGCCATGTGTGTGCGCTCGCTGTGCTGACAGGCTGTCAGTCAACACACACACACACACAAACATCAGAAGGGTCAGCGTATGCGCACAGTGAACCGCACACACACACACGCACACACAGGGTCCGACAGATGTGGCTGTTAATCATACAGATCAACTTTACGTACAAGTGTACGCACAAAGCTCATTTCAACAATATGCACACGTGATATTTGTAATTAAGTACCTGTGTACATCCAAGGAAGCTGACTCACGAGTTGCCTTCAGGGACACATGCCAAAGAACAAAGAAAAGAGACTTATCACAGAAAGATCTACATCTTGCTACACTCAAAGTGTTACTCCTTCTCCTCTTCAAGTCTTATTGTCCTTAGCAGCGAGTATCAAAACTACTCTTAAGTGAGTGGTAGTTGATCAAAACTGCATGTGGGCGTGTGTGTGCAACACAACCTGAAAGAATGTAGGTCAAACTACATAGTTACTTAGTACACTACATAGTTATAGTCATTATTTCTCTGTCATGCCAAACATTTGGCCCATCCCACTTGAGATTAAAATGCACTGCTATCTTCACTTCAGTCATTTTTTAGTCGCATAATAAATGCTTTTAGGTATGTTCAAGAAGATATTTATTTAAAAAAAACTGTACATTAAAAAAATAAATCTACCAAAAGCTTGAAGATCATCCACATGTTACACTCATCATTTAGGCTTTCTTCCCTTTAACTCATTGTCTTTGAGTATGATCCACATGGGCATTAACAACAAAGAAATGTTAGTATAGAAGAGTCACTTACCCTTTGAGTGTCATCATCATCACTGCTCAGCTTCAGGTCATCAGCGAGCATGCTGTAAGCAAAGAAAGACACACAAAAGATGCAATGTTGTACATTGAATCACTAGTACTTTTAACAAAGATTCACTGATTTAACCTTTTCTCCCGCAGAACTAAAACTGAGCGTACCTCGACTCAGCCAATAGCGATTATCTATTACCAACGCTCTCTTTTTCAGAAATGTAAAAATCTACATAAATCACTGTGAGTCACTCTGAGATCATTTTCATCTACAATAGCACATTACCTGGGAATGTTGCAAATATGTATAGTTGCAGTATATTTACGTATAAACTGTGGCCAGGTACCAAATGTGAATAGGTTGCCTTTCTCCCATTTGACTGTAGGCTCCGTTACTCAACTGTGAAACCGTTTCAGTTTATTTGATATCAATCAAGTCTAATTGGCCTAAAAATAAGTTGTGAGCTTAGATCAAGCCATTACATCGTGTCTGCACACCAAGCGGATCCTTATCATGTGTCTACTGAAGCCCTAAACAGACCAAATTCGGGCTCTCCGAGGGCCATTTGCATTTTAGTGTCAGCCACCGCAATTTCCTACACCCTTGGCACACAGAAACATTTTCAGTGGGATTACAACTCTGAACATGTGTTTCACAGTAAAACAGAGAGGATGTAAAGAGAAAACATCCAGGAGCACATCAGTCTCAACTGAGAGCTTTCAGGAATGTCGTCTGACCTTTGACCTGACCTTTGTTATGTAGCTTGAAACACTGAGTTGACTAAGATTATATGTCTATTTCCCTTCACTCACGTTAATGCTTTTCTCTGTAGCCACACTAACAATAATGTTCATGATTTCTACCTTTCAACAGCTGTTGAGAAGAAGACATAAATCATGTGTGTGATGAATTATATTGTTTGATGACCTGTGGATCATGTTTCCTCATTAGCCACTTACGATTTGTGAGGTGCCACGCGAGGGTGATGGGTCATTCGCAGCTGAACATCCCCCCGACCTCAGGAGAGAAAGAGAGAGAAAACGTATATAAAACCAGGCAAAAAAAACATAAATCAACTAATTGTAAAAAGGTATTGCAAATATCAGACAAGCGGACAGTGAGTGAACACATACTTTGTCTTTGTGGTGCAGCTGGTAGTTTTGCTTCCTTGGAAAGAAGGAAAGAAAATGTGATAATGATGGTGAGTAAAATTATTTATTTACATGTCTAAAAGAGTACTCAGATTTAGCAATGCATAACAGTATAACATTATTGGGCAGGTAAATTTCAGTCTAAATTGAAGACCAAATTGAATCTGATAAAGTGACATTATTTGAGGTAATTCATCAAATTCCCTTGTGAAGCCACAAAGGTTATAACGTACATACCTTAGGGATGTAGAGGATTCGTTGGGCCTGGTCACCCCCTGAGGCTTGCTGGGTCATGTCCTGAGTAACAGAGAAAGGGGAATTCATGATTGTTGTTCTTCACATGCAGAAACTCGGGACCACCTAAATCTGTCATTCACACTTTCTTTATTTTCTTTAATTTAGGAGCAAATTATCTCTCCCATTTGGATTAACACACATACAGCTCAGCTACAGCTGACACTCTTTATCAGCAGGGTTCTGTCCCCACCAGGGGGAGTGTGACAAGATATAAATAAGGGTTAGTCCATTTACTCCATTCCATTTTCTATACCCACTCTATCTTAGAGGGTCGTGGGAAGGGTCAGTCTCAGTGTGTAATGTTGTTTGTAGACCAGGAGATGTATGTTGGCAGGGGAGTGTGCACTTTGCCACTGTGTCAAGATTTTTGAGAAATTATTTATTTTATATTAATCTGCACATGTATCTATTTTCAGGTATTTCAAGAATCTGCTATACTTACATTGTTTCTCAGCGCTTTACTCTTTCATTGAGTGAATTTGTCTGTGTTCACTAAAGTGATCAGATTAAAGCTCCTGGCCCCATTTGTTGGTGAACCAATTACATAGTAAAGGCTAAAAATGTAATCCAAATTCAAAGACATAATTTAGCATCCCAAGAGAACCGGCCTGAGTACCAATTGTCTGTTGAGTTTCTAAAAAAATGCATAATCAGCGAGCCAGAACACAAGTTGGTTCATCAAAAGCCTCGTTGTGTGAAGCGTGACAGCGATACAGGATCTGAACACCTTCCAACCTCCAGCTCCTTTGTTGGTCACCGCTGTGACAAACATGTCAGCCTTCCCGAAGGCCAAAATAAATGTGTCATTTGGACTGAAAGGAGAGTCATGTGTGAAAATAGCAGGTGGTTGATTGACAGATAATTATTTAAAAATACATTTGGTAGGTGATTATTTGTTTTTACACACTTACAAAAGACAAATGGGGGTTTGCTGGTTGCAATCTCTTAAATGTGAAATTTAATTGTTTTCCTTAATCTATTATCAAAATGAATCAGTTCACACTATTTAAATATCAGCGATATGTGCTGTCTATGTCATATATGAAAATCTACAGTATATGTAATCATTTCTAGGATTATTTTTGGACACTTCACACATTCAAGATTAATGAAGACTGTACAATTACAGGTATATTTAGCCAAATATGAACACCTCAACTACCCATCCTGCAAAGTGTATGGTGTCGCACACACAGCACATGTGGCGAATGCTCACACTTCAGCGACAGGAATGTGTCACTGCTCCCCCTGAGGGAAGACTTAAGTGATTACATATGATTGTACACCTGGCCAATTATGAAAATTGATCTTCTTGTTTGTTCTCTCTTCGCACGGTACTCAAGAGGAAGCCCGCCTCGTGAAGAGAGCTCTGAAACCGCAGCGCCCCGTCTCTGCTTCAACTCTGATTCAAATCTCTGTTGATTAGATTGCCCGCAGTCACACTCAGACAAACCAGACCTCATGCATTCTGACAAAATGGCCTGATTTTGTAAAATGTTGAGCATGACCCTGGTCTTCAGCTGTGCCATGATGTGGAATCGAGGGGGTTCAGTGTGTAATGAACATGTGTGTGACAATCATTGTCTGAGTGAGACGACGCTGGCAGAAAGGTCACGTTTTATGAGCTGGGATGTCATGGGACACGTGTGTGTGTGTGTGTGTGTGTGTATCTGTGGTCTCAGTGTTGCTGTGGAATAAAATAATGCAACATTTTGGAGAATACACTACCACTCATGTCCTCCACTGCCATTTTTACACTTTATTGTTTGTGTGAACACTGAATTTAAAAGGTTTAGCCGTGAGTGTAGTTGTAGTTTTGCCTCATTGGCAGATTATGTTACTTTCGAAGAGCTAAGCTAGCTGTTAGCCGTGTTTCAAGTCGTTATAAATAGCAAACCATTTCTTTATCTTGAGTCTACTAAAGGGAATGTTCCCACTCTAAGAAATCTAAAGGTACTGATTAGATGACACATCCTTCATGAACCCGGCAGGTGAATGTGCTTAGCGTCCTCCTCTTCACTCCTGTCATCCTCTACACAGTAAGCCCTAGAGGGGAAGTGTTTCCTCTCTCATCCTTTCACTTGGTTATCCCTGCTGCAGTCACCAAGGACACAGCGCCAGCCCTCACCCCTTTCCTCCTTCAACAACAACATGTCTCCCAGGTGGAGCATTATGGCTTTCTATCTTCCTTTTGCACCGCGTGTTTCGTACCTCTGATCTCCTCCCCCCCCATGTGCCCCACACTGGTGACAGACACATTGCACATGACACATAAAACACAAAAAACAACATGACAGAAGAAACAGGTAGAAACCTCAAGGCAACCTCGTTACCTCAAAACCTTCATTAATTGAGTCGTAGATCTTTGGTTCATGTCATTATTTCTCAAGCTTTGTGCTAATCAATGTATGGATTATGTAATGGATTTACTGCATTCCTCTGCGTTGTAGCTTTGTTTAATTATGACACCTTTTACAATTTTAAGCTATTGTGTTTTTATTTCATTAAAATGAAGATCCAGGCATTATTGATCATTATTATATGAAATTTTGTCAAATACCAGTTTTAAATGGATCAAACTTTGCCTAAGATTCAATCATGTGCAAATTCCATAAATTGTCCCCCGGAATAAGATTGAAAACATTTAATGAGAGACAATTGTGAATGACATGTGACATGTTCACAGTCACACTGTTACAGCAGTATCGCTACTGTGCTGTTGCAAAGAAAAGCAAGTATTTACCTCGAGGATTTCTTTGGCACAGCTGTTGTGTTGGCTTCTTGTTACCTGCGTAGACAGAAGAAAGAAGTTATGGTCAACGAGGACAAAGTCACGGGAAGTTACAACACAAGTTCAGTGTCAACTAGACAACCTTATTGTAGCATCTTACGTTAGTGTGTGTCTCTTCTCAAATCCACCAGCAGATACTGTGCACATGTACACGTACACACAGCTCATTGACTCATTCGTTTCTTTCACATGTCGTTTACTCAAGAAGTGAACTTTTCAGTCCCTCTCACAAGGATGACACACACACACACACATACACATGCACACACACACACACACACACACACGCACACATAAAAACACTGTTCTGCTTCCCGCCTTTTTGCTGAAAGATTCCCAACTGTGTGTCAAACTTTACTGTAAACCGCTCCCTCTCTCTCTCACACACACACACACACACACACACGCACACACACACACACACACACACACACAGTGTGTAATTGTGAGAGTTAAAACGAGCTTGTTGATGACTCATATCTTAGAAATCACAGCTGCAGATGATCAGACGGATGCAGATTCTCTGTTTCCATCCGCGTTAGGCAACCCGGCTCTGCCTGCGCCACGTTTCTCACATTGGAACAATTCAGCTCAGAATTCAGATTCACCTCGTTGGCCCGAGGGCAGCGAAGCCTGCGAGATAAGGGACGGGTCCTCTACATTACTTGATGGAACTGTGTAGGTGCTTTCCATTTTATTTGCGTGTTTCATTCTGACTGGGAGTTTTGCATGAAAACGGATCTTTTTTTTGGGACCAAAAAAACATTTTTTCCTTGAGTTTCACATTCAAAATACTAATCACACTCATTACATTTGTTTGGTTTTTGGTTGACTTTTCTACGGTTCTGAATTTCTTTACAAACCTCTTCTGCTGTTCAGGGTTATGGAGACTCTTTAACTTCTAACATTCCTTTCACACGTTATATGCTATTTCCTTTTGGTGATTTGCTTATTTCTCATAGGCCTCACTCTGTCTTTTGTGCCATCTGTACAGCATAAGTATGCGCAGCAGAAAACGTGTGGAGTGTAGGGAACCATCTCTGGTTGCATGCATGGCTCACTAAGGTCAACGTCTCAGTGGCTGAACTCTTACGACTGCAGATGGAAAACGGTGTGTGCAAAAAATGTTTACAGCCACAAAGCATTTCAGGGACTGTAAGGACTAAATGAAAAACGTAAACACAGACAGACAGTATTTTACCTCCACGCTGCACAAGCAAAAGCCACGCCTGCTTCCTCAGGTTGACTTTACATGTCCATTAGAAGAGATATGATTACGAGCAATCAGTTTCCCATGTCCATGTACCCACTGGCACCCCGGGCTACAGCTCTGGTGCAATACCCTGATGAGTTCACTCCCCCAGGGCCAAACAAACCACAAGCCATCATAACAAGCATCAATGAGAGCCAGCTAGCCTGCACCACCTGTTACATTCGGAAATCATCAGCAATTAACTGAAGTTATTCGCAGATTCTATTCATGACTCCCATCTGTGCCTTTAAGTAAAATCGCAAATAGTTTTAATCTGTCAACTTAATCCCCGAGGAGAGGGGGCGCAGAGATACACGACTCTCATTTCATGTCGGAAAAATTTTGTGACTTTCAGAAAATGCGCCCCCCCCCCTGAGCGAGAACCATATTCCACGACTCCCTCAGAGCAGTTTGATAAGCAGCGTGTAATCCGTGCCTTTCTCTCACCTGAGAATACGCGCATCTGAGTAGAAAACCCACGATGGAAAGTTTCCCTTTGCCCGCGAGCACAGTAGGCATGGTTCCTGGGTGTTCAGCGCTGTCCTCCGGTGTCCATGCCAGTGAGGACTTGCGTCGACTGCTGCGGATGCGGTGCCCTGCGCGTGACGCTCGCACACCGGCTCGCACACTGCCGGAGAGAGTCCGTGTGTGTCACCGGGAGGGAGGAGGAGGAAGGGGGGGGGGGGACCGGAGTGCGATGTGGGCGGTCCGGTGACGTCACGGATGACACACAGTTTACGCAAGGGGACATCGGGACACGGAGCGCCACCGCGGACCTGGCACCGTTTTATGGGCCTGAGGAGGACGTCAGAGCCGCAAAAATACGACGGGACACTCGATGGTGTGAAGTCCGAGTTTCCCAAATTCATTTGTTGGGTCATACGCCAAGGAGGCATATTCCACGTGGATACAATATAGTCAAGAGAAAAATAGAAAGTGTGAAATATTTTCCAAATGTAAAGTTAAATATACACCATATTCGTTTGTAACAATGTCAACATTTTAAGAGCCATTAGGTTTGAAATTATCAAAAGTTTGGATCTTGCACCTTCAATTGTAGACAGGCAAACACCTTTTGTTTGTGCCTTTTTAGCAAATAGCTTGCAGGTTAATGAATTCACTTGTGTTTACAACTTGATGAAGTCCATCACAGCTAGATGTCACTGACCCAACCGGCTGGTACATATTAAATGAATGTCGTCATACATGTCAGTGGTTCCCAATCAGATCTAGGGTATTTTTCAAAGTGCTTGTTTACATTTGTTTAGAACCAACAGAGTAATTGGGTTGATTTTGTTTGTTTGCCATGTCATGAATGAACTATTAAGTCTTCACGCCTGCAGATCCCCCCAAAAAGTACATAGTAACCTGCTAAGGAGGACTGCATGATATGTGTTGTTGACTCTTGAGTTGAGTTTTTTTTGTTTACCAAAAGAAGTTCATATTACTTACAGTGCTGTAAGCATGTTCATGTTTTGTTTGTAGGTTTTACTATTTGTATTTTATTCTCTCTTACGTTGTGTTTTTCACATGTAATACTATGATATTTTTGAACTGTAAAACAGTATTGTGGCTGAGAGGATATTGCAGGCCGATGACTAAATCTTATCACATTCCCTTTCTGAATCTTGGCCTTGCATGCTTGTCTAGTCCATCCATTATTCTGGGTAATACATTTTGGCTTGTGAAGTGGTTTTGGTTTGCAAGGATTTTGCCTTGCCGGGATAAAATATGAGCTGTCTGCCATGGCCTGTATGGCTCTGGGGAGAGAGGAGGCTGAGAGAAGACGAATAAAATGGGCTTTATATATTAGAGCATTGACTGCATTGATTTGAGACATTACGTTTCTTACAACCACATTTCTTTCTGTGTTAAGGAGCTCAAAGGTGTTTAGTGTTTAGCCACGCACTCACAAGAAAAGCTAAAATTCTTGACATATTGTGTGCTGTTGTTATAATCAATGGGTGGTTTTCTCATTGATTTAATAAATTAGCTGGTTTTGTTAGTAAACAAGGTATTCATGCGCACATCAAAATTGACACAAAGGAATTATAGTTCATTTATTTATTATGTAACACCGTATCAACAAATGGTTGTGGCATTACATTCTTATGAGCAGTTAAATCAATAGTGATGAAAGAAAAAAGTAAAGGGTTGTTTTAGGAACATGCTCATCACTGTAGGCCGATGTTTCAGTACTATTTGAATGTTTCTGTCGTCATGCACCAATGGCTTCTTTCTAACACCTGCGCACACTGATGCAATGCAATGCTGTGCTGTGCGAGGCAGAAAGTGGCAGAAAAGCTTCATTGATTGATTCACCCATTGTTTTGCAAAAATGAAAAAATGTTTGCTGGTTCCATGTCAAATGTAAAGATTGAAAGTTTTTCTTTGTTTGACACAATTGTAACAGAGGTTTGTTTTACTTACACGGAGGGAGCGGAATATTGGAAACGCCTCGGAATATAAAACAGTCCTGTTCAACACCACCAAGAGTGACAGTGTCAAAAATACAGAAGACACTATAGCCACCAAGGTAGATTTGAGGGAAAAACTTTTTCAGACCCAATGTGGCTGTGTGAGTCAATGATGCCCTTGAACTGGAGTGACTCACAACATGTCATCCTGATATTACAGCAACAGTCATTCTGTCTGTGAATCTTTGAATGTTTTCTTAAGCTTGCTGTGGGAATGGAGGTATACGACATGCCCCGGGCTCCACCGCCACAGTAGCACCCTTGGTTACAGACCCATGGCGACAGGACCTCAAAGGCACAACGGCATCCCTTGGCGCTGGCTGTTTAGATCACAGCCGGCCTCAAGAGTCAGCTTTCTTGAAAACAGTCCCCCCCACCCCCCTCCCCCCCCCCCAACATCCCCCCTCCCTCCCTCCCATTTCTACCCCTCTCTCTCTCTCTCTCTCTCTTTCTCACACATACACACACGCACCGCCTAAACGAGAAAGATGGAGATGAGTGGACATCTGGAGAGAACGAGTGGGCTCGAGCTACATTTTCTTTCCTGGCAGCATTCTTTGGTTACATTCCAGATTCCTGCAAGTAAAGAGGAAAAGACCGACTATCCGCTACCGCTTTCTAATTAGGTACCCTTATTTTTTACCTTTTTCAATAAATAAAACATTTACTCACACTTAATAGAAAGACAGATAGTTGTGGTGCTTTAAAAAGAACAAGTTGGGGGTTGCCAGGTTGTCCCAACCATTAATAACGACTCATTGAAGTAAAAAGACGGATTGTCCTGCGAGAGGACAATAAGCACTGACCACAACATTACAGCTCAGAACGTGTTCTTGTTAATGGCTTGAACCTGAACCTGTTTTGTAAAGCATTAGTAAATAATAGAATAGCTAATAGCAACAGTTGCACTGTCACATCTTTTCCAAAGCCCAGGTTTTAACTACACACAAATAAACAAATAGATCTTTATTTTTTTCAAATGATATAATCAAAGACACTTTTATATTAACAGGCAGCGTTTACAAATGCAAGTGCTCTTTTGAAAAAAATCGTAGTCCTATTATCATCAGGCAGTTTTAATATTGTAACCATCCTCAACTCTACTAAATTGATTGGAAATCATAGCCAGAAACCATATTCAGATCAGCCGAGTGGGCCGAATGAACCCAATGGTCCCCGGCCCATCGCCACATTGGACTTCACCCTTCTTCCTGCCGGGTCGTCATTGTGATCTCTACACACTCACACCTGAAGCGTTTTTATCACTGCATCCTGCCCGGGAGGATATCAGGTCCCCTGTGACCCACGGGAGCATTCATGCAACCCTGGAAGATATTGGGAGGGGTATGAGGCGAGCAGAGAGGCCCATCTTGTGGTCAAAGTGAGAAGGGACGTGTTGGTCCTCCATTCTCCTGCATTGCTGTGAAATGTATCACTATAATTCTAATTGATAACTATTTGTTATGTTCCCCTTGGCCTCAGTACAAATACAATAAGAAGCCTGGATTATGTATTCTTGTTTAATAAAACCTCCTCAACATGCACATAGTGGTGAGTAGGCCATGGATGATATGATATCTTGTAAAGATACACAAAGCAATTATCATTTTCATTATTGATAATAATTTAGAATGAAATAATGCTGTTCAGTTTGTTCAAGGCCTATAGCTGACCTATTCATATTGCTTGTTGTTTTCTAATGATTTGTCCAAAACTCAAAGATGTCCTGTTTATATTCAAGATAGGCTCTATTTAACAGCTCTATTTAACAGTTTTGGGGTCATAAAAAATAATTTTATGACCCGAAACAGATGAACAGGTGAGTGGCCAGGTTAGTTTTTACTCCTAAACGTGTTTTATACAAAGGATTTAATACTTGAAATGAAGAATGTACAAAACAATGGATACGGTAAAATACTCTTTGAAAATGATTTTCTATATTTTCCACTGTTATTTTGGGGGGTTTATGATCCTGAATCATAAGAGTCATCAAGTTGTAAAAGCCATAAAAATATTCCTATAAAATATAACCCATAACAATGAGGTTGTATAGAGCATTACGTATTGCATGTGTTCAAATGCATCTGCCCTTCCTATTGCCTGTTACCTTTAGTTAAACGTGTACTAATGATTCAACAAAACAATACAACTTTACAATGTGGTCAAATGTAAATACAGTGTCAACATTAAGCTCCTCGTCGGACATTTAAATCGTCCAAATGTCCAAAACACCGCAGCTTACAGCTGATAACAGCAGATATGCTGGTTGAAATAAACGGATTCAAAACAGCAGGCTATGCAAAGCTGCGCGGAAAAAAAGCATATTCATGTGATGCTAACGTGCACTAACAACTGCTTGGGCTGGCTTGTCCCTTATGTGTGATGTCATCGTATGGATGAGGGTGCTGCCGGCTGCGATGCGCATGTATGCAGTCCACCGCCTCAGCGCATCACAGAGAACCGCACTTGACAGCCTGCCAGGTTAGAGGGGGGAAAACACACACCATTCAAGGAGGAACCAGACCTGCTGAATATCCACCAGCCAGCAGTCATCCGCATCCACCAGAGGTAGAGGATTTCCTGCAGACTCTCTCTCCCTCTCTCTCTCTCATCGACGTCTCGTGTTTTTTTGCTTCTTTTTTGGTGAGCGGTGGGATTGATTATGTTTCGTTTCTAACACACAGATGACAGCGTAATCGGGGCTGTTCAGATACCCCCCTCCCGCCCCCCCCCCCCTCCCCTTCCCCCCGGCCCCCACTTCCACCCCAACACACAGACACAGCCGCTTTTGTTGGAACGGGATCTGTTGGGACTGGACATGAATTCGGCGGAACAGACGGTTACGTGGTTGATTACGCTCGGGGTGCTGGAATCGCCAAAGAAGACCATCTCGGATCCGGAAGCGTTTCTGCAGACCTCCCTGAGAGATGGGGTGGTGCTGTGCAGGCTGCTGGAGCGGCTCAGCCCGGGCTCCACGGAGAAAGTAAGGGCAATAACCCCCCCCCCCCCCCCCACCCCCTCCCCGACCCCATTCAACCCCCCCTCCGCCTCCTCCTCGCGCGTCTGTGTGCCGCCCGGACCCGTGAAACCGACGCGGGTTTGTTGTCTGGCTTCTCTCCCTCTCCCTCTCTCTCTGCCCAGTGGTCCGTGAGGAGATTTCTTTTGTAGGTCACAGCAGCCCGCGTTACTGTCCGCGAAAAAACAGCGCTGGTGCTGATGCGGCGCTGCACGCGCACACACCGCGTATGTCGGCGTGTGCGCGCAGACGGGCCAAGCTGTTTGCGCCGCGTATCGACCTGCTAGAACAGAACAGAGCGTGTGCACGGATGAAATGTCCAGGGGAACCACCGCGGTGTTGGTGATGAAGGCCTCGATAGGTGTGCCTTTTTAATGCGAGGTTTTAAACGCTCAACACGTTATCGCGTTATCGTGTAAAGCACCTATTTTAAATCCTCCTTTAACGTGTGTTGCGTGTCAGTGCGTTTGGATTGGCCGCGGATGACCAGCTGTCTGTGCACAGATCACAGCAATAATACGAGTGAGCCGCCATTGAATGCAACGGCACACCGACAAGAGATGGACCCTCTCCCCATTTAAAGAAACAGCGCAGTGATTGTGTCCGTCGGACCTGAAGGAGGAAAGGTGTTCCTCTAAAGAAGATGATTGTCTGTGCAATGACAAAAAACAGGCTCCTTCCATTTTCTCCCTCTGGCACCGACGAAGGGATGTTTAAAATCTGAGGGGAAAGCCAAAGTTATTGTGCACACAAGAGAGAATTTGATGGAGGCCTCACGGCGGCATCTCTGTGATTAAAACAATCCCTGCTTGAGAACAAATGAAATAGACAAATGGACCTGATGATAAAATCCAAGTCAGTGTGTCAGAATCAGCCCAATACATCAATGATCTAAATTATGTCATCTCAACACCAACACCAACATCAACATCCATGTACTGACAGTAACTGCTAAGATGTCAAAACCGTTAAATGCCTTTGTGCCACAACAATAACATGTTGGTATTGTGTAACTGTTGTTGTGAGAAATTCATCCAAATGGTTGAAAAATTGCAAAATGTAAAAAATCCAGCTTTGTGTGCTTCCCACGTTAATTCTTTACGTGTTGAAAAACATAATTTGTCCCATTAATTTGCTTGTAAAATTTATGTTGACTAATACATTTACCAAGGGGAGAATTTATAGACGAAATAACAAGTTCTCATTGCCCTCTAGTGGACAAACTGCATTGGTGACACCTCTTAAATTCCCCATAAACATACTGTATATTTGGCATATCTGACCTTACTGTACATTTCTTGTTACTTAAAAGCAAATGTAAGCGACGATATGAGACACATGTGAAAAGCTGACAATGGCTGATTTATTTTTTGTGCTCTAAATAAATACAACTGACGGTTTAAATGTGGGCAACAGCTCAGATGTGAGTTGTTGTTATGTACAGTCAGATTTGAACTGAAGCAGTCACTATTTTGTTGAAGTGCAGCTTCAATTCAGTGGATAGAACAAAAACCCTACATTGACAGGAATTTCACCTATTTCTACACAGTTATCCCCATTTTCAGAGGCTTGGAAGTAATTGGACAAACTAGTTGTGAATATAAAGAATATCTTTAATACTTTGAGGAGAATCCTTAGCATGGTGAGAATGATGAACAAAACTGGAATGAGCAACATGTAAAACTTGTGGGCTAGATAACTTAATTAATTACTGAAACTTTAATGCGGACATCACTTAAATATCGAAGCTAATAAAGGTGGAGCTCATTTCAAGATCTCTATATGCTATCTGCTTGGCGGCTTATGAATAAATCAAGTTTTATCTAAATTCTTAATTACATTTTGTATTATAAGTTTAGTTTAATATTAATCGGTAAAGTAATTAAAGTTATTAGATCAATGTTGTGGAATAAAACGTACTATATTTGCATCTGAATTGAAGAGTAGTTAAAAGTAGCAGTAAATGGAAATACTTAAGTACCTCTAAAATATATATTTAAGTACAGTACTTGACTAATGTTTGTAAGTACTTTCCCCTAATGCTCATGTACTCAGTTGCCAAGTACAGTAGCTCAAACTTGTTCCATCTAATGTTGTTGTGAATTCTATTTGAATGTTCTAGTCGGTTCTTAATCACGTTACCTAAAAATGAAAGGTGTTCCTAGCATGTGTCCAACCTCCCGAGGCTTGTTTTTTTCTTTGTCTAAACATTTTCTTCACAAAGTAGGTTCTGATAACAATGAGAAAAAAAAGAAGAAAAAAAAGGCCACACCAACATCGATGGGGAGTCCTCTCCGCTGACGTCATTTCCCTCGACGCCGACCCCACGGCCTCCTCCACTTCCCCGCTGCGGGATCAACCTCCCGGAGTGTCAGGCTCGCACATATACAGTACAATGCGTGTCGAGAGGGAAGATACGCGTTTTATTGCTGATAAACTCACAGAAAGAAAGCCCGCGGTGTGAGAAAAAAAGGAGCGCGCGCAGCGTGAACGAGCCGCTTTCCTCTAACCGGCGTCTCCGTCTTTCCAGATTTACCAAGAACCGAAGAACGACGGCGAGAGCCTGAGCAACATAAAGGAGTTCCTCAAGGGCTGCGCGTCGTTCCGCGTCGAGGTGAGTAACCGCCGCACCTTGGGCATTATTCTCGTGTTCGCCTCGAAGGCGCATGTTATGGAAGAAGGAGGAGGAAGAGGAGGAGGAGGAGGAGGAGGAGGAGACCAACAATGGAGCGGAGGCTCGGAGCCCAGATGGAGGGAGGAGGAGGACTGCAAGCCGGGGAACAATTGCCCATCGGCCCGGCTCAGAGAGAGAGAGAGAGAGAGAGAGAGAGAAAGAGAGCGAGAGATGTGGTCGGCGCGGAGATACATTAGCAACGTTGTGACAACTTTCACCAGCTGTGCGGGATTGGATTGATCACCTTTCAGCGTGCACACATTCCATACTTAGTTTTTCTTCTTCTAATGAACGCAGAGCTATTGTCCTCGGACTCGTACGGGGCTTTGTTGTCACGGATGACACCAGCCCTCGTTGTTCCCATTTGTGTTGTCGTTGTGTAAGATGCAGTTGCCACCCAGCTGAGGACAAGGCCGAGGGGCCGCGGTCGTGTCAGTCGGTCTCGCTCAGACGCGGTAATTACAGCGTGATTATTATTCTAAGGTGTACAGTTTAAACACGTCCCCGGATCATGCCCCTCCCCTCCCCTCCCCTCCCCTCCCGCCCCATTGAGCTGCAGTGCACGGGAAGCCTTCTGGGTCGGTTGTAGTAATGGCCGGTGTGGCAAATGGAGGACAGCTTGCTGTTTGGGGCTGTGTGTTGGGCCGGTCCAGAGAAGGGGGTCATTGAACCAGCCCTAGTTTGACAATGCAACGCACTGTTCTTCAGCATTGAATCTGCCCACAGAGGCCCCAGATGGAGACATCTCACACACTCTGTCATGTGTGTGAGAGCCGTCCTTTAGTAACACTGCATCGTGGAAGCAAAGGACATCTTACATGGGGTAATGTTGTGCAGGGTTTTTTAAATTTTATTGTACCAAATAGTCCAATTCCCATCATAAACGTCTCGAGCCCCTCTGCCTTCACTGGCAGAGTTACTGCGTTACACTACATTAGGTCCTTGCGTGCACGAGTGTGTTCAAATACACGTGACTATTTGTACTTCTATTTATTTTTTCCAAGAATCTGACTCAGCTTGAATATAGTAGTTCTGGGACATGTCAGTCCTTTCTTCTCACCATCTGTAGAGCAAAGATGGACCTTCTCCAAAGAGCCCAAGGCACTGCTGGCTCTGACCCAGGTAGCTGCAGCTGCAGATTAGAGCAGCGGACACGAACATGAGAAAGCCTGTCAGAGAGACGCTGTGCTTTTGCAGTTGGGATGTAAACCTCTTTTTTTTTTAGCGGCGTTTAGCTGAACATCATCGATGGGAGCTCGTCTCGTGTGGATATTTCAACCAGGTGATTGCCTTTCTGATCTAATTTGGATACCACATGCAGATTAGACATTGCAGACCATGTCTCGCACTCCGGCAGCTGCTTTTACTGACCCTTGACCCCCAGTGTCTCAGACCACAGGAAGTGATCATAGGCGTCCCCCCAACCCCCACTGCTCCCTTTTGGAATAGTAACCTTACTATTATGGAGGCTAATCACACAATCTGTCTGCACCAATGGGAGACTTGGATAGTCAAGATAAGGCTGTTGTCTTGTATGGATGTTATTGTAGACTCATGGAGCTGTTTAAGGAATTCAATTGAACATGTTATATATTTGTTTTATTGATTTTAAAGCATGAAAAGTACTAAAATAAAATAAATTGCCAGAGTTTTCACTGCTTAACGTGAAATTGTCAGATGTGTTGCTTTGTCCAACCAAATGTTTGCTTGATCAAAACGACCAGTCGATCCATCGACTGAGCTCCAGCTGGCTCTTTGCTAAAGCCATTTGGGTTAAAGCAGTGACTATGAGGCCAAAGCTCTGAATCTTAAGCTTTAATTTGAAGGTTTTTACATCCGTGTCATGTTATCAGCTGCTTTATGTATCCCAGGACTTTACGGTCCCAAAAGAAAATTGAGAAAAGGCAACTGAATTGTCGGAAATTTGTCTTTTTACTTTTGGTGTAAAAATATTTATATTTAATTGTAAATCCTTTGCCGTCTGTGGCTCTGCGGCCCGCAGACATGAGGTCAGTACCGTCTGCAGTCGTCTCCACCAGAGCTAAGCCAATAAATCGGTGCATCAAATTTCATGTTATGCATGGTCAAATATCAATATTGGCCTTAAAAGTACAGTAGCAGTCGAGCCATGACCGTAATTTTTTGCATGGCTATGTGTTTCTTTTGTCCTAAGGAATTAAAACCCCATGACCACTTGTGTCAGGGTCTGCTGACTAACTTGGCTGCTGAAATATACGCCCCTGTTTGGCTGCTTGGCGGCTTTGTCCGCATGTTTAGGCTCCATGTCCGAAAATTTGATCAGTGGTTTCACTTTAAATGCCATCAACTCCATATAGATGTGAACACCCTCAGTTACCATTAGAAGTCAACACAGCACCCTCATTGCTTCATGTCTGAAGACATGCTGTATGCATTCTTGCCTCCCTCACTGCACGGTATAAGTAAAGAATATTTCATTATTCATATACATCAATGTATCTCATTAACCGCAGCGTGCATAGAGTTGTGGTTAGTAGCACCTTGGCAGGTAAACACTCCCACGTCATCATCATAGGAGTCTCAGGGGGGTGTTGCACTATTGTTTCAGGCTGCGAGTGTGATGCTGAGGCCCAGCGCACACGTTGTGAGCCTGTCGTACATAAATGAATAATTTAAACCACCCGGCTTGTTCACTGTTACCTTTTGTTATTTTTCGAAATTAAAAAAATTGTTGGAATGACTTGAAGAAAAGTTAAGTACAGATTCCCAAAGTCACTTGCAGCTTGAGTCCCAGTGGAGGTATTGATATTGGCGGTTGAGGAGGAGGATGCTTACACATGAATGCTCCTCAAGTCGCCCAGTAGTCGGTGAGCACGCACACCCCGGCACATACACGAACCCACACTATCAAACACCCCCTCGGGGCAGATCTGCAATCGGAGCGGAAGATGAAAGAGACTCGTATCTCCCAGTCGCTCACCCTCAGTATAAAGGCAGCAAGACCAACCGATCGCATGGAGCCGTTACACAGGGAGAGAGAGAGAGAGAGGACGGATACAGCCATCAACAGAGATACAATCACTGCCATTCATAGCAGCCGAGAGGCTAGTGAGGGTCACACTGACGAGGAGACAGGTCGTGTACTTTGGCTGCAACTAGGCAAGAAGGCTGGTATTCTGCAATTCGTCGACAAATCCCATTCAGAGAACGAAAGCCATCAATGCATCAGTCTGTATCTCAACACTCTGGGTGTCTGTGACACCCACGCCCTGTTATGTTATAGTCATGACAAGTTTCCATGACAACTCATAAGTTGAGTTCACAACGACATCCACGTTTTAAGAACCTTTTTTTGACTTCTCTGTAGGTTGAAATATGTCTGACTCTGCGCTTAATAATGTGAAAGTACCTGAAAGCAGGGATTCTCTACATCAGCCTCGGTCCATAGTTCAATGTGGTTTTGCTATTATTTTTTTGGCAATTTTGTCCCAAAAGTTTCTAGCTCAGGATCTCTGATTTGCAAACAGACGGTAAAAAGAGTCTGACAATCTATCCCACCAACCCGAGTATCAGAGAGGGAAAATGCACCTTCATCACATCATCATCATTAGCGCAGCTGTCCAGTCTAACAGTCAGCGTCTCCTACCTGTCTGTCTGTCTGTCTGTCTCATGTTGAGGAACTGAGGCAACAGGGTCTCAAACAGATCACAGAACCATGATTATTAACAGATCAAACAATCTGATTGATCAGATACACGTCTAAAGAGACCTGAGATTCTGATTCACAGAGACCAGTCTGAGATCTGTATTCTGAGACCATGTGATTCATCAGCTGCTGTATTGACCAGCTCTCATAGGGTTTCTGAATCCTAACAAAGATCTAGCAGTGCTGTGCCTCAGCTCTGGACTGGACTGGCCTCAATTTAAACAACACCTTTTTGTTTCACAGTTTTTGTCTTTGTACACTGAAGGTTTTAGTCTGACAATGGTCAGCAGAACCCAAAGAATCACTGCACCGCCATTTAGTGTGAACTTTATCATTGGTTGTCAGCCAATCAAAGATCTGCATCTTCAGGATCTACAGACAAAGATAACCTGACGTTCCGGATATCTGGATCCGATAGTAACCACAATGCACCAGAGCCTGTATTCTGATGACATCACTATGACATCATCAACGATGGGAGTGGTGCCGTGAGGAGGCGAGTGGAAGCAATGACACCTGTCTGAAATTGAGAACCTCTGTAAAGACTGGGAGGTGACTACACAGAGAGGGCCCTCCCACTGGTGAAAGCAAATAAAGTCTGTTGTTTACTTCAGTCTCTGCCGGACAATCTCGGGAGGACAAGCCACAACCACTGTGGTGGGGGAGCCAAACCAAGAGACCCTTGCCCCCTCAGTAACAGAGGGATATAAAACGAGTTGAAAATGGGAATATTTTGTACCTCTACCATTCAACACATATGACGTGAACGCAACATCGGCTTCAAGCATTAGTCACAAATGGTATTTTTTTTCCGAGTGAAACCGATGGGTGCTGTTCTTGGGTCATAGAGCTTGGTATCATTTTCTGGATAATTGAGCCAATGCAGAATGACTCGTTAGCTGATTTATAATCATGCCCTTTTTCTCATTTAACATCTGAAATGTAATTTATGCACAAGCAGCTGGCCAGTGTGGCTGTGGGACGACACGGGTCTGCTCTGCTGGAATTAAAGATTAGCGTTACGAGGGAAATGCTGATGGCTCTCTGGCTCATGTTCTTCCTCTTGGCCTCTCTCTCTCTCTCTCTCTCTCTCTCTCTCTCTCTCTCTCTCTCACCTGCAGCCGTTTGAGGCCACTGATCTGCTGCTAGGACTCAACTTCTCCAAGGTGCTCAGCAGTCTGGTTTCCCTGAATAAAGTGACCGCGGGTGAGTCCGAGTAGGCGCCGCGTGAGCGACTTGCATGTAGCGAGTAGCGATGAGGGATCACCAGGCACTTGGTCGTTATATGTTCCGTCTCTTTCCAGATATCGGCGTGGGCAGTGACTCTGTGTGCGCCCGGCACTCTTCAGCCCATCGCATTAAGTCTTTTGAGTCGCTGTCCTCTCAGGCTTCACTGGGCCGGTCTTCCAAGCTGCTGCAGAACCAGTTTCGCAGTCTGGTAAGGTCAATAGTCGTTGACGACTCCGTTTTGGGGATATAAAACATCTGAGTTGCTTAAAATAATCACACAATAACAACTAGAAAATGCATTTCCTGCTGAAAATGCGTTGGAATGCAGAAAGCTTAAAAGTTGCTTAAAGTACAGAAATGAAAAAAGCTGAAATTATTCTAAACATTGCTGAAAGAATAGAAAAAGCTGAAATACATTTAAAAATTGCTGAAAATACAGAAATGAGAAAAGCTGAAATGAACTTGAAAACATACAGTACTAATAAAAGCTGAAATTAGTGTAAACATTGCTGAAAGAATAGAAATAGGAAAAGCTGAGAATTAAAAAATAATTTCTTTGTAGTAATATAAGGTTTAGTACTAGTTTTGTGGTACTAGCAGTAGAAGAAGTAAGTACTAGTTGTACTAGTATTTGAAAGCAATTGTGGTGTACCTATGGTTGAGGTACAGATAATCATTGAGGCTGTTATTTTGAAATAATGGAATTGGGCGAGGGTGGGTTGGGAGAGAGAACGTTTTTCATTCAAACTAAATGGACTTGTACAGCTCACTTTTCCCTTTGTCACCTTCCCTTCTCTGCGACTCCCCTCCCGCTTTTGACAGGACATGTCAGAAAACAGCGGGCAGCAGCTGCTGGTGAGGGCGCGTTTCAACTTCCTGCAGAACAACGAAGATGAGCTCACCTTCGACAAGGGTGACCTCATCAGCGTGATTCGCCAGGAGGAGGGCGGCTGGTGGGAGGGGGTAATCAATGGCAGGACTGGGTGGTTTCCTAGCAACTATGTCCGTGAGGTCAAGGGTTCTGGTAAGTACCTCAGCCACCTGTAAAGACATTTAAACCGAAATGCTGTTGTGTAGTAGTTGATTACGCCTCTCCCTCAAGATGAATTAATGATAATCGTCTTCCTCCCCTGTGTGTGTGTCTGAATAATGACAGCAGCTAGAAAGATTGAATTGTTTTCTAGACTTTGTCAGAAACGGTACACCACATAACAGTTATTTTCATTCCATCTGGCCTCGCAAGAGTAACGCAGCCCCACATCTTCCCATCCTCAGACCTGTTCCCTTGGTGTTTCTAGGCTTGTGAAACAGGTGGTAGCTTAAGATCTGGTCCTCCTTTTGAATTATATTGATGTATTTGACAGGTTAATGATCGGGTGGGTGTAAGAACAAACTATGTAATAAATAGGAGGATAAATGGACTGCTGAGATTACGTCGAAAAGAGGGGGAAATAACAGCGCTGCTAAAGCCATCTGTTATGGAGCTTTTTTCCAGTGCAAATCCTAATACATAAACAGTAAACACAAGCATACGGGACCTGTATGATATGGTGTTATTGTTGCTATCAAGCAGTGTAAAGACAATATGTGGTTTAGCAGTGCAATTAAACCACAGTCTATTGCTATAACCTCTAAGTTCTAAAGCCAATGATTGATTTTCAGCCTTTTTGAGGATAATAGTTCATATTTTTAATTGATTGAAATACCATATCAGAACTTATACAAGAGTCATCAAGATGCATTTAAAATAATAAGCCTAGCCAAAAAAGTGGTTCACTTATATACACATTTAGATATTTAATGCATACATTTATTAAGTCTCGGTTTTCATAAAACTATTTTCATGTTATCAGATTAAATGTTGGGTACATGTGCCATGATTCATTTGTTTTGTTTCTGGCTGCAGACAAACAAGTGTCCCCCAAGTCTGGCACTCTTAAGAGCCCCCCTAAAGGCTTTGACACATCCGCCATCAGCAAGACGTACTATAACTTGGTAAGGGCGCACCTCAACAGCTTTTATTTATCTCATATCTCATTTTCCTTTCTGACAGCTTTCTTATTTCTCTTTCTCCACAAACGTGTTCAAATTAAAGGATTCTGTTTCAGCTTTTAGCACTTTTTAGTTTTTATGTGTTTGGATCTTTGGATCGTTCTATTTTTGCTAGATTCTAGCTGAGCTCTGAACAACTCATTGGGCTACTTGTTGTGTCTAAAATGCTCTGTGACTACTCTTGAAAATGTTGCTACGGTTCAGAGCAGGTGTTGTTTGTAAAACTGTCATCAGTTGGATAACACACAGTTAATTGGACCAATAATACATTTACATGTACACATTATAATATTTTGTATGGATTTATAGCAAAAAATATGAAATAAACTACAATGAACCTGTAATTCCTGAACATGACTGTAATAATGAGCAAACTTATTTTTCAAGACTTCTCCCAATTCATTAGACTGGGACACTTTGTAAATTTAAGCCGTTTTCTTTCTTTTTCCATTGTAGGTGTTGCAGAACATTTTAGAAACAGAGACAGAATATTCCAGAGACCTCCAGAGCCTCCTGACAAACTACCTTCGCCCCCTTCAGAGCATTGATAAGTAAGAGTCATTTACACATTAATCTGGTTTAAACCAACCATTTTATTTTCGAGCAATTCTATACACTTCACAATCAACCAATGTGAATTTGGTCCCTGACTTTCTTTTGCAAGTCACTAAATATGTCCGTTTTTTTTTACCCAAGCTTTTGCCGATCATGTTTTTTTTCCTGCAGACTGAGCAGCTCAGACGTGGCTCTGATTCTCGGAAATCTTGAGGAGATCTGCACCTTCCAGCAGATGCTCGTCCAATCACTGGAGGAGTGCACCAAGTTAGTCCCGCCCCACACACAAAACCTCACTGCAGCAGCCTTATTGTTGCATAATAAGCAGAGTGACATCTGGTGTTGGGCCAGATGAACTACAGAAATGGGGGATTTAACCACAGACCAGTAATGTACTGGTGCACTTTTGGTCCATGGTGTATGTGTATGGTTCCATATACCTGCTATCTTCTCTTTGTCTTTAAATAAGCTCTTTTCCGACTCTCTCTGTCTTCAGGCTTCCAGAGAGCCAGCAAAGAGTGGGAGGCTTCTTCCTCAACCTCATGCCACAGATGAAAGCTCTCTATGTCGGATACTGCGCCAACCATCCGTCTGCAGTTAGTTTGCTTACCCAGCACAGGTACGTCTGCACTACATAGAGTTTTAATTGATAGTATTTTCAACCAGTTCAACAGGGAGAAAACAAGGGGCTCTGTGTTTCATTAAATAAACATTTTTGGCAGGTAAAGAGCAAATTACAGTGAATACAGGAGGGTAGTGGGCCAAATCGTTAACCTGATTTGAAACATACATATGCAAAACGGACCCCTGTACCAAAAAAAGTTTAATCCCAAAAGTAACTCTAGGACAGCTAAAGTGTCTCACTTCAAAAAACATTTTGATACATTTTTCTTCCACTGATCTATTCTGATCTGCTGCAAGAGAACAGGACTTTATTTGGACCTGATGGGAGGCAACATTATTGTAATTGGGAGTTCCTGGTTGCTAGAAACCTGTGAAGAACTCTACAAGTAATTTGTATTATTATCATTATCTAGCATTCTAGTATAAGTATTTAATATCATTGTTAATTGCAATACACTGCCTTTGCAGCTTTGTAATCACAGCTTTGAAGGATTTTATTTGATTAGTTAGCTAGTTTCTCTAGAACATTTTTTTCATTATTATTATTATTTTTGGATGCCAGCTAGCAGCGTATGTTTGCTTTAATAAGAGGTCTGGCGTTCAGTATCAGAGGCCCACCTCTCAACAGTGTGTTTGTTGCAGACCCAGGCAGATATGGTTTGGAATGTCACCGATGGTCACACAGGTTAAATAGTAGATTAAATCATTTTCTTCTTCGTCCTCTTGCAGTGAGGTGTTGGGGGAGTTTATGGAGGGGCGAGGCGCCGTCCCTCCTGGGATTCTCACCCTGACCACAGGCCTTAGCAAACCCTTCATGAGACTCGACAAATACCCCAACTTACTCAAAGAGCTTGAGAGGCACATGGAGGTGTGTATCGAAGCATCCGTCACTAAGCACTTGCGTATTGATGTGTGGTCGACAGCTTACATATTTCTTTTTGTTCTTTTGTTTCATCAGGAGAGTCACCCTGACAGGCCGGACATTCTGAAGTGCATGGCGTCTTTTAAAAATTTGTCTGTAAGAGGATCTCACTCTCTGCCCTGGCCGATGTAACTGGATAAATGAAGTAATAGCAGGTCTTTAAGCATCCACTTGCTTCCGTTGTTTCAGGCTCAGTGCCAGGAGGTGCGGAAGCGTAAGGAGCTCGAGCTGCAGATTCTCACAGAGTCCATCCGGCTGTGGGAGGGGGATGACATCAAGACCCTTGGCTCTGTGCTTTACATGAGCCAGGTCTTAGTGCAGAGTCCTGGATCAGAGGTACCAACACCATCCAAAAACAGTTTATATGATCAATGTAACATCAGTATCAATAAGTCAAAGTAATAGTTTTATAACCATATAGACTCCTGCATTACACTTGAACTCACCGGTTTATCTTTGCTTGGTTTCTATTGCCAGGGGCGGTTCTGCATTGAATGGCACGAGAGAAAATTACATTAGAAAAACACACTTAACAGAATCCAGTTACTGTTACAATTACAATAGGAAACACACATTTTACACATTTGCACAAAATATGTCAGTATAAGTTATCAGAACAGAAATGAAAATACACTATATCCATAAATCTGACAAAAATATACACAATCATATATATATAAAATGTAACAAGAGCAGAGAGAATAAGAACAATATACAAATAAAATATAGAATAAATATTGTAAATAGCACAAATTCTTCATCACACAAATGTGAAAACACACTAAAGAGAACTGTTTCACTATTGCACTAAGAACAGAAAACACAAACTAAATCTAAAACCTGACGTTTCTGGAAACTACCTATAGATTTGAAATTCCGTTGGTTAATGACAGGACCGAACGTTATTATGGGGAAATTACAAACCTTGTGTTTGTTGAGTTAAAACCGAATTTTTGTTAGCATATAGCATTAAGCAACATAGCAAAAAGGCTAACAGACGAAGGAGTTACCCCACCAATTAATTTTAGCCCTTCATTCATGACACATGTATAATCATACAGAGAGAGAACATAGTTGCATACCTTCATCTTTTGCTTGTTTCTCCTCCTCTTCTTTTTTTTTCTGTCTATAGTGGGAACCTGCTTTAACCTTTTAGTGTCCATCTCTGTTTTTATTTGCCACTGACTCGACAAGCAACAGATTTCCCATCCCCCCCAACACTGTCAGTCACGACCAGAATTCAAGACTAAACCAATTAACCTTGGTGACAGGTGACAGATAATCGTTTTGTAATGTGTAAATGTGCAGGAACTATAGGCCCGCCCCTCCCTTTTCCCCTTCTCAAACACACAGCTTCTGTGCACAGCACCTCCAGCAAGCAGGGCGCCTGCAGCCGCAGGGGGCGCCAATCTGCCAATTCCCCACACACACATTCCCCCATGAACCATGAAAAAATGCCGCCCCGGGCGACTGCCCGGTTCGCCCATACCCAGAACTGCCACTGCCTATTGCGGTTAAAAACAAAGGGGGTTGAAGAAGCATTTAAACTACCTTTTGTCATGTAGGTGTATGTGTATTCGAAAACACGTTATGGAATAATGTTTGGCAGGATCTAAATCTCCTGCAACTTGACAACTGGGATGCCAACACCTGATATCTTCTCACCCACAGGCAGTCTGGAAAAGTTCCATCTGTCATCTTTTATCTGAACTGGCCTGCTTGCATTAACACTGATCAAATCTCATTTTGATTTGCCAGGAGAAGAGTGAGCGTTACCTCATGCTCTTCCCTCACGTCCTCCTCATGTTGTCTGCGAGCCCCAGGATGAGTGGCTTCATATTCCAGGTCAGTAGTAAACATTTGTCAAATCAGTCTCGCCTGAATCTCTGTTCTAGGAGACAGTTAAGTACACTGCTCAAACAATGAATGGCATGCATTCCATTTTACTTCTCTGATAATGATCTGGTCAGGTAAGTAGCACAGGTGTTGTTGATCAGATTCAGCTGCATTGGTGTTGATGGAATTATCAACAGGAGCAAAAATGAGACGACCGCTAAAACAGGACTGGTTTTGCATGTAGAAGCCAATTCAAGTTTCTCCCTCTTGATCTCTTTGACTGTTTTTTCACTAGTGTTGGCTTTAGGCTCGAGTCATCATCACTACCGGGAACATGAGGCCATTTCTTAACCCTACAGAAGTTGCACAGATTGTCTCAATGCACTCCTCCAGGATGCATTGAGGATCCATGTGTGCCGTTGCAGCGAGATTGTTAGGGGATGTGTCTCCCATTACAATCCGAACATGGAGGAGATTCCAGGTGACAGGCAGTTGCTCTAGGAGAGGGTTAGGGGTTAGGGTGCCCAGCACCGTGGAGCTCCATTGGCATGTGCTAGCAGAACACCAGAAATGGCATGTCCGTCATCTCACAGATGAGAGCAGGTTCACCCTGAGCACCTGAGATCGACGCGAAAGGGTCCGGAGGAGCCAAAGAGAGCGCTATGCTGCCTGCAACATGTTTCAACATGAGCGGTTTGGTGGGTCAGTGATGGTCTGGGGAAGCGTATCCATGTAGGGATGCACAGACAGTAATTAGTAGTCAGTAATCAGATTACTTTTTCAAAGTAACTGTGTGGCAACACTGGCCCCGACGTTGTCAAGCATGCATACAAACACGTGAGATGGAGAAGCATTGGACTAGCCTTCCACATCATTCTTTCACGATGATATTCCCCTCTGTAGGCTTTCAAAAATCAAAAGATGTGGAATTCTTTTGTTCCTAAGACATGACATTGTCCATTTCAGTATAGATATCCAACATAATTTGTTTTCACATTGAGATGTGATGTCTTTTCAGAGAGTTCCTTACATTTTTGTCTTGTTCCTCACACCTACCGAGTTTTTAATCTCGAAGCAGATGACGGGTCACGTTTTTGTTACATTTTGAATCTATTGTGATCATTTCCCTCTGTAGGGAAAGTTGCCCCTGGCCAGCATGACAGTGACCAAACTAGAAGACTGTGAAGCACATAAAAAGGCCTTTGAGCTCAACGGTAAGAGTGAATTCAACGGACAAGGGCGTAATTCCTTTACCCGTAACCCCTTCTAAATCTATTGACTCTGTCCCTGCAGGTACACAGTTTGACCGTCTCCAGGTGGTGTGCACCAACCATCAGGACCTGCAGGACTGGGTGGAACATCTGACCAGACAGATTCGACACACTGCATCCATAGGACCCAGCCACAAACCTCTCAATGTTCCCTGCCACACGGTGAGAAGCCCACGATTACACACCCACGCACTGATGGTTCTCTTTGCGTTCATTTATACCCAATAAGTCATAAACACTGTGATTTTTTTATGTCGATTTCACACCAATTTTTTTTCTTGCTCAGCCATCCCAGTCAGCACGGGTAATGCCCACCAATCATCTAAAATTACTGTTCAGCCCTGTGTGAAGTGGCTAATTTCTCCCACTATAAAGGCTGTATTGCACAATTGCAGTTAATGATTTGAATATGAATACGGAGCAATCAACATTCAGGCTTATCCTTGTATAAAAAAATCAACAATAATGATCATGTTATCTACAATAGGCCATTAGCATGTAGTTGGCTGCATTATGGAACACTTTAAGTTTTTGAAAAACAATTTCAATTCCATCGGTAAGGCTTCAGTTAAGGGGATTGCAATATTCTTCTATCATTGAGGCTTATTGCAGATTTTACTCAATAGCTGTGGCTCATTTCTAAAACATTATTATTATTTAAAGGGTTTCTGTTTTACCTTTCTGTGAGCTCACTGTATTGTTTTTTAAATTGTTCAAGCTTGTATTTACTCTCTTGTGCACATGCACCAAATAATATGCACTTTGCTTGAATGAAGGAGCCAATAAGGCAATGTTTTAAGAATGCCTATAACTACAATGACACTATATAGGATATATTATTTTTTATTTATTTCATCAGCTCCCGTCTCACCCTCTCACCCCGTCCCGGCATTCTGAGGGGAGGGGCATGACAGTGGCCCCCACGTACCACACCCTGCCTCACCCCTCCTCCCATGGAACGTCTCACAGCACCATGATGTGGGGACCGCTGGAACCACCCAACACCCCCAAACCCTGGAGCCTGAGCTGCCTGCGGCCTGCCCCCCCTCTACGACCCTCTGCAGCCCTCTGCTACAAGGAGGTGAGGGCCTGCCTTGCAGCGTAGTTAGGACTTCTTCAATACGTTCTTATGTTAAGATGTCGCACGATTGCTTCTGTCTTTTTGCAGGATCTTAGTAAAAGTCCCAAGAGCGTGAAGAAACTCCTTCCCAAGCGCAAGCCTGAGAGGAAACAGTCTGAGGAGGAATTTGCCTTGAGGAAGAGTATGTCAAAAGTCTTTCTCGTTCATGTAGAGTTTGCGTTGAACTCAACAATAATACTGATTTGTATATGTCCTTTAGACATATACACACACACGTCTTTAACAAATGGTGTAACATCTTCATTAATGAGCTTTGGAGACACTAGAAGGTACATTTTGTTTCCCCCCCTGACAACCTTATTAACAGTTTTCCTCCGGACTTTGCTAAACTAAGCTAATCTAATCATCTGCTGGCTCCAACTTCACTCTTAACGGACCGGTATGGGAGTCTATTGATCTTTTCATCTCACTCTCTGCTGGAATGTACAAAATGTTCCTACAATGTCAAACGATTCTTTAAATGTTTGGAGATGCTGTCGTTTGGGCCGACATTAGGAGGGAAACCAGAGATTTGAGAATGTAAATTGATCATTTCCCTTTCACCTTCTCTTTCTCAGGTACTGCTGCGCTTGAAGAAGATGCCCAGATCCTAAAAGTTATTGAAGCGTACTGCACCAGCGCAAAAACCAGACAGACTCTTAACTCCAGTAAGAAAACCCCACATCTTCCTTGTATATACATAGTATGTGCATGCACAAAAGCAAAGGTCCAGTGCTTGCAGTCAGTGTGACTGCTCTACTTCTATTACTGAATGCCTTTCTTTAACCCCGGTATTCTGAACTGATCTCTCTAACAGTATCTTCTCTTTCTGCCTGTTTCTTTTTCACTCCTCACTTTTTTGACATCGATCTGTTTGCCTTTGAGTTTACCTTCTTTTTCTCATAAATTTATGTTTTCTCCATACTGTCCTCCAACTTTCGCTCCCATCCCGTGTCTCTCCATTGTTCTCTTTTTGTGTGTGTTTTTTTTTTATTGGTCATTTGTTGCGTGCTGCATATGCCACTTCCTCCTCCCGCACCACCATTCCTCTTTTCCCATTACCATTTCCACAATCGTCCCTCGGCCATCTGCGCTCCGCTCTGACCAGCCTGGCAAGGCACCGACCTGATGCACAACCACGTGCTGGCCGACGTGGACCGGTCCTGCACGGACTCGCCGGGCCGCCGTAGCAGCGTGTCAAGGCCAGAATTGTCCTCTGACCTTTCCGAGGACTCTGACTACGACTCCATCTGGACCACCCACAGTTACAGGATGGGTTCTGTGCCGCGTAAGAGCTGCATCTCTCACCAGAACTAAAGAACGTACAGTACCGCCACGCTGCACCGAAATGTAACGTACAGCGCGCTTACCTCTTTAACTGTTAAATGTATTGAAAGAAACTTGATTTTTTTTTTATTTATCTATTTATTTTCTATTATACATTTGTTAATTCTTTTTTTAACTTATTTGGTTTATTTATTTTTAGATTGTTTTGTTTGAAGATGGTTCAAGAATATCCCTGTTGCCTTTGCCACTTTCCCTTTTGCGTGCCTCCTCTCTTTGTGTAATTGTCATGCAGTAATTGTTAATTTATCTTGAATGTGACCGCTCCCCTTCTTTAAACCATAAATGTGGCGGACTCTCAGCAGGGTGCAGGGGGTGTGGAATATAGGGGAGGGATAAATAATGGAGAGAGAGATGGGGACTGAGCTTTTCCTGTCTGATATTCAGATGTAATTCAGGAACGACGAGTGTATTCCATTTATCACGCACTACTTCCCTCCGGTACGTGTTTCAAGAGTATGTACTCTCAAACATAGCACAGATGTCACACGCACAGGTTCAGGCACACAGGCCCCTGCTGCTGGCAAGAAATATCCAAATTCTTAATAACATTGCTGTATTGATAATTTTTATCTTTATTCATGTTGCTAAGTAGGTTTTAATTTAACATACCATGTGACCAAAACCAACTAAATACTAAAAAATATTTTCAAAATGTAACAGTATCTGAACTGGACTAACGTGGTGAATTTAAATGGTCAGTTTAGCAAATACATTATTACACATATCTATAGTTGTTTTTAGCCATTAATGTAGTTTTATTTGTCCATTTTCTTTCAAAAAGAACCAGTGTGTCTTTCTGGAATCGGCGTCTCCATTAATCAGAATGATCCAAAAAGCATTTTTATTCAAACTAGTTCCTTCTGCAGACACAGCTGTTAAAAACTTTACCAGCACATCTGTCTTGAAGTTTATTTTTTCTGTCCTGCGAGCTCCACAAACTGAATTCCTTGTAATGGCGTGGATGTGATATTTCAGTCAGTAACCTGGACTGCTTTCTGTGTCACAGAATGACCGTGTTTTGGTTGTGTTCTGTTTTTTGGCAAACTGACCCATTAAGTCATTCACTTTTATGTCCTTAAAATTGTCCTAATAAGCCAAATCTTCAATTCAGTAATGTTGCTGCCTGTCAGTGGATCTACGCGGTAGCATCTATATTTAATTACAGTACATTACATTACATGTCATTTAGCTGACGCTTTTTTCCAAAGCGACTTACATTGCATTTCAACCCATGGTTTACATTTTGCCAATTAGAAACCTCAAGTTAGTGCATTGACAAAACGATTCATTTAAACCAGACATAGCACACTGGCCTGACACAAATAATCTGTGCAAACTACTTTTAACTCCGCTACAGTGCTGTAATACAAATGCAAAAGCAGTTGTTTGATTTCTTCTTCTAGTTAAAGGAATAGTTTAGCTAGTTGAAAAGAGCCTGATCAGATCGTTCCACTTAAAACAAAGCTGGAGCTGGGAGCAGGTTAACGTAGCTCAGCATTTAGAGTGAAAACAGCTGTGCTGAATGCGTTCAGATGCGAGTACCTCTAGAGCTCACTATATGCGCTGAACCTTTCTTATCCCTGTACATTCAATGGTAATAGTCCCAAGTATAACCTGTTAATCAGTGAGCTTTAGAAGTGCTCGTAAATGGTTTTTCAAATTTGTTTTTACCATTGGACACGGCTAGCAGAATCAATCCTCCCGTCAAACTCAAATCAGAAACGTAAATATTTCCCAAACTGTTGAACTGCTGTGGCCGTTACTAGGCACCATTTGACCAGGTCAGCTTAACATGGCGACAAACGGCCCTTGTGTCACAACACAACTTGCACCTATGCTAGGGCCTCACAAGCCAGACATGCCTTATAGTGTTGTCCGGCTTGTGAGGTAATGACTATTTTTATGAAGAAGTATTTTTCCAGTGTTGGTATTAATAGTACAGGTTGGCATCCACTTACAGTAGAGTCTATCTCCTCTTACAGCAACCAATGGGGTTGACATATGGAATATATTGGTCCGTGTTACAGTAGTATTTACTGTTTCTGTAATAATTCCTCTCTTGTGTTCATTATTTTTTTCAGGCGTTTTTATTTATTTATTTATTTTTCATTTATTTCTGTATGTCAATGTTTACAAAATGATCCCTGGAAGAATCATTTATTTTCTATTTTACAATTTTATTGCTCTGTATCAAAGTTTACACGGAAAATATTAACATGACGTGTTGAAATTATTTTGCACAATCATGTAATGGGCCAATGGGGGGTGGGAGATCAAATTGAATAGTTAATATCTGTACTGTTGTCTACCTAGAGTGTGAATGATCTAGTCCTCAGAGTATTCAGTGTTACTGTAAAGTACATGCTCATTCGTAGTGTAAATGCATTGAGGGTTAAAAAATAAAAAATAGAAATAAGAGTCTGTGGTTATACAGGAACATTACTATGTGAGCTAATCTCAGAATACTGTCAGAGTGGACTAAAATACAAGAGCACATAGTCTCCCTTTCTGTAAATACTAGTTGTAACGGAGATAGAAAATAGAGTCCACCCTTCAGTGAGTATTTGAGCTAAGAGTATCACTGTCCTTATATCATGTGCTATTCTTTGTGACAGGTGTATTCTGTGGTGTAAGAAGTCAAACGGGCAGGGGGACAAACTACCAGCTGTCTATGACCAACAGTGTCCTCTGTGTGCTCTAATGCTGTATTCAGTTCACACATGTGACCATGTCTTATCTGCAAACAGCGCCTTCAGTGTACTTGTTCTACTCTGCTGAAGTGTTGACGTCCCAAACCGCTGTATCATGAGTTTTGAATAAATCTGTCCTTTGATAGACGCTGGCATTCTGTTGATTTGTGAGAACAGCGAATTTGGTTGTGTTTGTAGATGACTCGGTTCTCATTTATTTCTAAAATGTGACTGAATGATTGTATTTGTTCATGTTTTTGTCTAGCCAGATATCTCTAAAGCCTCTCATTTCCTTTTCACTTTTGTCTGGCTCTTGTCTGGCGTCTCACATGACTAACATGCTACTACCACCAACTTTGTTCTGTGCTCGTTCTCGTCCTGTGCTGACTCATCCGACCACGAGGGGTCAAGGACGGCACAGTACCGAATGTTTAGCGCTCTTCTGTTTTGAAACAGGACCGCAAAGGGAATCGGAGCTCCTTGTGATCGTCCCCGGTGAGAGGAAGATCCTGGTGGAGGATCCCCGTCGCAATGGACAAAGTGCTATAGAAGAAAAGTAAGATCATAAAAAAATCAATTTCTGAAGCTTCACATTTTCCTGATTCATGCCTGAAGCCAACTTTTTCCTACTGAAGGATGTACATCAATGAGTATTAATAAAGCTGTAGGTTTTATTTTCCGGAGCTTTTGCACACAGAACAAAGCAATCAACCAATCATGCTATGCGGAATATATGTATTCACAATGTTCACTTTAGTGTAGCTGATGGTTATAAGTTGAGTTTGTGCTTGAAAGGATTATGAAACAACTACATGGAGTTTGTGGAGTCCAAAACAAGACTACAAGACTATTCTTTTCCACCTTGAGGCAGCACATCCTTCTTCACTGATGATATACTGTATGTTGACCAAAAAAAAAAGGCTATGCCACAGGTTACCTCAGAAAGACTTCCAGACGCTGGTCTGGATTGATAAGATCCGGGTAGTTCTTTTCATATCATCAACAGGAAAAATGTCCAGACTATTTCCTATTATTTTAATGTTATGGTAAACCAACTGCTTCTGTATACTGTGCTGAGATAAAAGAATACATCTCTATAAATCAAATAAGTCTCAATGCAACAGTTACATGCATACAGGGCTGTTTTATATCTGAAAGGTGTAAACCTGTTCATTAACAACCAGCCTTGTGGGCACCACTGATGTGCTGACTTGTTCTGTGTCCTTAAGGAGCTTGGTGGACGTGGTGTACGCCCTGAGGGATGAGGTTCAGGAGCTGAAACAGGTACATTTTTATGAATGGAATGTTTACTGACGGAGCGTGATGGTGTGACTTTTCTAATATATGACCCAGAACCAGTTTAGCTCTAATGGTTAAGAGTTACTTAGCTAGTGTTTTTTTTAGTAATCAGTAATGGCAAAAGGAATAGGCAGAAGTGTAATGGTTTTATATTCCCATCCTACATTCTTATCAATTAAGTTACCCTCAAGAAAAGATTGATATTTTAATAAAGAAGAAGATAAAAACTTAGATACTTATCAATACACATTTCAGAGTAAGCATTGTGTTTTTGTATATAAATGCATTTCGAGGGATTTATTTAGTGAAATGCTCATTTTTTGTTCTCTGGAACATTCAAAGTTTGAAACATCAATGTGTTTCCCATGCTTTGGGTTGATGACACGTATGATAAGGCGGTTTTCCACACAGGATAACAAGAAAATGAAGAGGTCACTAGAGGAGGAGCAGAGAGCACGGAAGGATCTGGAAAAAGTTGTGAAGAGGGTGTTAAAGAGCATGAACGACCCAACATGGGACGAGACAAACCTCTGACAATCTTGTGCACCATTTCCATCTGCAGCTTGGAAAAGAATGAGCGTGAACGTGTGTGTGTGTGTGTGTGTGTGTGTGTGTGTGTGTGTGTGTGTGTGTGTGTGTGTGTGTGTGTGTGTGTGTGTGTGTGTGTGTGTGTGTGTGTGTGTGTGTGTGTGTGTGTGTGTGTGTGAGAGAAATAAAGAGTGTGAAGTGCACACAATCACACACATCATTTCAGGTTGGTTGTGAGTGAGAGGACGAGTGAATCTGCAAGCTGTGAACTGTGTGCTTGTTTGAGATGGATGTGTGCGTTTGCTGTGCGAGGAGTGTCGTCACAGACACCTCACCGACCCGACGCTGAACAGGGTTGACCATCTGCCACCAGGGTAACATTCCAACTCCAGCAAAGATGGCGAGGAGACTGCACACACATAACCTTCAGTGTTCTCCATACCTTCAGCATCCACCAGTGTCCTCGGCAGTAAGACAAGTGGAGAGAACATACAATCATTTTAACAGTGAACTGTCCAATGGTACATGCATGCGCGTCTGTATTATACATGCAGGGCTGAACTTAAATCATTTCAATCATTCCAATCACATTTCATAACCTCTTCTATGTTATTTAATTTTGTATGAAATGATTTGTTGTTCCATCTTTCTCTGGGACAAGTTTAGCTCAGTGTTTTGAGGGAGTGATGATTGTTGCAGAAAACTACTATTTTGTGTCTGTTGTTACTGTATTTTTGCTCATTTTTGTCCTCTTTGTTTGACCACTTTGCGGTATGACTTTCTTTCTAGGGACCAATTGTACAGATATTGAAGTTGTACTGTATAATTTAAATACTGCTAAAGATGAGCCTTTGTCCTTTGGGAAAAATAAACGTGTTCTTAAAAGATTGACTCTTCTTTGCTGCAAAATCTGCTCCAACAAAACGGAGGAACAAGGAGACCCGGCCCTCGGCCCTCAGACAAAGACACTCAGAAGCTCCATGGCTGGATTACCAACCCCTCAAGCAACCACAGATGCCCAAATCAATGGCAATATATATATATAATCTGTTTTAAATGTATTTTAACTTTGTATTGTACCCGTGTGCAGCTAGAGAACAATAGACAACATGTACATTAGTAAAGGTGAAACAATAAAATAGTTAAGAGGGGATTCCACGACTCAAATCACCAATGCGCAAACTCAATTTCATCAGTCAATGCTCAGGTAAGCAGTGTTTGGCCATAAAGTAGAAGTTGTCTACCAATACTGCTAGTACTGAACCCAAAACTACTAATAAAGCTACGTTCGTTTAGTTTTACTATTATTTTTTTTTAAAGCAATTTGCCGCGCAACTCCACCCACACGTGATACACTGCTCATCGAATCCAGCGCACCCTTTGCAAAAAGGCGCAGTGTTTAGTGAGAGCACAGCTTCCGTCTGCGCTCCTTCAACGTTGTTCTTACTGCTGCTCAAATAGCTTCGGTAAAGCACAGTGTTTATCCTGTTTTATTTTGCCCAGCTGTTGCAAGTGTTTCCGGACTCTTTTTTCTATTTATTTTTATTTTTATTTTTCTCCCTGTTGGTAGGTTCGGACCTCCACTGCTCTAGATGGCAATGACCTGCTTCACTTCACCAAGGACCAAGCCGGGTATGTGCTGCCCGTGCAGACCCATTCTGAAGATCCACTGCTTCTGGTTAGCTGCCTTTTTTTTAAAATGCCAATCCTAGTACATTTAGAGGCTTCAAGTTTGGGTTTCTTCCAACTGACATAAGCATTAGTTTTTCTAATCCTGCAGTAAAGACTATGAGAAATATTTAAATAGTTTGCAGCTCTTTCCTGGTGGGGGACAGTGATTTCATCTTCTCTCAACGTGTTGCGTTGCGTGACTGATCTGTACATGTGCAGGTTGTATATGCATAGAAGGTAAGTGCTCATGCACTGTGTAGTACTGTTGTGCTGTTCAATGCTTTTATCCCTCCTCCTGACCGTGCGTTAACCTCTGCAGCCTCATCCTTACTTCTTGCCAAATTTGGTATTTGAGGCAATGATGGCATTGGCAATGACAAACTATAAGGTTAGACCTATGTGAATGTTTTGTGTTGACACTACAAATCTGCTCCTTACAAGTTAAAACATGAACGCAATGACATTTTAAAATGAAACGAAAAAGTGCCGAACGTAGGTTGGCATGGCAATGATATTGCTTGAATTGACAGAATGTGTGTTTGTGTGCCTGCCACCTCTCTTTGACACAACCTCCCTATTGAAATCTTTTGTGGCACCTTGATAACCGCCGAGCTTTGTTTGGGGGATCGGGGGGAAGAATGAGCACAGACGTCAAAACACTTTCCCAGTGACTCTCACCTGCACTCATTGCAAATGCAAATAGTTTCCTTTTGTTTCTCGTTGAATATGACTTCATCCGAACAAAGGCACAATTCACGCTGGTCCCGTGAAGCAGATCTCCTCAGATGAAGCCCTGCCAGCGCTGCCGCGCTCTGACCTTGTTGGCCTCACTCGCTCTCGCTGCGTTCGAACTGGCCGACCGCCACTAAGCCCCCATTAATGAATCCGAGGGGGAGGTTTACCTGGGGCTGTTAGAGTCTAGAAAGTTATCGTCTTCCCACAACACAACTTGACCGCGATCTACTTCCTGTCGAGGGCCTGGTTGGTGAGAAACTTTTGAATTGAAGAGGCAGACTTTTATTATCAGTGTTGTGACCCGCCCGGCCCCTCTTCACTTCCCCTGCCTCTTTCTTCCCTGCCAGGATAGAGTGACAGCTTGTCACTGTGGGTGCTCCACACTGCGGCTCACACTCCCCGACTATTGTGCAGCTCAGAAAAAGCATCAAGGTCTTCTTCTCTCTCCTTCGTTCACTCCTTTCTCGCTCTTTTCAAAGCGGAGAATCAATCAGCTGTACACACATGCATACGTACGACTCACCTCTTTCCCCTTCCATCTGTCTATTCAGCAGCCTGTGATCATTTAGACTTGACATGTATTGTGAAAAACTGAGCTGCTCTGCCTCTTTCTTCTTCTCTTTCTTTCACTCTCTTTCTCTTTCAACTGTCTGTCATTAATGTCCAGGTCCTACAATATACGAACAGAGGAGAAGAAGAAAGCGAAGAGTGAGGGATGAATTGATGGATGGGAGGATAAGCACTCAGTGTCTTTTCTTTAAAGATTTGTTATTGTACAGTACTGTCTCCCAGTCATTTTTGGTTGGTGTTTCAGTCTGAAAGCCCGTCCACGTGCTCTTTTGTATGGGAAAGCAATAAGGCCCCATTGAATGAAGCTGAATGGACCTGCCATCCTTAGGGGCTGAGGCCTGAGGACTCCTATTCTTTAGCCCCCAATCTAATTGGAGCTGAAATGAAATGGAGGTTTCTTATGAAAATAGGCTTTGTTTGGCCGCGAGGCTGGTAATTCATAAACAATAAGCAGGGCCCCATTGTGTAGATAATAATATATTCATGCTGCTGGAGATGGGGAGAAGGCAAAGCGAAGGCTGAGGATATATAAGGAGGATAGGCAGCGACAAGGATGGAGAGTGGAGGGATAAGAGGAAGGGGAAGAGGAAGACGAGGGGCTAATAGCAAATAGTGGGTCAGAGAAAATTGGTAATGGTTGGGTGGAGGCTGAGGACTTATTAGAGGAAGTGAAAGGACCAAAAGTGGGTAGAAGTGAAAACCGGGTGGGAGTTGGGCTGGAAAATGACGCAAATAGGAGAGACCGACGAGATAAGAATGAGACTGGGAAGGTTGGAGATTGAGAAATGGAGTTGAGTACTTTTAAGTCTACAGGTGACTGGTTCGGCAGCAGTGGGGGAGAAGGCAAGAGAGTGAGAGTGTCTTTAAAGCCGAATAGGTTGCACACTGCAAATCTGTGTGGAGTTGATGGCGCGGTGGAGGGTGGATTGGTCAAGTGCAGAGATGGAGCAGAGCAAATCAGTCAACGTCTGCGAGCCGCAGGGTGGGGGGTGGGGGGGGGGGGGGGGGGTGGATGAGAGAGGTGGTATAAAACTGACAGGAGGGCTTTCACCGCCTGGAGACACGATGGCTGGCTGAGCAAAACAGGTGAGCTTTCACGCCACTTGGGCGCGTCAGCCTGTTCAGAATCTCCCACCGCTAACATCTGTAATGGCGCAGGTCACAGCTGCTTCGGGGAGGTGCTCCTCAGCTCAGTCACCTCACTCTTAAGGAAGTGAATTCCTCCCGCTGACATTGTCAAACAGTAGGACCAGAAGGAAAGTGGTGGACTTAAGTTCTTTGTGGCGATGGACTGACCGACGGGGACCCTGCTTCCTATCTGCTCTAAGCAGCTTTTAACCCTCACGTAACAAGCTTTTTAACGCTTCATCGAGGAGGATTTTTTTTTTTCTTTTTACAAACTGTGAAGCTGGAGACACCTTTTCTTCTGGATGCTACGGGAAACAGAACTTCCTCACGGCTAAAACTTTGACTGATCCTTCTACTTGACTTAAATTCCAAAACTGTTACAACGTTCAATTTGGTTCTACTGCCCACAGAGACAGATGTCTTAACTAATGGTGAGTAAACCTGAACGGCACAAGTGGGCGTGAACTGTGTTTGTGTGTGTCTGTCAGAGTATGTGTGGGCAGACAGAAGAGATCTGACCTGCGTCAAGTGTCCAAAGTGATCGGCATAGTTTACCAGTGGTCCACTCTCTGTGCAACTTCTCAGCAGTGATGATTCGATGATGCAGACACTAAATATTGCATGTAGTTGCGTGTTACACGAGAGTTACCCCGGTTTAGTTTGAACGAGAAGATTAAAGAAAGTCTTTGTTAGAGTAATGTAAGAAAACTCAGGAATGTTTTACTATTAAAAAACAATTGTGTAAAAGATGCATCTAGTGGTTACATGGCTGTACTGGCCAAGAGGACCAAACCTGTCATCCGTGTGCAGTTCCAAGGTGGAGCCGCTAGATGTCAGTATTTATCAACATATGAACCAGAGTGGCAGCAGCGTGCCCGTGTGCACGATATTAATGCAAATGAATTGATCTTAACGATGTAATGACATAATCTTAACATTAAGATATCATGCAATGTCAAATTTGGTGTGACTCGTGTATTTAATTGTGTGTTACATTTTTTAAATTATTACTCCACACAAAAGAAAAAAAGAATGCTTTGCCTTTATGTGTCGATCTCAGCTAAAACTATAGTTGAACGATTGCATGTCACATTCAAGGTTATGCATCTACTCTTAATGGCGTTAGTTAGTCCTACCGCGAGATGGCAATCACACATAATGAAAATCCCCTAAGCTGTGTGTGTGTGTGATTGTATTGGGAGGAGGGGGCGTGAGGGGGCTTGGTGTGTATGCTCTCCCCATGTATGCTTTTGCATGTGACAAGATGCCTTTGCATTGGTGTTTTGGATGCACTTGCCTTGGTCCTTTTGCGCATATTTGTCTTTTCATTAACCTGCGGTGTGTAGGGAGTATCTCTGAGCGGAGCTGGATGTTTTCCTGCTGGACGCCCTCGTTTGTTTTGTTTGTTTTGCAAGCGACAAAGTGGTTGCTGGCGGTGCTGGTCACTACAAGTGGCTGGCATTGGGAGCCTGGTAATCAGGCTGTGGGCGAACTGGGTGGCAGCGCTCCGAATGGTTTGCTGGAGATTATCCCAAAATTATACATGAATTATCCCCCAGAATTACGCCATTCCAGTCTGGCCTTGTCCGTTGATGGGACTGGGAAGAGGGAGAGTGTTGGGAGAATGTGTGTTGCTGGCGTTGTCAGGGGGAGAGCAGTGTTAGTGTCTGTGTCATGAAGCGTGTGTGTGTGTGTGTGTGTGTCCCCTCTGTAATGACTCTGGCAGTGTTGGTACATTGGGGTAATGGAGCATGTTAATCCACATCAAACAGCTATTAGTAGCACATTTTACTCCTAAAATGAACCAGTTACAGTACAGAGAATGTACATATATGTAGCAACCTGTGTACTTTTTATTTTCAATTTTTTCTTTTGCCTCAAAAAGAAACAATTTCTTTTAAATCTAAAGCTACAAAAGTTTGGCGCACAGCCCTTGTTGAACTTAACCATTGTCAAATCCCCAAAAATTCTGTCCCAAGCTCCTGTGTAAATGTGTATGTCATCATTTTCACAGGGAGGTGTTTATTCCCGCAGCCATTTGGAGCACTGCATTAAATTCATATCTGAGGGGCTGCTGTCACCGCACATGGTGCTGTCATTATAGTCTGGGTGTAGAAGGTGCTTGTGTGTGGTTGCTAGAGCCCCGGGAGGATGAATGGTGGTGAACCTCTCTGCGATAAGTGTTCGGTAAACGGGTCAGTAGATTGTCCTCGGTTGCTCAATCTGAGCTATTTTCCCTGACTGAGAACACAAATTATCCTCCGTATTCATCCCACAAACAGACCACCAGCGGCGCAGACACCACGTCGTTTTTGTTGTGTTTTCTTGTGCTTTTGGAGGAACACAGGGCTGCTTGCACACGTAAACCACAGGACGGGATGACACATGCACGTTTTCACCCCCTCAACAACAACGCCCGGATGGATGCGCAACTATTGAAGATGAGAAAAAAAACAATTAGAGAGCGGGTGCAAGCGGAGCATCACAATGAAAGACACACCAGCGAGCAAAACTAAGAGGCAAAGGGGAAGGAGAGGCCAAGGTGGTGAAAGGTTAAGTACTCTCTTTTTTTGCGGAGGGGGAGGGGGGGTGGTGCTGTACTTCCTGCAGGGCCTTGTCCCTTGACCCACTGGTTAGGAGGGTTGGGGGGGGAGAAGGGGGGAGAAAAGGCTAAAGCTGCATGTGAGGTTGCAAGGTGAGCGCTAAAATGGGAGGAGTATTTGCCTCTGGCTGATGGGGAACAATTGGACACACAAGGACACACACACACACACACACTTGAACCAGAAACAAAAATGGACATTCTCACACACGCACACACACGCACACACACACACACACACACACACACACACACACACACACACACACACACACACACACTTAGAACTGCAGTCCCAGCAGGCTATGAACTTCAGTGCAGTTGTTGCCATGGCGATACTCTGAGTTGCTGACCCCCTGACTCCATTTTTCCTGCCGCTTGGCTATTGAAAGAGATGATTGACAAGTGTCCAAATGTCAGCCGACCCAGCCGGCCGCACAGATGGGGGGGGGGGGGGCATTTTATGTTACATCCACTCACAGGTAGGAAGGTGTGTGTGTGTGTGTGTGATATAGATATATAGTGTATTTATTCAGTGTAGATACACGCATGAGTGTTATGGTTGAACCAAATATATATGGTGTCCGTCCCGTGATGCTGAGAATACTTTGAACAAACAAACCACCAGAGATATATAGATGTTGTATTTTTGCACATGAATGCACAAGGACTTTCCAAATGAAGCCCCTTTTGAGTGCGACACAGGGTCCTATATTTGGTTCGTCTTTTGAGTTTCGCTGTGGACCCGTTCAGTGAAACGCTGATGAACTAAATCTGCATACATTCACTTATTCCACATCAAATGGGATGAACACCAGCTTACAATTGGCGGCTAGCCTGACACAAACCATGTTGTCTACAAGGCTTTTTGCTTATTTCTGTGTATTTTTCTTCTTTTTCTTTTGTCACTGTGCCATTGTCCGCAGGCTTAAAGGGATCGTTCTTATCTTGATCACCCACAGCAACACATTAACCTCTCCTCTCTTATCTCTACACTGGTCATTAGTGGCGAAACCCTTAACGTCCTATTGACAAGGGGCACCAAACTCTGTGTGTGTGTGTGTGTGTGTGTGTGTGTGTCCGCGTGCGTGTGCGAGAAAGAATTATTGTAGGTGACATGCGGTTGAGATCTGCTGAGTTGGTGATCTGGGCCGATAACATTATGTGTGTGTGTGTGTGTGTGTGTGTGGGGCGAGGGGGGGGGGGGGTTGTGTGTTATTCTGTGTATATAGCAAAAAAGAGTGCGAGGGATATTTCTTCACAATGTATTTAAGATTGTCTAATTGATCAGTCGATAATGAATATTGATGTGCTTTTCTTAAGAGTTTTTAGCAATTTGTACATTTTAAAACATCAGGTTTCTGAGTTTTGTTTAACGGCATTAATAACATTAACATGAATATATCTAAAATTAGGTCTGAGTTACACTCTCAGTACTAATTCAAAAGCTATTCAGCACGTGTTTGCAATGTGACCATTTAGAAAGTATTGAGGGAAGATAAAGTGTTCTTCCTGTCTGTAATGTGGCATTAGTGATGTTGAATGGTTTGATCCATTTGCTGCTGATGGAGTATACACTTCAGCTCAGTCAAACAGCCGTCAGCAGCGAGTGTATCGCAAATGAAATCAATTCAGTGATATCGTGCCTTGACACAAGGCAATCGAATCATTTATTTGAAACACTCCATGTACATGCGGGGTTTTTTTTGAACTGCAAATACAACAAAATATATCTTTACGTAGATCAATTTAATTCCTTGTTTTTCACTTTAATCTCTTCGGGGCCAAAGGTGCTACAATTATTTTATCTTAAAATAAAGATACAAAACAGGCCATGAAATGTAGGCATTTAGTTTTGAGTTATGTGAGTGTCACTCTTTCTCTAAATGCAGTCCTTCTGTCACTGTCTGTCTCCTCCTGCCCCAGTGTGTCAGTGGGGCTGACAGTCTAACAGGTTAAAAGAGTAATTGCAACTCTATTTACCCCAAACAGCCTCTCCTGCACATAATTACACACACACACACACACACACACAAAGAGACACACTATCACATACTGAGACACACTGTGAGGGAGAGAGAGTCGCTGCACTAATATTTAGGTAGTAAGAGTCATGTTTTTAAGTGAACCCTCCTCTTGTCCTCCTCTTCAACTTAAAGCACTGTTAACCACTGGCACTCACTGAGAGAGGAATTGACCGCTCTCATCGTGTCGTGGGCGTGTGAGAAAGATGTGAAAATATTATGACAATGCTGGTCTCCCAGGTGAAGGGCTGTATAGGGAGTCATTTATTTAAAACATAATAATACTGGATTGCTACAAATGACTATTTTCATTATTGATGGTTCTCAAATTGTGTTATTGTTTTTGATTATTTCAACAACTGTTTCAGTCCATACATTTGAGAAAAAACCTGCTCTATTTCCCAAAGCTGTTTGTTTGTAGTGGTGCTCAGTTTATGTTGAAAGAAAACCGAAAACATGTTTTCTATTCTTTTTTGTTTTGCTTAAATGTCCTAACCGATTGATTTAGGGAACAGAATTATTAATTTAATTAATTACTCTATAAAAATACATGTTTGTTCTTTCAGGAACTATAATAATTTTTGGCTGATTTACTTTTAGCGGTATTCTGCGTGAATAATTGCTGCTGAATTATCATGTTATTTATTAACAGAAAATAGCCAAACTGTGATCAACCCCACACACGTTTTATAAAGCTCACACTACTTAACAAGTATTAACATAAACTAATTAATCTATTAACTTCTAATCAATGTCAATTACCTAATACATATTAACACACAGCCAAAAGGGACAACAAAGCTGGGAAAATATTAAACATATTCCTTTGCAGATATATTAATGGATTTCCAGGTTCTTTAATTACTATGAATGGGTAATGTAAGAATTTAGATTTTTATTTACAGTACATGCATTGTTTCACATTTTTGGATGTTTTATCCATTTAATTATAGCAGTGGCAGTATTTAAAGAACACGTAAATTGTATTCCACAATACAAAATGTATATTGAACTGTAATATATTTTATATACTTGTAATTTGTAGGTTCTGTGGATGTTTTTCACTAGAAAAACATAATATTTAGACTTTTGCTTCAACTCAGTTCCAAGTAAAGTCCCGGTAGGTGTTGGGTGTCAGCGGCTCGGGGCTGCAGTGCCCCTCCTCGGACAGTGGGGGCGCTGCTGCTGCACAGTGATTAACAACTACTGCCGCTATACTGTGGACCCACTCACGGCTCGGCATTGCATTAGAAGACATTATCTAAATACTCAACAAAGTGAAATTGAATTTAGGGCTCCGTCTCCAACCTCCCCCCCCATCGCCCCCCCCCCCCCCCCCCCGCCCCCACCCCCTCCCCCATCCCCCCTCTCTCTACTGGTTCAACTGGGCCGCTCTAGGATCCCATTCTCCCCTTATTGTTAGAGTGAGTCGAGCAGGATCTTCTGCTCCTCATCCACTCTCAAATTGAATCAGTCTCAATTTGACCTTTTATGTACCAGAATCTGCTACAGATGTACAGTATGTGCATGAAAGTAACATTCGACACTGTGTGTGAGTGTGTGTGTGTGTGTGTGCACACGCGCTCCTCCGTGTGCCCCCGTGTCAGCTTGCATTGCTCTCGGTGAAGTGGGAAACAGCATCTCCCTATTTGCCGCAGAATAGACCAATTAGTGTTTAGCAACAGAGCAGGAACCCATGTGAATGTGTCATTGATTAGCGGGATTTGGCTAATCATCACATCTCATAAACTCACCCGCCAATTTCAGCTGGATCTCCTACAGTACGCCTCCTTCTCCTCGCTCAATCCATCCCTCCATCTCCTCTCCCTCTCCTTTCAGCTTCCTCTTAGCGCCTGTCTTTCCGCACTTGTCTTTTTTTCCCATCTGTCTCTGTCTGTCTTCTCCCCCTTTCTTCCTCTGTTTTCCTCCCCTCTCCTCGGTTTCTTCCTTCCTCTCTTCTCCTTTTTTTTCACTCTGGAGGGTTTACAGTAGAAGGAGCAGAGCGGATGCTGACTTTCCTCTCCGTTTATCAGGAAATGAGAACAAAAGTCTGTATTATTGCTGAACCATAAGGGCAATATGTACTGTACTATTTAAATTGGGAACTCCACATTTCTGTTTTCCCCTTTTACTGTACAGCTTTTCATGTTCTTCATATTTGAAATAAAATACTTCACTCTTACTAATGGCCAAAACCGTGTCCAATTATTTGATAGCCTCGTTTGATGGAGAACTCAGTATAAATGTTGTCATTTCAGGTCAAAATGGTGAAAAAGAAATGATGTGGAGTTGTTGGAACAAACAAAAGCTGAAGTGTCTTGTACCACATCTAAAGTACGTATTTAGTCGGCTTTCGTTGGAACTGTAGCAAAGTGACAAAACACCTTGTTTTGTGTATTCATGAAAATCAATTTTCTTTTTTTATGCTTTAACAATATTTAAATTTTATATCATAGGCCTAACAAACTATTATTCTCATTATTAATTGACATACAAAGAAATACCTCTCACATGTTCTTATATTCTAAAATGACTTAGTTGCACTCGGCTCCAAAACATAAAATCTAACCATTAATCCATTATTTAATAGTTGCAGTTTATTTATTTGTGATCAACTAATCATTTTAGTTTCACTATATTGTTGTCATATTGTAGCAGTTAAAGAAGACACACTTATGCGTAATGTAAAACATAACAATTTTAATAACAACAACAGTGAAAGATATTATTTGAATTGGAGTAAACTAATTGCCATAATATTTGAGCTGAGCTTGTTTTTTATATCTTCATGTACACTTAAATCTAATCACCTTATTGGATGTAAACTGTATCAGCTGAGATGGAAACAGGAAGAACTTTCATTATTACATTTCATCTCTCTGCTTTCAAAGAAGAAGGAATTACATTTGGGGTTTTAGAGCTTTGTATGTTGTGTAATAGTTATTAGTTCTTAAATTAATTAGCATCTGTTTGACACGGTGAGGTGGCCAGCTGGGAGTGTGTGTGTGTGTGAGAGGTTGCAGGGGGGAACTCGCAGCGTTTGATTTGTTGTGTTGCTAATGTGACACTGATTATACAGGTCAGAGTAAAACAAAGCGGTAAAACGCAGCAATGCTAATACGGACGCTAAGATAACAGGGTTGTGATTACACACACACACACTCTCATTCACTCTCAAACATTGATAGGGAGATATACCGTCATATGAATGTACACACATGTACACATCTACATCCACGCATTCTTTGCATCCTCGTGAAACACACGCAAAGACGCATCCACAACCTCATGACACGCACATCCGCAGCGAGTCATGGAAAAGCGTCTCATAATGTCTTCAGCAAGCCACACTGAGCCTTTTTTTGTTTTTGTAGGAGGCAGACTGTTGCCATGGAGAGAAGAGGTTAGTAAATTTGACCTATGCTATCATGCTAGCTTTGGTACCGCAGCTGTAATTTAAAATGAGAAAAAAAAAAATCTGTGTTCCACACTGAATTGATTTATCCCTATGTTTATGAGTAGATAAGTGCAGTGATGCTTGGATGGAGGGTTATTTTCACGGGGTGACTCTTTTGTGTGAATTGTGTTTATCTAGGCCACTGTTGATGTAGGGAGTGCTGTAGCTCTTTTTCTTTCTTTGTGTCGGTGTGTGTGGGTTTTTCTCTATGTACGATTTTTTTGTGTGTGTGTGTGCGTGCGTGCGTGTGTGTGTGTGTGTGTGTGTGTGCCAATCTCCATCGTAGGCACGGCATGGGAAACGTTTGGGTTTGTGAAGAGTGGTGCGTGATCAGACTGTCCGGCAGCACTAAATCTATCGCAATAAGAAATTAAGGAAAATAGTGACTTAGGCACACAGGGTGCATATGTTTTCATTTAGTCACCACATAACCTGGTCCCCCATTTAAACTGAGCCAGTCTAGTGACCTTGGTTCAGCTTCCACAAACAGCAGAAAGAAAAACGCACCCACGTTGTTTTAAACAATTAATCCCTTGTTTCAAACCGAACAGAATGTATGCGCATGCAACATAATGGAAGACGCCAAGAGAGCAAATGGGGAGCCACGGTTTCGGTCGTCTGTCTGGGTTTTGGGGTAATTTGTCGGGGCGGGTGTGAATGTTGTTCGAGATGGGCGGGAACATGTCAATCATGCGTTTGACAGCGCCCTGTATAGGTTGTCATGTTGCCCGGCAGCCGAGGCAGAAGAGCCGCGGACCTGGGGGTCACGCAGGGGTCACCGTCTGCCCTAAACGCTCCCCTCGACAGCTCCGGGTGCAGATAGGCGAGGCGCTGCTCCGAGGAGGTCAGCCCAGGGGTGATTCAATTCTCTGTGTTTGGCCGTCGGGAGATTGTGTGCTCACCTCTGTCAGGCCCGCCACATACAGGTCAGCTAAAATAGGATGGGGGACTCGCGGCAGCAGAGACGGGGGGTCGACACGAGAGAGACTATAACCTGTGTGTGTGTATGTATGTATAATTCACCAAACAAGGTTGTGTGTCTTCTTTCCTTTCTCCAGTTGTCTGCACAGGCAATGTACTGGACACCAATGTGCCTCTTAGTTGTCAGTTGACCCTTGAAAGCCCCAGTGGGGATACGGAGGGGGTGACTTTGCTCCTGCATCCTGGGAGACTTCCATATTCATTGTTTCCCTTTTCCCTCTCTTCATATACCTGCTATCTCTCTTTCATTGTCTGTCGGTACTTCTCACTTTTGACTGTGTACGCTCAATTCGTCTTTCAACTTTGCTCCCCGGAGACACTTCTCACCTTGCCCACTGACGCTTCGGATGTTTACGCTGGTCGGTGGTGGGTATTCCTGTGTGGCGCTGTCCTTATTGTGCTGTGATGCAAATCAATCAGGTCATAATTCTTATCACCAACGTCAGCAAAGAGTGAGCCGCGAAGCGGTGAAGGGTTTTGCAGACGAGACCCGTTTGTGTTGAAGAGCTCGTCAAACATTTTGCACCTGCAACCCAGAACATTATGAGTGGATTACGACTTCTAGTGAGAACTTGCCCACAACAAATGTGTGTGTCGTGTGACATCAATGAGCATGCGCGCGTGTGTGTGTGTGTGTCTGTGCATGTGTGTGTGTGCGCACGCACCACCATCTGCTTGCGAAAGCTGGTAAACCGTTGGAGCCGTGCTGCCCTGCCCTTGTCAGTGGCAGCTGTGTCTGTGTGTTTGTGTGTGTGTGTGTCTTTTGCACATGTATCTGAATGTATGTGTGTGTGTGTGTGTGTGTGTGTGTGTGTGTGTGTGTGTGTACTTGCTCTCATGCTCTAATTACGGCTGTCATGGGTGTCACAATACGATCAGACCAGTAACGGTCATCATGTGTTGACACGTTTATTTCCCAGCCAACTGATGCGTTTGTGCGTCATGTGGTTGTGCAGCAGGGAACCTCTGACTGACTCGCTCACTAACGGCCGTGGAGCCAACCTGCTGTTTCTTATATTCGTGTGGCATTCTACCGCAACCCACAATTATTTCGATTTTCGCTTAATCCAATGATGTTTTCTTGAGCGATCAAAGCATTGTGAGTTTCATGAAATCTAAGCTCCAAGCAATTTTTGACACACCAAATGACACACCTAAAGATGTCCTCTTCATGATCGCAACTCATTTTTTCAATGTTCCCAATAATTAGAAAAAATTAACAAACCAGCTGAGCATGCTCACACGCACGTACCGTGTATGCAGTCGATCCATCAAAAGGAGCTCAGAAAACGGCACATTTCATTCTCTGCTCAGGTAGATTATTACTACAATACTCTGCTATAGCTTCACTAAAATAGCTAATCGTGGTTTACCTCTTTATTAATGTTAAATATGTTAAGTACAGCTACTTTTAAGTACTACTTTTAACAAGGTTTAAAAAATAATCAATTAGGCTTTAACGCGGCAGTGAAGTAGCTAAAATCAGAAGACACTTATTGTTGGCATTAGCAGGAATGAACCGTGGTCACTTTAAATCCAACCATCCAGCAACCAAATCACCTTTTACTTTTGACTGCAAAAAGTTCCATGTTAGTTGATCAGATTCCAGCAGTAAGTTAAAGATGCACAGAACAAAAGCTGTTTAATCCTGCAATGGTATTACTTTTCAAATCTTTGCTCGTCAACTTTTCAGATCTAACTGAGATCAAATCCCCCCCCCCCTCCCCCTTCCCCCAATCCCAAGGGCAAGCCAAAAGATGACAGCTTTGTTTGTGTTCTCCACTAAGTGATTTTTAATCAACTGGTCTGCATGAGTCCTCCCAAGGGCCGGAGCCCCCGAGGCTGTGGGAGAGTGACCTGAGGGCCGGACGCCCGGCGGGAGCTGGTGGAGGTGAGAGGAGCAGCAGACTGCGGCTGTGATGGATCATTCTGAAAAGGCTGTCTGTGGGCGACAAGGGAAGAAGTCTATGCACAATTTTTATTTTGTTGTGGTTGCCTGAATCTCTGCCCGATGCATGAACCGTAAGAAAAAGAGCAAATCTGTGTATATAATATTTGTGAAAAGAGCATTATAAAACTGATTCAAATTCAGAAAAAGAACACACATCCTTGAGTTAGACCAAAGATTAGATCACACAATTACAAAAAAGTAGCACTAGTAGAATAGTACAACTAGTCCTGTCCCTGCCTGGCCGCTACAAAAAGCGCCGTCCGTGGCAGTGATGGGGTGTGCGTAACTCGTGCCTGATTAAAGCTCCACTGAGCATCCCTAGTCGCCCCTCAACAGACAAACAATGTAAGTCCCAATGCACCGTGCCCAGCCTAGTTCCTTAATTCCTTTTATGTGTGTGTGTCTTAAAGAATTATCTCCCACCCATCGAGAAGAGTTAGTGGTAACGTCTCTGTCCGATTCGGCTGAGTGCCTTTTAACTTTGTCACATGTTGTGCCCCACTGGGTGGAGGCAGTTGACGTACTTACCCTGCAAGGAATTTGTTGGTCCAACCCCAGATGCCATCGCTCATATAGGGGTGCTACGAGGTGTCGTTTGCTGGGTGGAGAAAGAATTTGAGTTTGTCGATATTCTGCACATGAATCCATTGAATATTTCTGTAAACATCTGTTTTTTTTTTATTTTTTTTATTCTGAAGGTGAAAAATTAAGACATTTTCCATATGTCAAACCCCCATTGACATCATCAGTTGTAGTGTGTATACTTAGTATATAGAGCAACTTTACTGCTTCGGCTTATTGATGAAAGGGGTCATCTGTGTGCTGTCAGTGTTCATTTTTTCTCTCATGGGGCAACGTCTTGGTTGTTGACTACCTTGCTCACTCCATTACTAGAGCTGACCAAGCATCTGATGCACTGGCAGTCTAGTCTGGGGATTACCCATTTGTAGGTTGCATTCATTCATCCAAACAATACATCGGTGGTCAATGAAGACACACCTGGAGATCTGCTGTTTTCATGCTCTTTTTATTATCTTTAATAATGCATTTACCTCCAAAAATGGATGGTGTCAGCAAACATATGGCTAATAGTGATGTAAAATTATTTTATATGCATTACCATCCCCTTGGCACAATCATGAACATGTCAGTTTGAAGTGTATTATGCAGAGATTTCCCTGCCACACAGCTGACATTTTAAACCACGTGATGCCGTATAATGTTGAAGGGAGTGCACTGATGGATCGTCATCTGGCGGCTGTCAAAGTGGAGGCGCTGAGTCCATGATGCTATTTATTAGGAGGTCGGATTAGTCTACAGATTATTTATGTTTTTATTTATGTGGTAATCCACAGACAGAGGAGCAACAGAGACTCTCACCTTATCAAAACATACAGCCGCCCGATGCGTCCCCGTAGAGAGCAGACGATACATGCAGTCTAACCCTATGCAGCCTAACCCATGCAGTCTAACCCTATGCAGCCTAACCCATGCAGTCTAATCCTATGCAGCCTAACCCATGCAGCCTAACCCATGCAGTCTAACCCATGCAGCCTAACCCATGCAGTCTAACCCATGCAGCCTCCCTGTCACAGTCATGGATCCTGGTTTAAGGAGACACGAGGACACAACATGAAGGATTTATACTAGTCATGTTAGATGGCTACCACGGGTTTAAGCAATTTAAGTTACGCTTCAGTAAGTGTAAGTACTCTAATAAGCTACTTCCCATTGTTCAACAACCTTCAGGAAGAATCGCAGCTGCTTCCAAAATTACCCATCAGGCCTCCACATGGTCAGGCTGCATTTGTAAAAACAAGATGTCGCAAAAAAAACAATTCCCTGCTTTCCCCCCTCTTCTCATTGTGTTCCTGTTTGGAATAAGGCAAACTTTTGCTTCCTTTTCATACCTGGAGTTCAGAGAGTATGTCGCATCTAGACCTTCCTTGGATGCTCAACTTCAGCACCAGCAGATGACGGCGTAGGACGCCCTGAATGCCCCCAGCGTCCTGTGCACACGCCAAGCAGGCTTCCTCGTTCGCTTCTTCCTGCTCTGAAGAAGAAGAAGAAGAAGAAGCAGCAGCTGCAGAAGAGCAGAGATAACTCTTAACTTTGTTTTGACACTTTTGATTAAGGACCATTGAAGGAACACCTGTATGGCGGGAGGGAACAATGCGCCGAGCCCGTAGAGAGATTGATTTTGTGCATTAGAGAAGCCGCTTTTGTCTAAAGCCACGAGGCCCTTTGTTATGCTAACCAGCCGTGGAAGATTTCCAATTCAATTTCACCTGAACGCTGGTCAGCAGCACGCTCCATTGTATGGCGTCCCTCGGGCCCCAGCAGCCCCCCTCCCCACCCCCTACGCCGCCCCCACCACCGCCGCTGCCTTTCCCCTGTCGTCTCTCAAACGGCAATTTAGCCGCTGAGGAGGGTGCGCATGTGTGTGTGAGTTGTGTGTTTGTGTTATGGGGGGGGAACTTTGGCCCGAGATTGACAGCCGACTGGATACACTTGCGCTTCCCGTCCCCGTGTGCGCAGTGGGCCGCGGAGAGGACCACAGTGAAATGAGATGATATTAATTATCCTAATCCTGATAGCTCTCTCTGGAACTCGGCTTCCACTCATCAGTCTCAGGAGAGGACTTGGATGGTCAGACAGAGAATGTCAGAGAACCGGAATGAAAGCCCGCAAATTCAGTAGAGAATACTCTCAACAAAAAAACTGCTCCCTGAATAAGGTGTATTTGCTGCCGCTTTTCTTCTCGTGCTTTCATGGTCGCTTGATTGTCTTTCTATTTATGGTATTCCACTCTCATCTTGTAATTTTTATTTTTTGCCATAATGAATATCTTGGTAAAAAAATGATAAAAGAATTTGTGGGAATAAATAATACAATTATATATTTTATTTGACTTTTCAAACATAATAGAAATTATTTTTAAACTTTCTTCTACTTCGATGAAGTAAAACATTCACACCGTCATGCACAACCGTGTGTGCAGAATGCATCTAGAAATTATTATTTATACATTGCCAAATTTATTTTCTGATAAAGCCAAATGAGGAGCCTTTCCTTTAATTGAATATCTCTGCAAAAGAGCCTCTGATAATTGAACCAGAGGGAAAGGCGGCCTGCATGAATAGGCCTGTATTACACTGAGATTTGTATTAAGATCAAGTCTCTACAGAGATGAAGTAACACAATGCTCAGCTGCAACCATTAACTCTGATACATGCATTAAGAGAAACTTCTTAACTCACCCATTATGCTTAATGATTGTATTATTTTAGTGGTGTCAAGCTCCAGTAGCCTGGGTTTGATAACATTGCTCTCAGAGTTCACCGTCATTAATTAGTTTCTTGTTCTTCGGTCATGAAAGAAGCTGCTTGGGTTTTGCTGACTGAAATGCAACTTAAAGATTCTTTCATGTCCTTTAAAGTTTCAGCTAATGCGCCCGGAAGAGAGAGAGGACGTGCATACGTACCGATACCTCCTGCCTTTTGTGTTTGTCCTGCATTGGAGTGCATTGTACGCAGTAGGGAGTCAAGCTCTCCCGTGAAGAATTTCTTCGTAAAACAACCATTAACCAGTGCTGTTTGCACAGTATATTTCACCACGTTTAGAATTAATTGATTTGCCGTTCATCTGTGCGTTTGCACGGCTGTTTTCGATTCTGATCGTTTTTTGTTCCGTAATGCAGCACATCAACACAAATGTGAGCACAGAAAGGCCTAATCCTGGCCCCAAGTGGAGGTACAGTACATCCGAAGCCATTTTGATTGTGAAGGTTGTTATTATTGAATTTGAGTGACGATCACGGTCGTTTGATCATGAATCAATGCCTCGCTGTTTCGTCGTGATGTGCTTGAGGGGACGCGGAAGTGTAGAAATTGTTTCATGGGGCATTTTGTGTTTCTTGATCTTTGAGGGCCTCTTGTCTTCTCACTTGAGCTCACCCTGTAGCCTGATGAGACCCCTGCGGGCACCAAACTCTCTCACACACACACACACACACACACACACACACACACACACACACACACACACACACACACACACACACACACTTACTCACTCACACCCTGGAACCACTGCACCAGACAAAGTGAAGTGAGGAGAAAAGCTGTTTACCCCTTTGCGCCTGAGGTATCAGTGCCAGCATAGAGTGGCACATCCCCCCCCCCCCACCACCCTCCTGCCCCCCCCCCTTCTCCCTCCCTCCCCCACCCTTCAATAGGCTTGTGAAGTGTGAAGTATATTTTTGTTCTTGTGTCTCTACACCAATTTTAATTCCACAGCTGCATATCTGAGAAGCAGGATTTCCTTGGTTAGCTTCCCAGATTTTCTTTCTCTCCATCATGCTATTTCCCTCCCTTCTATCCTCCCTTTCCCTCACCCACCCCGTCTTCATCTCCTAGCCCTACAATCCCTAACATCGCTGTGTCTGTCTTCCCCTCAGCCCCCCCCCCTCCTCCCCTTCCGTTGCCTGGGGGCTGATTATTTTAGTGGAAATGCCGCCATTGCGTAGCGCTGCCAGATTCTGCCAGCCCAAGCCTCTGCCACCCCGCCCCTCCCTCCCCGCCCCCATGCCCACATCCCTCCACTGAGAATAACCAATCTGATGATGTGACAGTTTCTTTCTCCCCGTAGAAAATCTGCCTCTAACCCTTTTTCTCTCACTCTGGCATTTAGGATTCCAGCGTTGTTTGACATGTTATGGAAGGGTTTCAGCTTCCCACCTCCGCAATCCTTATTCTATCCCATGGAAGCGGTTGGCATGGGAATCTAATACTTGGCAAGGAGGGCAAGGAAGGAGGTGTTGACGGAGGGGAGGGGGGTGATTTAAACTCTTTTTAAACACACGCTGTTTAGTTTTTCTCTATGAAATATTCTCTTCATTTGCAGCCATGAATGTGATTTAAACTTTGATTTTACTGTAGCTTTCTTATTCTTGTGTTATTAATTTGTTAGTAAAAATTCATTTAGTGCATTTGTAAGTGATCATTTCTAATCTGCCAGTGCACGCGTCCATCTGTTTACTTCTGTTATGTAACTATGCCAATGGTTTTTGGTCCTTAGGTCGATGGTCATTGGTTGCCATGGCGCTGGCAGGAGGAGAAATCAGGTCTGGTTACAAAGCTTTGATTAGAGAAACATGAAAGCCTCTTTCTTCATAACACTAGACATAACACATAAGAGTTGCAACCTCGCTGTATCTGTCAACTTGAACATGCAGCTCAGGCTAAAGCACCTCTGAAAGCTCACCCAGATGCCAATCATACAACTATTCCAACCTTGATATACACTTTTACAAATTTCTCTTCACCCACCGCTGCCGTAGTGCTGGTGGTCATGAACTAATTTTTTGTCTTTATGCGTCATCAGCTTCATTGTCATGCAATCATATAGTTAGAAGTTGCCAATTATGATTCACTTATGTTGGTTTAAGGTATTTTAAGCACAGGGTAAGCCTGCAAGAGGTTAATCAACACTCTCTTGTTACATTGTCTCAGCTAATGTCTTGACCAAAAGTGCTCGCTCTTTCTCTCTCTCTCTCTCTCTCTCTCTCTCTCTCTCTCTCTCTCTCTCTCTCGTTCTGTCTGTTTCCCACAATGGCTCAGCCTTGGTGGGATCTGGCCGCCTACAGATAACTGCTGTCTTTGTGCAACGCATTCTAAGCTGATGCATACTGTACCATTCAGACAGGGTTATGTTATTTATTTGTCCATTCTGATCATTTACATGCATTTTCATCATACGTTCACAAGCTGATATGTTTATTCAGCCCTAAATCCGTATTGGTTTTGCCCTATTATATTTTATAATGCACCTAAAAGTGATCATACAGAGGCTAAAAATGTGAAATGCTGGTAATTTAATCACATATCAATCAACAGCTCACTACATGACCCAATCTGCACATTCAAATGAGCCACATATGCGATGCATTGCGGCCCATATTAACATGTGCGGGAGAGGAGATGGGCCTGCAGATAGCCTCGTCTACTCTGAGTTCTTTCTCATTGTGCAGGTCCTCTCGGCATGCTGAGCAGCCTGGCGGCCCCCAGTGTGAGGCTGAGCAGGCAAGAGCTGTCATTGTTTAACGCCTTCCCTGATTAGTTTACTCTCGCCTGATTAGAAATTAATTAAAATGATGACACAGATCCCGGCAGAGGAGGAGGAGGAAAACGAGAGATATGCGCCGAGGGGGAAGGGGGCCGAGGTGAAAAGAGGGTTAGTGGTTTGTTGGTGACGTTTGCTGGGAAGGGGTGATCTTAAGTCAGGGAGCTTTTAGCAGGAGTGTGTGCACAGAGGGTGGGGGGGGGGGAGGTGGAGTGTGTGGAAGGCACGAGGGGTAAGTGTTTTGGGGCAGCAGGGTGGGGGGGTGCCGTGCAGGGAGCGGTGGCTGGGGACAAACATGGCTTAATGAGTGACTCTTGTTGCAATCAGAACATCGTTTCCTCATGCATTCTAATGAGCTGGATGTTGCAGAGGAGATCGGTTCAGGCTCTAATTTATTCAATATATATTTTGTGTATTCACCCTGTTTATTTAATAACAGAGACCGTGCACATTAATCAACATCTCAGCCATCATCACATTAGCGCAAATATTCCAGAGTGAGTTTTCTCTCCGTTGTGCCTGGGTCACGCCATGGCTTCTCGGGACAACGGTGCCGGAGGACATTGTGCCGCTGCTATCTGCGTCTTGGTTATTGCATCCGTGCAAGTCGGAACAAAAGCTTTGAGTATTACATCCAGGCCCCGATAGCATCGCGGTTGAGCAAATATCAGTGTTGTAAACATTTGAGTGTGTGGCTGAGGCTTACATGTCACCCATGGATGAGCCTGTAATTCTCTCAACTGATAATTTTCCCTGAGTCCCACCCTTCTAATCCCATAACAGCCTGTTTGTTGCCTGTTGCCCCCGCACCCAAAGTTGGGCTGACCTAGAAGGCACACTTTTCAAAGATTTTCAAAGTTTATTCTTCTTAGCATGCAACAGTTGATCTCTGACATCAACTTAGTTTGCCTTTCGCTCTCACCACAAATGATTTTGTCCATCGCACGGTGGTGTCTTCTCCTTTTCTTTACCTTGTTTTTGATTTATTCCTACCCAGGTCGTCCTTTTACCACTTTCAAAACGTAATCAAAGTGTTGAAAAAGGGTAGCGCATGTGACTGAGTCTGTGTGTGTGTGTGTGTGTGTGTAAGGGGGACCGTGTGGTGCAAGGACTAGTGGGTTTCCCATAGCAATGAGGGCCTGTGGTTCTCTTGGTAACCTAATTGGCATGTGTTTCCTGGCAGGTCTTATTGTGGCCTCTCCTAATCACTGTCCCCAGCCCTAACAAGAGCGACCTACAGTATTGCTGCTGCACTGAAGGAGCATGTCTTTTGTCGTTTTATTTCTTTCTCTTTCTTCCTCTTGTCTGTCCTCATCCCCCTCGTCCTAACAGAGGGACTCGTTGAGACGCCCTGATTACCACAGTCGGATCCAGAAATGAGCGTGTGCGCGCGTGCGTGTGTACGCACATGTATGTGAATGACCCCCCCCCCCCACACACACACACACACACACACACACACTATAAAACAAGTTGGTTCATCGAGGCAGACCCCTGCCCAACCGAGCATGTAAACCCTAATTGAGAAATGCTTTAAATAATTTCTAATTAGTACAAGTGTGGTAATAATTGGCTGGGTAATCTGAGGATTAATTAGCGATGTGTGAGTGCGAGTGACTGTGAATGAGTGCATGCGTGTGTGCTTTGTGAGCATGTGCGCGGGTCAGCGTGTGCGTGTGCATGTATGCTCGCGGACACACTCAGTCAGGCCCGGACTGCCGGTTGAATAGACCCCAGGTTCTGCAGCTTGCTAATGGAATCCTGCCCACTCAAGGAGGTCTGTGGAGGAGGGAGGCCAAGACAGACGCAGCTTTGTTGGCCAAGTTGTACTGTGGGTGGCCCCCCCCGCCTGCAGACCTCATTTGTATCGCGGTGGGTATCCTCCTCCTCCTCTCTTGTGACCCCCACCTTATTTAACAGCAGCCTCCGACTCCCCTTCACCTCGCCCAGCCGCTCCAGCTCCAGGCCCTGCTTGTCGTGCTCGCCGCTCTCATCTTCTTTCTTTGGCTAAATTACACGTTTTATTTTCTTTGACCCAATCGCGGCTGCTGCTAACCCCCTCTCACTGTTTCTTTCTCTTCTTTTTTTTCAACCTAGCTGTATTCTTCTCCCACTTTCTCCTTCTCCAGCCATGTTCCCCCTCTTCCACCCTCCTCCACATTTCCCCCTTCCCATCTTCCTGTGCAGGAGAGGGTGAGCTAGCGCCAGGCTCTTGAGTTGTGTACTTCCACCTGGTCTACCCTCTAATTACTGCATCCTTTCTTTTGAAAAAAACAGAAATGGGGGGAAAAAGGAGGAAATGAAGAGCAAGAGGAGTACAACCACTTGTTGCTCCAAGAACTGCTTTTATAACACTCCCCTTTGTCTGATTAGAGGCCTATTTCTGTCTCAACTAGACGGCCCTATTCAGAACTTGTTTTAACATGCGCATTGGGGCAATATGATCACAAACGGCTCTATTCAATTTTTCTGTTAGACTTTCCTTTTTCCAGGGTTGAAAAAAGAAAAGGACGGATGAACACAAATAACTTCTAACAAAATGGCAAAAATATTATATTCCTTAGAAAAAGAGACGAGTAACAGACTGAGACCAAAAACATTTAAGGAGGAAATTGTATCAACCAATGAATTCGCAGTGTCCTTCTATACTAGGACATTCCCTGATCAAAAAGTCCTTAATCTTGCACACTCATAAGATATTGTCGTCATGTTCAAATTTTCAGTGTGAAATTCTGAAGTTGTGTCAGGAGAACAAAGCAACTCACCCATGCAAACTGTAACGATGTGTGCACAAAGACGTAACGCAGCAGGATGTACCGAATCCAACATCTGAGCCAACAAAGAGAATCAATATGATGTTTGAAAGACTGTTGAAAGATTGTTGGGTATTGTAAGTTGGGAAGATGTTATTTATCAAAGTAACAATCTGATACACACCATAAACTGTCTTCATCTAAGGACATGCACATTGTAATATGTCACGTGGCAATAGAATGACGATGTGGTCTCTGGTCATACTGTTGCTTTTAGATATATCTTAAACCACATGATTCATCGCTGCACATTGTACAACATTGTTATGCACAGGATGCTAATCCTAATATATTTTAGTGTACACGGCCGTTCTAGGCAGATTATCACCATGTGCTCTAAGTTTGATCAAAATGCCTACAATATCTAATTCTTGGTCTAAAGGTGCCACCCTTTGAGTACAGATACTAGAAAAACTAGTCTTTCAACACTTTTCTTGCTATTCATAATTCATTACAATTCTGTTACATCTGAGCACCTTTTTCATCTTTGTTTTATACACAATATGTTTATTAATGACTTCTGTTTCTTCCTAAAGTGTTTTATTATTAATGTTTTATTGTACATATTACATTTGTATACATTGTATTTGGCCTTAATTCAAATCGAATATGCCTTTTATGGATTTATGGGATTATCAATTTAATAGTTTTACTTACTTACAAATCTTTTTCACATCTGTATTGCGAAAGGTCCTATTGGCAACATTATTTCTTCATACATCACATCCAAGGGACAATCCGCCACCGTCTTATGTGGCTGTTCAGCAGGGATCGTGAACGCAGGTTATTGAAGTGACAAATTCCTCAACGTCTGCTGTCTTGGCCCTTAAAGCATATATAGCATATAGCATATAGGCATCACAAACTAGCTGCCCCCCCCTCGCCCCCCGCCGGGCCGTCTCCTCTCTCAGGGCTGATTCCACCACAGTGCAGTGCAGTCCCAATCCAACGCATTTATAAGGTTGTATTCTCCTGCTCCAATAAATACAGTTGAGTCAGCCAAAGACGCAGTAAAATGTTTCCTTGTCCACAACATCCTCTGAACTCATATTTTCGAAAGCTCCTTTTCGCTGTTGTAAACACAGTCAGTTACACATACAGTCAGTGAAGCAAGCTCAAAATATGGTAAAGCAACAGTTGGAAATATAATATGTGGTTAGCCAGGTTGTAAAATGAAATAACAAGATGAGGATGTCGAGTGTTTGTGAGAAATCCAAACCTATGGTTGAAGACCAGATCTCTGGGTCAATAAACTCTGAGCGAATGCATCGCCCCTTTTAAACTACATTTACCGTCATCACTGACTGGACATCCACATATCCACATAAAAGTCTACACTCGCTCACTACTGGGAGTTTTTCCATCCCCTTTAATCCCAGCACCCACATTGTGGATTCCTCCCCTCACGGTCTCTCCGTGTGGCAGATGGCTGTTTGGGAAGCAAGTAAACAGACAAGCCAGGATCAATATGGGAGACTAATTGAACAATGACACCAACAATTTTGCTGATGGCTGCTCTCAGTCATTTGTTGGTCATTACGGCTCACGCCAAGCCCGAAACGTGCGTCTGTCGGGTGAGGTCAGTTTGGGGCAAAGGGGGTGACGATAGAGGTAAAAAAAATTTTTTTTAACATCCTCTCTAAATCCCTGTCTCATTTACGCCGTCTCTGTGGCTGATAAGTCCCAGGTTTAGCTAATGGTGCTTATCATTTCCTTGCTAGTCTGCTTAATGACATACATTTACAAAGGTTGTGGATGTATTATGGCAGATGCTAACACACACACACACGGGGAGGATGTGGGCTCCACTGTGGGTTTGAAACTGTCCCCATTTTCCCTGTGATGCATACTCAAACCACGAGGCCTTCCGGGTGCTCGGCCCATTCTGTGACATTTACTGGGCTGGTACAAGGACGTACCCTTTCCCTTCCCCTCCTCTTCCTACCATTCCTCCCAGTTAATCAGACTGGTGTGAAAAGGAGGCTGATAAGCCCATTGTCTGGCTGACAATGTCTTGGTGATAGGCCCATAGTGGCCAACTGGATGGTGCGCTGTCCCCTCTCCTCTTGCATCAACACATATTCCCCAGCCCTGAGCCCCCTCCGTCCTACCAACCCCACCCCCCCCCCATCCCTTTATCAACCCTTCCTCACCCCTTTTCTCAAAACTCTCTTACCCCCCATTTGCCTTTGGCATGGCTGCACCTTTCCCCCCACGCAGCCCCGTGCTATTTCGCCCTGACCCCTCCCCTCTCTCCTCACCCTGCTCTTTCCTCTTCTCCATTGAGCGGTGCAGAGCCACCAGAGGGAACTCATTAGTGCACTGCTCCCAGGTTAATTGGCTAGCTCAAAGAAAAGGACTGAGAAAAAAGAAATGAATGAGAAGAACACCCACTCTGTCCGGGGAGAAAAGGGAATCGACCTGTGTGTTTCTCACGGTGGCAGCTCCTCTAAACAGTGATGCAGCAGCTGTCAGGCCCAGATGTGATCCTATACCGCTGATTAGTGCTCCAGTCCTGTTAACTGTGCTTGCAGAGGGGCCAAGGCCTTGGCCCCTTTTGTTAGATTTATCTATCGAGGAACTATGCAACAAACCTGTAAGGCGCCCCATGTGACAGGTTCATATTTCTCCAAGAAAGGAAAAACCGATAACATCGGGCTGAATTGAAAGTGTTATCTGTTGGCTATCTGGATGAGTCTATGCAGAGGTGGCGGCTGTGGGCTTGTGCGCATCCATGCGTGCACATAACCACGAGAGAGGCTCACCATACGTGTGCTCTCCGGAGGGCACGTCATGGCCCTCCATGCCCTAAAAAACAGAGGGAAATGACTGTTGAGGGAGTGTGTCGTGAGAGTGGTTCTTATTACAATACCACGAGTGTTTGAGTGGAGTCTGGAGTGCTGTCCACTCTTTAATTAACCACGCCGCTTCCTGACACCTCGGGGCGACCAGCACATGGCGGCTAGAAAACGACAATGTCAAAACAATCAAATATAACAAGAATACGTCGCATTCATTTTGGCACGGGCTGCAAAGTGGCTGAAGCAAAATAATGAAGACATGTTGCACAATATAATTATTAGAGTAAATAGAAATATGCAAAATACTCTTTAATGTATTAAAAATGATGATAACCATCCTCTGATGTTACAAACTAGTAGTAGTCGGGCGAATGGTTTGGCCGACGAGGGTGATATTAAATGATCCCCAAACCCTATACGGATACTTTATCCCCACTCACAAAAGGCAGTTTCAAAAACTATTAATATTAGACCATTATCAATACAAAATGAACTAAAGGGAGCTTCTGATAAGACCAAAGTCAAAGTGCATGAATAAACAGCAATGCTGTGCCAAGTGCTAAGATGCTACAACCTATTTCGAAAGCTTAACAGCATTTATTGCATATGCGGTAAATGTAAAATTGAATCCATTAGAAAAAGAAGTCAATGCATTCAACTTTTCAACTATTCAACTATTCTTTCTAAAAAGCCACAATGGGTTTTATCCTCTGGTTGCAAAAAAAGTCTGATTATGTAGATGTCTATGAGACAATAACTGGGGGATAATACTGTAAACTTAAATTTAGGGTATTAATCACTAGTTTCAAGTCTTATGGTCTCCTTTAAAGTAGATTGTCAACTTTTGATTGAGGTCACTTACACATTGTTTTCCACTCCTGGTTTCAGCTTTAACCCTGTATGCTCCCAGTTCATGAAAGAAATGTCTTATTTATTGCCCATCTACTCAGGTGCCTCCTTCTCGTGTCACTTCTTAAATACAGTGTATAGGCAACACCAGTGGGCCTATCAAGAGGGATGGTCCAGATTAGCTGTCATGCATTAGCTTTCTGCGTCGATTTCTGGATGGAAACCAGTGATTTTACGCGCTGCCTTAACTGCGTTGCTTAGTTAATACTGTTTTGCGCATTTATATTACCTAACAGATCAGTGGGAATGCGAGACAAGAGCACTGACTTTCTGTGAGCATTAAAAACGATTAACTTCAGTAGAAAGTAGAGTCTTTGTTGCCTCTTGGCCCTTTATCTCGCTAAAGAAAAAACGGAGGGGATTGAACCATCATCCTCATCATTTCTGGCAATTTGCACTCCTAATATGTATATTATATTATTGATCGCGGCCGCTTGAGGTTCAAAACAATGGAGGAATTCCTTTTAGTGAGATGGAGGAATCGGGAGAGGAAGTACCGTCGCATGGAGGCCCGAGTAAAGACTAAACAATGCACCGCCCGTCCTCCCTTTCCCTTTCTCCCTCTCTTTCTCTCCGCTGAGATGATAACAGGATCAGTGGTTTGCTGGGCTTCAGCCAGCACAGGGATCATATTCATACGAGCGAGGTTGAGACTCGCTCCAGATTGGCTGCTGCACCTGACAAAGTGGTGGGGATTAGGAGCGGGGATAGCAACAGCGTTAGTCACAAGCTCTTCTTCTGCCGTCCTCACTTCTCCTCTGGCTCGGCCTCCGTTTGTTGGACATCGCTCCCTGGAAACCCCCCCACCCTCCACCACTTCCACACCCCCCCCCCCATGCTCTCCGCCACTAACACGTGCGCGCGCACACACACACACACACACACACACACGCTCTCCCTCTTGTCTTTTCAGCTGGGAGAGAGAGAACGCTAAAAGCAAGTCAGGGGGGCACTGCATAGATTTGCTTCCATTGTGTGTCAATCATCCAGTGTGTGTGTGTATGTATATGTGTGTGTGGGTGTGTGTGTGTGTGAGAGAGAGAGAGAGAGAGAGAGCGAGACACAGAGAGACCTTGTCTCCAGTGATTAGCTCTGTCCATGCTGGGCTCTTGCTGCTTACAGAATAATACAGTAAGGCCTTGAGGGGCAGGAGGGAGAGGAGAGGAAGGTGCACCGTCCATCTATTGGCCTATTTGTGGTATTGTGTGTGTGTGTGTGTGTTGGCATACGAGTGCGTGAGATTTGCTCATCTGTGTGGGAGTGTATTTCTGGAAGTGAATTCAAGCTGAGTTGCTTGGTTTTGTTAGACGCATGAAATAATAAGTAGATGTCTGAGACTCAAAGTTTAAGCACTCAAAAGAAAGTAGCAGTTAGTATGGTCAGATCACACACACACACACATTGGGCATTTATTCATCTGCAGGTCCGTCAGCCGCATGCACCCTTTCTCCCGCTCCTTATTTTATTTGCTCTCCCTCAGACAAACACACACATACACACACATTTTTTGCTCATGTCATAAGTGGGTGTTCAGAGTAGAGCCTTGAGCTGCAGATGAACATGAAATAAACACAAACTAGGGTAGTGACAGTTTTAAATCGGCTTTAGATCACTATGAAAGGTAAGGGATTAGGATGCTTTCTCCAGTCCTGAGGAGATAGGACACAGTCTTGGAGGAGAGCCCACTCCTCTCAGCCCACTGTGGGCTGGGTGTCTATCTTCTAATCTTCTAAAGCACTCTTACACCATTTGCATGTAGTGTGGCCTACATAGTTATCAACTACTCATCAATATGAGCTACAATTAAAAAGGGATCTTTTTACAAAATGATGGACGAATATTTTATTTTAATTCTATTTCCACCACAATCTTGCCTACAAATTTTGAACTGCAGACTGTTTTATTTATTTTCATTTCTCATGTTAAAGGGCGTTTAATGGGCTTTTGTGTTGCCTTCAGAGCATTTAATCATGCATTTATTTTATTGGTTTGTATCATTTGCTAAATCTTCCCTATTTTAAATATCGGATTTATTGAAGAAATACAAATTGTTTTTTAATTGGTAACAAATACATTTATCCCTTTTAAACCAATTTCCCTATAAAATGAGGAGACCCATTCCCATTTTTTTTCGTTTTAATCTATTTCTACCCCCGTTGATCTAATCGCTGTCTGATTGTGAGCACACATACCGGGGGCCGTTTGGCCGTACACTCCTCTTCTGATTAGCGTGGGGTTTGTCAGCTTTTTCCAACCAAATGCAGCCACGAAACCGTCCCGGGAAGACGTTTTTTTGTATTTTTGTTTCGTCCTTATAATGCGTTTCTTTCACTTTACCTTTCGAGTGCACGGAGGGAACTCGCAACACAAATCAAATTAAATGTCCCATTGAACATGTTTCTCTTGTTATTCAGATGCTGGTCTGGGGTCTTTTGTGTGAATCTAATTATTCTCCACTATCAGGACGGTCCACAGGGTAATTAGTCACTTCTCACCAAAGTCCTCCCTGCATCCTCAGATTCTTATCACCATAACTCTGACATTTTAAAAGAGACATTTTAGTCTCTTTCATGATAGCCCGGAGTTTCCTTTTTTTTCATTCCTTTGCGGAAGCTTTTCGTTCTTTTTTTTAAAAAGCAATTTGGCGATGCCGTGTGCGCGTAAATACACGCTGCTCTCCGAAGACGTGCCTGCCTTTTATTTGTGTCGCTAAGGAGAAGAGTAAAAAGCATAAAGAATCATTTGAAAAAAAAAAAGCATCACACCCGAGGACGTTGCTGCCCGTGTGGCGCTCTGATTTTTGCGCCGTGCCAATCAGAGCAACGATGGCGCGCAGAGTTTGGAGAGGTGAGGAGCGCGCGAAGGAGGGACAGTGGCCTGAGATCAGAGCATGAATGGGAGCCTCGAGGTCCGCAGCATGGGGACAACCCAGCGCCTGCGTGGCTCTCGATGAGTTGCAACACTTTGCACTTGTGGTAAATGAGTACATTTGAGTGGCTGCAGCTGTCTCTACACGAACGCCACAATAATACACACATATAACATGAATCTTGTAATATTAAATCGGATATTTAAAAAATAAATAGTGGACTTTCTACAGGATTTTTAGAAGAATAAGTGATTAGATCTGGCCTTGTGCAATCTTCTCCATCTCTTAGGTAAAATGTTTATTTTTGCTTGAGCTCCAAACCTCTGCCCCCTTCCATACAGACATTTAATTGCTGAAAATCGACTCTGCTCCTGATTGTCGCACAGCATGAAATCATTTTTTGGTCTGCAAGCATTTCTTTTCTGTTCGTATTTTTTTCTCCAATAGCATTTTCTTTAAAATCTTAAATAGTAAAGGCTGTGGAGTGTAGACCAATAATGGCTGTGCGTAGCTAGTAATTATAGCCCCCCCCCCCTTGCAATTTAAAAAAAAAATGGTTTAATAATCTCTGGTGCAGCACCAAGCCATTCTCAGAACCTTGGATGTTTCCCTGTACATGAATGATATTTTTCACTTCGATGTTTTGACAGCAGTGCTTTAGCCCTGAATGTATTGGCTCTGGTTGTGCAACGCTCATTTCTGCCACCTGTAGGCTGTGACCTTTAGGCATCAGGGCAGTGTGCACTTCATCATTATGCCTAAAAAACACTGTACGCATCACATCTAAAATCCAGCCGAATCGCAGCCCTGCAGACTGGTGGCTTCAAGGAATCAGCTAAAATACCAGTTGTCCTTAATAATTAAAAGGAAAGCAGCACGGACAGTGAGGCGGGGGGAAGGGGGTACACGGGACGGGCAGACAGCATCGGTCAGATCAGCAGATCATGGCTCAGGCTCAATCACACTGACAGCTGGTGAAGTGACGACTGACCAGTAATTAAGATTGGCCCGATAGCATAAGAGACATAAGTGAGCGTGTGATACGGCAAGTTTTTGCATACGACTGCCTGCAAATATCAATTTATTTTTGTTTTTCGTGGACTACCTGGCAATTGTTGATAATATGTGATGTTGGTGCATGGTTTTAGAAAGAGAGAATGATGGTGGGGGTTGGGTTGGTGGGTACGGGCGAGGAGGGTGTTTTCTAATCAGTCACTGTCGTTTTGTTGTCACCCGCTCCCAGACAGACAAAGTGGCATTTCCTGACTGTCCCCATCCCCGTCTGAGTTATCTGACACCCCAAAATACGGCTACGGGGAAGCAGGGAGACGAGGCACCACAGCCTTATCCTGGTAAGGAGATGACTTCTTATCAGATCAGGCTAGGAAGTTTATTTTATGGAGTAAATCTGTATAGAGGGGATAAAGAAATGACACATCCCTTGCGGACACAAAGGGAGAAGGAGATTAGTCCTCCAGCAGCATATATGGCTTTAGTTCAACCTGACAGGCAGCGGATTGAAAGGTCATGAAATAATAATCCCCCTATTCTTCTGCTCTAATCCTACGAGGGTGTGTTTCACTAGGGGAACGTATAGGCTGGGGCTATGTGCTGCAGGGTGGATGTTCATTTTGTGTTGCCACTGTATTTAGATAGGCATCCAACACTGATTTAAATTAATTAGCCTAATTATGATTGAAGAGGGATTTTTTTTATGATGAATGTCAGCGCCAGTACATCTGTTTCTGATGTTGATGTTTTCTATTTTGCAGTCACGTTTGCACATATGCTGGGGGTTATTTTCCTTTTTTACATATCAGACAGTTTGGAGGTTAAAGGGACATTACAAATATCTGCCATCACCAGGAGCCTTTTCCTGCACCACCTCGCACCCAATTCAAGCATCAGGTGTGATGCAAACACACACTTTAACCAAGTGTGTGTTTGTATGTACATCTGTCCGTGCACAGATGAGAAAGAGGGGGAGATTATTATGCCATTTAGGGAAGTGTGATCCAGCACGGTGTGTGTACGTGCGGGCATGCGGGCATGCATGCATGTGCTATGTTTTTGGAGTGTGGTGGGTAGCGGGGTGAGGGGATAAAGGGAGGGGGCAGAGTCGGTCCAGCAGCCTGATAATCAAGCATCCAAAATGAGTGAGAGAAATTCAATGAAAACTAATGTGTTTCACACAATTACTCGATTAATTCTTATTCCATTTCAGTGCCATGGAGACTCAGAGAAAGAAAGAGATGGTGGGAGAGAGAGATTTTGTAAACAGGGAAAGAGACAAGACAGCGAGGTGGAAAGAGAGAGAGAGAGAGAGCACATCAGGCTGAGAGATCTGCAGTGGCTGTATATTTCCCAATGCCTAGTTAAGGCTGCGAGGCAGGGGTCAGGAAACTTAATTATAGTGTAAGTGGATAGAAACTGCAGAATGATAAAGAGAAACATGGAGGCAGATTGGAATGGCAAGGACAGGTTTAATACTATTTTCTCCTGTCTGCTTCCCTCCCACAATACAAGCCAGACCCGCAATCACACAAGGAAACGCATGTACATCCCGTCCCACAATAACACTAATGCATATCAAAATGACATACTCGACAACTGCAGCGCATTTTGCATGGCCACTATTACTTTCCAATTTTGACAGTTGAAGAAAATACATATGCCATGTAATGTCCATATCAGAGGTACTTATTTCCATGCAGAGCTTCAGATAAGCGTTCACCTGTGGTCAGACAAGAGTTATTAAAGCATATCTACCCGGATGGACCGGCTGAAGAATCTGCTTTTTAATTTGTAGAGCCGCCATTAATTCTTCATTCTCTCCTCTTTATTTATTTTCCTCAATATCTTTAAGTCCAGATTATTATTTTACATGCGGAGCCACATGTGTGTATTGTAATTCCTTTTTTCTTGATTTCGATTTCAAATCAGTGGGCCTCAATGAAGCGGCCCAACACACACCGTCCACTCTGCGAGCTGCGCCGTCTATTTGCACGGTATAGGATTTGCATATCTGCAGCTCATGAAGCAAGGCTTTAATTTCCTCCTGCTGCAGATAAACATCACCTTGTTGGAGCAGATGGGTGGAGGCAGAATGGGGTCAATGACGAAGAAGCAGGACAATGGTGTTGGTTCAGGCACTGAATGGCCAGAAGTAATAAAATTGCACAATTTCCATATGGTGGCCAATTCTATTTTTCCTTTTCTTTTTGATGAATCAGGATCCAGTGTGATATGACGAGATGCTGTGGTATTCTGTATCTGTTCGGGGGGGGGAGAAATGTTGGAACTATATCCAGTTTGGACCAAATTTGCAAATGCCAATATATTCTTCATCTGTTAACTATGTTGGATTCTTCCAGACTCAAAAGGTGAAATAAAATAACTTCATTTGTTAAATGTGGGACTAAGACTGCTACCTTGGCTATGCTCTTCAATGCGAGGTGACTGGATTAGTCTTCCATGCATTATCTTGTATGCATGTATATATATATATATATATATATATATATATATATATATATCAGTCACTGTATTGAATATAATGAATACTATTTCTTGCTACTGTTGGCATATTGTACCATCACGCTAGACGAGAGGTACCATATTCTCTGAATTAGAGTGTCAACTAAGCAGCTTCTTATGACAATATTGGACACAATGGAAATGATTAATTAGCTTCAGATAGATGGAATTTAATCAGCGTCTGAGTTGGAATAAGGTTCACACGTAAGGAGGCAAATTGGACGGACACTTAGACAAAGTGAACTTTTCTTAATTTTCACTTTAACTTATGGGATGTGCATTGTGGGAGCTCTCACATTATTGTACACGGTTGGTATTAGAGGGGGGAGACAGGGATAGCAAGACTCGTTTCTGAATACTGAGCAGCTCACGTGGGAGCTGTGTAAACCTCTTGTTATTCGGATGTATAACCTTGTAATTATAGTCCTTCTACAGGGGATGGTTCCACGCTCTGCCTCGAGGAGAGCCGGGCAAGGCTGGAGGTCACGGACGGTTACAGGGGGGTGGATGAGGTGGAGAGAACAATACTCCCGCTCGCATTATCCTATATTTATTTATTTATTAAAGACACCTATGCAAATCCGGATCCAGAGTCATGGATTCTGCTAATGACATCGGCAAGAGTAATTAATTAAAAGCAGATGCACAAAAGCGCGCACATTATACATGTGCAAACGCTCATGTAACAAGTTCATCTGATTTTCAAAGACGCCACGCATTCGGATAAGGCACGAGAGAGGAAAAGGCAAGAAATCTGCATCACAGTGTTAATTTAATCAGACTTCAGTAATACCTCTTCCTCTCCTCTCTCCCCAGGCAGCTCGCGGATTCTCTGCTAGCTTGAGGAGGAGATGAAGGGAGCTTTCAGCCTCTTAGAAGATGAGGGTTAAAGAACGGAGAGATTAAGGAAGTGAGAGTGCCACTGAAAAGAGGGCTGAGGATTATGTCATCTACAATTGATGTGCTCTCTTAATGTACCTTTAAACATGCACCACCGGGGCCTGCATTTATAATGTCTATTCACTGGTGGGAGTGGTGTAGGTTAGAGTATTAATTCAGAAATACTTTGCAACATATATGTGGTGCATGTATCGTGGGTCGTTATCGGGGTATGTGTCACTTTGATACAAATACGGCAATCGGAGAGATGGTCTTTGTCAAAGGAAGTCCATCTTCCTCTCGGCTTCCCATACAGCGCCATGCGTTGTACTGATCTCCATATCAAAAAAGAGATCCTTTATCAAATGATCATAGGGACAAAATGTGTCTTTATTCCACGTCGACGGCTCCAATGAAAATGTTCCCGCAAACTTGGACTATGAGCAAAAGATTTATTAAATTGACTGATTCCACTCGGCGCTGGATGAATTGTCTGACAAATTGCTGCTTGTCTCAACAAAATGACATGCAGCGAGAGTGTGGAGGATCTACAGATCTTATCCATGAAGAATGTTACGGGGGTTAAGTTGTACTTGGAGGTGTGTGTGTGTCTCTGAGTGTCTGTATAGTGTGTGCAACCATTCGATTAAATCCACAGCTATCACTAACGGGATTAGCTGAGTGGACAGCAGAAGTCTATCATTGCTTATTGATTTCCTCTGATTCCCATCAGGCCAGCATTCTGCCAGTGGCCCCGGTGGGAATCACAGCTGTGGGCCGGGGGTTAACGCATTGTGACTAACGTATGGAGCGGCTTCAAAGACGGCGACCATCTCTCTGTGTCAGGAAAAGTCAAATAAGTCAAAGCTATCGGGGGCAACAGATGCTCCCTCCGTCCTGTGTGACAAATACAGTTGGACTCCATCTTGAGTGAATCACTCAGCGATCAATCCGATCAATGAATCGCTAAGAAGAGCCGCCGCAAGGGAGTCTCTCCTGAGGCGGCAGAGAGCGGCGTTCCTCTCACTCTGGTGGACACTTAAACAATGAACGAATTGGCACTTTGGTCTCACCCTTTGCCCAAATCTGTCCCGCCCGTCAGTGTCTGTTAACCCGTGGTCAGCTAATGATGGAGGCGCAGGAGATAAGATCATTTGTAAAATTATACATACATTTGGATTCCTTCTTTTTATATCAACAGACGATTGACGTGCAACCGGCACAGGTTGAGTCAACATTAGGTGATGACTGTAGGTCGTCGTAGGTTTGTTGGTCCAAAAGAATTCGGACAGAACTTTAACATTTGTTAATTGCAACCCTTTTTGCCTGTCACAAGTGGCCTGCAGCATTGTCTCCCTACCCCAGGAATAAGAGAGGAGGAAGTGGGGGCCTAGTGCGTCCATGTAAGACACAGAGAGGGATACCAACGGAAGATAATAATCTGTGGGAAGCTGACAGCAGATCCTCCTCGATGGCCCCGGTGTCAAAGGCTAAAATGCCTCAACCGAAATTTGTGGAGTTAATAATAGCGTTTGTGAAAGGTTGAAAAAGAACGTACGAGGAGGTTTAAAAGTGTACTCCCCGATTCAGCTGTGACAGGACCTGAAGAATTAGTCCAATTAAAAGTTGTAATTGCTTTGCTAATTTCTCCTCCATTTTTCAGAGTGTATAAAAGATTGGGATCATAATGGGCTCAATCTTTAACCCCTTGTTGCCTCTCTTACCTTCACCCTGCTGGTGCCTACGTGCTCCTCTTGCATCTATTAGCTCGTCTTAGCTCTTCCGTCTTATGCACTTACCTGCGATGTCTTGGTCTTTGGCATTTCTCGACAACCAGAGGATCATTACTCTTTGTGAGAAGTGATTAATGCAACGTGAAAGGTTGTGTATTTAGATCATGGTTCAACAGGTTGATTTTTCCTCATTGGTGAAGCATGAACATAGTATCACCGATGCATTTAAATTCTGTCAACTATATTAACAGTGTTAATTCATCTGAGTGAAACATTCACTGAAATAAATCAGTTCTGGCGTTCAGCCTCCACACAGCAAAGCATTTCCTTTTCTCATTAATCTTTGCATCGCTGCGTTTTGAATTGAAGATTACAACTGCGGGGTCAGAGAGGACGATTTCCTTTAGAATACTCACCTTGTTTGATTTGATCATGGCATATACACCTATCCAAAAAAGAAGAAATAAACCAGGACCAAATGTTTCTCCTCCTCTGCTGTAGCCGACAAGGTGGTCAGTAACATCATTTGTTCCCGTCTAGCTCAGAGTGTGTAGTGTAGGCAGTCCATTGAATTGCCATCCGTCATGGTTAGTTACACGCTTGTCAGCTGCTCTCCCACTGCCCAGCGGTGTAGCCTTCACCCCTGACCTGGAAGCATTATATCTAAATCACATTACATGGCCTGTGTTCTTTACTTCCCTTTTCAAGTCACCAGAGTGAGACATCTGTCCAGCCCTGTTTGAGTTCACTTCCCACTCAGCCGCCACATCTTAATTAGGCTGATCAGATTTTCTGGGTTAGTGTGTGTGTGTGTTGTTGTGCCTTTTTGTGCACATTTGACAGTGTGCATCTATGTTCGTGTCGGCAGACACTGGGTTTGTTTGTGGGCTGTGGGAGATTGACAGGCTGATGGGAAGATAATACGCCGAGAACGACAACCGAAAGGACCTGGAATTCATTCATTGTGACGATAATGAATCCGAGAGAAACTCCTCGTGTTTGTTCATTAGCCATTGAGGCTGGATGACATGGCCTTCCAGGCACTGTCAGCCGCAGATGTAACTCACTGAAGGATTCTGCAACACCTGAGTCCTTCCTGGCTATTAAGGTTGTAATTAGCACAGCCGAACCGCGTGGCCCTGAGAAGAGCTTCATGGAAAGTAAACCCTTCTACTCGTTTTTAAATTAAGGCAATTCCAGCTCCACTCACAAACCAATGTACAATTTGTTTCTCCTGTTGTAAACTGGAGTGTGTGTGTGTGTGTGTGTATGCATAAGTGCACATTTGCGTGTGTGGTGCCGGCTCTCAGCATGACACCAAAAGCTTCAGTTCCACCTTCATCTATTTGTGCCCTTTGCAATCTCTACTTGGGATTTAATGCAGCCCAGCACTATACGGAATTATATATTTGTTTCAGTTATCTTGTTTTCTTCTCTGTGCCCTTATGTGAGCGTGGCTTTTAGTACTGTGTTCCTTTTTTCATGTCCTTGGACATTGCTTTGAATAAACAGCAGAAGAAGAAGTTAGGGAGAGTTCATGCACATGTACAATAGTGAAAAAGACGGAAAAGTGATAGTCTGAGGGAGAAGAAAATACTTTGTATTAAGTTTGTGGCCCTGAACCTTTAGCTTGCAACATTGTGTTGTAAAATAGTTCCATATGTATGCTAGAAAACAAACGGTCCTAGCAGCACGCCTATCGCTCCACCTACAGCATGTGGGCTGTGCATAGTGCCCGACGTGTGCTATTACTGCATTATAACGATTCTACTTGACAACAGGATGACATGTGTGATCAGGGCCATTACCCTCAGACTTTAGAAAGCTATGTTGCAAAGTCAAAATTTGACAGTGATGTGCCGGGTTTAAACGGAGCTGAGTGCTGCCAGTGGCTGGTTGAAATGGTCCCAGCGGCAACCAAGATATTGTGCACAAAATAAACTGCTGATCAAATACTGCACAGTTTGTTGAGGCATACGCAGCTTTTCTGCAGCTTTTATTGTAGACCACAGCTGGTCTACGACGGACTACCTTTATTTGCATCCATTTTTAAATACACAGCAAAGTGAACACAGTTATGACCCCATTTCATCCGGCGCTCACATTCACTCACTGAGATGGAAATGTTCCAGCTAGAAAAAGTACTGGTCTTTTAGTCCGAGCAAGAAGAGGGAGCAGCTAAAGATAAGATCAGGTCCCGGGCAGGTGAAAGTTAAGTGAATCAAAGAGTAAGAATGTCTTTAGAATAACAATCTGCTGTTGAAAGAGTAATGGCCAGGCTGTAGTTGAAGTTTATCCCTTTTACTACTTTCAACCAGCCCGAAACATTTGGATAAAAAACATACATGCAAGCTCCATGCAGTGGACCCTCTTGCGTGGCTTTTGAAAATGCACACTAGATTAAAAAAAGCCAATTTTTTTCTTCTTATATTTACATTTTGAACAATCCTCAGGCGCAGTCGGCCTACAATTGACACCCAGCAAGAAGTAAAACATAGGTGTTTTTTTGCCTTCTTCTATTTCTTATTCTTAACCTTTTAATAAAACATGTTTTATAGAATGGACCATGTTGATTGACATTTTAATGGAACTTGAAAGTTACAAACAGTGATGAATTCTGAGCATTCTATTAAAAAATAATCTTGATGCGAATGGTGTACAGAGTGCAGAAAATAGTGTTGAGTATTACAGATAGCAAAAATACTACACACCTTTTTCAAAATTAGTCCTTTTGGTGATATTCAGAAATTACCTTGATGGACATAATAAACTAATAATCATTTTGGAGAGGTGTTGATTTAATTGTATGATATTTTGTGTTGCTGTTGAATTTCGTTGTGGTATGCTAACCGTTTTCTATCTATCTGCTTTGTATCAATTCAATTTTAAGGATACCTAATTTGGAAAATTTAATTTTCAACAGCACCATAAGTCACTTGGGCTTTTATTTTGGCAGCGACATAGGATGAATGAAATACATGTTTCTTTCCATGTGTTCACACAGAGAAAGTGAGTGCATTTTATAATAAATGAGTAAACACTTCAGCAACCACCTCACCCTCGTCTTGTGAATTTAAATGAGCTTTTCAATATCTTACACGAGCCATACACAGTGTAAGGGAATACTTACACCACCCAAAAACGCATTGTGTTGCCAAGCTTCTTGCATTGTGAGCTGCTGCAAATGAATGTTGTAACTTGCTCTAAAACAGCACCAGTTCAGCTCCCAGCCTCCACCCCGTAGATCCACCTCTTCACATCACCTCCTGCAGGAAGGTTTGTCAAAGGGCGAGTATTGATTAGTGCTGGCCAGCTTCGTAAGGCTGTCAATATGTCCACCAATGTCTTTCAGTAACAACATTCCTCTCAGTAACCTGGTTTCCAGTATGCCTGCAATCATGTCCGCTGGTGTGCTGTGGGTGAATACAACTGCTTCCTAATTCAATAGTATAATACAGTACAGTAAATTGGATTTCTGACACAGATTATTGTATTGAATGAGCACTTGGCTACTGATCATTGAGCGAAATGCAACACAATTCCAAGGAGGCTCAATAAAATGCAATGAACAGCTTTGGTAGGGTTGGCTTTATTGTAGAAGGTCTCGAGAGACAAGTTAAGATTAGGTGCAACTGCATACCTATTGGCCGTGTGTTTATATGTATCCTTCATCTTGACTGAGAGGGAATCTAAAACAACGTCAAGAGTAAATCCTTTTCTCCAATTGAATTTGTGTATCAAATATCATCTCACTTTCTGGTATTTATCAACTTCCTTGCAATAAGTATATCAACTCATTCCAAAGCATACTGGTGAAGTCCTGTGTTAAATGTTAAATTAAAGTTAACCGTTCAGTTCCATCCACTCTATACAATACATCTCAACTGGCTTGCTACTAGTGACTAAACATCCAAGCTGTGTTTGGTGCAAAACAAATTTCATCCCAATTTAAGGCAATAAGAGTTAGATAAGGGTTAGCTTCACCTCCAGCCTTTTACTCACAAGGAGTTTTCAAAAGTGATCAGAAAATCACTGTCAGTTAATGTGTTACAGTTTAAATAAGAATACCCTGTATTTCTACCAAACAAAACAAAAAAGAAGAAGATTTTTACGAAGCTAAACCAAAACTAATGCACAAAAGTATGTTTTGAAGAACATTGCATGTTCTGAATTATCTACGTTTTAATTTAATTTAAACAATTGGCCTTTTCTCAGTACGATTATATCCATAAAAGTGCGTGGTTGATTGATATTGCCGGTGTGCGTCTGCGTATGTGTGTCAGTGTATTCCCTGTTTGTGCAGACCGAGTGTCCGCACACCCGCTGTAGTTACCAGAGTATTCATCACTTTTAGCTCCTTGTATTCTGCTGTTCTCAGTCCAAGGCTGGGAGCCTTTCAGGCCCTCACACCCAAACCTGTGCTGCTTTCAATTAGCGTTTGACTCATGAGTGTCAGTCAGTGTCGCCTTGTTCACCAAAGGAGCTGGCAATTCAATTTGTCCCTTATCTCTCTCTCTCTCTTTATTGCTGTCTTTTATTGTACTTTCAGTTTTACTCAGTTAAATCATAAATACAAATTGTATTTTGCTTTACATCTGGGGTAAATAAACAAGTATTTTCTGTCACCTTTATTAAATAATAATAATAATAACAAATTAGAAAAACCTTTGGTATTGAAGGCTAAAAGCTGTGAATATTCATTTGGTAAAACGTATTACTTTAGTTGGGTGAAGAAGTCGACTAAGGCTGCAATCATTAGAGGTATAGTCAATTAGTCCATCCGCAAATACAAAACCTTCTCAAACATGAGCATTCTATGCCTATTTTTCATGCATTGGAAATATAAATAATATAAAATCCCTTTGCCCTTCAATGATGTATGAGATTTTTTCAATAAATCAAGAAGATATTATTCAACAGGCATAATTGATTTCATTAAACGCAAGTTTTAGCCCTAAATAGGATGCACGGTTGGCTTGATGAGCACCTCATGCCGCTTTTTGTTTGGATTTTGACCCTTTTAGAATGAACAACTATCACAAGTTCCAGGTAGGCACCATTTGAATACAGTGTGCCCCTGTCATCAGTGATTTAGATATAGTCAGAGAGCCTAAACAGCACTCTCAATTCTCTCAACTCTCAATAAACACATTATTAACACAGCCTTGAAACGACAACACAATATTACAAAGTATTTATTTTGATATTTATGAAGCTATGCAATCACAACCATTTATTATTGTCAATATTAATAAATCAATTTATTTGTCCTGATTTATCACAAACAAACAAATCTGAAAATTGAGATTATAGATTTCCCAGTGACTTCATGAAATATATTCTTATTCAGTCCTTCGCATGTTACTCCATTTATTTAAACCAACTCCTCCACAGCCAGCCGTTCTGTGCATGTGCTGTACTTACTTAAACCGTATGTGCAGATCAATACCAAGATTACACACACCGTTTTCAGTACTTCCTCTTGTTGTCTTTCCAAGGATGTGTGCCGCTCATCCTGTCTGCAGGATCTGCACACGCAGACGGTTGCAGTCGTAATCCGTTGTTCTATTAATCTCTGAGACCGTAATGATCAGTTTAAACAAGAAATGGTTATTTTAGCGTTACAGCTGACAATAAAAGTATCATGAGCGGTCCAAACTTCTCAAAGAATGTGCATAAACGTAACAAGGATACGCATATGGTTGATGAGACACACACACACACACACATTGGTCCATCAAGCCGCTCTCCATCTGCGTGAGGGTCTCCTGCGACCTTCCTCCCAACAAGGCCAAGGGATATTCATACTGATTTATTCAACGGACGGTTCTCATTCAATTTTCTCCATATTCATAAGCGTGTTTCGCACCCCCGCTCTCGTTTTCCTTTTCAGCTTTAAATTAAAGGTACAGGAACGAGCCAGGCCTTTCATCTAGGGCTGGGGGTGGTGGGCTGTGGGAGGAAGGCAAAGGTGTGTGTGTGTTGGGTGAGGGAGGGAGGGAGAGGGGGGGGGGGGGGGGGGGGGGGGGGGCGAGGCGCCGTGCGAGGGAGAGATGGAGGGATTGGTAGCGGTGAGACTCTCTCCACTCCGTATTTATTAGCCCCCTCTCCCTCCCCTTTTACCCGGCGCCCCCCTCCACCCCCCCCCCCCCCCCCCCCCCCATCAGCGACACCTGGCGAAAAAGGATTCATTAATTCAAAAAGCAGCATTTTTGAAAGCCGTATTTCAAAGGCTTCGGGGAGCTGAGTGGGGTGGGGTGAGCCGGGAGAGCGATGGAGGAGGTGGAGAAGAGGGCAGGGGAGGGCAGAGCCAAGGTGTTTGAAGGGGCAGAGTACACTTCAAGTTTCTGTCATGCCAAAGATCAAGCTGGGGATCGGGGGAGCCGGGGAGGGAGGATAGACAGAGCACACGAGGGTTTACTTAAGATTCAGTCGGCTAATACTGACTGGATCTTCACGCAGGTGGCTTTCATTTAGCGGCAGGATACAGACGACCATGACAGATGGACGGATAGACGTGGCTAAATGGACAGTCCATTGTGGTGGCCACGCGTTGCACACATTTATACACCCCAGCGGTAAACACCAGCCGCGGGATCGTGTGTCGGGCCACTCCTAGTCCAGCTGAATCTTTCATACGGCCGCAGATGACGTGGTTAATTATAGATGGCAGGACAAGCCGGGATCCTTAGCCTCAATTAGACGGGGCCACAGGGTTACTGACCTGAGCAACGACTGTCAGTGCCTGTTACACACTACACACGGCCAGTGACAGCGAGAGGGGCCTGGGGTGGAGGGCAGGGCTGGGTTACAAGGGCTAGCGCTGTATTCTTTTCTTTCCCGGTAAAACGCGACCATACACACACACACACACACACACACAGACACATAATCACAAACCCACAAATTGACACCCAGTTGTCTGAAGCAGGCTGATTTTGTAATCAGTGAAATTAATCACATTATTAGCTTATTACTCTTGCGTGATTTTGTGTGTGTGTTTGTGTTGGTGGGTTTGCCCTCAGCAAAGCATCATAGCTAGTGAAGTTGTTTAATTAATCCGTTTATATTTGACCATCCTGGTCGGACTGTAGTTTCATTCAAATTCTTTAACCTGATTCAACAAAGCAGCAGAGATACTCTCAGTATTCAATGCAGCTTGGATCTTATTTTGTCATTTGTTCCTTTTGATTGTGATAACATTACATTTCACCAATTAATTGCTATGATCTGGATACCTGACAAAATCCCACAATCATTTTTTAAAACCTAAAACCTCCAAATCTATCGTGAAAGTGAAAATGCATTCCAATCAGTTTGTATCTACCATGCTTACAACGGTGTGTCCATCAGTGTCCTCGTGATCCAACACCAAAATATGTTACAAAATGAATTGTTTATGTGATCATGTCCCAGGCTTTGCTAAAGGAATAAAATCAACTCTGTGCTTGCATCAGCGTGGGGTTGAGATACCTGCTTTGCTATTGTTAGAGTTGTCACGTCTGCAGGAACGCAACGTTTTGTTGACCCATCCCCCCTCGGACAGAGTTTGTGGCTCAATTACAACACATCCCGAGTTCTGCTTATTCATCCATCTTCTAAACAGACTTAGAACTTAAACGTTAACGTGTGGGTTCCTGGCAGCTTGTTGAGATCGGGCCCGGCGCTCTCGTGGGGTCTTCCGTGTTCGTGCAGTGAGGGTTTATTGCTGACTTTACAGGTGTTTTTTAGTTTTATTTCCAAATCCTGATAAACATTTGGCTTGTTTACAAGCTGACACATCGTCTGACTGAACATATTTCTTCCCCCCTTTTGATATCTTAGTGTCAATGTCCCTGTGTTTCTCGGAAAGGAAACTATAGAGCACAAAAATAAAGTTGCAATGACTAAAAGAAAAACAAAGGTGCTAATATATATATATATATATATATATATATATATATATATATATATATATATATATATATATATATATATATATATATATATATGTGTGTGTGTAATGATTAAAAACTTCCTGTCATGGTAATCGAGTGCTGTGATCTCTAACAATCTGGATGAAAACATTGGTGTCACCCACAGCTCGCCGCAGAGCGTTGATGTTTTCTGTGTTTTTCTCACGGAGGTAGCCATTGGTGTAGTGTGTCCCATTCCCATGGTGTCTCTCGTAATACTGTCTCTGGGAACAATGCAGGGCAAATAGCCCTGAAATCTATCATATAATGATCCAGCCCAAATGACTATGGCGTCAGGAATTGGACAGCCCTTGAGTTAATCACTGCTGTCTACCTTAAACTCTGCTTCTTGTGAATACACTGTCCACCTGCCCCCCCCCCCCCCCCCCCTCTCCCTCACCCCCCCGACCCACCCCTTGTCTCTTCTATTTTCCACCACCACTTCATCCCTCCATATACTACTCTTCAGGGAGAAGATTTCTGTGCAAAAAATATGATTAAATCCCATTATTATTCATGCACTAAGCTAACTTTGTATTTGCCTATAAAAACTCCAGGCAGGGCCTCCCACATTGAGCCTGCCTCCCCCATCCACCCCCTCCAATCCCCCTGCTGCCTTACCTGTGCTCACCTGTGTGGGTGAGTGAGAGCCAAGCCCTCTTCGGGACCTGCTGATTAGGGTATTAAAAATAAATGGGCTCAGTTTAGGGTGGGGGGGCGGGGGGGTGGTTAGTGGCACGGGGGTATATATTTCTGTTAATTTTTCTTTCTCTCCCCCCCTCGCCCTCCTTTTCCTATGTAGTGACTGATCTGGCAGAATATGATAGCACGGGCTGTCACAGCAATAATTAGGCTTATTTTCCGTGAGGTCATCTTACAGGGACGCTGGGCGGCTGTGGTTCACACACAGGGTGCTCTGTGCTGCTCCTGCCCCAGAGCCCCCAGGATGTGATCGTCCACACAGGGCAACAAAGAATCACTCCGCGGCAAATGAACGAAACATAAAACACCTAAAATCTGATACGGACCGTGGTTCCCAACGATTTATACGCTGGGAGAGTTTACCTCGCTGGGCTTTCACAGCCCCCCAAAATCAAACAGCCTTTTATTAAATTGTGTCTAGTCTAAAATATTGAACAAGATCTGAAGGAGGATTAAGTTGTCACGGGAATCACACAGGCTGGATTTCAAAGGGAGAGACCGATGTTGTGTCAAGTAATTAAACGTGAAGACTTTATTTTTCAATCTAAATAAAACATTGAGTGTGAGGTACACATGGGAGTATTTGGTGATGATTATACTACTAGAAAGTTAACGGTGCCAAGTCAGAGCACAACATATTTCAGCCCCATTGAAAACACACTCCCCGGTTGGGTCAACAGCTGCAGGCTAGAATTAGAAATCAATTATTCAGCTTCGACAAGCTCATTAAGTCCCTGAATAGGATTTTCTGTTCTGAGTCTGCCTGCTCATTTCTCCTAGCTTGCAGTTTCTAATTAGTATTTCTTTTCTCTTTAAAGTTTGATGGGAGTTTTGGTAAAAACGTGGGCAGGGACTTAACACTCCCAGGCCGGTTGTCTCCCCTGAACAGTATCATTATCTGTAGACTGGGCTGTATCGGTACATTGGAAGAACACTGAGGTTTGCTTTCAGTTTGGGCACCATCTAATGATTGGAGTCATCCGGCTAAATAAGGCATTAATAATCAAAAGGAGTGTAATCTGGGTAAATTAAGCATTAATAATCAACGGATGACTGCAAATTATCACACACAGTAAATGAAGCTGCACTAATCAGCAGGAAGAAAGGGGGAACGAGGCCGACTAAGTATTTAGAGACAGAAAATGGAGGGACGTGTTTGGGAAAATGCATTTATAGTCCGTTTCTGAAGGACCGCTCCGAGCTAAAATGATTGATGTTGTCATAGAAACTTGCATCCTCCCCACTCGATGGCATCTTTTGAGCAAAGCCAGACCTATGCTTGCATTTCATAATGTCGCCTACTGTTGCCTACATCACTTACAGTGCAAGAAGGCTTATTAGCAAACCCATTCCATCCTTCTCTCTCTCTTTCTCTCTTTCCCCCACTCTGCCGCCTCCCTTCCCTCCCTCTCTCTTCTCTCTTCTCTCTTCCTCTCTTCCTCTCCTCTCCACATTGTGTCTGTCTATCTGATCCCGTGGCCTTTTGTTGCGCTATGAAAGGCCTGATGCCACACTCATTATTTTCTCCTTTATCTCTCTCCCCACTGCTCTGATTAGAACAGTCGCCCCTGACAGACGCCCTCAGCCAGCTCCTATCCATTACACTGTGTGTGTGTGTGCGTGCATGCATGTGTGTGTTGGGGAGAAAGAGACATGTGAAGCTACCTACCTAAATCACAAGTGTTTTCAGCACAGTAAATGTCTGTGGTATAAAGGAATAAATGAAAACATAGATATTACTTAAAGGGTAAAGTATGAAAAGGGGAAATTAGGTGCATTTTGGTAATTTTGAGTTTTTTGTAAAGTGAAATTATACCCTTTGCGAGACATACACACGATACACTAGCGCTCACACATATACACACACACACACACACACACACACACACCATGGGAAAAACTGGCATGCTCAAGCCAAGTCCTCCGTTTGGGCTTTTGTGTTTCGGTGTGGCAAAGCTGGTAGGCCTTGAATTCTGAATGCTGCCGAACTATTCCTGGGGAAAAAGGCCCAGATGTCCATAGCTTGGCTCCATGTGTAAAAACATTTGCATGTCCATAAAAGTGTGTGGATCAATAGACCTTTACATTCACTTTTCTTCCCTTGCTCTTATAGTGAAAACACTGAAACACAAGTATGTTGCTTCATGGAAGCTACGGTTTGTCTGCTATTTCACTAATGATTGTTTCTCTGTAAATGTTCAAATGATGAAATCCACACATTGTAAACCTTATGGTCATGGTCATCTTGCAATATATGGTGTCATATATACAAAGTGTGCAGAAAAGCAGCAGGGAGCATTTAATACACTAATCTCTAATAAGCTGTTTACAGTTTAATTTGTGCATAAATCAGTCATGCTGAATTATGGGAAACACTTTTAAATATTTACAGATACATGTAAAATGGGACAAAAAGCATTTTATACATGTATTATTTTCTTCCTGAGTAGTCTGAATATGTCATTTGCTTTTAAATTGCATTATCGTAGAAAAATGAAGCAGAAATTTGATGAAACTCAGATGGATTCACCTGAGTTAATGGAATATGGGTTTAAGAGGGAACTAATTATCCCAGTTTAGCGGGAAGTGAATTTGTTTCTTTGGAAAGAGCCTGATTTTGAATGTAAACATTAATGGCCTCCTTGATTAGCATAAGAATTACGTATTATTGTCCTGCTCGCTCTGCGTCCTATTGGATATGCATCTGTGCTGCTCCACACACACACACATAACACACATATTACCCTTCTTATCTTCTAATGATGCAATTTCTGTTATTATTGTTTAGCATATCCATAAAATTAATTTCTCCAATCAAATTACAGCTTTAAGGAACAACAGCATTACTGGAAGCTTGTTTTTTTCTTAGTAGAATCCCTAAATATAAACAAGCTCCAACTGTTGAGATAAAGGACAATATTTAGAAAAGCACCACTGAAGAAGGTGATGGTCCTTCGCTCTCTTTGCGAGCTGTTGATCTGTAATACAAACCAGACAAATATGTCATTACAGTGCAAACAAAAGGAAAACAGAGAATAAGGTGAGGTGTGAAAGAAAAGATGGTGTCAAGGGACCAAGGTGAAGAGTTAAATTAAGAAAAGGAGGTGGTGAGGAGAAGGAAAGGGCAGGTGAAGAAGCAACGCTTTGACTTGGGGACTCCCGGGGACGATGACCTTATTTCAAATTCTGGGTGAGGGACTATAGTTAAGCAACTGAGGAGCCCCCCCTAAGCCTCAGATACACACACACACACACACACACACACACACACTCAAACCCACTTTCAAGGCTGAGTTTAGGAATAGAGAGCCCCCCCCCTGAAGTCTTGCAGCTCCCTCAAAGGCCAAGCTGCTACCATTGTGGTTGGTAAAGCTACACAATAGGTGACAGCATACAATATTCCTCCAAGATCTGACTATCCTTCGTGGAATAGTAGCAAACTATGAACTCAACCCTTCTTCGAATATCATGGGAGAACAAATGCATCTGTTGTGGCATTAATGTTTAACAGCTGATTGACCCAGTGTTTGTGTAAATGACTGTGTTCGACATTTACCTTTATTTACATGCACAGTGTAAATTAAGTTTCTGTAAATAGCTCAACTGAGGTAATTGCATGGGCGGAACCCTTGCATGGTTCACCATGAACACCCTTTCCTTTCATGCGTGGCAACATGTTGGAAAAATCAGCGGGACAAATTAAGGAACGGACAAGAGTCGACTTATGCCGTTCCCGCATTGGACGAGTATTACCTGTGGACCTCTACTAGTGTAGAATAATTGCAGCGGTCATCCGTGATCTTAATCCCATGCAAATCCACCGTTCGTAATTTGTCAAGCAAACTGTTCAACCAAGGTTACTTCCAATATTTCACTAAAGCCAAAGGTCTAGTGAAATTATTAGTGTTATGTAATATGTATTGATACTGTACTTGTAATCTCCCCGGTATGCACATATTAAAAAAAACAATACAATTATTTTTAAAAAGGAAGTAGCTGACTGCACAATCCAGCTCGCCCGTGTTCAGCTTGTTCCCATCTCCACCGCTCCAGAAAATTCCGAATGTTGTCACTGCCTTTTCTTGAGTGCAGCGTTTAGGGCTGCAGGGTTTTTAGGAAACGTTGACATCACCTTTCAAATGCTTTTTTTTTTTTTCCTCAAGCCAAGTCGCATTTGAGTGATCGCAGTCGCACTCACTCACTCGCAGTCAAACGGTCGCGCTGCTAATTCAGTTTTTGTGACCGGGTGTCGGATGCAAAGTTTTTAGTACAAAAAACTATTTCATCATGAAACCGAGATGTGTGTGTGTGTGTGTGTGTGTGTGTGTGTGTGTGTGTGTGTGTGTGTGTGTGTGTGTGTGTGTGTGTGTGTGTGTGTGTGTGTGTGTGTGTATGTGAAAGATAGACATACCATTATGTTCATTTTATATCGTTCAATCTCTTAAAATAGTTTTTTATTTTAATGCTTCTTCTAATTTGTTGTAAAATGACCTTGATGAAGGTATAAAAGTCTCAATATGAAATTGTTCTTTGTTTGAAAGGTTTTGTTTTTTTCCTTGCCAGAGTTTTATTTTTCTCTGAACATGAAGATGGGTCAGAAACTCCTACTCAGCTTTGGACCGTAGGAGAATTAACTGTGTGTTGATTGAATACAGTTGTAAATGATCGTTATACCCAAAGTGGTGCTTCACTCTGACATCTCGTCATATACCTTGATCATTGTTGACTTAAAAGACAACGCGGGTGAGATTCCCTAAAAGTGAAATATAAGTGCAAAATGAACTGTGAAAATCTACAATTCCATAACAATTGAGTAAACTCTGTATGCTGGTGAAGTTCAAGTGATATGATCAAAAGCTCCAGGCAGCTCCTCAATGGACCTTTCTGGGAGAATGTTTTCTCAAATGGCTTTTTGGAGGTCAAATAAACACAGTTTGAGAAGGGGTCTTATTGGGCTAAAAAGCAAAGCACCAGTTTGAAACACGGCTGGCAATCATGCTGTTTACACCAATGATCTCTTTCCAAACCAGAACATAAGAGATTCTCTTTATGATATCGCCGACAATAGCTTCAAACTATTCGCTATGTCAACTTATAGTACAGTAGTTTGTTTTACCTGAGCAGAGAATGGAGGCACACTCCATGTGCATGTCTTGTAACCCGAGCATCTCTGTGCTTTCTTTACATAGTACGTGAGGGCTAGTGCATGTGACCTTTGTCAGCACTGTTGCCATTGTTCGCACTGCTAGGTCTTTTAGCAGCGTTAGCCGCGAGCTGCCAGCTCAGCAGTCGCTGTGTTCAAAGTAATGTAGGGCCCACTGTGCTCTAATCTAGCACCTTCAATACCCCTTTACCAACAGCACATCCACTTCCAACACCTGACCTTTACTGGCATCTAAGATAGCATAATGTAACGCAGACTCCTCTGTTTACTGTCTAGTTACTGCGTAATCACTTTTCTGAGGTCATGAGTAAAGTAGATGCATTGCGATGCATTCTTCAGGGCAGCTTTGTCAACTTTGAGATACAAGACTCTGACTTCTTGTTTCGCCTGTTGTGTTCAAAAAATGAAGAAACACCAGATGGACAGAAGGCATCTTGGAAATGGACCGTTAAAATCAATAATAAAAAGTATTTAAATAAAGGAAAAGGTGTTGTGCTAAAAAGCGATCTTGAGAACATTGGCTACAAGTATTTATACAGATCAGTAAAGGTGCGAAAGTCAGTGTCCACGCCCCCTGGGAGTGGTCTCCTGGTGAGTTCAATGTAGCTCGGATTTCGAAGGCCTCTCAGTCAATATCAGTTGTGGTGTTATCAAGTATTACATGAATGGATTTCGGTAGATTACATTACATTGAATACAATCATTACTGTACATTGGTATTATTCAAAATTACAGTGGTTTTACAACATTCCCATTACTTTATTGAATACATATCTCCAGAATCATGGTTGTATTTTGGTGTACACTTAATGCCTTTTATCTATAGTTAATTTATGAACCTGGTCAATTTTTTTTTTCATATCCTACACTCCCAATATGTGCTGTCTGTCATCCACTCTCCTTATTTTGATGTATTTTCTGAAAAGTGCAGCAAATGCATCAGCACTCAAGTTGAATGTGCTGCAGTGCATCAATACCAACAAGGTCTAAGGGCCAAAGTGGTTAACTATGCGTCTGACTCGCAGTCATCCTGCGTCCAATCACTTCGGCTTTCTGTCTGTTTTGTGCCTCACCTGAACCACCCATTTCATTTATATATAGGAACAACATGACAAATGTTGTCATCATCAAAGGCAGATTCTCCCTTAATGGGCCTTGGCCTTCTTTGACTGTATTCAAAAAGTCTGCCCCACACCCCCAACTTTCCCTTTCACCGTGTCTTCCTCAACATAATGTCACGATTCTTTCTTCTTCCTCATCCTCCTTCAATGTTTTGCTCCTCTCACCTTACAAGAATCCCCCTCTGTTGTTTGTGGGGGTTTGCCTGATAGCCATTAGTGTTACACCCTATTACATGAGTAATGAGTGACTGTGAGCTCTAATTAGAGATGTGTTAGAGAGAGCTGACTCCCCCCTTCTCTCACCTCCTTCCTGCTTTTCCACAGAGCTGTTACTGTGACTCCATCGCCGTGGCGACACCATTAGCACAGCACCTCTTAGTTGCAACTCCTGACTGTTAAAACCATTACGTTCATTACAGACCAATCAGAGGGGAAGGTGTTATGGCTAATTGATAAGCTGAGCAGTGCATAAAATCTTGTCTCTAATTGCCCTGCGGGAAAAGGAGAAAGCGCCCCGGCAGAAAGAGACAGTGAGAGAATGAAAGGGATAGAGAGAGAGAGAGAGAGTGGGGAAGCGACTGGCGTGCTAATTTCAAAATCTGATATTTTTTCCGCAAGAATAATTTAGCCTTACAATATGTCTTCATCCAAACATGCTGTAGATTTTTTTTCTTTCCCTTCTTGAATAATGGGATGTTTCTTCTGGGTTTGTCATCTGTGATAAGATGATTATCTGAAAGGTCTGGGGCACATTGTGAAGAGAGTCTCGCCTTCTCTGCTGGAGTAGGTAATCCTGGGTAATAGCATTATGGACACAGTGTTTTCCTAAAGCCCATGATTATCCACTGCTGTTTGCCATGGGATTGACATTGGCCTCCCTGGTCTCTCTCTCTCTCCCTCTCTCTCTGTTCCCTCGTTTTTCTTCCTCTTTTTCTCACTTCTTTATGCCAGTCTGTCTGTGACTCACCCCTCCATCAAGCCCTTGTATGATCTTTTCTCACAATTCAAGAGAAGAAGATGAAAATAGAGCACATGGATCAACAAAAGAACAAATTTGTAGACAAGGGTGCCCCAGATTTGAATGGCATGTTCTCTCTGTCGAAAAATCCCACTTTCAGTTTGTCAGTTTGTGGTTCCAGTCCTGCTTTAAAATGTAATACTGACACAATGCTTCATGCCACTAACTAGAAAATACATTAACCCTGTTTTAGCATTTACCAGATGTTAATAACACTGGATTCTTTACGTATACAGTATGTGTCATGTTTATCTTAATTGAGTTTTTTCCTACATTTAGGTTCTTAAGCCTTCACGTTAGGTGAGCAACATATTCCACTTTGGTGGACAACATCGTCTTCTCCAGTTCTTTTGTTCTTTTTTTTAAATTTGTGGAATTAGGCGAATTACACATCCCAGCCAATTATGTGCTTTCTTATTAAAATCCGGAGCTCGTTTGCAAAGTTGAATTATCTCTGCAAACATTTAATTTGCTTAAGGGGTATCATTTTTGAAGTATTTAGGTTTTTTACTGTCATGGAGATTTGCATTCAAGAGGGACCATGTGAACTGAGCTAAGACCTCTGCTTTTATCAGATTGGCTCACTCTTCCCTTAAAGCTTTTAGGCTTGGATCTAACCTGACCTGACTTGACCTGATCTCTCTCTCTCTCTCTCTCTCTCTCTCTCTCCCTCGTCTTTCTAATATATTTCAATATTGCATTTTACTGAGCTTTGCCACTTTGTGTACTGCTCGTGTGTGGAGTTCTTATAATGCAAAGTGACAGAATAATGATGAAACTGGTGAACCAGTAAACTAAAGTAAAGTGTTTGGGTTCTGTATGTTTTGAAACACGTAAAATACAACAATCCTCATGACTAAGCAAATTACTTGTACCTTTGATCTTCCAACTCTGTTTAAGAATGGTTAAAGCTTCTCTATCCAACATAATAGTAAGACACACACGTGCGTGCGTGTGCACGCGTGTCCGTGTGCCGTGTCAGAGCCACATGCTTGCAAGCTGTGCATGTTCTTCATATTGGGTTGCACTATTTGAGGATCATGTTGTTGTACAAAGTGCGTGTCGCGAGTAAAAACAAGCGGGAGAAAAGCCAATATCTCCGCTGCTCTCTCCTTGCACTCTACTCCGCTCCTGGATCAGTAATGGGAGTCAGTATCCAGGAGGAGGCGAAGGGGGTGCGCGGCTCCTCCCCATGTCCTCGCCCCTCCTCTCCGAAAGCAGAACAGCTGCCTCTCAGAACCCCGCCGCTCCAGCCCATTTATCCTGGAGAGCCAAAAAAAAAAGAAAAGAAAAGAGAGTGGCTATTTATTAGAATACTTGTTTTGTATTGTTCTGTGCAACACAAAAGACGCTTCATTGTGTTAGAAGCAAGCCCCCTTTTGCAGAGAGAAACAATAACTTGGAATTGTCTTTTTTGGAGTGTATAATAAATGTCATTTCTTCTTGTCTCTGCCCCTCAGTGTGTGTTGAGTGGTGGGTTTGGGCACCGGGCATGGATGGCCTTGGCACTCGAGCGGCCAGATAGTAGTGGGAGTAGCGGCTTTACATGAAGCTTTGGAGGCTTTAGAACGGCTTTAGGAGAATGGAGGGAGAAATCTGCCCACTTGGTCTGGAGTAGAGGGAGCGAGGTGAACATGCGTACGTTTACATGTGACGGTTACGCATTTGTAGTATTTATCCTGTAGATCTGTGGTGAGTAAAAATCTATTTTTTGTCGAAATATGAGGTGGAATAAAAGCTAACAAAAATGTGAGGAGTGAGGCGAACTTCTGATCCGTGATTGCGCGTATTGGAAAAAGTGTTTTTACGGAACCTGTGCTCGCCGCGGTGTTGGGCTCCTCGCGTCTCGTGTCTCCGTGCAGGCTTTGGTTTTATTTTATAGGGACAAGTGAGACGCGCCGGGCTGCAGCGCGCGCGCTGTTCCATGTTGCTCATGGTGCTACCAGTTGCTCCACAGCACACTAACTTTGGTTTTACCGAAGTGACATTATCGGCTCCTGATCTATAGTATAGCGTCAGACTGGATTAACCTTACGCGTTCCATAAATAATAATAATAATTATTATTAATATTTGTGAATTGTTTAACGCGGCTCGGTTGCCGTTAATACTTGATGAGACGTGATGGTTCTCTTGTTTTTTTTTTCTTTTACTTTTCAGGAAGCGGTGGTAGTAGGGGGGGGGGGGGGGTGCGGAGGCTGATTGTTACATTTTTGGGGTATGATGCTGTTACCCCAGGATTCCTGAGATTCCCAGGTCCGTCAGCAGGTGATTAAAATAGTTTCTCCTCCCAAAGGCCATCAACCCGTTTCTCGCTGACATCTCAAATAAGGATGACAGAAAAAAATATATATACATTATTTTTATTATTTATTTATTTAGTTCGTTTTTTTAATTTGGGAGTTAAATCCACAAACACCAACGAGATGCTGTGCGTAATTTGTCAAACTTGATTTGTATATATTCGTAATCCGTGTGTTACTTTTTTATTCATTTACGAGGGGGTGGGGGGGGTGATAACTGCTTTGACCCTTGGCCCCTGCCGTACACCACCATCGCAGTGCGCACATCCTGTTGCAGAGGCAGCACACAGAGGAGCCAGGAGGTTTGAAAAGAGGTTTGTTAAAAGGGGAGTAACTGTGGGGGATGACAGAGAGAGTAAACGGGGCCCCGGTGTCCCAGTGTCATTGTAAAGACTAATCCGCTACAATCCCAAATCCATGTCATCCACAACGACAGAACCACATAATAACAATAATAATAATAAAACAAAATTTCGATCGATACTTTGAATTACACCGTGACATTATTATTTTTTTATTAACACCCTTTGGGTTAGACAGATATTCAGAAATATGGCTCAATCCATTAAAAGTCTGTAAAAAAAATCATGATACAATATTACTGCTTTCTTTTTTAATATAGCAAAATAAGCTGTACCTTTTACGGGTCGAGTGATACGTATTTGCATCCTTTTCAGTTTTATTTTCCTCTCCTTATTACAAGAGTCCAATGTGCGTCATAGTTCATTGTTTATTTAGTTTGTTTATTTGTTTTCTGGTGTGACAGCTTCACCGGCCCTTACCACCTAGCTGTCCAGGTGTCATTACATGGTCTCCTTCCAATGCCTTAAGCCTCGTGGCCCAGGCGACTGAACACGTTTATTGACCTCTGTGATGTCCCGTTAAGACGCATGGATCTGTCCAAGTGATCCCGCTCCCTCAGGCCCTAAACAGAGAGCCATAACACGCTAAGCCCCAATTAAAATTTTAAAAAAAACAGCAAAGGATGATAGAATGATTAAATCGTTAGTCTCGCCGCGGGAAGTAGTATTTCGTTTTCCCTTTCAATTAGAGGTTGATTGGGCTTTTCATGGGAGGTCAGCTGTGTGGAATCCGGATTATATATGCGAGGGCTGGAGGACGCATACATCGGCTCCCTCTCACCGTTTCCATCGGGTTCCTTGGGTGTTAAATGACTGAAGCAAAGTGCACCAGCCACGTTAAAAGTCCACTGCCAGTGACAGCACCAGAGCGCTCTCCATGCGGTCTCTCTCTTCATGTGTAGATGCGGGCGCGCAGGCTCAGTCAGGAATCATTTCCACACCGCCAGCAGACGGCGATATCGACGTCATTACTTTCGCGGGGACTTCTCCTCTTTGCCCAACGGTGTTTTACCAAATCTCTTTTCATGGCGTCCTCCTGTGTGTGGCACCAACTTTTACTACATACATGAATTATTGGTTGAGCATCCAGTCGTCTGATTGGTTTGGGAGAAGTTGGGAGTTGGGTTTAGGCTTCTAGGACGCACGATAGATACGAGACGGAACTTTAAAGATGAGAGGAAAGGTTCGGAAGTTCAAGCGCGAACAAACTTTGCTGCAGGCTATGTCTCCAATGTCTATTGAAATCATAGCTGTTCTTTGAAATATATTTAGATGTTTGACTCATGGTGCTCAGAGACCGTACCCCTCCACATCCCTGCTAACAAATCGTAGTTATTTTTGTTTAGCTGATGTCTCTGAGAGCGTTTGGAAATTTCAAATGCCTTGTGCTATTTGTGGGATTGGCCCTCATTTCTGCCTCCTCCTCCTCCTCCTCCTTTTCCCTCCTCCTCCTCCTCCTCCGGTGTGTTCTCCCTCTATGGTCCTCTAGTCACCTGACCAAAACGCCATGCAAATCACTCTGCTGTTAGAGCCCCATTGGCCGCTTGTGGCTCATTTAACGCTGTCAGTGCGCATCATATGGCCGCCGCTTTAAACCAACTTCTTAACTCCGACAGGGAAAGTGGCTCCAATGCGCATTCTATCACAGTGGATGTGAACCAACCCAGACGACGACAGTGCGAAATACTGGTTGGAGAACATTTTATATCCCTTTTCGGAATATTTTTCGTCTCGTGTTTAAATCTGTGGGGGGTTAGAATTTCAACTCTGTTCCCTGGTCAACCTGTGCGCACCCGATCTCGTGCGCACCCATCTTGAAATTGACTTTTTCTCTGTTGGTGGCGAAGTTTAAAACCAGGTGAATGTATAGCATGATGATGGAAACAGACCTGCATTCCCCTGGCCCCCAAACGAACACGGCCACGGGGCAAACGGGGCCAAATAGCGGGTCCAAAGCGAATCAGGAGCGGGTGAAGAGACCGATGAACGCGTTCATGGTGTGGTCCCGTGGGCAGCGGAGGAAGATGGCCCAAGAGAACCCCAAAATGCACAACTCTGAGATCAGCAAACGGCTGGGCGCCGAGTGGAAGGTGATGTCCGAGGCTGAGAAGCGCCCTTTCATCGACGAGGCGAAGCGGTTGCGAGCCATGCACATGAAGGAGCATCCGGATTACAAGTACCGGCCAAGAAGGAAGACCAAGACGCTGCTGAAAAAGGACAAATATTCCCTTGCCGGTGGACTGCTTTCCGGGCCCGGTGGAGGTGGTGGAGTTGGTTTAGGAGTCGGAATGAGTTCATCCGGGGTTGGGCAGAGGTTAGAGAGCCCCGGGGGTCACGGAGGCTCCGCCGGCTCCGGCTACGCGCACATGAACGGCTGGGCGAACGGTGCGTACTCGGGGCAGGTGGCTGCCGCTGCGGCTGCCGCGGCGATGATGCAGGAGGCGCAGCTTGCCTACAGCCAGCACCCGGGGAGCGGAGCGCACCACCACCACCACTCGCACCACCATCACTCACACAACCCCCAGCCCATGCACCGCTACGACATGACAGCGCTGCAGTACAGCCCCATCTCAAACTCTCAGAGCTACATGAACGCTTCTCCATCCGGCTACGGCGGGATCACCTATACACAGCACCAGGGCTCCGGCGTCACTTCCTCAGCCACCATGGGGACGTTAGGGTCGCTGGTGAAGTCGGAGCCGAGTGTAAGCCCTCCCGTCAGCAGCACACACTCACGGGGTCCTTGCCCCGGAGACTTGAGAGAGATGATAAGCATGTATTTACCGACCGGAGAGCCGGGCGACCCGTCAATGCAAAGTAGACTCCATGCCTTACCGCAGCATTACCAGAGCGCCGCGGCTGGAGTGAACGGGACGGTCCCTCTAACACACATTTAGAACTCACAGAATAATTGAAAACTCAAACGAACACATAACCAAATATTTACCTCTTTTCTAATTAACCCCGGTCCCGAAAACTACCTGCATTTTGTACAGAATGTTTATGGTCTTGTAAATGAAGGGTAAATAGCAAATTCATCTCGGCTTTTTTTTGTATTGCCACCAGTGGAATTATATAACGAATATGATGCTGAGATATTGGTGATTGTGCTACCATATTTTTGTCCATTACTTCACAATCTTAGTGGAAGGTTACGCCAGGTTCACATGGGGGTATTTGGTTCAATTGTCACATACTTTTGGGGGGGGGGGGGGGGGGTTCTTGTAAGTTATTGAAATTGAGATAACGTGTCATAATATTAAGAAAGTGCTTCAGAAGATATGGGAAAGTCACATTCTTTAAACATTTGTGTTCATTTGCTGACGCCTGTGTCTTAATTCTTGGAAACCATCTCTTTCTATTGTAACACTAATTATTGTAAATTGTGAATAATTTTAATATTTCAAAGGATGACGGGCAACTGCTGTTGTAATTTAAGTGCTTTTCTGCAAGTGAAAAGCCCTGCTATTGCAATGACGAAGAATTGAATAAATTTCACCAGATGTTGCTTTTGATTCTTAAGACGACCGTCTTAGATTGATTATTTTCACAATGTTCTTACAGGATCGTTTTCACGTTTTAGGACACAAGAATATCACCCAGTCTCCTTTAGAGAAAAAATAGCCACCTGTTTAAATTGTGACACCACATGATCCCACGAGCATTTAAATAGTCGTAAAATAGTGCGTAAAACAGATACATGCTATAAGGCCTCCGACAAACATTGTAATCTTGATATGGTGATGATGTTTTACGGACTCAACAATGGGAGTAATACAAAATCTAAACAGACAAAGTTTTATTTAGTGCCAGAATAGGGCCAAAATATATTCAATTTCCAATTGTGTTTTAATTATTATCTTATTACACAAATGCCTCACAACGTACCACCTGTATTTTTACTAACGAAATGTTCAAATTATTCATGAGAATAAGAGGTAACACTTAAATTATGCTAATAACGAACATAATTCCCACCTGTAACTGCTTATGAGCTGTGAGAGTATTGATGGACAATTTAAAATGAATTATGTTTTTATTCATTCTAAATGTGTTATTTATCTATAAGGAATTGAAAAGTTTTGTCCGACTTTTGATTAGATCAGATAAGATTCTTAATAATGAGATGTTCTTCAAAAAAGGCAACATCACACATGCTTTGATATTGACTTGAATTAAGTAGGGGCTTATTTTAGGCCTAAAATCTGAATATAATACTTTATTACTTTTTAATATAAGAAAATCATTAAAATAGATTTAAATATCCCTTTGATGCACTGAGAATAAACTAATTTGTTTTTTCCCTGCCTGCTTGAACACTTGACCTAAAGTAATAGGAATCAGGCATACGAATTAAATAACAGTAATATATATATATATATATATATATATATATATATATATATATATATATATATATATATATATATATATATATATATAGTGAACACTCTAGAATACAATTTAAATCATCTTTCCTCTGGTTTATTTCTAAATAGACATTTCGTTTATAATTATAAACTGTATCTGTCTTTTAGAATTCAGTTTACGATCAAATATACCGTATGCTAAATACAAATATAAAGCAAGGTTTAAGCGATTTATAGCACCATGGTGAGAATTTAACAAAAAGTACTCCAAAGTCAAGAAAGTTTTACTTGTTTTACTTTATTATCAAAGTAACAGTTCTCAAAATGATATGTTATAACTAGACTTGTGGAATTAAGCGTCCGTTATTAGGCAGTCAAATATCTTACAGTCCAGATGAAATGCGTTGGGGAGGCACGCACCAAGGCCTCAATGAACGTCTTCCAGGACGTGCACCACTAAATAAACGATGGGGCCCAAATGCGTGCAGACTGGACTTAAACTTCATATTGGCAACACACCGCGTGGTAATTGGGTTACTGATGTCTCATTGGAATTTTTAGATGTTTGATTTGGGATGACCTTTTTGTACATTTGTACGAAGGCGTCCTGTGGATTAGAGCAGGAAAAAAGGGATAACATCTAATTCAGATATTTTTAAATAAAATTGGTCGACAAATTTACGTCATTTCCTTTGACAGACATCAGCTGGGTTTGACGTGTATATTTTTTGTATTGCCTGTAGGTCCCATGTGTAGATACAGACTAATGGCTATACACATGCAAATGAGGCAATATTATGCCTACTTAGGCATTTTAAAATCAACTAATCTCAAATGCATAGTTAAAGAGCCCATTTCACACTGATGAAGACTTGCATGGCATGTCAATTAAACCTGTTAGTCCTCAAAGTAAAGCGTGTAACGTTTGGCTGAGCAATAATCTATTGAAAGAAATCATAGGAACAATGTCTGAAAATGTATTTTTCTTTCCTAAAAACCCCACAGAAGGCGCATCTGAAGAGGCAATGTCTCCGCACCTTGCGTGCGCCGCACGGCACAGGATGGCTTCCTCGCGCGTTTTTTTTCTGTTTCAATTTTATCTGTTGATGTCAAGAGATGCGGATTAACACTGAATGCGCGGAGAGGCGGAGCGCGTCACGGCGCATCGCCGGGCTAAAAGAGGCGCGTTCTGGCAAATTTACCTCGAATAAATTACACCTTAAGGTGGAAGAGGGGTAAGTGTAGGGTGCAACGCGTGAAGGCTATGAAGCAGCGGTGTGTGTGTGAGTGTGTGTGTGTGTGTGTGTGACTGTGTTCGCGTTTCTCTGCATGCACGCGTGTGCGTGTGTTTAGCTGACCGACCAATAAATCTCTCCTCTGCGCGATGCTCTTATCTTGTAGCCACTGATATATTCCGTGCTAGGAGGCCATCAGCACCAGCGCACACTCGGTTGCTCGTAAAGCCCCGATCCCTTGCACTCCCTGTCCTAAATGGGGATAATTAGCGTCACTTTATCACGCCTCTGCATATTTTCTCCGTGCGCCCCTCCTCCCCCTTTTCCTAAAAAAAAAAAAAAATTACCAAACAGGCTGCTCTCGTCGCCCGCTCTGTCACAGAAGATTATGGAGACAGATTGCACAGAGCGAATGTGCCGGGCGAGATTAGCGCGGAATAGAGAAAGCAACTGGGCCAATGAATTCCTCGGAAAGGCCTTATCGTGCAATTACACGTTGACATGTTTAACAATCTTGCTGCCTCTTAATCCTGCAGTGCTGCTCTATCTACCCACAGCTACCACGCTTTATGGCGCCACACGGACCTAATTCACCGAAACGCAGCACAAATGTCCAAAAAGTTATGAGAAATTGCTTTATTTTTCAAACTTTTGTCGCCTGGACCCGTCCATCGCTGCTCGCAGCTTTAATTTTTCTATTTTTTTGTGTGTATTTTTCAGATTTCTCCGTTGCTGGAATAACATCAGCACTGGAACTTTTTGTCAAGAGGTGAGATATCAAAATGAACATAACCAAAACAAGTGCATTCTTGCCCTTTAAATCACACTTTCACTCTATGGACGAGAAGGAGAGAAAAACCCCAAGAAATGTTTGCATGCTTAAGTCAAGCCAAAAGTGCCCGTGCGTGTAGACTTTACCATCTTTCTGCCCGACACACACACACACGCGCGCACACCGCCCCCCACCCCCCCCCCCCCACCCCCCGCCTGGCTGCAGCCTGTATCTGGGCCTGTGTGGGAGTGATTGTGGAGCGCCACTGTAGGAATTTGGCAGCGGCCGTGGTTTGGAGAGCCGCCCCACGCTGAGCGCCCCATTCAGCGGCCAGCGCGCTGTGAGGTTGAGAAGTTTCAGTCAGCCGTACAACTCAATGGCCTCCACAAAGGCGATTACAAGCCCCAGCGCATTCCTGTAGGGACCTGGGAGCGGTGCAGGTGCGAGGGGGACCGGGGTAACCCGTCAGAGAAGTGATAAAAACGGGGTAGTGCATGGGGGGGCCACACAAAAACCTGCCACTCCACGGGAACCGGGGGAGTTTTTAGGGGAACGACAACAAAGGAAAGAATACGTTGGTGAAAGATGGAAGTTTGGGGGGTTAGGGGTGCACTCAGTGGCCTCACTGTCCATCAGTGAATGAAAGGATGAGGAGACTCAATCACTGCTAAAGCAGGAGTTTACTGAGGTCATGAGTCCAAAGTCCCCCATTAAAACATTACCGAACCACGATTAGCCATAAGACCATGATCTGTACTTAAAAGCGCAATGAAAATCAAAATTAATTTATTCATAATTCGCTAGATATATTTTTGTATGTGTGTGTTATGAACGTTCAAGAAGTCAAAACTCCGCCAACTCTGTGCTTAGGAATGTAAAAGCTTCACCATTTGCTGTATACTACAAGGTATGAGATTACTGGGAAATGATTGGCGGGTGAGACACCCACCAAAGGCTTTCCTGACCTCTAACAGGCCTTTTTACTTGTTTTAACTCGTTCTTTTGGTTTTTGTGCCAACAAGCAATAAACTTAACTTCCAGCCACAGCAGGAAGTTTTTTTCAATCAAACACCTTCCGATGAACCCACATCTCGTAGCCCACCTGACCAGCAGCAGACTCAAGCCCCTTTCACACGCCCTGTTCGAGGCGATAATGTTGCCGGCCTTATTCTGCCTCATAAAAAAAACAGAACACTGAATGGGTGCACAGTGTTGTTCTACCACACACACACACACACACACACTATACACTAACTCTGTTGTTTTGATCGAAGCGGCTCCATTAGTTTTTGAAGTGCAGGGTGTGGGCCTCCAGTTTGGATGACATAAACAGGGTGGACCCGGAACCTCTTGGCCTTGGGGCACCTGGAAGTTTATATTCCAGGTGCGATTGTGTGATGCTTGCAGACCGGGTTGTGAACATCCGTGATAATCTGTGAAACCAAGTTGAATCCCCAGGAAGACCATACAGATCTCACCTGTTGAGAAGTAGAAAAATATTTGGTCCATTATAAAACCTCAACTAGAATAAGACTTATCCAAGATTGTGGTGGCCTTGAAGTCAGATCGCTTTGAATTTTTTAAATTGGGCTACAAAGTGGTTGACAATGATTGGATTGGATTGAAAGTAACTTTCAAGCTGTTCTTAGTTGTTTTTATCAAAGGGACAACAGATCGGCAGTTTTTGCCAGCAAGGGAGAGAACCTTCATCCACACTCCTATTTAATGAAAGGACGAACACATTTTATTTTGGTGTCCATTCTAAAATGAGCAGTGGTGAAAGTTACTACAGTATATGCTACTCAAAACACAAAGCTAACTTGACATGTGACAGATATATAAATGATATACAATGGCAATGAATACCAGGTTGTGGTCACTGCTACTATTTATGCATCATCCACCCATAAGAAAGACTTTTATACGTATGAAGGGACACCACCACCTGACTCAGGATTGTAAACATTAATTCACATTAAAAGTAAGCTGCAAAATTTGAATGTTCAGTGCAGTTTTTAAGGGGCCCTGTACCAGGTCTAAGAACCTAGCCCCGGTGTGGACTCACCCATGCCAGAATAATGTGTAGCACATTATTGTCGGCGTCCGGTGTGTGAACATTTAGTCCTGTCATTACATCCGTCACTTTTACAAAGACGTCCATTTGCTCTTTGATTCCGTCCGCTACTGGCGGAAGTAGCGGAGCAATTATTCATATTCATCCATTTAAGTTCCACTCTATCCAGCTTTTTAAACCGTAAAGTACAGGACAGCTGCCCCACAGCAGGTTTGCTTGGATAACTGACGTTTCATAGGAAATGGCTTTTCGCCTCTCCAGCTGTGGCCTTCAGGTCCGCAGTATTTACTTTGTACTCATCAAAGTAATCGCTGAGATCTCAGAATGCAGTAACGTTGCTAAAAAAAAAAAGTCCAACAGGGCGAGAAATACAGCAGCCAGACAATCAGGTAAGACCCCAAGGACGAGTAATCAGTGCCTCTACAGCAAAATACCTCTCACTCCTCTCCAGAGGATCACAGAGAAGATGCAATGAATCGCATGAGAATGAGCCGCACCGGACACATGCAGAGACGTGTCGGAGGGGAAGCTCGTACACTCTGGCGTAGACTATGGGATGACATGAAAGAATATATATGTGGCCTGAAAAGGCAGATGAATAAAGAGGTCATAGGACTTACTGCCTCATCAGACACTCACAATTATCCATTCGTTCAAAGGAAGAATTCACTAAAGCATAATGGATCTTTAAAAGTTAAACTCCATTTCCTCAGGCTCTCTGTGTGCCCTGTTTCCTAATCAAAAACAAATGGTCACACAAAAAGTTTTAAGTATCCTCTTCCATCTTGTACTTGATGGAAGGATCTTTGAGCTAAAAGAAAAGTTTCACTGACAGAGCGGTCAAGCAGGTGCCCAGGAGTAGGAATTTAGAGTAAAATCTCAATGACGTAAAGTGGCTTCATGCTCTGCAGCTGTTATACACAATAGACCGCTAGTCAGACTCAACTGTGTGACTTCAATACCACAAACACCCAGCAGCAGTGAAGTGCGGCTTCATTTTCTGACGGGAAGGAATTGTTGTCTACATACTGTAGCTCAACATGTCACTGAAGTCACAGGGCTCTGCTTACTCTTTCGCTGCGAGTATTGCAACTAGCTGTCAGAAAATCTTAGTTGGGTCGCTGTTTTTAGAACGCCAATAACGTCGCTTTGTGTCCACCTCTTTGGTCCATGGGGAAATATCTCAAAATGTATTAAATTCCTGTTAATATATGATATATAATATATATGAATATTGAAAATATAGCAACAAACAACACAATACAGCAGTAGAAATATTGCTGAGTGTTACTGCTACCAATGAGACCAATGATTTCAATACGGTTCGGTGAATGGCATTCATGGTTCTCAGGTGATGTATCAAAGGGACTTTGAGGTTCCCATGTAGTGGGTGGTGTTTCTCTATCGCTGGCCCAGCACACACACATGTACCCACCAGATGCTGCAAAGGATTTCTGCTCCTCCGTGGCAGGTGATAATTCTCATTGCAGTCGAGAATGAGGTTAATGTGGGGTCAAATGGTTCAAATAAGAAACAGCAGTTTTATGGTGCCTGCTGCGCGCTGATAGCTCTTTGAACTGGCTGACCTTTAAACTCTTCAGGGTCAAGTGATCAACAAACTGGGTGGTTTGGATAGGTCAGATTGGAACAAGTGAAAGATGTGTATGTCACAGCAATATGTCCAGGAGGAACAGATAAATTGTTTTTAATGATTCTAACCCTACTCAATTTGTTTCCAGAGCCATTAGATTGTTGTCAGCAATCAGACTGTTTAAGGTGTGGGATAGATTTGAGTAATTTGCTGGCTATTAAGCCTTCAGTTGGTATGTTTTTTATATCCTAAAGCCGACATATGAAAATGCAGGTTACTGTTTGCTGTTGTCTGCTGTGTCTTTATTTATTGACTTTTGACATTTGATATCCTTACCAATCAATATACTCTCTTTGTCCATCTCCCTCTTTCTCTGTCTGTCTCTCTCTCTTCCAGCAAACTGTCCATCACGGCTATCACCAGTGGACATGGATCACTGAGGGGCCTGTGATTAACAGATAGCACCTCGTCTCCTCTGCTGGCAGGCCGTCATTATGACGAGCACTAGAACATAGGTGCTGTGGGCGAAAAGACCTTCAGGAAAATGTCAGCGACAGTCAGAGCCACAAATTCCATTCAATCACTCTTTCCCGTGTGATAATAACTCCTCTTAACCCCCTAAATCACGCAACGTAGATTTTATTTTATCTTTATCTTATGTTGGGTCAGCCGTGAAAATCATCAACAAAAAAATAACTAAACAAACGACCACAACGCTACATTTCCCATCCCAGCAAAGACAATAAACGGCTCCCGTTCCCTTCTAGTGGAGCCAGCTTCACTCCCTTAATACTCTTAGTCCCTCAGCTGGCATGTTTTCCAAGAACCCGCTGCATTTTGAGATTTGTAAAATCCGTCAAAATGCCTGTAATGAATATTTCTACAGCCTTGAGTGTATTTAATGTGTGGTGTGACCAGCCCAATAAGAAACGTGCACTGATCTGGCACGGGGGACCAGAGCATCAGCAGAGAAAAGCCTCCGTCAGTATGGAAACAGGTCGCTTTCATTTGGAAAAACACTTCTTTTGTCAACAGAAGCAGAAAGGAAATAAACATTTATTATTTGCATATCATCGTAGTGGCCATTAGGATCTTTCGAGTGCATGAAGTGACATATGAATATTTCTCTTTTCCATTTTCAAAAAAAGAAACCACTAGTTTTCTTCATGATTAACCATCCCCGTCTTTTACTCTCTAACACTTTTATTGTGCAATCTGTTTTACTGATGTGTTAGCTTCAGCTGAGAAAAAAAAGAATACATATTAAATAAAATCTTGCGTCTTACTGCCGCCTAAGAATGATATATTGTGCTTCTCGTCATTTCTTTTCCACATTCAATTTGAGAGATAAATTAATACTTCAAAGTGAGAAGTTATAGACACGTTTAAACATTTAAACTATGTGTTAATTTCAAGGCTTCGATGTGCCCTCAATTAATTTACCACTGCCCCTAAGTAATTGATTTTAGATAGAGAAAGAAAGAGGTGGAGGTTGACATGTGTTGATGTATGAAAATCGCAAAAGCCAACAATTGAAAAATAACCAGCGGCATAATTGCTGTGAGCATTGTAACCTTCCTTTACTGATATTTTGTTCCTTGCATCAAAGCATTTGGCTTACATCAAAGTTAGGCCCATAATGAACACAAGCTGTTTTCACCCGCTCGGTGACTCCTCAGGTGTTTGCAAACATCCACACAAAGACGGGTGAGAGAAGAGTTGAGCAGTGTTTTGCGTGTGTGTGTGTGTGTGTGTGTGCGTGTGTGTGTGTGCTGAGGTACAGACTGGGTGGACAAACAGATACAGAACGTGTACAGGGACTAGATAATGAGCATCTCAGGTGACTACATGCAGTGATTACCAGGTTGCTGGTGTTATAGGGACTATATCACAAAAACATACTTTAGCACTCTTTACACACACACACACACACACACACACACACAATATCACACACACACGCGGCGCACACTCTTGAGAGATCCTTGGTTATCACACCCTTCCAGACTGTTCTGAACTACTTATGGAAAGCACACACACATCTCAAGATGTGGCCACTCTTGCCAATATGAGCCCAGTGTTAAGAACAGTTGTTGTCGTTGTCGTCGTGTGTTGTTTTTTAATTTTTTTTTAGCATCTCTAAATTCCTAGCGTTGCTAAGGTGCTTTGGGAAGGGATTAACAGAGGCTGGCGCCGATGAGCAAGCCTTGCAGATTTCCAACCAGCAGGAAAAAGACAAAGGAAAGAGGGGAAAGAAGGAGGAAAAACCGCAGAGGGTTTTACTACAGGGAAATTGCAGTACCAGCTTGTGTAAACATGGTGACTTGAGAGAGGTAAGTAGGTACAAATGAACCAAGGCCGAGCAGCGGGAAGTGAGACTGAACAAGAAACATCTCAAAGACGAGGCCTTAACTCCGCTCCCCTCTCTGCGTCTTCTACCCCGTCTCTCTGCATACCTACATCTCCTCGCGCTCCTTTTATGTGGCGAGCCCCTGCCTCTCTATCTCTCCCTATCCCCTCGTTTACCCCCAGGGCAGAAGTTTCAGATGCAGACACTTTTTGTCTCTTTTTCTCTCTGTCACAACTTCAAACGGCGCCGGCGTTCGGGTCACACGGATGTGCCCGCAGCATCGGGGACTGTGGCTTCTCAGGTGAACGTCTCCCAGCGTGTCCTTAATGACACTCTCTCTCCCTTTCTCCCATCGCGCTGCATTTAATTAGGGTGGTGAGCAGCGGAGACAGCCAAGCCACATCTACCAATTATCGAGCTACTCGCAGGTACCTCTGCGATGGCAATGCAGTGCGTTTAATACTTCTGTCAGCTGAAAAAAAAAAACACACACACACACACTAAAGTAACCCAGAAGAAAGGAGCATGTTTTGACTTTTACAAAATCCCTGGATGAACGCTCAGAGAAGAAATCCGTACGTGTTTTTTAGAGAGAAATCTCCATTAGCCCAAGAAGGTGCACCGAAGGGCGGGAGGTCCACATGCTTTTCTTTGAATCCTCTCCTCAGGCTCGGCGTCTCAGGTAGAGCGTAACTGGATGCGGCCTGTTTGTGGAATACAAGGCACTTGACCAAGGGCCAGCACTGCTCCTCCCTCCCCTCCCCTCCCATCCCCTTGCTCACCCTCTACTTCCCCAACCCGGGTCGGGTTACGCCTCAGCCCCCCCCCCTCCCCTTCCTTTCCTTCAGTGGTGGCAGGTAGCGTGTTTAGCGGGACACATTGGTGTCCGTGGATGTTGAAAAGCATGTGTCTGTGCGTTTGTCCTCTAGCCGGACAGGTGTTTGTGACTCTGTTTGGGCTCGGCAGCTGGGCTCCTGTAACCGTGCCCGCGTCGGCCGCGCTGGCTTATGTGACTGGGTTGGCTCAGGCAAGGAGGCGGCTGTCTTTCAACCACTGATCCCTCAGAACTACTCATCTGATCAGGCTGGAGCCGCGCTCCGCGGCTGCCGGGGTCACACAACCCAACCCCGGGGTCAACCAGCTAATTACGGGCCGCCGTCCTCCGACTCTGTCACCACCGGGGAGACGGGCAAGGTGGGGGAGGAGAGCAGAGAGATGAAGCCTGAGAGAAGAGAGAATGTTGACTTAGACACCAAAAGGTCAACATTGAGTGATTAAAACCAAGCTGTACGCATGTTTTCGCCCTTCACTTTTGTGAAGAGGGTAAGAGTGTGAGGCCGGGATTTGCAGCATCTCGGCCACACCCTTTGCAGCCCTCGGGCAGAGATAGAAGCTTAGACCCATGGGACCGGAGCTGCGTCAGTCTATGTGGATTTATGTATCAGCCTGAAACTAACTTTACATGCAAGGGCTGTGCCAGTTTCTGTGTCTTTGTCGCCAAGATTAACTACAGCAGGAAAGCCCAATATATGGCCCCTATCATGACTTCACAGAGACACAGGCTCTAGGATATGGATTTCCTTTAGTCTGAACTTTGGCTGTGACCATTGACTGAACTGGGATTTAAAGGATGCTACACGCTGGCACCAGCCATAAGGAGAGCCCATATACACACGCAAAATATGTACCAAACTGCCATTATATTTCATGAGGCTGAAGGTTCATTAATCACAAATGCGAGGGCTTCACAGCCAACGTAGGAAATTAATCAAAAAGGGGGACATTAATCACATGCAAGAACAGCAGTAGTTACACCTGTACAATGCCATCTGATTTAAACGTGTTACTCCAGACTGAGTTAATGACGCCACCCAGGGCCCAGAAATGCAACCTCTCTGCGGTAACGGAAACAATAATACATCGACAATGAAGCAATTTTCTAACACGTAGACGTGCGGTATGCTGAAGCACGTGGCACAGTGGTTAGTGGGCGTTGCCACAATTACCATGCAAAGCTTTTTCCTCACAGCTTGACCACAGGGTGTTTCCATCTGAAATAATATCTTAATACATTTTATTTTTGCCATAAAAAAATTAAAATACGTTGATCCCCAAAAAAAGTCTGATTTGCAATGATGAAACTAATAAGCAGGCAACCTATGTGACGTATAAAAATGAACAGTGACATTGTATAAGTGAGCGCTAGATACTGACATAGAGAAAAGCCTCAAGCACACGTCGCATGTGTGGTTACACTGCCCTCTCTTGAATGCACTGCAGTGCATGTGCAGAAGCAGTGTAAAACATAGGGAAGAAGGATTTTAAAATAATAAGAAATTCAACACTGCTGGTGGTCATTTTAAATTACAAGGATTGAATAAACCTGACAAATTTTAACATCATGGAAATACTGCACATTATACAAGTTGTGACGCAGTTATTCTGCATGCATACATTCCTCTTTTTGTCACTGCAGAATTAAATGTTTTGTTCATTTCAAAAAAGATAAACAGGCTTCAGATGAAATACATTCTTCTATTTAAATGGAGCTCAAATCTGTTGCAGGAGAATGATATTTGTTGCTGGACAGACAAATATTTACCTGTTTCCTCACAAATATAACATATTGAATTTGTAATTTGTGTTTTATTAAATGAGGAGTTTAATGAATAGAAGACTTTCAGAGAGCTCCCACAACGACAGACTTAATAAAGCCAAGTGGGAATTTAGTTACTTTAATAAAAAACTGAATTTGAAGTCATTATCATCTTTTATATAATATTTTAGGCTATAGCTTCCACAGTTTGTATACAATAGTTGTCATGACTGCTCCCTCAATTGATGATAATGATCCATCTCAAGCTATTAACTACTTCAGTATTTGTATTGTACATCCAAAAATATTCAATTTGGAGCTCGAGATTGAAATAGTTTCGAGGACATTCATTTTGAATTCTAAAGAATCAAATATCTATTCATATATGTTCCTCTGCAATTGGAGAATAAAACCTATAAGAGTGAAAAGAAAGGGAATTTCAAGTAGGTTAATGATTAGAGATTTTTTGACCCACTGGAAATCCCAAATTGTAATACAAAGTGCTGCAGCACGAAACATGTAATGAAAAATATAGTTTCCTTTCCTGTTTGAAACACAGTGAACACATAGAGCCTCTTTCTTTTTAAGAAATCCTCAAACCCAGCAGATGTGTTTTTATTTAGTGTCTCATCAAGCACTGCATGAGATGACCGTAAGCAAGTTAGGAATGAAATAGTTGGCCTATTGGTACTGAAATGAGTTATTGTCCTCTGCTGAGCCCTTGAAAACCAAACTGTTCGATTGGTTTTGTTTGGTTCTGATCCGGCTGCTGGTTGGCTTCTCTCTTGTGGCTGAGTTTGAGCCGGGGTCTCGGGCTACAGTCTGGTCCAACAACACCGTGCTCTGACCCCTGCAGCTCTGATAAACTCATATCAAACACACGAAGGGAAACCGAACACCTGGCCTACTTAGCAAGCAGACAAACAAGATGGATCGAGGAGGGGAGAGAAAGGAGGCCGGGTAGAAAATCAAAATGAGGAAGACTGTATTAACGGAGCTGGCGACCCCTGGTCATTTATTGATGGGATTACTGAAGGGGAGCCCTGTCAAGTTCCTCGCAACCATGTTGCCGTTTTGCCCCCCCAATAGGTTGCTAAGCATCACCAACTCTTTCGTTCCCTCTCTCCTTCACATGCACTTGACACCTTCCTCAGCAGAACTAGCTGTCCAGGTATTCCAGTAATCCAGGCCAAGCCTTGTCAGGCGGAAGAAAGTCTATCCCAGGGTGGAGACATGGTAGAAGGAACGGGGGGAGAAGGAAGGGTGGGGATTTGCTGTAAGTCTAGCCGGTGGAGGGGTGGAGGAGGGAGGGAGAGGACCAGAGACAGGGGGCAGGTAAAGGGGATCGTGTTCAGGCTCCTGGGGACAGGAGGCTTGGCGTGGCACCGCACTGCCCACCCAACATCAACACTCTCAGGTTCCCTGGCTCAGATGGGCCAGATAATCACCCTTTCTCCGCAGGGACCATCTGGAGGCACGGAGGGAGGGAGGTGAGGGCCATATTTTATTTCCACAAAACATAAATTCACTCATCTGCTGTCGAGATCGCCCCCCCCCCCCCCTTCTCTCTCCACCTGACAGCTGTTTCACCCAAAATATCAACACGTGAGCGCAACACGTAACGCCTGGGGTACGGGAAGCAACATCCCAACACGTGTTCACGCTCCCGGCAGTGTTCACTCTCATCTGCGAGTTTCTCCATGTTTGATTAACGCTGCTATCCCCGTAGAGATCAGAGGACATCCACCATGATTACCATCTCACCGTGGTAACCAAGACACCCCTAATCCCATAATAATCCTTCACAGTCAGTCAGCGCACAAGTGTTCTGACCTCCTGCAGGGAAAACCACACACACACACACACAAATATATGACCAACACACACATATTGTCACATTTTTAAAGAAGACAAATAAAAGACGACATGAACACTAGTTTGTTATGTATTTAACTCCGGGGCTGCCAATAAGAGCAGCTTCTCAGCAGCACGTCACCAGGGATTTTGTCTCATTTTGTCCGTTACAAACACGCACTTCCTCAAACCTTGGTGAAAGCGCAGCCCAGTTCGGAAATAAACAATTTCCTCTCGTTTTCCAAGGACAACATCTGCTGGATTAGTTTCAGGTTTGAAAACCCGTCAGAGACACTGCAAGCTTTGGTAACGTCTGTGCATTCTCAAAGGTAAAAGCACTTTGCAAAAGGTGCTCGATGAAAAAGGCTATGATCCAATAAACTGCCATCACTGGAGTCTATTAGCTGCTATTTTGTGTTAGGCCTTTACCATATTCATTTGAAAGTGATTTGGAAGGACCAGTCAGTGGAGTCTTTAGTTTTAACGGTGTGTCCTGGATAACAATGTTTAAAAAAATATTTTCCATCAAATTTGGTCAATTCTCATTTACTATTTTAAAAATACATTATATACTTTGACCTTTTTGTAATTCAAGAAGGATTCGATAAAATCCATTAACAACAAGCAATAGCAGCCATGTACAGCGAGTCAGTCTGATTATAAGCCAATTTTATTCTGAAAACCCTCATACACTGTATACAAATACTAAATTAAATATATATATATATATATATATTTATATATATATACATTGCATTTCATGTGAAGAAATGTATATTTATATTTAGAAATTTATATTTTACAGAACTATTTTGATTTGAACTAAATTTATTCATATTCACACTGATTATACTTTCTGTATTTTCAGCAGCATCAACAACAATGTATTTGGTTACTGTAGAGATAAAGACTGAATACCAATATTACAATGTTTAGCTTATTTTATATACATCTATTTGGGAATCTTTTGGAGTATTCTTTTTTTTTGTATACTTTTCTCCAGCTCTTCTCTTGTTCTGTTCATGACATGTTTCACCCTGACCCGTGTGTATTTATCAGTGCACGTGCATGCTCTGTGAGGCGACTACAGCCTTTCTCCGCGGAGTGACGGCTTGTTCGCTCCCATGACGCCCTAACTCCAGTGAGATGTGCTCAGCGGGGGGTCTGGGAGTCAATGGATGTCACTGTTTAGCAAGCTTTTTGGGGTATTGTTCCGCAGACAAGAAAAACTGCAGACTACAGACAGGACAAAGGCCCTGCGAGAGTGTGTGTGTGTATGTGTGTGTGTGTCTGTGAGAGTGTGAATGCACATGGTAATAACACAAGTTAGCAAGTTGGAGGGTTGAACACCCTATACCCACACTTGGCGGGTCCAAATGGGTCATTATTTCACCTCCTTAGAAGAAATTGGTTGGCTTGCTTTTCATTTTTCGTTTTTCTGTGGCAAAGTGAGCCCCAGTGGCTCTCCTAATATCAAGATATACCTGTGATTACCTGAAAATATGATATTCCTGCTGTTCCTTTATTCTCTTCACTTAGACACAAGTGAAACTATTGTGATGGTGGCTTGATTCCCAAGATAGAATATTTCTCCTATGGGCTACATATAATGTAAGCATTTATTTCACAAAACACATTCAGAAGTTTGGACACATTTTCTGTCTGTCCAAACCTCTGACAGGTACTGTACATAGAAAGAGATGCGGACTCACTAATGCATGGACATGGTTCTCCATTCAAAATATGTGAAGAGGTTGTAGTGTTGCAACGTTATCTGACATCTACATGTTCTTTTGCAGCGATATCTATGGAAAGGAGTGGCCATCACTATCCCGTCATGTGGTAACACTTGTACCTCCGGAGGCAACAGTCCGCCCTCAGCCCAGGAAACGGAGAAGCATGTCAGTGCAAGGTAAACAGGTTTATGATAAGTAGCTGTGATATAATATCATTAATATTGACTATATTCCATTAAGGTGGGCTTTGGTATTGTGCATGCTAAATAGAATGGGCACTCATTTTTTCATCGATTGCATTCATTCATGGCCTGTGTGTATTTTCATAGTTTGTTTATTTGATTCAATCCAAATTGATAAAAATGATAAACACAACTTGTACCCGCGTTACAGCCCCGACTTCCCGCCAGCTCAGCCAACTTTCTGGTGGTTTCGTTACTCAGGTTAGAGGCCACCGGGGGTGAGGTTGGTGCTTGCTGGATACGAGTAACCAATTTGACCGTCTGTCTTGCTGTTTAAACAGAACAAAAGACAATAAAAGTGACCATCCAAACATACGCAGCTGTGTAGGCAACATGATAAAACACAAAGAAATGGATGAAATACATAATTATTAGTATTAGTATTTTCTTCCATTTCTTTGTGTCCATTTCTTGCTCCTCAGCGAGCTGACCCAGTGGCACAACGGATTAAGTTTAACCAGCAGCACAAAGCATTCCTATTGGAGGTGCTATTGCTTACAGAGAAAATAATGGCATGGTATATAGTTCTGGTAAGAGGTCCCCACCGGGTAGGGAGTGTCTACAACTGTATGTTCTGAAAAGGCCAATAGTGTGCATGGACTGAAACACACACCTTTTTTAAATAACTGACAACTGTCATTTAAAAATGAACCCATTAGTAGAGAGTGAAATGCTGCCCCCATTTCCTTTGTTCAGGTGGCATTACACTTTGCACCGTTACTGCCAAAAGTATGTTTGTTCTACAGTGTTAACAAATAATAAGGTTCTCACTCACAAACAAACTCACTCCCACTTAAACCTCACGGTGCATACAAGGGCACAGTGTCTGAGACTAACCCTCATGGCTGACAACTAATAATACAAAAATACAAAAATGTGACTTATTTAAGGTATTCTAATGAAAACATATTACATTTAATGTAATTATGGGTAAACACAATTGATGATTGTGTCAGAACTATTTCAAACTCAGTAACTGAGTAATGTGTTCATTAGGATTGTTGAACCAAAGGGTTTCAGGTTGCTGACGGACAGGAACGACAGGAACAACGATGGCTAACATGTGGGGTTTGTATATTTAAAAAAATATATGTTGATTACTGACTCAGCCTTGATGGTATGTTTTAAAATGTAAGATGATTTAATTTGCATTTACACAGAAAAAGCAGTAGTCACATAATTATTTTTATTTATTTATTTCACTTGCTACAGATAAGATTGTTGAAATTTTGTACTTCACAACTCAACTAGCATAGTTCAACTTATTTATGTTTTTTTTTTAATTGTATCAGATAATCAGCGCAAATTTGTCTCGATCCCCTTTTCTCTCTTTGTCTTACACACCAACAGCATACGGAGACAGTAGGAAAGGAGTGCACAAGCTCTTTAACTCTGCAGGATATCACACTTTTATGACTGTTCTCAGTGGTGTGACTGCAGCACATACGTTTCTTCGGGCATTAGAAAGATATATTTTTCTTGGTGCCATTAGGGCTGAGCCAGTATGCTGTGCAAGGCTTGTGTATGCTAATGCGCCCTCACACCTGCAGTTTCCAATTACCCCTAGGGAATGGAGCCAAGACTCAGTTTGCAGCCACCAGCAATAATATGAGTAATGGCAAAATTGCGCAAGTCCTTTGTGGAAAATTGAAGAAAAAAAAGAGAAGAAATCATTTAAGACAGGGTTGGAGAGGGTATGTAACAAGAGGCAAAAAAGGAGAGAGAGGTAAAGGTCGGCAGGAGGAGGAAGTGTGGGGAGGAGCGCGTCTTGCCTAAAAATCGTAGTCACCACACTTCTTTATGCTGATTTTCCCTCTTTGAACATAATTTACAGCGGTATAGCTCACAAGCTATCAGCTTTGGGGTTTGATGCTTTCCTGCTATCGGAATTCAGCACCGAGATGAACAGAAAGATGTGATCTCAAAAAAAAAAATGCCCCGAGGCATCCACTTAGATACATCCATCTTGTTTCTCTCAATCATCTCAGCTCCTCAATCATCTGTGCTCTGGTTGGTATCTGATTTTGTTTTCGTCCTTTTTGTGCTTTGTCAGCTACAGGAGAAGCGAGCCAACTATGTTTTCCCTTTCTTCTGCTCCCTCTGCTCTGTGCAGACTGAGCCAACTATGCTGATTAGATATTTGTTTTGACCACGTGAGAGAGAAAGACAGATGACACTTGATAGGCCTATTTTCTGGGTGTTGAGCTGCTGATAGTGTGTGCGTGTGTCAGACAGGAGGGTATTAGGGGTCCTGGTGGCTGCTAGCCTTGATAACAGGGGGCGGAAAATCAATCACCCTCTCTGACAGCCATGTGAGTAGGCCCGCCCCTCTATTCCTCCGCCCCTCCTCCTTCATACTGTCTCTCTCTTTTTCAACATCTGCCTGTCACTTATAGGGGATCATCTGCAACATGCATGCAGGAAACCATAAGCACAGAGTATAACCACGCACGTTGCACCTGGTAAAAGCCCTGGCAGGATTAGCCAGTTGTTCAGGTTGATTACGGCGAGGAACACGTGTTCAGGTCACTGCCTCTCTGACTGCACAATGTTATTGCTTCAAACATTGTTCTTCTTAGCATACTCCCCTCTTTGCTTTTCTTTTCTCTCCCTCTCCATCCACAATCCCCCTCTCCTTTTCTCGCCCAATGCAAGCATGTGTGTATGTTTGTGTGTGCACGCAAGCTGAATACGTTTAAGGGGTGAGGAGGGGGGCATCAAATCCGTAGAGAGGACTTGGCAGTTGCTCCTCTCCCTCTCGCTTCATTGCTTCGGTCCTCCCCAAATCCTATTTCACGGTGCCAAGCATCCGCTCTCTGGGATCTCCACAGCTCCCATCTCCAGACGCAGGTTTAAGCCCCTCTCTTGGCACCCGGACTGGGCATGAAGAGAGAAAGCATGTGAAACACATCAGCACCGCCAGAGACAAAAACACACCTATTATATTTGCTCAGAGAGGGACCGGCGTCCTGCAGCGTGAGCAATGCTTACTCACACAATCTCATTCTCTCGAACTGTGTTAGACACATTCAGCAACCTCTGAGATGATTTGCTTGAGGGGGGAGGGGGGGGGGGTCACACATGAACCAGTAAAGCTAGTTCACTCAAATGCACATGCAGTCATTCATCAAGTAAAATCAACCAGGCAATCACTGAACACACTCAAAAACTCATTCAGTCAATAAACAATAAATCTATGGAGGCTTCACCAATTAATAAACAGTAGGAAATAATGCGATGGGCCTAATCGTCGCCTTCTGTTAATTTGTTCCCCCATGATACAAGGTAAACTCCTGCTTTAACGGTACTCCAATTACAACTAATCATAGCATTTAATTAGCTCCCAAATTACCTGAATTTAGACTGCAGGCCCTTTGAATGGATGCACGCTACATTTAAAAAGCAACTGTGTTTTTGATTACCAGCCACTAGATGGCACCAGATACTTGAGTTTACGTTTTTGTTGCCCGTGAACAGTCATGAAGTAAGGTCTTCATTTTCCAAAAAGAATACACCATCATCATGTTTGATGAGGATTCAAAATCACTTATAAAGTGCATGAAGCAAATTAATGATATCTACTAAAGACCAATTTTCTGATGCGCATAAATTAGGTTTCCAAGCGGACAGATGAAGCTTTGTCCAAAATCTACTGTAGTCAATTTTGAATGCTAAAGACTATTTTTTTTATTGGAAAAATATCTCTATCTGTATCCCATGCTGTAAAATCTGCCTTTCCAAACTAACTGCAGTTGTTTCTCAGAAACCTCATCCCACAGCCCATTTTATTTATACTGGGATCAATTCTAATCTACAGCATAATAGAATCCACTGAACAGTAGCTGAAAAGATTAAACTACACGTGAAGAAAATGATACTCGAAATCTTTCCAGTGTTGAAAAATAAACCATATCACTGGAAAGCAGTTTAAGGTTTTAGCCGATAAACAACATATCAGCGTTTACAGATGTGCTAATTCAAGCAGATTTCTCAAGCAATCGTACTATTACCTTTATCAACAGCACAGAGGACCTTCTGTAAAACATTGTTGGGTTCCTGGAGTCCCCAGCCTGCTGCCCTATGTGCATTGTATATGTACCCAGGTTCTCAGCACAATCAGTGTACAAAACAAGCCACAAAGCTTTTGTTACAAACATAAAAACTACAATTGTTTCTGCAGAGAATGTCCTATAAGTCTGTTTGTAAAGGGATTTGACGTGGAGTTATACCAACACTCATTACTATGTATTAATAATTTGTCTCAGGTACCCAGATGGCATATTCTTCCCAGGTACGTCTGATGGCAACAGTGGGAAAGTAACCCACGGCCACATATGTAGCTCTCTTTTGCCCACACAGAAGATAGAAGGACGGGACGAACAATGACCTAGTTCCTTCAGTCAGAAGGTCAGCTATGTGGTAGTCAAAACCATAGCAGTGGAAACATAACCTCAATTATCTGAAAAGTAAGGATACTATTATCTGATTAATAAGTTCATCAGTGTAAGCTGAGAAAGATGCTTTTTGTTTCCCAAAACCTAAGCTTTTCTTGTGTTCTTATTGTAATGCATGAAGGCATTCTCATATCCGCTATGGTGTCCTTCAAGTGGAGAAAGCGTAATAAAGTGAGCTTTTGGAGTTTCCTTGAATGCTTGAAAAAAGTATCCAGTACCCTCTGGTTTCCCTTCCAGAGAAAACGCAATGAAATGCCCTCCATGGTGCCTTTGCTGTGGATAAAATGTAAGGCATGTGCCCTCTAAGGCTGCCTAAAAATAAGGAAAACATGGTGCCGTTTGGCTGCCCTACACACTTTACCTTATGCGTGCTGGTGCCCCACCTCATGCAGCTAGTGGCCTTTTGTTATTTTTTGCCTTCCACTGCATGACGACGACACAAAACACAACATGCACCATCACAGCCCATAAACGAAGAGCAGGATATAATGTGTCCACTGAGGCAAACTCATCATTACACACTGAGTCCCCCGAGGTCTTGAGGGAGGTAAACACAGCATCACACGCTAGTAGGTCAGAGCTAAAAGGGCTGGATTCTTATTCATTATTTATAGTGCCTGCGCTAATTGAAAGTCATATTACCTCTGCAAATGAAACGATCACGCCCTGCCACCCCGTAGTCAGAGGATCATACCCAAATGGAGACTGCATCTTATTTTTCTGTGCTAATACATACAGACGGGTTGAGTGAGGATTTCCGTCAATAACATTGTTACAACAAGCCCAACGGTGGAAAGACTTCTGTTGGGTAGTGGCAGTATACGTGAGCTCTGTAATATTACGTGTGAGCTGTGTCTCCAGGGTTTTCTTGTTGTGTTAACTCATCATTTCTTTTCGTAGCCTAGAGTTTTGTTTCTTTCAACATTTCAAACTGGTTTGTTTGTATTAGTATTATGGTGTTAACGAGTAACCTTGGCTACATGTGTTTGATTTCTTCTTTCTCATATTCAAACAAAGAGGATCAATATCCAAAAGCATGTTGATATAGAAAAGTGTGGCTACATACCAGGCAACACTTCCTGGTAACTATTCAAATAGATTGTATGTAAATTCTTAGTCCCTTTGGATAAAAGCGTTAGCTAAATGACATGTAATGTAATGTAAATTGGTAAAGATTACGAACTAATGTGCTTACTTTTTTTTATAAATCCATTAAGAGCAATTGGTAAGAACAGCTTCTGGCCTCTCCAGTGGTGAAGCTCCCTTTGACTGGTTTGAGCCTCCACTGAATTCATTCAAAGGGACTAAAACAATTGGGATTAAGTGTGTGTAGTTAAAGAATGTTACGTTTGCATATCTACAACAACCACCCAAATGTGTTTCTATTGCTGTTTCGCCTTTAATTCATGACACGTCTGTACTATAAACTACTTTTGCTCGCTGGTTTCACTAACTTAGTCATTAGTGTTATTATGAATATATGTATCTAAAATATATCCTAGTTTTATAAACGCCTCACAGTATTATTTTTGGAAACGGAAAGTTGTGACTGACGCATGTGGAAGGCACGCGTGTGTTTACGCCGCAGTGTTCAGATTACGTTAGCACGCCAGCAGAGCTGAGGAGGGACCGCAGCGCGCATGCGCACCGCGGTCATCTGAGCGTTACGCGCTGCCGCCGCTGCAACGCAGAGCGGCACACGGGCACCCGCCACGAAGGAGCCTCCCCTGCGAGAATAAAACACGGTTTGACCAACGAGAAACGTGGGGGGCGGGAGACCCGGAAGAATACCCGGAGCTTCGGCGGTTCGCGTGCGGTGAAACGGCCCCTGAAATGTAGCCAGCGGCGTCGGTGTGCGGAATCGCTCGGTCTCTGCATGGCTCGTCTCGGGGATGCCATGAAAATCACCAGAGCCGACTGAGACACCGCTCCTCGTCGCTATCACGGACAGCGCGGCGGTGGTGGCAGCGGAGGAGAAGGAGTAGGAGGAGGAGGAGGAGGAGGAGGAGCGGGTGGTGAGCGATGGCTCCTGGTGGAAAGATCCACGCTAGGTAGCGCTTGGAAAAAAGACCCGAGCGGGGAGCTGAACGTCTCTTGTCACGGTGAGGTCGCGGCCGCAGGTGTCTCCAGGATGGATTTCACGCTGCTCCGGAACATCATCAGCAGATACGTAAGGGCCCCCCCGCGTATGTCACTACTGTCACAACTGCAGCTCCATGTCAGCATCAGCTGCCAATGTTACATGTCGTGGCTGTGGTCCCACCGGTTAGTGATGAACACTTTGCTCATCTCCCGGTGAATAACATTTCGCTTTTGACTGCCATTGACAGTGGGCTTTGCTGTGTGTGTGTGTGTGTGTGTGTGTGTGTGTGTGTGTGGAACTCAATGGGGAATGAGCCAGTAACTGCAGATACGGGGATGGCTGGTGAATGTGCAGAATAGAAATTACCCTGACTGGCCCAGTTACAATGGTGACGAGAGTTACAACGTGCATGCACGCCGTCTCCTGCCTCATGGCGTCCAGCCTGCACTGGTCTGCAGAGTCTCAATCAGGGCTCACACAGCTCAGAGGCCCCGGTGGGACTCTGCGCTTACTGAATTTGACCCCTGTTTGTATCCACCTCCAGCCTGATGAGGTAATAAGTCAGACTTTGTTAACTTGAGAGGCTTTAAGTAGAAATCCCTTGATGGAAACCGTCATAATAACAAATGAAATGATGGTGTGTTGCTGTAACCACACGGCTGGTGCGTCTGGTCTGAACAGGCCGCTGGTTGGCGGCTGAATTAGGAAACTCAGCATCTATTGGGGAAACTAACTCTGACAGGTGGACACCTCTGGAATATCGCCTTTCCCCTGACCGTAAAGCAGGCTCAGGTGCAGAGAAGATAGCGTTCATGCATTTATGTGCTCATCTAGGTTATTTTTGTTGGGCTTGTACCGGTGAGTGTATGCATGTTTGTGTGTATCTGCGTGTGGTGACATCGTTTGTAGGAAGCCTGACGGGAAATTTGATTTACGGGGGAGGCAGGGGTGAGGTGGGAGGGATGGGGTCAATAAACACGCCCCTTTCCTCTCAATATTTTCCCTGTGCAGCACCACTCATCAACAGTAGACAAGGGATTAATCATAAATTCAATTACATATCTGTTGATTCAGAATTGAAGGGATGTTTGATGTATATCTGGTCCTCCTATGACTTGTGTATCACACTCTATTAACCTTGCCATATTCTGAACAGCTGCTCCCCTAATGAGGCTACAAGAACAACATGCAAGGTGATTAACATGTAATATGAGAAAGGCGGCCCAGCCTTTTCTCTGGACAGATAGAGGAGGAAACTGCCGTCAAGGTCCCCAACCAAATATTGCGAGCCTCTTACTTTCCGGAATTTGAGATTCTTAAGAAGGAACGAATCTGTTTAGTCCTTTCTAAATCATATCCCGTATTATCACACTTGCTTTTGAATGTTTACACAGTCCAACCGCCATTGTGAGGATGGAGACGGGCCTTCAATGTTTGAAAAAAGTTAAATACCTAAAATTGATTCACAGAAAGAAGTCACACCGTAAAAAGTATTGCAGACATCCCAAAAAAAGAATAGTTTCTCTTGCTCATAGTTCGGGATGCTTATTATTGGAGATGACTGGTTCCTAAATCATCTTCTGGACAGTCGCTGCATAAGCTGTCCCTGTGAAGGGAGTAAACCGAGTACTGAAACACTTCTTTCGGATCTGCAGAGAGTGCTTCCTGTCCATCACACAACATTTTCTGACGGTTCTTCTACTGCATATGAGCCCGTTTTCTGGCTCATGGAAGTTTGCTGGTGAATTGAGACTGTGTCGTCGAGTGCGAGGGTGTTTTGCAGCTCGTTAAGTTAAATGGGAATTTTTTTGTTGCGTAACAACCTAAAAAAAACATCATTACGACTCTTCACCCTGTTGGTGTGAAAGAACAGCTAAGCCCACGTGCAATAAGACATGCAGTGTAAAAGGAGTGTGTGTGTGTAATACATGTCATCAGTCTCTTCTCTTTGGTGCAGGGGTTGTCTGGTAATGATAATAGTGTGTTGCAAAGAGTGAGAAGTGATCTGGATAAGAAGGGTGCCGGGGGTCCTTTTATAGACACACGCTTCCTTTTTAGAAGGGATTAAATGTTCTCTTCTTATTCAATGTCTACCTTTTCCCATTCATAAAACAGCCTCTTGTGATAGTGACATTAAGATTTTTAACTGGATTTACCCTGGTTGCATCTTTTATATCTTATCTATATAAACATGACAGTTATTCTTGCAGAGACCTCTCGCAACCCCAGCAGATAAACGAGAAAAGGGCAGCCACGTCTCTGCTAGCAGGGCGGCGAAGGGCTTTAGAAGGGTTTCTAGATACTTTACAGCTCTTTGAGTCCCCAGACCAGCGGTGGAGGGCAGAACACAACCTGCTATTTGCCACATTAGCTGCCACAAACGGTTAAGGGCAGTCTATTCCTGGCTGCCGCCCCCCCCCAGGCAGCGACTGTAGGTGACAAAACCCACAGGATTTGTGTTTGGGCAAAGCTTTGCCTGCTGGCCCATGTGTGTATCAGAGAAAACAGACGTGAGCCGGCTCGTCCCAACCATTTCCTGCAGCGTGCCCTGGACACAGAGGCGTCACAATGAGACGCGGGTTCAAGTCCGTAGCAGGGTGTTGGTCGGTGTTGGAAGCAGACACGCTGAGTGAGAAGGGCTTTCTTTTTATACAGATTGCAGTGGCGGGAGGAAAAGGAGCGAGGAGAAGGAGGAGAAGGAGGGGAGAGAAGAAGTAGCACAGCTGGATTAAAGACTTATGTAACAGTTGGATCTCAGCCAGTCATGTGGGAGAGTGGAGGCAACATCAGAATACTAATGTTGTCATTTTATTGTAATCTTCTCATATTTATCCTTTGAATTTGTTCCTGGTATTCAGTGAGTTGCGTCATCACTGATACAGTGTCTGCAGGCAGAAGGTCACTATTTGTTTCATATTTTCCAACCCAAATATTGGAACATGTTTTGTGTCTACACCTGTGTCTAATGTCTAATAAGTCATCATAACAGCAAATGGGGCTTCCTTTCCTCAATAGCTACTTCTCCTCTCCTCACATCATTAGTGTCGTCGTTACTGCTGCTTTTGATATTTACACTTTCATCCCAATGTGTCCAAAAATAGGTTGTCAACAGATAAAACACATGCACGCACAGAGAGGTCCTAATTGATCCACATGAAAGCACAATAATATATATGGAGTATATTGTCAGGACACATTTAATGAAAACCTTATAATCTCTTGTAAAATACATTTTCAGAAATTTAAATGAATGAAAAAATCTTACACATTTGATCTTCATTATACTTAATGCAGTCTATTTGGTCCATTATGCACCTGCCGACATAGCTGGCTGTCTATTTCTGCATCCTATGTTGCTATGGCGATTAATGGGAAGCGAGTCGCAGTGGTGCATTTTGAACAGGTAACCTCTTTCCTTTTCAGCTGATCTCTTTTTATCTTTGCTCAAAGCAAACTTCACAGCTTCAATTAATAAGAATATTGAAATAATTAATTTAAGCTGGTGAATCGAATTGCACCAATAAAGCTTAAGAATTGTGTGAGCTAAATACATAAGTAATGTCTAAATAATGAATATGAACTTTAATTGATCGTTTATTTCTACAGAGTTGGTAGTAGTCATGCCTATTTAGAATCAGTGGAAAAAAGGATTTCTCATTTAGCCTGACTTTAGCACAACGTTGCATCGTTTGAAGTGTATCTGGAGTTATTTTTCTAAAATGTTTTCAGTTTTTGACCTTAAAAAATAACAGTTTATAAAGTCAAATATTTCAAGTAAAATATATTTTCCCCCCTGTTATCAAGACTGTTTGTATATCATCAGCTTACATGAGGTTGCCCAGCTAGCTACATTAAAGTTATTAGGCAGTCAGTCTAAATATTTATTTAAGTTATATTTATGCCTTAACCTCAATTCCCTTAAGATTTACTTGAATTGATTCTATGCGGGCTATACATCTAGCACACCCTGCGCGTAGTGTTGTGTAATCACTGTTTATGTGTTTCTACATCCTCTGTGCAGTTAACAGGAGTAGTTAATTATTAGAGAGCTCCATCAGAGAAATTTGATATGGTAAGTTAATGAGGGAATTTTGCTCACCACGCCATGCTGTGCCTCTGCAGCACAGTGGAGAAGGGACAATACTAATGGTGTGTACATTTTTATTACACCTCTGCAGTAGAAAGAAGCCGTAACATGGGGACGGATCATTGCGCGGCCCGGGCCAGGGTAGGTTTTCCACACTACAATATGCACATGAATAGTAGGTCTAACTAGAGAGGCTTTTTAGAGCAGCATTTAAAACCTTGGCGGACACACTTTTATTATCTAATGTTACATCCGGAGATGAAACGGTTCTGCCATAGACACTTGGAGATATAAAAGCAGTGCTGGGATTCTTTGCTGTTATCAAATGCATCTTGTCATTGTTACCGAGTGATAGTGATGTAAGACCAGCCTTGCTGCTCGGACACTGTTTTATGTTGTTAATAAAGACAAAGCCTCCATGTCCCGCATCCGACCCGCCTGCCACTTTGTGTGATGGTGCAGCGGAGTGAAGAGGGAGGTTGATACAGATCAGTGAGGATTAACGATCAGATAACCACAAACCACAATGCAATCTCTCTGTGTCTCTCTCGGCCGCTCTCTCACTCTCACACTGTCTGTGTGCGGCACACACCGCCGAGAGATGGAGGTGATAGTACAGTGCAGTAAGAAATATGACCGCACGAGTCAGAGAGTTGGGGGTTTAGGAGGAAAATGTGGTGACAGAAGTAGAAGTGGAACACAGCGGATATGCACTTCCATACTCATGATATTATTCGTCACAGCTCCCCTTATTGTTCTTACATTTATTTGCACACTTCCCTACTTTGTGCTGATACTGCTCACCAACCATTTCCCTCGGGATGAATAGAGTTTTGTTTATCTTAAAAATATCTACTTCAGCTTTTCATATGTTAGGGTTTAGCTGTTTGGTTTTATCCTGTTCAGTTTGTTGGATGAAGACTTCAGGGACGTCATGATGGCCATTTCTTTGTTACCATTTACAGATAAAATGATTAATCAAATAAATTAACAAAATGCAAATCATTAAATCACACAGTTCTCACGATGAGCACTTGAAGGTGGATGAGTAATAATACGGTCATACTAAGCCTTCCAAAATAAAGCAAGACAGGATTGTTTAATCCATGTTGGAGGAACAGAGCCATGTGAGTTTGATTTAAGGCCAGTGACCCTCTGCGTGACAGATTGTGTGTGTTTTTTAAACTGCTAAATTAACCAAAAATAACAGTGCTACATCAGCTAGTCTCATCAATCACCGCATCTTTTTGTCTTTTTACTCGTCCGTCTTTCAGCTTCTCCGCCTGTTCTTCAGTCTCTTTTGTCTTTACAAATCTTCCTGCCATCCTCGTTGCCTTCATCGCTGTGATGGTTGTCATTTCCTTCCTTTTGTCCTCTTTGGCCTCCTGCTCCCGCTGCTTGCTCCACTTTAATTTCATACTCTTTTTCTGCCTCTCTTTTCATCTAACTTTGTCCCTCTGGGTCATGGTGCCCCCAACCCTGATGTTTGGGAGAGGCCTCAAGTCGGCTGTTGGCTCGAAAGACTATATTTATCCCACGGCCAAACACCTGTTGATCACTGTGGATGCGTTTAGCTCTGAGGCTCGTTCTCCTTATTGCGACTCCGTGTTATGACGCAGATTCTGTAGGTGCAGATTTCAGGTGGTTATTCCTTATATGTGATTTTTTTTAATGTCCAGACTTAATGATGTGAGTTTGTAGTGTTCCAATTCACATTTAAAAACCAATGGATTTGCCAAAATGTTAAGGCCATTTTAAGCTTGTTCAAGAACTTTTTGCTAATGGTCACCACTTCTGCTTTGAGCTGTGTCAGGCAGGCTGCTTTATAAAGGCTACGCTCACACGGCCTGCTCCGGCCAAAGCATTAGGAGCCACGTAGGAAGCCAGATGGAAACAAACAGCTGAATGCCCAGGTCCCTCAACCTTTTTTCTCTCTCCCTGCAGTAGAGCTTGATGAAGGACACTTTGAAGAAGAAATATGTGCTGCGCTAGACTCCTGGAATGAACTTGTGTTTGTCCCCTGGGAGCTACTGGAACATTCAGTAAATGAGAGATGAACTGAGGTGAAGGAGTGTGTACCCACAATGCAATGTGCTTTAATATATTGTATCACAGCACCAAAAACGAACAAAGTTGTTTTTGTACTGTGTAGAAGAATAATGCAAGCATGCAGCAGATTGCAGAGAGGTACCACAGCAAGAAGGGAAAAGATAAATGATGAAGCCACCCTGGACTATGCCGATACCACGTACACACATTAACATAGATGACCTCATCCCTCAGTGTGGTCTGTGAGTCGTTGTAGCGGCTGAAGTGGCTCGACAGTCCTGTGAAACGTTCTGTTTCCTGACTGCACTGTTGAATCCAGGACAGTAAGGCGTAGTTCCACTTTCCCTAATTCATTCAAACTTTCATTAGTGAAGTGATCCGAGGATGATGTTATTCCATTTAATCGTTGTGTCATCAAGGTTTTGTTTGACCAACAGTCCAAAACCCATTTTTACAATGATTTAAAAGAAAAGCAGCCAATCCTTTTATTTCAGGAGCCTGAACTAGTGAATTGTGCGCATTTCTGCCTGATAAAGAACTTGATCAATTATTTGTCAAACTACTCGATAATTCATTTTGTAATTAATGAATAGTCTAATGATTTTCCCATTAGCTAGTGCTAGTATATATTTATATATATTAAGTAAAGATTGGCATATCAATGCTTAAAAGAAGCATCGTCAGAAGAAGAATAGACATATGCCATCGGTGTGTACTTTTGCCTTTTGTTACCTGCATTGCAAGCATGGTTGCAAAGAGATCTGGGCTTGCTTGGGAGGTGTTTGTGGGGGCGCTGATAGAGATCGTAAATAGCTTACGTGTTGCATGTGAACACATTACCGAGGCTGAACAGTGCGATTTAACCCCAACCCTCCTGTATTGCTATTTATAACTTCACACATCTCTGTCTCTCCATCAGTGCATGGGGGAGGAGATCTGGTTGGACAGTCGAACGGTGTACATCGGTCATAAAGATCCTCCTCCGGGGGCCGAGGACTACATCCCTCAGCGTTACCCCGACAACCGCATCGTCTCCTCCAAGGTGAGCGAGCCACAAGCCGTGAGTCAGAGAACCATAACATCGTTCATCATCTTCCCATGCTCCCGTTTTTGTCTTTGGACAACCATGTAATCGCTTTTGTGGCCATGCTTTTAGGGATGACACATTTCTCTTGGCGTGTATTCGTCAAAGTGTCTCTCGCCAGAGGGACTGGAAGATAATGTGCTCTGTTTCTCTTTGGGTTTGCATGTGATAATAACTCTGCTGTCCCTTTGTCCCCCAGTATACCTCCTGGAACTTTATTCCCAAAAATTTGTTTGAGCAGTTCAGAAGAATCGCTAACTTCTACTTCTTGGCCATATTTCTGGTCCAGGTGAGAACAGTGAAACTAAAGCATTACTCTCCCAATTGTCTGTTTACCATATCAAAGATTATCATTATGATGCATCATTTTGCGTTTTCTCAAACAATGTCACCGGCCTAATTCTAATCAAAGTTAGCAAAGTACACTTAATGACGTTTGAAATGTAGCAAGAACTGTTGGAGAAACTGCAGTGAATGTTGCTTTAGACATTGGGGTTCAGTATGTGTTCAGGAAGTGATGTAAAGTAGACTTGCATATTAGCTAGAATTAGCTCAAATTAACCTGAAATCTTTTCAAGTGAGACACTCTGTCCTAGCTAACTCTGGATAATCCTTATGTTTGCAGATTTATACCCAATACTTAATGAATATTTGAAATATTGAAGACAGATTATTGGAAAATGAACAAAAATAATCAATAGTATTTATTAGTCTGTTTCCTGAAAAGTAATGACGCACAGCCTTTATCTTTTCTTATAGGTTCTGACAGAATTAAAATGTGTAGACCATGGGGAAACCATTAATATGATGCTGTACTGGATTACATTTATACATTTTCAGATCGGTTTAAGCTGGCATAGGTCGGATAAAGGTCTGTCCGTCTAAATCAGAGCGAAGCAGCTTTTTTATTGAGCTACTAAATTTTAACAAAATGTTGAATGAACATGCAGGCACAAATTCATCATAGAGCAGCAGAAGGAGGGTACAATTACATTTTCTACCAGTAGACCAGAATGCTGCTCAGCCACAGCTGAGGGTCTTTAGTGTGCTGTGCGTTATTTCAGTAGCATGTGAAATGCAGCACCCTCGGAATGGGACAAACGGGGCATGGCAGAAAGAGTTGTAGGTCCTAAAACAAAACACAAGTAAACTATCCCTGGCTAGTGTGCAGATGGAGGCAATGAAAACATGATTTAATTACTCTGATACTTTAAAGGTGCCAGATTGATGCTTGATTACTTATTACAGAAACTGTTCCCTGCTGCACTTCCTTACTCAGCTTTTGCTTGGCATCCTCTCCCTTCTCCTCTCTGTGTTCCCCCCCCCCCCCCGCCCGCCCCCCCCCCCCCCACCTCCCTCCCACTCTCCCGCTCTTCCTCTCCCTTGCAGCTCATCATCGACACCCCCACAAGCCCAGTCACCAGCGGCCTGCCCCTCTTCTTTGTTATCACTGTCACCGCTATAAAACAGGTACAACACACAAACATGCACACATTTCCGGGAAATACTGCCAGCAACAATCCCCCCCTCACACTACAAGTCCTGGCCTCAAATACACACACACACACACACACACACACACACAAACACACCCACACTCTCCACCAATCGGCAGCTCTATTATGTGAATATACACATTCCTCTCCCAGTGAAAGGACATGCCATTGAATATGTCTGGTGATGTGAGAAATATGATAATGAATGGTCTTCTCTGTTAATCACTCTAACTGAAGATCCCAAGCCCCGAGGAGATGCGTCCCCTCCACCACGTCCTGGTACTGAGGGACGGGGGTAGTGTCAGATAGAGCTGTTCTGGCTAAGGAAGGACGAGCCTTGCTAGGACATACATCTAAAACATGATGTTTTGGCTAGGAAGCCAGGGAGAACAATGCAAATTAATTATAGTGTATGACTTTCAACCCCCCCCCCCCCCCCCCCCCCACTGCCCCCTCCCTGCTGTCTCTTGATCTCATACTATGCTCTTGACGCGATTCCTTCTGCTCAAAAATCTCAATTCTTTGTTTCAAAACACATCGGCTTTCTCTTCCTCTCCCCTGACGATGTGGTTCTCGGCCCCTCTCCCTCAGGGCTACGAGGACTGGCTCAGGCACAAGGCTGACTGCTCTATAAACGAGTGTCCGGTGGACGTGGTGCAGCAGGGGAAGGTGGTGAGAACACAGAGTCACAAGCTACGGGTAAGAATGGCCTCATTAGAGCAGTGGAGCACCCGAGGCCACAAAGCAACACTGCAGCACACTGCTGCATAGCTGTCCTTTTCTGGATCTGTCTCTCACTGTTACGTCCCTAAATGGTGTAAGGGTGGAGGACGCAAAAAATGTTAGATAATAAACCCGGGAGATCTGGACAAACGGTACATAGTTATGTGAGGGGACGAAAACTCAACAACACAAAGTAACTGAAAGTCTGGCTTGTTTTGGCTGGGCTGGGCTGGTCTGGGCTCCAACTCGTCACAGCAGAACCCAACACGTCTCTGACCACTTTGGCTTTCACTGCCGCAACACCCCCCTAACTCAGGCTTGGCACCGCCATTTATCCCCTTTCTGATTGGCTGATCAGCCGCAGCTGCAGAGGAGAATCTCACACACACACACACACACACAGGCAGACCACACAGCAAAACAAAACACACAGCACGTAACACTCACACTCTGCGCTTCTCTTTCTCTCTCCTTTCTTCATCAGTTCATCAGTTCACTTCCCTAAAATTGTAGTTGAGGGACAGATCTGGTGTCCCACAGTGCACTAACCAAGAGCCCTTTGGCAAGTGCAGAGGGCCGATGTATTTCATGAATTGGTATATTTCTGTCATCATCCGGTCATGTTCTCTTATGTCATTCTAATGCAACAGATCAGTGATTGGTTATTTAGCCTCAGTCTCTTTCATGTAAATGTTGTTTTTTTTTATTTTGTTCAGTCTTATTTTTGTGTCTGATGATGACTGCCTGACCCTTGTGGAATACAAGTTAAGTACCTACTCACAAATTATTTAAATCAAAACAGACACTTGGTATGACTTCAGTACAAACATTTTGGCCGACTGCCCTGTTTCATCTTCTTCATCAAGACGAGGTGACGCAAGGAATCCTCTTAGTGCATGTTTGGTCTGTAAACCCAAACCGAAGTTGCTCTCCTTCTGATCCATTTTTGTCAAAAGGGCTGCTCGATGCGAGTTTGCAAAGCCCATTGATCATGTGTCGGCACAGGAATCTGAAAGTGAATTATTGATACGCACGAGCAGTTGCCACCTGTTAACACGGGCGTTGCCAAGGCAACTTGGACTGAAAGTCTGAAAGGAAACAGACCGGTGTTATTAAATATTGTTGTTATTTTCAACAAATTCCACGAAACGCAACAAGGCAAATTGTCAGCTTTCAATACCTGTCAGCTTCCACTACCAAGCATAATACAGAACAGTACTCGGTAATATAATTAACCAATCACAGTTATATATATATATATATATATATATATATATATATATATATTATATATATATATATATATATATATATATATATACACATTTTACATCAGAGAACGGAAACTTTCGTCTTTTTCCGTCTCTTTGTGTGTCTAACAGCATTTTCTGTCAGTGTTTCACCACTATAGATCAAACTGAGGTGATTGGGGTGTGAATTGGGAGCAGGAATAATTCTGAATATATTAATTATGCAAAATCCAAGAGAGTGTGTCATGTGTATGGTCACTGTGGAGATGGGATTTATCAGAGTTAAGCTGCTCCGCATGCATAATCTGTTATGCAATTCTCAATCCTTTTTGGAAAAAAAAGGGTGACGTATGAACAGACGATTTACTGCAGGTCTTTGTCCTTAACTATCTGTGTTTATGTGAATCTCTCTACAAAATACGATGTGTGTCTGTCCTGCTCAGGTGGGGGACATCGTCATGGTGAGAGAGGATGAGACCTTCCCCTGTGATCTCATCCTGCTCTCCTCCAGTCGCCATGATGGGACCTGCTACGTCACCACTGCCAGCCTAGATGGGGAGTCCAGTCACAAGGTGCTAGTGCTCGTGCATGATTTTGATTAGATTTAATTTAATTTAAGTTTTAAATAACCCAACTCTGATACCAAAACTGTGACAAGCTCATTTGAAAGCATCTTATAATGCTAAAGAATGTAAGAAATTGCTACTACTCCTTATCATACAGGTGGTGATTTGAAACACAATATATTCATTTAAAAAAATTGTTAATCAAAAAAGCTATTTATAAACATCAATTAACAACGGCAATGCATGTTTTTTGTGTGCCGACCCTAATCTTAATTTAACCCTAACCCCTTATACCAAGTCATTAAAATGTAACAATGTACAATGTGGACATGCACTACAGGGTGAATGTATCATCAGATTGTAGACACTGCTCAAACAGGCCCTGGGGGTGACCCCCTGATGTGCTTACCATCCCAGCATGCTGTCCTCCCCGGTGCGGCAGTCTGTAACCGCTCACCTCCCCATATCGCCCGGTCCTTGAGATGAACGGAGGAGTCGACTGAATCCGCCTCTCATTAGTGGCTGCGGGTGACATTTTCGTCTGTTGTCTTCTGCTTCTTCATCCCCCTTCCTCCACCCCTATCTCAGACCTATTATGCAGTTCAAGATACCGTGGCCTTTAGAACGGAGCGGGAGGTGGATTCGCTACACGCCACGATTGAATGTGAACAACCACAGCCTGACCTCTACAAGTGAGTGGGACACAGGCACACTGATGCATCTTTGTACTCATTATCATCTACAACCTCTGAGCAGGGGATATTCTCTGTTCATTTGTGAGCTGTGACTCTTTTGCAGATTTGTGGGACGCATCAATATTTACAAGGACACAGAAGAGCCTTTGTCAAGGTGAGTGTACATTTATTGTGGCCAGATTCTCTGTTATTAGCTCTTCGGTGTAGCTTTTATTTGTTAAAATATTTTCTTCTGAAAAAAAATATCCATGAATTGTGTTTCATTCTTGCAGACCACTCGGGGCTGAGAATTTGCTCCTTAGAGGAGCCACACTGAAGAACACGCAACATATTTATGGTATTAATATGACGATTCACTGCACAATGTCTCTGGAATGTTGGAGCTCGGGAAAGGCCGTTGTGGTTATTGGCCTGATGACTCAGTATTTCTCTCCCCTCAGCTGTCGCGGTCTACACTGGTATGGAGACCAAGATGGCGCTTAATTACCAGTCTAAATCTCAGAAGCGCTCCGCTGTGGAAAAGTATAATCAACATCCCCACTCTGCCACCTGCTTGATGTAGATGCGAGGTCTGATTAATTGCTGTTTCCTCTTCCTGATCGTTACTCTCTCTGCAGGTCGATGAATGCCTTTCTGGTAGTGTATCTGTGCATCCTGATCAGTAAAGCGGTGATCAACACCGTCCTGAAATACGCTTGGCAGTGGTCTCCAGACCGAGACGAACCCTGGTACAACCACAGGACTGAGAACGAGCGCCAGCGCCACGTGGTCAGTTCCTCTACCCCCAAACTCAAAGACACAGTCTGGACGGCCAGCGTCAAGTATCATCTCCTTTGAAACTTCACATCTCTTGTCCGCCTTCCCTTCCTCCTACAGGTGATCCGAGCATTCACAGACTTTTTGGCCTTCATGGTCTTATTCAATTACATCATCCCAGTGTCTATGTATGTGACGGTGGAGATGCAGAAGTTCCTGGGCTCTTATTTCATCACCTGGGATGAAGAAATGTTCGATGAAGAGCTGGGAGAGGGCGCTCTGGTCAACACCTCTGACCTGAATGAAGAGCTGGGGCAGGTGCTTGAGAACACACACACACACGCCAAAGGCAAGCTCTCGCTCCAACCTCTTCTTTCCCTTACAGGTGGAGTATGTCTTTACCGATAAGACGGGAACTCTCACTGAAAACAACATGGAGTTTATTGAATGCTGCGTTGATGGGAACGTCTACATCCCGCATGCCATCTGCAACGGTCAAATCCTCAGCGCTGCTTCCAGTATAGACATGATTGACTCCTCACCCGGAGGATACAGGAGAGTAAGTAATGTATGGGTGTTTCACAGAGAATGCAGCCCAAATAGGATCGACGAGAACACTAATAACATATTTTAGTTGAACATGAAGAGGAGCCATGTTTTAAGGACGGAGAAGAAATGTTTGTTTAAGTCTTACATGGGGGGCAGGGTTAGGCGGGGGGTCCTCTGGTACCCAGAAAAGTGATGGGCCTGTTTTCTCTCGCGGCGTCAACAGTAATTAGTTATGGTTTAATGGAAAGAAATTTGTATGAAGTCAGCATTAGCTGCAGAAGCCACCACAGATGTTAAGAGAGAGCAGCGAACTCCCACTTTTAATGATATCCTACATAACAGCTTTGTAGTTCTGAGAAATGTAGTTCAGTACTGTTTTTAATACTAACTGCTAAACCAGTTACATGTATGCTTCTGAATAAATTCTGCAACTTTGTGACAAACTTTACCATTGCATTTGCAAAATGAATGTTTGTGTCTGCAGGAACACGAGGATCTGTTTTTCCGGGCGCTGTGCCTGTGTCACACGGTGCAAGTGAAGGAGGAGGAGACGGTTGATGGCATCAAGAGGGGCATCCACCAGGGCAGGCCCACCTCCTTCTACATCTCCTCCTCACCGGACGAGGTGGCTTTGGTGGAAGGAATGAAAAGGTAAACGCACTAAAAATAGCCATTAGCTAGAGGACTTTTCTGGGATAGAGGAATGTGTCACATACACATTAGCAAAATCTTGATGTGTTATTTGTCCTTCAGCAAGTGAGACAAACAACATCAGATTGAGGACAGACTGACTCGCATGTAGCCCATCAAGAACACACTACTGGTTGACAATAAAGGAATACCGTTCCTGAATGTAACTGGACTTCGTCGTATTTCACCTGAAGCTACGTGCACACACTATGTCTGGTCTGTACGTGGCCTAAGACACATTGCCCAAATCATAGTTTGCTTCTCTTACATATTGCTTTCGTAGATGTGTTGAACTTGAGTAAGTGTATGTGTGAGCTGTGGGCAGGTTACGTTGAATGCATCAGAACAGTTTGAATAATGGTTGTATCGATACTCTGACTTACATGAATCTTCTGTCTGTCTCTCTTTATCGTGTTGCCAGGCTTGGTTACACCTATCTCAGACTTAAAGACAACTACATGGAGATCCTCAACAAAGATGACGAGATCGAAAGGTTGGTTTGTTAGAGGCCTGTTGTGGTTCCACCACAGGAGATCGAATATGAGCAATTGGGTTGATGGAGTCGTGGTTCTACATCGGCTACCTTCGAGGGAAAGGGCTCTTGGATTGTGTTGCATGTTCAACAGAGAGAAAAACAGAGGGTTGTTATTAGAAACTGCTCAATTGAATCAAAATGCTCCTACTGATCTGGAAGAATGAAAGGCAGTAGGATTCCATTAGAGTGGTTTTGTGGAAATGTTTTGAGAAGGAAGTAGTCATGTGGCCCCCCTCACTCTGCAACCATCACTCTCCGCAGTGGCCTGTCGATAGTGAACTATTTCAAGGAAGCTGGGGACGGGAGGGGGTTGCATCCAGCAGATGAAAAGACTTAGCAGGGAATGGAAAAGCAAAAGGTTATACTCTCACACTTGCTGTTTGCAGCATTTGCAGGGAATGTTTTGTCTTTTTCCACAAACTACTAGAATACCGTAACACAGTAGGCCATTCTAGTAGTTTTTGGAATAAGCTTAATGCTTCATTTTAAGCACAAACCTTTTACTTTAGACTTTTTGTATTTTTTACCTCTATTATTCTCCAAACTAGAAAGAGAGAGAGGAGGTTAGTCAGTCAGCTATAGTTGATGTTTGACCTGCAATAGTGACGAGTAAGGTATGTCTGCTGAAGTCACTATTTGCCAATGAGCCACCCTTGAAATGTCTGATAAAAGAAAAGTCTTTTTTTATTTGCCTATATTTGACATTATTTTCTACTTGGAAAGGGAGATGTGCAGGGATTTGGAAGTGGACTAATGTGAATTTCTTTGATTTACTGAAAGAAGGGAAAGTTAATAAAATGAAACGCCTTCATTGAAAGTCCCTCTATCCTTCAGATTTGAGCTGCTCCATGTGCTGAACTTTGACTCTGTCAGGAGGAGAATGAGCGTCATAGTCAGGTCAAGCTCAGGTAAGGCGTCCTCAATGCTCTCGTAGTGCAAGTTTAAAATCCATGGTTGCAAAGCCCGGCTCTTTGTTCAGTCTGTTTGAAATGTTTTTGTTGTGTGTGTTTGGGGCGTCTCAGGAGAACGCCTGCTGTTTTGTAAAGGGGCCGACTCATCCATTTTTCCTCGCGTCGTGTCTGGGAAGGTGGAGCAGGTGAAAGCCCGGGTGGAGCAGAATGCTGTCGTAAGTATCCAGTTTTGGTGCATTTTATCAGGCCAGTTTTGGGATGGATATATTTGAACAGTTAAACAGCATAGATATATCCCTATATGATGACCATCCATCTTTCTCTTCTTTGCTGCAATGCAGGAGGGGCTGCGGACCCTGTGTGTCGCTTATCGGAGGCTATCAGAGTCTGAATACCAGGAGGCCTGTCGACACCTGAACGAAGCCAAGCTGGCCCTGCAGGACAGGGAGCAGAGGCTGGCGCAGGCCTATGACATCATTGAGAAGGACTTTGTGCTTTTGGGAGCGACAGCAGTGGAGGACAGGTTGGTTGCTGTGGAGAGAGAGAGAGAGAGAGAGAGAGACACAGAGAGGAAGAGATTTTTTTTCTAATGCAGCAGTGGGGGCATAGTAGGGAAGATGAATGAGTCATGATGCTGTCTTCAAAGTATAGTAATGACTCATGAGCAGAAAAAAAAGATTGCATCTGAGTTCTGATAGGTGACTTACTACTTTTACTGCTGTGCCCTTTGTTTTATTTCATCCATTGTTTTCTGCTCTGTTAGAATAGAAGATGCCCTTACACGGTGGACCCGCAGTATAGTTTTACCCAAATGATCAATCAGGCGTCGGACAGTTTGACTGCCTCGTAGATAAACCGGCGAAGGGCAGGGACAAGATTGGTCATCCATTGATAAGTAATCGCCAGCTGGTAGTTGATTGGTTGATTGAATTTTTGATGGATGCTTTGACATGGAGGCTGAAGCCCTAATTGGTTTATCGATGTGCAGGCTCCAGGAGAAAGCCGCAGACACCATTGAATCCCTGCACAAGGCCGGAATGAAAGTTTGGGTCCTGACAGGCGACAAGATGGAGACGGCAGCGGCTACCTGCTACGCCAGCAAGCTGTTCCGCCGCAGCACCCAGATCCTCGAGCTCACCAAGAAACGCACAGAGGAGCAGAGTCTGCACGATGTTCTGTTTGAACTAAGCAGGACCGTTCTCCGACAACGCTCTATTTCCGGGTATGAGGTCATCCGTGTTTTCTCCGGCACCCATTTGGTTTGTAAATAGTGAGCACAAGTTAAGAGTCCACTGTGGACTTGCTCAAATGAGAAACAAGAACAAGCCACAAATCTTTGCATTTGAATTAAGATGGTTGATCCATTATCATATAATTTGCTATGATTTTATGACTATTGAGTAATTTGTTATGATACGTTATGTATGTTATTTTGATGTTGGGATTCCAGGTTGTCTGTGGACTGCCTCGACTTTGGTCTGATCATCGACGGGGCAACTCTGTCTGCAATACTGAAGTCCAAACAGGAGGGCGCCGGTTCCGGCAACTACAGAGAGATCTTTTTAGAGATCGGTCGCAACTGTAGCGCTGTGCTTTGCTGTCGGATGGCGCCGCTGCAGAAAGCGCAGGTGAGAGTGCTGCGCCTCACGGATAAATACGCCGCCCAGGCACATTCCTCTGTGACGAGAAGCGGAAGTGACCGACATTGGTCTTTTACTTCTGCAGATTGTGAAGCTAATTAAAGCTTCCAAGGAGCACCCCATAACCCTCGCGATCGGCGATGGGGCCAACGATGTCAGCATGATCTTGGAAGCACATGTGGGCATTGGTAAGCATATACTGTATATACAGTATATTTTAATACATTTCTTCTATTAGACACCAAGTGTATTTATAAAGCCTCCTAATACTGATACAAACCTGTAATGTAAAAAACAGATTTGGCAGATACGTACTGAGACAGGAGCTCATGAATAAATTCTTAAATTTATAATTACAATTGATACAATAACTACATAGTGTATTGATCTTGATTTTTTTCAATTGACCACATATGCCTACACATTCATTTAGTAACACATGCATCCACTTGGTTTGTGAAAAGCCAGTTTTGGCTCACCTATGATATATTATATTAGTTGAGGTGTAGTCTCCACATTTAGTAGAAAACTACCTAAATGTGTTGTCATGACTGTATTTTCTTCCTAATCAGATTGTATGTCATCAAACTCCTTTTTTTTTCTCCCTCAAGGCATCATGGGTAAAGAGGGCCGACAGGCAGCAAGGAACAGCGACTACGCCATCCCCAAATTCAAACACTTGAAGAAGATGCTGCTGGTTCATGGCCACTACTACTACATCCGGATTGCTGAACTTGTTCAGTACTTCTTCTACAAGGTACGAGACGAATACCTGCTGCGCTCCACCTGCTCACACGTTCTAACACCTTTGTGCCCATTCCTCTTCAAACACTAAGTTAAAAAGAATCCGATTTTGGATCCATGAATCCTGGCTGCTACATTCTCTCCTGTATTCATGCCTACGACGATCAGTGTGGGCGTTTTCCACAGCAGGCAGTGCCCTGCCAACGGATTCATTTTGTCTGTTTTGGCAGGCCAGCCCTTTGCGGCCCACTCCGAGAGCTCACAGAACACAATCTCAGCTTGAACAGAAATGTGCAGACGGCAGCATTTTTAGATTCTTCTGATGTTTTCACATGTACTCACCACAAGCTGATCACTTTCTCTTGTTCTTCTTTCTCCTCATTCTGAATCCCTCCAGAATGTATGCTTCATCTTCCCTCAGTTCCTTTACCAGTTCTTCTGTGGGTTCTCCCAGCAGGTAAGTACATCATACTTTACGTTTCCTGGCTGCAAGCCCCCCTTTTTATATTCATGTTAAAAGCTGCACTAATAAGTGTCATAGAATGAACCCTCTCCTCTGTGGCTCCCCTCAGCTCACTGAGCATTTTCACCCCTTTTTTGTTTTCATTTTATGACCCGCAAACTCCATTGTCATCAATCTTGTTTCCAGCTCTAATAGACCCACTTCACTCCACCTGCCAAGCACCAAATGGCTGAGTTAACAACTAGCTGGTCTCAGAGAAGCACATCTAGCAGCTGAAGAACCTTCACTTTTCACAACCCACAGTTAGAAGGAGCCCCAAAATCGCCAATTCAATAAAACTGTGAATAAAAGCTAGTGTTTTCTGCTCCATTTAGAATTTGACAATTATGTGCAACATCTTGGAAACTTGAAAAAAAAAGTCTAGAATTTAATAACATATTCCGCTTGCTCTGCTTCCTTCAAGTGGCTAAAGTAAGAAGCTTTGAAGACGGCCATAAGTTTAAGATGTCCGATGTCGCCTCTGTTGTCTCTCTCGCCCTGCAGCCTCTGTACGACACCGCCTATTTGACGTTGTACAACATCAGCTTCACCTCCCTCCCCATCCTCCTCTACAGCCTGGTTGAGCAGCACATCACAACTGAGAGACTCAAGAGGGACCCCTCCTTGTACAAGTCAGCGCAGTTCTGATGGGAAACCTGCATTTATATATTTTCTGTGACATTTATGACCCAATATATTACATATATATTTTTGGTGAGCATTGTTTTTCTTCTGTTGTCTTCCTTAGGGACATAGCGAAGAACTCCCTCCTGCGCTGGCCCGTCTTCATCTATTGGACGTGCCTGGGTGTGTTTGACGCTGTTATCTTCTTCTTCGGTGCCTACTTCCTGTTTGACAACACCACTTTCACCAGCAATGGCCAGGTGAGCCTCCATCTCGATGTCAACAGAGGCAGTGAGATCTGCCATTCTGTGAAACAGAAAAGAGGGAAAAGAGAATAATGGACAAAGTTCCACAGACACTTCCATCTCCATTGGATTCTCATGAAAGAGGAGTTATGTGTTACAGGATGACATTGTGATCATGTCTTTGTTGTTATGGGTCTGAAACAGTAAGCTTCATGTCCCGCCCCCCAATATGTCAACAACATAGGATCTCCATTCATTATGACAACGCAGTAGCATCTTTCTCTGTATCGTTAATTTTTATCATGTCAACTGTTTTTGATTGCCTTTGGTCCTGTTTTTTTTAAGTTAAAGCATTCTGAGATTCATTTTACCCTTTGTCCTGATTCCTTTCTCTTTTCTTCTCCCTCCTTTTCTCTGCTTCTTTTCTCTTCATTTTGCTCCTCTTCCACTTCTTCTTCTTCTTCTTCTTCAGCTTATGACCACCAACACACAGATGGTAAGCCTGTCTCCCTCCCCTTCAGCTCTCTGTCTTTTACACTTTTTAGTTCCTGTCGTACCGTTTCATCCTGTTTCATACAGTTTCATCCCTCCTCACTTCCCATGCACACCCTTTCATTTGAATGTGTAGTTTCCGAGTTCCCCCTTATTCCCTCTAATCTCTGTAAAGCCCTGAATCCTACACAGTACCTGATCTCAACCACTCCACTGACATGGTAGAAACCTTAGATGCTCCCCCACTTTTTCCTTGTGTTTTGTTGTGCTAGTACATGGACTAATGCTAGTTTGCACTATAGATTAAGATCTAACACCTTTTTGTTGTTCTGTTTAACATGTTTGTGCGTTTGTGTGTATTTTTATGTTGTAGCAGTTCTGGGGGTTGTTTTTTTTCCTTTTCCTGCTCCAGCATCCAGGGTTTGTCCGGACTGCTTTTATCCAATACTCCTTGTGTGTGGATGTCAGACAAACAAAATCAATCTAGTTTAGAAAGGAAATACTGGCTGTTTATGGCATCCATAATGAATATTAGCACTCTTTCAAAGGAAGTCCACCGATAACAACAATCAGCTGTGGTTATTATGTAAATTCCCAGCTTTCTGCTTCTATATTTCCCTCTGCCCTCCTCTCTGATTATCGCTTTGTTGTGCTATATGCACTGTAAAACCATAGAATGTCCACTTATCGATGGGTGCTGGTCGATAGCGTGTGATGAATGTGCCCACTAACCCTTTCCCCCCCCCCCCTCTCGCCTTGCAGATGTTTGGGAACTGGACCTTCGGAACTCTCGTCTTTACTGTGCTGGTCTTCACCGTTACGCTCAAGGTGAGTGAGTACAGGTCTTCAGAGGTGAAAAACCGAAGAAAAGAGACGCCCTATGTTATGGTATCGCATGATTACTCCATTTAAATGAGTTCATTACCGTTGCGTATGTGCCTCATCGGATGCATGGACAAGCAGGGGGCACACACGTTAACTAGCACGTTACGTAAATGATTGACTACACTGGCCGCTCAGTTCGCACAACATTAAACCCTAAAGGCACAGCCATTGACTTCATTGACATGCTGTATGTTTACTATGTGTTTGTTTCAGCTTGCCTTGGACACACACCACTGGACCTGGATCAATCACTTTGTCATCTGGGGGTCGTTACTTTTCTACGTTATTTTCTCTCTTCTCTGGGGAGGCATCATTTGGTATAATATGTGTTTTGTTCTAGTAGGTGCAACATTTATCTTAGCTTAGTACATTTCTGGAACCTTTTTCTGTCTTTGTCGTTGCTGCGCAGGCCCTTCCTGAACTACCAGAGGATGTATTACGTGTTCATGCAGATGTTGTCCAGTGGCCCGGCCTGGCTCAGCATCATCCTGCTTATAACGGTCGGCTTGCTGCCAGATGTCATCAAAAAGGTCCTCTGCAGGGCCATGTGTCCCACAGCCACCGAACGTGCACAGGTACCATCACCTGCACCTACCTTTACATTGTCTTGTTATCAGGTTGGGCGTTTATATTCCAGGTTTTTAAATTGTCAACCTTTTAGCAGGAAGTTGAATCCACTCCTATGCTAGATGATACTTTATATTTTTAATGAAATAAACCAAATGAGTAAGCTTGCAAATCTATTGCACTCAATTAGTTATCCAGGAACACCATTGGAATCCCTAATAGTGTGATGTAGAACGACTCCTTTGTTTCCTGTGGCTTAGCCTCACGTTCCCTTGAAACAGGCTTCACCCTGAATGGCAAAATCAATGAAAGGTCTGACATATTTCTCCTTGCTGTGCTCTTTCTTCTCTTTTCTCCCTTCTCACTGCAACCTGATGGACCACCATCATCCTGACCAATCCCCATCATGCCATTCTCCATTTTCCTTGCATTCACCTGCCGTATCTGCCTTTTTCCTCCTTTCTTTTTTGTCCCTCTGCATCACCCTCTCCTGTGATGCCCACACCCTCCCTCTCCCACACCTCTGTGGCTCTACACACACTTGCTCTTTCGGGGTGACTGCAGTCCACTCCCCCGTGCCTTACTGTGGAGCCGTCCACCATCTTCATGCTTTCTCAGTCATCCAGCAGAATGAGTTTCTGATTGGCCCAGAGAGACGAGAGAGGAGCAGGAAGAGGAGGTGACTCTCTCTTTCAAGGCTTCATCTCTGTATGCATGATGGTGTCAACCACTTATTAAAGTCTCTACGCATTGCTCCATGTAAAACTAACAACAAGGGTGCTTTTCATAACAATAGACATTTTTTCCCTTTTCATTACATTATTATATTATATACATATATTATATTATGTATTTTGTGCTTTGTTCTTTATGTACATTTTTACTTATTTAAATTGCATGCCATGACTCATATTGTTTTTCATTTTGTCCCCTATTATTTACTGTTTAAACAGATTTAGCAGATCACAGTTCTTCTTAAATTGTTTGTCAGAAACCAAGACGTTAGATTTAAAGAATTTCAAAAACACTTTGATAATTCTTATCTACTATTATGCCTTTTTAAAAATCTTTGACTGAATTATTCTTTGCACTGGGGCCTTATCTGAAGTGGCATGCAGAGTTGGTTGGGGAGATGAGTGCACACTAAACATGAAAGTGTAATCATTGCACTGAAAAATGCTATGTTAAATTCTTAGTGTAAAGTGATGAAGTATAGATGAGTAATATTTTACAGTTACATATTTGAGCTACGCAACCATTTCAGTACAAATCCATAGTATGATACCAAGAAGTAACGCCAATGCTATTCTGATGCTTCATGGTTGAGTTAAAATCCTTTTTCAGTTTAGTTGCAGTGGTCACACCGTTAACACAGTTAAGAATATGTACCACCGAGCTAGCCGAGGCAAGTAAGTATACCAGGATACAGGACAAAAGGTCTGTATCGGTTCATTTATCACCTCCCTTTCCTTTAACGTCATCCACAGAAGGTAAGGACAGCGGGGGCCCTGGAGGGCTGTGTGGCTCCTGGCACTGCAGAAGGTGGAGGGGGAGGAACCCACTCCACCCTGCTAGGACCTGTGAGTGAGACAGTGGACAAAAAGCTGCTAGGAACTGTGACCCCATGATGTCACACAGACACCGCACCGCTCCCAGCAAACGCAGGGGTACGCCCCCCAAGGTGGGCTAGGGTCACCATGGTAACGGCACACAGAGGGTGTTTACCGTGGGGAGTCGGGTTGCTAAAGCTGCTGCCATGATGCTTCCTGCTGCTCTACACTGCATGGGGCATGTTAAATTTATATGGCTTAGGCTGGGGCTGGGGGTGGGGGGAGGGGGCAAAATAACTGCATCTAAACTAAATATTTACTTTCGTCAAACCCACTTTGTAGGAACCACAACCTCCAATTAGCTCTGTAGTGCTGGTAGCAAAGCATGCTGTGCTTCTCACTGCATGTGGGAAGGGAATTGACTTGATCAGGGTAGGAGCTAATTAAACAATTGAATTCTCTTTTTATTAGACGCAGGCTACTTAGTGAGGTTGTTTGGACTCCTTGACAGTGCTGGACTGGAGTTTAAAGGCAGCTGGAGGAGCTCACACTGAAGGTTCTGGGTCGCAGGAGGTTTAGTTGAGAAATCTGCGGTGACTGAACTCATTTAATAGGTTCTTACAGATCTGAATAGCATTCAGTCAGTAACTGAGGTAATGTTATGTGGAAAAGTCCAGGTTTCCCAGCCAACATGTCTCTGAAAAGAATCATTTTGTATCAGGAATAATGAGGACATCTGGTGTTGGAAGATGGAGTAGCAATTGTAATGTATGTCTGTTTCTTAAAATCTGTCTCCGCCATTGATCACAATGGGAATGTACAGAGGGTTTTATCATCATTGATCAGTGGGTTATGTCCAGAATCCACACTGTTTTGTTTAGTAAATTTGATCCAAGCGTCTATAACATGGTGTCATTAACCATCAAAACCTTCTGAATAAATCCCTGCTGTTCAATCCAATGCATCAAGCCGTCTCACATCTCTCCATATTCACACGTGATTTGATTTGCATGGTGCTTTTCTGCTGATTTCCCCTTTTCCTGCTTCTAATGGTTTGGACTTTCTTGTGACGATGCATCCCCCCTCTCTCCACAGGATGCAGAGAATCCGTCGCAGGCTTGCGTGGCCGAGGTGACTCCACTGTCCCCTGGTCGGTCCTACAAAGGCACGAGCACGGACTCCTCTCACCTCCACCTCGGCGCCCCGGAAGCCCCGTCGCGGCGCGGGTCTGATCCCCTTCCTCAGAAACTACTGGTCCACTTGGCGGAAGGTGGAGGGGCCGACTTGTGCTCTCTCAGCCCTTTCGTGCTCCGTCTCTCAGGAGCCGGATTTGCCTTCTGCGCTCCAGGGCCCGAGACGTCTGTGTGAACACAAACACGGGCATGAGACTTGGCGCATGTGGATCTTGTGGGCTGACCACATAATGTGCATCAGCCCCTGGCTGTGTGACAGGTCAATAACCCTAAAGGGTTAACAAACAAACACGTTCATGTGCATCCACCTCCATGCTGGGCTCACCATGTGCAATTTCTCTGCAACACCTGAGTGAACAACCCTTTAGATATCGTGGCCCTGCCGCCTCATCTTCATACTTTGGTATCATCGTATTCATTGAGTATAGTCCCATGTCTTAGTCACAACCAGGTTCCTATACTCAGACTCTCTCTTGAACAAAAGGGGCGTTGTTTTACGCACTGTTAAATGTCTCTTTTCGTTCTGCATTTTTGTATTCCATGTCCTGATTTTCAGTCTGACCTCCTTGCCTGTTCCTCCACTGTCTTGTTTACTTATTTGCTAATGTTGGTTGAAAACATTTATCTACAGTTTGTGGTCTGGCCAAGTAAGGGACAGGTGTCAAGCTTAACCCTTTTAGGTGTGTGTGTGTGTGTGTGTGTGTGTGTGTGTGTGTGTGTGTGTGTGTGTGTGTGTGTGTGTGTGTGTGTGTGTGTGTGTGTGTGTGTGTGTGTGTGTGTGTGTGTGTGTGTGTGTGTGTGTGTGTGTGTGTGTGTGCGTGTGTGCGTGCGTGCGTGCGTGCGCGCGCGCGCGTGCGTGCGCGCGCGCGCGTGCGTGAATATTCCTGTTACTGTATGTTTTTATGTGACACACTTTTGCCTTACAGGTAGCCACACAGCAGCAGACTAGGAGCCAAAGGATAAGGGTGTTAAAATATTAAGAATCATTAAGTAGAAACTGTATTACAAAGCCTTACACATACACAAACACACATAGACATACACAGACACACACAACAGCTGAAGGAGGGGAATGGGGGAAATCTGAAGAGGGATGTGCAGTATTCTATCCACCCTGCCTTAATTCATAGATACTGATTTTTAGTGGGTTGACATGTTTGAGAGATGACAGATTCAGAGGGCATATATACGTGTGTGGTACCGTGGGTCAATTATTCTTTATTTTTTGCATGTCGGATCTCACTGCAGCATGCTGATCTGCTATCGGTTCTTCCTTCATCATCCATCGCCCCGGACATCGTTGATCATGAACCATATCCCAACACCCTTTTCTTCCTCCCAACAACGAGCGCACTGTACCTACTCCTGCCCCAATGTGGTTCTGTAGGGTTAACAGCAGCCGCCCTGGATTCATGGATGTCCTAAATGGCTTGCTACTCCTCAAGTATTGGTGGCGGTCACTGTTGATGTATGGATGTAACTTAAAAAAAATGTTTTTTATATATGTATTGTATTGTATTGAGAAGGGATGTTCAATAGCCAGTTGTAAGTAGGAGGGAGACTTAATGCGGCGATGTCACAATCGATAGAATGTTGAACTGATTTGTCCATCATGTCCTCCAGCTGAAGATTGTTGCTCATTATGGATGAACCACTTTTCTTCAGTTCTAACGTTCAAAGCATACCTGTCCTGTTGCACAGCAAGTAACTTTACTCTGAAAGTCTTGAATGTCAGATTCCGAAGCAATTTTGTATGTTTATACAGTTTATTTTCATACACATCACCATCTGCCGTCTAGATTTAATAACAGGTGTTCTGTTTTTTTTTTACTGGGGCACAGATGATGTTTTTATGTTTGGTTGGAGGTCTGGATTTGTCTCTTTCAGTTTTCACTCAAAGCCCACAAGTGTTTGAACTTGGGGGCTCAACATCCTGACCTCAGTAGATTAATAGAAGGGCCTTGGTGCTTGTTATGCAGAGTCTGACCTCACTGTGCTGTTGCCATACTCAAGACACACTTTACATGTCATATACAAATCATACCATGATATGGTCTATTTTACTTTAATAATGGAGAATTCTTTTGGAGTTGTTCACGGCTCAGTTTTTCTCGACTACTTTTTTCTGTTGTCCACTTTGAATTTATTTTGCTATGTTTGTATCCTAGATGGAAGATTATATTTTAACTGTGTTAGAATGTGTTCAAGTATGTAACCAAAATTAGAGCAACACTTACATTTTAGATTTACTAATAGGTCTACACACTGCACTTTGTACAACAACAAATCAGTTATTCCCCTAAAACATGGTATAATGTCTGTCGACGGGGCTTATAGGTGTTCACTCGTGCTCACAAGTTATTTTTCTAAGAATGTAGTGGGTGAGAAAAAAAAGTGACCAAATAGCTCAACTAGAAACAGACTGTTTGTAGGGTCTCAAATGGGTTTATTGCACCAGCCTTCTTCTGCAGATCAGAATGTTGAACTGCTCTCCATCAGCAGAACAGCAGGTGCTCATCCTATCACTCCCGAGCTTGGCAAATGTCTGAAATGTTGACTTTTGCATTTCATATCATACATTCAGTACAACACTGTTTGTATTACTAAACAGGTTTTGTGAATTTACCTTTTGTTTTGAATAAAGATTTTAAAAGTTCAGCTTTTGACTTTCTGCCAGCCTGCCTGTAGCAATGGGTGCAGAGCACTGTATTGTCAGTCTGCTTGTAATAAAGAAAAAAGATATAGTTTCTGTGTACATTTTATACAAATGATGTAGGTTTTTCTACCTTGTTGTCTACTAACCTCTCATTATTATAGACCTCTGTCAATTTTCTGCCCTGCCCCGGTCACGTGATCATCCCATGCAGCACTCCTTCCCTCAATCCAGCCAATTAGCCACCAGCTCTAATAAAAATTAGAATAAAAAAATAAATCCTGTGATTTTATTTTAAAGGGACTTTTTTAATGCAGCGGAGTGTCTTATTTTTGCTGGTTCGTCCATCCATGTTTTAAGCAGCGTGTGCCAGGTTGGGTCAAACCATTCTGATATGGGGGAGACTTTGGGTTTTTAGGATAATTAAAGATCCTGAATATAAAATATAAAATTCAACTTATGAACTTGATTTTGAATAAATTTGAGAAGTTGAATGTTCCTCGATTTGGGTCGCGGCTTGTCATTAAGGGGTGATGGTGGGTCCCGGCGCCAGACCAGTTGAGAACGACTGGTTTAAACACCCAAGCCTAAAAAGCCTGCGATACCTTTTTTTTCCTGCCCTTGACAAGAATGGTGACCATTGAACAATTTGAAACAACTAAGTGTGTATGCTTGACTATATGTGAGATAAAAAAAATATTGCTATTGAGGGCTGTGCTGAATGGAACGAGTGTCACAAATATCAGTAGTGAGTAAAGACATTTCCCCAAATGGCCTTCTAAAGAATTTTTAAAAATTATGTTTTCTCAGAATAAAAAAGTCATACTGTGTACATCTCTACTACCAGATTTCAGACATCCAGGAGACTTGAAATCTTTAACCAAGCTAGTCGGCTAAATTTGTTGTTGATTCTGCTGTTTTGAAGTAAAACTTGACTGCTAGTTGCTGTTTTTAGTGCCAGTTCTCACACTGTAAGCCCGGAATTCATATGTTATCAAACATGTAAGTACATTTATTATAATGGACTTACATGACTCAAATTGATTACGTTTTGATTGCATTACTAGCAAATGTTAGTATGTTATACTAATTTATAGACCTAGTTGAGCCTGTGAATACTTTAAGTAAAATAGCTTAAAATTCCCAAGTTTTAGTCATGCAATGCATGACGGGAACGTGATCGCCGTCACTTTGAGCCGTGTCTATGCTTTTTGCCACTTTCTCCCCGCGCAGCGCGCACCAGACAGTAGTTGCTGCTAAAACACGCCAGAGACGGTAAGTAACCTTGATTTAGCTAACGTTGCTGCTGTTTCCGTGTTTGTCAGTGAATCCAAGGGGATGTTGGTCGCTAACTTTAACTAGGTCGGCATCCATTTTCACCTGCTAGCTTACGGTACAGTTTGAACGTTCATCTCTCACCTCATCCCCTCAATCTACGCCCGGCCCCCGTCCACCTGCCATCTGGGGGTTCCCCTGTGGGTTTTCCCTCCCCTTCTTGGGTTTCCCACATGGAAAAAAAAATCTCCTCCCTAAGGGGAAACTTGATAGTCACGTGACCTATTTGCAAATCAATGTAAATGAATTGGCCAAAAAATACGTGACATCGTAACGTTTTTTGGGGGGGAAAGATTACATTTATTATTGTGGACCAACGTAGCTATTACACGTTTTTTTTGGAGACTGGGTTGGCAATGCTCTCATTTGGCTTGCAGTTGATAATGTTATCTTGGCCCACACAAAATAATGTCATTGGTTTGAACATTGTATATATTGTGAGATGTATGTTCCTGTTCATGTGCTTTTTACATGTTTTTTCTATAGAGCATTGTTGTGACAATGCAGTAAATAACGCTATGACCATATTAGGCACACAAGGGAACCGAGGGATGAAGGAGTACAGGAAGCGTGAAGATAAATCACTATCTGACACAGTGCTCCTGGCACAGAATGGTACAGAGGGAGGGGGGGCACCTGGGCATCTTGGACAATAGCCGTCTTAGACCAGAACCAGCTCAAACTAGTCTTCAAGGACGTGAGGAGATTATAAAAAGGGTCAGAGTCGGACAACAGGCAGACTCTTGGATGGATTGCTCGACGATACGTGTGTAGAGTCTCGAGGTGCACCTGCGGGGAATTGCTCAATGTATCTATTTCTCTTCTAAATAAGTGTTAACTTTTTAACTTGACGTGCCGGATTCTTTTCATCAACCAACTCGGGGGGTTTGAAAATCCCAACAATATATACTGTATATACCTGGTTTGTGGGGAAATTGTCACACCTGTATGTCAAGTTGCGTTTTTGTCCTGTCTCCACAGTTGTTTTTTGACTTCCTGTTTTATTTTGGAAACTAACTCCCTCTCATTTCAGGTCCCTTGCCCTTCCTCATGTGTCACCAGTCTGATTGGCTGTTTCTCAATATGCGTTCTTGTGTGGACTTTTGTTCTCGTGGACTCGTGAAACGTCATCAGTCGCAGCCCGAGTACTGTTCCAATTCTCAAGTCCGCATCTGGCCGAGAACGGTCATAATACCCGGATGTGGCTCGCCCCGCCCATTTTACCGGGCATGCATCGGAGCAGGCTCGTCTGTTCTTGTGAGAGACATATATCCCAGAATGCATTTCACCTCAGCAACAGGCAACAACGACAGAGGAAAATAAACACAACTTTATGTCGAAGTTTATAAATACTACTTTTTTTAAGTAACGTAATGTAATTTTCTGACTGAGTAGTAAAATGTTTAAGTCAAAAACTAAAATAAAAACGTATTAGCAAGATCAGCTGACGTGGTGACGTCATCAAGTCAGCTGCTGTTCCAACTGCGGAAATGACCGTTCTCCGTTCTCCCGAAACCTGCGAGTCAGGACTCCCGAGTCTGTCTCCCGAGTCTATTCTTGCGGGAACGCGAGTCCGTTCTCGCCGTCTTAGGTATTGAGAAACGGCCATTGTCTCCCCTGATTCCTGATTGTGTCCACCTGTTCCCACAACTCCCTCATGTGTACTTGTAGTCTGCGTCGCCCCTTGTCCTGTGCCAGTGTGTCTTGTTGTTTTACCCTGCACACCAGCCCTCACGTCAAGCGTCAAGTCCGGTGGAGATGGTCACGTCATTTTTGATTCCTGTTATATTTCCTCGTTAGAGAGTTTTTGAGTTTTTTGCCTTTGGGATTTTGATCACGACCTTTGTGTCCTCATTGCGAGAGATTTTGATTTTTTTCGGTTTTGTTAATAATAAAAGCATTGTCAGCTGAACCCTCTCTCTGCGTCCTCCTCCTCCTCCTCCTCAGCCACCTGCCTGACAGAAATAACCAATCACTGTATCTTGCGGGACTCGCTCACACGAGAGCGCAGCCTTGGGGTGGCGGCACAAGTATAATTCTTTTTTAGGACGCTGATTGGCTAAATTATGGGACACACATATATCTTTGATTAGTAATTGGCTCTTTTGGGCCTGGCCCGAGCCAAGCTGAGACATGCAGACAGACTAGGTATCTTATTACAAACATTACTTGGTATATTCCATATTTCAAATACACAAACCTTTACAATTCATAAGATGTATTAATATAATAATAATAATAATATTATGATATATAAAAAAATATGTATAAACATTTTTTTGTGTCTCAAGGTGTGACCAGACCCCACGGACCTCTATTGTACAGCCGCCACTGAACTCTGATGCCTCTGATGAGCACTGCTAGTTCTGTCAGCACTTGCTATCATTGCATGAGGTGCCAGGTCGCCTTCGCCATGTTGAGGGATGTTGAGAGGGAGAATACAATGCTTTGAATCTTTGAATGTTAGGGGTCGACTGTGGGTGAGTTTGAAGCATGGCCATCTTCCAATCAGATGGTTGGTGCTTTGGTCCCATGCCCAGCTGACCCGCATGAAGAACTGATTTGTTTCATCTACATTCATCACATCACCAGGCAAGCAGGGTCCCATAACCAGTAATAGATGTATTTCTGTTCCAAAGGCTCTTTGTGTTACTATTGGACATCTGTCCTTCAACTCTGTCCATTTAGGCTTACACTGTTTGATTACAGCTTTTACTCTAGAAATGCTCTCTGTGCCCGGCTTTCATTAAACCGATGGAGAAATATAAACAACTTGAACAATTATGTCCGAGAACTCCCCGGGAAAATACTATGGATCACGAGCAACTCAATGTTTGGGTCACAAACGCTCTCTTTCACTGTGACATGACCAGAATGACACCACCGGTCATTCACGTAAAGCCAGGTGACAGATTTGCCAGAAAGGGGGCGGCACCTCAAATGTGTACAAGACAATTGTTTTTTGTCAGATGGTTTTGCTAAAATGTATCTGATGTTAGAGAATGGATATAATTTAGTTTTCAATAATGCATAAGATATGGATAGATAAGTCTTTGTCACATATGAATAGGAAGTTTGTGCCCTTCTCTCATTGCATGGGGAGTTGCATGTTTCTCCCGCATGGGGACTGCTGGTCCCAGTGCAGGACATCAACAATAAAACTGATATCCTGGGGATAGATGGATGAAGTAGTGGACCAATGACACTGAGGCTTAACCTTCTTGTTTACTGTGGTGCAGCATCACACAAGGTGGAAGTTACATCAGCGGATCTTTAGCATCATTAACGCGGTGATCTCATGTGCATTAATGGAACACATAAGGTTGTCTCCGAGGAAATGAGTTGGCTCAAGTGTCACAGGCCAGTGTTTAATCAAGATAAACTTTCCTTAAAGTACTTGTTTGTCACAAATACACTAGAAGTATGCATCTTTATTGAGTCTAGTTGAGTTGTTACTTGTTATGCTTGACATTTTATGAAACGTTTTGAACTAAATCAATACAATCAAAACAGTCAATAACATATTTTCCTCAAGTACAGTAGCTAAATCATGTTTAAGAATATGTTCAGTTTACTGCTATTCATAGTATGATTCATCCTGTAAACAGGGTTAAAATAACTTCTTCATAAAATCACCATCATCCAGCTTCACAACCAGGTCATCATCCCACCACAAATCGGAGACATGACATAATATTCAAAGCATTTTATTTTGCCTCTTAACAGCCCTCAACATGGCGAGGCAAGCCGGCACCTTGTGCAATGCTAACTATGCTAGAACTGGCAGTGGTCATCAGATGGGGAACCGGTTGTGGGGCTCAACACTTCCGTGAAAATTCTATTGGTCAGGATGACGATATCAAGTGTAAGAGCCATACAAGAACATTGCTGAGATTCTTTGAATTTCCACTTCTTATCATTAATGTTTTGGGTCAACTTTGAATTAAATTCGTATTGTTTTCTATGCATGAATTCCCAGCGTTTTTTTCTTCCACTTTTACCTCTTTCAGATCAAAACAGAATAAAAAACCTACATAAAGGGGAGATCGTTAAGTGAAGCCATTGTTAGAGATTTGCCAGAAAGGGGGCGGCACCTCAAATGTGTACAAGACAATTGGTTTTGGTCCGATGGTTTTGCTAAAATGTATCTGATGTTAGAGAATGGATATAATTTAGTTTTCAATAATGCATAAGATATGGATACATAAGCCTTTGTCATATATGATTATGAAGTTTGTGCCCTTCTCTCATTGCATGGGGAGTTTTTGCACAGAGTTGCATGTTTCTCCCGCATTGGGACTGCTGGTCCCAGTGCAGGACATCAACAATAAAACTGATATCCTGGGGATAGATGGATGAAGTAGTGGACCCATGACACTGAGGCTTAACCTTCTTGTTTACTGTGATGCAGCATCACACATGGTGGAAGTTACATCAGCAGATCTTTAGCATCATTAATGCGGCGATCTCATGTGCATTAATGGAACACATAAGGTTGTCTCCGAGGAAATGTGTTGGCTCAAGTGTCACAGGCCAGTGTTTAATCAAGATGTACTTGTTTGTCACAAATACACTAAAAGTATGCATCTTTATTGAGTCTGGTGGAGTTGTTACTTGTTATGCTTGACATATATACGGTATATGACTAATATGACTTCTTACCAAAATGCTAATTTGTTATTTATGTGGCATGTAAGAACATATAAAACCAATGTGCCCCCAAAACTTCAAGATAACTCAAATGTGTTGGGTGCCTAGAAGTGTTACAAGAGACCATCGTGGAAAAATGACTTCAGTTGAAATCAATGGTAAAACCCTAAAGGCTCTACTGGATTCAGGCAGTGATCAGACCCTTGTACACAAACATTTTGTACCACCAAATTGCATTAGCACAAATGAGACTATCCCTGTTTGCTGTGTCCATGGGGATGAAAAATCCTACTCAACAGCAGACGTGTACATCACGGTACAAGGGCAGACCTACCTCCTAAACATTGGCGTTGTCCTGCTGTGCTTGTTCGAGACCAGCCAGTGTTGTTTGAGTTATTGAATGCCAGCCATGACTAATGTGGCAGTGATCAGAAGCGAAGAAGGTGGAGGAGCCCTTCCAGACACTTAGTGCCCTGCCTTTGTATGATGCAGATCTGGAAACTGCACCCGTGAAAACTCGTAAGTCACGCAAACAAAGGAAGCAAGAGAAATTTCGCCAAACTAGCTTCTAACCCTGAGCCTGAACTGCCCTTGGCTTTCAGAATCCCTAATAATGTCATTGAAATGCAACAGAAAAACTCCACATTAACAAGTCTCTTGCAGAGAGCTATGCAGGAGGGACGGGACAGACCAGGACTCCAGTGTGAATAAGGACCTCTTCCTAAAAAGTGGTATTCTGTATCGTCGGCAGGGATCGGACGTGCAGCTGGTGGTGCCCAGAACGGCAAGGGAAACAGTGCTGGGATTGGGGCATTCTGTGCCGTGGGCTGGCCATCTTGGAAAACACAGAACCTTTGCTTACATTAAAAAACATTTCCACTGGCCGGGCTTGCGTGCAGATGTAGCTTTGTTCTGTAAAAGTTGTCCTCAGTGCCAGAAAACCTCCATCAAAATTCCCTTTAGAGCCCCACTGCAGCCCCTACAGATTATCACTACAGCTTTTGAGCGGTTGGGAATGGATATTGTTGGCCCTGTGGAAAGGAGTAAAGCAAAAAACTGTTACATGCTGGTAATAACGGACTATGCCACAAAATATCCAGAAGTTTTCCCTTTAAAGTCAATGAAGGCGAAAACCGCGGCCTTTTGCCTTGTACAGTTGTTAGATAATATAAAAAGAGAAGGAGCAAACGAACGAATTGAAGGCACGTGTTCAAAAATTGGAAGCCTGGATGATGACATCTGGAAGAATTCAGCCAAACAACTTCTCTCGTTCTGGGAGATCTATTTGTCAGATCACAGGTCAAGTATCAGCGCTGCGTTTGCAATTCTGTCGGCCTGCAGGCCGGAAGAACAACTAACTAAAATCAGGAAGAACATGTTTTATAACTCTTGTAACACAGAAAAAGAAAAGATTTCTCTTGGCCCTGAACTGGTGTGTGTGTGTGTGTGTTGTATGGTGGTTGGTGTGTCCCTAACTCCCTCCATGCTCGGCACATCCTGCTTGCCCTCTGACCTTGAAATCTTCAGCAAAACAGGGCAATGATTCTCTAACTTAGCAATAAGAAAAAGCTTTTGATTATCACAGTTTTTTTCAAGGGTCGGTTTTCCTCGTGAGATTCTCACAGACTCGGAACTAACTTCATGTTGACGTTGTTACAACAGGTTTACCAGCTTCTTGGTATTAAGAGCTTGAGGACAACCCCCTACCATGCTCAAACCGATGGCCTCACCGAACGCTTCAACCAGACTCTGAAGCAGATGCTCCGGAAATTTGTGAATGACACTAGTACAGACTGGGATCAGTGGCTGCCCTACCTCCGTTTTGCATATAGAGAGGTACCCCCAGGGCTCCACGGGTTTCTCTCCTTTTGAATTGTTGTATGGTCATGAAGTACGGGGCCCCCTCTCTCTGTTAAAAGATATTTGGGAGGGAGACCAGGTGGGAAGGTGTGAGGTTAACATTATATCTCATGTGGTTCAGATGAGAGACCGACTGGAAAAGATGAGTGAGCTTGCCCAATCCCACATGGCAGAGGCCCAGCAGCGACAAAGGACCTTGTATGATCGGTCAGCTTGTCAGAGGTCCTTCAACCCGGGCCAAAAGGTGCTCGTACTCCTTCCCAGTAATAATAGTAAACTGCTGGCAAAATGGGAAGGAGCCTTTGAGATCCAGCAGAATATTGGGCCAACTACCTATCAGGTGTCCACTCCGGGTAAGCCTCGCTCCAGTAGAGTTCTACATGTGAATCTACTTAAAGAGTGAGTGGAGAGACCTGAGAAGAAAGCCGAAGTGTTGCTCATCAGGAGGATTCCAAAAGACGAAGAGGTGGAAGAGCAGTATTTGCCTATAGCTTCTTCAATGGATCTGGATCTTTGCCACCTCCCGGAAGAAAAGTAACTCCAGGTAAGAACTTTATGTAAGCCTAAAATATTCCAGGACAATCCTGGAAGGACAAACCTTGTTAAGCATGACATTGTGTTGAAAAAGGCAGTCTCCGTGAGACGTTTAAGTTAAAAAATACCTGAACATCTGCTGACGGTGCTGAAGGAGGAAGTGTGCCTGATGCTGGACCTGGGGATCATTGAGCCAGCAAAGAGCGAGTGGTGCAAACCAGTGGTCTTAGTGCCAAAGAAGGATGGCACTATCCGGTTTTGTATTGACTTTGGGTATTTAAATTCAATCTTACAATTTGATTCATATCCTACTCCCTGGAGAGATGACTTAATTGAGCACCTAGGAAAGGCAAGGTATCTAACGAACTTAGATCTGTGCAAAGGCTATTGGCAGGTACCACTTACAAAACACTGAGAGAACTGACAGCTTTCCGAACACCCCTGGGTTTGTTCCAATTCACAGTTCTGCCCTTTGGGCTGCATGGTGCTCAAGTACTGTGTAGCCTGTCAGACTTTGCTGCAGCATATCTTGATGACATTGTCATTTACAGCACCACCTGGGAGGAACACATGATACACCTGGGGCCAGTGTTGGAACGTCTCCAGTCTGCCGGGTTGACCATGAATTCCTCAAAATGTGTCTTTGCCAAGGCTAAAACGGAGTTCCTGGGGTTTGTTATAGGAAATGTGTTGATAAAACCGCAGGTGAATAAAATCCATGCCATCGAGTCCTGTTCCCGGCCAGAGACAAGAAAGGAAGTTCGGTCCTTTCTCGGCATGGCAGGATTTTACCATCGCTTTATTCCCTATTTCTCTGCCAGAGCAGCAGCCCTCACAGATTTGACTGGATCCAGATAGTCAACCCTGGTCCAGTGGACACAGGAGGCAGAGGCAGCCTTTCAGGACATCCCGCAGGCACTGGGTAGAAGCTCTGTCTTGTACAGTCCTGACTTTCAAAAAACGTTCATCCTTCAAACTGATGCTTCGGAAAGGGGTCTCGGGGCTGTTCTTCTACAAGGACCTGCAGAGGGACGACACCCAGTGGCCTATATTAGCCGCAATCTGTTCCCGAGAGAGGTCCGGTACTTTACAGTGAAGAAGGAGGCACACGCAATCAATGTGGGCCTTGGACTCTTTAAAATACTTACTCATGGGACGGGAGTTCACCCTGGAGACTGACCACAAGGCGCTCCAGTGGCTGGAGAAAATTAAGGACAGTAATGGACGGATCACCCTGGCCTGGCATTGTAGCCATTCCGGTTCATTATCCATCATATTCCAGGAAAGGGTAATTGTACAGCAGATTACCTGTACAAAGTACAAAAGCGATAAAGCAGACGTTTAAAGCATCCACTAACTCTACTAACAATAACTAGCTGTCACCTTCAAGTTCGAATAATGAAAATGTTGTGTAGCCCAACCCCCCCAATGCATCCAAGAAGAGTATAAAGATCAGCAGAGGTTCTTGTTTTGTTCAGTTGGGAGGGTCACAGCAACGAACCGGAGACTTTCATACTTGGTAGATACCTAGAGTGTAGAATGTGACTTCATGTTCATATAATGTATGCTAATTATTGTGTAAAATACTGATGTCTCATATATTTTTCACAGGTGACTGAGAAGACAGGTATCTGTGTCATTTATGAGCCACAGTTAAAAGACCATTTAAATACAGGTAGAATATTGAGTTGATGTGTTATTAAAAAGGGTAACAGACAACACTATTTCTGTGCCAGCGTTGCTGCTACATCCTTTATGACTCACTTTGTTGCACGCATAGTGCGCATCAAAAGAATGGAGAACTCTACGGAGGTTTTGTTCTTTGTGCTGTCTGCTTATGGTAACATCGGAAACTTAAAATACCTGTATTTCAGCATGATACTATTATGGTACATCTTTATATGTGTGTCAAACACTATTCTTATTGTGGTCATATATGTGGACAGAGAATTGCATGAGCCAATGTATATATTATTAAGTCATTTGTTTATGAATGAAATAAGTGCAAGCACATCTTTACATCTTCTTCTGCTCTCACAGATGATTTCAGATACACATGAAGTGACATTGCCATGGTGTTTTCTGCAGATGTGTTGTTTCTACATATTTAGTTGTGTTGAGTTATGCAGTTTAACAGCTATGGCCTATGACAGATATGTCTGTATCTGTCATCCTTTACATTACAATGTTTTTATGAGCAATGAGAAAGTAGGTAAGATCATTCTGCTTGTTTGGATTTATTCATTTTCTAGCTATATTTTCTCATTTTCATTCATCATTCCTTTAACATTTTGTGGAAATGTCATTGACAAAGTGTTTTGTGACCAACAGTTAATAATTAAACTTGCATGTTCACTCTCACTACTTACCAGTATATCTGACCTGCTTTATGGCTTCATGACAGTGATTATTCCATTTAGTCTCATTTCAGTCTCTTACATGAAGATTTTGCGGGTTTGTCTAATTGTGTCAAAAGAAAGCAAACAAAAGGTCTTAACAACCTGCACACCTCAGATTGTCTCACTGTCAATCATTTTTTTCTACGCCATTTTTCATTTTGTGGGATCCAGGTTTGATAATAGCTATTTACCAGGTAAAGTGCGCATTATTTCATCCATATATGTCCATATACTTCAACCAATGATCACCCCCTTTATGTACGGACTTTACCTACCCCAAATAAGACAATCGTGTATAAAGCTTCTGTTTTACAGAAAATAATTATTGTACACTGTGATAAATGTTATTTCATGCAAGTGCTTCACCATTAAAAACAATTTGAAATCAGGAAATAATTTCTCTTATTGTGGCACAGATGTATTTCCAGCAAGGAGACTTTTATCTGCTTGGAGACAAAGAAAATCTAAGCAGTTTTATTCTGCAGTTTTTGTATGTCTTTTCTCCCATTGACTTTGTTCAACTGACTTCAACAGTTTCTTAATGATGATTTATATGACGTTATTACAGTCGTGCTGTAACAGCAAGCATCCTACTTTATGTGTTGATAGAATTTGCCACCAGAGGTCAGAATCAGACCGGATTGTAAATGTGTGAGAACTCCTCACATGAGGTCCGTAAAGCTACATGGTGACTGCTGGGCCCAGTGCAGGAAGGCATACATAATGTACTGGACCAATGACACTGAAGCATAGTCATCATGTTTGATTTGGCATTACACAAAGTGATAGTTACCAGCAGATCTTTAGCATCAATAACTTGACCTCACGTGAACTAATTCAACACATCAAGTTGTGTCTGAGGAAATGAGTTCGCTCGAGTCCTAAGTAGTTGTTGGTCACAAATATACTCAACAAAAGTATGCATTGAGTCTTATTGATTACTGCATGCTTTTGAAGTCTGTCACAAATACACAAAGTATTTTGGATGTCAAAATAAACGTGATAATCTTTGCAATTATTGTGGTCGAGATTATTGTGATAAAAAATGTTAACGCAGTTAATAGAACTTTGTTTACTTCAGTTGCAAACGGACCACTTTACGCACTGCTAGGGCAACTTTGACTCCTAGGAACCTCGATGTGACACTTGACAGCCCACTCTCCATCACTCTTAACATTACAGCGACAACACAATCCTGTAGGTACACGCTCTACAACATCAGGAGAATACGCCCCCTTCTCACTTAGATTGAATGAATCGGGTCAGGTCTATATCCAGATCATGGTCAAACCCTACATCCCAACCCGCACACTCCGCTCTGTATCTGCCAAGCTGCTGGTTCCTCCCTCACTGAGAGCAAAACACTCAACAAGATCGCGACTCTTTGCTGTCCTTTCTCCTAAATGGTGGAATGAGCTCTCTGATGACATCAGGACGGCAGAGAGCCTTCACATCTTCCGCCGCAAACTAAAGACACACCTCTTCAGACTATACGTTCACTAAAAACAATGCTTTGTTCGAGGATTTCCAGTCAGGATTTCGAGTGCATCATAGCACAGAAACGGCACTGGTGAAAATTACAAATGATCTTCTACTTGCATCGGACCAAAGACTTGTCTCATTTCTTGTCTTGCTAGACCTCTGCATTTGTGCTGCATTTGACACCATCGATCACCGCATCCTGCTGCAGAGACTGGAACACTTGATTGGCATCAAAGAAACTGCACTCAGCTGGTTTAAATCTTATTTATCCGATCGATCCCAGTTTGTGTTTGTGAACGGTGAATCATCGAGGACCACCAATGGTGGTCACGGAGTCCCACAAGGTTCTGTGCTTGGACCAATTCTATTTACCCTGTACATGCTTCCTTTGGGCGACGTTATCAGAAAACACCGCATAAACTTCCATTGTTATGCAGATGATACTCAACTGTATCTATCGATCAAGCCAGAAGACACCAACCAGCTTGTTAGACATCAGGATTGTCTTGGAGACATCAAAACTTGGATGACCTGCAACTTCCTGATGTTAAACTCGGAAAAAACAGAAGTTACCATGATAGGCCAAAGTGCCATTATAAGTACAATTTAAGTGCTACCATTTGTTAGTGCTACGGTTTGATAGTGTTTTAGTCAAGGTAGAGTCTAAAAAGGTGTGTCTTGAGTTTTCGACGGAAGATGTAGAGGCTCTCTGCAGTCCTGATGTCATCGGAGAGCTCATTCCACCATCTGGGAGCCAGGACAGCAAAGAGTTGCGATCTCGCTGAGTGCTTTTCTCTCAATGAGAACAAGCAGTTGGCAGATGCAGATCGGAGTGTGCGGGTTGGGATGTAGGGTTTCACCATGTCCTGGATGTAGACTGGTCCCGATCCATTCACAGCATGGTACGTCAGTACCAATGTTTTGAACTGGATGCGGGCAGTCACTTGTAACGAAGAGAACGGAGAAGTGGTGTGGTGTGGTAGTATTTGGGAAGGTTGAAGAGTCGAGCTGCTGCATTCTGGATGAGCTGCAGTGGTCGTATGGCGGTACCTGGGAAACCTGCCAGGAGAGAGTTACAGTAGTCAAGGCGGGAGAGGACAAGAGCCTGAATCAGTACCTGTGCCGCCTTCTGAGACAGAAGGGGTTGTATTCTCCTGATGTTGTAGAACGTGTATCTACAGGATCGTGTCGTCGCTGCGATGTTGGCAGTCAGGGAGAGTTGGGAGTCAAGTGTCACGCAACTAGTTCATGCATTTGATACTTCTAGACTGGATTACTGTAATTCTTTGTTATCAGGCTGCTCTTGTAAATCACTTAAACCTCTCCAGTTGATTCAGAATGCTGCAGCACATGTATTAACAAGAACTAAGAAATGGGATCATATAACTCCTGTATTAACTTCTCTGCACTGGCTTCCTGTTAAATCAAGAATAGAATTTAAGGTACTTCTCCTCACCTACAAGGCACTTGCTGGTGAGGCACCGTCTTATCTTAAAGAGCTTGTTACACCGTATTGCCCTACAAGGCATCTGCGCTCCGTAGATGCTGGGCTACTTGTGGTTCCTAGAGTTTTAAAAAGTAGGATGGGGGCCAGAGCCTTCAGTTATCAAGCTCCTCTTTTGTGGAACCAGCTTCCACTTTCAGTCCGGGGGGCAGACTCGGTCAGTTCATTTAAGATAAAGCTTAGAAACGTTCCTCTTTGATATTGCTAATAGTTAGGGCTGGCTCAGGTTAGCGTGGACCAGCCCTTAGTTAAGCTGCTCTAGGCTTAGACTCCCGGGGGACTTCTTAGGACACACCGAGCCCCTCTCTCACTCTCACTCTCTCCTTCCACAATCATCCATGTTTTTGTACATCACTAATTAAGCTTCTTTCCGGGAGTTCTTTGTGCTTTCTCGCCTAGTAGGTCTCCGTGGATCATAGTTTCGTACGGACCCCGGTTCTGACTCCTGGCATGGCTCTGCTGACACCTGCTGCTGCCATCATCATTACTTTAAATATGATTCATATTACTGTCATCATAAACCAACATCTTTCTGCTCTCCGTCCCCACAGAAGCCTCTGTGGATGGTGGTTCTATCTGATGGAGGTTGTCCCTGCAGTGGTCCTGCCGTACACTTGTTCTGCTACTTGCAATTACTTGTATCATTTCAGTTAGAGAAATTGAATGTATTGTACATCTTTTACATTGTTGATTCTGTACACATGGCATCCATTGCAGTCTGTCCATCCCGGGAGAGGGATCCCTCCTCTGATGTTCTCCCTAAGGTTTCTTCCCTTTTTTCCCCCATTGAAGGGTTTTTTCATATTTTGGGGAGTTTTTCCTGTGCCGATGTGAGGGTTTCGGGACAGAGGATGTTGCATGTGTACAGACTGTAAACCCTCTGAGGCAAATTTGTAATTTGCGATTTGGGGATATACAAAATAAAATGATTGAATTGAATTAAAAAGACTAACAAATTGTAGCACTTAAATTGTACTTACAATGACTCTTATCTATAGCATGTTGTAAATTGGCTTATTTACTTTCTTGTTCTTTTGGGTTTGTATGCTTATGGTTGAAATGCACTTATTGTAAGTCACTTTGGATAAAAGTGTAAGCTAAATGACATGTAATGTAATCAATTAACCCCTCATGGACCACCATCGTGTCCAGATTTGATTATATTCTTTCTCCCTGTACACCAACAGCTGCACCTCCACTCACCAGTCCGTCAAGCTCCTGAAGTTTGCGGATGACACCACCCTCATTGGACTGATCTCTAGTGGGGATGAGTCCGCCTACAGGTGGGAGTCTTACCACCTGTTGACATGGTGCAGCCAACCTGGAGGTCAACGCCCTGAAGACAGTGGAGATGGTTGTGGACTTCAGGAAGTACGCAGCTCCACCTTCCCCCCTCACCCTGTGTGACTCCCCTGTCACCACTGTGGACTCCTTCCGTTTCCTGGACCTGGGAGCTGAAAAAAGGCCTAGCAGAGGTTGCTCTTCCTGAGGCAGCTGAAGAAATTCAACCTGCCAAAGTCGATGATGGTGCACTACTACACGGCCATCATCAAGTCCATCCTCTGCTGGTCCATCACCGTGTGGTACGCTGCAGCCACAGCCAAAGACAAGGGCAGGTTGCAGCGTGTCATCGCCTCTGCAGAGAGGGTGATTGGCTGCAATCTGCCGTCTCTCCACAACTTGTTCGCTTCCGGGACTCTGAAGCGGGCTAGAAAGATTGTACCTGACCCCTCTCGCCCCGGACATCCGGCAGGTGGCTGCCATCAGGACTACGACCTCCCACCACACTAAGAGTTTCTTCCCTTTGGCAGTCGGGCTCATCAACAGAGCCCGGGCCCTCCCCTGACTGACTCTCACTCCATGTACATTTGTCACTTTCACTCGTCACTTTCACTTTATCTTTATTTCTATTTTTTATTTTATCTTTGTTTCTCAACTTACTAACCCATAGCTTTACCTTACTAACCCATAGCATATATTTTATTATATTTTTAATCTTATTCCTACACTACGTTGTCTGTTGGCTGTCATGCACCAACCGCCAAGTCAAATTCCATGAATGTCTGACATGTGATGGCAATAAAGGATTCCTTATTTCTGATTCCTGATTCTTGATGAAATGACACCGCAATCCAAAATGCAAATGTCATGTAGCCCAACCCCCCAATGCATCCAAGAAGAGTATAAAGATACGCGGAGGTTCTTGTCTTGTTCAGTTGGGAGGGTCACAGCAACGGACCGGAGGCTTTCATACTTGGTAGATACCTTGAGCTTTGAGTGTAAATGTGAAATTATGTTCATATATTGTATGCTGATTGTTGTGTGAATACTGATATCTACATCGTCATACGATTTCACAGGTGACTAAGAAGACAGGTATCTGTGTCATTTATGAGCCATAGAAGCATTGTTATAGATCAGAATCCATTTGGCTTTGTTACTCTTTGACCAGTGTGGTGGAACACAGTGTGCTGCTGGTACGAAAAGATCATTGTTTAGATTTATCTCACATTAAGACTGCAAAACATTTCAATGCACGTAGAATATTAAGTTGAGGCATTACTCAAAACGGTAACAGATAACACTATTACTGAGCCAGCTTTACTGATAAATCCTCTATGACTCACTTTGTTGCATGCATAGTGCTCATCAAAGAAATGGAGAACTCCACTGAGGTTGTGTCTTTTGTGCTGTCTGCCTATGGTAACATTGGAAACTTAAAATACTTGTACTTCATAATTATACTATTATGGTACAGCTCCATTTGTGCAACAAACACAATTCTTATTGTGGTCATATATATGGACAGAAGATTGCATGAGCCAATGTATATATTATTATGTCATTTGTTTATGAATGAAATAAGTACAAGTATGTCACTATATCCTCTTCTGCTCTCACAGATGTTTTCAGATACACATGAAGTGACATTGCCATGGTGTTTTCTGCAGATGTTTTGTATCTACACATGTAGTTGTGTTGAGTTATGCAGTTTAACAGCTATGGCCTATGACAGATATGTCTGTATCTGTTATCCTTTACACTACAATGTTTTCATGAGCAACAGGAGAGTAGGTAAGATCATTCTGCTTGTTTGGATGTATTCATTCACCAGCTATATGTTCTCATTTTCATTTGTAATCCCTTTGACATTTTGTGGAAATGTCATTGACAAAGTGTTTTGTGACCAACAGTTAGTAATTAAACTTGCATGTTCAGTCTCACTATTTACCAGCATATCTGACCTGCTTTTCTGCTTCATCAGTGTGGTTGTTCCATTAAGTCTCATTTCAGTCTCTTACGTGAAGATTTTGTTGGTTTGTCTAAACGGGTCCAGAGAAAGCAAACAAAAAGTCATAACAACCTGCACACCTCAGATTGTCTCACTGTCAAACATTTTTGTCGGAGCCATTTTTTATTACGTGGAGTCCAGGTTTGATGGGGCCTATGCAACAGATGAAGTGCACATTATTTCATCCATATATCTTCAAGTACTTCAACCCATGATCACTCCCTTTATGTACGGATTTTACCTACCCAAAATAAGACAATCATGTAAGAGACTTCTGTTCAATGGAAAATAAATATTTTGGGTCTTACCGTAATTAGAATTATTTTCTTTACCATAAAACAAACAGAATGTCAATGTAGCAGGAAGATTGATATGAAGTTATTGTAACAGCAGGCAGATTATTGCTACCTACTTCATGTATCGATAGCTTTCGCCACCAGAGGTCACAATCAGACTGTTTGAGAGCACCCTTAATGTTGTTTAAATGGGGTGGAAAACAAAAGTTACATATAACATTTTGTGGTTCCAAAAGGGAACTGCTTAAAGTCTGACGATGTTTCAGACTGGCCACTGTTAGAGACTTTGAGGTTGTTGAGTCAGAAAGCAGTACTCATGAAGTGTGACTGCCTCTGTGGTTGACTTTGAAGTGACACTGCCATGGTGTTTTCTGTCTCTACACATGTGCTTCTGTTGAGTTTTGCAGTCCAGCAGCAATGGCCTGAGACAGACATATCATTTTACAGACAAGTAAAATGAATGTAGCAGAATGATTGATTTAAAGTGAATAAAGGAACTGCAGGCAGATTGATGCAATAACACATTTTGCTACTACAGCTTATTTATTAAATGTAACTTGTGTGTACCTACCTTAGTACATTTACAATCTTTAAGAGACCAACATCTGTTCAGCGTATTTCCACCTGGTCAACGTACGACATTTCTCCTCTTCTTCACCTAAGAATGAACTGTTTGTGTAGTATTGTTTGCCGGGCGGTAGAGGATGCTGCAGTATCATACACTAATACAATATGTTCCAAAGTGTAGCACAGGAACTATACAGGTCTGCAGCAGAAAAAAGAAAAAAAAACTTTACATTCATTATTGGTGTTAATATAAGAAGTCTTGGTGTGCTCAACTCTCATCTTGCAACAGATGTTTCACATGTAAACAGCATCACTATTTCCCTTATTTAAGAACTATTCCCAGGTCGGTAGCTATGTTTAAAAGGAGGAGGGTGGGCAAGTTTGACAAAATGTTTTCACATTTACACAACACGGCCTGTGATGACGGCTGCAATGAGATCCCTTGTATGTGCCGACATAGGCAGCCAATCCAGCTGAATCCGATTGTGGGCGCAGGCGATGGAGAGTATCCAGTTGTTATCGGTAGCTTCCAGGACCGTAGGACTTGTTGTTCGCTTCTTGGCCAATTGAGCTGCATCACAATGCAGCCTGTGTGCGTCATTGCTAATGTCTGCCAAGTCATGTGTCCTGGCCATGAATTGGGAAGTATCATCAACGTTTAGGTGGTAGGTGAAAGCACTTAAGGGACAAACATGTTTTTTAGGTGGTGCATTATTTAACAATAGATACCAGGCACATGTTGAGAAAACAATCTGAAGTCACGGTCTGTGCATCGTACAAGCAGCGCCATTATTTATAAGTTCATTTCTGCACATAAACCACAGGGATCAATGCATTACAAACCGGATCGATTTTATTCAAACTGTACACATACAACAGGCTTATTTCTTTAAAAAAACAAAATGAAAGACAAAAATGAGTATTCCCATAAATACAATATGCCTTTAAAAACAGTTTGTGTTTTCTTGGTAGGTTGCATATGTTCCAATGAGAGACAAAAAAAACAACAACAACAAAAAAAAAACTCACACTTGTAATCCTTCTGAAAACTTGGTACAAAACAAACCCATGGGATCTGGTGTCATTGACATTGTCAGATCTCTGCTGCCTGAAGGCAAATACAAAGAATAATGTTGCACGGTTTACTTAAAACATGGACGAATGTGAACATGTTTCCTATAACTCAAGCCTATTTACTAACTTTAACCAGGGTGGAGGTATGTAGTTCACATGGGAGATGTGACAGTTTTCGTATACAAACTGCTGTAACAGTATAACATTTGGTACTTAGGGTATATATCTAGTATTAGTATGTTTGGATTCAGGACAGAACTTTAATAGATAAAACATAACTAAAAGAGCAGGTCTAATAGGCCATAATGTTGTAAGTTTACCCAGATCGCTGGCGTAGGTCAGCACCGATGACGTAGGCAGAGAACTTGTGCTATACGACGAGAAAAGAAACCCTATGCCACTATCAGTCGGGATAAAACCTTGACTTTTCTGCACTCGTTCCCCCACAAGATTCCCTACTGCTGGTTTCTAACTTCAAATGTAGAGTTCAGGGTGCTCTGAAATTAGAAACAAAAATAAAGCTTAAAAAAAGAATCGTTCTGAAAACCCTTTATTTTATTTTAGGTTTACAGTTGTTTTAAATTGATTTATATAAAATGAACTAGTCACTAGGCAATGTGGGTATTCCATTTCATTAACATTTCTTTTGTAATATATTGCAATATCGTCTTCGTTGGTTCGGTTCCAATTAACACGCTGCTGAATACAACGCATTCTCTTTTTCCAAATAAAAACAATTCCCATACGGTTGTGAACTTTGATCTCCTAGCTGGTGTTTTTGCAACGAAGAAACATTCGGTTTGAAGGTTTCTGTAACGTAGCCCAGTTAAAAAAAAAAAAAGATTCATTAAAAACTCTTGAATGTTCAGTCTGTATGTGACCCATGAAACAAAGTGAAATTATAGAAAGGGGATGGGGGCAGTTACAGAGGCGTGAATGTGTACAGTCCTCTTTATCCAGGAAAAAATAACATTGAAATCCAGAGCAACCATTTCCACTTTTGTGGATCAAGTGTGTGTCCTTGAAATGGTGCTGTGGATGTCTTAAAAGCTTACAGTGTTTTGGATGGAAGGATTCAACAGTGGAGAGACCACACACTGAGACAAACAATGGGCTGTTGTGTCTTCACTGCAGAGAGTGTGGGCCTGTGTGTGTGTGGTCTCTTTAACAGTTTGAATTGAGTCATTTTTAAACACTTTTAACCTTTACAATAGCTGTGCAAACCAATACATAACTTCATTCACCTTCGGAGTGAAAATTCAATACAATATACTTGACAGTCTGAAAAAAATAAGAAATAAAAGTTTAGATTACTAGGAAGCCACTTGACGCAGAATAGCGTGGAGTCACGAGTTGATGGATTATTTCTCAGGTTAAAACCAGCGAGATTATACTCTGACTTCGCACACACATATTAAAGCATTTCTGTCTCGAACTGAAACGAGCGTGACTTAAAACGTAAAATCCAGGTGTTTGTATTGAGTGAATTCAGTCAGTGGCGGCTGTAGTGACCCACAACCTTTGACCTCTTTGCTGCAGCATGGACAGAAGGCCATGCTTCTTCACACATTAGTCTTTTCAGTTGTGGTGAGAAACTCACCGGAGTGGACAAGAAGTAACGTTACATTAAAATTGTGATACTGAGGATATAAATCAATAATAGGAAGTTTCATATCAAAAGCAACCACACCAGTCAGGCATTACAGTCCATGAACCAGTATGGCCATTTGCACCAGTTTGTGATCCAAAAATGTAAAAACCAGTATTGTGGGCTCTGATGATGACCATGGAAATATACAATAAAAAAAAAAATCCAACTTCTATCAAATATAGATCAAAGTTTGGTTGAGTGACCAGAAGCCAGAAACGCTGTCACAACCTAGAAAAAAAATTAAATGACCAAAATAGTAATAATAAAAATGAAAGCTATTTGACCTCATTGACATGGTTATTGAATCCAAAACACCGTTTGCTTTGTGCCTTTTCTCCCTCGAAACTTTACACCGTCGTCTCCCCGTGGTTACCGTTGCTAAGGCGCTTGTAGAACCTCCGCCAGGATTGAAGCGTCTTCCCGGACCAGACCCAGAAACCCGAGGTAATCCCGACGATCATGGTCATCAGGTACTTGATCATGAACACGGTGAAGTCCGGGGTCATGGGGGCGAAGTTGTGAACCGGGCAGGGTACGGCGAACCGCTTGCAGGTCTGCATGTGCCAGGTCCGCTGCCAGTGCTCCCTGAAGGCCTGCTCGTAGAAGTAACACGCGATCACAATGGTGGCCGGGACCGTGTAGAGCACACTGAACACCCCGATCCGCACCATCAGCTTCTCCAGCTTCTCCGTCTTGGTGCCGTCGTGCTTCATGATGGTGCGGATCCGGAACAGGGACACGAAGCCGGCCAGGAGGAAGGACGTGCCGATGAACAGGTAGACAAAAAGCGGCGCCAGGACGAAGCCGCGCAGGGCGTCCACGTTGAAGATCCCGACGAAACACACCCCGGTCAGGACGTCGCCGTCCACCCGGCCCATGGCGAGGATGGTGATGGTTTTGATGGCCGGGACGGCCCACGCGGCCAGGTGGAAGTACTGGGAGTTAGCTTCGATCGCCTCGTGGCCCCATTTCATTCCGGCAGAGAGGAACCAGGTCAGGGACAGAATCACCCACCAGATGGAGCTGGCCATGCCGAAAAAGTACAACACCATGAAGAGGATGGTGCAGCCCTCCTTTTTAGTCCCCTGGGCCACCGTTCTGTAGCCGTCTTCTTTGAATTTATCCACACAGACAACTTTGTCCTCCAGGAAAAAGCCAGCAGCGTAGGCCACCGCCACCATGAAATAACAGCCGGAAAGGAAGATGATGGGCCTCTCGGGGTATCTGAACCGCCTCATGTCTACTAGATAGGTGAGCACCGTGAACAGGGTGCTCACACAGCACAAGATGGACCAGATGCCAACCCACAGCCGGCCGAATTTCACCTCATCCTCCTGGAAATACATAATGCCGGTGGGTTTGGTGGGCTCACAGGGGGCACCGCAGTCGTTGACCCCCATAAATCGGTAGCCCAGGTAGGGAGGCACTTCCAACTGCAGAGGGCAGGAGAACTGGTGGTACTGGTTGTTTTGGGAAGGGCGTTGGTTCGGTCGACCCATGTTTGGGGGGAGGGTAACAAGTTCTGGTGCAAAGGGCGAGGACGAGGACGGGCTGCTGGGTTCGGACGTGTTCTGGCCGACGCAGATCTCACCGGCTCCGTGGACGGGGAAAGCCTCGCAGCGGAGCCTCTCCGGCCACTGGAAGCCAAACTTATTCATAAGGGCTTCGCAACCCTGGCGCGCGCGCTCACACAGGGTCCGACACGGGGGGATGGCCTGCTCCAGTACCGTGCACACGGGCGCGTACATGGAGCAGAGGAAGAACTTGAGGTCCGCGGAACACTGCACCTTAACCAGCGGGTAGAACTGGTGCACCTCGAGCCCGGCGTCCTCCTGGTTCGTGTGGCCCAGGAGGTTCGGCATGATGGTCTGGTTGTAGGCGATGTCGGTGCAAAGCGGGATGGAGATGGGTTGGCAGAACCCGTGTTCTGGCACAGATATTCCGCTTTCGCTGTTGTAATTCTGGGCAGAGGTGGACGACAGGGACAGCCCACACACCAGCCACATGAGCCGCAGTAACACGGAGCCAGTGGTGGACCTGGCCGCCGCCATAGTTGAAAATGAGAAGTGGGGGGAGGGAAGAAAAAACTTTGATCCGAGTCGGGCAACTTTAAAAAGGATTAAAAAAGTGGGAGAAATCTACGTAAAATGTCGCAAAACTTTGCATGTGGTCCGAGTACTTCGAGTTTAAATGCCGGTAGTCGTCCGTTCCTCGTGTTTTATGAGGATAAATCCGAGTGAAACCTCCCCCGTGTCATGACTTCTTGATGGTCTTTGTAAGTGACTCCAAGCAGCCCACTCTGAATCCCGACATTCAAAGTCCCATTTTCTTCAAGTTTTGCAAACCAAAGTTATTCCAGCGAGTTCGACGCGTAGTCCAAGTTACTTTTGCGCAAAATAAGACACGTTCTAAACTTAAAAATGATTAAATTTCCATCGTTTTTCGATTTGACTTCCAACAGATCGTCGGTTCGCATGCTGAGCAGTTGGAAGTCCAGAGGCTCGCTCTCCTCACTGCGCGTGGATTCCACCGGTTTTCAGGCGCCCCCTTCATTCACAAGACCTTCCAGCAGAACGCAGGGCGCCTTGAAACCGATGCAGCGTCTCAGCCAATCACAGCGTTTGTTTTCCTTAAGGACTCGTTCTTGATTGGCCTTAACTTCCCTTAGGAGGAAAATGTGTTACAATAATTACATTACACCGGACCTAACAAAATAAATAATGCGTAAATAATACAAATATCCTTTTTATAATATATATATACATGAATTTTAAATCCTGCAGTGCCTTTCAGTTTCAGTTTCTTACATTTCACTGATGACATATACAAATGTAAACGTACATTCCTTGGATTTATTCAAAATGCTTAATGGATGTAAATCCCAAATATCAATATCCTTACAATGACACATGTCAGCTGTCAAATTCTTCTTGCCATCAATTTTTATTACTTATTTATTTTTCTTTTACAGAAGGCTCTACTACTTACTCATTTTTAAACTTCTAATGCAGCTTAACATTTTGAAAATGTGACAACACATTTTACTGTTACTTTAGTAACTTTTGATCTGTTTAGCTTTTTTGCCCATAAACCCTATCTCAGTGTGCAGCTGGGAAGTTGAGGTCTCTCCATCTCTTCACGAAATCTCTACACACACACAGTCGCTCACTGTGTGCAGGACATGTAAACACATTGCAGCGCGGCGAGCAAACCAGGGAAAAAAAGCTAAATGGATTCCAGCGTCTTATTCACTCGACCACAGCAAGCACTGCAGTAACCTGTTGCTGTTTATTGCCAATGGGTTTCATTGCAAACAATCAGACGCGGCTCCTGCATTGATGTGTATCATTGTGAGAATCAACAGTCAAAGCAGCAGTAAATTGGATTGACAGCATGATCAATCTGCCCACAGGCAACAAAGTGTGGGAGGTGTAGAAGGGTTCCTGGTGGCCTTGCTGCATTTGGTGTGTTTCTACCCTGAGTGGGATAAAAGAGGGTGGGGGTTGGGTTGGGTGGGGGAAGGGACAGGAAGAAGAGAGAAGGTCGAAGAGGGCAGGGGGGGAAAGAGAAGCAGAGAAAGCAGTAAGCGAAGCTGAACCAAAAGGAAAATATTTCCCTGCTGTACACTGGCCTACAAATAGAGAAAGCAAGTTAGATTGAAATGGGCTAGTTGGCCAATATGGATTTCTGACCCCCCCGAACATTGATATTAATCGAGAAACGCATGCAGGCAAAATGCTTTGTGCTGCCTGTGACACAGTTGACCACAAAACAACTGAAAAGGCTACAAAAGTGGGTTGGACTTTCTAAGAATGTCCCATGGGACAGGGACTAGTTTCTCTTTTTCACATTAGTCAATGTTTTCACGTTGTTCTATGCAATGTTGTAAAAATAGTAGATAGATTGTGCTCGTAGCCTTTTTTTTATCCTACTTAAAAACTTCAACTTTCTATACTCTTAGGTCTTTGGGTGAATTTTAAGTACTCACCATTATCCACCCTGCATTCATGTTTTCCCTTTTTTTGTATTACAAAATCCAAAAATGCAGACGGATACAGGCCTGTTTTTACTGAGGGGTTTTGTAGAATACACAGACACACAGCTGCAGGGGGGGTCAGATATTTGACCCCTGTGTCAAAGTATGCTAAGAAAAGGCACTTTGATTACATGCATATAGGAGCCAGATGACTAACACACAGAGACTATAGCTGGGAGCTAAAGACACCTCAATTATCAGTCTGAGGGAACAATTTTCTGGCCACTGCCTCTGATAAGAGGATTGGTTCCACTTGTTGGATTAAGCCTCGGTCCAAGGAGCTGCTACGTGATAATTTAAGACTCCAGCTATTAAAGGTATTGATTAAGATTGTTATTAGTACAGGGATTTCCCAAAAGGATAATGGACATATCAGCATGTGCATTTCACAGACAAGGATGTTACACACCAAGGAAGGGGTTTAGATGTCCTGGTAGGTGGATGGGTCGTTTTTGAAGGCGCCCCCAATAAAACATCACAAAATAACCAACTTGACGTTATTCATAACATTGCTTAATAAATGTATTTACACATTTTGCTTTATTTTCTGTAATCCTTATCATAGGATGGGATTCCATTAGCCTACTTATACGTAAAGCCATGACATTACTCAATACAATACTCCCTCCTTGATGACCTTAAGGTCAATAAGAACAGGTTTGTATTACAAATACTGCAGTGACTATTGTTGAAACAATGTTAAAATATGAATGCTATCCGTATAATAGGTGGTATTATGCAAGTATGGTAGTATGCAAATTATGAAAGTATATGTACTATAACTACAATTAAGGAGAATGGTAAAACGTTTACTTAGAGAAATATTCATTTTAATTCGGAGCTTCAGAATTAAAAATTACTGGATATATTGTGGCCATTCATTTGGAGGACAATCAACCTTGCAGTTTGCAATAATAATGAATTCTAAAAATATACCCGTGATGCATGTTAACACATGCACTTTGTCCAAATGTACATTGATAATGGAGACGAGGTGAAGGTGTTTAACCAGAAATTGCTTTGATCTTGCTCCCTCACACACTGGTGTTTCTCCCTGTGGTGTAAAACACAGCAGTTAGTCGCCCCGTCGGGTCAAATGGACGCACTCCGCCACGTTGAACCGAAGCCGTTTGTTTGTGTGTGTGCGTATTTATGTGGATAGTGTCTGCAGTGGTCAAGCAGATGTGGGAAGTCCAGCAGGTTTCCAGACAGTCACTCACTGTTTGGACTGGAGTCTGCTGCAGTTGGACATCTGCTGCAGAGGATGGGGGGGGGGGGTGTTACACAAACAACAACTAGATTTACAGTAGACCAAGGTGAAATAAACAAAACAAAAATGATTTTGAGGGTTTGCACTGTGCTTGCTCGGTTCAATGATGACCGCCATCTAAAGTATGTGAGCTACCATGTGAAACCCAATACTGAGCAACTATTTAGGTGTGGAGTCGAGGTGGAAACACACAGGCTTTTTGTTTGGACTGAGGAGGATTTCAAATTGAGGACGGCTTACAGGACGTGTTGGCTGACCAAGTTGGTCTAACCAGCATTAAGTGTTTTTTAGCTAAAGAAAAATAAAGTTGCACCATGGCAGACCAATTCATGCATTTATGTGTGTTCAATAGCTCTGATAGTTATATGGCTGTTACCGTTTTGCTGTTGGTTTTGAAAAATGTAGAAACTACATTCAGGATCTACTGTTTCGTAAACTTATAAAGCTTGGAAATTATTATTATTAATACATCTTTCGATTTATACTTCACTGAAAAGTGCAGGATTTTCAGGATTTCTTGGGCCTACTGCCTTCTAACTAGTGTGCATTTAAGAGTTCTTTTAAAAAATGTGTATTATTTATTTATTCATTTTTGAATGGTCTGCCTCGCTGTTCCACCAAATTTGTGGGTATAAGTCTGGTTATGTGAATGTTGCTTTGGCAATAAGGATGTAATGTAATATAGTGTTTTGGTTTACTCCCACCACTCACAGTGTTGTTTAGGGTAATAAAGCTCTGACGAAGACATGTTATGCTACTTGTCCTGCACCAAACAGCAGGCAGACAATGTCATTGACTAGCTGGTGGACATAGAAGATAATTAGCACATAAAGAACTTTCTGTCAGGAAACGAGCAAACCTGGGTTAAAAGGATGATAACTGAATTGGGTTTGCATTCCACTTGTGGACCCGAGATAAAACGTGCGCTAGATTTGTTCCATATGTGCTTCATCTATCAACAGGATATTGCATGCTAACAGGTTAGTCAGATTAACTTAAAGGTGACGATAATGTCAGCCTAAATGAACAGCAGGTTTAATCCAAAAATGAGCATACAATCCTCCACCCACAAAAAACCTAAGTGGTACAGAAAGGGGACAACTATCAAGGTGAGACTTTACCCACCGAGCAGGTAGTCATGACAACACCCAATAGAGGAAATAAGAAATAGACCGGAAAACTGAAGCTATCAAAACGGGGTGGGAGAAGACGTCTGATTGGTTGAGGAGGACTTTTTATTTCAAACGGTTTCTTAAAACTCAGGACAGACACATCTCCAATACATAAAACTTTAAAGTATGCCGTAAAAGGTGCGGCCGTTTCTGCTCGACTCTTATTACTATTTGTTTCTTTATTAAGCTGTCTCCTGCATGGTTTCCTCATGTGTGTCTTAGTTATGGCTTGGTATATATAGCATTATAGAAGTATGTGTGGGACACTCGTCTAAATGGGGGGAGGGGTGATCGCCCTTAAGAAGTCAGCGCAGAGAGAGAGAGAGAGAGAGAGAGGAATGCAGGCAGCTGGTTTGTGTCTGTCAGTGAAACACAGAGAGCCTACAGTACTGGACGACTTACGCACGCGCACACACACACACACACACACACACGGAAACACACACGCACACTGATGAAAGAATGATTTATTTGAACCAACAGAGTGTGTGCAGCAGGAAGCCGCCTGCCTTTGGACCAAGTATTTGTTGGAATTTGTAAAAAAAAATGTATTTACCTGCAACACAAGTCGGTTCTGTAATTTCTTGATGCTTATCAGCAAACATGAATCGCAGCATTGATGTATCTGTCGTACAAGTGAGGGCGATTTAAATGCTTATGTCAGCATGCTAAAATGCGAAAGATCCCGATTTCTAACGTTTTAAAAATAGACATTGAAAATGAAAAATGATTAGAGTATCAATAAAACATATTAACATTAATTCACGTGGCTGTTGACATGACGGCACAAAGTGGTTAAGTAGCACTAAATGTCACATGATTATTAAGTCAGCCATTGCAGGGCTTGACGTTGTGGGCCCTTTAGACCTAGGGGCATCCCAGCCTGCAGGTCTGTGCTCTGATACTGATACTGTCTGCCAGATGGTTGCAGGGTAAACAGTTTTTGCACCGGGTGGCAGGCGACCAAGATCATCATTTGGGCCTTTCACACAGACATCATGTGTGGTACGAGTGCTGAATAGCAGAGATCTAGCTCCCTGCCAGTGGCTCGCTCCACTGTAAGCACACATCCCAGCAAACCAGAACACGCTCGGTCCTGTGTGACGGTCCGTGCGGATAGTCGGGGTCCATGCCAAACGTCTTCAGTCCTCAAGTCCTAACGAACTAGGACTTTGACTTCCTGCCGCGGACGAGGATGGCCCCCCTGGGTTTCCCAGTTATCCATGAGCAGTGTGCCGTGAAGGCGTTACGCTTAAATAGGTCACACAGCAGAGGGCCCAGACACCAGAGCCTTGGGTCAATGAAGAGGAGGTGTCGTTGAATTCTCACCACCTGAGGCCCAATCATCGGGAGATCAAGGACCCAGCTGCACAACAAAGGTGTCAAGTGCCAGGTCCGTGTCCCCAGAATCTAGGGAGGGATTCACGCTCAACAGGTAACATCTATTCTGGTAGCGTGTCATCATATAACTTATGACAGAGTCAGCGTTACACGTTGATGTTGGCTTGAGTCAGTATCCTCCATCAGGAGAGCGACTGCTGCGCGGCCACTCAACACTAGACAGTTGTGTGGAACTGGTTCGTCCAGTTTGAATCTTTTCCTGTACGCTCAGAGCAGGAGAATGGAGATATGATCTGCTCTCCCAAAGGCAGGGTGGGGGGGGGGGAGTTTGTATAGCAGTTGTCAAATGTTTATTAACCCCTGCTGGGTAAGTGCTGGGAATATTCTGGCAGAACCTTTTTAAATCCACGTTTTTCACTTAAATGAGCGTATCAGTTTTGAACAATTTGTTCACCGCTGCAGGGGCGGAGGTTCCACAAAAGTTTGGATATCCAGCGAGATGTCATGTTTTTGGAACTCGAGCCCGAGAAATACCCGAGATTTTAACCTTTCCCACTTAAGACAAAAGCCAGATGTTAGTGCGTGTTTGTGTCCAGTGGGAGAGGGTCTTTAGAGTAGTAGAGCGATGACTCGAGCTACGTACTGTTGAAAAAAGACCCTCCTACCTCCACCAAGACCCTGTGTGATGCTAATTTTCCGGCCCCATCTATTGTTTTGTAACAGGGTTGCGTCGCAGCGACAGACATTAATTTAATCTAAGGGGTCACTTAATCTACTTCTTGTCAAGGAATTGAGCATTAGCCAGAATGATACTTGGAGGGGGGGGGGGGGGGTATAAAGGACTTTTAAAGTACTTCAGTGCTAAGAACAAAACAAAGAGGGAATGTGTGGTAGGTATTCATTGTGAAATTTTAAATGTTAAAGCCTGTTTGACGACCGCATTGTGTGAGCCTTGGTTAAAGGAGAAACCACCCCCGAATCCCAAAACATGCACAAGTAGTAGTCAGGAACACGCAGGACCGCAGGGACGACCGTGGAAGCCTGTGACGAAATAGCGCCGCAGGTAGCCGTGGCAACAATATTGATGCCGTATTTGACCCCTTCAGATGAACTGGGTTTAACAGATTGAGTTGAGCAACAGTGAATCTCTGATGTTTCCCTGACTTCACACAATAGGCCTTCACTTCCCTTCCCCCCACGGCACACACACAGCAGTCTTGGAGGTGATGTGCTAATTGATGCAAAGTAATGGAGGAGGTGAAACCACAATGGCCGCCCCGCTAAGCTTTACAGAGACCCCCCCCCTTTTAGCTTGCGTGGCTCATATTCAGTGAACTTTATGTATTACATTGCCGTGTTTTTTTAGATTTCCGAAGTGATCAAGCTCAGAATGAAGAAAGCAGAGGCGGCTTAGAGGAGGAAGTAGAGGAAGACCGAGAAGAGGAGTGGAGGGAGGAAAAGGGGTAACACGGAGAAGGAAGAGGATTAGGAGGGGGGGAGGCCTCCTGCCGCTCTGAGGTCAAACACACAGCTGCGGTCATCACCTTTCACTGCAGGGGACTCATACACACAGACACACACATACACACACACTCACACCACTGTGATCATCGCCCTCTGTGGGAGTTTGACCTGAGCCAGATGGTCACCGCTCGCTCTTTTTATGACTCTCTTCTTTTTTTTCCGCCATGTCCACACTAAGTCTGTGTTTTTCACACTTAAAGAAAACAGAGCTTTTCAGGTACTCTCTCCACAGAGGATACGTTTCAAAACAGCACTCTTGCATTGTAGTGTGAACGAGGCAGACAATGCCAAATCAATGATGTTTCAATAACATGCCTTCACAGGGAGTTTTACACCATTGAAGACACATTTCTGTCTCCTCAAACTCACTGCAATCACTCATGTTGAAATGCAATGGAGATCAGTGTCCAAAACAAAGATATGAAAAAGTTTTTTTCACTTTTCACTCTTTTTTCCACTTTTTTACTGACTTTTGAAAATGGACCTCACTATTTGGAATGGAATATATTCTATTTTTAATTAATTGATCCAGATTGATCTTTATTGACTTTTACAGTACTAAATTAACTTTTGTCGCACATTTAGACAGTACGTAGTAAATTTTGGAATTAGCACTTAACCCATCCAATTACTAAGAGCATAAACGTATTTCCAATGCAAAAATCTCTCTTTTGCATCCAAAAAAATTACACTTGATTTAACTAAGAGTAGCCTACCCGAAGAGATGTAGTTTTCCTATGCATACTCACAACATCGTACTGTAACGCTGCATTTCTACATTTGTTGAAATGTGTATTATATTCTCTATTGTATGGATTGTAGCCAATGCAGTACATATTTTATGGTTCTATGCGGTATTTTTTATAGTCGTTTTAAATAAGTTCTGAGTGTTTCTGGTCCAGGTATTTAATGCACAAAATTGTTGCTCCTCAGAAGGTCAAACTCCCTGCATACAAGTGAGCATGTTTGTGTCTTCGTGTGAGTGTAAAGAACAAGCCAAATTACCCGGTTCCTAAAACGTTTTTTTATCAGGCTCCAGACATGTGTTTCCAATGTTCTTTAAATACTCTGCCTACACACACACACACGCACACAAACACACAAATATACACACGCACAGTACTTCCACTGCCAAATTGTTCAAATGAAACCCCTCCCTTGTTGGGATACAGTTCATTCTTTTTCTTCTTTTAATGTCCGGCTGCATGTAAATTATAAAAACTGATTGAGAAAAAGAAGCAAAGCCGACTGTGGGAGTTCGTCAACACCAAGAACGTTGAGTTGGATCATTCACACGCTAGATAAGTTACGTTTAAACAAACAAATGTGAATAGCAAGCCGAGTAAATGTATTTTACAAAAAGCGATGCACATACTATAAGCCTTGAGGAAAAGTGGTGTGCGTGTGTGTGTCTGTGTGAGGGTGTTACCTTCTACTCTACTCCTCACGATATTGTGGCCAATCAAACCACTCTTTCAGACTTGCTGTGTCTTTGTGGCCTGGCTGTAACCCCGTATGGTTTCAACCACACACAAACACACAACAAACACTCAAGCACACGCACACACAGCCTCTGCAGTCTTGTAAATCCAGATTGTGTTGTTTCCAGCATCATAAGTTTATGAGGGATCGGACCGGGGAATACGCCTGCTCAGGTCACGCCATGAGGTTACGGCTTGTCTGTGTGTGTTTTTTATGATGGGGTGAAATGAAGTACAGAAAGTTTGGGAGTGGCGTTTTTTATTTTTTAAACAGAGATTAAAATGTTCTTAAATAGCAGGATTTGTCATATGAACTATTGCAGGTACAACATGTACTCAGTAGCTTGATCACGCAGCCCCAAACTTTATTTACAGCAAAGGACTACACCTCATTTGCCTTTTACAAAGTCTATACATGTCACAATGATTGTGAGATTTAAACATCTGAAGTGGTGCTTTCAAGTTATGGGGAGATTTTGGGAGAGGCAATTTTACAGTAACCCAATAAGATGGTTTAAAATAGAACACAGACAACAATGACATCAACAGTGTGTCCCACTTGAGGATTGAGCACACTGGGATGTTTGCTTGGTACGCTGAATATTAGATTAAGAAGGAAAGGAGCACATGTTACATCTGTGACCCTCTGCCAGCATCTGTGATTCTTAAACGTCTCAGCTCCAGAAATATTAGGCCCTGTTTCCCGGGCACATTTGCCCTTGATGCTTTTCTTTTTTTTACTGCGGGCAGTAAAACAAGGAGCCAAAACCTGTTGGACACTTTTATATAGAAACACTAAAACGGCAAACAAGTCCTGATCACGAACATGGGTGAAAGGAAGGGAAGGGAAGGAAAAAAGGGTGGGGAAAAGATGTAGCAGTGGAGAATATATATAAATACATGAACAAATTAATACATACACATGGGTTGATAGTCTCTGATAGTCCGCTTCAAACCTTTAAACTTAAACAATCAAAAACTCGCTTAGAAGTTTTATATGCCAAAGCGACAACAAAGAACAGCAGAAAACATGTTTTAGTTTTAAATACTTTCAGAGTTGGTAATATTTCAATTTGCTCTTAGACAAACACACTCTTTAGCCTTTTGCGCATTAGTCAGAAGTAGTAAAATCTCCCTAAAATGTTGAGGAGCAAATGAGCAGATGTTCTAGTTACCTTTAGGTATTTCTCCAGAGACTGACTCACCAGATCCAGATCCATGGAAAGTTGATGTAGTCCCTCTCTGTCGAGGACTGTATCTCTACACAAAGAGAGACAATTCAAGTAAAGGAACAGAGCTTGCATCAAACACATGAGACACATTGTACAGATTATTACAAAATATCTACATATTGTGCTAAATGTCCTGTGCTGTTGTGTTGTTCAGGCAGCGTGGACAGTGTTACTTTGTACAGCCTAAATTTCAAACAAGGATTGTGTAACGTTAAATGTTCCTCTCCATTGTGTGAGAGTGCCTCTTGTGGTCTTGGTGCTCAACATCTGGGGGGCAAACTGAGCTTCGTGCACCTCCGAGGAGGCTGACCTCTGCTGGAGCCGATGGGCCATCCTGCTCTCACGCACATATACTAGTGTCATTTTATAATAACATACATCGTCGAAAGATAACTAATTAGTTATAACTTTTAATAACCATAATTTACACTTTGCTTGATGTATTGATTTTATCTAAAAAAAGCACTCTATTTGTGTTTTTCTGTTTGTTAGTTTTTTTTACTTTGTGAACGTTATTTTGGGCTTTTGGTATAACATTAAAAAACAAACAGTGCAGTATAACACCATTCAGAAACTGGAACCGAAACCTCGCAGCAACAGGTGAGGCGCGGCCGCCTCGTGTGTCCCTGCCCGGCCGCCGTCGGCTCCCGTCAACTGTCAACAACGCCGAACTGTGGGGCACAACTTTCTGCGCCCACTGCGCTGCACTGATTTGAATACATTTATTTATTCCATCGCGCGTCGCTTCCGCCGTGACAGCACAAAACACGCGCAGTTATGCGGCACCACGAACGTCCTCGGCGATTCACCGAGTCCGAACTGGCCTTCGGTGAGTTTAGTTAACGTTAGCTTTTCTTCTAGCAGCGGTAGCATTAAGCTAACCAACTTAAGTCTATTCACTTGACCCTCGCTGAGATGGACAATATACGGGATTCGTCTTTTATTGAATGGGAAAGAATTCCGCCCGTTGTACCGGGACAGATTTGACAATTCTCTCTCTTATTAGTAACTTGTGGTTAATGCCCTTACGTCAGCTAAGTTGATGTCGGCGTGCGTCGCGTGAGACGACTGTTGAAGTTTCGGGTTCCGCGTTGTCCGGAGCGCTGCGTGACACAAGAACACGCGTTTTTACACGGACGCAGACACAACTTAGAAATAGATTTGCTGGGTCTGTTGTGCAGTTTCCGGTGACGCTGAATTAATGATCAGAATAAACCGACTTGCTAAATTGACCGCAATTTAAATGCGACGAATTACTAGTTAGATGATTTGAATTATAACTTCAAACTTTTTGATCTTGTCAAACAGATGTAATGAGCACCTAAAGACAGATAAAACAAGAAAGAAGATGCTGTGTATGTTCTGTCGCTGCAAACGGATTTATCGCTGAGCGTGAATAGAAGACGAGGGCTTTGTGGAGATGTTGATCGAGATGCCGTCACTATCGTGTGGAAAGAAGAGCCCGATGTGATGGAGGACACAGAGGAAAGGTAACTACAAATCCCCTTCCCATTGTGTCTCTGCACTGATCTCCACCTCAAACACGTTGAATGCCAAAGCAGGATGCCACATCTGGTTTCCTTGAATTGTGACCAGATGTGCGATTTAGACCACTAAATTACTATATCGGCTCTGTTCAAATAGTATCTATAGTAAAATTTGATATACAGACAATAGCCGTTGAAGTAGCCCAACACTGCTTAGGCCAACCTATGAAATGATAACCAGCATAATGTTGAAAACAGTACTGTTGAACACGATGTGGTTATTATGGTTGTGAGTGTGTGATTTGTCAGCTGTTCTTCCTGCAGAAGGGGGGAGCGAGAGAAAAGACTTCCTGTGGCCTTATAGCGTGCGCCTGCGTGGTCTCAGTGTTCGACTGAAGGCCGTTCAAGGCCTTCTGCATAATACTGATACTAATACTTCTAACACAGACTCCAGATCCACAAGGACAAAAACAGCTCTGAGTGTCTTTAGAAAACACAGGCCACTAGAGGTGCGGCCACATCTGTTTCCCGTAGTCTCGGGTCCAGGATCTCCAGTGACTTGTAGGGTCAAATGTGAAGTCAAAGCTGCTGGTCTTTAATCACTGAGGATTCCTGCCCCCCCCCCCTCCCCCCATGGTTAAAATCTCAAACGCTATGAGGGTCTCTTGGTCACAGAGTCGATGACGTCAGCAGCCCCAGCATGCATGAGCGGAGGGAGGAATGCAAACTACTATCGCAGTGGCTTTAGAAAGCTCTCTGGGGAAATAGTGTGGTCACTTGCCGCCAACATCAAAGCCTCTGGACGGTGCACATCTGCCTCTGAATTATATTTGTTTCCAGTTTAATGCGAGTGAGTCATAACCATTTACCGATGTTGTTCTCGCTGGGACGATGAATGCATGTCGAGGCCTGCGGGTCCTGAGGTGTTGGTCTACACAGACGAATGAGATGGAATTTGATGCGTCACTCAACCACAGCACATTTCAACATCAGCCATCTTGGGTCTCTGGTCTCCCCCCCCCCCCCCCCCCCCCCCGTAGTTCAGGAAAGGTCTAAATTGCGACTGGTTTGCGTATGTGATTACAGCCGTGCCGATGAGCGGGCCCCCGCACCTCCAGAGCGAGGGCTGCTCCACACCTGGCAGTCAGCGGGCCCCAGTGCGCAGCTCGGCCCCGAACGAGTGCTGCTGTCCAGGCCCGTCCTCCAGGTCAGCCTGGGAGAGCACCATGGCCTCCTGCTGACACAGGGTCAGTGTGGGACAGTAGGGTTGTGCGATGGTTCAATCCACACCACCACACATAAAAATCATATATTGAATTCTGAAATTCTCAGTTTTGTGCGTATATCGCGATGATGTGATGATGAGCAGGTGCATCCCTGTGGTTGTGTTGCCGCAGGTGGCCAGGTCTACTCCTTCGGGGAGCTGTTGTGGAGGGACCTGAGCATCCCGGCGTCCTCTCCGCTGCTGGAGAACTCTCTGCTGGGGAGGACGGTGGTCTGCGTGGCCGCCGGCGGCTTCCACTGCGGAGCGCTGAGCGAGCAGGGCAGCGTCTTCATGTGGGGGGAGAACACTGCGGGACAGTGCGGGCTGAATGAGAGAGGCACGGACACAAGCATCACGGGTCAGAAAATACCGGACCTCCTTCCTTCCCGTCTTATCTTCTCCCCTCTCGTCCTACAGCTCTATTTACATTGTTATAAATGTCTGGTGTGCGAATATTCCAGTTTCAGAGCCTTGGCCGGTCACCGTGGTGGACAGCGACGCCGTTCCACCAGCAGCGGTTCGGGTTGTGGATCTGGCGCTCGGGCGGGAGCACAGCCTGGCCCTGTCGGCCCGGAACGAGCTGTGGGCCTGGGGAAGCGGCTGCCAACTTGGCCTGGTCACGAACACCTTCCCTGTGTGGAGACCACAGAAGGTGAATTTGTATGAAGTTAAATTGGTTTCATGCGTCAACGAACCAAAAGGAAAAACCACGGAATCCAACCCAGTTGCGGGTATTGATACTTTTGTTAAATTTGGAATCTTTTAGCTGTGGAACTTAACTGATTGACGATGAAGCAATGGGGGTTTTGTCTACGTGCATCTGCATGGGCATATGAGCGTTTGACAAAAAAGTACATTTTGATTAGAGTGGTTTCTCACCATGGAAACATTTACACACAAATGCGTATTTTAACGTACGTGCTTGCAATTTTGATCTTATTATACTTGTATCTTATTTTATTCTTATTTTGCACCAATCATCAATACAAATTCCACTAGTGTAACAAAAGTGACTATAAATGGATTCTGACTCATAATATTTCCTTCTCTGGCAGGTGGAGCACTTGGCAGGAAGACACGTGGTTCAGGTAGTTTCTCTTCCTTACATCTTCTTTATAAATGACACAAAAAAGTGTCCAAAAATACTGTTTCTATTCTTCATCAACAGGTGGCTTGTGGTGCCTACCACAGCCTGGTCCTGGTCCGCAGCTTACATCAACAGAATACCCAGAATGCTTCAGAGAAGAGGCAGCGGGGGCAGTCGCCTCACTGTCCAGTCACGGAGGTGGACGAGCCCCCTGCAGCTGATGCAGGTCACTACTGTCCGCTGGGGGTGGAGCTGACTGAAGTCATGACCCACGAGGTAACTATACCTCAAAAATACATATTTATAAGTAAGTCGAAATATATTTACAGAAACCAGATGCTGTTGAAATGTTTCAGGTTCAGTATCTATGAGCGTAGATGCTTATCTAAGAAGTTCATCTATTTTTCCGTTGGTTGAAGCCCGTCTTTGGTTTTGGTTCCCAGACCTCTCCGGGGAAAAGAGACCCCAGACGGAGGCTCCAACCCGGGGAAAGGTAAGCTGGGGACAACAGGCGCTTTAATGTCCCTTATATGATGACATTTCACATAGTTTCTTTTATGTCAATATTTGTAGAGTTTAACCATAATCTATTTTTCCTGCTTTCTCTCCCCCCCCATTGCAAAACTTAAAGGATGACTCCTCCAGTTGGGAACACCACCCCCCTCAATGAGACGGAGGACCGCCCCAGGGCTCACCCACTGCCAAGCTGGAGAACCAATAAGAACCCAACTTTCCCCAACGAAGCCGAGCTTCAGAACCTCCTCCAGAAACTCTCCAGTCAGTCTTTGGAGATGCGCCACAGCATCGGGCCTGGAGACACCGACTCGATGAGCAGTTACACGTCAGGTCAGTAACTCTGTTTGCTAAATGCATTCATTCTTTTTTACTAGTTAATTATTCATAGCTCTTTGCATCTTGTTTATTTATTTTATTTTGGCTGCTTTCTCCTTATGGAATTTGAAATCCATTTGTTTGTGCTAAAAGTCTTTGTACCTTCCCTTCTGCCAATATTCTTTCCAGATGACAGCTGTGTTTCCTCAACTCCTTCCACGGATCTGTTGACTTCCAGTTACAAGGAAGATTCACCAGTTAAGAGTCAAAGCCACAAGTAAGACTTCACCGGAGAGACAATGGCGCAAAATAGTTTTAGGCGGTCAGTTGGATTATTTAAACACTGACAGTTGGTCAGTGTTTAAATAATCTCATGAGGCTTGTCCCTGCGATGGTGTATTTGTGTGGCTCTTGTTATCAAAACGATTCTTTTTTGACACAGTCAACCTAAAAAAAAAAATGAAGGAGACTTTCTCATTAGGAATTAATTTGCCTGACCTCTCTCTCTCTCTCTCTCTCTCTCTCTCCCACTGTAACAGCGGTGTAGACGCGCCGCTCTCCTCCGCTTCCGTGTGTTTGGAAGAAGTTCGACTTTGTCTGGCGGCGGAGAAGCCGTCACCGAGGGGACCAAAGAGCACCAGTCTCACAAACATCAACCAGAAGGGCAAAGCAGCAGGGGGCCGGAGACGCTCTCTGCCAGGAACACCCACCCGGGGTAGGAATGCTCGGCTTTGAACAACATAACCAATGCGTTTTTGAAAAAAATTACCTCAATGCTAAGGGTTGGATCAGGTTGGTACCCTGAGCCGTACTTATTAAACCAGGAGGCTGTTCGCTTAGCTGAGAATAAACACTGGCACATGCTGTTCCCTAATAAACCAGACTAGCTACATTATACAGAGCGATACGCTGGTTCCAACTGACGTTTTTACTCCGACTGATACATTCAAATGATTTAGTAGATCCAATCGACAGATCGTCTACTTACTGTTTTCATTTTTATTCTTGAGAAACACTTAAATAGTAAATATTAAATAGTTGGTGTTTTTTCAGATGGTTAAATCAACACGGTTACCGTTAGATTATGTGTGTTTTTTCTTTCAGGTTCTCCACGGCAACGGCGGTCCAGTGCCAGCAGGCCGTCCTCCTCATGCCGAAGCCGCGCCGCAGCGCTGGAGGAGGTTGCGGAAGGGCTGCCGTCTCTGGAGACAGAAGTGTGGAGCTGGGGCCGTGGGTCTGAGGGGCAACTGGGACATGGAGATCAGCTGGCCAGGTGTGGATACGCAAACACACACACAGCATTTTATCATCAGACCACTTGTAATCAGGCCTTCATAGCCATGTTAACACTACATCTTAAGTCGAGTTTACATTCATGTGGCGGGAGTTAAAAAGGGGGCTGAAACTCCTCTAATGTAGACAAGCCGTGTGTGTGTCTGTGCGTGTGTGTGTTCAGACTTCAGCCTCTGTGCATCAAGTGTTTGACAGGCGAGGAGGTGATCAAAGTGGCTGCAGGGTCGCACCATTCACTGGCTCTCACAGCCCACTGCCAGGTAACACACACACACACACACACACAGAAAGTGTCATAACCACTGAACAAAGTCTGAAAGTTGTTGTTGTTTTTTAAGGTGTTCTCGTGGGGCAGCAACATGTGCGGACAGCTCGGCCATGTCAACAGTCCTGTGACTGTACCTCAACAGACAGAGGTACATTTGTCTGTGCATCCCTCCGCCTTATTTACTGTGTTTCATGTTGAGTCATTTACATCCATTCAAAATCCATCTTACACATGAATACATGACCCTGATGACAGTGCTGAAATAACGGAGCGACAGCGGACAGAATACGCCAGGTTACATGTTAGAATATATACAAGTCATCACTAATGTTCCTACAACCAACCGGTTCACAGCCTTCTATATTTTGTCCCTCGCTGGCCGCTGCAGCTGTCCGACGGTCTTCGGGTTTGGGACGTGTCGGCCGGTCAGAGCCATTCTCTGCTCCTGGCCGACGGAGACTGCGTGCAGCCGGTCCTGTTGTACTGCGGCCCGCAGAAAGAGGCAAGCTCGTCGCAGAGGTCACACCAGACTCAAAGGTCACCCAGCAGAGCAGAGAGCTACACGGTCCGACCCGACCTGCTGCCCTTCTGCGTGGAGGTTTGTGCGTCCACAACACAAACGCTGTGTGGGTTTCCTTCAACGGGACCGAGCGCGAGAATCTCCTCCAACTGCCTCTCTCGGGCGGGTTTTTATTTTCTTTTTCGTAGATGGGTTACATCAGCGGCGTCTGCAGCGGCGGTCAGAGCTGCGCGGCGTTGGCCGACCTGAACGTCATGGGCTTCATCTCCGCCATCCACGAGCTGGCCTCCCGAGAGCGGCGGTTCTACTGCTGGTTGGGCAGCGTCCGGCGGCTCCTCCTCACGCCGCTACGCAACAGAGGTGAGGGGGGAGACTTGTGCCGGCTCCGCTGTGGTGCGTCTGCCGTTTTGGGTGTGATGGAATTGAACGTCCCAAAACGTGATTGCGTGTTGTGCGTGTTGCTGTGCCCGTCCACAGAGAGCGCGTCTCCGTCATTGGGGGAGCCGTGCACGCACCTCTTCTTCTCTCTCTGTGAGAGTTTTGTTCGTCTGAGCCTCCTGATTGGTCGACACTCCACGGCGCTCAGCTACTTCCTGCGTGATGTGCAGGGTTGTGATATCGCCTCCCTTCCCCTGCTGACGCACTCTGAGCACTTTCTGGACGTTTATGAAGAGTAAAGTTAATCTTTTTATCTCATTTTTTGATTTTAGTTTTTATTTGTGTGTCTACTTCATTCCCAGTCTCACTATTTGTTTGCCCCTGTATGCTCCTCTGATTTACTTCTCATTACTGTGTTTTTTTACTATTTATTGTTTGCATTGGCACTTATTTCTGTCACGCCAAATCAAATAATTGGACAGGCTAGTGAAAGTCAAGCATTTCGAAAATCGATCACATGGGTGTGAGTTTTTCCACAGCAAATATGTATAATTAAAGCTCGCAGTTTCTATTGACAGTAGAACATCACACGTAAGAATACTGCTGATATGAGGAGGGTACAAGGTGTTTTCTGAGGTTTTTTATAATGTACCTAGTTTGTGCGGTCAAATAAAACCCTGTGTGTCCTCTCTCCAGGTATTTTTCTTCAGTCGGTGACTTCCAGGTGATGGGTGGATTCCGATCACTCCATAAACTCTCCCTGTAAGCTCATGTGTTTATTTATTTTCCTTTACTGTCTAACTAATAAGAATTCCCATCACGTGAAGATGGACACACATCTGAAAATACGGAAGAGGGCGTAATCCGTCTTTGACGTTTGTGTCTCTGTGCAGCGAGTGTTTAGGCTCCCAGCAGGCCGCGCTCGCTCAGCTGTGTGAACCAGACCAGTCCGCCGCTGGTAAAGCTGATCTGGTTTCCTTGTTGTACTGGCCTCTGCAGCAGCTGCACCAGTACGGCCGAATGCTGCTCAAACTGGCAGCCTGTTACGATGTGGTGAGAGGGAAACTCGCGGCGCTCTGGTTGCGCCTCTTTTCTCTCTCCTTTCTCTCTGCACTCTCACTATTGATTTGGTTACTTTTTTGAAGTAAAAAAAAAATGTAAACTTGAAATGTATCCTCACATATAAACAAAGATACTGTGGCTAATAATACAACATATCATGATCATATTTGTAATCAAATGGCATGTGCAATGTTCTTAATGTTACGAAATCAAAAGGATAAAAAAAAAACCCTTGTCATTTTCTCGCCCCCAGTTAACTACAGAGTATCAGTCCCTCGATCAGGGCTGTAGTCGGTACGACTCCCAGTCCTCAGCCCTTTTGAGGAGGAAGAAGGAGGCTGAAACCACCTCCCTCTTCTGGAGTTCCCACTCCGGGAAAACCACCGTGAGCACCACTCTGTTACGTTGTGTAGATCATGTGATCCGACTGATCGGATAAGAAAAACGTCAAAAGAATCCTCCCACCGAGACAAGGAGAGCGTCTCTGCTCGGGACTTTTATTTGACCACACAGAGAAATGGACGGGAAAAGTTTGATTTACCAACCATGGCCCGTCTGGTTGCTTCTTTTTAAATACAGTTTTTACAAAGAAAGCGTTTTGTCATTAGTCAGATAGTGCAAGTAAATATGATTGAATAGTGCTTGGATGTAAACCAAAATCAACATCAACCTCATAAACGTCCTTCCGAAGGTTCTAATGATACATTGTGTGTGTGTGTGTGTGTGTGCGTCCTCAGGAGGTCCTGCGTCTCCCGCAGCGTCGCTTGGTGTGTGAAAGCAGCAACAGATCTCTGACCCTGCAGAACGCCGGGCGCTTCTCCAACCACTGGTTCATACTGTTCAATGACACACTGGTGCACACACAGGTACGCACACACACAGTAATCCTCTGCAGAGAGAATTTCAAATATGTTTAGAGAAGGGTAGCACAGAGGGAAACCACAGCGTCCATTTTGGTCGGGTTCTGATCCGTCGTCCTGCTGTTGGTGAAGGTAAACCGTGTTTTTCAAACATAAACTAAAATAATGTTGACATCTGAACGTCTTTTATTCACTCAGGGTGCGATTCCCTCTCAGAGCCTTGTAAGTATGTCTGACACTAGTTCAACCACTTGTTGCTTTGTGCTGCAGCAGCCTGGGCGGGCCGGCCTCTGTTCAGTAATTACGATCTGACAGGTTCACATAGTGAGCAAATAAAGAAGTGTTGACACGGGAATATGCGTAATGTTAATGGTGCATACGAAACCCCAAACGTTCTTCACTCGCTAGTTCGGAATTCACCTTGCGTACCTGGTTCCGACCATGAGCCAAATCCTCCTTCCACGGAGGATCATCTTTGCTTTAGCTGTTATTTTTGTGTTGAAGATCCCAGTAGTTTGTTATTGGTGGATCTGTCCAGCAGTGGAATTCTACTGAGGGAACATCAGCACTGCAGGCGTCCCGTGTGAACACTTACTCTGCACATGTCCTGCCTCTGAGCTTTAGCTGCTATAAAGGCTGGGGTGTGTCGAGGGAGGGGGGGGGGTGTGGTGATGTATGTGTTTTCATGTGGTGGTGAAACCTGTCCCGTCTCTCTCTGTGGTTCTGGGTCCTGTGTGTTGTGGCGTAGACTTTTTACACCTCGTGGATCCTGCTTCGCCTACTCGATGCTTCTTGCCTTTTTAAAGTCAGCAGTTCAGCGGGGTCAAGTTTTCTTGCATAAATAATGAATTAATGATAAACATAATTTTAAATGATCTGCCCCTGAAGGAATTCTACTGTTTAGTTAAAAGTAACTGCCATGGTCTTGAAAATCACTAAATAGAGCCAATAAATCAAATGTAGAGGTCATGTGGAAACATACAGTTTTATAGAATCAAGAGTTGCGTTGTGATCTCTAATTTAACATTCTCCAGATGCAGGAAAGGGAATTTGTCACGTCTTTTGTCGTTTGCTTAATGTAAAGAAGAAGAGATGTGTAAAGACTGGACTGAGAAGTACCAAATGTCCCACATCTGCAGAAAGATGGAGATGAACCTGAGCTCTTTCTCCCTCTGCAGTTCTCCACACATCACATCTACCCTCTGGCCTCTCTGTGGGTGAAGCCACTGACTGAAGACAGCAGCGGACTGTGAGTTTGGTGCTTTTAGAAATCCAATAACTAATATCAAGCGATATAACATGAATAAATCTTCTTTTAATAAATTCTTATTGGAGTACTCATTTCTTTTTTGTTTGTTTGGCATCTAGTGGCTGGCAGGTTAACTACACTTAATGGCTGGTGTACATCAGCTTCAGTGGTTGTTCATTGCCTGCTGATATTGAGGCTTATCACTGCAGCCATAAACACTTAACCATGATCATCTTGTACCTGAGACAGGCCGAGTCTTCAAAGTAAATGTCTGACTGGGGATCTTCACCCATTTGTCAGGTTTTATTTTATGTTTTTAATTCCTCAGAAGCAAGTAAATGTGTTTTATTGTCCGCGTGTCTTCAGCTACGCCATCAAAATAACGTGTCCGGAGGAGAGTTTCACCCTGGTGGCCTCGACTCCGCAAGAGAAGGTACTTTACTCATTCATAACCCGCGCACCAAATAGATTTTTGGTAAATTGTTATAGCAGATTTTGAGGGGGAAAAAACACTTTTGTTTCAATATTATATCATTTAAATGTTAAGTACTAAAACATTTTGTTATGAGATTTGTGAATACCGGCATATTTCTCTCTCTCTCTCTCTCTCTCTACAGAACAAGTGGCTGTGGTCTCTCAACCAGGCAGTGGATCGTGTGCTGGGCGGCGCAGGTCAGGGGTCGTCGCCGGGTTTGACCGCCATGTCCCGCACGGCCTCGCACACGTTCTGTGGAGAGGGCCGCTTTAAAGACGCCCATTACACCGGCGCCTGGCTGGCAGGGCGGGTCCACGGCAGGTTAGGGAGCGTGTTTGTGTCCCTCAAATATACGTCATTGCTCATTATTTGACCCACGGCGAGCATCGCTAAATCCTACGCAGCACTAGATGTCCGTGAGGGTTTATTTGGCTCTTTTACGTTGAATACGCTCGGTAGTAGCTGGTTACATTGCCACCGTAAATGGTTTGATATTTGAACGTGTTTGCCTTCACAGGGGCACCATGAAGTGGCCGGATGGACGGACCTACAGCGGGAACTTCAAGAGTGGGCAGGAGGACGGGTGGGTAAACGAACCCCGCTGTTCTGTGAACCAGCTTTAACCTTTTTTTCGGGAGACGTTAAAAGGTTTTCGTGACGTTTCTGTGGATTCGTTCTTTCTCTTTTCCAGATATGGGGAGTGTCTAATTCCTGACAAAGTGCTGAACAAGCCGGACTGCTACCAAGGACAGTGGAGAGATGGCAAGATCCATGGTTTCGGCAAGTACAAGTCAGTAACCTGTTTTCTACTGGCCTCTAAGTGAAGTAGAACGTAGCGTTGGACAAAATAATGTCAACATATACGTAGATTGTATACATCAGCGATGCGGACATTTTCATTATCAAAGTGGTATTGTAATTGGAGAGGAAAGTGGCATCTCTAACATGACACGGACCAACAGGGATTCATGTGTGCTCCTTCCCAGGTATGCCAGTGGCGAGGTGTACGAGGGCTGTTTCTGTGATGGCCAGCGGCACGGTTACGGCATGCTGAGCTCCGGGCGGATGGCCAAAAGGTCTTCCAGCGTTTTCATTGGCCAGTGGGTCCACGACAAGAAGACGGGCTACGGCGTCTACGATGACATCACAAGGTGCGGCGCGGAAAACATCGCCTCGACGTTGTGGCATCTCGCTGGATGGGGACGTCTCTGCTCACCGCTCTCGTGTGCTTTCCCCAGGGGAGAGAAGTACATGGGGCTGTGGTCGGAGGAGCAGCGGCACGGCAACGCTGCCGTGGTCACCCAGTGCGGTTTGTACTACGAAGGGATCTTCAGAGACAACAAGATGTGTGTAAGTCTGGTAGTGGGGCTGGAGCCTGCGTCGGCGGTCACATTTATTGTCTTTTGTTTATCAGGTAAAATTGGTCCCGGCTCTGAATGCATTCAGAGATGAAAGTGGAGATGCCCCGATGTGTACCTTGAAGGTGCTAAATGGCAGTGATTTGCTGAAAGCGATCCTAAAGTAAATCCCATATGTTTACCCGTTTGTTCCTTCCGTCAGGGCCCAGGTCTGTTGGTGTCAGATGACGACACAGCTTTGCATGGGGAGTTTTCTGAGGACTGGACTGTCAACGGGAAGGTAGCACTTGTCCAATTGTCTTTTCAACTTCCTAATGGAACTTGGTTGTCCTTCTTTAGAACGGCATTTAATTAAAAAATCCCACTAAATGCATCTGTCCCTTCCCCCTCAGGGCGTTTTATCGCTGGCTAACGGGGATTGCTTGGAGGGCCTGTTCAGTGGGGAGTGGACCACAGGGCTGAAAGTCGTTGGAACGTACATCAAACCGTCTGCAGATGAACCCGAACACAAAGAGAGAAACGGCCTCCTGTGAGTATTACCTTGTCCCCTTTTAAACCCCAATTTCCTGTAGAACAGCGTATTTTTCTTTCTTTCCACTTGTGTGTGTATTCTTCCCGCGGGAATGTTCAGTGGAGTTTATCCGTGGATGAGTATTAACGTGGGGGTCGGTTGGTGGCAGCCGGGTGGGTCAGTACGCGGTGCCGGCAGGTCAGAGGTGGCTCTGCGTGTTCGACGAATGCTGGAGTCGACTGGGCTGCGATTCTGCCGGCAGAGGAGAGCGGGCCGCAGCCTGGGACAGCATCGCGGTCACCATAGCGACTGCGCGACGACAAAGGTAGAAACATGAAGTCACAGCCTCCGCTGGATCGGTCCCCTCTTTGCTGTATGTTAAAGTGTGTGTGTGTGTGTTGTCAGCCCCAATCTCAGTAGGTCTCAGAGTAAAGTGCTGGAGCGTTTGGAGTGCATTCCTCAGCACGGAGAACCGGTGACCACGGCAAACTACGACAGCATACGGAGATACCTCATCAAGGTCCGTGTGTGAGGGGTGCTCTCTTTCGTCTCCTGCTCCCGTCTGAACCTCTGTCAGTGCAGCACTTAGGTTTGCAACTGTGTGTGTGTGTGTGTCAGGCGTGTGAGACCCCTCACCACCCTCTGGGTTGGCTGGTGGAGACGCTGGTGACGGCCTACAGGATGACCTACGTCGGCGTGGGATCCAACCGCCGGCTGCTCATGCCGGCCGTCCAGGAGGTGCTGGCCTACCTCACTCATTTCTACAGAATTGTCAGGTAGACTCGCCTCTTTGTGCCGCGCTTGCAGCCGGCCGCAGATCAAACTGCATTTTTGTCGAGTCACTCAATAAGTTTTCGTTTTTATTTTGGGTTTTTTTGTGATATTCTTGCAGGTTTCTGTTTCCGGGGCTGCCGGATGATGGCGGCATCATCCCGGACCCGCCTACCTCCACACCGGAAAGCAGGCCGAACCCTGACATGTCAGACCAAAGGCGAGTGTCCCACACACATCTACGAGCACGGAGGCAGTCACTGCAATGGTCGTGCTATTGAGAAAGTCATGAACGTCTCGCCTCCTCAAGCGTTTTTTCTTTTGTCTCCCTGCAGCGGCGTCCTGGTGCTGAGCTCCTCCTCCTTGCTCCTCCCCCAGCTGCTGCCTCGCCTCTACCCGCCCCTCTTCACCCTGTACTGCCTGCAGGAGGAGCAGGTGGACGCCCGTTACTGGGAGCGCATGCTCCGACTCAACAAACAGCCCGACCGGTCGCTGCTCCGCTTCCTGGGAGTGCAGGAGTGAGTGTGTACATTTTGCAAACACACACACACGCAGTTTGTTTTTGCTCACACCCACAGGTGCTGTCTCTAAACTCACTTTGTGCTTTTCTTGTAGGAAGTTCTGGCCAGAGTGGACCTCAATTCTAGGGGAGAAAAAGCAGGTTAGATGATAAAATGCTCTATTTTCTCCTCATGTTCCTCCAGCGGCTGTCAATCCACCCACCCTTCACTCACACAAAGTGTGCTCTTTTGGATTTGTCCTCTATAACTGACTTTCTTTTAAAACCTTTATCGCAGATTGTGTCCAGCAGTAAAGATGCCTGCTTTGTTTCTGCTGTAGAGACACTCCAACAAATCAGGTAGCTGCCATGTGACCTAAACTATTAGCAACCGCTTGATGCAGAGTAGGCGCAATGATCAGGACAAACACCTAACTCAGAACTCGCTTTGACCTCATGGTGATTCAACAGCCTTATTTATTTTTATATGCTTCATCTGCAATTTCAACCAATGAACATGAACTTTTAATTGTCTTCAATGCCTGAAAATTGCAAATTATTTTGAATTCATTGAATTTTAATTTACAAACTGGTTTCAATGACTCAACTCCACCCATGTGTTGAGCTGTGACATGACTCAACTTTTTTTTTGCTAAAGGTGTACTAAAAAGTCTATTGTGTATGTACAAAAAAATGTGTTTCCCTTCCACGCGCAGCACTGCCTTCACTCCGTCAGACAAACTCCTCGTCATCCACAGGACGTTCGAGGAATTGACACAGGAAGTAAAACATATGCTGGACGACAACTTCCTGTTGTGCATGGATGACCTGTTCCCTCTCTTCATATACGTGGTGCTCAGAGCAAGGTGTGCCATTACATGGACGCACACACACACACACACACACACACATCTACATGAGACTTCACCGGCCTCAACATGTCGATCCCCTGCTGCTCTGCTCCAGGATTAGGAACCTGGGAGCCGAGGTCAGTCTGATCAAAGATCTGATGGATCCCAACATTCAGCACGGAGAGATGGGCTATATGTTCACGACACTGCAGGTGCAACCACCTCCCTCCCCTCGCCCTCCACCCCGCAGCACACATTACCCCTCAAACAACTGAAATAATTACATGATTGTGTCGCCTCAAAGCTCATGTGCAGTATGAGTGCTTTTTAGTTTTTATGATCAATTCATCAGAACCAGCACTTTTTCCTGAATTACATTTCTATGCTGCAGGCCTCCTACATGCAGATCCTCCAGGAGTCTGCTGCGTAGCAGCACAGAAGAAGACACCGGGCAGAGCTTCTCACGCAGGCGCTGCCAGAACAAAACCAGTCAAACCCGCCTGGATTCTACCGCTGGGAAGCTGCAGATGGGACGGACGCACTCCTCCACTTTCTGTCAAATGATGCCTGACCCCTCATTCACTCTCAGTATGTTACAGCACACGTCTTTCGCCCCCTTCTGGACAAGTTGGTAAACTGCTTTATTATTCTCATTACATCTTGAAAAATTGTTACTGTGGACTTTTTTAATACATTACATACACTGTATATCATGAAAAGTATTTAATGAAAAATGCTGACAATGGTCTTGCAAAGTTGTTACAGCATTGCAGTTCTCATTCATAATAGTTTCCTCCTAAAAGTTTTTTAACACGGGTCGTAGTGCTGCTACGTCTTGGTCACTGTTCCCAGAGCAGCATCAGGAGGGAGTTGTTTCGTCTGATTTGGATCAAGACCAACAGGTTCAGGCACTAAATGCATTAACTGAGGATTGATTTTTCTCCCTCAGAAGCCAAACTAAAAACACAGGTCAGAAAGCTTCATTTCTCCTTTAACCGAAGGTTCCTGAAAACTGTCTGTATACTAATGAAAGTGGTTCCATTTCACTGACATTCTGTGACAAATTGAGAGCCTTTTACATCTTTTGAATGCAGGCGAGGTTGTTAAAAGCATTACGCTAAACGGACAGGTTCAGTTCCTTGAAACTTTCAAAGTACTTATTATTGAACAACCTTTTTGTCGAACCTCACAATGAAGCAGCAGACTGTCACTACAGACGGAATCCGTGTTTTTACTTGATTGTGCATTGTGCAAAGGTTCGTTCATTGGTTATTCCGTGTATTATATCTATTTTGAGCATGTATGGACAAGTCTGACAAAGAACACGTTTAGTCTGCTCCAGTAAATCATTTGGGCAAACTACCTTTGACAAAACATATCTATGAATTCCAGGATTTAGATTGTTGCAGGATTTGTCTGCAGATTTTGGGAGTTTGGTTGACATGAGAGAAGTGATTACTACTTAATGTGCATCCTTTTTTATTTTTAAGGATTGATTCACATTGTAAGACATTTTAAACATTCACTATTTTTTATGAACTACTGCACTTCCTTAAATGAAAACAAATAGCATCATTATGTTGTGATTGTGTATCACTGTGTGTTTAAATGCAGCTAATTAACTGCACTACGGAATGCTTAATGGTACTATGGTTTTAATCCTTGTAATTGATCTATTTTGGTGGGACATCAAAGTAATAACTTACAGTATTTTGTTTTCTTTTATGTTTCTTGTTCCTGCAAAAGAAAAATGTTGATTATAATTTGGCATGACACTGGTTTTGGCCGCAAAAACTGTATTTTCTTTAAGAACTAGTGAGCTTAGTCACTTTGAAAAGAATTGTCTTATTATTAGAAGCTATTTTAATTATTTATTAGAGATATATTAAAAGTATAAATTCTACATCAGTGTTGATATTGAGTGTCAACGTGGATTTACACATTTCTTTCCAAGTAAAGAGGGGAAAAAGCGAGCTGTTGATGTTTTTAAGAGCCGTCATCGTGTTACTGTTGATCAGCTTCAAGTTGTCAGGAATATAACAAAAAAAAAACCTTTCAATATTCTAGAAAGAGGTGTTGCATTCAATTAAATCTGTTTCTGTTGTTACTGAAGTGTGTTATTTTTGTAAAGTTTAGTTTCATACAGAAGTAAGCAAGGATGAATGAGACAACAGCTGGCCTCTGGACCGTACAGATGTTTTCCAGGTTTTAGCCCAATATCAACAACCTGCAGCTTTGGCAACCAAACATTTTTCATTGACACTGTTTTGTTTTCTTCTTCTGAAATGAACTAAAACAAATTCATGACTTGTGATTATTATCTTGTAACTAAACCTATATTTTTGCATCATAGAGACAGATGAATGGTGCAACTGATCAAGGAATGTTGTAGTCGTTTTGAAAGCTGAGAAATTGAAAAATGTTTTGTAAGGGGCAATAAACTTGGTTTGAATCTGGAAATGACTAATGTGATTATTTTCTATTCGTGCCTCCATTGTCAATGAATCGGTGATGCAATGTTTGGATAACTGTCAATCAAACCCAGGCAGTGTGTTTTATTCAGGAACAGTGCTGGGATAATAATGCCAAATGTAAATCACCTGAAATATTGATTTGTTCATGAAAGTCTCTCGTTCGCGTTTGAGTTGCTTATTTAATTAAGCGTTAATTAACAACTTCACTCAGGGATAAACTCTTCCGGAAAAATAAACATTATTTGATGTCTACAACAACACTTTGTGTGGAGGTTTAGAGCTGAGGGGTCCTTTATCCTTCTAGAATTGGAATATGGAGAGGGTCCATTGACATGCAAAGCACACGCTACCATTGTATCTCAACATGTGTGTCATGCAAATAACCCAACATCTTGGAGATCATCAGCACCGTGTCTTCTTTAGGGAAAAGTTTGATGCCGTCTGGATGTGTTGCTGTGTGCGTTGTGTGTAGCTGTGTCCTGTTAGATGCCATGTCGTGCTACCTCGATACTGTACTTGTATGCAGAGCAATGGCACAAAACAGACACCTGAGGGAACCATTTGCTTCCATTATGTGGACCACAGAGAAGGTACTTTTTGTCCTGTATCCAGGGAGGCGTTGAGGCTGTGAAAAAAAAAAGCTGGTCAAGATTTTAAAAACGTGATAAGCTGAGTCTGATTCATGTCTGCTTCATGACTCTTTTTTATTGAATCTGTGTTTTAAGCTTTCTGTTTTGATCCAAAGTTAATTTACAGATTGATGTTCTTCAGTTGAAGATTCTAGCACTATAAATCAGACAAATAAGTAGTGTCTTTTGGAGTATCCTGATGTATGAGGTACTGGTGTATTGGATCATTTGGTGACTGCGGTGTCTTACCTGAAGATCACACCTGCCTGTGGAGTGTGATCACGGATCAGCACCCGTACTGTAACGAGAGCAGGCCTCTTTTTTTTTGCTTTATTAATTCATGCTGTAGGTATTCACTCGGCAGCATCACTTGCACGGGTGTGACAAGCCTGCGTGTGTTTGATTAAACCGGCCAGTGAGGGAACATTGAGTTAAGTGCTGATTGCTCACCGCACAGAGAAAACCTCCAACTATTGATTAAACCAAGAGATTTAATTTGAGTCAATCTGCTGCGTCTCTGAAGCTTCTCTGCACTGTGACTTGGTCCTTTTCAGCTGTCCATTAACAGACGTATTCATTTGTCACGTGATTTGATCAGCATGCATGTGTTGAATGTCGTTTTCATAATTATAATCTTCAAAACCTACGACGGAGCAGTTTGTTCACTTTAGATGCTCCTTTTACATGGGCTATAACGATGGGGGGGGGGGAGCACGTGACAAAGCGATACAGTAATCACATCTGTGTGTGCGAACAGGACGAAAACAAACACTGCACGGTGCTGAATTTCAAGGTACTGTTTGTTCATACTTCCAAGTGTCAGCGACCTGCCCAGAGGTGTCAAAGCCGGTGGCTGTTCCACAAGAAGCGCACAGTGCTGACAAAACATCAAGCCCTGCCGGCTCGTGTTTTGGAAAGTTCTGCAGCACAGGGGCGTTTTAAGAAAGGAATGTGGTGATCACATCTGGCTGAAGGACTCCAAGGTTTTAATCAGTGAAATGGAAACGCGTGTGGTCCGTCTCCCGCGTCGAGTTCTGGTGGTTCTAACAAGAAGGGCCAATAGAAACGTCCGACTCATCTGCAAAGAGAGAAAGAAACCTGAGGGAGATGCGGTTCAGCAAGTTCAGGTTGGCACAGCTTCCAACACACACACACACACACACACATTTTGGTGGTTTGCCCATAGCTCAGCTGTGCTTCACTGCGGAGAGGATGACACAAAGTAAGAGAAGAGACGCAGACAGGGAGAGCACAGGAGAGAAGGAAAAAGATTCCTCTCACCTCTCCAGACGAGAACCAACACCCTGAAAACAGTCAAATGTGTCTTCTGGTGCGAGTATTCATTGAACGGGAAGATCAGAAAACAAGGGGCCGTTACCTGGGTTCATATTCAACCTTCATTTAGATTCACATTCAAAGCAGAGAAAGGTTGACACTTTAGAGGCCAGCGTGGAAATGAAAGAGTCTGCAGCCCCTAGATGTCTGAAGGTCTGTGTCCCTCACAGTTCATTGTGAGTCTGCGGTGCGCTGAGGTGGAGGAGAGGACGCTGGCGTGCTGCGTTTTTGTCAACACGCGGGTTATGACAGCAGACTTGACGGTGGGTTTTAGGTTATTGGAAAAACACGCATATGCCCGTATGAGAATGTTATTGGTGGCTGCAGTTGTTGCTGGGCTCCTCCTTGTGGAGGTCAACATCCACACTGTGCTATTAAACATTAAATAGACTTGGGCTTTCATGCTTTTGGAGCTATTTATCGTTGTAATATTATAACACACTTCTTGCAATATTTTCCATCCTTAATGTCAATCCCTCAACCTTCAGTTTTCAAGTCAAGTCTGAATCCCGTTTGGACATTTGTTATTTTTGTCTTCAGCCCGGGTCCTGTGTAAACGTCAACATGAATCTGTTTGGGCATCATGTATTCCCGCGTACACGGTATTCCCTGCACATATTTGGAAGTGGTCTGCAGGAATGCGGACCGGTGCTTGTGAAAGGTCGAGAGGGCCCTGTCAGCACACAGAGTGTAATCAGAGTATCCGTGTGTTTGTTTGGCCCCACACTCTGTGTGTGTTGGATGGGATTTGGGGATTGGGGAAGTTTTCACATCATATATATATATATATATATATGAGGCCTCTTTGCCGCTTAACCCCAAAAAATGTTTTTTGATTTTATTGAAAATAGATTGTTGTTAAACTTCCAAAAGTCTGTTGTTATTTAAACCCAAACTGCAATATTTTCCTCAACCTAAATGATTCAATCTTTCTGTTTCTTAAACCTGAGTTGTGAAGAAGGAAGTTTATTTTGAAAAGACATCAGCTAGTTTCACGTATCGACACGTGTGGCTCGACTTTTGTAGGACAACGCAAGAAAGAAAAAAATTGGCTTTTTGTCAGATATTTTACTACACATTCAATGAGAATCCAGTGCCGCCCTAAATTGTTTTAGGGAACATGTGACACTCCTGATAACTCAATGTTATGTTTCATGACACTGATTATTTGCAGGACTCATGGTCTTGATTTGTCACGTGCCTTATTAGAGAAAAGAAGGAAAAAAGAGACTAGAAGCACGAGATGGGACACAAGTCAGTCACTTTGTGCATCCGTCTGTCCTCACCGTGACTCTCGCTGGTAAAGTACACAATGCCGCTTCCTGCCAAGAAACATGTTACCAAATCAAGTTTAGATTAGTGACGCAATTTAATTTATTGTTAATGACTTCTAAATGAACTCATTAAAAGCCTGACGGACGGACACAGCAAGTGGGAGGGACCAACAAAATGAATAAATCAATAAAACAAACAAGATTGTCAAGAGTATGCTGCAGATTTGTTTTTTTATTATATTATAACAATACCATTTTAAGTACATTCCAGTCATTATTAATGAATGAATGAATTTATTTGTTCTAATATCAATGATTGCTTCAATTGTGTTCTTGTTGCCTTGGTCAGCTGCTCACTTTACATTAATCACCTTTTCCCACACCATGTGCACCGTACCACGTCTCTCAGGGATGAGTTCCAGGTGTTGTGTGTCATTCCCAAAGGACAAATACGCAGAATCACACACGCACAAGCACAAACACACACACATAAATACACGCACACACACACAGAGATGCCATATGAGCTATGGAGTCACAGTAGCTCTTTGTCTGCGAGTGAAACCGAAGCACCTGAACGTCACACGGAGGACTCGGCCTGTTACATTCCTTTTCTCAAACAAGTCCAGTGAAAGATTTACCTTCACGTTTTACAAGCGTTATCAAATGCATTCACCACTAAAACCTCTTAAAACAATTTCGGAGTCTCCATCAGTCCATAGAAAAAGGTCTTCTGGATAAATGAAACCTGAATTACACGTGAAATCGATGCTTTTCTATTGTTTAACGCATTAAACTTTAGTAAACTTTACTTGGGGGAAGTTTATTTCAAGAAGTTAGGCTACAACATGGGAATAATTGGCCAATGCTCCTTTTGAATTCCTTCAGGGAGATGAAGCAGTGGATGATTCAAGCTCTTCTTGTACCCTCCATGTATCCGTGTGTGTTCAATGTACTGAAAACACCCGGGCAGCAGACTTTCCAAAACAGTCCCTGCTCACAGCTGCATGGCCACACAATGATAACAAACAAAGCAGAATCATCAACGCTTTCCGAACCGTGTTTACCCACAAGCTGTGAGCTTGTATGCATTCGTGCAAACCTCCGACCTCCCGTTTCCGTCCGAACGCACCTCGGTGACACCTGACTGGCGTCTCTGGTGCTGTGCAGCAGCACGCAAGCAACACCTACACAAGTGCAGTTCTAATCCCATTCATCTGCAAAAAACCTGAGACAAAACATCTCAGGCCTTTGTTGTGTGGAGGAGGGGGGCGGGGAGGGGGGGGGGGTCGTCGGTCGAAACACGTTGCTCCTTGCTGCACCGTGGAGACGGGTAATGCTGCAGAGGTGCAACGTGCAGTGGATGCGTGGACACTTCTCTCTTCAGGCACAGCAGTGAATTTCTGCCGTCCTTTCCTTTCCATGAAGAGTGTCGGAGGAGCAATCCCAGGAGACGCTCATCCATTGATTACGCACAACTTCTTCCTGTCAGGTTGAGGCCCAAAGGGAAGCTGTTTCACAAAAAAAAAAAAAAAACTGCATCCCACAACCCCCGAAACCCCCACTCACACCAATAACCAAGCTAAATGTTGCCCCCAGAGGGGACACTGCGATTGATGCTCCGCGTCATAAAACTCAAGTCCCAGGACGATGTCGTCAGGACAAACAAACCGCCTGTGTTCTTTGCAATGAGTGGGACACCCAGATGTTGTGTTCGAGGCTCTGATCAGCATCTAGATTATGTCACTGCTGTATAAAGGAAGTGTCCACTCCTATGATGACTCATCGCCTCGGCTCTGTCCCCAGATGGACGCTGGAAGGAATCTAGAAGTGTGTGTGTGTGTGTGTGTGTGTGTGTGTGTGTGTGTGTGTGTGTGTGTGTGTGTCCTTGGTTCCTCTGCTGTAGGTTGGCATCCCCTAAGGGGACACACACTGCAAAAACACAAAAAAAAAATTAGAAAAAAAAGCTGCAACACCCTTTTTCTCTGTTTGTGCTGCAGTTTGTGTAGGTGTGTGTGTGTCTGTGAGTGTGATCCTTGTGTTGACCTTGGCTGCCTTTAAGAGGGACCCGGCGTTCCTGGATGTCATTTTACAGCATGTTTATCCAAATAAACACACACGTCTCCATTTCCTGTGAAAAACGAATAAGCATAGATTTGTGTTCTTTAGTCTTTGATGTGAAGTCAGTCTGACGGTTGTTTTTCTCTTGTTTATCGTCTGAGTCATGATACTGTGTGTGAGTCTGCCACGCGTTTATATATTATATGGTGGAATTCCTGGAGGAGGGATATTCAAATTTTGGAGAGAGATCAAGTAATACAAGAGTTTTAATCCCTTCTAAAATGCAAAATCAGACCGTAGCGTGAAGGAGGATGGTTGGAGAACCAGGTTGCGATGTCAAAGAATTGTGTGGATTCACCAGGGTCTCTGAATGAGGTCAGATTACACGCAGCAGACATTTGATTAGGTTCTCCTTGCCAGGACCGGGCCGCAGCCAACCAGCTTCAAGCTTCCACATTACAAGGGGCTTGTCTGCGTTAACCAGCCCCATCACTTAAATGATCTTTCTTCCAGCCTCTGGGTGAAACACGGCAGCAAAATGAGTTCTGCCTAATTTAAAATGTTTTTTTTTAATGAATAAAAATGCATAACCCTCACCTGTTGACTGTGCTCACCTGTGAAGACACTACATTATTATGGTATTCTTTGACCTCTGTGACTCTGGTGGCCGATGGCAGACTCCAGGTAGAACAGGAAAGGCAAGAATGTGAGAAACAAGGGAAAATCGCCGAGGGCAACGGGAGGGGAGACACGGAATTGAGGAATGTTGTTGTTGTGGAAAAGGAGGCCAGTCTTCATCAGAGCCAGATGCCAAAGCGCTGTCTGCTACACACACACACACACACACACACGTTCATCCCGCCTCATCATCCACTGCATTCACCCGATCACCCACAAATAGGTCAAAAGTGTGTTTTTTGCACTTGTGTGTGCATCTTTGCTTGTGTACACATACTGTAAGTGCACGTGCGTGTCCGTGCCCCTTTTCCCTCTTGTTCTTGCGCTCTCTCGGGTTTTCAGGCCTGCCGTCGTTGTGCTTCTTTTGTCCGCGGACGCTTTGTTGGGGCGGCTCTGTTGTCTCCGCGCAGCAGCACAAAGCCGCGGTTACACAACCCGCCAGAAGCCCCAAAACAGGGGTGGGAGCAGTGATTGTCACGACCAAGAGGCGCGACCTCAACCAAAGACCCCCCCCCATCCATTTTTTAAAAATTCATATGACTGAAATTCTCTTTCATAGCGCAAATATTGTGTTCCTTTCCATCAGCTAGTTAATGCGTTGCTGCGGTAACGACTAAAGAATCGGTCCCTTTCCAGTTTACTCAGACTTTTGGAGTCGTTTGAGCACCTTTTCACACCTTCCCTCAGATGAAGCGAGAGGAAGCGATACTGAACTGGGGTGTGTCTGTCGTCGGATGGATTATACGTGAGGTCACAGCGGGGGCAGATTAATGTCCTCCAGAGTAAAACCCACAAAGCCGGGTTTGGAAAGAGGCCTCTGAAGTCCACCTCGGCGTTTGTGCCCATGAACGTGTGGTGCTTCAATGTAGAGCTGCAACTAACGATTATTTTAATAATCGATTCATCTGTCGATTATTTGTTTGATTAATCGATGAATCGGATAAAAAAATAAAAAATGTAAAAACATTAATTTCCAACCCTTTATTGAAAAATAGAACTGACTGTGCACTTTCTAAATATGTTTTGCACTAACAGATTGCTCCTTGAACATCCCTAAGTAAGCAAATAAAATGGACTAACACAAAAAACATACACACATCGCATGATGTATACTTTACAGCCGCCAAATTAAATATTTTAGGCACAAAATCATGAATCATTGCCGTGGTGCTCCTGTGCCAGGCCATGTCGCTTTTGCATATCTTACAATCAGACATGTCAACCCTCCCGAATTTCAAAGCCCCTCCCGAAAATATCCCGGACCGACCTTTCTCCTGATTTCCACCCGGACATCAATATTGCTGCACCACCCGTCACTGGGCGCGCTGTTTCAGACCGAACAATAATAAAGGTTACACCTTGAAGTCGAGCGCGGCGATTAGAACGTAAAACTACTGGCGCTGCAAAGAAAACCGCAGCACCCCCCCCCGTTGCCCGCTAGGACCCCCCCATTTCAGTGTGAAATATTTAGATCGCATTGGCTTCTCTTCCTCCGCATGTTTCAGAACAGTAGTACGGGTCTCTCCGATGTTCTGCTGCGCGAGCGCTCAACTTTTTTTTTCTCAGCTCTGCGCGGCGCGCGCAACTTTCTTTTAATACTCAAAGATAATAGTCGCGCGACACAACGAATCGATAATGAAATTCGTTGCCAACGCTTTTAATAATCGATTTTAATCGATTTCATCGATTCGTTGTTGCAGCCCTACTTCAATGCATTGACGAAGGTGGGCGTTTGTGTGATGTGGCCGCCGGGGTCAGAACGCATCGATCTGACTCCGAGCTAGATGATTAGCATTCGTCACGAAATACTACAAACCATTGAGTGTGTTAAGGGAAAATGAAAAATATAAAAGAAGATTTTGTAATCATTTTAAATGCTCTTGTGAGAGACTGTTGATAAACAGACACACACACACACACATCTCAAGGCAGTCTTGTGTGAAAGTGGGTCACGGAGCATCGCTACACTTCTCTCTCTCAGTCTGTGGGGACGATTGAACTGGTTTAGGTATAAGGTTGATTCCAGGTTTCATCCTGCTGCTCATGGTTTTCTTTGTGTTGGTGAAATATATACATATACATATATATATATATATATATATATATATATATATATATATATATATATATATATATATATATATATATATATATGTGTGTGTGTGGAGCGTACCTTCACATTAACATATTTCCCTGTAAATATGGTGCAGTTTTTTTATTTATTATTATTTTTTTTTTTCAAATCCGGAATGATTCACCATTGTGGTTTCATGTCTACTTGTGACACAGTATATTTATTGATTAAAGTGTATGTTGCAGCCATTTATTAACAAGGTCATGAGTGACCAATAGAACAAAGGCTTCATTCAGTCAATGGTTCCCCTTTTCACGGAATGAAGGGATTCTTTGCTCAGCCCACGGTTTTCCAGAGTAACTGTCTAAAAAGCCTTTTATCGGAGACCAGGGGTCAGTGAGATGGTGTTTCTTAGATTAGATGAAACCTTAAAAGAAAAGGAAAATATCTCTTGAGAACACGCCTTCAGAATAAAGTGAAATAAAAGCTGTATTGATATAAACAGAAACTGTATTGAGATTTTAACACAAAACACATTTTACTGGAAAAATTCACTGCTGTGGACAACGGCACTTGTGTGTGTCTTTACTTGAATGTACACAATTGTTCATGTCACAGTAGGTCATTAATTCCCACAATGAACCTCATTACTGTGCATCACAAACACAAGTATGGCCACCGTGTGTTTCTTTTTAAAATGAGAAAGAAAAACAAGTTTGAGATAACGATTTGAATCTTTACTGTTTGTGACAATACAATAATACAATTCATGGACCCACTTTATGTGTTTTTAGTAAATATTTTTCAAAGGCAGGTTTTTTTTTCCTGCCCACCCATGTTGACAGCAGAGATATCTGCTCCACATCTGCACAGAGAACCCGTGCATGAAATCACAGATGAAGCTCTGTCTGGCCCGGTCGAATTGGAGCATGCAAATGGGCCTAGGGATCAAAAGAAGACGAGGGTGGTTGGGGGTGGGCAGTAGGGGGGGGGGGGGGGGGGGGTTGGGGGGGTGTGCGTGATGGAGGAGGGGTAAATGCTTTTGGGGCGCAATCATTTTTAAAACCCAGCGAACCCGCCCACATGTTTTCACACAGAGCATTCTTTTCTTTTGTTCAGGTCACACCCTCACACGCAGACATGAAGCACACGCCCCCCCCCCGCCCGTCTCCCGTCCCCTCGAGGGCACATCGGGAAGACGCGCAGCTTTCTGAAAATGGAGAAGCTTTGAGGAGGCAGCGTGTATTCCTGCACTGTAATTGTGCTCAGATGGTCTCCCAGATGTGCTTGCTCGTTTCCACCTGACGGCCTCTCAAGTGTTGCCCCCCCTCCCCCGTTAAACCCTCCCACAGCTGCTGTGTGTCAGAGCACGCGTCGCGTGTAACGTGTGTTCATGTCGACACAACGTTTGTTTTTGCATTATCATCGTCCAGGGACTACATCGGTCCGTAGTCCCACGCCTCTGCTGGCACGTCCTGTTGTCTTCATGTGTGTGACTTTTAAACACAGTGTTTGAACAGATGGAGAACTTCTGCACATCTGGGCTGTACTCCTGCAGACTCGAAATGAATATGTTGCATGTTTTGGCATTGCCGGCTTCTTTGCTGTCAGCGAAGCATTTCCGCCTCACAGTCTCGATAGTTGCAAAAAACGTTTTGAAACCTGAAACAAAAGTAACATCTGTGATTTTCTTTCTCGACCCCGATGGAAAACATCGGAAGTTTGAGGATCGCTGGAAAGTCTATTTAATGAGGGAACATGCTAGAAAAAGCAAACCATGGTGCTGAGAGACTTTGGCTGAACTTAAAAGACAACATTAAGTGGACAAATGAATACTGAAAAATATTTTAAAGAACTTCAAAAGTTAGTAAGACCTCTGTAATGAACAACCAGGTCTGTTTTCAAAGTGAATACAGCCTCAATACATTAGAAACCAAAATAGAAATGTGATAATCAATGTTCAGTTTTTTGTTTCTTTTCTAAACTTCCATTTTCAAAATAAATCAGGATAAATCCATGAAATGTTTTGGTTTAAATTGATTTCACCGTCTCTATTGGTTCAGAAAACAAGAGACGGTATAATTAATCAGCTTAATAAGTGTGTGTGTGTGTGTGTGTGTGTTTTCTGTTTAATGGGACGAGTTAAGCCCGAAACATTCTGACTTGAGACAGAAATTTATCGTTTCATGTCACTCTTGGGGGAAAAAAGCCCCCCCCCACATTTTCAAACAATGTGGATCTACTCCTTCAATAATGAAATAACAGAGTGTGCATTGTTTTTTGTGAACTTGACTGCTGTCAATCTATTGGATCCTCTCCACGAGAGCTTGTATTTCCACTATGGAGCCTATCCCAGAAAGCTCCGGGGTACATCGAGGCCGGTGATGAAACCGCACTAGTTATTGCACAGGAGCAATCATCCGCCCTCTTTGTGCTGATAGCAGTGTAGCACTCCCCTCAATCAACGTTTAATTATGAGTCGCTATTTAGACAAGCGGGACCTTCTCTTCTTCTCTCCATTGGTGGACTTTGTTCCCCCCCCCTGAAGCAAACACTTTGATGCAGTTGCTAGGCAACTGCTCTCTCTCTCTCTGCCCTCCTTTCTCTCTGAGCAGCCAGCTATAGCTTTTCTTGTCTAATGGAGTGAAGGATGTAAGTCAGCTGCAACCGATTCAGAAACATGTGCACATCACGTTGAGTAAATGCAAGTGGTCATTCAGCTTTTGTGTTTGCATTTATTAGTACATGGCCAGACTACAGGCTACTATGCAAGCCATATGTGAAAGAAGTGCTTATAGGATCTTGGCAGCAGGCAGTTATTACACCCATGTATTCATATACATATATGCACACCAACAACTACACCTCCAGTCACCAGTCCGTCAAGCTCCTGAAGTTTGCGGATGACACCACCCTCATTGGACTGATCTCTAGTGGGGATCAGTCCGCCTACAGGTGGGAGTCTGACCACCTGGTGACGTGGTGCAGCCAGAACAACCTGGAGGTCAACGCCCTGAAGACAGTGGAGATGGTTGTGGACTTCAGGAAGAACGCAGCTCCACCTTCCCCCCTCACCTTGTGTGACACGGCCATCGTCGAGTCCATCCTCTGCTGCTCCATCACCGTGTGGTACGCTGCAGCCACAGCCAAGGACAAGGGCAGGCTGCAGCGTGTCATCCGCTCTGCAGAGAGGGTGATCGGCTGCAATCTTCCGTCTCTCCACAACTTGTTCGCTTCCAGGACTTTGAAGGGGGCAGAAGGATTGTAGCCGACCCCTCCCACCAGAAGGATTGTAGCCGACCCCTCCCACCCTGGACATGAACTGTTTGTGCCCCTTCCATCCGGCAGGAGGCTGAGGTCCATCAGGACTAAGACCTCCCGCCACACCAACAGTTTCTTCACTTCGGCAGTCGGGCTCATCAACAGAGCCCGGGCCCCCCCTGACTGACTCTGACTCCCATGTTCATTCATTCACTTTGTCACTTTCACTTGTCACTTGTCACTTTGTTTAGCTGGTGCACTTTATCTTGATTTTTATCTCTAATTTTATCTTTATCTCTTCTTACTTACTAACCCATAGCTTTAGCTTTAGCGTTTTTATTTTACTAACCCATAGCATATATTTTATTATAGTTTATTATATTTTTATTTTTATCTTATTCCTGCACTACATTATTGTACTGTCTTCCGTCATGCACCAACCGCCAAGTCAATTTCCATGTATGTCTAACATATTATGGCAATAAACAGATTCCTGATTCCTGATGCTGTATGCTGTATTTTATAATGTGCCTAGTGTAGGCTTGAATTAGAAGAAATGTTGGTTGTGAAAATTCATTGGCCGCAATCAATCTCTCATTTAAAAAATGCACCAGACGTGCAATTTCCTGAAAGAAAACATCAGTCTTGTTTTATTTCACCTATAACTGATTAATAGAGCTATGTGGGGTTCCTGATACCTTATTCAATTTCTTAGTTTCTTGTACTCATTCTTGAACAAATTCAAATTTTTCATTGAGATGGTTTATCTTTTTTTCTTAATACTCCTCCAGACAACAGCCAGTTTAGTTCGCTGCCTGTTGGTTTACTTTGTAAAACATATCATAGTGAACCCCCTTTTCTCCACGTGAAGCTACCCAAAATGAAGCATGTAAGTTCCTGTGTTGGCCTTCAGAGTAAAGGTTTCAACAAACACTTCACATATTATTTGCTTGGAAGATTCGGAATACACGATTCCTTATAACAAATATACAAAAGCACTTGCTGCATTTTGAAAATAATATAAAATACCCCGCCGTGCTTCTTCTTGAAATGCCGACTCCACACCACTAATATCCCGTGCTCGTATTTTGAAATAAAACACACCGGGTTTCCGGTGATATCGTGTCAGGGGTCTCCTAGCTAGATGAAGGGGTGCTGTCGACAGCCTGCAGCTTTTATTAAGAAAAAAAAAATCCACCAAGGCTCTAATTCATTCCGGCTTTTGGAGATCGTTCCGGAAGATGGTGGCTAAACAGAGGATCCGCATGGCCAACGAGAAACACAGCAAGAACATCACGCAGAGAGGAAACGTGGCCAAGACGCTGGTGAGCCGCTAAGCTGACAGCGAGACGCCCCCCCGGCGTGAACACAGCAGCATGGCGACGATGATGGTGCTGCTGCTGCTGGTGGGGATGGTGGTGGTGTCGGCTGGTCGCTAAGCGTCCCCCCCCCCCCCCCCCCGGTTTATTCGAACAGGAGAGCCACCCGGAGCCGAGCCGGTCCACGTTCACGTGTGACCGGTTCCGCCTCCGGATGGTACTCTGGGAGACGAGAAGATGAGCAGCTCGGGTGGAGGCAGGGAAATAAATGCTCTGGATACATAATAATAATGATAATAATAATAATAATAAAGCGTTGTCAGTGCCCAGGTCGATTAATTGATCAAAAATGTCTCCCTCAAATGTGCAATATAGGATACAGTATAGAATATTTATATTGTTTGTACAACACTGCGTGAGCTCTTATTTTAATTTGTTACACTTTTTAATAATGGAAAAGACCACTCTAATCAAGTTTTTATCTACATATCTGTACAGCCCAAAAGCTTGAATTTATTAGCTGCTGTTCCTGTAGTTGTGATATAAACGAGAAGTAAGCTTTTTTAAATCTTAGCAATAATGAATTATCAAGTATAAAAAGTTAATTAACAAATTATGCTTTAGTTTATTTTTCCAACCAGTTTGCAAACATTTACTGGTTGGATTTGCTAGTTCTATGTAAACACTCTATTAACTCGATATCTTTGGTTTTTGGGAAACGTGATTGAGATTTTTCACTTTACAGTTGAGTGAACTATCTTCCTTTTAATTATTCAGACGTGAGTTATTTAATGCAACCTGCCGCTCACTCTGAGCTCTCGTGCAGGCTTTGAAGCTGACATTGAGAGTTCGTACTCGACCTCGCAAACATCGGTCGGCCAAACAAACCAACCACGAGGTCTCAGAGTTTCGAAGGTGAAGAGAGCCGAGGCCGACGGAGGATTGTGTGACACAGTCAAAAGCTCCACAGCCAAATACTTATTCTTACATGTATCGCTCCGCAGAATATGAGACACCTTCTTTCTGTCCGTCGAGTTTTGCACGCTCAGTGTCCACATCTTGCAGTTCCCACACAACTCACGATTTCCTTTCGTCCTAGTGAAATATGTTGTATTCGGTTTATTTATATAGACACACCGTGATCAACCATAAATGAGCAGCAGTATTGATTGAGGCAGACGTCAACACGCTTGCTCATCCCTTTGATAACAGACCCAACGATACCAATCTGGCGTTTTTTTTTCTTCTTTTCATCCTTCCCCTGTTGCTAAAACTACTTCCATCGTGTCCAACATTCAGGCTGCTCAGGCTGTTTCCCACTTCCTGCCACGTCATTGAGAACTTCTCTGACTTTGAACAACTTCTCTTACCTCTTCAAAGTCCCAACAGAGCACGTCATGGTGACGGGAGCGGCTTCTCCCTAAATCTAGAAGGCCGACGACTCACCGTCTCTCATCCTTTCCACAGCCACCCCAGTTTGAAAAAAATAAAAATAAAAAATGGAAGGAAATTGCTACCTCAGCACCTTTCAGTGTATGATGAGAGACTTGGGTTTATTCTGTGCAACCACAAAGTTGTTATTGTGGGCTTCAGCCCAAACAGGATCATACTCTGTGGGGACACAAGCAGGTGGGGCGAGTTAATCTGTAGTGATGGGATCGGATGAACCAGCAGCCACTGACTTACCGGATTCATTTTTTGAGGGAACAGCTGCAAACCAGGAGTTAAGGTACCAGACGAGTCGGCTGATGACGCTCAAAGTACCCGACAAGACACAACAAATCCTTTTGTGAAGGATTAAACAAAATGACAGGCCAACAAGCACTTTGAAGAAGTCGGGAGTGGAACCCCGCTGACGTTTTGTGTTTTTTTCCCCCTCAGCGACCACAAGAAGAGAAGTACCCTGTTGGCCCCTGGCTGCTCGCCCTCTTTGTATTTGTCGTGTGCGGCTCAGGTACGCGCCTGCATGTGATTTTCATTACCAGCAAGTGTACATGTGGTTAACGTGTGTTTGATTACGCTAAGCATGCGCTACGTTAGCCGTGAGCCAGCGTGAACGCCACCTGGACCCGGCGTTCAGCCATTGTTCCTTTTGCCGTTTGCGTACCTCTCTCTCTCTGTATTTTCGGTTGTGCTCTCAGCCATATTTCAGATCATCCAGAGCATCCGTATGGGAATGTGATGCGAGAGGAGCCCCCCCCCTCATGACCCCTCACCCCCACCTGGAGGCCCAGAGACTGACGCCAGAACTTCGGATCCAGCAGATTTTAGAGAGAGAGGGACGACCTTCCCACCCCCATCAGCGTTTACAGTGTTGCAGTCTGTGGTACTGACAGCTTTTCTATGGACAGTCTAAAACCACGCAGGCTGGAGAACGTGTGTGTGTGTGTGTGTGTGTGTGTGTGTGTGTGACGTTTTCACTGTCAATGTGAGTGTGTGTTATTATTGGTGACAATGTGCCATATCGGTCTGTTCAAGTGTTGGTCCGTGTTATGTGAGTATAATCTTTTTGTAAATAAATGTGAATGTAGGGAGCGCTCAGTTTTACTTTTGCTTTTTGTACACACAATTTGGTAAGGACACTTTTTAGGGTATTTACTTCCTGCATTTCATTATTAATGGATCGACTCAAGTAGCAGAGGTTTTACCGTTTTTCAAATGTGTTACTAGAAGTAGGGTTTAGCTTACCAATATTGAACTAGTTTATCTTTTGTTAAAAATAACTATCATCCATTTACCGATTTACAGTTGTAATATGGGAGGTTTCTACCTCATTGCAGCTATTTTAATTATTTCCCAACATTCTTTCCATTGTTGGTTATTCTCAATTGACAAAAATGTTGAGTTTAGTGAAAAGCCACATCCAAGTTATTGGTCCAGTCAGAGGAAACAGTCCCAATATTTCACCTATTTAAGTCCCTACAGCAAACAAAAGTTGGAGACCGGCTGAATTTCCTCAGTTTCTAGGTCAATCGGTCAGTTTCTAGAAATCGTAAGTCTTCAGATTTATTGAATTGTATTATTTGCCCTGTTGACTTATCGCAAAGAAGGAATGCCGTTGCTCAATTACCAAAATACCACGCGTTCAATCATGGAAGCAAGCTTCCCGTTGGGTTTGGTGAGAAAGATGGCGACCAGCTGGTTTTATTCTTCTTTAAGCATGTTTATTGAAAGTTGTGAAGTGCAGCTGTCAAGTGCAAATGTGGTATGTATGTTACAATATGTCATCCAGTCTTTGCAGAAACATGCACAGAACACGAGTATACAACCGATACACAGAATGAAAAAAAAACAAACCAAAAACTGCTCCAGAGTTTGTATTTGCGTTCCTTCTTTTAAAGTTTCAAGATCCTGCTCATCCGAAAGTACTTTACTTTTACTTTAAAAAAAAAAAAAAAATCATAAAAAGGTGCAATACTCTGGAAAGAAAAGTCGTGAAAGTGACAAAGAGTCTTCGTAAGGGATATGGACAACATAGTTGGCGTGTTAAGTTGTGCCAGTTAAATAACCCCAACTCCAGTCTGGAAAATACAGCATTAAAAATAGACGCCACAGACGGCACCTTCCTCGCTCACCCGCTTCCATCTGTGTGACCGAGATAACCTCTGTTGTTTTTACTCCCTCTCCTCACTATTTTACATGGTACTTACACTATACAGAAATATACATAATCTTCTGCCCATCAAATTTTTAGAAAAAAGAAAAGAAAAAGAAATGCAGCTTAGCCCAAAGTCTCAACCCTGGCGATTAAGGTATAAATTACATGCCACAGCAGGGTTGAAAAAAAGAAAGAAAAAAACAGCGTTGAGCTTAGTTCGAGAGCAAAATGAGGAGCTTGAAAGTGAAATACTGAAATAGAATGTCATCATCTCAATAGGGAACCACGTTTTGTTCATCCCACCAACACGCAGTCGAAGTAACGTCATCAACGCTGACAAATGTTCAATATACCCCCGACTCCCCCATTCCAGATGGGGACTTTGTAATAATAAATCGCTCACATTCCCCGTTTGTCCCTCAGAGAAAACTTTTTCCTCTCTCGCAAACCTTGAGGCCCGTACTTTATGGTCGCCTTCAGAGAACCACTTTTATTTACATCATTCAGCAAGAAAAAAAAAAGAAAAAAAGGTAACTAATACAATCCTCCACCTCCTTCTCTTCAGTCGTCTTTGTCATCAGTAAAATCGACATCACTTAAAATCCAGACACAGGCACAGTGATTTTTTTTTTCCAATCTACATCTAAGCATATTGTCGCCACCGCTGAGCGATTTTGTTTCTCCTCCGCGTGACATTCTAGTTGATATGTCCAAGGTTTTTTTTTTTGGCAAATGTTCGATGATTCAACCCTCCTTTGAAACAAGCCCCCCCACACAGCGTCTGCGGATTGCCCACCCCTCCTCCTCTTCCTCTTCTTCTTATTCTTCCGCCGCCGCTGCGCCGCCCGCCCTGTCGGGTGCATCCTTCTGAGAGATAAATATGTGCAAATTCTTTGTCTTGACAGCCGAACCTCCTGCTGCGGAAGGCCAGGCGTAGCAGAACAGGCAAAAAAACGTGTCCGTCCGTCCGTCGGTAAGAGAAGGGGAGAGAGAGAGAGAGAGAGAGAGAGAGAGAGAGAGAGAGAACAGGCTACGCTGACGGTCCGGAGCTGTGCGAGGCGGGCTGGGCGAGAGCGGCGCCGCCCGGAGGCCCCGGCGTGGCAGCCGTCGGAGGGGCGGGGGGGGAGCCGGACTGAACCTGGGCCTGGAACTGGGCCATCTGCTCTGGGCTGGCCAGGGTCTTCAGCAGGGTGTTCTCCTGCTCCAACTGGGAGTTCCGGTCGATCAGCTCCTTGATCTGCTCCTTGAGGACCTCCACCTCCTCACGCACGGCGTACATCAGGTGACTCTTCACCAGGTCCTGAGACAGACAGAGGAGGGGCTTCATGATGGCAACGTTTCATCAAATTCAAAACTATAGTCAAAGCTTTAAAACTCAAATGTGTTTCTTAAATTATTATCAGTAATTCTGCCATCAGGAAACATATTACTATGGTAGATATTGTGCATCAGCCATATATGTCCTGACCCCAAAAGGATGGGAATCAGCACCAACATAAAATACACATGAAATGCTGTTCATCAATTGCAAATAAGTCATATCAAATATGTGAAATATTTAAAAGATGTTGGGCAGTATTCAGCATGTAAGGCACTACAACCTGTGCAACTAACGGGTGTGTAAAAGTAAAAAAAAAGGATTTGGGAATAAACTATTAAAGTAACTAGTGACCAAGTTATACAGCTGGGAACACGTTAAGCATGCATAATGACACAAAATCAGAAAACTAAAATTAATTCTAAGTGATAAGACAAAAATGGACAATAAAGAACGTAAATTAGTGTAATTCCAGAGTGACACGTCATTGACCCGGCCCACATTTAACTGTGGTCCAATCAGAGAGCGGGGTATTTAGGCGTGAGAGCCTTCTAGTTTGCCTAGCAACAGCGCGGATGACAACAGAGCGTGAAAAAGAAAACAAAAAAAATTGTTTCACGGGGAAAAAGGTTCGGAAATATTTTGCGACAGTAAAAGAGAAACTTATTGCGGTATAAAAAAATACACATATGTTCACGCTCTGCACAGCGGTTTGCTTGAGGTAACGTTGGCTTATATAAATTATATTGTATAGGACGCTAGAGGACCGCTTTCACATTAGCGTGAACAGGGATTTTTTTTGCCCCGTCATTGATTAATTTATTGCTGAAGTGGCACGAAATATAGCAATCATACTCATTGCACGCGCCATAAACGGCTTGCTTATCGTTTTGTGGCCCTAATTTATTTATTTAATATATATATACAATGGTCCTGTCGCTCATATTTATTACGTTCTCGCCAAAAATATGCAATGAGAGAACAAACGGGCATTTAACACAATAGAAAGCGATACATCAGACTAATCCCTAAATGTTTCCCTTGTGAAATACTCGATTCGGGCTATAAAAGTCACCGAAGCGGTGACGAGACAATGAAACAAACAGAAAACTCACCATCGCTTGTTCAATCTTGTTGTCTATGGCCACGACGCTGGCTCCCGACGAGCTGCGGAACAGAATAACAAATACATGAATAAAACACTTTAATACCGATAAAAGAAAAACACAAGAAGCGCAGGCCGTGTTCCCCTCTCAATCCGCAGGACGCATCGGGACATTTCTCCACAAGCCGACGGCCTGCGGTGCGATAACGACCCCGCAGCATCCGTCAGCACCACCTCCACCGCACAGCACTAAAGAAACGGGGAGCCTGAACGCATCGCCGCCGTTTAATTACCTCTTGTCGAGCTGGACGGGCGAGTTCTCCGCGTCCAACAACGACGACAGAAAGGAGAGGGAGTAGTGCCTCAGCCGGCAGACGCTTAGGTCCATGGCCGCGGAGTAGCACGGCGCGTTCACGCTGGTCATCTTTCACGGCGTAACGAACAAGCCCCGCGGTCCCCAGACTCAAGACTCCAACCGGCTCGGCGAGACGCATCCACCCGCGCGATTCTCTGTTTCGGTTCCGTTATAGCTCGAGCACCGACAGCGGGCGGTACGCTCCAAGGTCAGTTCATCTCGGCTCTGTACTAACTCCACCGAAAAATAGGCTTGAAAAAAAGGGAAAAGAAAAGCTCTGCAGCTAGAGGACAAGGCAGCATAATTTATCCAGCGACGCATCGAGGGGCCGCGCTCTGATTGGTCGAGAGGGAGAGGTCGTTTGAATAATCTATTTAGAAACGCCCCCACCTGCCGCTCAGCTGATGCGTTTTTTTGCATAAAATATTCCAAGAGCGGAGGAGGTGGATGGAACCGGGGAAAACCGGATGGGAATGGAGGAAGAAAGACCTGCACCACTGAAAAAAACAGGCCGAGAAAGCGCTGGTGCGTTTTGGGCTGATAAATTACAGCGAAAATACACATAGCTCCTGTATGACTGTAAAATGACCAGATGCTCGTGCACATTAAAAGCACCAGAATTTACCTTATTGTAATGTATTGTGTTTATCTCCATAGGACGTTTAGAGGATTCCTCAGCTAATAATTTTGTGTAAAGTCACTCCTACAAAACATCATAAGCAGTCAGCTCATCGTATCCAGAATACATAACATCTGTGGTTACAAATGATTATGCATTAATGTGCTTTAGCATCATTTAACTCAGATTTACAGACTTGTGTAGACATGTAGAATGTGTATTGTTGTTCACCACAGTACTAATGAAGAATTTGCTATTTTATGCAAGAAAGTAATAAATTGAGGCACTCTGACCATGGTGAGTCTACTTTTCAATACATTTCAGAAAATAAACATCCAACGGTCTATAGTAAGAATAGCGTCATATCCAAAGGACAGCTATATGATAGCTATAAACGATGGGGCAAACCGAAATGCGGTGAACATCCATGGAGTGCTTAATGTCCATCGGTATGACGCCCCCACGTGGCCAATCACAGCACTGCAAACCCACATGACACAGGAAACCTCAAAGCTCAGAGAGCAAACAATAACAGTGATCATACAATAATCTATGAAGCATTTCGAATAACATATTCCAGACACTTAGCTGTGGTTTAAATAAACAAAGGAATTAATAAAACCCAGTCAAACTCCAGCGTTGCACCAACATCTTACTTCAAAGAAAGTAACTTCTGAAGCCATTATTCTCTGAGACATGACTGGGCAGTCACTGACTTGATTAAAACACGTCAACATTAAAGTCCATGTTGACCACCTTCTTAGCAAGATAAAAAATGACCTTTTATTGGGAGATTATGCATACGTCAAACGTGTTCAATCAATGAGCTCGATCTGACGTAAACATTCCATGCATTCCTCACATTTTCTATGCACGCAAGGAAGAAGGAAAAAAAAAGATTTTAAGGGCACAGTCTTGACATTAGAGACTTAGAGAAGTTCCACATAAGTGTTCAATCTTTATACATCAACGATGAGGGCCTCAGAAGATACTGCAGGTCTCCTACGAGACAATATGCTTTCATGTTCAAACGCACTGGCAAATGGTCCTAAAATAGAGCCCTGTGGAATATTGATGCGTGGCGGATGTATTGAAAGCCTGAATGGAAGAAACCTTCCAATGCTATACGTAGTATGAGGGGAAATATCTTGATCCCAAAACACAGCCCAGGTTGAGTACATTTAAAAGTTACTTAAAAGCTTGTGGTCACATTGGACTCACAACTTCTTCGGGTATCACAGCACGGTTACCAAGAAGACTGAAACACATCCGCCAAGTACTTCTACTGATGTCAGCTGCTGCTCGCCTCCAATTACAAACAAGTTAACACTTAAGAAAAAGCCAAATAGCTTAATGAGATATTCTAAGCCCCGCTCATCACTTCCGGTCTCTTCTTTGACAGGAGGAAGGGTTTAGCTCATTATCCAGACGCAAATAGCCGGTTAAGGAATGAAACCTGTGTGTAAAACGCTTACACTCAAGCACTGGCCTGGTGGGAGCTGCTTGGGTCACCTGCCATCGAAACAGTTCTACTTTGTCATATAAAACATGTTTCAATTTAGTCCGATTAGTCAGGTTTTTAAATTTTAGATTTATTTTATTTCAGTTAGGAAATATACTCACTGTTGGCTTTTTCCTTTATAAACAGTACACATTATTTAAATTCTACACTAATCTATCCCAATGTGTACTTTGCCTACAGTGTATATGAATATAGTGTAATCGTGAAAAATAATGACCTATATTGACCTATTGAAGAAATAACTGTCCTGAACTATGCACAGAGCAATGCTTCCTCCTGTTTGGCATTTTAAGAATAGAAGTGGTCACAACTTTATCCAAAATCAAATCCCAAACCAACAGTTTTCGGAATACTTTCTTTTACGAAACTGAACAAAAAAAGTGAGAGTGGCGCAACATTTTAGCAGTGAAAATCAGACACAATACAACAACAAAGCGAAAGAAGCATGGCTCCTCTAAGCAGTCACACCAAGGTATTCATATATTCATAAGTTGCAGAAAAGCGACTTCACCTGCAACGATATCAACAGAGCCGCTACAAACCATGGCGTGGGTTTGATTTCCCACAGTCCCATGGAGAGGTTACCACCTGATGTGTGTCAGCCACTTTCTCTACAGTTACAGAAACAAGTACACAGCACACATGTGCATCTTCTTTCAGGAGAAGCCAGCAGTGACCTCAATGAAGAAGGACAATGAAGCCACGCAGCCCCTTTGTGTGCAGCTACTGTAGTGATTGGCTGAAGCGGCGCCACACTGTAGCGACTCCCCGAAGGGAAGAGAGGGTTAGGGGGGGGGGGGGGGGGGTGTGGGGGGGAGGGGTTCCTCGTCTTCGTATTACCTTTTGAGATGCTGCTCCAGCTCCCAGAACAAAAGCTTCATCGCCATCCCGTCATGGCCCTGCGCTCTCATGGAGCCGTCCGGCAGCAGGACCATGGGCACCTCCAAAAGTATCTGATGCCTGATGCCTCCCGAGCGGGCTTTGTTCAGTGTTGCCCTCCCCCCCCACCTGGCTTGCCTCCTTAAATTCAGCGACCAGCTCTGGGTCCACGGCCCTAGGGCTGCATTCGAGGCGGCGTGCCAGCTTAACGTGACTGTGTCTGCCGCTCATTCCTCCTCCCCCCCGTCCATGTCGTCCATTCGCGTGAGAGTGGCTGACTGGCGGGTAAATGACCGAGTGCAGACGGAAGCCCGGGCAGGTGGTGACGTGCGATCATGTGACACCGGGGGTTACATAAACCATCAACAGAGATTAGCGTGTGGCCCAGTGATTTCCCTGCTCCCCGCACCATAAGCCCCTCCGCAGCCTCGACACACGGACAAACAATTAAAAGGAAAATGTTAAGCCTCGATTGGTACGGATTGTCCCAAAAGTCAAGCGTGACGCCGTCACGACCCATTTGTCCCGCCACATGAAAAAAAGTTGCGAGAACCATTGGGGGGGTCAAAAGCTATCTGGGTCTTTTTGCCGTGAGACTTTTACTTGTCGGTTTAGTGGGGCAGTTCCTAAATGAATCATTTTGCACACCTTGTGTTTCTCTGTTCCGGGGGGCCCCCTGTGCGACGGACGAGCAGCGCCGTGCCTCAGGGTCTTATCTTGTCATCTCTCGTTGAAAGGCCCTCTTTAAAGACGGCTTAGCCCCTCAGCAGACAGAAAACACAACGCGCCCTCAACGGGCCTCCGCCGGGCTTACAGACAGACGGCCAAGGAACAACGGGTGAATGCCGGGGATTCCACTTGTCCCAACAGCCTCCGCGTGCCGGGGTGACTCAGTGTCACATGACCTCTGGGAAGGGGCTCGCGCGCAGGAGCCCGCTGACGGCTACGGGGACTGGTTTAAGGCCTCGAATCAAGCGTGACCCACTTTATTATGAACCAAACAAAAACATTTCAAAGGGTTCTAATTCCTTACGTTGCATTGGGTGGACCAAAGTCCAACACACGCTGAGGCATCACCCGTTTAGATTTTGAAATTCCTCATTACTTACTCATACCTTTCCATTCAACTTCCAACCAAAACGAGCATGAATATTGAAAAAGCGGCGATGCAGTCCGAGCGGGATTCTTTCCATCTACAAACATGCAATTGATGTTTTAATAGTCTAAGTGAATGCTTTCTAGTCATTCACTAAAATCACATGTACAAAGCGGTTAATACGCAAATAAATTGGAATTAAGTTCATGGATGGAGCCATGGGCATACCATCAGTGTGTGTATCATCTCGGGAGCAAAGGTCTACTTTTTGAAGAAAAATAATGTTTGCACCTCATGTACCATTAAAAAAAATAAAGACATAATTAAAAAAAAAATTCATGAGTAAGGCAGTCGAACCAGAGAATAGACTGCAGCCAAAAGCATAATGCCACGGTTTATTCCCATGTAAGCACTGCTTTACAAAGACGTCCATTTGATGAGGACGAGAAACGTGGGAGGGGGGGGGGCCTGGCACGTCCCGGGATGAAAAAAGAAATAACGAAGGCCCATTGAAATGGCTGAATTGTGAAGGCCTTTGGCTGAGCAGTGGTTTGATAGTGGAAAGCACACACACACAGACTTTACCAGTAAGCCCTCGCAGTGGTTTTCCCATAGTCACACCCTGACTATGGAGAATGACAGAGCGCTGCTACCGAGTGTGTCAGAGGCAAGGGAGGAGTGATGAGTGGCCATTTTGGCCTCCGCTCGGAGGAGAGACACAGGTGCTATTGGAGCGTTCGGGCTGACAGCAGCAAGTCCTTAGTGCTCGCTCTACAACAAACTCAGGCGCACACACACACACGCACACAGAAGAAGGGAGTCGCCTAGAGACACCGATCACCGCCTCAGCATTACTGTGCAAAGGCAAATAACCACCAGTAACATTGTTTGAACGGATATTCTTTTGATTCCAGCGGCTCAATTTCGGATCGATCTTTCCACTGAGTTTAGTAAAGGCAGATATGTGCGGAATAAAAATGTAAAACATATCAAAAGTATTCACATAAAATATGGGGTTCTGCATCTTAACAAATAGGGACACCATGGAAATGCATGACTAACTGCTACCTGTAAATAAATGACTAGTATCTCCATTGTTTATTGAGTCATTTTAACACCCACAGGCAGTAAAAGCAAACCATTGCTGAGCAGGGACCAAATCCCTCTCCCTGTGTGTGAGAGACACACATACACACAGTTACATAAGGGTGTGTGTGAGCAGCAGGTTTGAGTAATGTGGAGTGAAACCTGGCATTAAAAGGATTAGTAGCCAGAGAACACACAACGCTCGAGTTCAGACTACAGAGGGTCGAGGTAATGCCAACCGCAGCGATGAAGAGGAGGAGGAGGAGGAGGAGGAGGAGAGAAGGCCCATTGTTGGGTTGCACTGTGACTCTGTGACTGATCTTCTTACAGAGGTAATGTTTCTACAACCCCCCCCACCTGAAGTTGGGAAAGGGGAAACACTGCAGAGGTGTACTCGCGGGTTCCTTAACAGTTAAATGAGATTTGCATGCAGCTTCCTCCGATTGCGCTTCAAGCACAACTCCAGCACGTAAGAAGACGCGTTCGATCACCATCACCCGCTTTCTGCAGCGACTTAACTTAAAAATCCATATTCCAAAATCGGCCACGGTTACCCAACACTTCAGAGCTCAGTAATGGGTCTTGAAAGCCGCAAAGCGCTGAGGAGCACGCCGATACCGAGGCTACAAATCGAAACGAGATATGCCTGTCGGGCCCCAAGCTTTTCTGAGAAACCCTCTCAGGTCAGCTGGGTTTATTTTCAGCTCCGCCCGACGTCTCAAAAACCCTCGGAGAAAAGTCTCCTCGTAAAAGAAGACCGCTTCCATGTATCTCCTTCACTGAATTCAACAGCTGCCCCCCCGCACTCATATTTATCATCTTTTAGAACGCTGATGGAGGATAGATTTCTCACACTGATGCCTGGGTCATGAAGCTTAACATCACACACACATGATCCCCACTACACAACCTCCACCTTGGAGCCAACAGGGTGTTGTTTGTGTTGGCTGGTGGGAGGCTTCATACTCCACCCAACCACAAGACCGAGTGAGTCACTCTCACGCCATCACAGAAATCCTACAACAAGTGAAGAAACCTCCTCCTCCTTCCCTGCCAATTCCTTTAGGTTTAATAATGTACTTCTCCACATATGCAACAGTCCAACATCACAGTTGCTCGGCTCCATTCCAATTGGCCCTGATCGCTGGAAACAGAGGGACTGAGCGGTCGGAGAGAGGCCTCATTGAATGCCCATAAAAAACAATGTTATCGCATATCTTGATTTGTTTCGGTCTGACATCCCTGAATACAAACCATGTCTGCAGTCAAGCAAAGCTATTCTATTTATATTTGGCAGCTCGAGGCCATCGGAATCCTCATTCTGTTACTTTAATTGGATTCATAAAGAACAGAATCATGGTCCCCACTGGTTTGCTGTGCTTTTTTTTTTTAACATCAGCTGTTGAAACAGGTCAGGCAGAGTTCATCAAATCAATAACTAAGGAACAATTAGGCAGAAAACCACCGACCCGCTCACTCAATGTGTGCACGTGTGTAAGTGCAAGATTACGTGAAGTGAAAAGAAGACAGAGCACTAAGTGGATTAACCAACGATGACTCCAGCTTCAGGGCCGAGCTCTCCGACGACAGTAGAGCCATCCGAAGCGCACCCCCCCAACCCCCCCCCACCCCCCACACACACACACACACACACACACACACACCTCTTTCAAATGCAATCATCATCATTTGGATAAAACAATATTACATGTACAGCAGTATTTAGCCATTGAGGACTCTTGGCATTCGAGGAGCAACAGTACGGTTGCTCTGCTAACAGCAAAACTTATTTGCAATTAACAGCTTGAATCATTTGTAAAAAAGGAGTTTTGACAGGGTTAACCCAGTGAATAAGAGTGTTTACTCACACTGTATTTTCTTGTGAGGTCTACACTGCCACCTGGTGGCGGTTACCAATGTATCCCTTACTGCTCAAACAACCTGAATAGAGCACCTGTTTTAGGGTTAAATTCCTTCACTTTGTCAGAGAGCATCAACTAATCCAAAGATCCATACAATGTGTTTCTGTGCACTGCTCATCCCAAGAAACAACATCTGACATGTCAAACATTGTAAGTAAACAAGTCTGTTTGACAGTTATGTTTTCTTACTGAAGCAAAGTCTGTACGCTCAAAGTATGCTCAGTACTAATATCGCAGAATGTTGCCTTTATTTGCAACAAGTGTATATTAAAATAATCATTGCTTGTTCTTCTGTCATGTAGTGTTTTTATTTAGACCACTAGAGGGACTTGTTTCATGTCTTGAATTCAAGGCTCCTTAAAAGTAGCCTCTCTTAAATATGGCTCTATGAAAACAAAACCTTTTTAATCCGGACCTCTGACCAGTCGGCGGTTGGTAAACGTAAAGTGACTCTTCTCTCAGCTTCACATTTCTGCAGACATGCAGTTAAACAGAAAACATCCGTCATAACACGATCTGTGAGTCTCCCTTCCAGTTTGCTTTGCAATTTTGTTCCAGTTGCAAAACTGGTCACAAGTCTTCATCCAGAAATCCCTACCATGAAGGTTTCATGCCATTTCTTTGACAACTCCAACAAGTGATTTGTGGCCCCAATAACTGTCACATGACTGATTCTCGAGTCAGTAGAAACACCCATGGGCACCAGCACATGAGTGCATAAATCTTGTTTTCCAACTGCTGCTACACTCATGGAAAAAGCATTTCCCTTTGGAAAGAAAAGATGTAGTTCACACCAAAAATCTAAAAGTGTATTTTTATAGCTTCATTATAAAAAAGAAAAAAAGAAAAAAATCTATTAACTGTGAAAAACACATTGTGATGGATGAGTGGCCAGGAAACTCTGCAGGCAGAATCCTTCCAAGGCCAAGCACAAGAAAAGGGAACAATAGCCTTCACAGCATCACTAGGCCACTGTTCACTGACAGGCACTCAAACTACCGAAAAAAACAGCATTCACCCACGCAGATTGAAGAGCCCGGTGCAGGGAGGACGCTCACAGCTTGCCAACCAGCAGGGGGCAGTACAGCCCTTTTGCAAAGAGCTGAAAATGGTTTCCAGTGGACCAATAGATGGCATTCATCTTACAGGGGCCGAGCCCACAGAGACTAAAGGAAAATGTAGGACCTCTGAACATAAACAGCCTGCCTCAGAACAGTGTTAAATGCACTAGTTCAAAAAGATGAACTGTGAGCGAGCGAGCACACACGCAGAGACACACAGACTATCGACTTGTTTAATCATGCAATTAAGAGAAGAAGCTGGCTAGACTATTAACGAGAAGAAAAAAAAGAAACAACCCCCCCCCCCTGCAGCATTTTGCATTCAGCCACTGAGCATAGAAAAGAGGATTAGCTCACAAAGCAAGAGTGAGTGGATATGAACCCCTCTAGGAAACGGAGCTCTCGTGTTGTCACAGCAGAGCGGCCGACGAGACTCCCGGCAACTTGAGCGAGACTCTGCGGTGGTCGCCACGGTGACCAACCAGATGGGCTCTACCCTTTCGGCAGGACATCCGTGTGGTGGAGTTTGAGATATCAATGGCAAGATTGACAGCTGATCAATCAGAAGATACGTTGATCGTCAATCATTGGCTAATGTATGAGGGGGTTGTGACCAGTTTGGGATTTTTGGTTGCAAATAATCACCATAGATAACTATATAAACTAAAAGGAAGATATGCACAGAAAAGGAAACTGGCTTGAATACGTCGAAAGCAAAGTCATGTATTGTGTGTGTGTGTGTGTGTGTGTGTGTGTGAGATTCCTAGAGCTGACTGGACAGTGTTCTGGCCACAGGAATGGCGGCCATGATTCAGCACATTGCCTGCATGTTTAGGGGGGGATGACACTGGCTGCCCACTGAGGCCTAGCTATACAAATAAAAACGACAAGTTGTAGAGTCATGCATATTATGCCACACATGTTGCAGATTGGGTTGGGCGATTCGACACTATATAACGCAATATAACGTTTTCTTTTCTCCCCAAACCCAGCTGCCTGCTAAGGTGATGTGATTGTGCCAGAGGAAGAGGAGGAGAGCATGAATGCAGAGCAGGAGGAAGAAACCCAATGGACCCTAGAGAGAAGGACATGGTGACATGATTACCACACTTTTAGTATATTTAGTTGTGTCAGCTTTTTCTATGAATAACACGTGCACACATAGAGCAAAAAAAAAAAAAAAACAGCAGTCAGTTTTTTGACAAGGATAGACTATGACAACAGATTCTGTGTGTGTGTGTGTGTAATTTACCCATAGGCTAAAAACACAAACCATTATCATCCATTACAGACCATTAGTTATCCCACTGCACTCTTGAGTGAACCGATCCTATTCATCGACGGAATAATAAACCATCTGAAAACGAAGAGGGCGGAGACAAACAACATCAATGACAGAGTGATGCACAGAGGTGTCCCAGTGGTTTGTAGTGACCTCCAGGTTTCATCTCCACTGCGAGTGGCTCACGATCTCCCCGCTGAGCTCCATTCATGCTTTCACCGCTCGGCTTAGAGCCTGTCTCTCTGTCTCTGTCCATGTGGTGGGAACGGAGGAGGTGTCAGAAGAGTGTTTTAACAATTAGTGAAACACGTTTTTAGTGCAACTACGGACAAACCGGCGGCCAAAATTATTTTGGTTTTTTATTGCTGCATTTGCTACAAATAATAACTGAATGTTTGTCATGTCAGCTGTAAAATTGGTAGCATACGTGTGCTTATTAAATCCATGGCTCTTTTTCACAAAGATTTAGAAATGGCTTCACAAGTGGATTGCCGTTTGTTAAGAGGAATGGTTTTTACCAGTGCACAAAACTATCACTCATCAAGGGCAGTAGTACAAGGAGCACATCATTGACCCGGTCTGTTTTGTTACTAGCAAATGAGAAACTAAATCAGAGTCGCACTAGACAACCAAATTAAGCTATGATCTGCATATAAATTCCAAAAGTCTTTTAGCATTGAAATCAGTTAAAACTCAAATCAAAATAAAGTCACTATGTAGGACAATATTATGTAGAAGCCTTTTTAATAGTGGTGCAACAAATCCTATTCATATATTTTATATCAAGGGTCAGAGCTACGGATTAGGTTAAAGGTTAAAAAAAAAAAAAAAAAAAACGTCTTAATTTTAGATACCAATATTAATCATTGATGATCCATATTAACAGATAACTTGATTATGACAGATGGTCCGCAAGGCACCAGACAAACGTCTTTGACAGTTCACTTCAACGTGGATTGGTTATTTACGATTTAAAATGATCAGATCGGCGACATGAAAAGCAAAAATACTTTTCTGTTCGTAGAGAATACCAAATATAACAATTTACTTTTGTCTGTTGCACAACTACTTTTTAGAGCAATCTTTCCAACAGAAAGCATTACTTAAAATGTTACTACTTTACGTTACTTAAAATGCAGTCTTTGAAGGTATCACGGATAAATGATTCCAGACGATGCAACATTACAAGAATATGACACATCACATCTCTTTTTAACGGAAAAATCTGGCGACGCTAACGCCTCAACTCGTATTCAAACTAAATGTGACCCTGATAGTCAAACAAACAGAGATGTGGCCAATGGCAGCCACATTGGCCTGTCGGGCTTGTCTCAGTTTGTGGTATAACCTTCCCCAGGCCGATGCTCACACTCACCCACCTACACAGGGGTCACCAGTGGAGAAACACCACGGGCAGATTTATAAGCCCTCCAACACCGAGGCCCAACTCTGCCTCGTCCGGTTCCATCTGGTCCAGCCCGCTCAGGCGGTCTCAGCGAGCGCCAGTAGACCTGACCAAGTTGGGTGGGGTCAGTTCGGGTCACTTCCTCTGTGCATTGTAAATATTTGGGGGCTCTCGTTGATCTCCACACAATGTGCAACCGGCACGGCACACACCGGCTCTGCACTGCCAGGAGGGGGATGATTTCACAAATAGCCCACGGCAGAGATAGCCATCACGCTGCCAGCCAGAGGCACATTCCCACTGACTGACACACACGTCATTTCAATGAGACTGTTGCACGCGCACAGCTTCAGCATAAAGATCGTGGCTACAGATTGACCCACAATTCATCGTGCTGGTCAATCAAGAAGTCTCCAACCATGGTAGCTGAAGGAGCACCTCCCCAATAGTAACTAACAACGGGCTATTTTTAGTCACAGCAACTTCCACTTTTTGAGACATCAGAGATATCAAGATAAAAGTTGAGTGACTGTTATATTGAGACTGCGTTTCCGCTGTCCCAGCTTCCCCTGAACTACCTTGACTGGGCAGTAGTTTCCGCTGAACACAAGTGAAAAAGTCTCAGTTTCATATTTCACAATGCCAAAAGAAAATTCTAAATGAATACTTGACTGAAATAAATGCTTTTAACAATTACCAACAATGCAAACTCATGTCATGACCTAGAAACTGATGGTTAAGCACAAGCTGGACTACATGTGCAGCTCGAGTTCCTCCAGCGTTGCCAAATAGCCACGTGGGAAAGAATGTAAAAAGAACACTGATCAGTGAAGCAGTTGGTGAACAGAAGCTTGATCTCAACGGTGGTTAGACGGGTTAATCAGCTGCTGAAAAGCTCTGCGGGGGCTCAGAATGATCTTATTCATGTTGAGCAAATGGATTTTCTGAAGAATAACAGCCTCCTTCGGGCTTGGCATTTAATTTAAACGTACAGTACTGTGCACCAGTATACTTTTCTAAATGTATGCTGCAGTCAAACAGTGAGGTTTGTCTGTACATTAAATTTAGTCGGAAAACCACCTCTTGATCGACACGTTGCTAGTTTGTGGTATTTATGAGTTTGCACGGGTGAGCATGTGTAGCATCAACCCACGAGGCTGCGCTGACATCTCTGGGTTGGCACAGTTTTCCCTTTTCCATCCGTGGAGGTTTGTTGATTAGGAACGAGTGAGAAGTAGAGACAGTTACATTTGCCTTCTATTCCACTTCGACGGGCACGCTCAACCACTCGCCATCACATGACTGCAGGTAAACTACTGCGAAAACAAACCGGGAGCATAATTCACTCGGACAGTCGTTCTCCTTTTAAATGAAGGCTTTGGTTTCACCCGAACGCTACTTATCATCCACGACAATAATCCACCTGATCCACAGAGATTTCACATTCCTCAGAGTTCAACATCATGTGATAGCAGTGGTCATCCTTCGGAACCCATCCAACCAGCTCATACAAGGAAAACCAGCCCCGTTACATCAGTTCCCAGAAATGACCAGTCCAGTATTCAAATCATCTTCAGTTATAACCCAGGTTTGCAAAACATCCTAAAAGCTTAGGCAAGAAGAACATTTTCAGACGTTGGGAAAATGGGCTTAAGATTTAAGAGGGACTGAAATGTGGGCAATTTCCTGCTGCCGGGTGATTAAAATTCCCCAGTGACCTCAAAATCAGTTCTTAAAAATGATTGCTGGGGTGGGCGGGCATTCCACTGTACTTTCAGCTGGTTCTCAGCATTATTCAGTAGCACACTATAACTGGAGAAGGAGGGGCTAAGTGAGATGGAGGAAAATGAGATAGAGAGAGAGAGAGAGAGAGAGAGAGAGAGAGAGAGAGAGAGAAAGCTCTTAATAAAAATCAATAAGCTTCTAGTGAAGGAAAAGGATAATAGTAAGAGTTTAAAAAAATGATGCACATATCTAATGTTTTGCTTCACTTATAGAATATAAACCGCTCCATTTCTACCACAATTGCAGCTGCTAACTTCTTGTATCTCTAATTCAATAACTTCTGCCTTGTTGCCTGTTTGAATAACAACAAATATGCTGAGAGCGCCCGGCGAACTTGTGAACCCAGCAGAAATTTGCGCAGTGTAAGGCAGGCGGTTAGGATTCAGTCTGACCGGGTCAGGCCCAGTGAAATGCAGAATCACTGCAGGCGCTTGAGGAAAAAAAGTACATGAGGCGTCACATCCAGCAGAGTCCTGCGCCGTGTCCCACTGACAGAGGACAGTAGCAGCCTGGCAACAGTCTGCTGGCTATTTAGGAAAACAATAACAAAACCCCTCACAGCTGCAACAAGTGAAATCATCCAGCTTCACACCGAATCTCAACGCTGAGTTGCTCTAGGGAAAGGGAAAGCATCCGCGATCTACATCGATTACCAAGTGTCAAACCATTTTTTTGTGCCAAAATGTGACTACCAAACGAACAAATGAATATAAACCAAGAAGTAACGAAAACCATTTCTTACCCGTCCTCCTCCCCATCGGCAGCCCTGAGACCAGCTGATGCAACTAAGGCACTGGCGGCAGCGGCGGCGCCCTCGGCTTCTTGACCCGGGCCTGTGCCGGATCCGGCCTCCCCGCCAGACAGTTTGGGCAGCCCCAACAGAGCCGACTGGTGCTGGAGGAGCAGCCGCTGGGCGTCCTGCAGCTGGGTGGTGGTGAAGGTGGGCAGACTGGCGTAGAGGGCACTGGCCTGGGCAGCGTGAACCAGGGCCAGGACGCTGCTGTGGTCCTGGGACAAGCCCCCGCTGGAGAGCTGGCTCTGCGGGGGCATCCTGCCGCTGTTCCCAGCGTTGTGCGCTTTGGGAGCGCTCTGAGGGTTGGAGGGAGGCACGCTCTGGGCAGACACTTGGCTCTGGTGGACTGTTGCGGCCAGCTGGGGGCCCACGCCTTGGTTGTGGATCGGTGTCTGTAGTGACTGTTGTTGTTGCTGCTGCTGCTGCTGCTGCTGCTGCTGCTGCTGGGAATCCTGATTGACCGCGTGGCTCTGGGGCTGTTGGCCGAGACCCGGTGGTCCAATATGAGGGGAAATAGTGGACGCCTGAAGGGACGGGGGCTGCTGCGGGCCACCCATCATCTGACAAGCTGATCCAGTATGGTGGGACAGAGGCTGAGAAGCAGCAGCGGCCGGGGAGACTCCTTGGTGTGGATGTGCGTACTCAGGTGGCCTCCCCTGTAATGAAGCTGCTTGGGGGGTAACAGCTGGTTGCTGTGGCAGGCTCACATAGCCCTGCTGCTGCTGCTGCTGCTGCTGCTGCACACCCACGAGGCCCTGTGTGGTGCCTGAGGACTGATTGGCAACTGCCTGGGCATAGGTGAGCTGCTGGTTGGGTTGGGTGTGGTGGCCGAGCTGATAATTGTGAGTGGGAGCTGAGGGTGCCACAGTGGTGTTCACATGTGAATGGGTCATATCCGCGGGGTGCGTTTGAGATTGGGACACTGCCATGTTTAAGCCACCGGGGAAGACTCCTTGAAAGCCCGGAGGAGGGGAGGCGTAATCCTGGGCATGCTGGGCTGCTGGCGGTCCCCCGGCCTCTGCGCTGCACGCGCTCTCGTTATAGTGACTTAATGTACTCATAGTGCTACTCACAGAACTACCACTTGTGCTTTCCCTCTCCGGGGCCGCAGCAAAGCTCTCAGAGACAAACGGTCGCGCGCTGACTGACCCGGTGTCAGATGCAGAAGAGCTTGGAGCAGAGCCCGGAGTGTCCTTGTCGTGGAATTCTGTGCATGTCCATCTGCCTTTCTTAAACGGTTCAGAGCTCGAATCCAGCTTAACCACCCGGAAGCGAGAACTGGCGGCAGCCACTGCAGGGGCCGGCGCCTGGGCGGGCTGGATAGCAGCGGAGGGTACAGGGACTGGGGCCACACCTGTGACAGGGCCAACCCTCCCCTGGATCCCTCCAGAGGCCCCAACAGCAGCAGCAGCAGTCGTCGTCGTCGTTGTCATAGCGATGCTGGAGTTGGTGTTTTGCTGTTGCTGGATCATGCCGACGTTGGTGTTGCTCATGAGGTTACCGCCGGCTGCAGTGCCGGCACCAACTACCCCTGCGCTGCCCCCACTGCTGCCCATCACATTGAGAGGATAGCCGCCACCACTGCTACTGATCGCGCTCACGCTCATCCCCCCTCTCACAGGCACGTTGGCAGAGCTCAACATATTCACATTACTAACAGTGCTGGTCTGGGGATTAACTATGCTAACTGTTGTGCCCGTTGCAGAGCTGTGCATTCCAGGGACAGATCCCGGGGCCACGACCCCTAAAGGCTGAGCGACGATACTTGGAGGGGCGGCCTGGGAAACATTCTCTTGAAGGACCCCCACGGTTGAAGGCATTTTCTGGGTGACACATGGTAAAGCTCCAGAATTCAGGGCAGAGGGGGTGATCCCGGGCCCTGGTGTCCGCGGGTAGGCCTGGCCGTGGTTAGGATGATGTGCATGGTGGTGGTGATGGTGGTGCACGTTACCATTCACCAAGGCCCCGACGTGCTGCTGAGCCTGGTTCAGGGCATGGGGGATTGAAGGCTGGTTGGGGGAGACAGCCCCAGGGGTCTGGGCCTCGTGGAAATTATTCAGCGTCTCCTCCGAGGAGCTCCTCTCGGCCCCGACTATGTCGTTCGCTCTGGAGAGGGACACGTCCAGGATTTCGGAAGAGGAGAGATCCTCGGTGTGGGACTCGTCCAGGTCATCGTAGCTTTCCGTGTCCTCCGCGATGCTGTTGTTGGTGCTCACAGAGATCTGTGCCGGAGTCACACTTGTGATCTGGAATCCGCTCTTCTTTTTTGTTTGGGCGGCGACCTGCTGCGCCGGCTGGGGCTGAGAGTGCAGATTCAGGCTGTGGGGTGGAATATGATGGGGACCCGGGGAGGAAGAGCCAGCAGGAGGTTGGCACTGAATCAACAGGGAGGGCTGATAATCATCGGCCGGGACGTGGCTGTTATTGACCACCGGTGATGACAGCGCGGAGCCGCTGCTCGTGTTACTGCCCCTCCTGTGGAAGGCAGCCGGGTGCGCCATCTTTCTAACACCGCCAGAGTCTCCTGCAGCGTCCGGATGATGCATTACGAGAGAATCCGGGGGGGTAGTCGCTCTCTGACAGTATGCAATAAGGTTGCGGTTCGTTAACGGCGCCGTTTTGACTAAACTTCGATCCACGGACTTACACGATCAAAAATATAGATATGAATGAACCAAGTATCGGCTGTTCTCAATTATCGGGCAAAGTTGTGCTGATATTTACAGCATCTCAGACACGATTCCGAATTATCCGGTGACAGTTAGCGAGGTAAAAGAAGCTAACTAGCGACCCAACGTCAGTTGGTGCCAGTGTTAATTCACCGGCGTTATCAGCTCGTGCCTTACTTACGCACACGCTAACATTTTGACCGGTTTCTATTGAGAAAGTACGTCGGTGTGACGACTGGTGCAAAAAGCAGAATAGCGAGAGCAAAGTTAAGTTAGCCTTATAACGGATGCTAGCCTGACAGAAGAGTAACGCCAGCTAGCTAGCTAGCTGCCAGTCTCCATCACCGGCTAGCTAAAAGCACACACTGTAGCGAGTCGCCTTAGCGGATGAATTTGCTCAAAGGAAATAGATTGTAAACAGGCAACCTTTCGTCCGGTGCACGGTGACGCAAACACCGAATACGATCACTCAACGGATGCGTTCGAACGTTTTAATCCATTCCTCTGAATCTTCGTTTTGGTGTCGGTTTTGCTGTATCACTGGTCCTCTCCAGTGGTAGCGGGTGCTCACTATGTAGCCTCCTGAAACGCTGCTGTGGCTCTGCGCGCTGTGACGGGACTCAAGGGGAGGGGTGCTCCGGAATATGGCGACCGCGCATGGTCTCTGCTGCCAGACATAAAGCAGTCTGGGAGAGGCGGGGCCGAACGCAACGTCAACATCAACGGAAAGAGCCGGAAAGAGCCGAGGACAGGGCTCTCCCTCAAAAACATGTTCATGTTTTTTTTTTTTGCTATTTAAAGAAATCAAAGAAATATATATAGACAGACATAGCCATATACACATAGGCAGAAAGACAGACAGACAGGTATATGGATAGATATAGATAAATAGATAAATATATTTATATAAAATATATATTCATTTAGACAGGCAGAGAGATGGAGGGACACATTAACGTTACATTAACTAAAATAAACTCACAACAAAGTTGTGTAGAGTATGGTTATTGCTTGTGCACTTTATTCTTAACTTTTATTTTTAATTTGTCTATTCTATATCCCCCTAGCCCATAGCCTTATATTTTATTCCGTAGAGTTAAATTGTAAATTTGTAAATTGAACAAATTATTGTTATTGTGAATTGATGCCCATTGTCTTACTGTCTGATGTTATGTACCAACCACCATGTTTCAAATGTTACAAATTCCTTGTATGTAACATACAGTATTTTGGCAATGAATGTTACTGATTCCTGATTCCCAATTCCTGAAAATAGAAACTACCGGATAACTACAACATCAAAAGACTGCCTACATGACAACAAAACAATAAAAACAACAATAATTAACCCCTCAGTTCATTCACTTCACTTCTGCTATATATAAATATATCATGTTTTGTAATATAGTGGTTGAACTATTAGTTACTGTACAGAGTCATCTGTTCTCATTTGGTTGTTTTTATACTCAGAGGTAGAGGGCAAAACAAACAACATCAACAGGGTTTCTGAAACAAAGCTGGACAGAGCTGCTAGATCTCTCTGCAGACACAGGTGTTAACTATACTGGGAGATTATTCTCCACACAAGTACTGTTTACCCCCCCCCCCCCCTCTCTCTCTCTCTCTCTCTCTCTCTCTGGTGTGCATATGAGATAGTGAGTGGCTTAGAGAAAATGTACACATGTGTTTGTCTGTCATGTCGGGTCAATGAACTCTGGCGTTGAATTGATCAACCATCTCCATTTACTGAGTTCTGGCCTCTTCTCTTCATGTCTGGATGCAAATATCCTTTTCTGGTTCTGACCCTTTATAATGGACATTTTGTTTCTTTGATTTCTTAATCCTGATCACAGGATTAATTTATACATATACAGGCTTTATAGTAACGAGAAAACTAAATTCGATTGTCTGTCAATAGCAGGAGGCAGACTTTACCAATGCGGTTTGTCCGAGATAAGACAGCCTAATGATAAGCTAAAATTCTAAATTTGAAGCTTGATTTTTGGCTCAATACAGTGCAGTGTATATTTAGCAATTGCATTAATAATAATAGCTTGCTCTAGCATCGTACGCTACGTTATGTATTGAACAAATATGGGGATGCTTTCATTCAAATGACTAAGACCAAGACTTAATAGTCTTAAAATAGTCTGTACGGAATGTAAAAATTCAAGGTATTCAGTTTAGTTTGCCAGGTTTAGCCATCTGGAAAAAATATTCTTTAAATCTTGAGAAAGTCTGTGAGAAAGCCTTGAAGAAAAGCTAGAAACAAAGAGAGCAGAAGCAAGAGTAGAAGCCCAGAGTAAGCTTAGTTATGACAGAGGCGGGGGAGTGAGAAGGGAAAGAAGAGAAGTAGAGATTTACTGTCAGGCCAGCAGACAGGCTGTATCCATCGATACAAATGATAGAGACCGAGAGACAGCAGGAGCCCAGTGCAGTGTAAGCGTCTGGTGCTGTCAGCAGCTTTAAATCACACTGGCACTCCACAACAACACACAAACACACAGCACTATTGTACCACAGCCCTGACAATAATTAACAATTTGTACTCTGGATTCTGGTTTTATTTTGTAATCATTGTATATTCTGAGTGAAAATAATGTGTAATATATTCAGAAATAACAATTGTATGTTCTCTACATGATGAATTGAAAGATATCCAGCTGTTGGATGTGCCCTAAATTGGTTACTGAATTTAAGAACAGCTTGGTGGTTAGGGGAAGCTTTTGTACAACTTCTGAACCTACTGAAAATGACCACTTTGCTACTGTGCATACAGTGGGAACTGAAACAAAACTATTCTGTTGCCTGTGGCTTCTTTTTTGCCAGCTGGACATAATGATTAGGACATCCGTTTTTACCTTCTGTAAAAGCAGTTGTCGAGTTTTTAGCATATGAAGGTCAATTTGTTGCTGCAGAGCGGGAGTGAAACCAACCCTAAACTCTTGAATCCACAGAGGCTTTGGTTTGTAGAGAGTATGGGGCCCAAACCCAGTGATGCGGGGCGGGGTGTCTGTGTCTCCGTCTGGGACTTGTGTCCACTGAGCCTGCCTGATCTGAATGGAGACTAGAATACATGCTGGCTTTATTTTCATTGGACAGCCCTCCCAGCAGAGACTGTGTGTGGGGCTGCATGTCCAACCAAGGCCCACCACAGTTTTTCTTCCCACACATACTAAACTCATCTTGGCATTGTTGTACGTCACTGCAACTGTAACAAAGAAACATAATAAAATACTAGGAGCTAGTTGGTAAGACGTTCATTTTGTACAGATTCATAATGAGAACATAATGCTTTATTAGAAGTTATATGTTTTTATATTTGATAGTTCAATCAACCAGTCACTGCCATATTTAGGGGTCAGGGCAGTGTAGAACGCTGCACTCTGCCAATGCGAAAACAGGCAATTTCAGCTGGGATACACTGAGGCCGACGCAAGTCAACACAGGTTTTGAAAAGTACAACAAATATAAATGATTAAAAAAAAATGTAAAAGTGTAAAATGTCACGAGTTAGGTCATGTTATGTTCCAGGTGATCGTCACAAATGTACAGCCAACCCTTGGGTGTTTGTTTTGTTTTCATAGCTGAATGAGGGTAAAAGCCTGAAGACATGTTCTTACCTCATTTGTAACAACAACCAAGAAATTATGTGGTGCAGCCGTGAAGGTTAAAAGCCATATCATCATAAAAGGGTTGCTTATTAATTCATTACTGCATTGACAGAGAAGCAGCACAATCAATTAATCAAAGCAGTAACCTTAGATCTGCATGCCTCACTGGTGAGTGAGGGGGGAATTTTATAGCAGCTGGTGGAAATACTGTCCTTATTAATGAAGGGGAGAATCTAAGATGGTAGATGGAAGAATCAGGTTCAAGGCCGCACAAGAAATGTTTGGCAAAACAAAAACAGTGGGGCCGTGTTGCATATGTGTTTGAAATATGCACTCATATGTAGTTTGTCAATTATTTTGTCTTGTAAATCTCGCAGATCGCACACAAACATGGCTCGAGGTGTTCCAATATAATTTGTCATATCATTTAGTAAACAGCATAAAAATAAGATTTTCTCAATGACTTAGGGCCCATGGAAACATTTGAAGGTGCCAACATAAGAGAAAACCCTGGCGATCAGACGTGTTTCTTGAATTAAATCGCTATACTAAATTAGCTGTGGTAATTCCTGAGATAAGTTATTATATATTTTGAAAAACCTGTTGTTATAGCACCCCCATCAGGCCAACTTGTATATTTGTTAAATACTAATTCAGTGCAATGTTGTGTCCTGTAAAAGTGTATTATAGCTAGAGAATGCAATCTCTCCAAACAATGGAAACGTAAATCATCCATCAAATGATTGTTAGCATATTAAACTATAATTATTGGCAGTTCAATTCAATTCAATTCATTTTATTTTGTATAACCCAAAATCGCAAATTACAAATTTGCCTCAGAGGGCTTTACAGTCTGTACACATGCAACATCTGTTGTGCCAAATGTGAAATACATGCTATACTTAATAGTAAAAGAAATGATAACAACGGGAATGAAATTTAAATGATTTAAATAAAAGTTAATGCCAAACCACGTCGGGTTTTGTAGAAATGATCATTTTCACAGAGACATGTGCTTGATGAACCCATCAAATCTTACTGATGAATGCATTTTTAGGTTCCTTGGAGGACACATTTTAGTTTAAATCATCCGGCTGGCTTTCATCGTAGTGGTTTATTCATCTGGTCGAGCCCAAAAAATGTGCCCAGACTGTTGACAGAAAGTGCCTAACGCAAGGCGAGGAAGACATTGGGAGCAAAGACAAAACCCCTCAGCCGGTGCCAAGCTCATTTTATCCCTGATGAAAAAAAGTTTCTGATGCTTTCAACCAGCGGAGGCCCGATAGAGGCTTTCTAGAGTTTCAAACAGGGGTAATAAGAGGAAGTTTTGCTTCAATGTCCTGGACACCGCCCAAACACACGCACACACTTTCAACACGTTCCAATGATGCAGATAAAGTCTTGGTGCGTTAAGCTTTCTGTGAATGTGCTGACGGCCGGTCGGGCCCACCTGATTTTTCCCTGAGTGAAATCTTTGTGTTGCACAGAGACGCTTGGTTTGTTGTTTGTCACGTTGCTGAATGCACAGGGATGTTGTATTGATGAAAATCAATCGACCCGGGCCTAGGAGTGCACATTTAATGCCACTCAAAAAATAAAACCAGGTGGAGACTGGTTCTTCAAAGCGGTGCTGGAGGGAGGGACATGAGGTAATTAGAAATGAAAAGGGTATATCCCCTTGGGCAGGGTTCGAAATGACTTAGGACTCTTGGGGGGTCCTCTAAAATGTAACTATAAAAAATACAGAAGACTACCTTGCTACACTATATACTGCAGGCAAATATTATATTATTATATTGACATATTTTGAAGGTGGGATAATGGTCTTGGGATGTTTTTCATGGTTTGGGCTAGTCCCAGTATTGTAGTGGTGTCTGGAGAAGTGGATTGGCTATAATCAAAACAGGTAACCCTCTAATTCTGGAGCAACAAAGTTACAGCACCTTATATAAATCCCTGACATGACAAAGTGGATAACAGGTCATTCTTTCCTTGAGCAAGGAAGTTAACTAAGTTAATTAAATCCACCAGGTGTCCTCATTATGGCAGCACCATGCACCTTCAAAGGGTTTGATCAAATACAAATGGCATTTCTCATCCCTTATGTTAATGGGATTTGTAAAACAACTAGCCGCTGGATTGAATAATAATGATGTCTATAAAGAATGTTCCTGGCATCTAAATAAGGCACCGAAATCAGAGTTGCTATTCGGTCCGGTAGATAACGGCCCTTAAGGACCCTGTACCGCTCAGAAAAACCTGTAAATCTCCATAGCTCACTGCTTTAGGATGTTTTGACCCACGGGGTTCGAATCCTGATCGTTCCGATCTTTTTTGAAATATATTTTCATGTGGTTTCACTTTAATTCATGTTTTCATACGTGGTTGTGATGTAGTGCTCACTTATACAATCGTGAACGCTGCAATGGATTTGTGATGCGTTTTGTAGATTTTCAGCAATATGTTTGTTAATGTGTTTGTGAAACGTTGACAAGCGCACTCTTCAAATCATTACGTTACACTGGGTATCTAAGTTAGTTAATGCAACTTTTTATATAGGAACACCAACTGTCATCTGTCAACGCGAGACCTTCCTCTGCGGGTGGAGTCCCGCAAGCTAGCTCCATGGTTTGTGGGGCCCTTCAAGGTTGTGAGGAGGGTCAATACAGTAACCTATCGCCTCCAGCTCCATGCGGATCAACCCAACCTTTCATGTCTCCCGGCTATGCCCAATCGCCACGAGCACACTGACCCCTCCTCCCCCCAGGTTCATCGACGGCGGTCCAACTTATACGGTCTGTCTAATGGACTGTCGCCGGGTGGGGAGGGGCCTGCAATATCTGGTGGACTGGAAAGGCTATGGCCTGGAAGAACGATGCTGGGTTCCTTCCCTACATGTCCTCGATCCAACCCTCATCAGGACCTTCCACCAAAGTCATCCAGATCGCCCTCGAGGGAACGTCAAGAGACGTTCATAAGGAGCCACCTGAGCTTCTTTGTGTTTGCCGAGTCTTGGAAGTGTCACCCTCAGGTACCTTGTTAAATTGCCAGACCTTGTTTTTGTGTTGTCGGAAGTATTTTTGCATGGCTGTCGAAATTTGTGTAAACCTCTGCCGAACTTAAGAGACTTGTCTCGTTGTCTCTGCATCTGAGTCGCCACTCGTAGCACAGTAGTAGGCCGTTCGCCTGCTACACAGAAACCCAGGGTTGGGTCCTGGCAAACGTGATATGTGTTGATTGCGCTTTGTTTTCGTTTCCGCACACGTCAGCAGCTCAGTAACCAAACTGTAACCGTTTTAGACTAAACAGGCTCTAAACCCTAACCCTTATCAACCCTAACCCTACTCACGGAATAATATATATTATTGACAACAATTGGCTTGTTTTTGCTATTTCAATTGCTTCTAATTGCCTAACTTTCAAAAAATATATATCTTAAACAGAAATTATTGTTTTGGTGCTTTATAGAGTTGAACACCTGCACAGCAGATCTACAAACGATGAGGGAGGGGCAGGAGGGAGGGGCACGAGGGAGGGGCATGAGGTCGGGCAAGAGGGAGAGGCAGGAGGCCGGGCTGGAGGCCGGGCTGGAGGCAGTGTGGCTTGTGAGCATCAGGGCCAGACTCTTGCTAGAGTTACGTTTTATAAACACATTGGAGACGACAAGTTGTCAACAATGAATTGGTGTTTGCTCCATTTTTTTAGAAAACAAAGCAAGGCAACCTGTGATTTTGAGCACATCAGTACTTTGTTTGAAATTGGAAAATTATAAATATCAGGAATCAGGAATCAGCAATCAGGAAACGTTTATTGCCATAATATGTTGTACATACATGGAAATTGTCTTGGCGGTAGGTGCATGACAGAAGACAGTACAATAATGACGACATAGTACAAATAAGATAAAAATAAAATAAAATAAAAGTATAATAAAATATAAGCTATGGGTTAGTACGCTAAAAACTAAAGCTATGGGTTAGTAAGTTGGAGGAGATAAGATAAAATTAGGAATAAAAATAAAGATAAAGTGCACCAGCTAAACGAGTGACAAGAATAAATAAAGTGGGATAAAAGCAGGAGGCCGGGGCTGTTTTTATTTATATTATTAAAAAATCTCTCTGTTGGTCTGTCTCTCCACCTCTTTGTCTCTCAAATCAGTGATTCTCAACTGGTGGGTCGCGGGCCTTTGCATGGGAAAATAAAAATTAGAAGAAAAAAAAAATATGTTTATATATATATATATATATATATATATTTTGAAGGGACTTTTTAATGCAGCGGAGTGTCGTTTTTTTTGCCGGCTCGTCCGTCCAGCAGCGTGTGCCAGGTTGGGTTAAACCATTCTGATATGGGGGAGACATTGGGTTTTTAAGATAATTAAACATCCTGAATATAAAATTCAGCTTATGAAATTGATTTTGAATAAATTTGAGATGTTGAGAATGCTCCTCGATTTGGGTCGCGGCTTGTCATTAAGGGGTGATGGTGGGTCCCGGAGCCAGACCAGTTGAGAACCACTGTCTTAAATGCATTGTTTAGTTTTTTTCTTTGGCACCTGTTCACGCTGAGCACTGACGTCATCGGGTCATTGTTCACTTTAAGACAACATGGGGGCACCTGCCTCCCCTCACGCCACTCCGGCCTCTAGGTAAGAAGCTACACGAGACACGAGAGTCGAGATGAACCAGAAGCAGTGAACGTGTTGTGACGTCATTCCGCCTCGTTACACGGAGGAGGAAGAGGAGGAATATTTTTTGTCGCCGTCTCCGGTGACTCCGCGTGAATATGTGAATACGTGAGCCATACGTAGCGGGTGTAACGCGAGTAAATGCAATTCGTTACTTTCCACCTCTGGATATAAATCCGTAAAACCGCCTTCTATTCATTATGAAGAAAACTCAATTTATTTGATCCATTGTTATCAATTATTATTACATTTCATTTAGCTGACGCTTTTATCCAAAGCGACTTACAATAAGTGCATTTCCACATAGAGATACAAACTCGGAAGAAGAAGTAACAAGAAAGTGCAATTTTCATCAAATAAGCAGTTTCAAAACACGTTATAGAAAAGTGCCACTATAAGTACAATTTAAGTGCTACGATTTGTTAGTGCTACGGTTTGCTAGTGTTTTAGTCGATCCAACCACAATCAAATTCACTCAATCGACGGCGCGATTTATCAGGATCGTTTTTTTGTGTGATTTTGAACGCCGACAAGCCGGAAAACAAGCCAAAATAAAATAGGAGTAACGAGTCGGTTTTTAAAATGTAAGAAGTAGAAAGTACAGATATTTGCGTGAAAATGTAAGAAGTAGAAGTAAAAAGTCGTCTGAAAAATATATACTCGAGTGAAGTATAGATACCCCAAATTTCTACTTAAGTACAGTTAACACCTCTGCACACACACACACACACACACACACACACACACACACACACATTCATTCACACTCATTGAAAGTCTTCAACCTTCCTCTCAGTACGAACGTGATCAGAAATGTGAAGCCAGTTGGGGACACCTGGAAGAATTCAGCCAAACGACTTCTCTGGTTCTGGTAGATTTATTTGTCAGGTCACAGGTCAAATAACAGCACGAGCAGTTCTGCCGGCCCACAGGCCAAAAGAACAACTGACTAACAGCAGGAAGAACATTTGTTAGATATAAAAGCAAAGATTTCTATTGGCCCTAAACTGGCGTTGAGGTCCTCAGGTCCTCCCCCCCACAACACAAGATCCAATCACATCCAACGTGTGTCTCCTCACATTAATGTGACATAAGGAACAAAGCGTGAGTGTTGGATGGTGCTTGGTGTGTCTCTAACTCTCATCCTTATCAGATCTGTGTCTGCCTGGTTTGCACTTTCTGCTTTGCCCTCTGACCTTTCACTCCTCAACCAGGACAAGACAGTGACCCCCTAACTGAGCACTAAGAAAGAGCTTTTAATTATCAATTATCTTTAAAACAGCTGTTGTAATTATTGTGTGATGTATTTCCTTTATATCTGCAGGGTAACATAAACTCCCATTCATACTCTATATTGGAACCATCGTCTCTATCAGATCAATAGATTCATAGCTCACATATCTGTTAGTATTACTGCATGTATTATGAATGTACGATTACCTTTTGGGGCCCGGTGAGGGTCAGAGGATGTTTTCACCATGAATGCATCGCCATGTCTGCATGTGAAGCCTCCTGCTCCTCCACACACCTGAGAGATGACTCGTCGCGTGGCCGTGGTTGGGGGGGGGAGCTCAGGTCTGGCCTGCATCAAGTGCTGTCTGGATGAGGGGCTGCAGCCCGTCTGCTTCGAGAGCAGTGACGACATTGGGGGTCTGTGGAGATTCAAAGTGGGTCCAGCTCCACCTTCTGCAGCTCATGTAGACCGTGAGGCCCCGAGTGTGACTCTTCTTCCTCCCGCCTGTTGCTGCAGGAGAATCCAGAGGCCGACAGAGCCAGCATCTACCACTCCGTCATCATCAACACCTCCAAGGAGATGATGTGTTTCAGTGACTTCCCCATCCCGGCACACTACCCCAACTTCATGCACAACTCCCTCATCATGGACTACTTCCGGATCTACGCGGACCACTTCCAACTGTCTGAGCACATCTGCTTCAACGTGAGGACGCTTCCCTGTCTGTCCTCTCCACACACTCCCCTCAGTACGGATTAGTGGTGAGTTGGCTCGTTGTGCTGCTGTAAGAGTCCCCTGTCGACCTGTGCTCCCCTCAGACCAAGGTCCTGCAGGTGAAGCAGAGATCGGACTTCTCTCGTTCGGGCCAGTGGGACGTCGAGACGGAGAACAAGGACGGCCAGCAGGAGAAACACATTTTTGACGCTGTGATGATCTGCATCGGACATCACTGCCACCCCCACCTGCCGCTGCACGACTTCCCAGGTTAGTGTTTCGTCATGTGACCCCGTCATGGAGCCTTGTCTACCTGTTAGTGTTTCGTCATGTGACCCTGGCATGGAGCCGTGTGTACCTGTCCAGGTACCAACAGCCCTCTACTGGGAGGGGAAACCCTTTGACAGTCTGCCTCTGATGGCCATGCTGTACAACGCGGTTATGTAATACTTTATCAACAGAAAGCTGCACCTCATTTCCTCCTCTTTGCTCTAGATGACATTCTAAGGCCACACTTTGAATCCTAGTTTATAGATCATAATCCAAACCAGTAGCTAATTGATTTGAGTCATCGTAATCCCTGTTCCCAGCTGTACCTGAGCACTCGGAGAGGAGCCTGGATCCGGAACCGAGTAGGAGACTCGGGGCTTCCTACGGATATGCAGTTGCCCCGGCTGTTGAACTATGTGAGGAACCTCGTTCCGATGAGCCTGTTCAGCGGCCTGGTGGAGAAACGGCTCAACAAACGGTTCGATCACGCTCTGTACAACCTGAAGCCCAAACACAGGTACCCTGCCATACCCCCACATCACAGCTTGACTTGACTGATTCAGTGCGTTCTCTTAAGTGTAGACACAGAAAAGCTGCTGTAGCCCCTCGTCCACCGTGTAGCGTTGTGATTCTAGTTAGTTGGGTATCGTTGTGACGTAAGTAACCAGTGTGGTCATCGATGTCAGGTTGCTCAGCCAACACCCCACCGTGAACGACGAGCTCCCCAACCGCATCCTGTCGGGAACGGTCCAGGTGAAGCCCAACATCCGCAGGTTCCTGGGCTCCAGGGTGGAGTTTGATGATGGTAGCGTGGTGGAGGATGTAGACCTGGTGGTAGGTTTGAATACCAGAGAGCCGTGGGGGGTGGGGGTGCTGTGTGTGGGACTGAGAGGAGTGTCCCTGTCTTGCAGGTGTTTGCCACAGGTTACAGGTTCTCCTTTCCCTTCCTGGCCTCACATGTGGTCTCTGTGTCGGAGAACAACGCAACTCTGTACAAGTACGTGTTTCCTCCTGAGTTGGAACGCCCCACGCTGGCTGTCATCGGCCTGGTGCAGCCACTGGGAGCCGTCATGCCCATCGCTGAGATGCAGGCCAGGTGGGCCACGCGCGTCTTTAAAGGTGAGCAGCTGTCAGAGCACCACTTTGGTGCTGTAAGCCTTCCCTCACTGTAGCTGTGGTTACCAACAGGCTGCATCAAGCTTCCCTCGGTGGCTTCCATGCTGCAGGACGTCCGGTGCAAGCAGGAGGCCATGGCTGAGAGGTAGAGCTGTGGATTCACGTTTATCTGTTCGAGGTCAGAGAGGCTCCGGATCTTGTGATGCACAACGTGATGTCTGTCTTTCAGGTACGTCTCCAGTCAGAGACACAACATCCAGGTGGACTACATCACCTACATGGATGAGATAGCAGAGCATTTTCTTGTGTAAAGTTCAATTCACACACATTTAATTCTGATGGTGAGCCTATGGAAAAGGTCATTATGTCCAAGAGAATAGGATTGGTTTCCTTGTTACCAAAGATTTACAATTGCAGTCCCATCATGTTGCTGTCTGGATAAAACATAGCAACTGATGCCATCGTTGCCATCAGGGACATTTATTATCACATAGATTTGGCGTATACTGTTTTTTTCTCAACACATTGTTAAACTAAGATACTTTAGTGACTACTTTAAGACAACAATAATTGCAACTCTGTCATCAGAATTTTAAAACAATTTTTCTCTTTGTTCCAGAATGCAACTTATCTGTCCTCTTATTTTATTATATATTTAGATAGATTTCATGTAATTTAAGTAAAATATTAAGTAGGAACAAAGTAACAAAAACAAAAAAGTTCTGCTAAGTGAGTGTGTAGCCAGGTTATTTCATTCATCCATCCATTCATTCAGAATCATGTGCGGTTCTTACAGTTGTCCACAAGGTGGCAATACATACAAATCTGTTGTAGTGTTAAAGGGAGATGCTAAAGTATTTAGTTATTCCTCCAGATGCAACCCACCACCAAATAAAGACTGATAGAATGTGCTTTTCCCCTCCGAAACAGGTCTTCACTATGAAATTGGAAGAAATTAGAACATTTTCTTCCAGGTCTCTCCAGAGATGATTTTGGTTTAGACAAACCCTCGTAAGAAAATCTGTCAAAAATCTGTCAAAACCAACCAGCAAATTTATATTCATGCCAATCAAAGGTAAGGTAGATTTCAGATTTCTGTTTTCAAGAAAAAGTTGTCAATCCATCCCATTCCATTATTTTTGTATTCCCGGAATTATTCCATATTGTTGTTTTTGTATACTTAATAATTTCGTAAATGTTTCATTTTCTATCTTTTACATTTTTTGATGCAGTTTAAAAGTGCACTGATTATATGCCAGCCACTCTCCAATGATTAATGTTCAGTCTTGATTCACTCTGGTCTCAAGCTCTACATACATAATTTATTAAGCAAAAATAATGAGCGTAGTATTGAAGTGCGGCTCGCCTTTTCATATGCACCATAACAGCAGTGACATCAAGTGATTAAAATATGATTTATGAAAACCTTATATCCAACAAGAAAGCATCCCACAATTACAAGGGTGCTCTGTAACCCCCCGTTTGCATCAAAGTGAAGGAAGTACCAGAAGACACAATCTCAGAGAAAGAAATGAGGCTTTATTTATTGTTTTTATTTGATGGCTTAGTTTTCAAATTTCAACATACGTTATCATAAAATATGAAATTGTTATATAGTTTGCTCTTTATCCCCTTCCTTATCCTAGCCCTTGCTTAATTAAATTATTATTTCAAACTGACTGGGCTCCTTCCTAAGCCAGGCCACTGCAAATCTTAGTATCAGATACTGACTAGATTGACGTCAAGATGTTAGACGGAGGGATGAGGCTGCAGGACTGACTGGACAGTATCATTGTTAAAGTGTGCAAGTTGTGTGTTGATCCACACGGTGATGCTACGTCTCTCTTCAAAATTACATAAGAACAGATTAAATTAATTTTCATTCAAATAACTACAAATTCATAAATGACATGATGTATAGAAATCCAATTAAATGGGTTAATTCTGGTAAACCAAAATATTTATTCCAGAGAAAAACATATGCAACAAGTGCCTCAAAGTGTGTCTTTTTTGCAATGCACCTTGTTTTTAAAAATGAATTTGACTTGTTTGTTGCCTCGGTCCAAATCCACTGCCTAGTAAATCATTTCTGACAATGTGTTAGCACTTTTTAATGAGGCCTGTTTTCCCTTGGTCCTCCTGGACATTTAACTTCTAAAATGTTTTGATATTATTACGCTATTGCAATGTAAGCTCGAGGCAAACATTTAACTGCCTGGACCTTTTAACTTCCCCTTCCTCCATCTCACTTTGCTTAGTGTTTTTCTCCCATGAGGGAATTGTATTTAATACAACAAACCTACACTGCCAGATGCCCATGCACAATGCACGCACAAGTTTGTTACAATGTATTATTAAATATATATATAGTATAATTAAAGTATTATTACATTATATTAATAAAGTTGGATTCGCTAAATCACATCGAGATTGATGCAATTGATATTTTAACACACAGTATGTGATTTTTTCACTAGTCGGATGTCATTTAATTTTAATTGGTAGCCTGCAGTTCTCACACACCTGAGACAAGTCTTTGACTTAATCGAGATTTTGTGAGATGCAAATGACTCCACATGGCCAACTACACCAGAAATCATAAGGATTCAAAGCCTCTTCGGGGTCCTTGAGACTTTCCTCATTTAAATAACCTTAATAGACATACACAAGCTTTTAATTAATTTAACACTGAATAAAAAAGCATGTAGGTCTATAACATTACCCAATAAAGAAGTTGGAAGAAGAAGAAATGGGTGTCCCGATTATAAGGAAGGAAATATAACTCAACTGCAAACTTTTTTTTAAACTACGACCAATGAAGTATTTCCACCGCTGCGTAATTGCGTCACTTATTGTGAAAGAGGTCACAGGAAGTTTTATTTTTTTAGGAGTTCCTTAGGGCGTACCCGAGTAATATGAGCAATAGACCGTATTCACAAAAACGGAAATGCGTAATCAATGTGGAAGTGGACTTCCTGTCAAGCGTCAACACATCAGGAGATAATGGAGTCTTCACAACTTCGCTCACAGATTTACCTACAACTACATTTGCTGACTGGTTGCAAGACTGGTGGAGGAAAACTCCGTCACAAAAAAGAACAAAATAAATAAATGGTACATTTTTCCATGAGGAATTTGTCCATCAGTAACAAGTTTACTTAAGTGAGAGCGATCAGGCTAACTGTTAGCTACTGAACCGTTAACTAGAATGACAAATCATTAGAGTTTCCTTTTAGACATAATGTATGTGAAGTATAGAGGATATAGAATACCTTAATAAAGCAGTATAATCTTTCAATTAAGCATTGTGGTATCAATTTGTTCTGTATAGTTGTCCAAGTAAACGTCTTGTGTGTAGCGACAATAATGTCAGCCGAATGCAGACGTCAACAGCTGCCGCTTTTTGGCACCGCTCAAACACAGGCTCCCTTTTTCGTTTTAGCGGTGAAATCGTTCTGAGGTAAAGGGCTAGGGCGCATACTCAAACCCGCGTCCGGTGCGGCCAGCCGCCGCCGTCAGCGGACCATCGGCTGCTTTTGGAAATAACAAGAACAGCCCGGTACGCGTCAATAACTTTTTCTCTTTGCTTGCGCCATTTGTTTAACTGTTGCTCTAATCGGACAGGAAGGAGATTACCACAACGATTGAGTACTTCCGGTAACAAATACGGAAGTTGTTAAAAAGGTTGATTAAAATCCCACAGTGCCCGTTCGAGCTCACCTTATTCGGACAGTCAGTCTTCAGGAACTCTCCTCTCTCTCTCCCAACATTGAATTAAACAATGTCTGACAAAGCGCAAGTGAACCTAACTGGGGTCAAACAGAGTAAAGGCGTGTGGCTGGTTAAGGTTCGTCCACCTGCACCCCACAGAAACTCATTAGCCACGTAATTAGCCACGTAATTAGCATACGCGTTAGCCTCTTTGGCTAATTAACATGGTAGCATCTAAACAACGTTTTGTCGAAAAAATAATAATTTAATGGAAATGTTCATTGTCGAAGCTATTGCTGGATAACATGTCAGTAGTGTGTGTGTGCGTGTTTGTGTGAATATTTAATGATTACACTTGATGATAATCTTTCTCTCGCTCTCGTCAGGTTCCCAAGTATTTATCCGAGCAATGGGACAAGGCCCCTGAAAAGGGAGAAGTTGGGAAGATTACCATCGGAAAGTATGTTGTGAAGATGTTCACTTCCACACGTGTTGTCAATAGCTTACATTCTGGCCTCATGAGCATCAGTGACTTACACTTTTTGTTGTTGTTCTTCCCATCCACCTGCAGGAAGCTAGGCAAAACAGAGGTGAGATGACACACATACACACACACACACACAGTTTTAACCCATTCACCCTGCATGTATTGTAGGTTTTCCTTCCACTAAATCATTCTGACATTTTTTGGTGTTTTTTTCATTCTCGTTGTATCCCATCACTATTCGCTTATTCATTGAACAAACCTCCTCACTGCGATCAATAAAGTCTCCTCACATCATGTTTCACCCCATTGGATGAATCAAAGAGCTGGTTGTTAATACGAACTCGTCTGCAGAGCCTTGACTCAGCCGTGTTTTTTTCCCAGGTATCCTTCAGCCTGGACGCGGAGCTGACGGCCCGCGGCGGTGTGGGGGAGAACGATGCATCCACGCAGGTCCCACGAGAGCATCCCTTCACTATGCACACAGCGGGTGGACAGACCTTGGCTGTCTTCAGCCAGGGCGATGGAGGTCAGTCCGCAGCTCGGTGTCAATGGGTTCCTCCTGTGCTGGATGATGGCACCCGAAGCGCATGTTATTTTATTTTTTTAAAGAAACATCTTGTGTGGTAAAATGTTATACAAAAAGAGATATTAGTTTAAAAAATGAATGCAAAAGAAAGTCAAATATTTCATCGAAAAATGTTTAAAAGAAAAATTCAATATATATTTGGTCAAAACATGTTATTGAAAAAAAGTTTTTAAAAAATCATCATAAAATGTAAAAAAGTGGTACAAAATATTACCAATATATTTGGTTGAGAAATGATATGGGAAAAAAAGTAAAATAATATTCAGTTTAAACTGAACAAATTGTGATTTTGGTGGCGCCCCACAGGCCAATGTGGAAACGTCAATATCCTAGAAGGATGCGATTAAGACTGCAGGTCAGTAAGTAGTATTGTAAAACGAATATATGAAATCCAGCGTTCTTATTGGTTGAGAGTGAGTCACGGGGGGGTGCATTTTTCAGCGATAATGGACAGTTGCTGTTCACATCGACCCGAGCGTTCCGCATCATTGTGCACTCAAAATAACAGGTTATAAATGAGATACACAATGTTTGGTGGCAACTATTGTGTGCTGAAATCAATCAATCAAATTTTATTTGTAGAGTGCCTTACAACAGCCAAAAGGTGCACTAGGCGCTTTCCAGTTAAAACAACAAAACAGTAATTAAAACCTCAGATATAGATAAAAATAAAATTACCAGTCCAGTTGGAGGCTACGTATTAAAAGCTTGTCTGAATAGATGTGTTTTCAACTGTGATTTAAAAGCACTTAACACCGTGATGCTTTGCAGGTGAGCTGGAAGTGCGTTCCACAGCTTAGGTCCCTGGTTAGCAAATGACCGGCCTCCATACTTTTTATAGTTAAACTTGGGAGTATCCAAAGTGGTGTGTTCGGAGGAGCGTAGAGTTCTGGTTGGACGGTAAACAGTTACTTATTCGGTGAGGTAGGTGGGGGCCAAACCATGGATAACCTTGAACAGAAAAAGCAGGACCTTATACTCCACCCTAAACCGTACCGGGAGCCAGTGGAGCAAGCGGAGAACCGGAGTGATGTGTGAGCGTTTAGAAGTGTTGGTGAGAAGACATGCTGCAGCGTTTTTTTACTAGTTGAAGTCGATTAAGGAGTGATTGACTAAGTCCAGTGTAGAGTGCACAATGGGTGCGAACTGAGGTGTCAGAGGACCAAAACTGGGGGCACTGTTTGTTGAATCTGGGCTGAACAGAATGTACTCAGTCTTTCCTTAATTCAAATGAAGGAAATTCTGGGAAAGCCACTGTTTGATGTCCTGGAGGCAGTTTTGGAGAGGGTCCAGCGCAGAACGATTGTTCATAATCACAGGAAGGTAGATCTGAAGGTCGTCTGCGTAGAAGTGAAACTGAACGTTGTGATTTGAGATGAGTTGACCAAGTGGCAGCATATAGAGTGAGAACAGAATAGGACCAAGAATGGATCCTTGAGGCACACCGGATAACAGAGAGGCAGTCGAGGAGTATAAATCATTGAGCATTACAGAAAAAGTTCTGTTTGTGAGATATGAGGAGAACCAATTTAATACCGCTCCCTGGAGACCGACAACATGTTGAAGACGGGAGATGAGGATGGCATGATCCACGGTGTCAAATGCAGCGGTCAGGTCCAATAACACCAAAACAACAGAGCCTTTACCATCTAGGGCTCCTAGAATGTCGTTATGGACCCTCAGTAATGCTGATTCGGTGCTGTGTCTTGACCTGAAACCAGACTGATATTCATCACCGATTTCATGCAGTTTGAAGTGAGACTGAAGCTGTGAGAAAACAAGCTTCTCCATCAATTTAGACATTTTGGACACTGTGAGAGAATCAAGGTTGGGTTTCTTGAGCAGCGGTCTAACAATAGCATGTTTTAAAGCAGTTGGAACAGTTCCCAAACTAAGACAGCTACTCATGAAGGAGACAAGGAAGGGACCTATGATGTCTATAGCCTCTTTCAGAATCCTAGCAGGAACAGCGTCCAGAGGGCAGGTGGTAGGCTTCAGCTCATGGACAGCCATTTTGAGGTCCGCAAGAGTAACTACATCAAAGGTCTCCAGCACACATTGCGGCGCTTGGGAAGGACACAGCAGCAGCAGAGGCTTGTGTGATGCTTTGCCTAACAGACAAAACTTTGTCCAAAAAATATTCTTTGAATGCATTGCATGTACTTTCAGATTCATCATTCAAAGCAACAGACATTGGTTTTATGACAGAATTAATAGTGTTGAACAAGATTCCAGGGCGGTGGCTATTGGTATTGATGAGATTGGAGAGGTACTGTCCTTTAGCTTCCTTCATTGCTCTCTGATAGGTGGCAAGACCGTCTCTGAACATCTCCAGTGACACCTGCAGCCTATCCTTCTTCCATTTTCGCTCAGCCTGCCTACACTGGCACCTGAGGGTCCACGTTGTATCATTGAGCCAGGGGATCAAAGGACCATTGGTCGTCTTTACTTTGTAGGGTGCAACAGAATCCATAATTTGGGAGCAGATGGTGTGGAAGGAGGAGAGGGAAAGGTCAGGACATAGAGGCGATGACAAATCAGAAACAGAGGCGAGATCAGAAACAGAGAAGGCAGCAGCAGTTTTAGAATTAGACAAGGCTTCATTTACCTGCTTGAGTTAAAAAGTATCATACATTTTTTTTAATAGGAAACTACACTCAGGTACTTTACTCTAGATAGTGGCACTTTACAGATTCATTCCTCCCTCCTTTTTCTAGTTTCTTGAGTCATCTTGCTTTTAAAGCAAGCTGGTTGCTGGATTTGACATTTTATTGCACTGTAAAATTCATGAGATTACTAAATGGAGCATGTTTGTTGCCAGCATTATGTGTCATGAGCCAGAGGGATTTGCAATGGATTTGCATCAGACTCGGCGCTTAAAAATATCTACAACTGTATGGTTTTGCGTCTTTGAGTGTGTGACTTAAATATAGTGGATTAGGGGTTTACTTTTAATGTGATACTTTCTTTTTTCAGACCAATAAGAGTAAATGAGAATAAAGTAAATTACATGATCACTTGAATAATAATAAATAAAAAAAATATGACTTTTAATTGCCCTCTAGAATTAAACAAATAAACCCCATAATTTAATAACTTAATTTAACAATCAAATGACTGATTCTTATTTGTATTTTTCTTTGCATACAAACATAGGGTGTATTATAAGGATTATGATGAATTATTTTAATGTTGGATACTTAAATATTGTCTTGATGGTAAGTTGCCAAAGCTCTAACCGTGACAAAGTGTGACCCAAATGGAGCATGCAATCGTTTGCTAGCGACGGTTGAAAATAAGAAAGGGACCAGGAATTCTAACCTTTCAGCAGCCTCACAGGTAGCAGATGATTTTGGTAAACGAATAGTGGTTGAATTGGCAAATGCATTAGGAGATGTTTTCTTTGCTGTGGAGAATGGGCTGTTTTCTTTTGCCCAGTGTTCATTAAAGCGTAATGATTTGTCTGCCTTGGTTGGGGGGAGGGGGCTAGGCAGGTGCCGAACCATGATCCCCACGGGTGGCTATGGATTCAAACGGCTTTACCCAGTTCAATCGTGTGTTCAAATCAATTTCCATGTCTGCAGTTGATGCCGTTTGAAGATATTTGGCTGTTCAGGTGGCTGAGGCGCGGCGGTGGTTTAACCACCTCGATGGTCCTGGTTCAGCTTTCGAGGGTCACGTTTGTAGACGGAGAAAAGGGAATTTAACATGACGCATCGCATCGTTTGAAGTCATGAATAACAGCCAAGACAAACAGGAAAACATGGAGGTAATTTCCTCATTAAGCAGCGGAGCAGACGGTGAAACGAGATGCAGTCAAACCTTGGAGCTCATGGATTAGATTATTTCAGTTAGCAGCTGAGGACATGGCAAGAAAAATATAGCAACACACTTTGGTGATACAAGACTGTATAAATACTGGAGCCTTTTTGTTTTTGGTAAATGTCGGGAATGTTACCGCCAGCAGGCAGAGTCCAACAATATTAGGCAATATTTTCTTAAAAGTTCCTATTAAATCTTATTCAACTATCTTGGAAAGATTATGTAGCTTGAGTAAAGAGCCATTAATACATTATTAAGAGTACAAACTGTTTAGTTTGTTTGCAATCACACTCAAATTCAGACATTATTTTTAGTTTTCCATGACTCTATTTCTATTGTGCACATATTTTGAAGTGGCCATCTTTATGGCAAAACCTTCTGATGGCTGTCCTTGTTTTTGTACATTCCCAGGCCAGTCAAAACTATGTTTAACTTTAGCCGCTTGTGATCCAAATCATTGTGTATACTGGTTTTACTGCAGTCTGGCGTCTCATGCCCTCTTTTACTCGCCATAATTCTCATGTCTCAATAATTTGTTATTATTTAGGTCTATTTTTCCCCCCTCATTGGTGTATATGGGGCAGATACTGTACATTCAGTTAAACACCACAGCCAGTTGAGTTTCAACCAAAGCAGAACATGAATACCTTCATTAACTGAGCTTAAAATTGTCTTGATGAAAGAAAAACGGAATTTCTGCTTTTTCATTGGCTACATCTCTTGTCTTTGTCCATGAGCTGTGCCGGAGGACTTTAATGGAAATTGAAATAACGCTTTCTTTTTACGAGGGTGCAGCCACGAGGTTTATTCTATCACCGCCCTCGTGCACTTTAGATTCACCCACACTTGCATTAATACCTCCTACATGTGATAATGGATTTTTCCCTTTCAGAAAGGTCTAGTAGAGCTATTAAAGCTATGGGTTTTTATACAGATGCCAGAGAGGATTATAAGAATAATAATTATTTTTAAGAATGTAGATCCATTGCATTCAGGGGGGAGTTAAATAAAACATTATTTTCTTCTTCTTACATGTGTGAGTGCTCTAAAAGGCTGGTTTGACTATGTAAGTGCGCTGTAAACGAGAAGAAAAAGGATAATGTCCTCTGAGATGTGGTGGTGTGTAGTCTCTATTTACCTGACCGACACTCGACTCCACCCCCACTCGCCCACAGAAAGGTGTATTGTATGACACTGGTCTCCCACTCGCTTTTTCAGTCTCCCACACACACACAAATACACACACACACACACACACACAGCAGCTTTCCAGTCACACTTTACTGTGAAGTTTAGAGTACAGCGAGGATGGAAAGGTGCTTTTGCGCACACCTACTCGAGGTCTACTGATTCTTGACACCTCCGACAGAGAAGGTCTTTAAAAAACGACGTGAGAAATTTAATAAACTATATTTTCAGCAATCATCTTTCAAACAATTACCCTTTGATCTGTGAAATGTCAAAAAGGCATTGGACGGTGTAAAACATTTCATGTCACAATTATATTGGCCAAAATGGGATAGAATTTATATTTTCAATTGGAATAACTAAACGTGCCTTTAAAAAAAAGACAAAACAAACATAAAAAGCAGCAGCATTGTGAGTCTTGCATCATTATTCCTGTAATTTAAAAAGAGGCTCTATTTATTAGCCCGCTTGCGTGACAATACTAAAAACGGCCACATTTTATACAAAGCGCACGTCCCGTTTGTTATTAATATTTCTATTGTGTTCAGGGATGTTAAACGGTGACTTCATATTTTGTCCGGTGTAAACGCATGTCTGTTCACAGGTTAATTTACGGCCTGTCGTACGACGGCCATGGCAACCAACATGTAATCCGGCACCTCCTGTCATTTGCGTATCCAGTGAGCCAACAAAAGGGAGATGCTAATGGTGACTGGCAGTGACTGATAAACACACGGAGGGTGTCTGACATGGCTTTTGTACTGTAAGGCTGCTAGTTGGATGTTCCTCTCCTCGTTGTTCTGCTTTGTTCCGGCAAGGACCAGGTATTGATTAAGAGGTTGCTAAGCAACAGGCTTAGTTGCCACGGAAGCGTGCAGCAGAGAACAGAGAGGCAGATGTAATCTACTGCTGTGTTACAGTATGGCGTTCCTATAACGGGCCTCTGTGAAGCTTTTCAATGCAACAATGCGATCCTTGAGTCCTTCAGAAATAGCTTGACACCAAAGACTGGCTTGTTTCTTTTAGGATACCAGACTGTGATCAAGGAACGGGAGAAAACTACTTTCAGAATCAATGGCTGGGTCGGTGGGTTATTCAAATGTGTTTTTCATTGAAGAAATGTGTCTGGCTTAGCTTTTGTAGTTTCGTTCCAAAAGTGTGGCTCGTGAATCGCTGAGGGTTTATAGAGTAGTGTCTCTTGACCGCATTCCTCTTGAAAGGTACGCATGCTTTCAGGACTGCGGGACTTCACTCACGGCCCCACAACTAGAGCAGCGGGCACTCGTCAGCTCCTCTGGCTTTTACTGCACCTCATGCTGCAACGGTTGTGTGGTTGAGCCGATTCCTGTGGCTGACGTCACAGGGACGCCTCTGTGTCTTATGCTGCTGTCTTTGTCCAAATGGGGGGGGGGGGGGCTATTTTTTATAGTAAATGTTTCAGGCAGATGGTTCATTTGCTGTGCAGCTGACACGTAAATAATGGATCTACTGTGTGTTACCAGAAACCAATGGTCTACTTTTTTGTATTGAAATGTTTTGTTTCTGCGGGCTCCTTAAAAAAAAAAAAAATGCAGATCTCACATTTTCCTTTCCCAGTTGCCACAAAGAAGCAGGACTCCGAATAGCTGTGACTCAAGGCTCTGCTATTCTCAGAGATGCATGCTTGTTTCTTTCCAAGGTGAAAATGAAGAGAGTTAGCCAGTGATTGGTTTTTCCAGAAGAAACGTCATCTCCGTTCTGTTTTTTTCGGTTATGCCTCTTGATCCAAGGTTTGTCCTTCCCCTGCTGTGTTCCCAACACAGGAGACACGTGACACCCAGAGTAATGACAGAGGACTGAAGTGGATCGAGCATGAGCCCCTGTCAGCGGGTCGTTGAAACGCCCAAAAGGTTATGGAAGAGTACGTTGTCAGGTGACTCCGCTGCGTCTGCAGAGCACTTTACGTTGAAATGTGGTCTAAAAACAAGGCAAAAGGGCAGTGAAGGGGAGGAGCGGATCCCGCTGAATCCGATCCCGGACCGGCTCATTTAAAAGAGAGCGGATGTCTGCTTTTAGAGCCCTCTTTAACCAGTGAGCATGCAGCAGTATTGAAGAAGACTTGTTTAGTGAGGTAATTAATCAAGTTTGAAGTAGGGTCATTTTTCTCTTGTGACTTGTTTTCGTCTCTGCTCCTCAGCAGAGAGATTTCTCCTCGGCATTGCTTCACTCGGCAGAACCGGAGGTTACCGCCTGACTAACAGTATGAGCTCTAAAGGGCTTATGATAATCCAAACTGCAATTACAATATTTTTTTGGATAGAGGCCTATTAGGTATATTCTAGTTAATGAAAACTTTAATATGGATGTAATATCCCTTATCTTCATGTAAGTGAATCCATGTGTATTAGCTGTGAGCTGCCACTGCACACCCTTGCTGTTCACAGTGTAACATGATCAGGGATCGTTGAAAAGCATTGATTTCAAGATTTCATTTTATAAAACGTAATATTCACTAATGATGCTTATCGGTAAAACTGAATTCTCTTCCGAGGTTCACATGTCGCGTGGGGTTTTGGTAGTTCAATGCTGTGATATTACGTATTTCTCCTCTGTAAAACTGGAACTACGGCTCACATTTCAGCAATCCACCTTGTTGTGTCAGATGGAGCTGAACAGCCTGTTGTTTTCCTCCCATCACTGCGGCATTCAAAATGAGGAGTCCAATTCGCCCTAAGTGCCAGCCAGACTTGCATTAGTGGGTTTGAAGGAAGTGACACACTGACGTGTGTCAGAAGAAGAATTACGATATTGTTTGACCAGAGCCCGAGGACGCCGCATTTCCTTTTTTTGGCGAAGGCAGTAAAAGCCCTTCAGCGTTGTCCACATGCGACACGATGGCGGACACGGGTCACACAGCCTGCGACGCCGCGGTGATGGTGCCTGGGAGGAAAGTGAAACTGTGCGGCTGTGTGATTTAAGGTGTGAGACCTTGCAGCAGCCTCCAGTTAGTCGTGATTCAGGTTTGACAGACGGGTGGGAGACACTGTTTGAGAAGGAGAAATGCCAAATGCTTCTCACAAATTTCCATTTGTCATAACGGCATCACTTTCCTTTTTAAGAAACGTATGTGTGGAAGGACACAGAGCTAACCACTTTATTGCAGCTACATATTTTTATCTGCACCATACGAAAAACCTGTTGGAGGGCTGTGGGCCAGATGTTTGCTATATTTAAAAACTACCCCCCCCCCCCCCCCCCCCCATCATTCACTGTACCCCTGTGGTCCATTAAGGCATTGCATCAAGCCGACCTAGTTTCCCTACATTCACATAGGCAAAATGCTACCTGGCCACAGGTGTCCTGTGTCGGCCATCTGCATGTCTTTTTAATTCAAATATGAAAAGAGTTGAGACTTATTTTGGAAAAGAATGTCACTAATTAAGCTGCCCTTGTCGTCTATTCAGATCTCTACCTGGTTTAATGTGGTTTTATCGGAGGTTAGTGCGGTTCATTTGAAAAAGGTGCCGTTCAATCAATCAAAGGTTTGGTTTTGAGAGAAAAGGAACTCCAGACTGGATCTTATGAAAGCAGAAATGTTGTTCACTTTGAATTCATGTGCCACTCAATCTTTTAAAGTAATACATTTAAAGCAGCAATGCAAAATAATACACCTCATTTTGGCTTCTGAAATGTGAGGATTTGCTAGATTCCTTTGTCTTATGTAACCAAATGTTGTTTTTATTTTGGACTGCTAAAAAACAAGGAATGGAAAGAAATTGCACATTTTGTGCACCAGACAATGAATCAATTGAGAAAAATTAACCTCCACATCATTGGCAGTTGAATCGGTGAGGGACCTTTTTTTTTCCAAATCCAAAAATTCCACTGGCAGAAGGAAGTGTTTATGGCTAAATTTATGACAGAATGGTTTTTAATTAATAGGAAGGAAGGAAGAAGTACAGTTAACACTGTTTTGGGTGTTTTTTGTGCCTACCTCCTCACTGTGTGACTGAATAACGGTCGTTGCTGCCTCTTGAGTCCGAGCTGCGAGTGGAAGTGAAAGCGGACTGACCCCTTCTTCCTCCTCCTCCTCTTCATCGGCTGTCTTATTTTCACCAGTCCTCAACGCGTTTCTTTATGGAGGTAAAAGAAAATGATCTGATTGTAGGTTAGTCGTGGGGGTGGGAGTTTGCCCGGCAACAGGTGAAAAGACGGTTTGAGCTTTTGTCTCTGTTGTTGCCACCTCTCCCATCTCCTCCCTACCTCGCGCCTCCCTCATCATCCCAGGTTGCCTTTTGATGAGGCGCGGATCCCTTTGACCCAGCCACTCATAAATGAGGCAGTCGACGTAGTGAAAAATTTATGAGGCTGATCTGCAATTAAAAAAAAAAAAAAAAAAACCAAACAAATAAAGGTTAGATGTTGTTGACTGGAGCATCGGGGTCACATGCGGCCTGTGAACAGCGCGGGTTTAATGGGCCGCCGTTCTCGCGTGGACGTCTCCGCGTTTAGGTCCATGTTTGTTGTTTGCGGGGGGAGGCGCTCCGCCTGATGTCAGGGGTCGTTGTGGGTGTGTGAGTCATGGCGGGGGTGGCGGTGGTCGTGGCGGCGGCTGGTTTGACGACATCGCCCGCCGCAGCAGATGGTTTTCAGTCAGCGTGGAGGGGCGAGCGCAGAGAGGTGCAGAGAGGGAGGGGGGCGTTCATTTTACTGATTGTCGCTGTGCTCGTTCATAACTCACTGAGCTCGGCACAGGACCAGTTTAAACTGGAAGTACGAGGCCATACTCTCTAAAGGAGATGAATGCTTTATAATGTTTGGGGCGATTCAATTTAAAAGTTTCCACTCCCACAAGTTTCCATGAATAGATGATGACAGATCCCAGCTTCACGTTGTTTGGAAAGAAACCGTTTTTCGCTGCTCTAAAGTATTTTAAATGTTGCTCAAATTCACTGTTTATATTGAATTATTACTTTAAAGTGTGTGTTGCATGGATTAATTTAAAGAGCACTCATCAAATGAATGCTTGAAAGTTGTGGGTTTCAAAGGGGTTGTTTTCCATTCTATTCAAGGATGCTGTAGAGTTGCATTATGGGAGATTTAGGATGGACTTTTCTGGGAACGTGAGTCATAGTAGATGGAGACTAATATTAAGGATATCTTGGTCTCTGCTACATGCTCCTTGAGTTTGAGACGACAGTGCATTCCCCAGACCGTGACACGCTTCAGATGAAGTGTAAACAAAAGCCACAGCTCAAATTAATCTGACCGATTCTCATAGGAACACAAGCAACAATGCAAAGACATCTGGTTGATCATTTCCCATTTAATGGGTGGAAAAATACTTTGTCCCCATTTTGTTCGTATGACCTCGTTCATTGAGTTTGTCATGAGCTCAGCTGCATTATTGTATCACCTTAAAGGGGGAGCAGACCCCCTTGTTCCAGCAAGTTTTCTCATAGGAGAAATGTTGATTTTTGGATCAAGCTTGATGCTGACACACATCAGTGTGATTCAGAGAGATAAAAAGAATTGCTCCTTGAGGGAGAAGGGTAGGATTCTTTCCTGGTGCCTTGAAGGTTTGAAGGGGCTCCCAGAGGCTTCTGCAGATTGTGCGCTGTGGTGGCCGACTGTCATTACAGCGGGCGTCAATGTGTTGTTATACAGTTTATGGGCAGATGCACTCTGAGGTAAATTGTGACTCCAGGGCAGTAATGGTAATAGTCGTTTGAGCATCAGTCATAACAGAGAGACGTTTTAATTTTCGTCACTAACTAGATGGGTTGTTTCTTCGTGTGTGAAAAGGCAGGATCGCATTGTAGTTCAATTCTACATTTAAATTTTCAGGCTGTATGAAAGCCAACAGAAAGATCCTGCTCTGGCAGCTTCCTATATTACACCAGATATGACAATGAATCATAAATGCTAAAGTTGATAGATTGTCTTTTTAAAGGGTATTGAACCCACTTCCAAACTGAGTTGCGTCACGTGGGACACAAACAGATGTCTTCTCTCAGGAACATGACCATCTCCTCTGCTCTGACAACTGATGTGTGTGTGTGTGTGTGTGTGTGTGTGTGTGTGTGTGTGTGTGTGTGTGTGTGTGTGTGTGTGTGTGTGTGTGTGAACAATCAATACCCTGCACACACATCTCTGTCCCTGTGATCCGTGTAGACGGTTCTGGACATGTAAAGCAGTGCTTCTCACATGCAGAGACGTGTTAAAGGAGTAATTATATGCAAAGAGAAATGATATGCAAGTGTGAGCCAGTCCAGGGTGTCCATCCCACTCATTTCAGAAGGTTCTTGAAACTTAACAGTAATAAAGCTTTGGCCTGCCTCACTGTTCAACGGCAGCATAGTGTATTATCTTGTTAGTCAGGGATTGATGCTCATCGTTGTATCTTGAGCTAAAGCTTATTTCTATTATATTTCTAACCTCAGTTGGATTGGTGGTCTGATGCTCAGTAAGTTTTGAACACTGTGTTATTCCATCGAACAATCACTCCAGCAGCAAGTGGATCACAGACTTAAGCACAGGCACTTAACAAGTTTCAGTGTCACCTTTTATTTGTAAAATACTCACATTGAATTGAGTTTACAGAGGCTCACGGCAGTAGCTAACACAGTTTACTCAGTGCACATGCATTAGGGTAGATTCAAAGCCCTTACAATAATCACGGCTCTTTGCACTTAAACGCAATACATTGCGTGAGCTGAGATACAGTGTTTGTGTTGCTTCAGAGTAATTTTGGATGTGATGCATGTCCGCCCCCCCCCACCCCCCCGCCCAAAAAAGAAAACAACAACCTCAATGCACTGTTCCAAAGAGGCTAATAAACTGAACACAAGCTATTGAACCAACTAAACACAGCAGCGCACACAGTGTACAGCCAGCCTCACACACACACACATACCATTGTGAAAGGGGAATGGCACAACAGTGCACCTCACGGCTGGTTTTCAAAGCTTTCACAGCTGTTCATGTGCAGAGACGACTCCACTGGCGAAGCTGCCGATGTTCATTTTCCGCTTTTGATTTCTGCGTCTTCCTATGGAAAGATGCGCTGCTGGCTTTTGTCCTCTAATATTACAGAGCTGTACTTTTCATGTAAGATCCTATAAAACACTATTTGGATGTGATAAATGCCAAGTTGATCTGGATCATTCTGAGTTATAGCAATACGGGCTCATAAAGCGATGTAAAGGTTAGAAGTATCACCTTCCGTTACCCATAAACTCACTAAAAGGCTGCGTTTTGAAAGCCAACATTGTGCAGGAAAATAAACACTGTCCTGCGAGACCCCCCCCCCCCCCCCCCCCCCATCTCCCCACAATCACATCACAGCTCAGCACATGTTACAACATTTTCAAGCCACTACCTTACATTAGTGGTGCGGTTATGTTACAAGGCACCACTCCCCCCCCCCCCCCCCCCTCTCCTCTCCCTCATCCTACTTGACAAAGTGCAGGGCCTCGGCCGCCACCACGGACCCTTTGCTGCTGTCGAGGCTGGTGACCAGCTTGAAGCCCGCCTTCAGCGCCAGCATCACCGTCTCTAGTTTGAGGCAGTCAAGTGTGCACACGAACGTGCTGTCCTCCTTCAGCACGAGCCGCGAGCCCGGCTCCGACTTGATGAAGTGGCGGAACTGGATCACGTTGGACGACACCACGAATTCCTCCGGGAATCCGTCCAGGCGGCTCTTGGAGATCTGCACCAGCCGCCCTTTGACCTTGTCGAGGAAGGTGGAGTCACTGCAGTACACCTTGAGGCCCTGCGACCTCTCGTGGCTGTCCGTCATCTCCAGGAAGGCGGCCTCCCGCTGGGCCGCCCGCTGGCCCTCCCAGTCGAGCACGGCCTCCGCCAGTTCGCTCAGGCGGTAGAAGTCGGCCTCCCGCCGCAGGAGCCCCGCCTCCCGGAAGTCGTCGGGCAGCTGCAGCTCTCCGGTCCGGAGGTAGTTGAGCACGTGGCGGAACGCTGGGCCGTCTCTGTCTATGAACGGGTTGCCCATGGAATCGGTGTGCTGGACCGGCTTCTTGCCGTTGGCCAGCTCCTCCAGGAAGGAACCCTGTTGCTTGACGAGGGTGGTCCGGTGGGCGGTGTACAGGAACCCCCCCACGTTGATGGTGATGGTGCCCGAGGAGGGCTTCTTGAAGCTCTTGCTGGGCTGCAGCAGGTCCGGGTTGATGTGCCTCAGTTCACTTTCCATCCTTCTGAGGTTCCATTCCATTCTCCAGCCTCCAACCCAGCCGCCTCAGAGCCGGGGTGTCCGCACCACCGACTGAGTCTTTTCTTGCCCCCCGCCCCCCCACGACCCCTTTTTTCTCTTTTGGATCTGACTGTGCGAGCCTGAGCTGCTGCCGGGGAAACGAGGTGTTGTCAGCTGTCGGATAGTGACAGTGAACGTGTTTGAGAGTGTGTGATGCTGGAAGGCTGAGTGCTGTCTGACAGAGGAGCTGCAGAGGAACTGGGAGCTGAAAACAGACTGGCTCTCTGTGCTGCTCGGTGTCCCTCCTCCCCCTATCTCTCTCTCTCTCTCTCTCTCTTACTCGAGGAGTGGGTAGGCAGACGGCGTCACTTTCAGGGAGGAGATAGGGGGGAATATCAGAGCAAACAGAAGAGTACGGACTCCGGGAGCTCTGTCTTTCTTGCTTTGCTAATATCATCAAAAGATGCAGAGATGTAGCACATACAAATGCGCAGACTTTCTTCATCAGATGGAGGGGGGGAGGGGGCGTTGCTTCCATCCTTTTTGTGTAGCGTGAAATTGTCTTAGTTGCTTGGTCTGAATAGAACTCCTTTTGCAGCCTAATCCATCAAGTTGCCACTGTGCAACCATCCCAGGTTCATGTGTAAAAAGGCTTGCGGTTAGATTCGGGGCTTAGCTTGTGCACCTTTTTGTGGTTCATTTCTGCTTTTTACCGGGAGAAGTGGGCGGCCAGCCTTACTTATGTAAATTAACGCAACAGCAAATTGTTTATGTTCATCCTGTTTTCTTTCTTGCGAGGTAGCAAGCAGTGTACTGTCTCAGTGAATGTTGCTTGTTCATTCATATATGTGTAAGGATGTGATTTTGTTTAATTAAAAAATTTGTATTAGTATGAAAAACCTATCCACGTTTTTGTTTTGTATTGGGAGAGACGACATAATCATGGAAAACTTGCGGCTCATTTACACAACAAACTAATTGAGAATAAAGTGAAATTTTCATGAAAATAAAACCGCGAGCAACAGTTTGTAAACTCGTTCTGCCTCAAAGTGCAGGAGATGGAAGTAAAACATTCAAGGGTTCAATAACTGCTGAAATACTGCCCCCTGTGTCTGTTTTTACCTGAGAGAAGATCCGCTCGCCATGTCTCTGCTGCCTTCTTCTAATCCTGAGCAATTAGTGGTATCAACAACGCCCGATTAGAATTGCAAACGAGGCAGAGAGACAACAGGGGGGATTGTGGGAGGTTTGACCTGCTTTCTGCCTCCGGTTCATTGAAACAGGCTCATTGAGGACGATCGTTACCTTCAAAGAGGATGAGAAGCTGTTTGTCACACCCGCTGCGTCTTTCTGACAGCTCAGGATGTTCAACTTGTGTTCCTCAAATTGTGTTAGCTAGGAATCTCCTTCCTTTTTTGAGAGGGCTTGAATTATTCATACGGCTGCTCCACGAGCTTCAGGTGCAACAACGAGTCACTGACTGCTGTGAGGCTGGCATGGCAACCACTTAAAATATGGCCTTCAAAGTGATCACTTTGTTTTTCTTAGTGTAGAAATGGTCAAATGGGCTTTAATGTTACATTTCAATATGAATCTTAAGCACTTAAACTACAATAGTACAAGGTAAAACCTCTGCCTCGAACACCGGTTGTCCAATCACAGCATAGCAACTGTAACTAGGCTCAGCAGGCCTTTGGAGCTTTATTATCTCTAGGTTAAAGCAGCCTGTGGCTGCAGTAACATTGAGACGCTCCATTCGGAGGATTTGTCCGTTCCGCTATCTCCAACATTTCCTCTAGTGCCAATGCCCTTGTATAATAATTTCCTTCATAGTCAAAAACCTGAGAAACACATGAGCTGCACTGGTGGCCGTAAGCATGCTGAGAGGAAAATAGTGAACACAGTAAATATTATAATTGTGAGCCGTGTGATTTAGAGTATATTAGCATGCTGATGCCAGCATGTCGAACAACGCAATGCGCTCAGTGCAGAAATGCTAGCTCACCAAAACAAAAATAGGAATGAAAAGAAATCTTTTTTTGATTTTTCTTTATGTTCATAATGCAGCAAGCAATGAACTGCCAACACAATGGCTACCTAAATCATCCTGAATCACATTACTCCCGGGTCAAACGTAGAAAATGTTTATGTATAGAGAAGTCGTGCACACATTGTGACAATGCAATGATGTAACACACAGCCACATCATGCAGGAAACTATTTCTTAAAGTTGCCACCGTAGGAATTCCCTGTTTACCTATTTTAAGGGTAGGAAATGGATTTTCAGCAGTCGAATCCACGGCTGAAGTAATGCAGCCAAGAAGCTCTTTTGAAGGCGACTTGTTGCATACGGATGCTGCTAGTCGGCTAAAAATCAAGTAACAGACATCCCAAAATGGCTTCAAAGTGAATGAATGGAATCATTAAATTTCCTTAATGATGCAGCCTCCGGGTTTGTAGTGATGAGCTCTAATGGGAAATTATATTTGGAGATCCAATCAGTGACCTCACCCCCCTCTTGTATTGCTTCTTTGTTGTCGTTGTGTGTAGCTTAGACGTGTGTGTGTGTGTGTGTGTGTGTGTCAGAAGGAGAATGTAAGAGGAGTCAGAAGAAAAGCCGGAGGCAGAGTAACCAGAGCAGCTTATGCAATTTGTCAGATCTTGTGTTTGTGAGAGAAGACTTGTTTTTGTTTGACTGAATGGAGCGTTTAAAGATGAAACCCAGTGAGCGTTGTTCTCTGAAGAGCAGCAGCGCGCTGATGAAGGTCTTTGACCGGCATGTTTGCGCTTGATTGTTGAGAGTAATATGTAGGCCCGGCCAGTTGATCTGTCGGATGGAGGCCTGGTGGGCGGCCGGCTGTTTGTTGTGTTTAACATTAGGAAGGTCAGAGCTTTGAGGAAAGGGCCTTGGAGCAGATGGAGGTAAGAGATGAGCGTGAGGGGGTGGACGAGTGACCTCCTCACCCTCTCATCTGTCGCTCTCCTCCTACTGTCTTCACTGTTCAGTGTTTTTCACTTCTCTCCTCTTTAGGAATTAGCCAAATGCAATGCCGTCTTAAATACACTTAATTCAGCTGATTTCCCATTTATAACAATTTAACTTAAGTTTTTTTTTCTGTTCAGGAGTAATGTTTTTTCCTTTTGATAAGGTGAATCAGATCTCCCTCTGTGATCATGGCTCGCTTCTATCGGCTCGTGTACTCACGGTGCTGGTGGAGGTGACCGTGCTGACATTGAGGTTGTGGTTTCACAGAGAGAAGAGGTCTGGATTGACAGGTGATCGTCCTAATCGTTGATCACTTGCTTTGAACTTACTTTTGAAGGGGTCTCTTCTGGATGCGATCAGGTCATAGTTCAGCTCTGTTGTGGACGGCACAAATGATCAACCAATATATAGAAATGTGAAACCACTTTGAGTTTTGGGAATTATGCTAATTCACTTATTTGGTTGGTTTGCTGGTTGCCTGGCAACCTCTCGGTGACAACAGAACCCCAGAAGGCTTCTACACTCCGCCAAGAAATAGTTTTGGCACAACGTATTGTTTTTATAAGATTGAGGTTTTGGTAGGCGGATACTTTCACATATGGGCAGAGCTGGTCTATCCGTCCCCTGCCGTTGTGCTTAAGGACGTCTCCAGTGTCTGCAGGAGGGTGAACAGTGAAGTGTTTCCTCCCACTTGTAGGTTTTAACGCCTCCCCTCACCAGGTGCACTAATGATATGTTACGCATCTCTGAGTGACAGGTGGGATTTCGCAGCACTCACCGGTTTCGGAGCGTAGCGGTGATGTGGCACTCGGGGGGGGGGGGTTCCCGTGAAGACGGTTTATCTCAAAGCGCTCCTCCCACTCACTGGAGCCTCCAGCGCTACACGTCGCAGCGGGCCGCTCCACATCCAACCTCGGCCTTCTTTCGCTTTCCATCTCTACAACAATCTATAACAAAGACGTCTCTTTGTACTTGGCGGGGGGGGGGGGGGTGGTACGGCTCCACGTCGCTTCTTGGCCTCGCAGGGATTGACCATGACTACCGCACAGCTGGGGTGTTGGTGTGGACACATGTTTCTGGTGTGTGGGCGTGTTTTTAAGACGTGTTGCTGGCAAGTGCTCCGGCGCTCAGTAATTGCACATAATTGCATCCATTTTGTGGGGGAAAAGCAAAGATGAACATTAGTGAGGATTTGTCACCTTGAGATTAAACGCGGACACTTGGAGGAACGTTACGTGGCACATGTTGTCAGGTGGCGTGTGACGGTTACTATGGTGACCGTGGCACCTGCATTTGTTCAGCTGTGGTTAACACTGAATACAGGCTGGGAATATTCTCTACTTTGGTTGCAGACACACACACACACACACACACACACACACACAAAAACAGAACATAGTGAATCCATCCTTCTGACAAGAATGACATCGGTAGCCAGATACTAATTATATTTTATTACTCTGCTGTTGCCCTCAAATGATGAAATGAATGCATAAGTAGTAACACTATTCCTGACATTTTCCTCCATTACCATCAACATGGGCACTGTGGTTGTTTTGCTGTCGACACCACACTGCTGTGAATAAAGCACCCTAATTAAGTCTGTTAAAAGTGTTGTTGTTTTCTAATGATGTCTAAAAACTACACCACACGGCTGTTTTTAGCAAATGATAGCATGTTTGCACCGTGCGTTCAAATCCAGACATTCAAGTGTTTAGTTTATTAATTGAATTGAGCCTTTGGGAGGAAAATGCCATACATACAATATGACAATGTAAGCCTCACTGTGGTGACCTGGCATTTGGTTCATATGGCCTCATATTAAAATCTCTTTAGTGAAGCTTCTAGTGGTTCTGCTTTTGTGTAACTTTGACGTCGCTGTGTTTTACTGTGTGAGCGGACGAGGCTTCCCGATGATTGACGGGTGATGACTTGGTGACATCACAAGCACCTCTTCAGCAAACGGAGACATAACTGATGAACTTCTACAGCTACTTTTTAGAAATGGTTCTCGTGCGATCGGTGTTGCCGCGGTGACGTGCACACCGACTCGGACGAGGGCGGCACACGCGGTGGGGATATGAAACCCCGTCGGAATCCCGTTATCTGTGGAAACACCGGCTGGGGAATAAAAGGCAGCCTGACGCTCGATGACGCTCGAGATGACGCTCGGGAGGAAAAGACGTGTCTTTTCGTTGCATTTTCGCCCCCCACGTCGTGACTGAGGGAAGTGTGAAGAGGACCAAATGTCTTTGGCATGTGTTCCAGAGGGGTTTTCCCTGTGAGGATGTGACATCTGAGGATCCTGAACTGTTTAGACCTCATTTAGACGCCCCCCCCCCCCCTCTCACCAGCTCACCTGGCCCTTTTTAAAAAATATGTTTGTTATCGATGCCTTCTCACCTATTGGTTGAATCCTGCGGCTCCCGGGTCTGACTCGCGCTGCGTCGTCTTTGTCCTCACGCCGTTCCTCTCAGCTGGTTTCCGTCAGCCGGTGGGTGCGAAATGCATCGCTTCTCGGACCTTTCCAGATGGAAGCGAAGCCAAGTGCCACAACAATGCACAATGGTGCCGAGCCGCTGCCAATAGAACGCCGACGCTCACCAACTGGACGCGTCGTCCTGATTGCAGAAGAGGCCTTTTTTTTTGGAGCAGGGTTGGGAAATGAAATGGAAATCCTCCTGTAACTCAACGTTGAACGGTACCCGAGTCGAGGTTCTTCCGATTCCTTTCCACTGACTGAAAGCACCACAAGGCTTTATATACATGAATTAGTTCTCAAGATGAGCGTGGTGCATGTGTGATTGTTACCAGAATATTGCATCCGTAATTAGAGCTGGCAAACGGACCCTCTGTGATGAGAGGAAGAACCGAACGTATCAGGGATTGCTTTCAATAAACAATGGCAAAATTGTCCTCCGAATCCAAGCGGTCAAATTCATATCATTCTTTATTCAGAATAAGTGTGATCGAAAAACTTGACATGTCCGCTGAGGTGAGATCTGTGTGACGCGTGTGTCCGGTGTCCCCTGATGAAGAACACTGCGGGTCCTTGTGGGCGCGTTGATCCCAGTATACCTGCTGGTCCTGGAGAAGAACCTTCTTTGAGTAGCGTTGGCACGTGACGTGTACGTGTGCGTCCACTCTGTCTCCAGTTTGCAAACATGAAATGTCCTGTTTTTATTTTAGTGCCATGGATGCCCAAACAGTGTAATTCTGCCACGTGTCCTTACAATGTTTTCTATGGGGTGTTCTGCTCATAGTGTGCGTGTGCGCTGTCTCCGTAGATGAAATCCGCCTGGAGGGGATGGTGGTGCACAGAGCTGAATGCAGACCGGTCGTCAACGACGACTACATGAGGCTGAAGAAGTGAGTGAAGTCTTTTGAAATCACTTTATGATCGCAAAGCAAATGAAACGGTACCGATGTATAAATGCAGATTTATGGGATGTTAAGGGAGCCGTTGTCCACCAACTTTGACTTTGCTTTAGCACCGAGCGTCTTGGATGTGGATGTTGATGAACGAGTTTCAGCTCACCGCCTTTCAAAAGAAAGCGCGCGACATGACTGCACCATCAATTACATCACAGGTGTTCTTCAAAAACCTTAAAGCTTCATATGTAAGGAAAGAGGTCTGATTTCGCCCCTGTGTCTTCAGCTGAGTCACATTCATAGTTTGTGTCGTTTTTAAAATGCTGTTAATCGATGGATTGTTAATTTAAAAAAAAGATGGACGACACACAACCTGCTGAACTCAGTCCCACGGGGAGTGGAGAGGTTTGACGTGTCCATTTGTGTAAACCAAACACTCAAAACCACTCTGCCTTTAAAAAAAAAATGTTTTTATGGTTTCTGTCACCTCTTCATCAGAGTCCGTTATTCCGGCGAGTTGGTGCATGGTATTGCCATGGCAACCACATTACTGTGGCAGATGCACTGCCACCATACGAGCCAGAGCAAACACAACACAGCTTTCGTTTGTCTGTCTGTCCCTGAGACCCGTTCCGTCCACGACGTCCCGGGACGTTACCGCGGCGCCGAGGACGCACTGAACTTGGATGTGTAGATTGTATTTAATTTGTGACTCGACGAGGAACGTTTTTTTACTTTTCACTCCAGTTTTTTACTAAATCTCCCGTTTGGGTGGCAGCTGTCAAATGTCCCTCCGTCATGGCAGGCTGAAGGATCTGCAGGACATCGTGTTGTTATGGCGGCGCGTGTGTGCGTGTGTGTGGACGCCGTTAAAGAGCAGTTTTAGAAGGAACTTCAGCACAGCCTCATAGGATGGATGAAGTGGTCGTGTACAGCACTAGCGTCATAGATGTGCATATCGAGGGGAAAAAGGCACAAAAAATGTATTTGAATACTTAGAGGCCAAATAATATTTGACATTATTACTGAGGTTTTTGCTTTGAGCAACAAAACCCTCAGAATGAGCTATGAAACTCATCCTGTGGTTACTGTTTGTACGTCAGGCATCCGCACTGCTTTGTGTTTAATATTTAATCTGTTCTGTTTGAAGTGAAATGTTGAGTCATGGGGAACAAAGACTTTGTTTGTTTGATTAGTTCTTCCTCGTGCTGCCGACCTTGTCCCCTTTCCCAAAGGCACGTCTGTCAGCAGAGCTCCAGTTGGACCACACAAAGCAAACTGTGTGTGTGTGTGTGTGTGTGTGTGTGTGTGTGTGTGTGTGTGTGTGTGTGTGTGTGTGTGTGTGTGTGTGTGTGTGTGTGTGTGTGTGTGTGTGTGTGTCAGGCTGCAGCTCAAAGAGTCCACAAAACCTCAGCGTTTGTCACAGCAGCTGGAAAGAGCCGTCACGACCATCTTCAAGCCCAGGGCCGACCACGATTTCAATGTGAGAGCTGATAACAGCGTGTTATTGTGTGTGTGTGTGTGTCGCAATCACCAATTACAGTCATGTTTGTTTTATTAATACACAAAATAAATGATCAAACTCATTTAGTACCATCAAGCGTTGATAGTGGACTAAATATCTTTTAAAGTTTTTGCCGAGACACTTTTTTCATCTTCAATATGTCAGGACAAGCAATCTGATCCACTGTACCTGATCAAGGAGCGACACGGTGTTCAAACCTGAATGGGAGTCCTGTCATTCCTTTTTTTTTAATGTTAGTTGTATTAACTTGTGGTGCGTTTCTCAGCTGGAGCACGACAAGAAGAAGAAGACTGACGGGAAGATGGTGCGAGCGGAGCGGCAGGTCGTGTTGGACATGCTCTTCTCTGCCTTTGAGAAGCACCAGTATTACAACATTAAGGACTTGGTGGACATCACCAAACAACCTGTTGTAAGCATTAAACACACACACACACACACACACAAACAGCGTAGCTGAAAAAAAGGGAAAGAACCGCAATACACCTGCCCACTATCCACCTTGCTTTGTTCAATTTGAGCAAATCGCCCACGACGTGACGTTCATGCCTGTTCACACTATCCCTCGTGGCTGAAATTTGGGCCAGCGCACGCAAACACGCACACACTTGGGATGAATCGATAGTGCCGTGGAAGGGTTCCCGCTCGCTGAGAACGCCGATGTGTAGGTGCTGATGAGACCTGCAGGTCCTTCTCTGATTGCATGTGATTGCGTAAGCATCAGCTGAGTAGGAGTCAATCGCCGCTCTGCTCTCCACTCCATCGTCCCCGCCTGAAGCACTTGGCTACCACTCAAATTAAGTAACCAAGATGGCCATTGTGAAAAATCAGGTGCAGCCGGCATGTTTGTAGCAGCTCAGCAGAGACCCCCAGTGGTCGGGGGGAGTACTTAATTTGCATATTATTATATTTGCATATTAGTCCATTTCCCAGAGAGACTATCTAGAGTCTCATACCAGCCACTTTACTGGTCTTCATAGTCTATTTTTGCACCGTAACTCTTTTAAAAGGCAAAATTGGAGCAATAGTGGCAAGTCCAGTTATAGATGTATAGAGAAAAGTTCCATACACACTGAACATTTATCCCCATGTTTTGTTCCTACAGACCTACCTGAAAGAGATCATAAGGGAAATCGGCGTGTACAACAGTAAGGGGACTCACAAGAGCACCTGGGAGCTGAAGCCGGAGTACCGGCACTACCGGTCTGCTGAGGAAGAGGAGGAGATGCAGACGGCGTGAAACCACAGGCGTTGCGGGAATAATTTACTTTGTCATTAGGGGGAAAAGGTCTGATGCATCAGCTGAGACAGCACTTCATCTTCATCATAAAATAAAACTCAATTTCAAGAATTTTGTTGGCTTGATAAATTTACTTTCCCCCCTGCAGTCCCAATTGCATTCTGTGTCTTTAGTTTGTTCTTCTGGAGGTGAAATGCATTCTGGGATATTTGAAAGTACTGAGAAGCAGACTTCTGGTCGAGTAGGATGTGAGTGACAAGGTCAGCAGCTCATTTAACTTTACGCATGTGAGGCTCAATCCGCATGAAACTATTTGAGCCAGCAGTCTTGATTTTTATAGCAGTTAGTAAAACATTTTCCATTTGTATATCTTTCAAATGCACATGTCAATAACACTTTGTTACATTTATATAGAAAATACAGCAGAAAAGTGGTGGTATTGGACTTTATTTTCAAATCAAACCAGAAGAATGTTCATTGAAGATGGAATCTTAGTAATGCAACCATAAGTAGGTCGGAGGTCAACCTGTACAGGTTTTTGCTAAAATAGTACGCGAACAGATGGGGGAAAAAAATATATCATTCCGCCAGAAGTCCACTCACTACCCTGCCTTCTTTTCAATGACAATCAAAACACTGCGAAAGGCCAGAAAATATTTATGACCCATCATGTTTGAATCACCCAGCCTGGGGGCGTGGCGAGTGTACGAAATTGTAAAAGTTTGTTATTTTGCCGACATGATGCAAAATAGTGCTCCTTCAGTCTGTCCACTGGGCCGTTTGGAATGCAGCAGCCAATTGAAAAGCAAATGTAGTTCCAGGTATTTACTGCAAGAAAGAAAATGTCAATTAACTTGTGGCAGCTTACCAAAAAAAGGCACATTTAAACTTCTGGTAAAGTTAAAGATCCTTCCTATGCCTGGAATTGGTATTTAACACTTTGCTACAGTTGTAACAGTTCAAGTGCTAGAATTTGAGTTCAAAATAAAAATGTATATAGTATATGAATATAAAGAACCATATTACTTCAAACTGTTGCTATTGGCGACTGAGCAGTGTACTTACACATTTCTCAACAATGAGACCATCTTTGAAGAACAACATGTACGGCGTGATGCCGTCCTCACGGTAGTCCAGAAGTCCCACCATGCCATCGCCATTCATTGACTCGCCCAAGTAAAACTGCAGGGAGACGAGGACAGAGTCTGTGAGGAAGATCAAACTATAGCTACAGCAGGGAAGACTAGTTTGTGCAGTCATTTTCTTACCCGGTATTCTTTGAGGTTAGACACGATCTTCTTTACTCCCTTTTGGATATCAGCCACAAAAGCTGCCACTCTGTCCGGATTGTGCTCTTCCAGGTGGGCCTTAATGCTGGACATGCAATGAAATGAAAGAAAATAAAACGTTAGATCCCAGTGATTCAGAGCACCCCATGGCTAAAATAAGTAACTTTAAAAGGGGTTCCCTCGCCGAACTTAGTTTCAGAGTGCTAGTGTCATTTTGGACAATCAAGACAATTGCTAAATAAAAGAAAATGGGGCGGACTCATACTCACGCTTTAACGTAATCCTTGATGTAGGCTAAATACATCTTCTTGTCGTAAGGGGGGGTCTCCTGCAGGTTGTGGTTAAGGACGATGTCGATTCCAGATGTTGAGGACGTGTCAGTGCCCTCTGATGCTTCTTCAGCCGATGCGTTGGCACCAATTAAAGCATCATCAAAGCCTTCTGTCCTGGTGACCATCTACAAATATTGGGGAACCAAAGGAGGCGGACGGATGTTAGCGGGCAAATATCAGACTGAGTGTACCAGTCCCACAGTGAAGGCAAGTCCCGGTATACAATTTTGCCAGTGTCACAATACAGTGCATCTCTGGTCTCGTTTTCTTGCACAAGACTGTTCCAATACACGCACGTCAGTGGTGCGCAATACATTTACAGAGCGTGACAATCAGCGGTATACCTTCACACTGTAGGGAAATTTAAAACCGCTATATTGCGCAGTCCTAATTCAGAATTCATTATTTCTGTAACCAAATTGTGAATCAAGAAATTTTACAGTTCAAAATATATATATTTTTAATTGAGAATCCCACTGACCTGGTTTTATTCAGCACTTTAAAAAAATAAAACCTTCAATGGACCCATCTCCTGAGCAAGTGAAAACGTGATGGCCAAAGGCAGGAAACGTTTATTGCCATGGAACATGTATTTTGACTTGGCGATAACATACTGTGGTTCTTTTAATGTTAAACCGTGAATATTGGGAAACATCTGGAGGGTACACAAGATTACTGCATTTTCAGCATATTGGTGGCTGCCTTTCTTAAATTAGACAAAAATGTTGACAAAGATGAATAATCATTAAGCCTGTTGAACAGTGTGAGAGGACTACGTGTCGTGGTCACCGTGGCCTCCATTTACGCAAAACCAACAAAAAAAAAACACCTCTGGTCTCACAAGACAGAACTTATCCGAAACACAAACTCACCTTTCCTTCAACTTCATAGAAGATGCCATCGTCAGATTCGATGATCTTGAAGGAGTCTGAGAACATCTCATCATCTGCGGAGAGAGAACGGTGCGACACTTGAGCGAACAGGAAAGCGCGTCACGGGGCTGCCCCTCGCAATGCGTCATCATTCAGGAGCTACGTAGGCGCCGGTCGGCAAACGGGCTGAACATTCCTTTGAACTGACTGACTCTACCATCTTGTTTTAAGTTTAGCTTTTAACTTTGTGGTTAATTGAGAGTTGCCGGCGGCGAAGTGTCGTTATATTGTACGTGGCAATTCTGGGGAACAATTATCTGCCTATAAATAAAAGACGAAATGGCTAGCGTTACAAGCTAGGTGCTGCCGCGAGGCCTCGTACGCCGCTTTACTTTGTCACGGACAACGTTTCACGAATATCCCGAAAGACCGGTCTGCACCACGACCCCGTCACGAGTAGACAGACGGTAATAAGCCATAGCCACGCGTCTCCATGTTATTTATAACGTCCGTTGATCCGTTGGTCCGAAACTAGAAGCTGGCAGAGCCCCTCGTCGCCGGCTAGCACTTTGTGGTTAGCATTTGGCTAACACGAGTTAACAAACGGTAGCTAGCAGAGACAACTATCTCCAATGTGACACAGAACAAAAAAACACCGCGACGCTATGTAACTTAAATAAAATATTACTTTTTAAGACATTACTTACTGCTGATGACGCACTTGTAGATGATCATTTTGGGACTTCGGTGTTAAATCTTTCAGACAGAGAACGCCGCCCTGCCGCCCAAACAGCACTGGAGAGGAAAAGACCGAGGAGACCGCGAGGCACGGCATTTACGTCCTGCTGACGTCACCGTGGGTTGGTTCTCGTTTCTACGCTCTGCTGCCAATTTGGCGGTGTGGAATAAAGTGGTACTGCGCTCTTAGGCTGAATCCATTAATAAATGCAAGGGGATTGTGTGTAGAGATGTATTTATATATACATTGATATTTATATACATGGACGTATACATATATGTAATATATCTTATTTTAAATACATGTAACATATGTGAACAAATATAAAAACATATGTATTTAAAATGTATTTACATATATTTATAAAGTGTAGGCAAATCATGTATCCTAAAAGTATATATACACGTACACATTTCTATGCGCGTACTGACGTGCAAATCGGTCGACCAACCTGGGTATAGGGGCGAAAGACTAATCGAACTCACTTTCATCAAACTCCACATGCAAACACTTAATTCTTATTACTTTATTTTAAACTAACCCATAGCCTTATATTTTATTTCTCTTGCACTATGTTGTCCATTGTCAAACTGCCTGTCTGCTGTCATGCACCACCACCAAGCCAAATTCCTTGTGTCTGACATATGGTAATAAATGTTTCCTGATTCCTGCAGAAGGTAAACTCTGATACTAAAAATAAAATGTACTTGTAGTACAAGAAGCCGGTGTTGCGATATTCACTAAGTTAGATGCAGCCTTCTTTTGTTTGTATGTACACACGCGCATATGAATAAATATTTCAAATAAAATGAACTTGTATCAGTTGAATATAATGGCCTGTGCCAGAGATTGCAAGTATAACTTTGCGATAAAATGACTAATGGCAAGATGCAGTCTACAGGTGTTTGTTACTGTAGTACATAAACATTTCAAGCAGCCATTTCTTACGTGTAAAGCAACTTTATTTCTCTTGAATGAATATTGTGGTCATTTTAAACTATAATGATTGCTTTTGTAAAACCCAACCCAGATGAATCGTTGTCGTCATCTTCCGCATACAGAGTAACACAGTGAGATAACTCAAGTTTATTAGACAAAGATCACTGTGGAGTCCCACAGTAAAAGTACACAGATACAAACCAATGGGTGGATTCAAATTATCCTTACTTTCGATTATATTTAAGACTTCCTCAAAAAAGGGAAAAATATCAAAGTGGAGCTCATGAAAAGCACCGGCACATTTAAATTGAGCACATGCAAGACAAAAAGAACCAAAACAACTATTTAAAAAGTAGCCCATGTACAGTTATACACACAAAATAAACAAATGAGAATTTTTATTGATAGACAATAAAGATGCAAGTGCAGAAGCGCAAAAGTATAGTATGCTCCTCCCACATTCTGTTCATGTTATCCCAATTGTGATTATGTCATAGGATAGCAATTTGTTTTTACCAGGCTACTGCAGTCAAGTTTCTAAAATGAAGGCTATTGATCTGTAGTCCTGTAATCAGCATTTCATTCAGGAAACTCATCATCATCCAAAGTGTTTTCCGACCTTGCAGTCGAGTCTACAGCTGTCCGCATTCTGTGATGACGAGCTTCTTCGCGGGCTTGCCTCCCTTAGTGCCCAGCTCTCCCATCTGCTGCACGACTTCCATGCCCTCCCGGACCCAGCCGAAGGCCACGTGTTTGAAGTCCAGGTTTTCGGCTTTCTTCAGGGTGATGAAGAACTGGGAGTTGTTGGTGTCCCTCCCGCGGTTCGCCATCGACAAGATGCCCGGCCCTGTGTGCCGAACGTCAAAGTTCTCGTCCTCAAACTTGCTGCCGTAGATGGACTTACCTCCAGTGCCATCCCCGATGGTGATGTCACCGCCCTTGAAAAGGACCAAAGGGGAGCTTCAGTTAGTAATATTACACGGATATCTGCTACATACAAAAAACCTCAAGTGGAGATTAAGGAGGGCCAAACAAATACAATCAGAGTTGCCCATTTGTCACCACTGAACAAACTCCATACCACAGGTACCAATAAGTTCAACACTGCACACGTTCCACCGCTTAAATCGCATGTTGAACTGCCGTCACCTGATCACCTCACCTGACACATGAAGTCCGGGATGACTCTGTGAAAGACTGAAGACTTCAGCCCGAAGCCCTTCTCCCCGGTGCAGAGGGCCCTGAAGTTCTCTGCCGTCTTCGGGACGATGTGGGAGAAAAGCTCCATGGTGATGGTGCCCAGCGGCTGTTCATCGGCGACCACCTGGAGGAACACCAGGGGGTTGGAGACTCTGGAGTGCTCCTGGACTCGGGACATCTGCGGCGAGGAGATGCACGACTCGTCGCATTCCGTTTGGGCCGTGCGGCTCTGGCACTCGCAGAAGGTCTTCTTGAAGGATTCGGCTATCTCGGGGGTTTTGAACTTGGCCGCCAGCTGCTCCACTGTGCCGTCGCCGTCTTCAAAAACAAGACGAGAGAGCGAGAGGTCAGCTGCAAGGCATCAACGCACCTGCAAGGTTTCCACTCTTCTCTGGAGATCCGGTTTCATGAATCAAAGTGATGCTTTACATAAACTGCCTTTTAAAGTGTTGATATGATCCTGAAGATAACTTGCAACATAACACTTGGTAATGGTCAGCATTCAGAGGGGGGTAATGGATACTTTTATTTCTTTGTGAGGTAAAGGAAAATCAGGGAATGTTGAAATATTTTTCACCATATTTCGACGTGTTTTCAGATGACTGACTGCATCAGCAACGAGCGAGTACCTGAGTAGTCGGTGGCGGTCCAGAGCAGCGCGTTGGCCGAGGTGTTCATGGGCTTGAGTTCCATGGCTTGCGTGATGGTGTGGTTGGCACAGACCCTCAGCACCTGCTCTCTCCGCATCAGGACTCGGTAGAAGCGCTTGGTCGGGTGGAAGAGGATCTTGAGGTCCCCAACGCCGCGCTCCTTCCACTGGCTGAGGTCTCGGTCCCATCGGTACAGCTTGGCGCGCTCCTTGAAGAGGATTTCCTCGTCCTCTTCTCCAGACTTTGTCTCCACCTGAGACACACACACACGTGGATGAGGTGTGTTCCTGTACATCGTTCACTGAACTGTAATTTAATGCATAACGAAAATACAGAGGGTTCAGCATTCATGAAAAGGTACCTCCGGTAGAGAGACAATGGGCTCAAAGTGAATGTCCTCTGTATTAGAAGTGTCCTCTTCGTCGCTGCCCTCCTCGCCTTCGTTTTTAGGCACAGAGGACACTACTCTTCCAAAAACGGTCGCTCCAGCATTTGCCCACGAGAAGTTGGAGTCTTCAGCAAAGACAAGATACAAGTGGCAAAACGAAACATAATTTAGTTGCAATGCATTTGTAACGCCACCCTAAGACAATTCGTCGTCCAGAGATAATCTTTGGAAATGACTGTTAAAGCAAACCTTGAGCTCCAAAAGCATAGGCATCCGTAGTTTTGGCCAAATCTGCAAAAGACGAGCCTCCAAGGGCTTTGAAACCGAAGTTGGATATATCTGTGGTGAGAGAAAACAATGCCGTCAGGAAATACTAGACAATGCAGTTTCTTGGATTCACGTTTTAAACGCAGGATTCCAGCAGACAGTTTGTTGGCTAAAACATCTACAGCAGCTAAGCGGATGCTGCAAGAGATCAGTAAAAAAAAAATAGATTAAAAAGATAACTTTTCTGTGATACTGTGATTCCGTTTCCATATTATTCCAGGCTGCAGTGTAGCACACACAAAACTACTATGGTGAGCAGTCGATCAACATATGTGTGACCAGGAGACACAATATGAGTCCTAAATTATGAGTCCTTCCTACAGAAAGTGCTCTTTACCGTCACTTGATCCAATTGAAGTCCAAGTGCTGGACTCCGGTTCTGGGCTCTTCTTGGTTGACAGATCAATGGGAGAAGTAGTGCTGCTGCTGGGACCTTCACTCAGAGTCTCGGCCGGCTGGTCCGAGATCTGCTGCTCTGTTGTAGACAATATGAGCGCAGGCTCCTCGGCAACGGCAGGCTCCTCGGCAACGGCAGGCTCCTCGGCAACGGCAGGCTCCGCGCTGCTGGACGACGACCCTGATGTGGGTTCCTCCTGAGCTGCAGCGGCGCTGCTGTTGCTGCTTTCCGTTTGATGTAACTGAGCTCCCTGAAACAATTTAGGAATTAAACTTCAACAGGAAAAATGCTCTGTTGATGGTAAATTAACAAATACAACTGGTAAAAGACACACAAGATGAGACCTTTTTTTCCCCTGAATCGCTTCATTTTGAGAATTGAGGCTGTATTTGTTTTGTAACTTCTTGACTTTGACTACTTGAAAAAAAAAAAAACATCCATCCTTATTTTGACCGAACTGTATTTCTGACTAGATTTATTTAAAATTCACCAAAAGACAGCATTGCAAAAAAATGCAGAGTGAGGAATTTCTAATACACATCTTCAAAGGATGTTACTCTATGAAAAACTTTGACCAATTGTTTAAAACGAAACAATTAACATATTAAAATTGCACATAGCTACTGTCAAATATACACATTATATATGCAATCTTTTGTTGTCAACTGGGGTGGCATAAATGCAGCACCCTTAGGGGTCAGGTCCGTTACCAGGTCTTTGTGTGCCTTGCGGACTTCTGTCTCAAAGTCTTCGGGCTTGTCGTGGTCCGGGTCGCTGTCTGTGGTGCTCAGGCCGCAGAAGAAGGTGGGTGGAAGCTGGAGGCTTTTGGCCTTCTCCTCCTCCACCGGCGTTGGCGTCTTTTCCCACACCACCTGGCAGTCCGGCTCTGTACGCAGGGCACAAGAGTTTAGGGGTCGGCAATGAGATGCAGGCGAGGTTGGCATAACCTCAAATTCATCCTCATGCTTCAACAAGTCAATAGTGCATAGAAAACATCATTCCTCATTTACTGGCCAGGCAATGTCTATGAAACGAATGGAAACCAACATATTTGACAGATGTGAGGGAGAGTAGTTATGGACATGACGTGCATACCATCACTGCATGCTGCAGCCTCCTTTTGAGGAGCATCGGGGTAGAGCTTTCCATTCAAGGCCTTTACCGCTGCCTCAAAGTCTTCATCTGAAAATGAAGAAATCCCATAACATTACATTTTCCTAGTAACTCAACTGTTGATTCAACAGATATTGGTAGGGGCCATCGAGGAAGACCGGTTTGCCTTGAAGCATTACATTTACACAGAGGGATACAAACAAACACTAAATATCAACAACCCATTCTCTCGTTGGTGAACTTCTGCTCTCACCATCGGTTGGGTCGTCGCTGGTGTAGCCCGGTTCGTTCTGGTAGCAGAAGAAGGTGAGCGGCAGCATGAGCGTCTGCGCTAAAGCTGCCTGTTCAGCGGTGGGTTCCCTGACGTACACCACCTCCACGTCAGAGTCCTCCCCCAAGCCTTCACTGCCTCCGGCAGCCTGAGGCCCTGAGACAGATACAACAGAAACAGACACATTGTGAGGGGGAACTGCTTAGAAGGGATCTAACTGCTCCATAATCAAAAGGTTTTAGTTTCACACGCGCACACACAAATGAATAAAAGTATCATGCCGAGCAAAAACTAAACAGCATGCATTTAATTTCAAAATTTTCACTAATGTGGTTTATTTTATTTATTTATTTTCTTGGTTTATTTGAGTGACTGTCAGTCACATGGTACTGTAAAATTAAATACCCGCACTCCAACTCTAATTAGACTGGGCTGAGGCAGAAGTCAGCCTAAAGGGGGAATTAGATTTCATGCTGTTGCTCCACATCCTGCACTAAAAATGGAACGTGTGGAGTTTGCACGGCTCATTCCTCTGAGGCAACGAGGCAACGCTGTACCAGGAATCTCCTCAGCTCACCTTACAGAAGACATTAACTGGTGTCTCCTGTTGCTATGCAAAAATTGGTCTTTGGTAGTCGGGGTGGTGTAGAGCTCTAAAAACAACTGCATTCAAGTTGTAAAAATACAAATGTTTAAACTCATTTTTATGGCTTATTAACAGCAGATGACAGAAAATTAACTAGCAAATATACTCTTGAGCTAGGAGCTACTTGAGTATTGCTAGAATCACTCAAATTCTCACACTGGACATGCAACAATTCGCATGATTTGTTTTTTTTCCACTCCGTGCATCCAGGTTATTTCTGACTCGTGGTGCGGGCCATCCAGGTGACAGCTGAGAAGTGTTAACACACACGGCAGTGATTAGAGTACCTGGGGGTTCAAATTGGGTTGTTGATGTGCTGGTCCAAAAAGCCATTGGGTTATCTTTGAAAAGCCTAAAATCCAGCCCTAAAGGATGATGGGTTGTTGGGCGAAGAGAAACTAATTGTGAGGCTGGTATCATAACTATAAAACCACAGCCAAAAGGGATGAAATGATAATAGATAATATTATATACTAATGAGGACAGAACATATTGATGTAATAAAACACATGTATAAGGGATCAGGAATACAGTTTCTGCCCCTACAAGATGTTGGGAAGGGCTCAAAATCTTTGGCTGGCTGAGTATTCTGCTGGAGCAATGAGATGCAGGTGAAACAAGACAATGGAGGAAAACTCAAATACCATTGTTATGCTCCCTCAAAAACAAACAATCAAGTACAGCACAAAGAGTTTTTTTTTACCTTTCTCTGGGACTTTGAATGCAGCTGAAGCTTTGCCAGGACGTTCAGAATCTCCTGCTTTGAAACCAGATGACGATTCCTCTGTATCAGAGTGAGATTTAGGAGAGCCAAAAAACTTCTGGAGGCTCTGAGCGCCAAAGACGAATTTAGGGGGGGACACCACCATCTTTGAGGGATTGAGGGGACTTGGAAAGCCAGATGTACTTGGCTTAGCATCCGGAGGGAGCTCTGTACGCTGCTTTGTGGTCTCCTCCAGAACGGCGATGGCTGCCTTCCCGCACACGGGTGTAGCAGCCGGAGGAGGCGGTGTAGGTGCAGGGTCTTGAGGGGTGGCTACCCTCGAGGTCGCCTCGCTCATGAGCTTGTCATTTTCTTGGGCAACCTTAGCCTCCTCAAAGACCTGTTTGAATGTGTTCGCGGTTTCCTGCAGCTTGAATCTCACTGCCAACTGCTCCATGCTGCCCTCTACCACCTCGGCGAAGTCCAAGGCACTCCAGACCCAGGCCTTCTCCGCCCCCTTCATCGGCTCCAGCTTCATGGCTGCCGTGATCCTGTGGTTGGCGCAGATCTTAAGTACCTGGTCTCTCCTCATTATTAACCTCACCCGTTTGGTGTCAAAATTCTGCAAGACCTTGAGGTCCCCGATGCCCCTCTCCTTCCACTGGCCCAGCTCCTTGTCGTAGCGATACAGTTTGGCCCTGTGACTGAAGACCACCTGTTCGTTTTCCTCCCCGGTAGATATCTCCACCAGATCCGGCAGTGGGACCACCGGCTCAAAGTACACGCCGTCCCTCTCCTCATCCTGGGTGACGTCCTGCTCGTCGTCAGTGGCCACCGAGGCCCCGCTCTGGTTGAGCTTAGCGGGAGACTTGGAGGGGCTGATGCCGGGTTGGAAGCTAAAGTTGAATCCACCGGTGGATTCTCCAAAGCGGAAAAGGTTCTTGCTTGGGGGGCTGCTGGCAATGGGCGAGGCATAGACTGATGAGTCTGCAGTATCATCCAAGGCCTCTTCCCTCAAGTCATAGTTATCCCACTCCAAGGTGGGGCCGGGGGTTTCACCCAGAGGCTTGATTACCAGGTTGGAAACATGGCCTTTTGGGGTAAGCTCTCCCGGTCTGTCGTCATCTTTGATTTTGGTTTTGTCGTCGGTCAAAAAGAATTTCAGGTCTTTCAAACCAGACTTCATTTCCTCTGCTTTCTGAATGAGGCGTGCTGTTCTGCCGGAGTCGACGAGCTTGTGTGGGGTTTGCAGGGGAATGTCCAGGAGAAGCCTCTGACACTCCTCAAACTTCTCCTTGAACTCCTCTGCTAGCTCCGGGGTTTTAAACTTGGCGGCCAGCTGCTCGAGCCTAGCGTCCCCATCAGAGAAGTCATTGGCCATCCAAATCCACGCCTTGTCCGAGCCTGCCAGCGGCTTAAGATTCATGGTGGTGGTGATCCAGTGGTTGGCGCACACCTTCAGAACTTGCTCTCTTCTCATCAGCACCCTCAGCCGGCCGTTAGAGGTGTTTTTCAGGAATTTAAGGATTCCGACACCCCGCTCTTTCCACTGACTCGTGTCCAGGTCGAATCGGAACAGTTTGAGACGCTGGGAATAGAGAACCTGCTCGTCCTCCTCCCCAGTCACCAGGTCCACTCGATCGGGCATCTGCACCACCGGTTCAAACTGGATGTCGTCGTTCTCCTCAGTCTTATACATGTCATCTTCTTCCGGCTCATTTGTGGCCTCTGCCTTGGTGGGGATCGTAAACAGCGACTCACCGGTCCCAGAGAGACCTTTGAAATTGGGGTCGTTCTGGCCAAACTTAAAGTTTCCTTCAGAGGACTCTGCAAAACTGAACACCTTTGTTTTACCAGAAGGTAACAGATTTTGATCTAGCTCCGTTGGGTCCGCTGGGGGAGTGGACACGAGCTCGTGCTCCTTGTGCTTGTCAGCCATGCTTTTGAGACAACTAGAGGCCGACCCTGATGGAGGCACCTGGTCATCAGCAGAGGGAGTTTCTTGTGCGGGATCCTGAATGCCAAACTTGAAGCTACCAGCTGCAGCCGGCAGCAGGAAAGAGAAGCCTGAAGAACTTGTGGTACTCAATCCAGACTGAGGAGTTTCAAACTTAAAAGAGGCAGCTGAGCTTTGCACTTTGTTTTGACCAAACTTAAAAGCGTTGGCAGTATCAAAGGGCATCTTAAATCCAGTCCCAGCAGGCTGACTTGATGAACTTTTGTGTCCAAATGAAAAGCTGAACGTGGAGGACGTGGAGGAGCTGGTTGTGCTTTTGGCATTTGGATTCAGGGTTTGACAGGCCACGCACTTATCGGCAGAGGTGTTGTTTCTCACCAGACAGTGGTCACAATCCCATTCCCCGTCCTTCATGGCAAACATGGCTGCTAGAGAAGGATTGGGATTTGGGGAATGACAAGAAACACACTCTGCAGCGGAGGCATCGTTTCTGACCAGGCACTCGTTGCAGTCCCATTGCCCGTCCTTTTTTGCCAAAACGGCCCCGAACCCTGAAACTGCTGCGGGCGCCGCTGTTGATTTAGCAGACGGGTCGGGGGCTCCACAGGACACACACCTGTTAGCAGAGACTTCATTTCTCACTTCGCACACATTGCAGTCCCACTGGCCTGGCTTCTTGCCAAACTGGGCACCAAATCCAGAGCCTGCAGCGGCAGTCGGGAGCGTTTGTGCGGTCATGGTGGTTTTAGGAGCTTGAGCAGGAGCAGGGTTGGGGGTTCCACAGGCCACACAACTACCAGCAGAGACTTCATTTCTCACTTCACACACATTGCAGTCCCACTGGCCTGGCTTCTTGCCAAACTGGGCACCAAATCCAGAGGCAACAGCCGATATAGATGGTGCAGCTGTGGTGGGGACCATTGGTGTGGTTGCAGTCGTTTTAGATGAGGCTTTAAGAGCTTTACAAGAAACACAACTGTCTGCCGAGGCCTCGTTTCTTACTGCACACACATCACAGTCCCATTGACCGGGCTTCTTGCTTAACTGAGCGCCAAAACCAGCACCAAATGCACTGGCGGTGTCAGCAGGTTTTGAGGTGGTGGTGGTGGTGCCAAATGTAAATGAGGAGGGTACAGATGCTCCCAAAGCTCCGAATCCAGTAAATGTAGATCCAGTACTGCTGGGTTTGGATGAATCGGTCCCAAATTTGAAAGTGAAAGGACTGGGTTTGGCTTCACCGGCTATCGGCATGTCTGGCTTTGATGACAAATTGGGATTGGCACTTTGACAAGCGGCACAATGCACATCCACGGGTTTATTTCTTACACAGCACACATTGCAGTCCCACTCTCCGTCTTTCCGGGCAAACTGGGCTGCCAGTAATTCAGAACCTTTCAAATTTTCCTCTTTCTTCTCAGGTTGATCGTGCTTTTTGGCAGATTTGACAACAACTTTCTGGGCTTCCTCAAACTTAACTTTGAAAAGTGACGCCTCCTCTGGTGTTTTGAAGCGGATGGCCAGCTGTTCGGTCTTAGGCTCCTCATCTGCGTAGTCGATAGCATTCCACACCCAGGATTTGTCAGAGCCAGAGTTCGGTTTCAGGAGCATATCGGCAGTGATGTAGTGGTTTGCACAGATCTTAAGGACTTGCTCTCTTCTCATTAGGAGGCGGACCTTCCCTTTGCCACTGTGTTTCAGGATTTTAACATTGCCAATGCCCCGCTCTTTCCACTCTTTTGTGTCTGCGTCAAATCGATACAGCTTTGCCCTGTTGCAAAACATTTCCTCCTCCTCTTCCTCACCCGTTTTCACATCCACTTTATCAGGAAGGGGTACAATGGGTTCAAAGTGAGGACCATCTTCATCCTCCTCACCATGGGTGCTCTCATTGTCACTCTCTGGTGCTCTCTCTTCAGCAGCAGATGTGGGAACCCCAAACACTGGCTTGGTAACATCTCCAAATGTAAAAGGCTGGTCTGCCTTTCCAAAAAGACTTCCTGTGCGTGTGCTTGGCGCAGAATCAGCAAAGGAGAAGGAAGGAGTATTTTTATTTCCAAAGGTGAAGAGGTTGGTTTGGCTGAGGGGTTGCTCCTGGGCTGGAGGCTTCTCCGGGACATTTTCCGATCTGGAGGGAAAGTCTGACGTAAGGAGTCCAAGTAGACTTTCGCTGTGCTTGGCCTGGGAAGGCGGGAAAGTAAAATCTCCATCGTTGGATTTAAAGTTGGAGTTGAATTTAAAAGAAGATGACGGTGTTGAATGGGCAACTGCGCCTGCTCCAAAACTGGGCACTTTAGGGACTTCAGCAGGTGCCTGCTGGCTGAAGGAGAGCTTCCCAAAGTCCAGAGGCTTCCCCTCAGTGCTCTTAGGCGCCTGAACCGGGACCACTGACGGCTTGGTGAAGTAGCCGGGTTCGGGCAGGGGAGGGTTTGTGCTTTGTACACTCTGCCCGTAATATTCTTCACTATATGGTGAAAGAAGGCTGGTGGCTGGTGACTCAAACCGGAGAGGGGCTCCAAACCCGGGTTCTTGAGGAGGATAAATGCAGGGTGGGGCAGTCTGCAATGGAGGAGTATGAGTGGGCTGCTGGTAGGCGTACATATGCTGCTGAGGGGGCATTCGGTTCATATTGTACATTGGGCCCTGCATAAAGAGGGAAGGAAATGTATCAAATATCATTTAATATACAAGTTTGTTACTGTGAACACGTGTTAAACGGTGATATTCACCTTAGTGGGGGTGACATTTGATGCTGTGCGCAGGAGATGCTGAGAGTTATAAGCTGGAGACTGGTTGTAGTACCCCGAGGAGGCTGTGGTGGCAACTTGAGAAAGAAAGAGGGGAAATATTTAAGTTTATGGATTTAAAAACATTTATCAAATGTCTGTATTATATGGCAGTATAAAAGGTATGTCTTCTTTGGTTGGATGGAGTGTGCGGACCTGTGAGAGGCGCCCCGTGGTAGGACTGGGCGGGGGTAAAGGACTCCTGCAGGCCCTCGGCCCCGTAGCTCTCACCGTACATCTTGTGACGAGGAGAGCTTGCGATCCCTGAAGAGTTTTGTCTAAGATCATGAACTTCGTTCTGAAAAACATGGCAATTAATGAGATGTGACCTAATCGGACGTCTTTACAAAAAATATTTGATTGACATTTTAAGTGGAATACAACTTCCAACAGGCCACTAGTAGACATTTATTTGTAATTTACCGTGTTTATTAAAGACAGATTGTCTAAAATGCATAAAATTTAAACACTGCCTCAATATTGATCTTTTGTTATGATAGTACAAAAATGATCATTTTTACAATGAAACACCAATGAGATAAATCCGGGTGTAATAGTGTGGAATGTAAAGAAAAGAGGTTTAATCTCTTATCCTCACCTTGAGGGCTTCCACTTGCTGACAAAGCATCTGGAGGAGACTTTTCTGGTCCTCCACCCAATGAGGTGGTGTCTTGGGAGAAATCTGATGGACATGGGAGAGAAATTAAAAGTCACTCATTTGCTTCAGTGATTTATAACTCCGATGAATCCCAGAAACCACTTAGAGATGTTATAAGGACATATCGAACGGTTTCCTGAATGATAATCAGTAAATTTAACCTACCAGGTGTCTTTTGGAAGGAGAGATGAGGCTTTTGTTTGGAGAGGGAGTGGAAAACTTGATGTGGGATCCTGTGGCAAGACTGGAGTGGGTTGGTCCTCGTCGACCCTCCCCATGCTCCTCCTCTTCATCCATAAACTCAGTCTCCCCCAGCTGTTGGTTCACGTCATTCAGGAGGTCCATAACTTCCTCCATGGAGACAGGGAGCTGGGACACAAGTGGGATGGATGGTTACACTACTGCACAGTTAATTAACATTAACAATAAAAAGTGCGTGGGACGTACTTTCTCAATGTCATCTGCATTTGCGTTGTAGATCTTTGATAGGTAGTTTCTGAACTTTCTCAGAAAAGTGATGCACCTTTCCTGTGTCTCCTCCACCCCGTTGCTGGCCTCCTCTGATAGCCGCTGGTAGATCTGCAGAGGAAACACAGCACATAAAGAAGAAAGTAAATATCTACGAGAGATTCTCTCAAATTACCATAATATTTTATTCAGATAGCAGCTACTAAGGCAGCTAACATTGGGGGGGAAAAAGATGCAATACTAGCAGAATTTCCACCTTTATTTGTACTGCATAATTCAGATATCCAATGTTTGTTCTAGATTCCGAAGAAGATATCTGTAACTATTGGCAATGCATTATTCCTGCTTTGACAACTTGCCATGAGTAGGAAATACACTGGATCTTGAATTTATGAACAAAAAGCATCTGTAGTGCACGTCTATAAAGAACCTAAACCTGAAGACGATGTTTGAAGTCATATGATGCAAGAGAAACTTATCCCAGTTACGTTCTTTAGAAGCGTATAACTTACCTGTGCCAAATGCCAGACAGATGACAGGTTATTGATGGTTTCCAAAGTAGCAATGGCCTCCTCCGTCTTGCCTTCAATGTCAAGCAGAACTGAATACGCAATCTTGGCTTCCTCTTCGTGGCCCTTCACAGAAGAAATCTGAAAAGGAACATAGACGTGAATTACCATTACCTCTTATATCCAAAAATATATAAAAGACCAACCCAACAGTATTTACCTGAATATCTTTGGAGTGAAAGTGCATGAAGAGGGGCTCAAGTGGTTCTGGTATGCTGCGTCTGTTTTTGATCTTTTCCAACAGGGGAAGTACAACTTTCCAGTAGTGGACACTGCGGCCGATGTACTCTTTCTGGTCGTAGTACGAGTTCACTCCATCAACCTGGGTGGATGAGCAAAAAAAGTTGAGCATCATGAAAAGAAGATAAGCCCACCACACAAGTAGCTCCTTTAGTCAAAACTAAATCTACAGTGAAAGTGGCCGTCTGAATAGCTTGATCTTGTTCACATTTAACAGCTGAAGGAAAGTGACAGAAAGGAACAGGTGGAGAAGCATGTGTCTCTGCAGTTATGTGGCAACTGAGGGCTTTTGTAATTATGTGTGCACGGCTGCCACCCACAACAGCTCTGGCCTCCTTACAAGCACACATTGGTAAAGTTCTAAAATGAAGGAAGTGGATCATATTGAATGTTAAGCTTTTTCCTTTATGCTGTCATCCTGTTGCAAACCGGAATCACAGGTTTGTGATGCGTTTTTTGTACATTTGAATTTATCCAACTGTAGAAATACATAAGAAAGCAGCAATATCAGAGGGCTCCTGCAACTCCATCAGCAACCCCACCTGAGTTGGGTGTTGTTTTATGGCTCTGTGTGTGTGTATCTACCGTCTGGCTGAGACAGCGGGCCCAATGGATGGCCAGCGCTGGTTGGAGTCCGTGCTTCTCTCCGGCCCTCAGAGAGCTCAGTCCATGCTGCACAATCATCCGCAGTTTGGCCGACGTGCCGGGACTACAAGGGACAAAACCAGTGAGTACTCAGACACATGTTTTGGCAACTAAAATGAGTCAGCATTGATTTGTCTTGTAATCTATCTGGAATGTGTTAAAATTAGGCAACATCACCAGAATCTAAACAGAGTCTGAGACAGAAACCTATTTGAATCTTCGTTAAAATAATTTGATCCCTGTACGTATACATTATGCACTGAAAAAACTAAAAAAAGTCTGTTTAACTCACGCCGCTCGTTGCTGAATTAGGCTGTTGACGGCTTCCCACCACTCCCGCTGTCTGTCGGTGGTCAGGAGGCGAATGAGGGGCAGGGGGAGGCAGTGGGGCTCATAGAGCTGCCGTTGCTGCTGCGGGTTTATGCCGCAGCTCATCTTCGCAGTCTCCTGGAGCTGGCAGTGGCTACAGAACACCACGCCATGTAAAAACACCTGGACGGAGCAAACCCAACAAGACTTTTACATTTTGGTAGAAATGCTCAATTGCACATGAAAAACTAAAGTGTGATTAAATTGATAAGAACGGCTTGAATGAAAATCAAGTTGGCCTTTCTAGGCAATTGAAACATTTCTAAGTAAGGTCTAACTACTCATATATTTTAAAGTATAGAGTAAAGTAAAGAGAAAAAAATTCCAATTTCTAATGACCTTGTCCAGACTATAAACCCTACACACAAACAGATTTACAGATCCACACAGCTCGGCAAAATAAAATAAGCAGCATACTGGCCATATTAGATTCTCTCTACTTGTGGCTTAAATTTGTGAACTAAATAATTTATCAGTGAATATTGTTAATTATAAACCGTAGACACTTCTGCATATCTGAATGGCATAAATAAAATGTTCCTGTTACTTCACACCTTCAATGGCAACGTTACACTTTCCAAAAACTGTGTGTGAACACAGATCTGGAGTGAAACTGTAAACCTCCTCAGCTACACATACCTCCAGGTCAAGCAGGCAGATGGATTCCGGTGCGTTGGTGTCCAGTTTGGAGGTTTCCAGAGTAAGCCTTGGAAAAAGTTGCTGTAGCCAGTCCCGTAGGGCCGGTTTTTGGGCCAGCAGGATCCACTGCAGCCCCAACCAGCTCAGATGTTGCAAGTCTCCAGCATGAAGCAGGATGGAGCCTAGAGAGGAGGCCTCACAGTTATTACAGCCTAGTACAGAGTAGAGCCATGTATTGGCAAGAATCTGAAACACATGGCATGATAAACGGGTTTTGATTAAAGGCAGCGAAATACATAGTGTAGCGAGAGCAGTGGGTTCCGCATTTGCATTACACATTTAATTGTCAATTAAGATTTAGACTGAAAATATTACAAAACTGACTTCAACGTGGACTTGAAAACAATTGCAAGAAAACTAAAGAAATCGTTGTGCTACTGAAGTGTTCAGCCAGATTGTTGGTTTCGTACCAGCGTCCCATTTGACGAGTTGAGAAAGCTCTGGAACCTGTGCGGTAATGGAATGAATGTCATCGTTGGCAATAAAGGAGGGTCCAGTAGAGGCATGTGGTCCAAACAAGAGCTGAAGCACAGACTCTTGACCCCTGCGGTTCCCAAACACCTCCACTACCTACACAGAGAAAACATTAAAGAATTCAACATCAGTTTATCAGTCTGTGAGTTTCAATGTTTCACTCTTGAGAAGGCAATAGTGCATCTGCCAAGGTTTTTGCATGGTTTGCACGTGTATTGTATAATTTCCGACTTGCTTCAATTATGCCATCAAATCTATAATATTGCTTTTCAGTAAAATTATGTTAATCAAAAGAAAAAAAGGAAAGCTCCACCCTCAAACTAAACTGAAATATAGTGTAGGACAGACCTCTTCGATCAAGGACGATGGAGCAGTACTCAGATTCAGCAACATGTGACCGGCCTGACTCTGTCGGTCATTGGCCAGCAGCTCCAGAAGCTGCGGGCGGGACTGATCTCTTTTGGTCACTTTAGCCTTTGGTCTCGGCGACTGTTGGAAGAACAAACAAAATAAACTGTCAGAGGTTTCCGCCCTTGGCTCCAAAGGCAAGTCTGTCACAGAAAAACAGACACAAAGGAACAGAGAATGCAAAACTTATGTGGCCAGGACGCTGTTAAGCATTATAAAGTTCAGGTGTTATTATCCACCTTTGATAGGTCAGGAGTACATTCACAGCAATGCAAAGGGTGCAGGACTACTTTGTTAATTGAACAACAAACTTTTGACTAGTACTGTATATAAAATTAAATAACCTACCATAGAATAATTGTTGGAACATTTCGCTACTTAAACAGCTCAAAAAGAATCCAATGCCCCCCCCCCTCCCCCCAAAAAATGTGTAAATGATTCCAGAAACCGGCAGGCCTCCTTGTCGATGCGTACCTGGTATGCCAGCAGGTAGCACAGCGTAGCCAGGTCAATAACGGCTCTCCAGGTATGTTGGTGATTCTGAGCCTGCTTCAATAGCAGCGTGGCCGCGTGCAGGTAGAGGTGACCTCTCATTTCCGCAAACACCTCACAAAGATCGTCCGGGTGGCGGCCAGCAATGCTGCTCAGCGTCTGCATAGCTTGGTCAAAACTACGCACACAAGCAGAGATTTAACGTGCAGCAGCTTCAGTGTTCCTCTTTATTGATGCAGCACAATTAATGCAATCATTTAAATCCCACGCTTTTGTTTCACCATTGCATCTCCAACCAAACAGGGTGCGAAGCAGAGGAGAGAGGGGTGAAGTAAAGGTAAAGTGGTTGGTAACCACTTGAACAACGACAAGTTTGTGTGTTTTAGCGGGGTGGGGCCTGAGAATATTTGGTTAAAACGGATCAGTGAATCCGTTTCACCCTCATTGTCCTCCATGAAGTTAATGACATTTTGTGTTTCTAGAGTCAATTTAAAATAAATATAAGTGTATAAACAGCCTCGAGGTGGAGACCTCGACATGACCTACCTTGTGAGCGCATCAAGGCTCAGCTGCAAGCTGCTCTCAGACAGTGTGATTCTTAGCAGGCTGCAGTGGGCCAGTAGCAGTTCTCTCTGGAGATCCCGATACACCTTGTCATTACCGGAAACGCTGGGCTGAGCGAGATAATCCTGCAACAAAGGCCATTCATTTTTCATTATTGTTAAAGTAAAGGGGTGATATTTAAAGATAATGAAACGGACTGTACACTAGCGGCCATTGACGCTGACCTGCAGTGTGCGAACCACCACGGTGTACCAGTCCAGGCTGTGGTTCAGCACGCCCCCTTTCCCAGCAGCCAGGCAGTGCTTCACAGCTTCGTCGAGCCGTCCGTCCTGACAGAACAACTGAACAAGCTTCACGTTCACATGGGCGTCGGCTGGCCTCGCCGCCAGCTCGACCTGGAGGAGGTCGAACAAACGGTTCCAACCCGGCTGACCCTGACGACTCAACAGGCGCTCCTGCATGGAGCGATGGTTAAAAACAAGTTAAAAAGGATCTATAATTAAAAGGACTTTGGTAGTGAACTAATGGAGGTTTTATAGGTTTAAAAGACCCTCACCTTCAGGTTGAAGACGGCAGGGTTTCCTGGCAGCAGCTTGGCGGCTTTCTCTACCCAAAACTCTGCTCTGCTGTCACATTCCTGCTTGCTGACCAGTAACTCAGCAACCTTCAGCACCAGATCCCTTTGGGCCGGATTCATGTCCACTGAGCGCTGAATGCACACACACACACACATACATATATTTAGCTCTGTGCACATGTGGCGGGGTTATGAAAACAAAGTGTTGTGACAAACCTATAGACTATGTTACATTTTTGCTGACATAAAATAGGTTAGGATAGGTTGTCTGCACACAAAGGAAAGAAACAAAACTGAAATATTAGGACTACGGATGATCGTAAAGTCAGATGCCAGCAGACCAATGAGCTGTAATGTGGATTACATGTGTTCCCCCATGTATGTTTGGCTGTGTTAACCGCTGTATTTAGTAATGTAATGTATAATGAATGTTCCCCATTGGCATGTTCCTTACCTTGTAACATCCCACTGCCTTGTTGATGTCTCCCTCCCTCTCGTAGAGCTGTCCAAGGAATTTGTGTGCTTTTGGATCCCTCTCCTGGACTTTGAGATACTCAGAGACATGTCTTGGAAGAGCAGGAAGAATGCAAGAGGGCTATCAATATAATGGGGACCTCTTGAGAAGGAATTATACCTCGAGATGACCTCCTTACCTTTTTGCCAGTTCATATTCCTTCGCTTCGAAGTACAACTTGGCAAATAAAAACCCCTTGACTGGTTTCTATGGAAAGAAAAATAGATTACGAATGACCCCCAATTTTAAAACAAACATCAAACGCATTTAAGATTTCGAAATATTCCAGATTTAACGTATCGGGTGCAATTCAATGCCCTTCAATGCAAACAATGTCAAACAATCTAAACTATGACGTTCCGGTCGGCATCGATATTTGTAGCAATCTGACCGTAAAGGATTCAGAGAACGTTTCATGCCTAGCGTTGACCTAGCGGTGTAACGTTAACTCCTGTTTACAGGGAATCTCGTCAGAACTTAAGCTCCCGTTTCCTTAGTAACGTTAAGGTTTAGCATGCAGCTAGTAATGCGTCAACTAAGGTTGCACGATGGATTAACGAAGCTATGTTGTCCCGGGGGGCAACGTTTTAAAGTACTAACGTTACACGTCAACTTGTACGCGAAACTTATTCAAAGTAACGTTAGCTTACTTAGCGAGTGGTGGCTAACTAGCTCGGCTAACCCCATGCCGCGCATTTCGGAGTAGAAATGGGAGGACCAGTCTGTGGTCCTCACGCCGGCGGTTAGCTGCCGTTACCGCTGCTAAGCCAGAAATACTTCACGGTTCACACAATTTAAATAAGGTGATTAAACCGCATTTTAAGTAAAACTACAACGGATGCTGATTGTATCCTGGTTGTTCCTTAAACCTGACACATGCTGGTCTGACATGATGGTAACGGTATATGCTAGCATTAGCCGCCGGAGCTAAAGTTACCTCTTTGAGTGAGGGCGAGGAACTCTGTACTGAGGAAACGTAGCGGTCCACTTCAGCTTTACTCCGCCGCATGACTTCCAGGAACAGATACCCCTAAATTGGTTGACTATGGTGCATAGGGTACCGGGAATTCACAAAAATAAAGACCGACATTAATATCGGTTCCACTTACACCGCGTAACGCAACTACTGCGCATGACTAGTTGGTGACGTAGGTGATTCGCCGACTTGAATTAGACTCCTCAACCAATGAAAACAGAGTATTCAGTTTGACGCAGGCTGACGTGTACTTTATCATGAAGGAGGTGGGCAGACTGGGGGGAACCATCTGTATAATCCACACACTCTTTGAATAATTGATGTAAATGTATAAATCGTCTGGTCTATGATTATTATAAAAATAAATAAAATCTCATTTGCTTATATTTTAGAAGAATGGATGGATAATTATTAACAATAAATATTAAATTCAAGTAATAATTGCAATGATTTCAACAAATTTGCACTATTGAACTATGCAGCCTGCCTTATAAGGGGAAATGATGTAGTGTATAACGTATCAGTGTAAAAAAACTATCCATTCCTGCAATTTATTCCCCTTAAATGAATAAAAAACATTACTACATGTACATTTGTATAATTGACACACAATGTTTATTCAGAAGAGCATACAGAAATACCTTAGGAATAATGAAAATAGCCTTCAATTCAAGTCTACAACATGCACTTTGGTGTGTTTACATGAATAAATAGTGTCTCTTGACAAGCAAAGATTTTTTAGTGGAGCTGAAGTTCAGAATATAGTTGTACTTCTACAGGACTAATGTTGTCGGGTAGTGAAATAGTAAGAAACTTCTATAAAATAGTGGAATGTGTTTTTTTTTAAAACTACCAGGTAAAAGATAAGCGGTCCATGATAAAATACTGTTCAAGTGAAACTAGTCTTTCCCATTGGCAACAGTTAACCTAAGAGGATCTGAGTCTTGAGGCCGTCGGTACACCCTCCTAAGACGATCGCTTTCTTTGGATTACAGACAGCAGACACGTGTTCTCATGTTCTCCAACATCCAGTCTCTGCACATGCCACAAGCCATTATGTTGCAAGACACACCGTTACCAGTTGCCCAGCAATAAATCCTGGCACTGTGAAGATTAGTTTGTTGAATTTATCAGAGGTGCCGTTTTGAATAGCCAGTCGCTATCATGTGTTAGTAACTGTAAATAAGAGTAGTTAAATCCAAAAATGAACAGTATGAACTAGGAAATTATTGTAGCTTTTGTATTGGATTATCTTAGATTGTTCAGCTGAACCTAATGAACTGCTGTACATAACAGTTGCTGTTGAGATTGTTTCACACATAAATTGCACAGCACATTTGGGCAATCCAACATACTCCAGGTGATGGTTCAGTTCATAACTGTAGCATTAAGGAGAACACAGTATAATATCAAATGGTAAATTCAACACCATAGATGACAGAAACGTTTTTAGCATTATATAAAATAAAATATACATTAATAATCCATAACATAATACATGTTGGTGGAAACATTTAATAAAATGCGCCACTTTCTTTGGGTTCTCACATTTGTGTTTTTTTAAAGCTGATTTGAAATACTGGACCATCCATATCTGTGTTTACATCTAATGCATTAATTGAAATAAGGCAGGCATGTGAAAAATATTCAGTACAGTATTTGACCCAAAAGGCACCGAAGAGGTTAATTTCAAACCTACTGAACATCTGTCTGTTAGTCCCTCCGTCAGTTTGAACATGACGAATAGGATCCTCTGTAATTGAAAAGACAAAAGGTGGTATGTTCCTTTTTAAATACCAAGCTAAATTGAACGTACATATCTTGTAAAACACACAAACGCTTTGTTATACGATTGTCAACTCTGGAAATGTGACTTGCATGGTCACGTGGGGGGCGTCTCATCTATTTCCCCCCTTTTCCCTGTTCACTTCCGGGCGACAGTCTCAGACAGCTTCTTCAGCCTCTTCTTCAGCTCCAGAGGGAATTTCTCGTAGCACTTCTTACACACTGGCTTCATGTCAAACTCCACAAACTTGTTCCTGTGGTGAGGAGAGTACTTGCTGGTTTGTACGTACATTCTTGCCCACAGACAATCATACATTTCATAGAAGTTAATATAGTGGGTTTTTAGAATAGAACTATTTATTGAAGTTGTCTTGCCTTATTTAAACAGGGTCTCTAAATCTCTAAAAGTTATATTTGGGTTATTTCTTTGTATATTTGCTGACAAATTACTTTTCAACCTTTTAGTAATTCTTGTCAGCAGACAGTAGAGAGACTGGGGTGCGAGATGGATGACATTACAATACAGAGTGTTACTGTCAAATACGTATTGATGATAGCTATAAGACCTATTTAATAGTTTGTTAATAATACTAATATGAAAACACAGAGTTAATCCAGCGCCCTTTAATTACACCAACACTGGCCAGCTCTTAAAAAGCTTTCCTGCCGGCTGTCCCGGACACCATTTGCTCCTGGAGCAGATCGTCGCTGCTGCGGCACCTGCTCGACCCGCTGGGACATTAGCACCTCCACAGCTGTGGGTAGGAAGCTGCCGGCAGAGATTATAGTACTGCCCTTCATACCCAGACGCACCAAGGAAACAGGCCAATCAGTTATGTCACATGGTGACGCGACTGCGCTGTTTGCATAGGAGAGGTTGGTTTGAGCCCTTAATCCTCACCGGTGTCTCTGGCTGAGAGGTGGTAATGTACCGACACATTTTCTAGTGTTAGGCCACTCAAACATATTCAGTCTGACAAGGATAGAAAGTGTGATTGTGCAAATTTGTCAAGCAGATGAACAGAAGCAGGAAGAAAAGATGGAAACTGACCAGAGGAAGAACAGTTGAAGTGAGGAGAAAAGAGAATAGGAGGATCACAGGCACATTAGTTTCTTCTTCTTCTCTTTCGAGTCGCGCTCGCACTTGGCCAGCCGCCGTTTCATGTCGTCCGGCAGGCGCTCGTAGCAGTGCTTACATACCGGCTTCAGATCCACTTCCACAAACTTTTCTCTGACAGAGCAGGGAGGAAGAGGGAGATGGTGCAGAGTTTGAAAGAGGTGAAGAGAAAAGGGAGGGCAGTTGGAGAGAAGGAGGAGACAGACATCGAGGAGGCATAGATAGAAGGAGGGGGGAGGGTGGATGAGAGGAAGATGTAAGAGGAGGAGGAAGAAAAGCAAGGATTGCAGAAAACCCCAGAATGAACAGGATTGAAAGAGAGATAAAGCAGTAAACAGTTCCAGATGCAGACAGAAAAAGGACCGGCAAAGAGCGAGCTGGACCTAATGTGAATGTCTGGCAGGCTTCAGAGAGCTTGACTAACAGCAAATAATTACTTGTCCACAAGAGAGCAGTCTCTGGCCCATCATTTTGTGGTGTTGGTATTTGGTTTCTTGTCTGCAGAGACAATGCATTTCTGAGTTGCTTTGTTGAATCTCTGAGGTTTTTATGATAATAAAACGTCATAAGCAAATTAGGAATTTACAACAAACTTGTAAATCTCAACTCACGGTGCAGAATACCTCACATCAAATAATTACCTGATCTTAATTACTTTGTGTGTCCACTCCACAGTGACATTATCACTGTTACAGTGTGTCACCTAGACTTGTGTGTCACTTACTTGAGGGTGAGCTTGGTGTTGCAGGTGGAGCAGGCAAAACAGTTGACACACCAAGCCTTGTTGAGGGCGGACACCACTGAGAAAAAAAAACACTGTCACATGAGACGCTGCTCCAACTCACCATCGCATGGCTAAAGATAAACACTTTTGGTTCTCTAACAAATACTGTGGTTTGTAGTGAAGCGCCATCATGAACACATTTATTTTACAAACAAAACCGGCTTTCTTACCATCTCCTTCAATAACACGGTTGCAGTGGTAGCAAACATCTCCAAACAGCTGAGCGGTGATGGAGGAAGAGAGACAGAGAGTGAGCAACACGGCGACTAATCTTATACGAGTCACACAGTTCTGTAACACAACGCAGCACTGGCGGTCTAAACTTAACGTGCTGTTTTATAAACACAAAACATGCACACAGGCTTCAGGGGCATTTGGTAGGCGGTTGTCACTAAAAGACTTTCCCCTCCAGCGTAGTTTAGGGTTAGAGTTTTTAGAAGCAATTTCTTTCCAATCCACTCTGTAACTAGCTCAAAGATGTTTTTTTTCATCTCAATTATCTGCCAGTGTAGGCAATTCAAAATGGAAGATTAACTGTAAAACTGATCAGAATGTGCTATAATAAAGACTAATTGGAAGACGAGACAGGAAAAAAACATAGCACGTCATGTTTCGACTTCTTTCGTGTGCTCAACTTAAATAATGAGTGTTACCTGGTTATAGTGCGTCTCACAGTAGGCCAGGCCCTTGCGCTCGTAGTGACGGTGTCCCAGGAAGGGTTTCTCACACTTAGCACACACAAAATGCTGCAAACAAACCCAAAGCCAAGCGCACAGTGTTAGCACGCCGCCAGTCAGAACATTATCTCAGTCTGACATCATCGGCTCCGTCCAGATGTGCTGCGACCGTCTTCAGGGCGAACACAGGTGGACGGAGGTGTGAGCTAGAGAGGGGGCTCTAATCCTCCAACAGGGGAATAAAGGGTTGGTCGGTGTGGTGGAGGGAGATTAGACCAATATGGATTTCCTAAAGCAAAAACAAAAAGGCTTTGGCAAACACTTAACGTCTGTCAATATTCAATGTTGTGAAATTTGACGATTTGAACAAACCTTTCAATTAAGAAAAGATGTTCTACATGATTGTATTCGGTTTAAAAAGCCTAGCACAGAGAATTAAACTGCTTTATTAACCAATTGAATCCCAAACATTTCAGTGATTTGTGCTTTCATGATAAATTAATATATTTGACAACTTGAGTCGTTGATAATCTGAGATCAAGATAAAAGTTGTTTTTAATCTGGCCTGTAGATCATGGCACAGCGTTGGGCGGACAGACACCATTAGTGTAGCCCTCAGATGGAGGCTGGGAGGTTCGAGCCAGGCACGGAGAAGTAGGACGCGAGGGCGGCAGCAATCAATATCAGGCCGATACTTATTCCCCTCACCATGTCGAAGTGTCGCTCACAATAGGCTCGACCGCCTCGCTCAAAATATGGGTGGCCCTGAAATGGGCGCTCACACAGAGTGCACACGTGATGCTTTATGTGTGGCAGGAAAGACAGGAAAACGAGTACAACATGAACGAAAGAGATAACAAAGAGACGGGTGATGGAGGAAGGAGGGAAAAAAAACCTGGAGATGGAGCGCAATGAACACAGCTGTGGAGATAAAGCTGGGAAAAGTATGAGTCTCACATGAGGCACGTATTGAAATGAACTCAATGGAATGAAAATGAATATCAAACATATGAAAAGTCATTTGAATTTTTTTTTTATATTTTGTTAATCCAGTTAAGATATTCAAGCTTCCAAAAGTTCATACCTCCACATGCCACTGTTTTCCCATGGCATTAACCACGCGGCCTTCGATGGGTCTCCTACAGGCTCCGCAGATGGGGACCCCCATCTTGTCGTGGCAGGGCAGACAGTAGAGCTCCCCCTTCAGCTCCCTGGCATCAGCCGTCAGCTCTTTACTGTGGAGACGCAGGGAAACCGCAACAGGAGGGTTGCAATTATAATGCCATGAAAGGCGACTTCACATTTGTCAAGTGTGTGTGTGTGTGTGTGTGTGTGTGTGTTATCATCCAGTTGCAACTACATAGTTAGTCCACAAGAGGGCGGTCTCTGGCCCATCATGATGTGGTGTTGGTATTTTGTTTCTTGTCTGCAGAGACAATGCATTTCTGAGCCGCTTTGTTGGATCTCTGAGGTTTTTATGATAATAATAACATGTCATAGACAAATTGGCATTTACAACAAATTTGTATATATCATCTCACTATGCGGAATACCTTGCATCAAAGCGTGAAAAAGGCCTGGCGGTTAGCAGTTATGAAAAGCAGTTTAAACATTACATTTACACTTAAGTTACAAGAAACTGTCTTTTTCTCTAAAGTATCTTCCTCTTTTTTCCCCCCTCCCTTTTAAAGTTTTTTTTCCAGGAAGGGGGGTTCCTGTGATGATGTGAGGGCCCTTGGACAGAGGATGTTGTATGTAGACAGAACTCTGAAAGTCTGAGGCCTTTTAGCTGCTACTCACAACTTGACTCAGCTTGTAGCCTAAAGTCCTCCCACTGCCTTCATGCTCTCATTGATTTCTGAGACTGACACAGCTGGAAAAGGGTTGTGTGTGTGTGCGCACGTTTACCCGCAGTTGTTGCAGTTGAAGTGATCAGGGTGGTACGGGTCGTTCTTGAACAGAAGAGGCTGCTCCTCAATAATGGCGTGGCACTTCTGACAGATGTACTTGCCGAGGCCTCGAGCTTTCTCTCTGTTGTGACACGGACGACACAGATGCCTGATGGGAGAGAAAAAAGACGATGATGCTTGATTAGACACTTAACTGAACTTTGGAGCTTGATTAGTAAACTCTAAGCCTGCACCAAATATTTAAAAAAATGGGTCAGATCCAAATATCTCCCATAAGGTTTTATATTTAAAAAAAGATGGATATGATAGGAAAACAACAGAAGGCACACACCTGTATTTACAGGGTAGTCAAGCCGCAATCTAACACAAACTCAAGTCTTTCTCTTCATTTTATAGCATATATGGCTCAACATTCGTCTTTCACCTCGGTTGAGACTTATCGGAGCTTTTGAGGCAGAACGATTAAAAGGAGGTTTACAGGCAGAAGGTCATGAGAATTCTTGAGATAACGGTCTGCCGCTAAAACGGCATCATCGAAAACCACACGCTGCCTAACCGCAGACATCAACCCATATGAATAAACAAATACTGTGGTGGCATGATGGGTAAGTGGCTAGAGAGGAACTGACCTTCCAGCATTCTTAACAAATCCAACATCTGCGAGCACAGCCTGGCAGATGTCACAGCAGAAACAGTCTGGATGCCAGCTGTTGTTCATCGCCTTGATCACGCGGCCGATGATGAACTCACCTGAGAGAACACGGGGAGATTACGGGGGAGCTTGTTTAAAAAGGACATGAAGTCAAAGCTGCATCTCCATGAGACCAGTAAAGATGGTATTTATTACTTTAGTTCCTGAACTTACCACACTGGTGGCAGCACGGAGCAAACAGCATCTGGAAGTCATGTTCGCAGTACTTCCTGCCTTCAAACTGTCAACGGGAACCAAACAATTTGAACACAGTTAATTAAAGCAAACAGCTGTATGTTGACACGATTTAATGGCAATAACATGAACCATGTAATCCTAAAATAGACATTTCCAGACTCCTATGCAGAATTTTAGCCAAAGATCTTATAGTAGTATATTGCGTTAGTATAAATGCAATATCCACATGTAAAAAATATAATGTGCTGTACACTAAATTACACAAGTCGCATAACCTCTCTTTGACTGCTCAGCTTCGAGAGCACTCTCGAGAAGCAACCTTAATTCAATCACAATAGTAAAAATTTAAGGATTGACAATCCGTGGCAGTAGAGTTTGCATGTTTTACGAAAAGAACATTTTCGGAATTTCTCCTTAGTTGAAATGATTAAAGATTCAGCAGATGCTATTTTTGTTGCTTTCATGTTCTTTCCACTTTAAATATACAAAACCCAAATCAGTAAGGTCCTACTTCCAACGTGTACAAACACAGGCTCAAGCAGGGGTCATCTGGCTATTATTCATTGACACAGATTCAATTATTTACAAGGACCCAGAGGTTCGTGTGAATCCTTTGGCTTCGATCTTGGTATTGATCCCCAAACAGGGAAGCCTCAGGCTCTCTGGGGCCTGCCGGAGAACCCACGGGCCTCGCGTCGAAGCTGGTGATCATCTTACTTACTGGAATGGGTTTGAAAACATGAGCTCACCCGTCTTTATTTACCTCAACGGGCCCATGTGTTTAAATTCTTTGTCTGAGGAATGTGCACCAACAACAGCCTTGTGATAGATAGTGATGGAACTGTCTGGCTCGCTGGCTCGGGGCCTTCAAATGTGTTCTGAGCTGCTAGAACAAGTGTAACCAGGATTACATGGAGCTTTTCAGCGCAACGTCAGGAAATGAATCCAAAAATCTGCCGAAGCATTTGATCTGTCCAAACATTTTTTTGTGCTGACCAATGTGAGTGGATTTCATTTTATCCCGCGTGTTTATGGAAATCCGTTACGCTTGAGGTATAATAAAGCGTTCAGTTGCTGCATTGTTCATCTTTTAAGACGGAAAAGAAAAAAATCTATCGCCCAGGTCAAAGTGTTACCTCATAGAAGAGTCCCTCTGGGAATTGTTGGAAGCACTGGGCGCACACGAAGCACTGCTCGTGGTAGAGCTCCCCGTTGCTGTTCACGATCTTCTCTGCCGGGGCGAAACCACTTTTGCAGCGCTCGCACATGGCATTGGCCAGAGCGTTAGCCATGTTGCTGGGAGAAAAGAAAAAGCAGAAATACCACAATCAGAATATGCTCAAATAGTCAAAATACTCGTTGACATTGAAAGATAGTACATGTGATAGTTAGAAGCAGCAATGCGATATCTGCTGAGGAACACAATGACTCATAGTGTAACAAATTTTTTTCCCTGTTACATGATGGTTCTGTCCTACACTATGTTTTTAATCGGACATGTACACTATGTTTTAATATGTTTAACCTAGTTCATAAAAAAATATATCTATTTTATATTTAATTTAAATGTGTTTTTTGTAGGAACAACACAGGCATAGGCCAGGGTCATGCCGGTACACGCCAATAATTCAACTTCTATCACACGCTTGCCCTGCCTTCAACCACTGCAACATGTACTCAACCCGAGGAGAACAGAGAAGGGGAAAATGTGATGCAAGATGTTATCAGCCCGTAAACTCACGCACACAATTCTTGGTCTGAGGTTTATTTTGGCTCAGCGTATCAGGGCGTGGGGATCACTGAGGTGGGAAACTTAATGTTGTCTTTTCGAGAGTCGAGCTGAAGTCACAGTTTATGCACAGCATGTACACTGCTCTCAACTTTTTAAAAAAAGCCATCGGACAGTTAGCGCTGTTATTTAGCCACATGTAAACGAGCATCCGAGCATCTCTGCGACAATGTGACCTGCCGCACTCTCACAACACATCAGGTGCTCAAGTCATGGGACTAATGCTGTGACGAATGGAGGCTCGCCCCAAAATCTGCCACACGGCTTCAAACATCTTCAATTCATGAGCTTTTTTTCAACTCACCATCACATTTATTAGTTAGTCACATGTAACACTTGTATGTCTATTTAACATCAACTTATTTTTTTAATGTTAGAGGTTTAATTCTAGGAATATCTAATGGCCAGTTTCCAGTTAACAGAAAGAGGAAAATGAAGAGCAGGAGGGAGAATGGAGGAACCATCCCGGTGTCTCTGCTTTGTTTGAAAGGTCAGAATACCAAAGTGTCTCCAGGCAACACAAACACACACAAAAGGCAGGGTACTTTTTTTTTTTTAAATGGAGTGATGCCATCTGTCCATCATATTAACTTAGTTATATCCAATTGGTAGTCAACAAAATTCCCCAAAATCCCAGACACATTGCTCGTCACTTCTGCTGCAAGTCAGAGGTAGGAAAAATCACAGCTTCCATCAGTGTGTGAGATCGTCAAACTTATCGAACACACGTTGCTGTGTAAACCCCGGTCTGGCCTGATATCACACGGGCACACCGCCCTGCCCGCTGCGAAGGATTTTTTGGAGGAAGTGACACATCCCGTAGGCATTTACCACCCTCCTATCTGCGTTACTCACCCTGTGGGATGGGAGAAACAAGCCTACAGCGTAGGACTGAACTAAAATAAAATGGGTTTTCTGCATTCATATTCTAAATCAGCAGTGACAAACTAATGATTTTAACACTTTTTTGTACTAACCTGTTCTTTGGACCGTTATGGTGGAGCAATCTACACCTGGCCTTTAAACTTTGATGTCTATGTCTATTTTTTGACTTTTTGAAATGTATAATTTTTAGATTCAACATCAGTTTATTGCAAATAGTTAAAATGTAAGTACACAATCTTAATGTTGATCAGTGACTACAAATGCCGGCCAGATGTCAAAAAGGAAAGGATGCAAACGATCATCTCTGTTATGAATACCTTCTGTTCCCTCCACTGGTCTCCACATGTCTTCAGTTTCCCTTCTCTTGCATCTGCTAAAGCATCCTACACTCTCCTGTTCCCAGACCTCTGTACACATCTGAAAACACTACAGGACCATATCGGCTCATATCATTTCTTTGGTTAAACAATGTCTGTGGTCAACAGGCCTTTTAATACCAAGAGAAAGATTTGGTTGTAAATAGTCCGCTTATGGGCTTGAATGTTTCCATGACCAACATGACCACAAACACCTTTGGCCAAAATTGGATTTCTATCTTCTCCACACAGGGAGATGGGAAACTTCGATCCTCAAAGTGTCCTTTCACAAACCTGTGGGTGTCCCCACATTCACCTTTTCCTACAGCCTACAATGAACTACGATGGGTCAGAAATGCATGACGTATATTTAGCCTGCCCCTCATGAAAGCGTACTTAGAATGCCGCTTTGCAAATTCTACTCTGCATAACAACTTAAAATAGCCCTTCCTGTGTGCTCAACTCCGGTGGCACTCGGAGCTATTCCTGCGCTAACATGGCACCCATTTTAACCAAATCCAACGGGCTGGTAACCGTGGCGACTAGAACTACAACATCAGAATTCTTTGCGTTCTGTAACACAACAGTTCAGAGCACATACACTGACCCACTACTTCATATCATTTCCATCAAAAATAAATTAATTCCCAAAATGTAGACTCCAGAATCTGTGACAGTAATTTATTGATGCAGTAAATCCTCCACCAATCACAAGACAGGAAATCAAACCGGATACCTCAGGTAGTGCATTTAATAGTGACCCTGAGAATGAAAAGGCCTCACAACTATTAACTGTTACCCCCATTACTGACTTAATACTGCAGGGTCACTGGCTACTGAATCCAATCTGTTCCCACAACACTTTTCTGCTGAAATATCTCTTAAACTGAATGTAAAAGTTATAACAATAGAACTAGGTATGGCAAAAGGAACATATTCCATCAACAATTATAATATATATCTGGTCATTAATGCAAACACCAGTCTGGTTGAAGATCGAACAACTTCTCTTCAACCTCTTACTCTAATTCTTGTAAACTGCGTACTTACAAGCGGGCGTAAAAATCACAAAACTCCTTATAGACTTTGACATCGCTCTTTCGTCTCTGGGACTTGGACACCGCGACCTCGGCCTCCCCCCCGTCGCCGTCCTGGAGCCTGTGGTGGTGACCGTTCCTCTCCCCGCGGGGACCATCGTCCGGGGCTTCTCCATCCTCCGGTATCGACGGCGGCAGGACGCGGCCGTTCATCTCCATGCTCGGGCTACAGCAGTCCGCGGGGGGAACTAAAGGGAGTCCAGCTAACACCACGCGTCCAAAAGAAGCAAACAAACCCAAACACCTCCGCTCGCTATCCTCTGTGCTTTGTTTTTCATGTACGTTTCCACTTGCAGGAAGGGAGCGACGAGAGCTGCGATCCACGCAGTAAGGAGGAGACCCAAACACTGATCAGAGTGAGCTGGTTGTACCCTCCCTCTCTCTCCCTCACACACGCACGCACTCCCTCCTTCTCTCATTCCCCACATCAACTCCCTCGCTCGCTTTTTTTTCCCCTCACAGTCGGCCACCCCTCCTGTCCCAGTCGCTGTCTATTCTTAGGCAGGTTAGTGACACCAGAAAGCCCAACCTGACGCCAATCCAGACAGAGTTCACTGCGCCATCACACACATGCACGGACCCACTATATATTTATCACATCCCAGATTTCCACAGCCAGTACAGTCTGGTTTTTGCAGAGATACGACAACGTGGCTCCGACTGCTAGTATTGCGCAAAGTAGGAATGCTGCACAAGGATGTGGAGGAGTTGAAGTAGTACGACAGAAACAGAACATATTCCTGTTTACCTTAGGGATGTATAAACACACCAGAGCGGTACACAACACACACACAAAGAAATTGCAGCCAGTTTTTGTCTAATCAGTGTGTTAAATGTTTAAATAATGCAATGTTTATAGTGTAACAAATAAAAGCTACACGGTTTCGGACTGGAATCTGAAATGATTTACTGCAGGAGTCTTAAACTGTGGATTTCAACTGCGTTGGCAGTTTTCATAACCCCATCGACCCCCCCTCGCACTGGTTAGCCAGTTAGACAGTTTTTAGGCTGCTTATTTTTCCCGGATAGGATTAAAACCGGGGAACATAATGGAATAATGGTCTGCGTCTTTTCCAAGTGAGTCACCAAAAATGTTTGAAACAACAATGTGAATCTCCAGCTATGGTTATAAAATATGCTAATCATCCCCAGAAAGCCTGTATTGGTCGGCAGGCATTACTTCCAACCGACAAACATGAGTCTCCTCTGTTAGATGATCGCTCCTCAAGTGGTTAAACTCAACTGGCATCTCAAATTGACGACCGCCTCCCAAACCACGGAAACCACATCGTTCCAGACCCGGATACACACTTCAGAGAGACAAACATGTTGGAGAGTCGCTGCTGTGTTAATCCAGCAAAACAAAGGGATGAACAATTCATCTACTTTAAGTCTTTAAAAGGGTCCAAAACAATGTGTGTGTGTGTGTGTGTGACCAGCTGAAACATAGACTCATTCAATACAACATGACCATAATTCTACAAATAGACACCTCGTGGAGCCTCATCTCCAAACTAGGTGCTAGCAGCTGCTGTTTAGTGTCTGTGTTTGTAAGGGGTGGTTTTATCCCTCGTAGGGGGGACGAAAAACCATCCTCTGAAAAGGGAAAGTAAGACATTTAAATGTAAATGCAGTTGGGGGGAGGTTAATTTGTATCCTTATTGCATCATATTTTCCAAACACAGGCCATTAGCACATGATGCATTATTTTACACTCTGTATACAATCCACTCGTGTTGCGGTGCATTGTTGTGTAGTGGATCAAGTATAGTGGGACACTGGCTCCTGCTCCTACTCCAAAAAAAACTCACTGTTTGCACTCTAATATTAAGCCTGTGTTCTCAGATGAATTAGTTAGTGATTCAAATAATTAGCCAAATATTTCCCAGGGCAAAGCTTTAAGAGCCTTTCCAAACGTGAACAACTGGGGATCTTTTGGGAACCTCGCCCACTGGCAGCCAGTGTTGAGTGAACGGGCTACAATGGAGCAACAGGAAACACACTTAATCTTTCCTCCAGATTACAGTCCATGCCGTGTTGAGAGGGGGATCCTCCCCAAAGTGAGAGCTGCACAATTATTCAGCAACATGGAATTCTTCGGATTCAATTAAACACATAAATATATTTACCTGATAAAACTACGCATGTAGAGCTGAAATCATCACTAAGGAGAGAAATGGACGGAATGTTGTTTGTAACAAACTACCCTGATTGGCAAGTGATGGGACAGCAAAATCCAGCGTGCAGTAATGTTGTGCTAATGCTGAACACACTGACCACATTGCCAACCACCAACCAGTGGAATATTGCTTTAAACAATGGTATCGAAAATAAAAAGCAAAATAAACGCTGATAATATTGTGTATCGTATTCCTCGCTAAACGTTGTTGTTTTAAGGAGTATTTGCCTCTCCGTCGCACACAACTCCATCATGAGAGAGAAAATGTGTGCTGAATGTCAACCTAAACTTAAAAATGGCTCCAGCAACTGTCAGCAGCCGACTGTTCTAATGGACTGACCTCTGTGGTTGTTATATGGTGGAGGTGGAGGAATTAACGGGGGGGGGGGCGGAATCTACTGCAGTGATTCACAAATATCCAAGCCAATAAGCCGTCACATTCTGCAAAGATGTCCTTGATATCCAAAACAACTCATTTAAGAATTAACCAGCACTAGGTAGGACATGGTATATGTGTACAAAGAATACAGATGTATCAATAAGTTATGAGCTAAACAATCTATGGCGTATATTGTACAACTCATGATGTATTTTCCCTATATTGATTTTGACTGTTCATCCAAAGAGGGATTAGGCAAAGAAATATGCAGGATTTTCTAATAAGGAAGCCAACAGTGGATACACATTTACTGAATCGTTATTAAATCAAATAAAAACAATACGCGAAACCAGATCGGCTTATTGTCACCGATACCCAAAGCAGCTGTTTGATTGCAAAACATGTAAAATACCCTTATAATATTGTATGAAAACAGGCAATCCTGTGGCTTGTGAATGCATGCCTCTTAAGGCAACACTTCAAGACCCGAGCAACAGGCTGAACTCGCAGCAGAGATGAGCAGCTTCAGGCCAAAAGGAGCAAATCAAACACCACCCCCCCCAAACACACACCGTATCAACCGCCCCCATGGTGACACAGACATAAGGGCCGCTTGGCAAGGCGTTCAGAGTGTGCACACCAACGCACACACACGCCTGTAACGCTAATTTAGTGACTGTGCAAACATCCTTCATCGCTAACATTTCCTTTGTTTTGTACTTCTTGTTCCTGACGCCCAACCTGACCTGCACATTCAAGGTTCAGTTTCACTTAAATCCACAGGAACGCACTGAGAACAACAACAGATTCAAACGTTGTAAAGTAAGTAACTTTTATTTAAGTAAAAGTGGGTCTTCTCGGCGGCTGGTATCACCTCTCGGACCCCGTTTGGCCAGATCGTCATTTAATATCGCTTAATACTGCTTCAACGTTTCTGATTAAATTATGTATTTAGCAGTATTTAGTTTTATATTTGTCGGACGTGATTCATTAAAACTCGTTTGATGCCATGATGGGTTTCACTTTGGGTCCAGGAGTCCATATAAGGACGAATCTGGATTAAACCTACTTAGCATGGCATTTCTTATTAGGGAATTAAGCTCTTAAAATAAAAAGCAGGAGGAAACTATTGAAAACTTGGTGTTTTCTACGCATACCTTTTTATGTTTTGGATGTTTACCAAAAAAATAAATAAAATAAACCGCCCGACACAATTGTTTTTTGCGTTGCACGATAAGGAGAAAGGCTTTAAGGAAAGAAATGGGTTTTTTGGTTTGAACACTTCTGAAGAACGAGCTCCCTCTTGGTACACATTCCTCACATTACTACAGTCCTTCAGGATCACACACACACACACACACACACACACACACACACACACACACACACACACACACACACACACACACACACACACACACACACACACACACACACACACACACACACACACACACACACACACACTGTGTGACGAGAGACACCAAGAGAGAGACAGGGAGGGGGTTGGAAAAGACATTTTAAAAAGACCATCTAAAATTGACGTTTTTGTATTGTGAAAGACCGCACATGTGGTACATTTTGTGCCGCTGCTGGTCACATGACTCGGAGGAATTCAGCCATCAGCTGTAGGATTTGCTGATTAAATACTCAACCCCTCGTCAATACTCGAAACAGAGCAGGAGCAGTTTTCTTCAGAGGGTCTCAGCGCTGCGGTTTCTGTACAAAACACTCTGATTCTTTGTTGTGGAAGAGCGAGTCGATCCACTCGACCTAACGTGACACAACCACGGGGCACAAAAGTCCACATTTGCTGAATGAAGGCCAGTTTAAATAGTTTACCAAAATAGAAAAACCTACTATGGCAAAAAAACAACAGAAGAAAGTTACTTATTTGTAAAGAAAAAATAAAACCTTGGAAATGGAAAGTGATTCAAAGTATTGTAGGTGTGAGATAACCTGGCAATGAGCAGCAGGGAATCTGTGGGATTAGTAACTGTTGGGCCTTCAGACTTTATAGTTCATCAGTAGCACATTTTAAAAGCAATAAAAGTAGCCACAAATATCCATTGCGGCAGCGGGCCAAAAGCCTGACTGGGTTATTGCTGATTTTTACATTCTTTTAGTTCCTTATTGCCCCGTAGAATTTCTATGACGCTGACATTGCGTACCCTGTCCGGTACAACCAGGCAGAATATCAGCAAGTGAACGGACTATTACTGTGACATCAGCAGCAACAGCTGTCATCAGAGTCGCGTCAATGATTAAGAGGAAAGCATCAGAGACGAAGGACTCACCTGAGGCTCTCCCCGGCCACAATTCCATAGCTGTCTGGTCTCTCCTGTCTCCGTCGGTACAAGTCGGAGTTTGACAACTCTTTCAGCCTCAAAGAGTTCATCTCTCCGCCCTCCCTCGGCCTGCTGACAACACTCACCCACAGTGAGGCTCCAGAGAAAGTATGTGATCCACATACAAAAAGATGAAGCCTTGGTTGGCGCTTGTTCTCTCTCTCTCTTCCCCCCCCCCCCCTCTCTCTCTCTCTCTCTCTCTCTCAAACACACCTCCTGCGCTCACCCCCTTGAGGAATGAAGTGTGCAGAGGTGTGGTTTCACAGCCTGCACACCTATCAAATACTTCTGCCTCCTCCTCCTCCTCCTCCTTCTCCTCCCTCTTCCTGCAGCAGGTAGAGAGAAAAGGAGTCACAGCAGAGAGCCAGGCATTGCCCTCTGTGGCCTTCCCCCTCTCCGTTTATCCCCCACGTCTCCGTGGCCAACTCCTTTGTTTAAAAAGAAATCCAGAGAAAGACCAGAGGGGTCAAACCACCAAGAAGAGCTAAAAAAAAAACTCGCCCACACACACACACAAATGATGATAAGGAACACGTACTGATACATATGAGAGGCACTGATTATCCTGACATGACGTCATCAGAGCCTGGGTCATATTGGATGTTTTTTGATGACACTTGGGGGTGGGGGGGGGGTATTAGTCAGGTTGAGGATCAGTTCGGCTGAGCGGAGGTTAGTAGTCACTCCGGTTCTGCCCATTTATTTTTATTTTTTAATTGCACACTTCTTCAGTTTACATTTAGCTTATGTTTATATAACGTATATTTAATCACATTTATGCCATAGTTAAGTCAAAATTAATCACAATTAATTGCACATTTTTTATAAATGTTCCTCATTTATTTTTTTCCATAATCTTTTCTTAATTTTAATGCTCTTATCAACATGGAAAGTGCAAATGTTTTATTTTACTGAAAAACAACATTGCCAAACAGGGCAGTACTAAATTAAAAAGTGCACATTTGAGGTAAACAAGGACTGTAGTGCAGTTAAACCATGGATTAATATTTTCTTTTTTCTAGTTTGCTGTCAACAAAGCAGTTAGGCTACCTACTTCTTTGCTTTCAGCCGGCTACTCAAACAGACAAGCCTGTTGACATTTTCAGGCAAGAGTCATCTACCCCCCCCCCCCCCCCCCACCCCCAAGAAAACGTTAATCTCACAATAAGAAACATTGACGTCGTTAAAATGGGTTTGCGTTAACGTCGTTAATAGGGTGTTTAACTAACAGCACTAGTTTATATACAAAACATTTTTTGTAAAACAACAGAAAAGAAGCAAACAATCTTTGGACACTAATTTACAATAAAATTCACTGAAAATGTAATTAGTAAAAAAACGCTATGAATGATCAAAACATTTTCAAAATTGGATCTATTTAAATATATGTACTGCAGTTACCTTTTTACAGATGTATCAACGAATACAATGACATCACATTACAAAATAGGTGTGCTGAGCCAACACCGGCAGATAAAACATTCCCCAAAGTAGCCGGATTTAAAAATATCCCAAAAGGTTACGGTAAAGAAGGTGTGAAAGTTCTCCCCCAAAGAGCAACAGACACAAAACAAAGTGATATGCTAATGTTTGGATTATAAACTATGACCAGCCAACGGGCGGCCAGGGATGTTTTGATCACAGTAATGACAATTAATAAAGCCGTACAAAAACTGCAGTCAGCATGTCAATCCACACAGCAGCTTGAGGGGTGGGACGTTGAGTAAAGCTGCACTACAAAGAACAATGCCACCTACAATGGAGTAATAAACATGTGTTTTATACACTGCTCAAGTGCATCATGAGCTACTGTGAATAGGGAAAATGTCAATCTATGAATAAATCCATCCTTAATGTTATGTGGGAACAAGAGATCCTCCCAAACAGACACAAAACACAACTCAAGCGGATTTTCCGACGGAGCTGAAAGTCGCCTGAGAAACACGTTTAATGACAAACAAGCTGCAGGGACAATACGCCGTCTCTTCCGCAATGCAACAGTGAAAAAAAGCTAATTCGGGGTGACTGGTTTCGGCTGCGTTTCCTCTGGTTTGAAATGGCTGTGGACGGACTAGCGGCTGAAGGACACCACGTCACTCCTTAATGCACAGACAGGTACGTGCCCTCTGAGGAGCTCACACGCTGCAGATTAACCTTCAGCAGCTTGCCTTGACCTGTTCAGCATTCCACATGGGTTTGACGAGCAAACACACACAGACACAGCAACTGCAATTGTGGAACCTGAATGTGTGACGTAAGTCATGGCAGAACATTCTTCATTCATAGGGTTCGGGTTGTCATAGAATTTCATCTGAATGGGAAAGTTTACTAAAAGTGACAACACATTATACCACCGGCTCTTGTTTACACAGTGCAGTTGTAATGTGTGCGTACTGGTGGAGCTGGGACCAGTGCTGGGTTCAAAGGTTAAACTGTATTTGGACGGAGGAGTTTCTAGCAGGTTTTAAATGTGCTGACACAGTTGCCTTATTGGGAGCCCTCATGCTGACTCGTCACTCAGTCACAAACCAGCAGACTGATGAGCCAGAGACGCTGCAGAACAAAACTGTGCAACAGGAGTGCACTGCCACCATGTGGACAACTCCAGTACTGCAGCTGCTCGTTCAACATTTAAACCTCCTCCCAGCAAAAACTAACACATTATAGTGATTAAAAATACAATACTGGTATGTACAAATAACTGTGGGATTACTGTGGGACCACAAGACCTTCTTATTGTTTATTTAAATGAACATCAATCTTGGAATCACTAACACATGTTAGAGGAAACTTGCAAAGAAGTGGATACGCAATAGTTAAAACGCTGAGCAACAGGGCCGGGATGTGTGCAATAAAGCTCCACTGACATCGAGCTGCCTTCCGGATAAACCAGAAAAACACATTATGTGGTTTGATTCCGTATTTTTCTGGGATAGAAATGTAATTTCCTGAGGGAGACTTAGCCAACACAGGCTAGCCGTGCCAGTTCCAGGTTAAATAGAAATAAAACACAACAGATGGGAAACACACACACAAGGAAGGGACTGAATGTACCTCAGAACAAAAATCCAAACGTATGCAAAGGTGTTAGACCTTGCACACTGCTGCATTATAACCAAAGGACATGAACAACGCAAAGCAGCATAACAGCTGATTGGAGGGTTACCGCTAGTTCTAACTGTAACGTAAATGTACCTACCAGCGCCTTGTCACCGACTGCACTGAGATGGTGTTCGTTGTTGCTCAAGTCCCTTTGCTGCCTCTGCAAACACTCCGACTGCCGTTATCGGTGTCCGCACGGCCACATCACTTCCTGTTTGCTGTGTGTGTGTGTGTGTGTGTGTGTGTCAGTATGTGTTTGTGGGAGGCATATGGATGTAAATCCAGCACAAACTTCTAGGCCCCTGTGTGTGTGTGTGTTTGTGTTTGTGTGTGTGTTTTAGGCATCCCAGACTGCCTGACAGGGCGGAGGTGGGGTGTGAGGAGGGTAAAGGAGGGACAGTGAGGGGGATGATAGGCGGAGTAGAGGAGAGGAGCCTTCAATGACCAGACTGAGTGGATGATTAAGCTGTTCCCACAGACCCGTCGTGGTATGAGTATCTCTGCGGCCTCCGTGCGGGAAGTGAAAGGTCAAACAAATACTGTGACCACGCAGCGACCGTCACTGGCACTAAAATAATCAGTTTAGAGAAACTTAAGAGGAATTAGCTGAGACTAAAGAAAACTTTTCAAATAATAAAGCTAACGAGATCAAACTCAACAATTTCAAGGCCTCTTGACACACACACACACACGCACACACACACACACATAAGAGGCATTTACTAAATGTTTACTATATTCTAAAAATCCCAATGACATCAGTCATATCGCACATATAATAGTAAACAATAAATTCATTCCCATATGACCACAGCGAGAGGCCTTTGAGCATTAAGATTTCCAACATTACACAAGTTCATCGCTCTTCCAAACAAGGACAAGTCCACACTGGAGACCGGGACATTCTTCTAAGCTCCGGTTGTATCAACACAGAGTGCGACTGGATGAAAATGTAAGACGTTGGGAATGCAGTGATCCTTCAGGCCTTCAAAGACTTGCCCTCATACGGCTTTTAGTGTGCAGAGTGCTTTTTTATAAAAGCCAGATTCATCCCGGGCCATGATTAAGTCAGCGGTGCACACAGTAGCATTCACACTAGTGGAAAACAATATGGCTGTGAACAGCGGTCCCGGGGGAACGGATGGTCAGGAAGTGGTTCAGAAATTGTCCAGTGTGTCTAAGTGGACATTCCTGTGCAGGGAGGAGAGTGATCCGCAAAATATAGTGGAACATCCTTCTTCCTTCTTTGAACGATTTGGCTTTTATCATTAAAAGGTTCTAAGATAGTCACAGCATTAACATGGCCTCAAACAACTCATTTGACACAAAAGGGAATAGTCCAGCCTTAAATGCAACAAGCAAATGAGGTAAACTGAAAGGTTTCTTTTTGGATTTACATTGTTATCATCTGATGACAGCTTGTAGCAATTATGTTAATTTATCAACGATCTTGAAAAGGTTTTACCAATGCAAACATTTAACTAAGTTTTTGATTTCATTAGAAAGTCTGCACACCCTCATCTATTGAGTTAACACAGAAATATCGGGTTCACTGACACAATATAATTGTATTTAATCTAATAATTTTCATATTTAGCTCTTTACACTCACACAGACCATTTTTTATGCGACTGACATCATCTCATCAGATCTGAAAATAGTTCAGCAAGAAAAATGAATGAAACAATAGACCTCAAGGGCACGGGGAGACACACACACGTAGAGAGACATCAAAAAAGCATGTCTGAAAACACGAAAGAACGCAACAATACACTTCTGCAGTTAAGGTTTCAGGCGTCTCAGATACCTTTGCATCGAGGAAAAACACAATAAAGTTTATAACGCTTACAGAAAGTAATCTGACTGATTCTTTTGTAAATACCATTGTCCATCACGTGCCATGAAACTTATTTAAAAAAAGAGGTCAGCCAAAGATTTGGCTATGATCATTAAATCTTTTTTTTTAACGTAAAGAAGTCCCCGGGTCGCCTGCTTGGGCCTATAACAAACGGCAGGGGGCGCTGGCGAGCAGCTCCAGTGACCATGTTGAGATTGTATACAACATTAAAGTAACTGGGCTACGTTAGCTAACGTTAGTTTCGCATAGTTAAAAGGTGAAGTAAGCCAATATAAATCTAACTTTGCGGAATGAAAGCAGCTTTTTCGCGCGATAGACATAAGCTAGTTTTAGTACGTTATAGTCAAAATCTTTAATGGGTTCGTCGGGGCTAAAGTACAGTTGTCGTAGCGCGTGAGAGAATGGAACATACCGAGGCTGCCAACTTTTTTTTTTTCTCATCCATCGAGAAACTGTCAACTTCTGAATTTGCAAATGCAAATGTTTCCTTTAGGTTAACTATTACAAAGGCTTCACTTACCCGTTCGTCATTTCAGTAATGCCGAGCATCGCTCCACTCTCTCCCGGACCGGAATACGTATTTTCTGACTTCGGTTGCTGATGTCCAGATGTTGTACAGTCGGGGATGAAACGTTGAGCGTTGGTTTTCACAGAATGGCGCAGACGGGCCTCGCCTCTCTTCAACAAACCGTCAATGCAGACTCGAAGGAATTTACTACATCCGCTTGTGACTTTCAAAATAAAACTATTCTTTGAATTTTAATTTTAATTAAAATACAAATTAAATATGATCGTCACAGTATTACTAATTATTTCTCTCAATATGTATAATACATAAAATGTACTGATTGCATGAAACCGTTTTTACAAATACATCTAAAAATGTGAAGAATGAACAAGTACAATAAAAAAAGATCTAAATATGTTCTAAAATAATGAAAATATTTTAAAATAATGGGAAAACGCTGTTATTAACACTATATGTTGAAATAGAATTATTGCTTAGACAATGCCATAAGTGTTTATTTTGTTTTCTTGTTCAGCAAGCTGTGTTGTACGCATATTTGCATACAATCACCTTCATGTACAGTATATCTAAGTATGATAACATCTGGGATTTTTTTTTTTAATCGGTGATTTATTTTGAAGGCCAAATCGCTTGTTGACTGTTTTTCTGTGTATCCATGGCAGCTTCTCATTCATTCCTGGAGCCACTACTACAAAATCACAATGGTCTGATTTATAGCTTGTAAACGGCGACACCCGGCCTGCAATCCAGTACTCTCACCAGATGAGACGTGCAGTGTTGTTAGCTGGGTGCCGACTGCCGCTCCGGAAAACTGAGATTAGGATTTGAGGAATCAATTCAGGATTTACGGAAAAACTTGACTTTTCATTTTGTGCCAACCGGAAAAGTGATACATGGCGAGTGGGTGTGAGTCTGGAAAATTATACGATAATAAAAGATGATCAAATGAATAGCAAAAAGTATCAAAGAAATGCATCTCATTCGGCGAGGTTTTATTACGAGTGCCGTTTCTCAAGGAGATAAAATCAGATAAAGCAGGTTTTTCTTTTCCTCCCAGTGGTACACAGTAGCAACGATTTGTGGTTTCCTCCGGTGACTGCGTCACGACTAGAAACCACATATATTTCCTTAAAAGGGGAAGTCTTTACACCCCCTTTCTCCGAGAGGGATGAGGACTTTCATAGCAACAAAAAAAATCAATGAATAACTGCATGGAAACATTAAGTTAAGTAGGTGGTTAAGGAGGTTAAGGAATAAAATCAACGATTTCAAAGTCTGAAAACAGCTGGAAGAATATTAATCTTATCTTATAGTCCCTTTTTTGTTCTGCCTGACTCACTTCAACATGTTTAATATCTATAAAACCGCTATGCCTCAAGTGCTAAATGTGAAAAATATTGTGACTGTGATTTGTGGAGGCAAAGTTTCATATCAATGTTTCAAATGCATTAAAAATAAAGTCATTGGAAACAATCTCATCCATTTCGGCTTTATTGTAGTTTGAAATCAGAAATAAACAGAACAAATAAGACCTAAACCTGTAATTGCTAATTCGTTTATAAATATCCAATGTTATGGTTGAGTTAAATCTCTCATAGCTCCTTCTGACATTGGCCCTCGTAAATATAAAATCATTTTTTTTAAAATACATTCACTTGTGCTGTAGGAATAATAAAAAAAAAGAAAAGCTGCCGTTGGAATGAGAACAAGAATAGGCCAGTTGTCTTCATCATTGGGCTGCTTGTAGGAAGCAGCAACCGTGGGTCAAATAGGGAGTCCTGCACAAGGACACCTCCCCTGCTGCCATGGGGGCCGTCTTTCAACGAGACACCGTTACAGATGCTGTTGCAACCAATCTTGTTATTCGGCAATTACAGTGACAACAACTGACAAAACCACAAAGTATTGCCCAAATAGATTGACCCATGGAAATCATATTTGACATTAAATGACAACAAACACAACAAACAATAACTATTTACGCATCACAAACCAACCAATCACGACAGGATGTGATGAATCAAAACAAAAGGGCTGTTGGTGACAACTGCTCCTGAATTCAGAATGTGGGGTTTTGGGGGAACAACTGTAGAACTGTCAGAACAAGTAGAAATATGTTATCTACCCCTTTGTATCTGAAGCGACAGACAGAGGAAAGATGTAAAATGACCTCACCCTGGGTTTTGCCTGATTTTCACACTTAACACACCTCATCTCACTACTGATTGTATTCCAAACCATTTGCATGAATGCCTCTTTGAACTTCCCGGAAACTCATCACTAATTAGTGATATGTAATGAGCAAGTGTCAATTTTCATACTAAAGAAATACAATAAACCTGTCTCAAAAGGTAATAAAAAAAAAACATGCCCTCAAAAAATTATTTAAACTAATATGAAGCAAACCAAATTTGCTAAAACTCCAGTGTAGTGTTCTGTGCTACACAGGGACACGCCCAACAAGTGCAAGAATCATCTTGGAAAGTAGTCAAAGATCTGAAAAAAATATTCAAGTTTTTTCATGCAATTAGTTTATACCATGATTAATTCCTCCTCTAACAATTACGGAATGTTTCACATAACCTAATGATTCCTCATAATGCCATTTGAGCTTCACTTAAAGAAATGTCCAGTAAACTATTGTTATAACATACATTAAAGAGTAAGAATTTGTCAGAATTGTGTCAACGTTTATTTTAATTGGTACTAGACTAATGGAACTATTGCACTGCAAATTCAAATCAGTATCAATGTCAAGTGATTGGATTTAATCTCTACCACACACTGATTCTTTTTGGATGCATTCCTTGGTCCCTTCAATGGTGTGGCCAAATTCAGTAAATTTCACAGTTCACCTCCAAATTATGCGGCTTCGCTGCGGAGTACGTTCTTTCACAGAAAATGGTCCAGTAACATCTTAGCACTGTGCTGACGTGTCTTTTTTGGTTGGTTGGTTATTAAACAGGTTTATCTGATCCCAGACCAGCTGTGAAGATAAGATCCCCAGCCTGAGCCCCGAGAACCGGACCCCTCCTCCTCACCTGCACAAAGGAAGATTAAAGAACAACTGATCAGCATAAGGTGTGTGTGTGTGTGTAAAATCCTGATTAACAGACCATTTTTTTGTGCATTTACAAAGCCTGTTCACTTAGACCGCACCTTGTGCAATGGCGCCCAGTTTGCTTTTCTCCTCCGGGCTGAGCTGCAGCATTGTGTGAATGACGGGCAGAAGGGCCTGCCTCTCGCTGCCGGATTGCAGGAAGATGAACTGCAGCAGGACGTTCTTCAGATACTCCAGGTTGGCCACACTCTTCTCCCTCTCCTGGTTACGTTCTAGACGACGCACTTCACTTTTCAGCAACTGGAGAGGCATGAAGAACACAAATCAGTTGCGTTAAATAATAAAAGCCTGGGCATTGGCCTAATCCTGGCTTAGAATACTATTAGTTTCCCCAAATCAACACTTCAACCCAAAATGGCAAAATACGTATTATTTGGTCAATAAATAACTCAACCATACCATAAATACGCAACCATAAATATGCAAGTAACAAAGTAACAAAACAATAACAAGCATTTTGAGTGTCAAAGCTGATCTACCGGAAATGGTGTATTAAATGTTCCACCTTGCTCCTTACATCAACTACAGGTTATCAACTATTTTTAAAGATAAAACCATAATTGGTTATCTTATCGGTATTGGATATAAGGGGAAATATAAATTATGTATTGGATGAATAATAAATCCAAAGTTAGCTCAAGGACATGTATGTACATGACTGAAAAGTCATCTTTTCTTTTTACTGGATTACATTTTAAAACACAGTAGAATGAAACGACTTTAAGACATATCATGACCTAATGAGACCCAACTAAAACACTGGGCGTTAGATAGCAAGCAAGATTTTTCTTAGATGAGAGTTACTTTTTCATCTATTATTAGGTAATTAGCTGTTAATCATACAGATATAGAGCGAAATTACAAATGGGTTGTTTCCGAGCGTTACTGCACACGCTCAGAAATTATTTTGGTCAGCGCTACTTGCCGTAGCCCAACACCTTACGTCACACAAGCATGGCGGCGGCCTCTGATTTCCTGCTCTCTGCTTCGTTGGTTTATAAGCGTTGAAACGTCAGTTCTGTTAAATATTTATTAACAAACACCAACAGAGTTTCCTTAGTCAATTTTTGGGGGGGACAATTGGAGCCCTTTAACCTTCGGTGAAGATGGGGCTGGAGCGGTTGTTTCGCGGGGCTCTGGCTTATTACTCCAAACACCTTCCACTCGTCAACTTTCAGCAACGATTCAGAGTCCTTCAAAATGTGTCGATGTCCAGGCAGGCGTCGCCGAGCACGTCCAGCGTGGTTAGCCGGGCTACGTGTGCAGCGGGTCAGTGCGGCAGGATATTCGTGCAGAAAGGCACCCGCGGCGTCGCTCATAGACAGCCGGCCGCGCGCCTCTGCACCTCCGCGCAGCCCTCCAGAGACGTCACCCTGTTCCGGCACGACAGGACGCGCTTTTTCCAGCTCCTCGGGCTCTTCTGCGGGGGCCAGTTTCTCTTCTGGACATACCTGGGCCACTTCGCTTACACCGGACTCAGAGACACGGGGGCCGCTACTGAGAAAGGAGGGGCCAAGACGTCCACCACCACCACAGGACTCGCCGGGATGTGGAGTTTCGAGATGAACCTGGGGTCGAACACCTGGAGGTTCGGCTTCACGCTGGGATGCCTGACGATCGGGGCGGTGATTGTCGCCCTCGGGGTCCTGTTTTGCAGTCGCTCTGTCAGCCAGGTGGTTTTGCACAGAGGTGGGAAGATGGTGACTGTCTCCACCCAGTCCCTTTTGGGACCAGACAGAGGCCGGAGAATAACGGTGCCACTGTCCCAGGTGGCCTGCCACGCTCACAGGCACGAGTCCCCCTCGTTCATCCCCCTCAGGGTCAAAGGATACAAGTTCTACTTTCTTCTGGACAAAGAGGGGACTGTGAACAACGCTAGGCTGTTCGATAGCACTGTTGGGGCTTACCGACCCTTTTAAGTTGTTGTTACTATGATACTGCTGTTAAAACTATTCACCAAGGGGACACTGACTGGGATTTCACATGGCTGCATAACAAATGCCAGATTGTTTTTATTGTCTCTTCAATTGAATAAAAACCTATGAGATTAAAAAAAACTACTGTTTTGGGCTCATTTAAAGATGTGTCAGATTCATTTGAAAGTATTAGTAGCCAAGGAAGTAGAGGCTGAGGCGACAGGGGGGCGTTGCTTGATGCTCTGTGAAATAAAACAGATCAACCTTTTTGATCTGTTTGTGCCTTTTTAACTTTGTGCGTATACATACGGTTATCTGCTCCATGAGAACAGCATTGGTGGCCTCAGTTTCGTGCAGCAGGCTATTCATATGCTCCATGCTGCGCGTGGCGGTGCTCAGCTTTAGGCTCAGCTCTTCTTTGGTAGGCTCCACGGTCCACACAAAAGGCTCTAGAGACCAAACCAGACAGAAGTTTTTAAGTCACCACTTTTAGAAAATCATGGGTGCAGAAGCTGATTCGCCTCGCCTCAAGGTATAAAACAAATCCTCTTCACACGCACCTTGTTTGGGATCCGGGGACGTGAGTAGCTGCTCCAGGGAGGGCAGCGGAGAGAGCGCAGTGGACGGGCTCTCTGTCTCGGTGGTCTCCATTCCCTCGCCCTCCTCTCTGGCTGTGGACTGGAAGTCGCTGAGGGACATCATTCCCACACCTGCCTGGTTGTGCTCAGTGTTTCTGCGCTGGGGGTCTGACGACAGGGACTTCCGGCCGGATTGGAGCGCCACTGAACCTGAAATAAAGAAGTCAAATTAGGCTAAACATACATGAATTCATCTTGCTCATCAAAGAGGACCTCAAAACTATGTGCTAAATCGGTCCAATCAACGTAATCCCTACTGAAGGGAGCTGAGCTGAAGACCTTGTTGTTAGTCAGTGTCCTACTTCATTGGGACACAAGGGGGCACAAGACACATTGGCGTTAACCAGTTCTTCGGTTGGCATAGTGTGAACAGAGAGGCGACAGGAAAGCGTGAGGCACTTGAGGGGAGTTGGTGGACAAAGGAGAAGATTATGATTAATGGACCTGAAACTGAACCAAAAGACCAGACACGACCAATTCCCTCACCTCCAGTCTGCTGCCCTTACCGCCTCCCCACATGCAGCTGAGTGAGGAGAGTGAGACGCTGGAGTGCTACGTGCACATCTTTGTGTTGCATTTGAGTCCCACCAGATTTTACAGTCTGATCAGGGATCAGAAACACAAACGATGAGGCAGACAGTTTGCTGGTAGCTCGAGCGCAGTGGAAAAACTAGCTGAGCTTTGTAAGATGACAAAAAAAAAACATTTTGCTACTAAGGATCCTGACTCTTGTATATGCACGGACGTATTTAATTTAATCTGTTGTAGGTTCAACATACTTGATTCATCATGAGGAGACTCATAATAAATTGACCTGTAGTGTTATAAACCACCAAATCTAATTTATAGTATAATGAATCTCAATCTCTAGAACAGTCAGCAACATAGCGAGGCCTCAAACAGTATCTGCAACTAAATTAAAGATCCATGGAAATGGTCCAGCAGTTTTATGGCCCATTTGCCCAATAACGTAAATACACACAGTGGTGTCGAACCCTTCTGCCTTTAAATCAAAATACAGGGGGCTCAGGTTTGACTTTCAGTAAAGGCTGTGCGAGCCGCTAATGATGAGTCTCTCCAGATGCCACAGTGAGCGGTTTGCCACACTGAGAGGCGGGATCAGAGCCGAGGAGGTCCGCCAACACCTGGCTCTCCTGGAGATGCGCATACACACACACACAACCACACGTACACATCCTTCCCCAGCCAATGTGTGTATTTGCCGTTTGATTGCAGAGGGCAGCTGTGTGGGAGGTGATGAATGAGCTTCCAGTGCTGCTTTTTTGATAAACACACCAACACGCCCTCTCCTCTGTTCTCTCTCGTATCATTCCTCTTAAATAGACAGAAACTTCAGTTCTCTGCACATTTCAGATGCATTGAAGGATATTTTCATATGATAGCTACTCATGTTCACTTATATGGAACAAGTTTTTTCTTCATGCTTACTGCTCTGGCTCTGCAGGTGGAAGAGTTGCTCCTCAACACGGGTCAGCTGGCCCTGCAAAGTCTCTATGGTGGCCCGGTGGTCATCTTGCAGCTTCCTCAGCTGCTCTCTGTAGGTGTGGCGCTGGGCTTCGGCCTGGGAGGTCAGGTCGGCCTGAGTCTGGGTCACATCCGACCGCAGAGCCACGTTCTCCGACTGCACTGACATCAGCCTGCAAGGGGACACAGAGTTAGAGGAAACGAAAAGCTCCCCTGCAGCAGGGAATGCGTCGGGATGTCTCATGACAGAAATGATAGGGCAAGCCGGCTCACCTCTCACGGAGCTCGGCCTCCTTGCTGACGGTTTCCTGGAGGATTTTGTTGTGTCTCTCCAGCAGGGTGTCGTGTTCAGTATGGAGCTGCTGCAGCTCGGCCGTGGTGCTGTGGAGGCTCTGCTGGCTTTCTGCCAGCCGGGACCTCAGCTGCTCTACCTGCGCCGACAGCTGCTCCCTAACAGACAAACACTGCGTGTTCATCATATTCACATCCCTCCCACAGCGTTGACTGACACTTGCTTAATTTGAACAGCTGAGTAGCCGACTTTGGAACTGCAATTTAGATTACAATAACATCTAAATGATTTCCTGTGTGATAAATCCTGACCAGGCTGTGCTTTCAGGCCTGAGCCTAGCATTGATTTAGCAAATTACAATTAGTTACACTATAGTGCAAGAGCAATTATCACACAGCTAGTACGTCACCATGCATTTAGGTACCTTCCGGGGTGTGCGTCTCTCTGGTTGTTTGATGCTTCACTGACATTCATATTCATTTGTTGTGCATGATGGTCATACAGCTATGGCCCTTACCTCTCTAATTTGCCAGACTCTCCTTCACTCTGGGCCGTGGTTTTACTCTTCTGCTGTTTGAGCACATTGTGAACTCGCACCTTATAACCTTCAAACTCGCCAACCGTTGCAACGAGCGCAGCCTGGAATCAGCACCAAGATTAAGAAAAGATATACAGTAAATGACACACATTCACTGGAGATTATATTCTAATACTAAAACACTTTTGCTCACTTGGGCAATTCAATAAACATCATTTAAAGACCTGTAGCCATTTAGCTTGCTCGTATATGCATTGTCACTCATATAAACAGATTTTAAATAAACAAACAACTCTCAGGCTAAATAACATAATTATGGCTCAACATCATATGAACAGTTTGCTCAGTGCTTCTTAGCGGATTATACATGGGAAGATACATAGTATATGTTGGGGTGTATTGAATATTAGAAGTGGTTTTCAAGCCTATTTTAAAAATATATATATATATATTTTCAGGCAGCTTATGTTTTTACAGCCAAAAATATTACTGTTATTGTAAAGATTGAATGATTAATCATGGAGATAATATTGAAACAAGCTGCAGCCCCATACATCCAGCTCTGTCTACCGAGTATGAGCTGGTGCAATATTCAATTCAATTCATCCAAGCTGGGAGTTTCTCCCACAGCATCTCAAACACTGATGCTGATGTTCTCTTGAGTAATGTTCTATAATCTGCTGGATATTTTCAGTGATCAGTGAGTCATAGAATAAACTCTTTAGGTGTGTGTGTGTGTGTATGTGTGTACCTGAGCGGTATCTCTCTCCTCCTGCAGGCTGTTAATGCGTTGCTGAAAGGAGCTGTTGGTTCTCTGATGCTGCTCCAACGCAGACCTCAGCTGCTCCTGCAGACGATGACGCTCGCCCGAGAGCTCGCACACCTCGATCTTAACGCACAAACACACACACACCTCATAATTCGACTTTGGTCGGACAGACATGTTGATTCATAAAACTATACATTTTTTTCAAAAGGGATAGCTGAGAGAAGCTTTTCTTATACTATCTGTGTCACCTTGGAGTTTTCCAGCTGCTGTTGATTTGCCTCCAGCTCTCCTTTCAGAGAGGTCTGCTGAATCATAAGGGAGCTTTCCTGCATGTCAGCACACACACACACACACACACAAATGAACAAACACGGCAACACACACACACACATGAATAACTATTCCCAACATCTCCAAGGCCTTCTCAACAATCATGCCCACACATGGTTGCACAACTATTTACAATAATCAGGCAGCAATGTCACACACTGAAACAAAAAATCCTGTGGGACACACTTACACATGCACGCACACAGACACACACACATACACACACACAGAATCAGACCTGCATCTTGGCGTCGGCCAACTCCTTTTTGGTCTTCACCAGCAGTTGTTTCACCTTGGAGGTTTTCTCCTGCCCCTGGTCCAGCTGTGACTTCAACGCCTCTGTTAGCACAAATACACACGCACGCACACACGCACAAAGAGAGAATACAATTTGAGATGAAATTACATTTCTCATACACACACATACACCAGAGGGCCCTGCAGCTACACAGAGGCAGTAAACCATCATTCTTTTATTAGAAAGTTACAAGTAAATAATTATACATCCACCCTTTACCTGGGCCCTGCTTAAGGTGGAGCCCTCACACCATGAATTCAAATCCAGGCATGAAATAGCGAGTGTAAACAAAGACAACTCAAACACACCAATTTCCTGTTTGAGTGAGTCCTCCTTCTGGGTCAAGGTCTTTATCTGGGCCTTCAACCCCTCAGCACACTCATCTCTATCTGAGAGTTTGGCATTGAGTTCTTTGACCAAGCGTTCGTAGTCGGCCATCTCCATGTCCAGCAGAGAGCTCTGCTGCGCCTCCTGGAAGCAGAGTCGATATACTACGTCATTACAGGGAATGGAAGTAAAATTCTCCTCGGTCAGATCATTATCTCAAACTATTAGGGGAAGAAAGGTGTTTAGGAGAACACTCATATTCCCCAAGTGACTTTGTATTTATCCATCATTCCATTGAAAATTTAATTTAATTTAATCTACACATTAGTCATACTTGAAGACCTAAATACATGGATATGACAATAAAATAGTAAAGTGTTTTTCAAGAGATTTCTTTATCTTGGATTGTGCGTGTTTGACTTTTGAGGACCTTAATGTGTGTCTAAGTCATTTAAAATCCCTAAATTTCTATTTATGTTTATTAATATCTATTATAATATACTAATGCTCAACTTAAACATACTTCTTCAGTATACACTTTATGTATGCATGTGTTTATTATCACAACTCTTTATAAACAAATTTTACGGGATCTTAGCCAAAACAATAGAGCACTTTATCATGATTATCGGTATCAACCTCAAACCCCCTGTTTGTTGGGCTGTACCAACAATGTGGACAAGTTACATGAAGTCAGACCTCAGTGTGTACTGCTGCACTTTGTGGGTTTTCCACTAATGGAAAAGAAACAGCCACCTCTGTGCTGTGGGCTGGAATGGCTCTCTTTCTCTCAGAGGTGCTGCTGCAGCTGCAGGCCGGGCATCACCAGTCCAGTCGCTTGACTGAACAGCCCCTTCGGAGACACTACTGTCTCAGAAGCTGTGTGTGTGTGTGTGTGTGTGTGTGTGTGTGTGTGTGTGTGTGTGTGTGTGTACCTTACGTAGCTGCTCCAGCTCCTGGGCAGTCTGCTGAGACTGTTGCTGCTGCTTGCGAAGCTGGGCTGTCAGCTCTTCTACCTCCTTGGTTGCAGATGACAAGTCCTGGAGAAGCAAGCGAACACACATAAGTGTTTTTTAGTATGTATGCACTGTGATTTCATGTAATCATATAAACATTTATAAACCTGCAGATAATTTGACATTTTTTCAGTTAATATTTGTATAATCCTTTTAGCCATGCAGTTGTATCAGAAGATCAGCTAAAACACAGAATAGAGAGCAGTGGCTGGCATGAGAAAAAAATGAATATCTATCCAGCTCTTCTTTTTCTACCTTGATCTTCAGTTCTTTCATAGATCGCTCAGTAAGCAGGTCTCTGTCCAGACTGCTGGACCGTTTTTGAAGCTCCTGATTTTGAGCTTCCAGCTGCCTCACTGTGCTCCTTTTTGTCTCCATACAGGCCAGCAGATTCTCCTTCTCACTGCAGAGTGTCTCGGTCTGTAAAGGATTTAATCAATCAATCAAATTTTATTTGTAGAGCGCCTTACAACAGCCAAAAGGTGCACAAGGCGCTTTCCAGTTAAAACAACAAAACAGTAATTAAAACCTCAGATATACATAAAAATGGCAGTCCAGTCGGAGGCTACGTATTAAAAGCTTGTCTGAATAGACGTGTTTTCAACTGTGATTTAAAAGCACTTAACACCGTGATGCTTTGCAGGTGAGCTGGAAGTGCGTTCCACAGCTTAGGTCCCTGGTTAGCAAATGACCGGCCTCCATACTTTTTATAGTTAAACTTGGGAGTATCCAAAGTGGTGTGTTCGGAGGAGCGTAGAGTTCTGGTTGGATTAACCATACGTGTTATTTCTCCTGTCAGGTGACACACTATTATGTCCGAGATGGCAACCGCTTATGAAAATAGAGAAAAACTAGTTTAATTATAATAATACTAATAATAATAATTTGACTGGTGAGTTGAGAATATTCTACGATCTTATGAAATCTCACTGAAAGGAGAGAATGTCGTTTTTACGTCCCACAGTCTTTCACCTGAAAATGCAGATGTGGACAAATGCAACACAACTGCGTGAACACACGCGACTCGTCTTAGGTCATTCATGCAAATCTGACAGCGCTCAGAGGGATTTCTCTGCAAGGAACACTGAACCAGCAGCAGCTACCTACCCTCGTCTGTCAGCCAGACACCGAAGCTATGATTGGTAAACAAAGATGCGCCGAAGTACTGTTATATCCCTGACTATCTTTAAGTCTGCCCCCCCGGAGAACCATGAGCGCACACAAGTATACATTTGTGTACCAGAAAGCTGTGTAGCACTAGCACAGAGCAGATGGAAGCCGTAGTCTGCTCCATTTACCTGCCTGTTGTTCTCTCACTGGAAAGCGACAGTTACGAGCTTGGGGAGAGGGGGGTATATGAACAAAAATGTCTCCCTTGCTCACCCAGTCCCATCTGATGGGCTATTTGTGGATGGCGTGCCGTCAGGTGTGGCCGGGAAAAGAGTCGCTGGCTAAAACCACTCACTGTAAATCAGACGTATCCGGTGGTACGCCAGAACTGTTGGGAGAGATCTATTGCCGGACAAAGCGCCAGTGCTTGGATTTACTGGAGGGTGAGGGCAGTTTGTGTATTTGTTAGTAGTAACGTCCGGGTGTGTTTGATCGAGTGTGTATTAGTGGTACCTGCGTGACAGCACTGCTGAGTTGTTTGGTCAGCTCGGCAATCCGTCTCTCAGCCTCCGCCAGCTTCTCGCGCTCTTTATCCAGTTGCTCGGTCTGCCTGTCGTAATCTATCTGCAGATTCTACACCAACACACAAATACTCATTCAGAACCGCGCGTCTGAGATATCAGCCGCATTCACTGAAATATGGGAGAAGGCTCTCATTAGACACAACAGACTGGTTCCCACTCTAATGGAGAAAAAAAGTCGTGAAGCACAGTGCCGTCTGGGGGATGCTTGTGGAAACCTCCGGGAGTTAATCATAAAAAAAGCCATTTTCAAAGCAAGCATGCAGCCACTTGCTAATTAGCATATATCAGGAACACATGCAATTAACCAAATGTTGAACGATCGTTACAGTCAGTTAAATCTTTGGGTCAGCCCATGTTGGACTTCTCCTTTGACGAAAACAAAACAATTTAAATAGGACATCAGGTGGAGACATCTGGACACCAACCATTCTGTCATGAATTCATCAGCCATGGAGGAAACAGAACAAGGCTCAGTGACAATAAAGCCTCATGTGTTCAATATTGAAGAATAATAATAACCAAAGAATATTGTTTACATTACATACTTACCCAGTATCTATCTTGGAATAAAGCAAAGAGACTATTAATCTGTTGTAAATTCCTCGTTTGGTACATCAACCTTCTTCTGTTTTAACCTCGCAGCAGCTATTTGCATCAATGTCTTTGTGGAAGTAGCTTTTAATAAGTGAGATACCATTACAAAGAAGTTACAAAGAAATTAAGTGAGTTCTGTGCTACATGTTCACCTACCTTGTAGCCTTCTGCACCATGGATAATATCTTTCATAGAGCTGCTCACTTTCTCCCTCTCTGATTTCAATGACTCTACTACCTCCTTGAGGGATGCAACCTGGGGGAATAAAAAGGTGGATTCAGCCATTTAAGCACAGAGTACAAGTATCACCTGAAGGAAAGACTGTAACACGTAAACTCAAATGCCATATCAATGTTGATGAATATGGAACAGTGGCATTTAAAGTTGTGCTTCACTCTTACCTCTTTCTTACTGGTTTCCAGCTCCTTCTTTGCTTTAATGGCAACTGCCTTGATTTTGTTCATCTTCTCATTTTTTTCTATGTGTTCTTTCTCCAGAAGAGCTGAGGAAAGTCATGTTATGAATGTCTAACCTGTAGTTTGTGCAAACTAAAATAGTTTTTTTCTTGAATGGATATTTAAGAAAAAAGTGTTACCTATTTTCTTCACGGTCTCTGAGGCTGCACTTTCCTCAGAGGAAGCCAACTGAGCTGCAGACTCCTGAGAGATATCAATTACACATACATGTTCACTATTGTTCTTTAATCAACCCCAACTCTTTTTGTTCAAACATTATCATTTCCATGAGTAAATGTTCCCCCAAATATTGGAACGCATTTATTTTTATTATTTCTAGAATTGGATTTCAGAAAGCATGCATGTCTGGAAGTTGACTGTCATAAAGGAAGCTGCAATAAACATATTTAATGTTGAAGTGCAAATTTCAAATGGTGCTATCAGAAGGTCCCTTTACAGACCGTAGTCATGCACCTGATCAATCATTGTGACTTTCTAGATCATGGCTGATTGGGCGGTAAAAGCTAAATATGCTCAATCCCAATTCATTATTTTGAATATTTAGAATCAGATATAATATAATCAGGTGAAATTCCCATTTCTTTGGGACTAAGATGTGTTGGGAACTATTGTTAGATGAACCTGACAGGACAGGAGCAGCCGTACCTGGAGGGCAGCAACTTCGCTCCTCAACTGAGATACGAGTAAATCCTTCTCCGTCAGCTGGTCTTGGAGCTCTCTTGTCCCTCTCGCCATTTCCCCTTCCTCGTTTTCTTCTTTCTCTTGAGTCATCTGAGAAACATGAGCCTGCAGCCGCTGGTTCTCCTCATTAAACTTCACATTGATCGACTTCATGTCCTCCAGGTCTTTCTGCAGCCCTTCGGTATCCTTCACCACTTCCTCCAGGTTCTTTCCGAGCAGGCTCCTCTCCTGCTCCAGGTCTGCGATACGAGCCCGGAGCTCCGTCACCACCTCCTCTAGCGCATTTACCCCTTGAGCCTCCTCAAGATGAGTCCTCAGCAGCGCCCTCTCCTTTTCCAGCTCGTCCACGCGGGCTCGGAGCTCCTCTACTTCTGCGGTGGAGCTTCTGAGGACTTCACGGTGATTCTCCTCCAGGGCTGTGATGGCGACGCGGGCCTGATCTACCTCCTCTGTCAGTGAACTCAACTTTTCCTTGAGGCGATTCTTTTCAGACGTCTCCTGCTCTAGCTGAGCCTCCAGGGCGGCCAGCTTAGAGCCCAAAAGCTCCCTCGTTTCGTGAGTGTTGGAAACCCCAGAAGATGCCTCCTCCAATTGTTGTTGGAGGTTGTCCTTCTCGGCGGAAAGGTCTTTGATAGTCCACTCTAGAGCAGAAGCTCTCTCCTGTTGTCTCTTCACCTCCTCGCTTTGGCTCTCCTCCATCTTTTCCCTCTCCTCTTTTAAGTGCTGCACTTCATCCTCCCTCTCTTTTTTCAGGGCCTCCAAAGCCTTCATGTTCTCCCCGCTACGCAGAAGGGCCTCAGCCTCTTTCTCCCGAAGCATCCTCTCGATTTCAGTGTTCAGCTGTTGCAGTTCCTCTTCTTTGTGCTGAAGCAGAGAGCGTGTTTCGTTTCGCTCGTCGGTCAGCGTGTCGACCACCTCTTTTAGTTCTTCAGTCATGCTTTCCTTCACCTGCAGTTGGGAGAGGATCTCCGCATTCTGCCTGGTCAGTTCCTCTACAGCTTGCTTCAGCTCACAGGTTGAAGTGGTTTGTTCCTCCACAGACAACTGGAGTTTCTGGTCCTCACTTGCGAAACCTTCAAGCTTCAGCTTCAGGTTTTGTAGCTCCTTCATCAAAGTGTTTTTCTCTTCTGTGCCCTCGCTCACTCTATCCAGCAGTTCATCCCTCTCCAGGCTGAGTTGTTGCATCTTGTCTTGGAGTTCCCGTACAGTACTTGCTCCTTGCTCCTTCATGGCTTTGTACTGAATAACAACATTTGTCGTCTTCTCACCCAGTTCTGTTTCCACACCTTGCAATATGTCCTTCATTTGTTGACACTCGGTCAGAGCAGAGTCTCTTTCTCTGGTCAAGGCCTCACACCGGGCGCTGAGCGCCTCTGGGTTCAGAGGGTTTCGGTCCACAGGACTGGTTGCTGATTCACCTCCTCCATGTTGGTGTTCTCCACTCTGCTCTCCTCGGACTTCCTGCCGATCAGGAACCAGGCTTACAGCTGGGTTACTGACAGGACTTTCCCGGCTCATTTGCAATTCGTTGATTTTGAACTCCAGCTCTTCTCTCTCCATCGTGAACTCCTCCCTGACCCTTTCCAGCTCCGCCTCCAGCTGACTGTTGACATTACTGAGCAGGGTGAGCTCGTCCTGTAACATGGTGCTCTGGGATTGAAGTTCTTCCACGACTGCTTTCAGTCTTCCATTCTCTGTCTCCTCCCCATCACCAAGGCTGGAGTCACCCTGACTGCATGCAGACAGCGCCAGCATTTTGGCGATCCCTGATCCGCGCCCCGGTTCCTCGTCTTCCTCCTGCACATCCTGCAGGTAGCTGTCTGGAAAAAATAAGGGTAAAGTTAGCTACCTCAGTTAAAGGTGTGACAGACTGCGGTAAGTCAAGAGTCCTCTAGCACGGCTTCAAGTTGACTATGAATATGTTAAGAAATTACAGATTTCAAAATTCAATAAAACAAAATGTTGTTTTATTGAATTTTGAAATCCAACCAAAAAAGGAACCATAATGTGACCCTAAGTTCAAAAGTGAAACGAAGACTTTGCATGCAGTGTTATTGCTTGGACAGGCGATTTCACCTAAAAGAGGCTTTGTTTAAATAAAAACTGCCGTACCTTTGAGAGCGAGCTGCTCCGTCAGCTCCTCGTGGAGCAACAAGAGACGCTCCCTCTCCATTTCAAAGTCCTCCTCCAGAGCCCTCATCTCGTCTTCGTGCTGCAGACTCTTCTGAGCCAGCTCCTCCTTCAGGTTCTCCACCTCCTGCTGGGTCTTCGTCAACTCCCTTTGGTGGCTCTCCTGCAGCTCGCCGACCTCCTGAGATTTCAGCTTTTGGGTCGCTTCCAGTTCAGCTCGAAGGGTTTCCAGTTGAGCATCTAAGCAAAGGCGGATGTCATTAGCGCTCTCTTTTGCACCGGTGTGTTCGGGCGGCGGCTCCCTCTCTCTTTCACGCTCCCTCTCCCTGTCAGTTTCCTCTCGCTCCTTCAGCAATTTCTGGAAATAAGCCACTTCTTCTTGGTGTTTGATGTTGGATTCCTCAATGCTGCCCTCTAGGCTCTTGATCTTTCTTTGGTGATCTTCTGTCACACGGTCGAGCTCTCCTTGAAGCGCAAACAGATCATCCTGCGCAAAATAAAGTAGGTATGTTAAGGCAAACTGCATTATAAGAGACATGCATCAACTTATAGAATTATGTTGATTCTGAGTGATCAGAATAACACTGTAGAATTTAGTAAAACTGGCAAATGAATCATTGCTTCACATCATTTAGTATTTGAGTTGTATCTTACCTTGGCTTTTTGCATAGTCTTCTCTAGATCTTTACGAGACAGTGAAAGACTTTGCTGAGTTTCTGCCTTCTCGAGTAGTAAGGAATCCATCCTCTCAGTCAACTCCTATTAAGACACACACCCACGGGATTAGCATAATGCTCCATGAAAAGGAGGCGGAGAAGAATATGTAGAGTAGACACGTCATATCATTCTGCCCTACAAACAAACCTGTATCAGAGCGCTGTCATCAGAATTGTTACATTTTTTGGATTGCTGTTTGAGGGAGTTTACTTCTTTTTCCAAATCTGAAAAAGGAAATAGCATCACAAAGTTACAGACATAAACTATTTGTCCAAAGATCCAAACAAGGCTTTACATCATTTAGAGCTACCTGCACATCTGCCCTTCATCTTTTGTATGGCAGCAATCTGCTTCTTGGAAAACTTGATAAGGTCATCCTTGGACAGTGTGTCCAGCTGAGCAGACAGCAAAGAAGGAACGAAAAAGAGAAGCATGGATTTTTAATAAAATATAATTTAAACAATTAATTATCTTTACAAAAGATTGTCTTTTCCTCGTAGAGAAACATGTGTTTGTAAATGTGCAGTACCTTTGACCTAGATGCACCTGCTGGTGATGCAGCCTCAGGCTCGGCTCCAGTACCACCGGAGTCCTGTTTCAGTCAAGGGAAAAAGAAGAAATTAAAAGTATGTGGAGATTGCTATACGGATATTCAGTATTTTTTTTACAGATATACTTAAATACTAGTTCTAAAACCAGCACGTATGACAAATCATAGATTTACTGTTGCCCTGCTACTTAGTTAAAACTGCATTTTTTAAAAACGTGTTTTGACAGCTCCTGTGTTTGATTGGCACTCGCTTTTCAATTCGGCATGCATCAAACCAAGTATAAAAACGGCTATTTCGGGTTTACGAAAGATTCCTATTTTCTATCTGTCAACATTGACAGCATTTCAGTGGCTGGCGCAGGCGATGGGAGTCACAAACTCGAGCACCTGAACTCTGTGACACCACCTTGCGATTGGTGATGTGCGCCGCTTGTACATGAGTGATGGTGTAAATGCTTCAGATTAATTTTGTGACGTGCGAAGTAACATCCAAACCGACGTTTGAAGCGTTTCAGTTAAACAGCAAAGGTTTAGAATGAAGCTCGCAGGGCAAACAACACATAAGCGACAACGTGCCCTGCTAAATGGTTACAACAATGTTTTGAGGTCACAAGAGCAGATATTACAAACGGCACGGCATTATATTTTAAGCTAAAATTGAGGTGCTATGCACGAGCGACTAAATTGAGCCTTACTGGCTAAAGCTAACTCCTCGACACTGAACATTTACCTCCATCTTAGTCGCGGTTTCGCTGATTCTCGGTTCACCGGCGAGTCGACTGGACAGCGGGAGTCAGAGGGGTTCCTGGAATAATTATATTGTATTATTTTACTTTATTTTAATACGAAGACATCCCCTCTGTTGTGGTTCTGAGTTAACAGACTAAGGCAACGACTATCTTCCGCAAACGTCAACCCCGTGACGTCAGCGTAGCATACGTCACACATTTAGCCGGAACACCCGTGTTTTGTTCCCCTTCTTTGACAGTCCGTAAACCTTGAATGAATTGTCTGAATTAACGGTATTCTACATTATTCATATAATGATATACATATAGATCTTTATGTAGAAAGACTTAATAAAGTTTAACTGACATTATTTGTGCACCTTGTCGTCCCCCAAACAACTGAAAGAAATTGCTCTTTGACCAATACTGCATGGTTGCATTAGATGTCAGTCCGCCTACAGTATTACCTGGAGGTATAAATATCATTATCCACACAGCTGATGTCTGAGGGCCTCTGGAGTGTGTCGCAACTGAGTGATGAAAAGGTCATATTAAGAACTTTAACCTGTTTTTATAGAGGTGGTTTGAAAGCCATGTCACGTCTGGATGCAATATAGAGTGAGGCCTGAAAAAAACTCCTCCTGCATATAATGTGTTCTTATTTATTATATTTTATTTGGCTAATAAACATATGATTTGAAATCCATTGCACTCTTACATTTGGAACCTTTTATGATGGCAAGTTTCATTACATGTGTGACTTAAAGTGGTTTGTACTCTACATCAAAGGTAGCTTTAAAAAATAAATATACATTGTTAGAAGAAGCATATCTCAAGAGGTTATTAAGGTCCTTGATGGATTTTACACAATTTGTGTAAAACACTTTTATCATGTGTTCCAAATTTGTTCCATCCTACGTAATCAGTTGGTTTTGTTAGTAAGCCTGTGCTGCTAGACATATGGAGGGCATGTTCACAACGTGTATGTACAATCACTATTCATAAGATCTAATAGAAAAGAAAATACTTTATTTATTTTAATTTCCTTATTGTCATTAAACAGAATTCCTACTGTTTTAGTGATACAGTTCAAACTACTAAATAATACCCCTATGTTCTCATTGACAAAGGCAGTGGAGTTGTCACAATAACTTTTGGACTCATAGACATCAACACCAATGCTGTAATCCCTCATAGTTAAACATATTTGTTATTGAAAAACTCCCAGAACAGGACACAGATCTGGATTAGTACAATGTGAACCTAAAACTAACTGCTTTGGTCGTTTTTTTCCCTGTGTGTGCAAGGCCATGAGGGGCCTAAAATCACCCCAAAGCTGTCTGATACTACCGCAAGGTTGTTTTTGGAGACTGCCGTGAGGGATGGCCTCTTACTGACATCAGGCCTGTCACAAAGTCAGTCGATGGCCTCTCCGTGCTTCTGCATCCCCATCACGTGAGGTCCAGCTTCAGCTATTGAATATGCAGAGCATCTGTTTTGACACGAGTGACGGAAGCACTGACGGAGGCAGCTTAGCGAGATGCCTCTCATCCTGACAGGGCTCGGCTGCTCTGGGCAGAGGGGCCGACACGCTGTCTCATCTGGACGAGACCCATCTCTGCCTTCCGCTCCGCCCGGGTCAAACACACCCATCCATCACAGCCCCTCCCTTGTTTTCTCCCAGGGCTTCGGGTAGTATTTTGCGCACATTTTTCTCCCCCCACGCCCCCTCCCCCAACATCTCCCACTCTTGGCCGTCAGTCAGGGACGGCTTTGCAGTAATATAACTGACACTGGCTGGCGTTCAGGGAGTAATGAAAAGCCTAGCTGCGTCTATCAGGACAGTCTTTCATGCATCTCTCTCAGTCTTTATTTCTTTCTTGCTCGCTTTCTCCTGCGAGTTTCGTCTCAACCAGGTTTCAAAGTAACACGCAGAGCGATACATCCTCCTCTTCACGGCCTGTGCTGTGGCTTCATATTTGTGGCGTCAATCTCCCTAATTAAAACAAAAAGCAGAGCTATCAAAGCCTATAGTTCTCAGCCATCACTTGAGATTAATCACAGGAGTTGTTGAAAGTCTGGCGAGGGCGGGGGGGGTGTGTGTTTGTCCGTTGTCCTCTTCACACTTCACTTCTTTTTGCTTTTCCTCCTCCATTGAGTCCTTCAGTCCACAGCACTCAGCCTCCCGGCCAATCAGTGAGAGGTGACTTTGGGGGGTGGAGGGTGGAGTGGTTATGTCACTGACCCCTACAGCGTGATTGAAGCCCCTCAGGGGGGGGGCCTCTTCAGAGACCTGCAAAGATGCAACCGTAGATTACCCCATCATCAACACATTGGTATTTCCATCTGTTTGAACGAATATTTTTCAAATAAGATTGTTACCTTTAGTCAGCATTCACGCTGGTTCACTTCTTTTTTTTAATTCATTGCATACATCATTTGTTTTCTCCATGACATTTTGGCTCCACAGACTGGCAGTACCATTTATAGGTTTGACATTTTAACATATAGGTTTGACATTTTAATGTATTAATGAGGGATTTGGACCACTCAGATTGTTCTTTTCACTACAGAGTGTGAGAGAGCAGGGTCTCTATTGGATAGACAAAGATTACACTTCCCGAAAGACGACAGAATTTTTGATTATGTTCTGAGCTGCTGTTCAGCTGAGTGTTGGCTCTTTAAATAATAGGTTAAAACTAGAGTTAATAAAGAGTGTCATAACCTCAAAAGAACGTACCTCTGTCAGAGGTCGTATATAAATCACAGTTTTAAATAAGGTAGACCATAGAGTATTGGATTTCACAGATGTGTGGACGACAGTACTTGATTTTGCGTTTGTCCGTGCAGCAGTGGAGGACCCGTCCTGATGCTCGTCTATAATTGATGATGTCAGAGCGGCCTCCTATCAGCTTGGCCACTGATCTGACAAACAGAAGCGGTTGACCTTTGATCCGACCGGTTGTTGAGACTTTCGTAAGGCATGAAGCTGTCCCGTCCACAACTAAAATCCAGAACCAAAGGGCCAGCCTCAGCAGCCAGTCATCGGTTGTTTTCTCTTCCGTCTACTCGTCCGTTTTTCTCATGAAATTATTAGTCAGAATCTCTATGGCAAATTTGAGAAGAGCAATCAATAGAAGTGAGGGAGTGGTGAGGAGGAAAAGAGCAGCAGGTTTACCAGTTTTCTCTTCCATGCCCAGAGGCTGTCAGTGTGTTGAATATAAATAGTTTGGTGGCTCAGCAGGAGAACGGCCCTTCATCAAGGAGTACAGGCGCAACCTGCCTCCGTCTGCACACCAGCGCTCAGCCTTGATTACAGCAGTTCTCCTCCCTCCCTCTCTCACCCCTCCCCTCCCACTCAGTGGCCTCCTTTGCCCCCCCCCCCTCTTCTATGCGCTAACAGCACATCCTGTACATCCTGTACAGATGTTGTAGATTCACTGATTTGTTTCCTCCAACAGTGGAGTTGAAGCCTGGTCTCCAAGATAAAATGCCACAAGGCAATAGATTGCTGACTCATGACTTTTCTTGTTATCTGTTTCTGGTGTTTGCTGCTTTATCAAGTTTTCTTTTGTTGCTCTTCTATGTGTCCAGTAAAATGTCTAATATATTTGACTTCCATATTTGTAGTTAAACATTGCGTCAGGAAGCTATGCATCAGAATGATGTGCTCACTCTTAATTCCAGAAACAAAACACCTGTATGTCCTACTGGGAGAAATAGTTGTGAGTGAGGGTAACACCAGGTCTGTTTCAATGACTTATTCCTTACAAATTGGGAGATGGGGTCAATTCTTCACAAGCCTGCTACCAGCGGCTTTAATGCCAACTCATTTTTGAGCACTAATAGAGGTTCACACTCGACTGGGCCGGCTGTTGCAGAATTGCAAACACTTTTTTTTCTAAGACCATCAGCGAGCATGTCCATTTGTCTTTTACCGGCACCGCGTTGTACATTACTCCGTTGTGGAGTGGCCATGCAAACTAATGTACACATTCTCTCATCCTTGTAAGGCAGCCCCGAAATGACAGTCCTGCTTAACGCATGTTCCTTTAATAAAACGACCCGACGCACTCAAATGCAGATACACCCACATGCACACTCACGTGTGTGCATGCAGCGGGCCAGTGTTGATTTCATTAGAAACAGAGCGGTAGCTGTTGGCTCAGAGAGTGATGAGGCGTCTTGTTTCACGACTGACAGCCACTTGCTAAGTGTGACTGAAATACTGTCTCCTCCCTCTCTCTCTCTCTCTTTCCCTCACGCTTTTCCTTCCATCTTTTCTCTCCATCTTTTCCTCTATCTTCTGTTTCTCCTCACTCATTGTCAATCCGGTGGAGCTGTGGCCTGTAACCATTGGTCCGTAGCTCTGTGTGTGTGTGTGTGTTTGTGACTCTCAACCTCAACTGAATAAATTTCATCTGCACTGGCTCAATTTCAATCAGAGCTAATGGAAGCGCTGGCCAGCCCTGGTCCTCCGCACACACAACCAAAGCACTGCGTGCAATAAAGTCCATTCAGAAGACAAGCTCTGGATTCGCAATAAGATGTAAATTGACTCTGAAATGAAAAAAAGCTACTTGTCAATGAGACGATATTTTTCTAAATTGATTAATATTGATTAACTACTTGAATAATTAAGATGAACAAGCAAAACAGGTGTATGAAAAGTAAATGCAGGATGCTTGAATTTTAACCTCCACTGCAATGGTGCAATGAGACTGTGACTAAGAGCGAACCAGACCAGTTGTTGCTGGTCGGACCAATATTTTTCAATTCCTGTCCCAGTTTTCGTCATGTTGTATTCACTCACACAGAATTTAAATTGAGTGTTTCATTATCCTACTGCGGACCTTCACATGATGTAATTGTCCTTTTTTGTGTGCACAGCTCTGCAAAATAATGGCTTTCTATTTCATTCATGAAAAACGCAAAGTCGTGATTCATCACTAGTGTTCACACATAAAATGTAATATGGCTCCCTTGTGACCCCCAACAGGATGAGATGTAACACATCTCGGGTACTGTGAATAGAGCGCCTTCACCGCTCTGTAGCTACAGTTATGCTGCATTTAGCTGCAGAAACGGAACCACCCTCTATTTTTTCTAGCAATTAAGCAACATCAGTCACTGTCAAAAAACTTGCCCTAAATGGAAAGCACTCCATTAGTGGAATTACAGCAGCTTCACTGTACATTGCGAGAGAGACGGGAAAACGAGGGAAGTTAATGAATCCCAATTGGTCATCCATCAGTTGCAAAAAAGAAAAGCTCGCTGTTAAACCCAGGGTATACACTACAATAATGGAAGAAATAATGATTTGTCAGCATTTTCCGGTGGATAACGGCAGAAAAGGTAATTACAGAGTGGCCTTTTTGTGCAACACCAGATGGGCTGACTGTAAGACTGTGGCTGATGCCTCTTTGGCTGAATGCATAAACACTAATTGAGTAAGAAAAGCCCACATTAAGCAGCCACAATGTGCCTGCTTCGTTTCCAGCTTCTACACATTCTCCACAAAGCAGTTAGTCTTAAATATGCGTCTGTTTTGGCTTTAGTCTACGTTAGGTCCAACAAAAATACATACTTTTTAGATGTCTAAAAAGTTTTTTAATTATGATAGCATAGAAGTTTTTGTTATCATGAACTCTGACTACAATCTTCCCCAAACATTCCTCGCTGGACCAGACGTGAAAGATCAGAAACATTCTTCAGCCTATTATATTTATTCATCCCTAAGTGTTTTCACAATTTTGGCCAGATATTTTATATATTGCTGCTTTTTCAAGGCGGCGCGGTGGTGTGGTGTTTGGCACTGTTGCCTCAAAGCAAGAAGGTCCTGGGTTCAACTCCACCCAGTGGCCTTTCTGTGTGGAGTCTGTTCTCCCCGTGTCTGTGTGGCTTCTCTCTGGGAACTCCAGCTTCCTCCCAAAGACAGGCGCTGGGGATTAGGTTGATTGGGAACTCTTAATTGCCTGTAGTTGTATGGATGTGTGAGTGTGAATGGTTGTTTGTCTCTGTGTTGCTCTGCGATTGGCTGGCGACTGATCCAGGGTGTACCCCATCTCTCGCCCAAAGTTGGCTGGGATAGACTCCAGCCCCCCCCCCCCGCGACCATGAGTACAGGATAAGTGCCTTGAAGATGGATGGATGCTTTGCATCTTAATATCTGATGGATTTGAACCAATATGCTTTAACGCTGTTGATACTTAATTAGACTTCGATAAATCCTTTTATGTCAATCTGTAATATGAAGTCCTTGTATCAAAGACAAAATAGTTCCAGCAAAGGCCATCCAAACAACACAAAAATATGTATAAAACAGCGACCACATGTTAACAGCGAGGTATTAAAAGCATGCACCATCACTCTACTTCTGCATTAACCTCAGCTGAAGGGCAGTCATTATTCACATGAAAACAGGTCATACTGGTCAGTAAAATGTAACCTGAGCTGTTTTAATCAACACCCAACTGACGATTGTTGGTTTACTTTCATTTTGTACTGTAAAACATCCAAAAACATCGCCAATAAAGCACTTAAGGTGATAACACATATTGCTGATAGGCAGAGAGCGTCCCTAATGTGTTGTCTACTAAGGAACCGGGTGAGCAAGGTCAAAGGTTGGGTAAGTGGAAAGTGACAAGTAGCCCAGCTCACCCCAAGGCCACAGATAAGCACTCCTGCACGCTACAGCCTGCAATCTCATGTCAACACGGGTAAAAGGAAAGGCTGCGATGGCCTTTTGCAATCACACTCTGTAGCCTCCTTCATTACTCACCCTGAAAGTTCATTTAACACCTCGCACCTTTCCGTCTGTCGCTGCTTTATGGACATCATACACGCATTTTCACGGGGATTCTTGTATTCTTCTGTTGGTGCGTCTCCCCTCCGCGTCTGCTGATCAAGATGAAGTGCTGCGTGCAGCCCAAATTCAATCCAGCGGGACCCAGACATCAATAATGTATTAAGGGAACAGTTAGATGCCTAAAGATATCAGTATTGATCTCCTACTTAGATCCAGTTTGTTTGGAGACAAATAGCCTCTCCACCCTCTCTAGAGGAACCCATTTCATTTGAGAGAAAGAGTTACTCCACAACGTTACTGCGTCACTCTTGCTGATGTCATTCTACTGCATAAAGTGACAATAACAAATATTCAATATGGGACTAGAAACTGTATTATTATTATTTCCATTCATTCTATTTCAGCATGCATTAATTATCGTCAGCACACATGTTCAAAAACGTATTCAGGGATGTTAAAAAGTTACAACTGGAATGTAAAAGTCAATCAATTCCCCTTCTTTCTCAGCAGTCGTTGTTTTCTTTTATTGGTTCTTTTTGTCAAATAGATCAATGCAAGGGCAACGTCTTAGTGGGCTGAAAGGGTAGAGACCCGACAATGGCGCCTCATTAAGGTTGCATGGTAATTGTGACATTTATTACGTATTGTGTCTGTTCATCACGCCATCCCCTTTGTCAACTTTTCTTTTCTTATTGCGCAAAAATATTTTGGAATGAGACGGCCAATATCGGAGACACTGTTTCATTGTGGGATTTTTATGGTTTCTCCTAATTTTTTTGTTCATAGAAATTCACAGAAATTCGAGTTTAAATGTCAGCTGGCAAAAACAGAGATGATCAGAATCTGACTTTGTCAATTACTTACTGTCACTCACACTTGTGAGTGTGTGTTGTTTTCTGTCCTTCGTCAAAGTTTTTAAGACCATAATCCATTTGGCTCCTTGCACTACACCACATAAACCAATCCCTTGTCCAGACAATGACGATGCACAGAAGCACGAAGAGTCAAGAGCTGCAGTGTTTTGTTGCAGTGAAGATGTATACATAGGGAAGGGTTCACCCTGCATGACATCCCACCATGAAACAAATGTAATATAAACATGTCAACACAGTCTTAACTCTGCAATTACAGAAAGGAAAAATACAAATCTTAAACAATGCAGTTTCATTTTATTGATCTCAGCTTGAGAGCCATTCCTCAGCATTTGGAAAGGGTTTCCCAATCCGTAACAGGGACAATACATTGGTAAATGGGTTATCTCATGTGAGATTTAATTTAATTTCCCATCCAGCACAGGTAATCTCATTGTCTTCTGCTTCCTGTACGCAGTGGAGGGATACGTGAGGCGGAACTGCGACAGAAGTAGTTATTTTTATAAATATGCGACAGCTACAATCTCGGCTTCTTAGTGTGTCTGACGCAAACAACAGAACAGTATTCAGTGAATAAGCCTGAATAATAGTGCGCTAATTACTGCTGAACGTTTAATTCTTTAATGACAACCGTCCACAATCAGTGCAGCTGAAGTTCCACATGTGCTCGTTTTCTCCACAAAAACCAAGAACTCTCTTTTCCCGGGCAGATATTTAGAGCAATTACATTATGGGAGACATCATTTAAAGAAGCCATAAATACTCCCTTGTTGAGGCCACTTTCTAAGACTGAGCCAGCACTGAATCAAAAGGCCTAATAGGAGACATTTCAGAAGAACAGACGCCTCGCAGAACCTTTTAATAGGCACATTCAGATGCAAAGTGAAAGATATAAAGCTCTCACTGCAGTCATTAATGCACCAAAAGCATTGTTATAGCTGCACGGTGCTGGATAGAATTAATTGTGATGCTAACCGTGCCATATTTAGATGTTTATCATCAACAATAACTTCAACAGACTCTCCTTGGTTAAACCGTGCCCACTTATTACATCCGTTTCATCTTTGCTTCTCATGAATCGCATTATTTTCATGGCCCCAAATTGCACCAAGGACGACGGCTCCAGCAGCCGTTAAGAAGAAGGTGGTGTGAGTTGATGTGACTCTGAAGGCACCGGAGTGGTGAGAGCATGTTATACAAAACTGGAGGTCTGGAGTGAAGAAGACTGTGACCAGGACGGGAGCATCTAACAAAAATATGTTGTTGTTTGCATTCTATCCATCCTTCCATCCATACAGCTATCTAAACACTGTGCTCTGCCTCTGCTGTGTATTATAATTATGTTTAGTTGTGTTACCGAACTCCCTTTTTAATTAACAAATGAATTATTTATTGATTACTTAATAAGTAATGTGTCTGTTCAATTAGTGATTACTTATGAGACCGTAGGAATCACCGGGCCCAGCATACTGTATTCGGTTGTGCTGATTGGAGTCACCATGTTTCTGCTTCTGCACACGCAACCACACACACAAACGCACACACACACACACACACATCTCTATAACCGAGAAGACGGCCAATATCCAAAGACACACGGAGGCATTGCTCTTGATTCATGAGAGATGTAAAACCAGAAGATATAATCAAATAAATAACTGAGACCCTGGCTGACACACACACACACAAACACACACACACACACACATACACACACACGCTGAAGAGGCAACGCAGACAGGCGGACAGAAAGGCGGAGATGGATGAGCAGCTGCTGTGTGAGTGTGTGTGTGTTTGTGAGGCGACCAGTGATACTAACAAGTTAAAACCCGGTCCCATCATATGTCATCTTTAAATGACAGCGTTGTGAAGCATTACAGAGAGCAGAGTGAAGGAGAGGGGCCCTGCCGGAGCTTTGTTAGCTGGATAAATGTTGCTGCCCGTTAGCCTTAGCCAGCAGCCGGCATCCCTTCTAACTAGAAACACATCTTGGCTGCCACGACAGGTGCCCATCAGCTGGGGGGAGGATAGAAGAACACACCGATGCCGTTCTGTATCCTGTATTTCATGAACAAATCACTTGCGTCTAAGTGCAAAGCATAGAGCTAAAACTCGGAGGCAAGTAGCTTACATAAAGACAAAAACAGGGAAACACCTAACCTGCCCCTGTTCCAAGTGGAGTCTGTGCTGGTTGCCTAGCAACCTCACAGTAACAAGTAATGCTCTATGGTTTTTTTCTCACTGTTGATCTAAAATCATCTGAGTGGAAGCCCATTGGGGATGAAACATCATAGCATGACATCAATTCTAAGGTTCATGAAGTATAAGAAATGCTAATAAATTTCTTGTCAATTGAGGTTGTGAGATTATTTTTTATACGGTTTATTTGTGCCTCTGATGATCCTATATTCAGTGTCCCTTTGAGCTCAGGGGAAATAATCAGTGGAGGAGCTGGAGAGACGTACTTTTTTTTCTAAAATGGCACAGCCGGGCATTTTTTATGTAGACCTCGAAATATTATAATTTCAAACAGGGTGGATGTTTTATTTGGCTATTCATCATCAAAGTGGAGAATGAATAAAGAATAATTTAGTCTCTGCCAAGTGAATGTGTTATTAAATGTGATTTGACAACTTCAGTTTGAAATCAAATATGTCTTTCATTTCTTCCACATTGATGTATGATCATCACATCGCCTGCCAGCTATCATCTTTTCATCTCAGCATTGGAGGGCTCTAATTATTTGCCTTTGTTTGAATTAGTGCAGGCGTCTGTACCTGCTGCCTTAAGAAGCCAGATGTGCAATAGCGGTGAAGCAAGACTAAAGACACACACACACACACACACACGCACACACACACACACACACGCACACAGAGGAGCTTTAACTGTATGTCTCTAATGTGGCTTCAAGGCGGCACCTCTTTTCCCCACTCCGCATGGAGACCAGACATTAACTAAATCACTCTGAGGGCTTCCCCCCCCCCTACCCCCTAAACTGTGGTGTAATATGATTTGTGGATCGAAGGGAAGGTTGCGTGGGTTCAGCTGATTGCGTTAACACTACTGTGACGAGAGTCAGCCCCTGTCAGCTCTTCAACAAGAAGGAGATGGAGGAATAGTGAGGAACACGAGTTGGTTAGAATTAATTCTGCATTGTGACCAACATGACACATGAATTAGACAATTAAGGTACAACGATTGGCCGTCTGAATAAAGCAGTTAATGTCTGTACCGTGCCCATGATTTTTTTACGTAAATTGTGACATTTGTTGGTCTTGGTGATGAATCTTCTTCCTGACAGGGAACCATTTGCTCCACATTGTGTGTTACATTCACAATCTTCTCTCCACTTCTCTCCTGTCCTCTCCATGCGGTCCTATTAAGGCCTAATTGGAGCTGAGCTACTTACATCTGATGGGATCAATGGGACAACCAACCAGCAGTGGACACACATCATTTTCATTACTTACTGAGGCACATAGGCAGCCACCGCATTTAGCGCAGCGGTAATGAGAAAGGCTGCAGAATCTGTCAAAACAATCTGCCGAAAGCATTTTCCATAATGCGGAGGGAAACTTTCAGCAAGTGATTGAAAAAGGTGGAATGAGTCAAATTTGAGAGTTTATTTAACGTACAGTGCAATACATTTATATATTTGATAGAACGGAGGGAATCGTGGTGCACAATCAAAATAATGATCAATGAAGATAATTCATGTTGGATTTTTCATTTGTGAAATGTACAAATGCAAATGCAGGCAGACACACACACGCAAAATTGAGGTGGTCTTGTCTTGCAGTGCTGCACTGATAGAGAATCAATGGTGCAGTGTATCAGTCGAATGTGCACAATAACACTGTTAATCACGTTTTTTTTGCTGCAATTAGGGAAAAACAAATGCCAATTGTAAAGAGATTAGGGAGAAAAAATTATTTGGCCAATGAAAACACCTGTGGTTCATTGGGAGAAAAAAAGAAGAAAAAAAAAAATATATATTACAGAAACTGAATATTCCAGCTCATTCCATCATGCTGAGCCTTGTTTATGACTCTCGAAGTGACTAAATATAAAAAATGGGTCAGACATGTAGCAGAAGAGAAAAGACCAGAAACACTCACTGGACATACTGGCTTATCAATACATCTCATACACACTTTACATGTATGACACATGCTCCATTCAAATATATGATACTTATGATGCTTGTACCATTAATGAATTGTGTTGTTTAAGCTTAATTTGAGTTTTAATGTGTTTGTGTCTCAATGTTCAATATCAAGAAACTATACTATATGTACCTTTGGTACACGTGACACGGAAAGCGAATATAATGAATAATCTTGTACAGCAGGATGAGTTCACTCAATTAGAAATGACTCATTTTCCAACCTGACACTGCCCCTTCCTTTAGGTATTGTCCAGAGTACATCCAGATCACAAACCAATGGTATAACTTCATTACACTGCAGGAAGAAAACCTGCTTTTGGAAGTACATTAGACATGATCAGCCATGACAAGGAGTGTAACAACCATGTTTTCAATTAGATACAGTTCCAATATGATTTTACAAATCACAAAGTGTTGTAAGAAATGTCGCGGCAAAGAACTTAGATTATTATTTTTTTAATGATGGCAGGTTGGACCATAAGGGATCGTTTTTATCTGTCAGAAAGAGTGCGTTCTGTACGCCTCTGTGGATTTAAAACAGGCTGCTAATGACACAAAGGAATGAAGAAAAACCTCAAATGTTCTCTACCTGCACAGTGAGTGACGGCTTATTGTCCGGAGGATCTTTATTCAAAGACTCTCTGAGCACAGCTCAGATCCAGCTGTCTCAGAATGGGGGATAACTTCCCTAAATGCACTTTCTATATGGTTATTCATGTTATATCGAAGCTGAGCATAGCACAAAGAGTGCAAAGAGTTAGCTAAGCTCTGTAAAAAGAGACTATAGCACCATATTGTATTATTTTATTATTATACAATTCAGGAGCTTACTGCAAAGACTTAATCTTGCACATTTACTGCAATTTATTGTTTTATGCACGTTTTAGAGAGGCCGTTGTTTGAGTGTCTGCTGCTATAATCTTCTGGCCACAGCTACATAATACATCTTTCAATCATTTATGTTCCTGTGTACAGTATTGCCAGCCTAAAGGCCTGTTTGTCTGGTCTCCAATGGCACAAGATTTGTTCCCTATGAGAAAGTGTGGAAATAATTAGTGTGCTACCATCTGCAAACATCATCGTAATACAATCAAATAAAAGAATGTTGACACATAACAACGTAACAAGTGTTAATCTGTCCACCTCCTTGCTGCTTAAAGTTGTTGGACCACACCATCTCAAGAAAAAGGTTATCGGTAACACAACAGATCAGATGGTGACTTGTAAGTACAATTCTCTTGCCCAGCCAATAAATAACACACCACTAATGGAAGGCCATTAAAGTAATTGATAGATTTTTGGATTGCCAAGAGATCTCAGGGTTGTGACGCTAAATAATTGGTCCACTAGATGGATGAATAAAATTAAATAAAATGATAAATAAAATAAATAAAACCAACCACATGTATTTTAGCACTGCAAGGTTTTTCAGATTGATACCAGTTTCCTCATGAAAGAAACTCAAGTCTCCCACGAGATTAGGCCTTAAATGCCAAAGAAGCCAAAAGCTAGTCCGTGTCCGGTGGGCCGTGCCTCATGTGAGCTGAGGCTGTGGCAGTGAATGTCTGGCACCCCCCTTCATCCCTGGAGCCTCCCCCCCCTGCCCACCTCCCCCTTTCTGATCTGAGAAGTGGAGCACTTAGTATAATGCGAATAACGACAATCACTGTTTTCCAGGCTCGCCATTATCCACCCGCCCTTATTAAGAAAAGAAAACTAAAATGAGCCAAGATTTATTGCTACAAATGACATCATCCCACTCACTTTTCTTTAAGCCACCCTGTGCTATTTTTGTTCCAAGGCCTATTAGAAAATTGCGTTTGCTCACGTTTCCAGGTCGGGTTGATACAGCATTTAGGGCTCCACATTCTGCCTGAGACGAATTCCCCTTTCTTCTGCCTCTTTTGTCCTCTTTCAGCTGTGTCTCTCGGCCCCAAGCCATTCATAGCTTTTACCAGCTCTTACTACTAGCCTTTTAAATGTGTGATGCTTCCTCACACTTCCTCATAAAGTCTGATTGGGAAATATGGATTATATGGATAATTCCCACTTTGTAGATGGTCGTTTTTTTACTAAATCTCTGTAGATTGATTCTTGCAGCAGAATGAAACGTTAAAGTAAAACCATCCCCACCCCACCAGTCAGTTTTTTCAAACTGGATATCAGTATAATGGCCAAGAAGGACTTTTGATTAAATCGCCTGAAGGCATAAATTATCTATTATTAGACACACTAAATCATAGCTCTTATTAAAAGCTCAACGCAATTAAAATGGAGAATAATATGTGATCAATAAATAAAAGATAAGGGGTGTCAAAGAGTGCAAATGAGTTGCTTTTTCATGTACACTTTCTTTGGTGACTTTTCTTGGTCATTTTAGTTAGAATAAGTCATGAGCTGTGCTGCAGGCCCGAATGTGTGTGTGTGTGTGTGTGTGTGTGGTTTTCATGCCACTGACGACGTTCAGGGAATTTGCTGTTGTTTGAAACACAGGAAGCGTCAGAGAGGACAAAGCTTGAGTCGTGAAGCCTGCAGGGAGACCGTAGAAGACATCGGCTAAGACGTGGATATGAGTGACGAATGTAGCTCATTAGAGTTTGTATCTTTTTTTTTCTCAGGGGATTATGGGGAGGCCAATAATACATCAAACGGAAAATGCTCCACACAGGAAGAATCAGACCTGTGATTTGTTTATCTTAACCTGATCATTAAACTAAACTAAACTAAATGTCTGTACTTTCACCAGTATTAAATGGTAACGCTTTACACACAGTTTTATGGATTTATGGATCTGACAGTTTTACTTGCCCGGTAAAAGTAAATGGATGGATGTTTGCTAGTTTTAGATAAACATTTTAAAGATTGCGTGGGTAATTCTTGATGAATTTTCTGACGTTGTTAACTCACGACAGCTAAAGTTAAAGCAGCTAAAATGAGCATATCTATAAACATTTCATGGATCTGAGTCCAAATGAAAAAAAGAGCATTACAGATTGTAACAAAATGCAAAATATGCTTGCAAGTTTTTGCAAAACATTCATACCAACATGATGCATGAACGGCGTCAGGCTGGTGTGAGTAACTTGAGACTGGTGTGAGTGTTTTGGCCGATGCTTGCAGTTCACCTAAAGGCCACCGGTGCACCTAATAGAAAAGAACCTGTCGAAGTTAAAAATGTCGGTATGTTGTCATTTGTATGAGAAGGTAAAGATAATTAAACAGACATCTTCTTGCATGATACTTTTTTAATAATCTACAATAACCTTTATCCGAGACTCGGGGTCATGTCTGTCGCCTGCAGGTGAGATATCTGCCACTTTGACTTTAACGCTTATATGTGTTAAACGAGCCCAGCTGCCTCAATCTTCTTTGTGAGGACTACGGAATAATAGCTTGCTGTTGCGTCTTGGTCTGGAGGCGAGGAGGGTGCATACAGGATTCCCACAAGAGGAGCATAGTGACAGGGAGAAGTGTTTCATCAATGAATAAACTGCTTCGTAAGAGCTCTAGAGATTGAACAATGACTGTCTCACTTAAAATGAGCGAGACTGAAAAGCCCATTAGGGATCGGGATAGAAGTGGCTCTAAATGGCACCGTAATGACTCAACCGACTACAGTGAATTAATTGCAAACGACGATTAAAAAAAAACAGCGTCAATCTCATTCATAGATGACTCTTTACACAACAATAAGCGGCTACATGGAAGCACTTCTATATGGAAGCAATCCTAGAATGGCAGAGACTGATGAAAGCGGAATCCAAAGTGGAAGCCAGGTTTTCTTATCAAAACTGTGTCTGCCTGGTTGGAACGTTCTGCTTTGACCTTACATTCCTCAACCAGTGACTATGAGCGTAAAAAAAGGTTTATGATTATCAGTAAAAAGGAGTGAACAGAAACAAATGTTCTCAGATAAGAGGTGCACTGCTTTCTTTTTCATTAAAATACACTAGTTCTACAATCTAGGTTAAACCTTATAATATGTGGCTATTTCAGGTTCAGTTAAAAAGGGACTTCACAAACTATAATATATATTCTCTTCCCTACACCACAATTTGAATGTTTCTTGCATCCAAGGGGGGTCAGACTGTGTGTGTAGTCTCGCTGTGATTTGAGGTGTGTGTGTGTGTGTGCAAGAATGATTGACAGCGTTGATTGATGCGCCCAAGCAGGCGGCAACCTTTTGATTAAACCCTCCACCAAACAGTCCACACTCTAGACACACACACACACACACATACACACACACGCCTTCCATTTTTCAATATTCTTTTCATATGTTGTCAAATGGTTGAATAAATTAGTAAATTGACAGTCATATACATTGTGCAAATTTAAAAAGCTGTATTGCAAATGAAGAAAAATAAACAAATGTGCTAAATAATATAATTTATTGAACTGACCTTACATTTGTTTACAACTGTACTCTTATTCACACTCAATGATTAAATAAATAGCTGTAAGTTCACTTTCAACAAACATCATTTTTAATGCTTAATTTAAAAGTAGACTCATTTGTTTCTATGCGTTTTTGGTATGTACATTTATCACACAAAAATACAGCCTCATTGCAATTTACAACATACAGACACAGGTTGTAGGTTCTTCTCTGTGCGACACGCGTTGTAAAGCTTATCTGATGAGGAGCACGGGTTTACATTCACAGTTGAGTCCAATGAGATGGCCTGACACTTAGCATCAGGCCAGCGGTCACCCCATTCAGCTTCAAAGCTGACGTCGTCTTAAAGCCCATAGCTGTTATTTATGTTTTAGAGATGAGATAGGTTCAGGCTGGGATTCGGTGTGTCTTACTATACCTCTGGGGGGGGGGGTTTGGCTGAATACACGCATCAAGTCCACTTCTCTCCAAAGACTAAGGCCAACTTGCCACCTTAAAGGAACTTGTCTCCTTTGAATACCCAATAGGATGCCTAATTTGCAACATTTACTTAACGTTACCGGCTTTGAAAAAAATACACTTTATTTTTATGACCCATTTTAAAAGATCTGTCGTCTTAAGTTGTTATGGACGGGCTTGCAGTTGAGTGCCACAGATCAGGGGTCAGGAGGTTCAAGGAATAGTGAAACAGACCAACAAACATATAGTTTCTTCAGACGAGGTGATAAAAACAGAGAAATCAACCGGACAGCAACACTTAACAATGCCACAAAATTACCGTACGAAGAGACGACTCTTTTTAGTTCAGGTCTTTACAGAGCAGCAGTGTGTCGGGTATTTTGAAATAGCCAGAAGTGGTAGAATGTGAGGACTGACTTTATGAACGATGGTGCTCCATCGCTAACAAACTTTGAAACTTCATCGCCTTAAATGACACACTGTCAAACGGACCCTTACAAACCGCAGTTTCAAACCTCTTAGAGGTATTAATCAAATGTCCTGAGGGATAATCGACTGGGGATTGGATCGATAAAGGCCGCTGCCACACTGACACCATCTCGGAAGGAACAATAACTTCCTGTCTCCGCTAACCTGCTGAGGCTGGCCAGTCAATACAGGTTTAGGATGAGCAAACAAATCATGATAGGCACCGGCACACACACACACATACATATACACACATACGTGTGATGTTTCAAAACAGTGTCTCAGTGACCATTTAATATATCAGGCTAATAGACTGTGGGTCATTTTTAAATCGCAGTGTTGTAGATTTCTGAATTCTCGTCTATAGGTTGCCATTGGGTTCATTAATTAAATACATAGATTTATACATAGAATCCATCATGTTTTTAAAATCCTCACATGTGCTTTAATTGATATTAATGTTATCATTAATGCAGTTATAAATGCACCTTGATTCACAGATGAGCAACACAAATTTTCACAAAGTCAAATATTAGACCGAGAGATGGATTTTCAAAACACATGGAAACAAACGGAAGCCAAAGCTAGGAAAAACAATGCATGTTTATATTGGATATGTGCAAATGCAAACATCAGAGCAATGGAGCAAATACAAGACCCACATTACTAATGTGGACCTTGATTTCATCAGAGTATGAATTTTAAACATCTTTCACCATGTCTGGTGAGTTTGGTACTTCTTAAATCAACACTCATTTGGTCTGGAATTGGCGAGATTTCCAGGACAGTTAAGTGCAAGTTGAACATGAAACATAAAATAACACTTTTGCTCTTCAAGGTAACAATAAAGACAGGAACTTGCAAATTCAGTACAATGTATCTATCCATTCAACATTAATCCTACAAATATTATTGCTATTAATTATAAATTCTAGACTATGCAAACTTAAAAATCACAATCTTTAAAGTTTCTGGAGCAACACACACACACCCACACACACACACACACACACAAACAAGCTGCTATTTAGACTTGGACACAATTCCTTGGTTAGATATTGCACTTTTCTCCTTACCCACATCAAACCCTTGTGGACGTTGTTGTCCAAAAGCAGTAACTATTTATTTCCCCCTGATCCCCCGGATCACTTTGAGCACTTAATTAAAACGCCTGCAGTGGTTTTGGATTAAACATAAAAACAAACAAAAAAGAATGAGTGTGTTGTGCCCAACACAGCTAATTGTCACCTCCTTGGTTCTAGGCAAGGGACGTTAGAAAAGAAGGAGGCCTCGTGTCATCAGCATAAAACAAACTTGTGGAGTCACTCGGGAGCCAAAGCAGATTTCTGTTTGGCTCTTAGTGCGGCAGTAGCAAGTTTCCCCAAGGAATCCGGAGGCCTCTTGGATTATTCCTTCTTCTTTAAAATCCCTTGATTGCATCCGCGGCGCCTCTGTTGCCCTAGTTCTCATCGACAAAAGCCTCTGGGCTGGACGCCCCGTCGTCGCTGAGGACCTCGGCGTTGATGAACGTCCCGGCGATCGACGCGCCCAGGACCTGCTTGACGGGCGCCATCTCCGAAAGAACAATGTTGTCTTGGTTGCTCACCAGCGTGGCTTTGTCCATGATCTCCTTGCTGTGCTTGGACACCACGGCGTCCAGGAAGTCGTACTTGTGTGAAAAAGTGCCGCTTTCAAACAGGTACTTTGTCAGGTAAGAAAAGGCCACGTTGGCCAAGAACGATGCCAGCATGGACATGGTCTTGAAGGGGAACCTCTGCTGCACAAAGTGCTCCACCTCCCCGGTGACGTGGTGGATCTTCTTCTGGTTCACCCAGCCCGGGTAGTAGATGAAGGGCGGGAGCTTGAGGTAGGGCTCCCCTCCACCAATGCGCAACAAAAGACCAAAGATGTAGCCGGCCACGGAGCCGTAGGTGTTGGTGCCCTTGACAAACAGCACACTGAGAAGCTGGGGGAAGATGATGACGTAGACCAAGTCGGAGCTCAGGTACCACAGGCCGTACACGGATTTAGTTAGCAACGCCATGGCAGTGGCAAGGGCTCCGAACACAAATATGGTGCAGCGCATCACCCAGACAATCTCTCTATCTGATGCCTGGCAGAGAGAAGAGAGAGAGAGAGAGAGAGAGAGCAGAGTGAGGAGAAGGAGGTCCAGTGTGGACCTCAGGTGAGCCAGTGAGGCCGTATTTAGGCACAGTGGTGCTTTGAACTTAATACTAGTGTCAGTTTACAACTTTACATACAACTCATAATTTCCATATTCTATTTTGAAATAGTTCTTTAGAGTCTGAGCTTGTCTGTTTGGATCTCATCTCAAGCTTTGGAGTCTGGTTATGTATGTTGTATCAGCTGACATATCTGTAAGAGACTGGGATGGAACTAAAAGATGGATGTATAGATGATTCCACAGATGTTTGGAAACCACTGGCTTAAACCGCACAGAGGTGTGTTTATTACTGCCGTTTACCGTCATGGCCTCTCTTACCGACTGCCGAAAGGCGAGCTGATAGATGTTCCTGGCAAACATGGAGCTGGCTGAGAGAATGGACGAGTCCGCCGACGACATGACCGCGGCCGACACGGCGCCCAGGCCAAAGAAGGACACGTAGGACGGGCAGAGGTGCTGAAGCACTATGGGGAGGATCATGTCGGACTGATCCTTATCCTTTGGAGCGATAGACCCATAAGAAGTCTGGTTCCAGTCTGAAAGGGTACGATTGCAAAAGATGCGAAATGTAGTTAGAAAAATGAAGGCATATTTGTGGTACCTCTGATCAGTAACATTCTCTGAATATCAGGATTGTCTGTATACGTATATAAAAACACAAATATTTGGTTGAATTATTAAACTGAACACAAAAACAATGCAGGGGCAATAACACAGCATGACTGGAGCTAGCTGTACTTGGCACATGTTCCTATGTTATGGTTCACATATTTTAGATTGACTAATTGCTTTATTACAATTTTCCAACTAATCCCTTAGCTTTCTGGACAAAGGGCTTTACTTTGAGACTTTATTCTAATGCTCCCTGTGGATGTTAATTACTCTGAAACAAAAGGGCTTGACATACAGCAGGGATTATCAATGTGATGCTGCGCTGCTAGCCCTGTAACAGGAAATAAGCAAGACGGATGCCAGGAATAAAAGATACGTATTGAAAGTATGACATCCATGCAAAATGAACCATGTTTAATACAACGTTTTTGACGTAATGTGTCATTGGTCCTGATATCAAACACAAGCCGATATTGTAGAATGCATTAGTTTGGTTGTATTTCAATTGCAAATGTTATTAATAACCCTTTAATTAATAATGTTTTGTGTGTGTGAAGCCAGTTATTATAATGGGACATTTCAAGCTGGTTAATAACAGTTTGCAAGCATATCATTTTTGCTGTTTATCATGTTCACCGTCATACTTTAACATGTTAACATTTCCTCATAATAATATAAATGCTTCTCTTCATCCTCCAGAGGTACACGATCTGTGTCGTTCTCTCCTTCCAGCAGCGTTTTCTCAGCGCTGGATACACATGAAACAACTTCGGAAGGACCAGATTAATTAGCTCTTCTTCAGATGTAATATTCACTTAATCGCCATGGTCTAAATGACTCTCTCCTCTGCCTGTCATGACAGGATCCATCTGATGTTGTTTACCCTCCAGATACTCTATGCATCTGCATTCATGCATCTCAAAATAAAGCTGCTGGGGTACACACAACGCAGGAAGACATCGTTTTCCTTTGATCACAGTTTCCTGCTTCAATAAAGGATCACATTCCTGAATGTTTGAATTGTCTTGTGATTTTTCATTAACTGCTTAATCAATGTGTCTGTGGGTATGCACATCATTCATGGATCAGTGTCTGCTATGTCTGTGTCTATTAGTGGTATAACGGCTGCATTTCATATATGTTTAGAGTTCTGCTTTCTCACCATCCAACCATCTTTATCCTGTGTGTTAAGGTCTCCTAAATAGCTTTAAGTTGCAAATGTGTGGTGTGTGTGTGTGTGTGTGTTTACCAGTGGAGGCCCCTATAGCACCAATGAGGACAGAGGGGACGGCCATGACCAAGCAGCCGAAGGCAGCGAGGAAGGAAAGGACCTGAGCGTAGGTAGCTGAAGACGCAGAAAGAACCCGTTGAAAATAGACCTGCCAGGGAACCCCGCCCAACATCTAGAAGCAGAAACACCACAGATAAATACCGACACTAAACTGATGCATAGCAGTCACGTATTCCTCCACAGCTCTGACACTCAATGTCAGCAGCATCAAATGTTACATGAAATGTGAAATGTTCTGCACCGGAGCTTTTCATTATTCTAAATTATACTCCTGTATCTTGACCCCCCAAAAAAGGCATCATCAAATAAAAAAAAACGCTTACCAGCAAAAAGATGTTGTCTGCCCAGAGCCATGCGTCTTTAGGATCAATCTTTCCCAGCCAGGGTGACTGATGGATGACTTCCTTTGCTGTAACACTGATATCTGACACGGCGGGATTGGACAGTGCAAAAGGCACGCTGATCCACTGATGGACAAGAGGTTATAATTATGCAAATTGTATTGAAGCTATGAAAATATTAAGAGATTTTTATTACGTTTAAGCTGTAAGTTCTCTGCCATAGAATGAAAGTTCTAATTAATGTTCCACAGATGATGCATTTAAATTCTAGGTACACAGTAACAAGTGTCTGCAGATGTTAGTAAGTGTGGACCTGCCAATGTGACGTATCTCTGATATGAGGAAATGATGTTTCTTTGCACATTTTCTCTCAGCAAGACTGAAGATCACAAACACCTCAAAGATTTGCATATGATATTGGCAAACTAGAACTTCGCTTTTTAAGTAGAAATATGCAGTACAGGTGATGGTTTTGGCTTTAAGTCTACATGGTGCAAAAAAACATTTAATTTAATCATACAGAAGTCTTTCCCAGGATAGAACTTTGACTGTGAAACTCACCAAGCCCACAAAGATACAGAAGAGCTGGACCACGTCTGTGTACGCAACGGAGTAGAGGCCTCCGACGAGTGTGTAAAAGATAGCTATCAGGGCTGAGATCACCACCGAAATGTTGATGTTTATGTCCACAATCACACTCAAAGTGGCCCCTGTAGGAAAACACATTGGAGTTTAGTCACATAAGCGCATTCATCAACATGGAGGTGTTGTTATTACAGTGTGCCTGCGCAGGGATCACCCACCCAGGGCGGATAAAATGGCTGCAGACCAGAAGATTTCCCCCATGAGTGCAGGGATGAAGAGCAGGCCTCCCATCCTCTTTCCGTACAGCTGCTGGAAGGGATCCAGCATGGTGACGTATCCACGGGAACGCATGGGCTTCGCAAAGAAAAGTCCACCTGAAGGATTCCCAACAACAATGTAAGGCTCGGCCAATATGGCAAGAGACAACTGAAGTGCATGTTACTGACCCTCAATCAATGAAATGATGTATGTGATGAATCAGAAGTCGACACACAGTCTTTATCTGGTGCTTTGTTGTGAATGATTACTAGAGATAGATAAACTATGAAATAAACCTTACAACCATTCCACTATAAACTAAATCTGCAATTCATTAATTTGATGTTTTAAATGAGCACAAAAGAACATTCAGCTAGAGTTAGTATTTAGTAAATGGCATACAGTTTTCCAAAATATAAGTTAGGATATTTGAAAAGTACCGCAATGTCTTCTATTTTAATTGTTCATTGTTCTCTGTCCATTTTATACAGTGTGACTAAAAGAAAGGGGTTATACTGGGACTTACCTACTACCAGGCTGAGAGCATATCCAAAGGGTGCCTGGGCCCAAGCAAGGCCGTAATCTGGCAGGTAGACATACTCTGCTGTCCCATTAATGTAGCCCCCACCAACCCAAGTGGCTGAAAACAAGAAAATAAATAATAAACATGTATCTGGTACATGTCATGTTGCATAAGACACTTTAATGAAACAAACCATACAAGTAACGGCTATCTATTGTGGATGTGATTATGACTTGGAACGCTCCTCAGATCCTGCACAGACCAGCTTTGTGTCCCCAGGGCCAAAGGAGCTCCACAGCGTGGACTTCCAGGTGAGTGGACATTGAGATTGTAACTTGTCCTTGAATCCTAAACTGGACTGGTCTCATCACACTGATGCACTTTGCAAAAAGGGGACAGAACAGACTGCCGAGGACACTATGTGTCTTTTGGACTCCTGAGGCCATTTTTTGGCTCCTTCCTGCTGCTGTTAGTGTGCACAACAGCTCATTTACCTCCGTGAAATAAATAATAGTTATTTTGTATAAATAATATCTGTCTGTGTTCTTCTATATTTCTGTTTTCCCCCATTACTTCTATTAATACCTGTTTTGATGTTGTTTTCTAAATGTATGTGCACTTTACCCCTCTTCATGGTGCGATCACGGGACTATCTGTTATGTTTAATTCATTCTTGGCAGCAGTTCTGTCCGTGCGTAAATGACGGAGTTGGCGGAATTCGTGACCTCTTAAGTTGAACCTTATTAAAACAAAAGAAAGAGTAGTTATCCCGCTCACCGGTCATTGTGAATCCACCAACGAACAATCCGATGTCCCTTCCTCCGACCATGATGCGCTCGCTCTGGTCCACACCGTCGCCAGCACCGGAATTCTTGTTCTTCCACGCGGCCCAGATCCCCACACCAAGAATCAGGAGGTAGAAGATCACGATGGCCACGATGCCTTCGACGTGGATGGCCATCTTCTTGTTCTCCGCTTCCTCCCTCCGAGATCAAGAACTATTGCGCCCGTGGAAACTGCAATCTCATGGAAATAGCTTTAAAGAAAGAAAGAAAGAAAGAAAGAAAGAAGCAGATTTTCTAAGGCGCTTGTCTCATCTGTGGCTGACAGTTACGCTTCGTAGGCGTTAAGTGGAGAAGACTAAACTTGTATGAAGAATCATTAACTTGTTCAGTAGCGTTAAGACATTACTATCCACACACGTCATGTCAGCAGGTTCTTGAAAAATGACAAGATCACATCTTTTAAAAAGACACCCGGTTGTTTCCAGTTATTTAAATATGAATTCATATTTTCTAGGCATTGATCAACGACATCATCAATATAATTGTCGAACTGTGTCCCGGGATCAGTGTAACATGCACGCACATTATTTTAAATAATTTCCTCCCAGTTGAACCTGACAGACGGGATACACGATGGAGGAATATGAATAGCAATTTTTCTACAAATGGCAATTGAACAAAACATCATCAGAATAATAATTTACCCCTTTTGTAAAGGCTCTAAAGCTCTCAATATTCCTTTCAAATGTTCACACAATCCTCTCAGTCTTTACATCCAAATCCTATAGCCAACCCAATAAATTATGAACAGGCTCTCTGATTAAAAATCATAACATAAATACTCTCGTTTATCTCAACTTTCACATTCATGTCATACGACGAGAGATTTTTTTTAAACCTGGAACAAGAGGCACTGCATCATGTGTCATCAAATAAAAATATATGAATCAGAAAAATTGTGGAATAATCAGTTATGAAGCTTTTAAGGCAGTTGATGATGTTTTTACGCGCGGCTTTCTAATGTTTTTACACCGTTTTTTGGCACCAACTATTCTGCAAGTTAACTCACGATATGTATTCTAACTGCAAATGTGAATGTATATTCTTAAAGAGTGTTCAGTCAGCTCTGTGGCATAGTATGATTAATAAAATGGACCCACCAGATTTGGTTGGTTTCGTGCGTAAAAGTCCAATGATGCTTCCCAAACGTGACGCACCGTCAAAAAACTACGAGAGGAGACCTGAAACAGACGCACAAGGGGTTTCTGTCCGATGTGCTGCTCAAACCTTTGCGTTTCAACTCCCCTTTGAGCTGACACCACGGTTCCAATGGCCTGACATTGCATTATTGATCTTTCCCCAAATCAACGTCTGTCACGATGGCCACATGTAATTAGCCAACACTTAATAAAGAGAATGTTATAAACTGACATAATTACCTTTCACATGAGCAGGTTATCCAAATACTCAGCCGAACAAACTCAAGCCTCCTATGTTGTTTTTTAAGTCTCCAATGCTCGACAGAAAAGAGAGAGAGAGAGAGAGAGGGAGAGAGAGAGAGCGAGGGGCGAGGAGAGAGGGTGGAGATGAATGGGAGTGGTGGGTTTATTGGGTGCTGTCAGGGTGAGTAGATGGTGGATGAATGTCTTCCAGGCAAGGACGAAAATAGCTCCTAATAGAGAGTGGCATGACGCACAACCTGTTCGGGAAAGCTTTCCTATATCATTTATAACGTTATATTGGAAATAGAGGAAACCTTTGCTCTGACATGTTAGATTTTAGGCCTGATTTACGACCCCGCGGCGCGATTACCGCGTCCCGCACCTTCTCCAGACGCAGTAAGATGTGGAGCGTGCACATTTTAACCGACTTTACGCACGCACGCGTCTCTCGTCCAAGAACATATCTTTCAAGTCTTTGTATCCTTACATCAATATCAAAACATTATCTTCACTTTTATTACATTTGAAGTCTTTTATGTCTCCAAATACGGACTTGAATGCATCAGGACAAAATCATTTGGATTTTAAGAGACTAAAACCCCTTTTTATTATAAGCTGAGTATTCAAATAATGGAACACGTAACTTGACTCTCATATGCCAATCCTTTAATTATTTTTAGAGTCATGCTTTAAAGTGTGTTGCAACGACAAACTAAAATGTATATTTGTGTAAATTGTAGAATATGTGGATGCTGACAACTGTGACATTTGGCAATAAAAGAAGTGTCTTGCTGGACTTGTGACAGGTCCTTTAATTGAGCGTCTTTGTGGTTGTGTGACACAGGGGCAGCTCTAATTGGAGGCTTTTTAAACAAAGCGAGCATCCTAGAAAGCCCCACAGGAGTCACATTCATCCACCGCAAGTTACACAAAATGATTCTTCCCATTTTTGACTTAGGTACGCAGACTCTGTGTTAGATGCATTCATAAAAAGTGCTGGTATCTAGACAATAGCACAGCATTGTGCAATAAAAAGTGAATGAAAAAAACCGAAGTCTTCAGGCTGAATACTCAAAAGACCTTTGTCGCCACCCAGTGTCTTTCTTCAGCTTTACAGTCCAAATGTTACCGGACCGGAGAAGTTGTTTTCGTGCTCATACCTTGAGCAGGGTTTCTGCCGTTATCCCAGGTCCATCAACGTAATTCATTACAGCCGTGTTTCTCTTACTTTTACAGAATATCGACCGTATCAGCTTATAAAAAAACAACAAAAAGAGAATCTTATAAAATACCCCCCTGTTGCTACAGAAATTGTAATAGTTTTAGGCTTGAAAATATTAAATACTGACATAAAACCTCATCCATCTAGTTTCCAAAGAACAATTATATTTAAACGTAATATCAGTAAAAGGGAATCGCTACTAGAAAGTAAGCAACCTAATCCTCTAGCGAGTGAGAGAACAATAGCTGAGCCTTTAACGATTTCTATATTCATGTAGTGTCTCCTCTGTTTATTTGCAGTAACATATTGTGACCTTCTGTTCCTTTGGTTACACAACAGCTTTAAGCTCTCAGTTTTCTCTCATACACACACACACGCGCACACACACACACACACACACACACACACACACACACACACACACACACACACACACACACACACACACACACACACACACACACACACACACACACACACACACACACACACAGTAAGTTAGGTCAGGCTCATAAGCTCAGCTTAGAAAGACTCGTTAACGCTCCTTTTAGTGTCTTTTTGCACTCTTAGCGGTCTCACAGGGTTTGCAGGCGCTCTTAGACGTAGTTGTTGAGCCTATAGCCGTTGCTGGAAAGGGAGCAGAGCGAGAGAGGCCGGTTGTCCTTCAGGGCCTCGGGGGGCTTGTAGGGCGGAGCGGGAGGGTAGATGTGGTTGAAGGCAGGGGGGGGTGATAATGGTTGATTCCTCTGCACGTGGCGCCGCCTCCTTGACCTGCCGCTGCCGCTGCTCCAGCACAGCACCATCCCTCCGCTCAGACTGACGCAGGCCGAGGCGTAGCCGAGGTACACGGCCAGGCCGATCTCGTACTTCATCCCGCTGGGAAGGAAGGGGTCGTAGAAATCCAAGATGACATCGTTGGTGGTCCAGGACACGGTGACCAGGCAGAGCATGCCGGCGCAGAGGAAACCGATCCCCCCGCTGAGCACCAGCGACGACTTGACCAAGGGGTCGCAGGCGAAGCGGGTACACTTCATCCCGATCACAGACACCAGAGATGCCAGGACCGAGGTCACGCAGGAGAGCACCATGAGCGCCCGGGCAGCCTGCGGGGGAGGAGAAAAGACGAGCGCTTCAACATGGGGATTCAAAGCGATTAGGGTAAAGCCCAAAGTTTATAATGATATGAAACATAGAAAAGCAGCAAATCTTCCCTTTTGTTGGGCATTTTGGCTTTAAAACAACTGACAAGATAAGGTATTATCACTGCTTCAACACGGAGCACCGCTTGAATGGTGACTGTGTCGTACCTGCAGGTCGCGTGGCAGTGCCAGTAGAGACCTGTACACCTCACATTGGTAAATGCCGGTGCTGTGCCACACACACTCCATCCACAGGCCTTTCATGTAGGCGGTGGATGTGATGATGTTGGAGCCCACGTAGGCTGTGCAGCGCCAGTGGGGGAGCAGGGTGGCGACAACAGTACCAACGAAGCCCAACAGGCCCAGGAAGAAGCCGAGGAGTTGAACCGCCGTGCTGGCCATGGTGTGCTCGCTGGGATAGGTGTTCACACTGCGAAGCACAACAAAGTCACACTTTCATGAGCACGCAGGACACATTTAATGGGAGCCATCGGATGTCTCTAAATGCCACCAACAAGGCCCATGAATATCGGTCGGATCCACAGAAAAATTAAAGGGGGGAGGGGGGGGGAGAAATCATCAAGGAGAAACAAGATGTCGCCAAAACTTCAGTCCCGCAGGCTGAAGAGGAGGCAGCGCTCCTCCTGTTATCTGCATGGTCCCCAGCTGTAAAGTAAATCCCACAGAGCTTACATCCAGTCACAGAGTCTGAGCCTTTCCTCAGGTTTCTCCGAGGTGCGGGCAGAAAAAGCTGTGGAAACTCCCTGGCATCCGTCTCTGGTGAGTGGCAGGTGACTGCATCTGTAACTAATGAGAGCGGCGTTCAGCTCCACCCGTTCAACGCTCTCCTCCGGAGGGCGAACCACAGCCGTCTATTTGTTAAGCTCCCCGCCACCCCTCGGAGAGGGAGAGAGAGAGGGGGGGGGGGGGAGGAAATTAAACATTTACAGGAACCACCCAAGCTGAGAGTACTGTTATGAACCACTAACTTTGGGCATTTTTCACAGCTCTGGAGGGTGTTTGAGAGTGAGACGAAATGTCTGGATGGCAGGACTTTGAGCCCAAAACTATGACAATAAAGGGGTCGTAGTGATTGGTCATAACTGATCAACAAGTTCATCTCTCACCGGGTTCAACATTCATGAATTCACACGTGACAACTCAAATTGCACAACTTCCTGGGAAACTATGGGTAAGAAACTAATTAGTAGTTAAGCATTTACTTCTGTTCCTTCACTGTTCCTTCAACCATAATAAAATGACCTGAGCAACAATTTCCACTTAAATGCAAAATGTGCTGTTGCCCTCGCAAGAATGAAACAAGAATGTTTGACTTCCTCAGAAAACAAAGGCTGATTATTGTTCACTGTCGGGGGCCTCTTTAAACTAGAGATACAAGCCTCATTGTGTTCACTTAATGATGGACTACACTGAAGACATAACTGAAGAACAATGGGAACAAAGACAAGGCTGTGGAAACCATTTTATTGTCGGTTTACCCGGCGAACCCCTTCACCCAAGAGCGAGGCAGAAAGCGATATTCATATACCGTATCACATTTCACCGTTAACTAAAAGCACTGCACATTTGGCTACTCACCGACAAAAGGTCACAAAAGGACTACAGCGCCATGGTCACAGGTGTCTAGATGCTGCATCTCCTGATGGCACACCGAACCAGCTCCTTTCTGTCTCTACTGCTGCCTCAGAAGTCAGGGGGTATTTGTGGCTGTGCCGCAGGGTTGTCACTGGTCAGTGTTGGATATCGTCGACGTGGTCTTTATCTCTGTGAGCATCGGTGGCGTCGCGTTAGAGATGACATGAGACGGTCCCAGTGATGGCTTGTTGCTTTAGATAAACGCTTGGACCCGGGGGGGGGGAGGGGGGGGAGACCGAGCGATGTTTCCAAGCAGAGAAAAGACAGAAGAGATATTGTCCGCACTGGTTGTGCTGTTTTTTGGCCTCGATGATTGAGCTCTATGGAGCTCTACATCTGCTGATCGGATAACGGACAATAAAAAAAATAATCGCTGCACTAACTATTAAAGTAACATCTACTACTATCAGTGTTCAATCATAAGGAATTCAAGGCATTGAAAGCAAGCCGTAGACAGCTGGTACTGTGTGTGTGTTTTTGCGTGCGTGGTACATACTGAAGCCAAGGTGAGGTATTTTCCGTTATCTCCGGGTTCCTCCGAGGTCCATCTTCCTCCTCTGCAGCTCTCCCCCTCTGTGCTCCTCCCCTGGTACCCTCACCTAGTATTCAGCTCTCTGTGAGGGCTCCGTAGAGAAGGGATGATCCTCTCCGAGGTCTGCCTGTGGGAGACGCCATTTGAATGTGGAACACTTAATAGTCTTAGTCAAGCAGAATAATCCCGTGATTAGCCGCTGAGCATAGCCAGTCTGTTGTGCTCAGTGCTGGAGGGTAACACACAACTCTAATAGTGTGTGTAATACGGGGCTTTGTCTTTTTTTGTGTTTTCACGTCTTCAGAGGTCTGAAAAGCCAGACTATTTTTCATACTGCACACACCTTTTTGTAAGTGTGTGGATATAGGCGACATTCAGTAGCATAAATGCCTTTCCCTCCCACAAAGGTGTTGGTCATTATAGCAGGTAACCACAGACTTATTCTTTTTTTACCATCCCAGTGAGTGAAATTCATTCAATTATTCAGCCAAAATCAACTGATGAAACGTGTATTGATGTAGTGTAAGGCATGTAGGATTATTGGCTATGCAGTAAAGCAACAATAAATAAATACATGTATTTTTTATATACACGTGTGCAAGTTGAAAATAACATTAAACTTGCACAAAATAACGTTACATAGCATAGAGTTACGAATCTATATTAAGAGGTGACATTTGTGCCACCTAGGCCACTTTATAACTAATTCACAGGGGCTTCTCAATGAACGCCACTGCGGATGGCTTTTCTTTGGTAAACGTTACTTATGGATACTTCACTGAATGCGTCTTAATGTCTTTCCGTAAAGCCCCAACGCGGGAGAAACGTCCTCATTCGCCGGCGTCGCATGTCATCAAAGTTATTTATTTCGCGCCGCCGTAGCGTTAGCTAGCTAGCTAGCATCCATTTGATTCACTAACCCAGGTGACGTTTGCTGCCTATCGACGTCCTTAGTAGTTAATAGTTCCGGTAAGAATATACATCAAATTTAACTTTTATTCCTTTTTTATTAAATGTCCAAGTCACATTGAATGTTAATGAAACCTCTTCGGTATCCCTGTGCTAGCTATACAGTGCTAGCATTAGCATTGCAATTTCTTTTTAGCTAACGCGAGGTTAGCTTGTTATTTTATTTTAACTTCCGAGTCAACCGTGCCTTATCTTGTCTAACGCAGTGTATCCTGCGGTGCACGTCATGGTGAGGAGATCCTCCAGAAATGTTGGGAAGTACACGCTGACACACCAGTCCCACAAGAGGACCCAACGTCGGCCGCGCCCGACCAGGACCACGGTGACCCGGACCATGGTGACCCGCAGCCAGCGGGCGGGTCTGCCGGGCGAATGCTTCTTCCATCGGCTCCCGTCAGAGGTGTTCGACCTGATCCTTGATAACCTGTCCGGTAGGTGGACCCGTAACATCCTCGTAACGACGTGAGTTTATATTCAGAACTCAGTCCTTTTTTGTATCTGAAATAAATGTCTTTAGGATAATAAAGGCAAAAGAACTACCACCGATTCTGGTCTGGTGCTTTTCTGTGTGTTTGTCACCACAGATGTCTGTGCCAAATATTAATCAATTACATTCTGCATGTACTCATAGGCCTCATTTTGACAAGTTTTCTGTGTTTTTTTTTTGTCAGTGCTGGAGATCAGTGTGTTCAGCATGGTGTCCAAGGAAATCAATCGGTTCATTTTGGACTACATCTCAAGCCTGGCCTGGAAGAAAAAAACAGTCATTCAAAGCTTTCATCACTCTACTTGCCTTCAAAAGAAGTCCATCATTGAACACTACAGAGACCTGGGTATGTGGCTGTGCACGTTTAGCTGAATGCTTTATTTTCTGTACGTGGTAAAATGTATTATTAACAACCTGTTGATCGTACTTGACGGTTGTGTCAAGGAAGAGAATTTGATAATATGCTTTGTGTTTAATATCCAGGTGTGTTGTTCAAGAGATGTACCTTGTTGCTACCAACAAAAGACAGGTTAAAGTTCATATTTAGCCAGTTTTCCCAGGTAAGAGCAGTAGAAAGGAGAATACAAGCCAATTGGTTTACAATTATGTTTAATTTGTCTCACTACCTTTAGAATGCTTCCCATACATACATTTCATTGTTGTAGCTCAAACACGATATTATATTATCTAGATCATAGCCTGGGCTAATAATAAGGCCAAATGAATAAAAGTGTCCCACTGATCTCTTTCAGATTCCCTGCTTCCTGTTGGAGCACTGTTTCACACCTGACTGCATTGGCTTCTCCAGCTACGGAGTCTTCCTCCAGGTGGAGGCCTCATATAAAGATTAACAGTTGTGTAATAAACTGAAGCTGGCTTATTATTAGATCGGATGCCGAAACACGTAAAGCTATGGGTGAATAAACCCAACACAGAATATTATGTATATGGGAAAAATCTTTAGCTCCTTATCAAGTTTCACTTTTGTGATACCTCCCAAGTGACTGAAAATAATTTGGCAGGAACATTTGACTCTTTTCCGTCTCTGAAAATTAGATGGTGTCGTTTGTTGAATACTTGACAGACACTGATCGCAGGTTGGGATGAGCTGGAGTGCCGCCGAGTGTTCAACTTCCTTAGTGACCTCACAAATCTTCTGCAAAAAACAGAGGCAGTCATCACTGAAAAACTAGGTATGTGTCTTCACCTGGAAGTGAAAGCAATGCCGAGTTTAGTATAAGGAGCAGGCTTCTTTTTTCTACTACAATTACTGCGTGAATTGTTTTATGTGATCATTAGCTCTTTCCAATTTTTATAAATAAACAACTCAAGCAATCCAGGTGAACACTAGTGCAGTCGCAGTGTGTGTAGTAGAACTGATTCTAAACCTTTTCTTCTTGAGCCTTGTGAAAGTCTTACATGGCATGATTCTAAAACGCATTTCTTTATTCCTTGGTCTTTCTTCAGGAGTCAGCTGGTACCAAAAGCTGCAGCTCCGTCTATTCTGCCGCCATGTTCTGTTGGACCCGTGGCCCAACCAGCCAGAGTGTCAGTTCTGGCTGATGCAGCTCCTGAGGCCTTGGCCCATGGTCAGCCAGGCCAACTTGCTGTTCATCCTCTATGGACCTCTGATGCCTGAGGGTAAGCGTGGTGCGTGTTGGCTTAGACTTCAGGGGGACACATCTATTGGGCGGATTATTGGGTTCTGCATTGGTACACACTGTCACTCTGAAAACGGGATCAGACCGGAATCCTTCTCGCCCACAGTAAGTCCGCCTTGTTGTCTGTGTTCTCCCCCTTAGTGATGTGGTATAGCAGGACACACGTTATTAAGGTGATCTCCTCCACGCAGGCACCTTTGGCTGGCAGGATCTGGTGGAAAGGGGGCTGCCTCACAGCGCTCTGTGGGACATGGCCAGGGCCGTCCTCCTGCTGTACGGCAAACTAGAAGTCAAAGGCAATACCACCAATTCCCTGCTGGCAATCTTTGAGGAGCTCATTGGTATCCTCATAATCTTTCATGTCACAAAAAAAAAAACATATCACTGTTACCGACCGCCCCCCTGTGATAAGAGATTCTCCTCCTCCTCGGCTCCAGTCATTCCTCGGCCATGGCATGTGGAGAATGTGGCTCGTCTGCTGGTGCTGTGCGGCAGCAGTCTCTGCTACACCGTCCTGGCCAGCAAGGCTGTCAATGGGCGACTTCTTGAAGTCTCCAGACTGATCGTGTACATCATACTGGTGAGAATAATGGTTCTTTTTTTTATAAGTTTGAGGGAATTGGCTTTTGGTTTATTGTGATCTTTTAATTTAAAATCAAGTTTTGTCCGGCGTCTCCTTATTCCTGTGCATGGTCACGGGGAAACAGCCTGACCCAGCATGCACGAGGCAGAGAACAGAGACATGGTCAGACAAAACCCATCCCCCGTCTTTTGGCCATTACAGTCACTTGTGCTGTCCATTCTGCTAAATATGATTGGTTATCCCGCCACTATTATCTGCTTCAACATCATTTGTCCTGTGAAAAGGCATGTTGGTTCAGCTTTCTGTTTTGCACGGCCTCGTCCTCAGGTGTGTGAGAAGGATGGCTATCACATGACCTGGGCGGTGAAAATGGTGCAGCAGATCTGCAAGGTCTTCAGCACGGCTCCCGAAAGATTCTGCTTCATCCAACAACTGGAGAGCATGTTTTCAGAGGTCACCAGGGAGGTTTTTGAGCTGTCAGTGACGGGTGAGGTGGAGCAGCTTCCTGGAATGCAAATTAACATTTTCAAACTTTTTGTGTGTGTTAGTTAAAGCACATTCTGAAAAAACGTAAATGTTACTTGATTCGAGAAATGCTGTGTGTTGATGGGTGTCTGTGTGACAGCTCACACGGAAGGAATTTACTGTAAACTCCTTATTTGTCTTTAAAAAATTGCTTTTGTGTCTTTTTATTTTCAATTTTTGGCACCTTATTATTCTTTGTTTACATCCCACTATGTACTTTTGTATCAATTTTATCTTCCCCAATAGCGATGGGCAATAACACACCCAGAGCAGTGTGTCCATTACATAATTTAACTCTCTCTTAATGTGAACATATTTAAAACATAACTTTCACTTGTTTCAAGCGCCTCTAAGAGCAGTTTCAGCCCAAGAGAAATTCCTCATCATGTTTTGGGTCTACTTGCAGTATTTGCTCAAACTGGGAGTGTTTAGATGTTTTATATATTGGCTTTTAATCTAGACAAATAATTTTACTTCTTGGTAATTATGTTGTGATCACATAGTTTTTTTTCTTGCTACTCCTTTTTGGATACCTCCGCCGTGCCCCTGGTTCACATTATGATCAATATAAACAGTGATTAATCATCACTGTGTGTTTTCAGGGAACCCTCTTCAGGACAGGGAGACTTTCCAGACCCTGTGCTTCCTCCTGGACTCCAGCGCTCGCTTCCACACTAAATTCCTCCACATGTTCCTCAAATAGGACAGAGGGACACAAGGAGGAAGAGTCAGGAGAGAAACGAGGGCCAATAATGAGGGGCTTAACTGAAGATGTGAACAAAAGAGAAAGTGAGCGGCCTTTACAACAACAGTTCAGTGAGACTTGAACATTCTGTAAACAATTTGGTTATTTATACACATTTTAAATTTCTACAGATCTTTGTATGTATGTTTTAACTAACAGAAAACATTTATTATTTATTCACATTGTTGTACATATAGTTGTGATATGATTGTTTTTGCATAATTTATTAAATTTGTATTTTCAATAACAATATGTTGAGTTTGAGTTGAGAAATGTAGCACAAACTCAGCCCTGCAGCAAGCACAATATTCAGCACTGACCACATAAAAAAATGTTCAGTAGATAATGCAATGAAAATACAAATGTTGGAATGTTCCTTTATACAGAAACAACATTATGGATCAATAAGGATTTTTTACATATGGAACTAACAATAATTGGGCACTTAAAATATTCACATTACAGAGTAATCATACATCAATTACAATATCAAAAGGACTTTGTTGTTTAAAAAAAACTTGCACAGGAAGCACTAGACTACATTGACATAGACGTTTAAGGCCTAAAACATCAAGTGATGAATAACTCCAAAGTGGTGGGATGGATCCAGTTACCACGTCCACCTCGTGTCAACGGTCACAGGCATTTCAATCGTTCACTTGTTCATTGTTTTGATGTGATCTGGCAGGAGGGAGAAAAAGAGAAAAATGTGACAGAATTAGAAATGTAAAATTATGATTTGATTTGATAATATAGATGTTCAAATTGGAAAAGTGGAGCTCACAAACAACTGAACACTACAGCACGGACCATATATACATCCGGATGGGATTTATTTCTCTAGTTGAGCCATATCAACATTAAACTATTTGTTTATGAATTAATAGTTATTTGAATTAAATCCCATCCAGAGAAATACTGAGAGACAACCTACCACCACAGTGACTTTACAAGATGGTACTTACTGTGCAATTTGTTCTATGGGTATGAAAGAAGACATGTCTTAATACAGGCAGCACCTGACACAACGACATGTCAATCTGAGCCAATTCAACACAGCTTTTATTTTCTTGTGGCCCGGTTTGTGGTTTTAATCCAAGTTACTGAGCAGACTTTACCTTGTAGCCAGTCCAGCCCCTCCTGCAGGCCCTCTCCTTTGATAGCATCACTCGCACTGAAAGAAACACACGAGATGTCGAGAAGTTAATCTCCTTCTGGCACGTGTTCACTTTCTTATGACTTTTCTTGGATCCTGGCTCTTTAAAGCTGTCCTGCTCTTAATCCGCCCGCCTCCCATCTGTCTAATGAGTAAACGGGGTGGTAAACACATGTCTATAAACTAACCAGACTGTCAAATAACTTAGCGGCACCTGCTAACAATGGTCAACCCGATCCGAGGAAAAGGACAAACAGGCACGTATTGGAGTGAATAAATATGGTCACTTTATTGTCTCTGACTTTAAGCTGCATCACTGGAAGCACAAAATGTTGCGGATGGGGAAGGAACAAAGCCCGGCTCAGTTTTAATCCAACATTACCTAACACTAGTATCAGTGTGCCCTCTGTGGCAGAAGAGACAATGAGCTAAATGTTGGACTGACAGTGTGCGGCCTGTAAAGAAAAGAACAGATACTTTACCAGATGTGCCAGGGTTTGTCTTTGATGTTCTCTAAAGACAACATCTGGGAGACCTTGACAGAAGACACGGCGTCCCGTAGATCCATCTTGTTAGCAAAGAACAGCACAGGCATCTTTCTGTTGCGGATATCTGGATTATAAATCAGACATGAAGGAGATAGATCGGCAAAGAGGAAGATGAAAATCAATGTTTTTAATTTACATGATAATGAGTACCAGCAGACAACTTATCGTTTGAGATACACACATCTTACGTTGTAATGTTGTAAGACATTAGACCATGTGCTCTAACGGAAGACTACAACTAGCAGGTTTCAATCAAAAGTGACAACTGGACAGTGACATTTATTTATAGAGTCTCTCAATGGAACGAAGACACGCGCTGCTTTTAAACTGCCAGATTGAGAGAATGCCACGACGCAGTTACACATGTACACTCAAACTGCATTGTGTTTAATGTTTGTAATTTTACAATCTCGAAGCATGGATGATAGCAGTGACACAAGCGTTTATGGAGGCCTCAGACGGTACATTTGAGTCAATGATTTTCCAAAATGTGTCTTCATACACGCGAGAGGAGTAAAAACACTCTGGCGAGGACTTACGCACCTTCGTGGTTGAGAAGAGTATCTAATTCCTCTTTGGCAACAACCATCCTCAGTTTGTCACCGCTGTCAATGACAAAGATGATGGCGTGACTTTCTCTGAGGGGGAGAAGAAGAAGAAGAAGTTGAAGAGTTCAAGAGTACTTTTAATATTCGATGAGTGACGGGATGCTGCGTCTCATACTTGTAGTAATGCTCCCACAGGTTTCTGTATCTGCTCTGGCCGGACATATCAAAGACTGTAAAAGAGAGGCTGCAGAGAGAGAGAGAGAGAAAAGTGATATCGAACTTTATTGTTAGCCATTATATTAAAATACATGTCTGTACATTTGTCAAAAAGTAATAAATATGCATGACTGTGTGGTGTGTAAAACTCTACCTTGAACTCTTGAACTTTTCAATGTTGAAGCCAATGGTCGGGACTATTTCCTGTGCTGGTGTCTGCGTTCAACCCGCACACATGCGCACCAACACACAAAAACAGACAAGTAACGGCAAAAGTATGTCAACAAGGAAATATTATAAGGAAGGTACGGTATGGAATTTACCTGACTAACATGTTTCCATTCGGGTGACAATGGGCCTAAATGATTCAAATGCTGAAAACAAGCCATCAGTAAACGACTCGGTTAAATTAAGGAGATTTTGACAGGCCGCATGAATATTTATTTAATACATTTTGGGTTTTTCGAAAAAACGAATAAAACGTTTGCCCCCCCTCATATGGTAAGAGTTCACTCTCATATTGAGTGCCACCTTTGTGTACTTACAGAGGAGGGTTTGAGTTGGTTGATGATGGTCGTTTTCCCGCTGTTGTCGAGTCCCAAACACAGAACGTTGACCTCTTTCTTCCTCAGGCCGAGCCAGCCCGACAGTTTATCCAGCAGCCCCATTTAGACTCGATGCTCAGATGCTATACCATTGGATCTTTTTTTTTTTAACGCGTCACCCCATAGAGAGCCGGAGTACAGTAGATCAAATATACTGAATATGAAACAACAACAGGGATGAAGACAGCCGTGTTTAGACTGTTCCCAGCACCTGCTTTGAATAGTGTCCCCGTCCGGGGCGTCCCAGCTTGTGGGTAATCCTATTAAGACGAATTAAGCTCTTTGGACCAACAGGTGACCTGATGGTGGAGCGCGGAGCTTTCCGGGCCCTCCATCCTCCTGCATTTTTATTTATCAGTCTAACATTGGCTTAATTTGACCTGTTGTGTCAGACCTCATATGCCTCGTAATGGATGAAAGGATGAAGCCAACTGAAAAGAAAATACATCAAATACATTAAGTGTATTATTTATCCTTTACATAGTACTTGTTGGAATTCAACTTGCGCTTCCTGTTGGTTCTGGAGCTGGTCAGTGGTCCAGTGGTCCGACAGCTCCATCTCATGGTGATAATATCTGTGCACGACTTCATGGAAGCCACCAGGTTAAAGACGTGGTGTAACGATGCACATTAAACACTGTATAAATCAATGGGGTTAACTCTGTGTAAAAGCTTTCTCCTTCATTCACTACATTAATGACATAGATCATCTATTCCTTTAGATCAATGCTGTTTTTTTGTTAAAATGGCAACAAAATGAAATGAGCAGTCAACCACCAGAACTGTTTATCTTTATTTGCAAATAAATATTCGCTGTAACTGCCTCTTACAGTGTGCAAGATCTACAACATCTCTTTGGAAATTATAAAAAAATAAAATACAAGAATTATAAGTATACTTGTACTTTGTACAAAAGAACGTTCTAACATTGCTCAGCAGTAGAACATGCTAAACAAACAGCATCTGATATTCTCCTTATTCTGTAGAGGGGGGGGGGGGGGGGGGGGGGTGGACGTGAGCGTGTGCGTGATAATCTGTGTGTGTGTGTGTGTGTGTGTTAGGATGTCCGCCGGCACCCTCTTCCTATTGCTGCAGGCCTCGATGCATAACTGTGCACGGATCTCTGGGTCCGGTTTGCCTTTGACATTAATCATCGAGCCCCCCCTCCACCCCCCCCGTTTGTAAGGAAACCCACGGCTGTAGCAGGGCGGCTAGCTGTCTCGAATCTCGAATAGGAAGTACAACTCAAACTAATGACTAGGTCCTGTAACACGGCAACGAAACGCATGAACCGCTCTAAAGTGTTTAACAGACTGTAAGGCATTCTGTGTGTGCTCTGTGTGTGTGTGTGTGTGTGTGTGTCGCTGTTGATGGGTTAGAATGACACGTGGCGAGTTGTGATGCTGCTGTTTGTGTTCATTCTCTCTCTGGCGTCCTAAAAGTCGCTCACTGTCTCTGCTGGAGAGCTTTGCCCCCCGATCGCACGAACTTTAACCCGCCAGCTCGTGGGCTTCTTCTGCTATTCACCAAACTCAACTAACTAACTACGTCCTGCAGTACTGCCTATTCACCACTCACTAAACCAATGAGGAACTTTTTTTTTCTTCTCGATTTTGAATGGCAAACGTTTCACAACTCGACATCACCTACCGCAGATCCAACGGTTTTCACTTCCCAACTACGTCTATGTACACCGATTCGAACGCCACAACCTTTACACAACGTAAGAACACACCTGGAGCAGTTAACCCCCAGAGGTGCGTTGAATTAGTGCACGTGTGCAAGCAAAAAAACAAACAAAGGAAACAATGGATGTACATGAAAGCACGTGGGCTCATTTTGAAGAACCGCATAAGTCGGTGGTACGTTTCAAACGCCTCCTATCTAAGCTCTGTGAACATTCATATTTTAAGACGGTGGAGATTGTGTACTCTCAGGCAATGCATTACACAATCCAAAAAAATGGATCGGGCTCATCACGCGACCGTTAGCACGTCGGAATGGACTTGTATGGTTGTTCGTCTGAAGGCAACAGATCCAGTTCCATAAGTTCAGCATGTGACAACAAAGGTGGATGGTGAGGTGTGAACCCTCATGTTTACGAGTCATCAACAGTTCTGCCATTGCACATTCTTCATTTCTCTCTGAGATACCGAGGTGACTGCATAATACTGTATTGCTGATTTGGATAAAAATCTTAAATAAATAAAACATCTTGAATAAGATCCAGATTTACTAGGGCTTTCACATACAGGACTGCACATATATAGATATTAAGGTTATGATAATAATTATTGATTAATTGTCTATACACTTTTAAACATTCAAGAAATCTCCGTCACTTGCTTCTCACTTCTTTCTTCAAGTATTAGCACACCAGATACTCTGGTTAAACTAAAGCAATGCAAATTATACCAATCATGATATAAATGACTAAACGCCAAAATAAAAGATATCAAGAATACGTTTTCCAAATACTTTTTGTTTGCACAACCAATAGCAGCTAAATGAGCACGTAACTCGGAGCAACAAAAAAACGGAATAAAAAAAAGGTCAAAAGATTCAGTAGATTACGTTTGAAAATCTACATCTAGATATTGTTGCTCCACACAAATGACTGCTGCTGCAACAAGGCATTACATTCCCCCAGGAGAAGGCCGGGGCCAGTCTTTGAAGTCTATCAGGCCAGTTCCACTGGGTGTAGAGCAGGAAAGCGCCTGTTACTGCTGGACGTGAGGGAGACCAGGGCTCAGTCTGCTGCGTGGTGGTCTGTCCGGTGACCTCCTCCTCTGCACGACGGGGGGGGGGGGGAGGTGGGTGGGTGGGAAGGGGAAGGGGAGGGGGGGGGGGTTTAAGACTTCAGGCACGGGCCGTGAACTGTCTGCCCAAGCGGTCTAGACTTCACTTCCCTCTGGTCCATCCATCTGTCCGGCCCAGGTTGTGTCACGGGGCGTCCTCATACATGGAAACCCTTCTCCTGTTCGTGCAGCAGCTGAAGGCGGAGGGTCTGCACGCTGCTGGAGATCCGCCTCTGGTGGCCGATCAGCTCCACCCCTATGCGCCTCACATCTCTAGGCCGAGAGGGGAAACAGAGGAAAAACACACGACACGCTTTAAGTCTTACTTGTGGGCACTTTGGAAGTTTTGGTCATTGTGATAAAAAATATGTTTATACTACAACCACAGGGCTCAATCAACCAATCAAAAAAAGAGCAATTAATTATTGATGGGATTGTGTGAAAATTTGGCTTTTAAAGCTCCCGCATAGGGCCACAAAATGCACAGTTTCAATAGTATTCCTCGTAATAAGCAGACTGAACATGACTATATTGGTCCCTCTGAAGCCCAACTCGCACAACAAAGACAGTCCAATTTGGTTCCAGGCAATTCAATAATAGCTGTATTTTGGCTGTGCTACTCACTCGATACTCATCCTTGCAACAGAATCCAATGTGTTGTAGCCAGCTGCCATGAAATTGCTCTTGTATTGACTCATCTTAATGGCGTCCAGCCAGTCGCCGATGGAGATGAACATTGGGTAGTCCATCTCCTCCCCTGGAGATTCTGGAAGACTGATGCCAAAAAAAAGAAAGAAAAAGAGGATGATGTCAGGTCCTGCCAGTATTTCTAAAGCATCTCAGAGGTGGACCACCGACCTCATTGGTTTACAGTTCTCAGACTGACACACACTTGGTTTTTACTTTAATGTGTCGGAGTAGGAGCTTTTTATAAGCATCCTTCACCAGCCATGTCACCGTCCCTTTGTGGCTGGATTCAGAAGATATGACCCATCATAGCTCCCTGTTCAATGCAACTCAAATAACTCTGTTAACAGTTCAGAGATGCTGGTCACCTCTACTGAAATGAACTTACTGGGATTTGTTTTCTTAAGGCACTGTGATGAAGCCTTCAATACCGTACCTCTGAATGTCCTCCACCAGTGGCAACAGGCTGCTGGGGTTACGGATCAGTTTATCCAAGAAGGAAACGACATCAGTGAATTTGGGCCGATGACTCCTCTCCTTCTGCCAGCAGTGCAGCATCAGCTGGTGGAGGGCCACGGGGCATCCCATTGGTGCAGGGAGCCGGTATCCTTCTTCAATTGAGAGAATCACCTGGAGAGACAGTTGAATGCGAAGAAATGACTTCAAAGAATTAAGTCTAAATGTGGAAAAAAAGGGCTGCTGTGTTAGAATTCAATTAACTTGAAAATTCATCTATTTGGTGCATGGGAGCTTTAGATGGAGACTTGAGATTGTGATTTGTATTTGATCTTGCAGACTGTAGCAGGCCAGACATAGACATTTTATCTTCTGAATTATATGGAGCATTGTTTGGCGTTATACATTTGTTTAAGGATGTAAAGTTTAATTTACAAAAATGTATAGTGCTAATAAGCCAACCTACTAAATACCAACCTACTAATAAGCCAACCTACTAAAATAATAGAAGAACTACTCTTTAAATATTTAAACTTTCAAACATTTTTTTTTTATGGCAATCTCTCTGATAGTTGTTGAGTTTGATGTTGAGTTTACTCTTAACCAATCAGCAATTCATTTGAAGTCTTTTTTGTTGTCGTTTAATGAATGTGGGTCTAAAATTCTATGTACTGTCATTTGATCGTTCGTTCATTATCGTTTTTATAAGAAATATATTTTTACATCTGCTTTAAAATCCACTAACAATAACTGTCCAACTGTAAGTCTTCAGAGAAAAAGCCAGATTACCTACTTGATCCTTCAGGTCAAAACAGCAAGTATCTTTGTCTTTAATGTTGTGTGTAAGCTTCTGTTACTTCCCGTAACCTCCTCTCCCCCCTTGTATGTTTAATTCCCAGACAAGTTTGAGCTTAAACTGTCAGCAATGTGCCCGGGACGTAATCTGTACTGACAATCGATTCCAACACGTACGGCATCCAAACATAAATCCCTTCTTTATCTGACCTGATAGCGTGCGTTTACTGATCTCCACGTCATATCTGCGAGTCTACGGGAAAGTAGAGATCCGTGTGTCTTTGTAGGGAGCCGCGGCTGGTTTTTGCGGCTTGGCTGGCCTTTTGCTTTGGAAAGCACTTCTAAGCAATTCCCAAACACCCCAAAAATCCGCCCCAAACCCTGGGACCTTAGTGGATGTGTGTGTGTGAGGGGTTTTAAGGGATTACGGAGGAGCTTTCACACTCAGCGGAGAGAGGGATGGATCTGCTTCCGCCGTGGCCCCTCCAATCCATGACCAGGGCCCAGGGATCAGCGGGTCGCTCCGCCGCACTGAATCCACAGCTTTAAACTCCCCCTCTATCAGCCCAAAGTCCTCTGACCCTCTGACCTTCAACGCTTTTTTCCCCCTATTTTCTCGCCCGCTCAGCTTTTTTCATCCTTGTGGTGAATCTCACCAGCGTATCTGTTCCTCCCCTCCTTTCTCCCAGGGGTAGGCTTTTCATGGTAGGGAAAAAGTCAGGGAGCGGGTTAAAGGGCAGCGATTTTAACAGACATAATGGAAAATAAAGTCGGAATTTACTCGGTGGAGCAGGGCTTGAATCGAGAAGTCAATATTGAGGGACGCTGTAGTGCTAGAGGTGAGAGAGCCGGGATTGTGACGAGAATATTTGTGGAAGCAGCATCGACGAGTCTCCTCCATCCAAGGGAATGCTCCCTCAGACGCCTCAGGGAAATTCACTTAAAATGAATAGTTCACAATGTCGTGTTCAAAATACACTCTATGGGTTTGCTCTGCAGCAGTGTCACTCAACTGTAGATAAGAGAGCAACTACCTACCATGGAGGACAGGTTTAAAATCAAATCTGACTCGAGGTGTCTTGACTATGCAGCACACCGTACATAACACCTACACACCAGGTGGGTGAAGTCAGTGAGACTCGAGAGATTTTTTGAGTGAGGGGGGGGAGAGTGACGAGGAGGTGATGAGGTAATCACGCAATTGTAGTTTATCGTTTTATCGTCCGTTATGTAACACTAAAGAACATTTTCCCGCTTCTCACGTGACACAAATACAAGCAAACAGGCGTTGCTGCGGCTACCAGTAATACTCACATCCTGATTGGACATTTCCCAGTATGGCCGCTCCCCATATGACATCACTTCCCACATGACGATGCCATAGCTCCAGGCGTCGCTGGCCGAGGAGAACTTCCTGTATGAGATGGCCTCCGGAGCGGTCCATCGGATGGGGATCTTGCCTCCCTGTTCACACACAGACACAGTGACGTGAACACTGGTACTGATACTTTTGTGTTTAGTTGTGACTGAAGAAATGATCTGTTAAGGCGTGCGCAGCCTGCTGTCCAAGTGCTCCTCCATTCTGAACTCTGAAACTTCACCAATATTTGTGTGCGTTTATCAATGCCAGAACCCATTTTCAGATGACTTTCACACCAACTAGACTTGTAAGTGGCAGAAGGGATGAACATACTTTAAAGACTAAATGCAAAACTGCTGCCAGAAGGAGGACAACAGTTATTGTTGGTACTCTACAGCTAGATTTGATTTGACTAGATTTTTTTCTCCAAATATTGCATTTTTAACATGACTGCCTTCCAACCCCCTTAAAAGTGTTTCAGTTCATCACTACGCGGAGAAGTGGACTTGAGACAATCTGACACGTGAACTGATGATGTAAAATCCTACGTGACACCTGACCTTTTCATTCCCTACAACACAAAACTCCAGTACGAACGGCCTTCTTTCCTGGGGTTAAAAAAATAAAATGTCTCCATCCATCCGGGTTGACGGTTTCCATTCAGTTAAGCTATTAAGAGCCAATAAGAGATTATGTCCCTCGTCCCTGAGCCTGTTCTACGGGGTGTCACCTCCGGTTTGCTCATCGTCCCGTAAGGAATGAGGAGCAGCTGCTTGGTCTTACAGGGCTGCGTCAGGTGCGTACCGTGGTGGTGTAGGCGGCCTCCGGGTCGTCCTCCAGCACCCGGGACAGGCCGAAGTCGGACACTTTGCACACCAGGTTGCTGTTGACCAGGATGTTGCGGGCCGCCAGGTCTCGGTGGACGTAGCCCATGTCGGACAGATACTTCATGCCCGAGGCGATGCCGCGCAGCATGCCGACCAGCTGGATGACGGTGAAGTGACTGTCATGTTGCTGACGGGGGGGGGGGGGGAGAGTCGGGGTAAAGAGGACACGGATCCAAAAGGGAGAACGGGAGGTTAGTGTTGTGTATGTAGCAAACATTTTTATTCTGTTTGGAAACACTTGGGTGGGTTTTGCAGAGGAGCACAAATGGTTTGTTTAGAGGGATCCTGGCACTTTATTGGCAGAACAACGTGTCCCCATTCCAGCTTCTTGAGCGGCAAAATGAATGTTTTTCATAAAGTTTTCACAAATATTCTACTGTGCGTTTGCAGCTGTGAGCAATAACCTTAATTTATGGAGGGTAATCTTGCCATCCCCCCAGCGGCAAAAACACACAAGGTAGTTTTGCTTCAACAGACTGAGACAAAGACCTTCAGAACTATTGTGATGGTTTTTTTTCAAAAGCTATATTTATATTAGCTTTTTTTTGTTGTGTATTTTTCTCACAGAGGTCCCACCTGAGGCTGAAAGCAGACAAAAACAGTCTCAACACTCACCCTCAGAAATGAGTCCAGTGATCCGTTTTCCACGTACTCCACCACAATCATCACGGGCCGGCCTGCGAACACACAAAAACACAACAAGCTACTTATTTGTCCAACGATTTTTTTATTTGCTGTTATGGATTTATTTTGCTCAGGAGAGTGTGTCCCGGGGAGGACAAAAGACAGAAGGAATGAATTCAGCCCCGAGCCGCTTCCATTGGCCCAATAAACTAGTGGCTGGCTCTTTGTCTGCGATTAGATTTTCTAATAGCAAATATGAAGGTTAATATACTTTGATCAAAGGTGCTGTGATGAACCATTCATAGATTACACTGCAAATTAACTGCAATAATGACCGTGCTGAATAAATCTGATATGATGTTATTGCATCTATCCACCAACACCTGTGCATACAGATTTCACATGGCAACAAAAACTGGACAGCATGATCGTTTATTAACAAAGGTCATCAAACTATTAGTCAAGGGACGCTGGTCCCAAATGATCCCCTGACGAAGCACAAGATAATCTTCATTAGTGGCATATTGGGCTCCGGTAAACACTGACAAAATCATACTGTGTGTGTGTGTGTATGTGTGTGTAACTGTCAGTCTGAGGCAAAAACAGGGCTGGGAAATCACGCAGGCAGTCAGCGGTTGATTGATACATAGAGTCAAGACGTTCAATTCATAAAGGCCTTCCGACCCTTTAAACATGATGTATTCCCGTATTCACTTCATGCATGACATGAAACATGTTAGTTTCTCCTTTCAAAATGTTATTGACTTTCCCCCTGCGGCGGTGCTGATTGACCGGTTCACACCGGTTGTCCTGGGCCTGTGTGCCGCACGGTGAGCTGTGAAACATTCTGAGCTGCTTGAAAAGAGAAATCAAAGGCTTCCCGAAGTGAAGTAACAACCACGATGCCGCACTCCAGGTTCAAGACAGCTCTTTTCCTCACGCGGGAAAATGTGAAAAATGACACAGTGAAAGGTCTCAAAATGTACAGCGTTGAAGCTGAGAGTCTAATAGGATGACTGTATTACGTGGGAGTGCTAATTGCTGTGATAGAATACCAAAAAACCTCAACTGATCAGCTCCTTAAATATTATACCAGCTTAACCAGGACTGTTTGAAAATTAAGATTTACAATCATTGTTCCTTTTTTGTGGAAACTGACATTATCTTTTCTCAAGACAACAGGAAAGAATGGGACTCAACACAAACCACGATACGCACACGTCGGATCTGCACTACCCTCTGGACCAATTAAGTTTCAGGAAAGTTTCATCAGCCCTGATTCAGAGTTGCAGAAATGTGCAAGGCATGCTGGTTCAGGTTGCAAAATGTTTTGGTCAATGTAGATAAACACATGGTCAGTGCTCAAATAGAAAGTAACAAAGAAAAAACAACAACATTGTGTAACATTCACATTCAAGCAGCTTGAATTAGTTTTTAATTAAAAGTGATCGAAGCTGAATCAAGCATCAACAACAGCAAGGAAATGTTGATCCTAACCCAGAGAAAAGAAGGCTCGTGGGTACATGGATGGATGAATGGATGGACGGATGAGAAGACTTTCTTCAGACCAAATAGGCACATGATGTTGCTTTTTTTCCTTAAACTACAAAATTGTATCATCGTACCCTTAAATTCGCAGATACTTTCCTCCGACACCAATCCAGAAGGGACAGGCAGGAAATGATTTGATCAAGCTTAGCTTCCCTGAGCTAATTAGCGTGGCCCGGAAACAATACATACCTATGTAGTGCAGCGCCTCAACAAAAACAAACGCACCTGTTTACCAGAGTCAAATGTGTCACCTGTTATTTCGGAGCAGGTATAGCGGTCCGTCACAGCACAATACACTCCATAATTAGTCTCTGAAGAACAACAACAGATGTGGGGAGTGAACAATGGAGAAAGTGAGAGGAAGGCAAAGACAGACGAGCGATAGGAATAATGCGTCTCTATATGTGACACCCCAGCTGCCAAGCACAAATGGCTTTTGATTGCATGATTTAGTGGGTCTTGGGTTGTGCGTGTCTGTGTTTGCAGGCACTATTGGAAATGATTTGCTCTGAACTTCCTCTCTTTTAAATGCAGATGGAAAGAATTGCGATAAACTGGTTATTTCTTTTTATTTCGGATTGAAACAATTTTTACTGAATATATTTCATGCTTTTTACTTTTTGTGCCGCGTCCAAAAGTTCACATAAAAAACAATGGCAGAAAAAAATAGCATTGTATTTTCTGCCATTTCACATGAATCTACAGTAAGTAATTTAATATTAAGGTAATCTCAAGTAATATGTGTAACTGTAACAAACTCATAACAAGCTTGACTAGAATGATCACAACTGAAGGTCCAGGGCTTTTTTTGTTTTTTTCAGACGAGGTTTTGTTTACCAGTTAAGAAATACATTATTTGTAAGAAGCAGAGACTGGACTTTCTTTTACTTTAAAGTTTCTCAGGGAAAAGCACAGGAAATAAATTACGAGTTCAAGGGTTTGTTATGTTGTTGGTAAGAAGCAACATCAGAAAGAAAAGAACATAATTAATGGTCAATACAAAATGTGACTTTGAAAATGCTTCTATTCAGAAATAAAGACCTTTGAAGCCAGTAGCCGCTGTTGACCTCTGACCTCTGATTTGATGAAAAACCTTTCCCGGCCACATTGACTCAAAATGGTTTTATTCTTTCATCATCGGATGTCTAACCAGAGTAAATCCTCTCAGTGTTGTGTGGGAGGACTTTTTTTATTTTTTTTAACTCAATGGCTTCGGTGACGATCATCTATAAAAACTACAGATAAATCAATTTGTGCAAAACATCAGTAATCAGCTGCTTCGATGCTGTAGTGGCAGCATCAGCCTTTGAAGACCCCTCTCGGCTGAATCCTTGTCAGCGGGGTCAGAGCTGAGATGTGTCCTCTATTCAAAGAAGGGGAGGGTTTGGTCTGTGTGTGAGTGTGCGGTTATTTATATTCACAGCCGTGTCTCAGTTTATACAAACCCTGTAAAAACAACCATATGTTGGGCAGGGGGCGCCCAGTAAAACAGAGCTCGTTAACAAGTCCAGACACACGGACACTTTTTTTGTAGCTAAAGCGTATTCCCACGCAAAATCAGGCTGCACTACAACAAACATGCAATGCACGCACACACACACACACACACGAGCACCATGAATGCGTACAGGGGATAATGCATAATCACAACACAAAACTTGTTTGCATGTTACACAGATCACTTATCTTGTAAATACAGAGAAAATCATCCAGTGACTTGTTAAAAAAAAAAAAAGTTTACTGGAATTCGCACAACGACAGACATGAATTCCTCCATCAGAGTGCGGTTAACTCTGTGATGGATAAATACACAGCAATTTAAAATGCTGTTTGGCTTTTAGAGGAGAAGGTTTCATAACAAGTGCAGATATTTGGTTTCTCATGCTTTGAATCACATTGGAATATTCTAACTGAAAGTGAAGATTTAACAAAATAGAGTCTGACCCACATGAGAGGTCATATTTGCTTGGTTTCATCAGTGATATCAGCAGCTTTCAGGAAATTGGCAGTGACTGTGCACAAGTACCAAAAGTACCTGAACTTTTCCCATAGTCTGACTTACTTTTAGTGACGACGCCCTCCAGCCTGATTATGTTGGGGTGGTCAAACTGGCCCATGATTGACGCCTCGCGCAGGAAGTCCCGCCTTTGGCGCTCCACGTATCCGCCCTTCAGCGTCTTTATTGCCACGGCGATCTCCTTCTTCCCCGGCGTTCTCAGGCGGCCGCTGCACACCTCGCCGAACTCACCTGAATCATACACACACACACACACAGACAGACACACACGCACACTTTATCACTATTAGAATGCACCACAGTCTGCCACCTGAGGGCACTGTTGCAGTTCCCATCTAAACTGCAGCATGATTGCCTCTTCTCTGATTACTTCAACTTAATGAAATCCTCCCTTTCATCTTCTTAAAATAGCCTTGGATCTATTATCATACTTTCTTTTGTTCTTTAAACAAGTTAGAGCTATAATGTTCCTGCAGTCTTTACAGTGAAAATGACAGTGAGACATGGTCTTTAGTGTGTAGAATGGTGTGGAGGGGGTTCATAACCACTGTGTGTGCTGAATGTAGAAAAAAAAAGATCATCTCCCTTTGGCATCTTTAAAGGCTATTGTTATTGTAACCGCCACGAAAGGCCCGTGTGTGTGCGTACCGGCTCCGATGACCCTCTCAATGCGGATCCTGGAGGGGTCAATCTCCTTGGTGAACTCGTGGACAGCCTGTGTCGGGTCTTCGTATGTATCAGGGTCCACATACGTCTTTATTCCCGGGAAAGGGACTGTGGGGACAGAGAGAAAGATGCTATGTGCCTGAGTTTGTGTATTCGAATGAAATAATTACGACTTCTACTCTAAGCTGCAGCTGCTGTGGCTACAAATACACTCAAGTAACCAGAAACGCGCGCGCACACACACACACACACACACACACACACACACACACACACACACACACACACACACACACACACACACACACACACACACACACACACACACACACACACACACACACACACACACACACACACACACACGTCCTCTTTCTTTTGTTGAGAATCAGCAGGGTCTTTTCACCGGGGCGAGGTTTCAGCCCCTATTTTAAGCAGGCGTTCACCCTGCCGAAGTGTCCTTGGGCAAGTCAGCGACTCTTTAACAGGCCGCCGCTCTTCTGCCCTCCGACCCCGATCTCAGTGGAAGGGGGGAGGGGGGAGCGGCTGGACAAAAGCCCCGTTTCTCCACAAGGATCGATACAACGTCGCAGAACCTCCAAAATAAAACTCCAATGAGCTGTCTCTGGTTTATGAACCGGTACCGGCAACAAAAAAATAAAAAATCCTCTAAAAGCTTCTGCTAAACGACACACTTAGAGCAGAGACAATGCAGAAGGTATGAGCTTTAATGCGGGCTATTTCAGTGGCAGCTTGTTAGCTACCATCAGAACACAGAATCTGTTTCTGCTTTTCTTCAGCTTAATTCTAAGTTCCTCGTTGAAGTGTCTCATTTCTCCTCGTCCTCTCCCGTCCTCCTCTTACCTCTCAACCCGGTTGCCCTTCCAATTCTTAGTTTTTTCCTCCCCACTTGGCTTCTCCTCCAGCAATCTCCCCATTTATCGCTTTCTTTAGACCTAGTTTCTTTCTTTTTTTCAGCTCTCATTACAATTTTTTTTTTTTCATGTCGGAAATGAAAAGTCAGGAAAGACAAAAGCGAGAAAACGAGGTACAAGAGTGCAGCAGCAGACAGCCCAGCCACGCAACGATTCAAAAACAAAGGAAAGAAAAGCTCTGGTAGGACATCACATGGAGAGGAGACGGACACATAAAGGAACATGGTGGTCACATGCTAGCTCCTAATTGTCGCTCACAGACTCTTTCTTTTCGTTTTTTTGTTGCAAAAGTTTTTCTCAATGGCAAAAGTAATTTTCAACATACATTTTATATACATATAACCTTGCAGACTTTCTCCTACCATCATTACCATTCAAATGAAATTATTTATTGACTCTGTGTACTCTATCGTTTAAAAAATAACAAAAGACAACAAAGCAGAGAGAAGTAGACCGATTGATTTACCTTGTCCATTCTGATAATCCGTCCTCCTTTTCTCTTCTGGAGACATCTTGGCCTTAAAGTACCACTGACACCTGGAAAACAAATTAAAGTCAAAACCAAACAGCAGAGAAAAAAAACACAGCTTTGGTGTATATGAGCTAGAATGAAACTGAATAAAAGCAAACAATATTGCAAGGTTGTTTATTTTTGGAAATATTTGGTAGGCGTCTGGCCTTGGAAGAGATGCTTTACAGATTAACTCGATGTGATGCAAATGGAAGTTGTGTGCAGAAATATACATATAAACCCAGATTCAAAATGCTTGAGAGAAATATAGTTAATGGAATTCACAGAGAGAATTAAACGCATCACCTGATTCAAAAACTCTCCAGTGTGTGTGTGTGTGTGTGTGTGTTTGTGTTTATCTGGGCGCAACAGACAACGAGAGGCCGTCAATGGCTGATAAAACGCTGCTGCCAAGAAAGTCTCAAAAGCTGAGAGATGAGATGACAGCCTGTGTAGAAGACCAGAGAGGAATTTATCCAAATAGATGCTTGAATGCTAAAATAAAAGGTGACGAACACACAAACTACCCCTTCAGAAACACACATAGAGGAGACGAAAAGAGCACTCGTTGCAAAGTACCTTGTGAGGACTCTAAATTGACTCACGGCTCACAACACGTTGAGACAAAATGTTAAAAAGAACGCCAAGTGCTGAATACATAAATAAAAATGAGCAAAAAACAAAAAAAGTGGAGGACACCTGAGGGGAAGGCTATATGTGTCAATGATATGGTCACGTTTACAGTTCTCATCAGTGTCATGGTTGAAAGCAATACTGTAGTGTTGCTTTTAGTCCGTGTCCAGACCTTTTCTAAATGTATAATAACTACTATTTACTAATATTTAATTCTCAAATAAGAAAGAACTTTCCTGATGGATATATTTCCTCTATTTTACAATGTGAAGCGAGGCCGGAAGGCTCGGTAACCGTTGTCAACAACAGAAACGACATCCAGCCACCGGAGCATTGTATTGCCTATTAAAGTGGTCAAATGATTCGATAAAGCACGTTGTGGAGTAAATAATTCAGGAGTCAAACTGCCCACAAAGTACTAGGGTAGAAAGTGAGAAAGCTTATATTAATGCGTGTGCGATCGTGCGATCGCATGTAAAGACTTAACATAATCCCGGGTTGCCACATTAGAGCAGGTGTCAGGGGGCCCCTGAGCCGCGGGTTGCCAGATTGGGCTTTGGGTAAGTGAAATCTGTGGGATCCTGGACACTGATAGACAGAGCCGATAACACGGCGGGCCAGCGCTGGCTGGGAGGCCAAGGAGGGGATTTTGGAAAGCCACCGTTGACCTCTGGTGATGGGGTCAAGCTGTTCATTAAAGAAATGGTGGCGTGTGCCTTTATCAGTGCTTTCCAGTCCCATCCTCTGATCCCCTTTATCCGCCCTATCCCTCTGTCTCGCTGGCTTTCATGTCGAAAAGAGAGCACACACACACACAGAGACAGTTATCACACACGCAAAGGCCTTGGCGTCCGTCGCCGCTCTCTGGGCCTTTGAGGATGGCGACACTACATGGCGACACTACATATTCACGAGCACGTTACACGCCCCCGCACATACGCGTGCACCTCAGTAAAACAACATTGCCAAGAGCCCTAATCAGAGCATCAGTGTAATTCAAACCCACTGCCGCGCCCCCCCGGTCGCCTCGACTCTCTGCCGTCACAGAGGCCACGGAGAAGGATGGATGGAAGATGATGCGGAGGAAAACGATACGATGAAATAAAAAAAGAAGAAGAAGAAGCAGAGACTGCTCAAGGGTAAAAAGGAAAAAAACTCTTCAGCTAGTGTGCCGTTGTGACAGCTCGGCTTGCTATTTTCGGTGGAAATTTAGCAAGAGCAGCTGCAAACATAGATGGAAATCAAGGACGTTTTTTTTTTTTAGGGCAAGCAGGTGTGGAACCTCCACGTGCTGCGGCTTCGCTCATGTCCTCACTCTGGTTACGAGAGCCGTGTGACTGAAAGCTCTCATCTTTCTCTGGCAGCTCAAATGTATTTAGAGGTTGTTTTTTTTGTTTTTTTTAATTGAAGGAGAGTGAAAGTTCCTCCTACACAGGGCAGAAGGATCGCAGGCATGACGAATTGTGCAGAAGTCAGAAAACACTCAAACTGCTGCAGCGAGTGCTTTTAGCTGGATCGAGGTAAAAAAAAAAAAAAAGCAAAAAGCTTGAAGGGGTTGTCTTGGCTCTTGCATCTAGTGTGTGTGTGTGAGTTGTTCATACAATAAAAACCAGACACATCCTGGGATTGTATCATACAAATAACAAGAGCATTGTAAATACCTTCCATAAATCCATGGCTTTCAAAGTCTGTGATCTGGCCTCCAGGAAAGAGCAGCTAATTATATTACCGATAACTTCAGGCTGAGAATGCCACAGTCTGACAATTTTATCAAATGTCATCCTAGAGCAAGACTTCAGGGTTTTCCTCACTAATATTACGTTAAATTGTAATGCAAATACCCAAACCAAAATGTCAACTTGCTTAGACAAAATTTGTTTCCAATTACCGGGTACCATTCTTTTTTTTTCTCTTCCTAGGACGTGTTCTCTGAGATTCTAGCAATTTCTTCACAACGACAGAACAATCCGTTTTTTATAAAAAACCTTTTTCCGACATTTACTAGAATTCTCTAAAATACATTTTTAATTCTAGGACTCCTCTGTACTAGACTCGCTATTTGCACAATTCTCTCTGAGGCTGCGAAATTTAAAAAAAAGTGCAATCTGTATCAGATTTGCTCCTGATTTGTAGTCCTTAAGTCAACTAAAATAATTGACTTTCCAATTCCAAATGTGTCTGTTGGCATACAGGTACAAATTTTGGGGCATATTTGGGAAAAGGGGTTATCTGTAACTGAATGGATTTGATTTATTTCCCAAACTGGGTACCAGTGACAACATATGAGCACCATCATACCTTTAAGAGGCTATAATGTGTGTTTTTATGATACGAAAATATCAAATGACGACGTGAAAATAATGGGACGAGGTTTGAAAGGTGAAGCTACAGAGAATTATGACCTGAATCATCGGGTTTACAGATGGAGCTTTATTGGGTCCGGCTGACAACTTTATTGTTTCGGTTCACTCTCGACGGTGTCATGGTGCTGTTTTCGAGTTGTTTTCATTGAAAAAGCTTTAAAAAACGGTGCTGTGCACATCTGCTCCGCACCAAACGGACAGATTTAACGACTGGTTGGGGAACGCGCTGAAACATTTAGCAGCTAAAGAGTCACATATTTTAAATATTGTTTGCTACATTTAAATAAACCCTGTCCTGGTTAAGAAAATATTGTTGACTATTTATATTTTAGTCTGTGTGAGCAACACCATTTTGGTTTTATTTTGTTATTTCCAGGTGAAAGGACACATTATTTAGAATCCAAACCTTCTCAGCTTTACACTTGTTTTCAGTGTTTTTCCCCCCCTACACATCCACTCACACAAAAGCAATCTTGCTTTGCCTTTCATGTGTATTATTTCTGTACATGTGTGTCTGTGTATTCACCTACCCCCCGTTATAGACATGTCCTGCTATAGAATAACCCTAATCATCAGTAGATCATGGGATAAACTATGCTACTCTAAAAAAAATATTTCCTGGATGCCTGAGAATGATTGAGTCACTAAGCAATTATAAATGCATATTTATGGAATCAAACGTGTGTAGAATCACACAGAGCTCCCACTAATAGAAATGTGTGAACCAGCCTTCCTCAAGATGTCTTTGCCATCGCTTGAATTCAGTGCAGTTGTATGTAATGGATTCCTTGTGTAAGCTTCCACTGTAAGGCAAGGCACATGTTGAACATGTACAGCTGTGTCGTTTAAGGAAGAAACCGCACCTTTTTGCACAAACAAAATAGGTCTTTCCCAAAGCAGATATTTTGGCTCACTGAACCGGTTGAAAACCAATCGGACAACAACGACTGGTTGATTTTAAAAGCCTGGCAGGGCGGAAACATCAAGGTAGCGAAGGAAGTGCTCTTACCTCCCAGTGATCAGGAGGAAGAGGGTGAGGATGACGAGGAGGGTGAAGCCACCGACCGCTGCCGTGACGATGACCAACACCTGGCCTTGGTCCGAGGCGAGGTGTGACGCTGAGGAGGGTTCGGGAAGAAGGACCGGAACACGGGGGATGATCGACAAGGGGCAGAGTGATGGAAGCAGCGGGGAGAGACGAGGAGGAAATTAGATGTGAGGCAGAATAAAGTGAGAAGAAAGGGTTCATTTTCGTCATCTTCAATTGTCTCTTCATCATGGACCGCGCACACTCTCTCGGCGGGAAAATATCACGACGAGATGTTTGATCCGCTCTTTGTGGTACGAGAAAGCCTTGGTTAGCTATCGCACTGGAATGATTCATATGCCTGCTGCTATTTAATTAGTATTATTCATTCATGAAATTGTGATTTAGTCCATGATCATTTGCTTAAATTGGTCCCATTTGATATTCATGATTTTCCCTTTTCTGTGTCTTGTCACAAGGCTAACGAATCCGAGATAATTGAAAGATGATTGCTATTACCCAACTTATTTCTATAATATTTCACGCTTAATGAATATGAATTGGAGATCAGGGTGCGCCCTGGCTGGCCCAAAAGAGTGAAGCTCACGTTGGTTGTGTGTGACTGCTCAGTCAAGAGCATGTATGTGCGTGCAGGCAGGTTGTCAAATATGTGTGTGTCTGTGTGTGTGTGTGTGTGCAGCTGGAAGTAATTAAAGACCACTCAAAAGACGAGTAAAAGTGTCGGTGGCTTGATCACAAGAGACAATTCACCCAGACGTCGTCTTCAGACACTCTTCACACCACTAACTAAGCAGATGTGCAGGGCTGATACTGCTGTAATGAGGTGTGTGTGTAGAGAGAGAGAGAGAGAGAGAGAGAGAGAGAGGGGGGGGGGGCGGAATGGAATGGAATGGAATGGAAGGGGACGTATGAGGAGAAAAGGGACGACCGAAGAGAAGTAAAGACAAACGCCAGAGAAGGAGAGAGGCGGAAAACACAGACGGACACACGGCCACGAGGCCGTGGACGGACGAGAGCTTTGGAAGAGCTTTCTCTGTCAGATTAAAGGCCGGGCTTCACAAAGGCTTGGCCCGAGCGCCGTCTGATCCACAGATAAAGCCGCGCTCGGCGGCGTCGGAGGGGAAGAGGGCCACCGAGTCAAATCACCCCTCAACAATACCTGAAGCAACATAAAAGGGCAGCTGGACCTTTGTATTTTGTGAGTCGACTTGCAGTGAAGCCAATGCACGGGTGCACACGGCACCGTGTCCATCCTTTATGTATCCAAATACATATAGGATGGACACCGTGTGCATCCTTTATGTATCCAAATACATATAGGATGGACACCGTGTGCATCCTTTATGTATCCAAATACATATAGGATGGACACCGTGTGCATCCTTTATGTATCCAAATACATATGGGATGGACACCGTGTGCATCCTTTATGTATCCAAATACATATGGGATGGACACCGTGTGCATCCTTTATGTATCCAAATACATATGTGATGGACACCGTGTGCATCCTTTATGTATCCAAATACATATGGGATGGACACCGTGTGCATCCTTTATGTATCCAAATACATATAGGATGGACACCGAGTGCATCCTTTATGTATCCAAATACATATAGGATGGACACCGTGTGCATCCTTTATGTATCCAAATACATATGGGATGGACACCGTGTGCATCCTTTATGTATCCAAATACATATGGGATGGACACCGTGTGCATCCTTTATGTATCCAAATACATATAGCGAACGTCGAGGCTGCAATGTCGGACTCGCTTGTCGATTGTGTGGAATTCTTCGTTTGACGTTGGGTCCTTTCGGGGTTTCAGGGTGCGAGAATGCACCCTGAATGAAAGGGGTGACCAAATGATGCGCCTGCAATGCTGATCACTGTTTAACACAACCAAACCAGCATCATTATCCAATCCATAAGACATACAGATCTCTGTAGTAACCTGAACCTGAACGGTCCGTGTCATTAAAGGGACATGAAATACCAGACTATTTTTGACACTTTGCAATTATAACGTCCTGTGATTTTGAAAGACATTTTGTTTCCCGACCCCATTTCTTTGGTGCGATCATTTGAACCCTCCAAATGGGCGCCTCTCATTGGTGGGCTCATATCCAGGCTTACTTTGTGTTGTTGCCCTCAGCGCCGCTTCAGGCTACGGGACGTGAACTTCATCTGACCCTGAACTGATGCCTCCAGCCTCCTGCTACAGAGTCTCAGCATAAGTTGTTATTTTCTCCACATGCCCCCCCCCGCACCCCCCCGAAAAGTTCCCTGCAACAAAACCACTCAAGCCTGATGCTAACTATGATCGAACCTCCGCCATGTCCTGATTCAATGGCCGTTTGCTGCGCCGAGGGGCAGCCACATGCTTTTGTAATATTTCCACAAGTAGTACACACATTCACACACAAGACAGTGTGATGCCTCCCCAGCGACAGGTGCCGTGGACGGTCTCATGCACTCACAGTCTCCGGTTGTTTTGTACTCGTATTTAGCCGTGTAGGAGCTGTATCCGGCTGGCGTGCGGCTCCGTACGCTGAAGACATACCAGGTGGCTGGTTTTAGGCCCGAGATGATCACACTGGGGGCCTTGGTGCGTGTGGATGAGTAGCTCAACTGCTCGTGTTCCTGGAGGAGAGAGTGGGAGGTGTTGAAAGTCAGATTGATACCTTCAGTCTCACGGTGTACTAATTAAAGGCAGCAATAATTAAACCAAGCGTTGAAAATATTGTGTTTTTATGTCTAAAAACTTTGAAATACTTTTGTGGTCCCAAAAACATCGGCATTCAAGCATTTCAGTCGAAAGATAAGAAGATTTCAATTGACGACCAATTATTGAAACCATATATCTACATAGGATATATCCGTCCAACAAAACCCCCACAATTTGAGCTCTTATTGAGCTTATTTGGTTGCAAGCACTGTGTCTCTGCTGATGCTGTGTTGGAAGAGCTTAACTTTTCACGCACTACTTCCCTTTATCTGGAAAACTTTGTGGATAAGCCTTTTTAGCAGGAGGTCAACCGTGTTTCATGTGACACTTTAATCGATGGACTAAACTGATTATCGAGGGTGTTAAGGCAGTAAGTGCCATGCTCACTATCTGTGGATTTCAATACAAATAAAAATGGAGGACATGTAACAAACTTTACACACTTGAATCATACACATTTTTCCTTGTAAAAAAATGAATCTGTCTCAATAAATTGTTGCAAATAACTCAGGTGAGTGTACCTTTTCGTAATATTTGATCTCGTAGTCGAGGATGAGCTGTGCTGTTTGTTCGGGTTGCTGCCAGGAGAGAGCGATGCTGTTTGGAGAAGCCCAGTCCTTCTTCAGGGTCCCAACCAGAGACGGACCTGATGTGAAGACCAAAATGCACACATTCAGCTTTGCTGGTTATCTTGAAGGAGGAGGTGAAAAAGGTTTTGGTTGGCATAGTACATGAATTTTTGTTGGCCTAATTTGCCTGAAACCCCCCCCCCCCCCCAGAAAAACAGAACTGAGCTGGAAAGGAGCTGTTAATTGAAGCCGAGTTAAATGCATGACCCCCCCCCCATCTAATCATTCAGCCTTTTTAATTGCCTTCCCACAGTAAGGAAGAAATAATAACAACCAAAATACCACAAACCCGATATGTTTGCGCATGCTGCCTACTTCTATGCGGGGAACACCAAATGCCTCTGTGTAACCAGTGTGAGCTCGCTGTGGCGCTCTCTAACCATTCAGCAAACTAAGGTCCTAGATGTGCAACCTGAAATACTCAAACAATCGAAAGTTTAAACAGTGTCGTTTGTTTTGTTATGGTCTGTGTTGTTTATGTTGCAGGTCGCCGCCGCGGTCCACGGATGATGGATCACGTTAAAACTACGTTTTAATGGATGGCGTTAACGAAGCGTGTTGTTGCTTTCGTGTCCAGCACTTCGGTTCAGGAGCAAATTACCTGTGAACTAATCACATTGCAATTTCTGTAAATTAGGAGGGATTACCATTAAATGGCAAATATCAGTGGCAAATAGCAGCGTGCCGCGCTTGTTATTGTAAGTGCGTCGACAGTCGCTGCTCGGGCCCGAAGGCGCAGCCTCACACAGCTGCTGGCGTGGCTGCAAACTCTAAGTCTTGTTGATCTGAGGAGAACCAGTTGACCTCAGCAAGCTGTCACTTTGATAAGAATGTGCACTGAATACAGAGTGAGGTGAGATGAAGCCGGTATACAGTGAGGTGGTAGAGCACAACAGAAAAATGCACATGTAGAAGCACATGCACACACACACACACACACACACACACAGTATATTTACACCTGTCCACCTCGTCAGCAATAATTATCACACATCCGCGCTGACGCTGGATTATCGTATTTCATAATAGACTGAAGTCCACTTGAGTCACCGCGAGAATAAAAAACATAAAAAACATCTACACAGCTATTCCCTTCTCCCATAAGATCATCTTGTTTTAATTGAAAATAAGTTGAGGAAGCCACATCTCCTTTTTCTTGGACCGAATTGCATTAGCTCTGCTCTATGAATCTCTGCTGGGTGAATAATTGCTCGGAGCTCCCAGGAGAGGTCAGCCGATGTAACTGCCCCGAGAGCCATTATTGTTTATCATCTAATGTTACAGAGCTGACTCTTTATGTGGGGGTAACATGTGGGCCTGCTTTTCTCGGGGTATTGAAAGTAAAATTATGCCACGGATGCATTGTTGTTTTAAGTCTGTGGAAAGCAGTCGTCACTTTGTCCGAGGCTGTAAGGAGAAACACGGGGACCAGAGATGGGGTTTGGGATTCGTGTTGGAGGTTGTAGTGTGATGACGTGAGAGCTGTGGGCTGTAGAGGTTTGAGCTTGTTGGCGAGACACCTGCTGCTACTAATCTGATAAGCATTGAAACTATTGGCATGTAGGACTCCAGCAAATGTGTTGGGACGTGGTTAGTGGGATACTATTTGCTGATGAAGAGCAGAAATGTTCAAATTCTGTGGAGACAACTTGAACAATATGAGGAGACAGTTACGTTTTTCCCACTGAACTTCGTTAGCAATACTATGAGAGTATGATTTTAATAACCTTAGTGGGATTGTAGACGCACAATATCACGTAAAACGTGTAGAACAGATGCAACTTGGGTCAATAATTTTAACTGGATCAAATCATTGTTACGGATCAAATAGGGCTCGAGGGGAAAGCTTTACAGTACCGTGCAGCGTCCAGCTTGGCATTGAAAGACCTAATAACCATTTGGTACGTCCTCTGAATTTCTTTGCAAAAATAGAACAACATAATATCATGCGTGACTGAATCATTTTAGCATAATAAGCAAGCCGAAAGTGTGTGTGTGTGTGTGTGTGTGTGTGTGTGGGAGAGCTGCATGTGTACGCTGTGGTTTACTTGATGTGATTACATGTGTATGAGTTTATGATTTAGTAGGGAGCAGCCAGAGTGGGAAAATAAGGATTGCATTGACAGCAACACAACGTTTCGGTCACCTTATTCGGCGTTATTCTTACATCTGACCTGCACAGAGCCTATTCGTATCCTCTCAGTGCCGGAGAAAAAGGGATCTCAAGGGGATCTATATCTGATCTGACTCTGTCTCTAATGAAGAACTCTGATGAAGGCCACGCCGGCGCGAGGGTTTCCCGGCGCTGCCAGCCGGGTACAACAGTGGCGTCTGGCTGGTGTGGTCGGAGGCTGGAGACGGGCGCTGTGGACGCGTCGCAAACAAAGACACAGCGAGGCGGTTTGGCATCTGCTGTTTGCATATTGGCCCCTGACAGGGAGCAATAAACACCTACCCTAATCACAATCTCCTTCTGACGCACGGATTCAAATCAGCCTCCTACCGAACACAGTGTGCCGGACGCAAACCCACACGAGACGTGTGAACACACAAAGAAAGTGGAGAGACGACAACATGTTTCTGGGCTGGCAAAACAGCCGACAGCAATGTGGCAGCTGTGCCTTTATGCCAAAATTAAACTCGAAAATACGATGAATCGCAAGCCGCGGTTATTCTGATTTTCCAAAACATTAAAAATACTGCATGTAATCTATTTATTCAACCAGAGTCTATGTTACTCTTGAACAATAAAGCTATCACAAGGAGCTTTTATTTCGAGCTGATATGTCAGATATTGCCAGAAGATGATCAAATAGATCATTTTCTCTCATTTTGTCTCCTTTAGTTGTATATGTCATATAGAGTCATCCATATTCAATTAAGGCTGTTTCATAAACAGTTAAGTATAACACGTACAAGTACTACTCTTTTTTTAATGCCTAGAATCTAGGTAAGTTAAGGTTTATGAGCCATGAGCCCACTCATCGACATGAGCGGACACTGCTCTTTCCATCTTTGTTCAACCAATCATTTAAGACCTGTCATTGAAGCGTCGACATCATGTCCCAATGAGTTTCGAGGACGATCGTATATTCCCAAAGGCGGCGGTATGAGATACTTTGAGGATACAGAACGCACAGTAACCGTCTTTAGTGACGCGGGTTAAAAAAGCTGCAGCATAGAATGTGCCAGAGGAACTCGGGAGCACTGGAAAGCCATTAGAAACACCAGTCAATTACGATACCCAATGGATGGATTTTCCAGTCAAGCGTGGTTAAGCTAAACATAAACTAATGGGGAGTCTTTAAATGAGCTTGACCTGCATATGATTTTAATTAGCTTTGCTGCCCTAAAGGCTTCCATTAACTGTTTGAAAAAATCAATAGAGCCAGTATTGATGCTGTGCGAGAGCTTAAACGATGTCCTTACACTCCACTGATTCGCTGCTGATAGAGAGAGGGGGCGAGAGGGAAACACACATACACAATATGGGTGCTCTTGTTTACAACGGTCATATTGATACTTTTGTCTCCTCTGGTTTTGTTGGCCTTGCGGCAGCCACAGCAGCCACTTTGCACTGCGCGCATTTCCATGGGTAGATAAAATGGAAAATATTTGCTGGGACAAATTCATGCATGCGCACAGTTGCTGTACAAAAATGAAATTCCTCTGAATTTGATTGGATTCGATTCAAAATGTTTGAATTCAAAGCAATTTGAATGGATTCTGAGCACCGCCTTTCATTGACGAGATGTGCTTCAGACGCACTTGGTTGCTTCAGGGAACTAATGGAATGAATGAATGTGTGAATTAATTTGAATTCTCTCCGAAGTCCTCCGTTGGAGCAACGTTGTGTCTGGATGTCTGTGTGTGTGTGTGTGTGTTGTGACAAGACAAAGCTGGAGTGACACACAGGGTGTGCTTAGGGGACTGTTATCGTTACCCTTCATTGATGCTGCAGGTCCTTCCCATTGCACTCCGGGTCCTCTGCTAGGAACACACATTCCACACCACGGAGACCCGACTGCAAAAGAAACTGCTGGGCCTAAGTCCTCATGGAGTATAGAGAGGTGACCCGTCTACTCCACTCAAAAGCGTGATGGGAGTTGTTGCCTCGTCAGCACACACCTCTGCGGTGTCCAGCTGAGAATGAGATCTCCGTGCATGCGCCTTTACAAATAAAGATTATTCCGGACACTATTGTCTCTCCCAGCCCATCTCATACCTTTAACACACCGGAGTTACTGTATCTATCCGACCTAACACTGCGCATTCAACCTGTGTCGGACCCGCTCTTATGAGTCAGCTGTCCCTCTATTGATCAATGTCAGAAGATGATCCAACACGGCCCGTCTCTCTGACTGGACGGCAGCGTTACTCGCTTTCAGACTATTACTTCCTCTCTGAAAAAACACAATGCTTTTGTCTTTGGCAGCACCCTTAGTGTCCACTTGAGGAATTACTCTTGACTGTTCATTGTCCGGTCCAAACGGTGAACTAAAAAAGAAATAACCTGCTTTGGACAAAGCCTTTGTGAACCGTGGACTTTTGAGAGCTTGGGATTCCAACTTTACAGATGATACCGGTCATTGCAAGGCACATGGGGGGGGGTCGCACATAACGACTACTTCTGTGTCCATTCGATGTGCACCTATAGTAGCTGCACGTCCCTTCCTCCGTCTCCTTCTCTATAATCTCCATACAGAGTGTGCCAATTTGCTGGCCAATCGTCTGCAGCAATCTCTCTCCCTACTGTAGCCTTACGCGCTTCTTTTTCAAGAGACATATTCTTGCTGCCTGAGATCTCAGGGAAAATGATTGTGACCCCTATGACACTAAAAAGCTGTCAACTGGATCTAAACTGGGACAGTTTCTTGTTCTCCCTCGGTACACCTGCAACCCCCCCCCCCCCCTTGCAACACCCCGCCCCCTGCTGGGGTGGCTGTCTCTAGTATGACAGTTGCCCCATCCAGATGGTGCCTACAAGTCACCCGGACCATTTATCATGTGTATCTGCTGAGTACGGGGTGCTAACAGGCAATTAAAATCATCAGTCACGCAATAAAAGCAAGGATCAGAAAAGGCGGAGCGGGAAGGGGAAAAAGGGAAAGACACCTTTCTGCAAGTCTAAGAGCTGCTTCCTCCCTGTGTCTGGGGGCCGAGAGTTGTGGCAGGAGAATGGAGGCTGAGACCATGGGAACAAAAAGAACAAGGAAGTGGTCAACAAATACGAAACATAGAGAGACAAAATCTGGTTTCGAATGACCTTTGATGCGGAAAAGACAAAAAATAGGCGATAAAATCTCTTTACACGAAGCCAAAAGGGCGGTTGTCTCCCGCCTGGTGGAGGGGGGGTTTGTGCGCTGGCCGGCGTGTCACACGCGTTGAGGGTCCCGTCTTTAATAGGGTCCCAACTCGCCACTGATCCCTCTTGTTCCCACTTAATGGGTACGTGGAGAAGCAATGACGTGTGGGAAAGGCCAGTGGACTCGGCCCTAAACTGGCTCCACCACAATCAATACTCATTTGGTCCTCACCTTCTTTTTTTCCCCCCCGAAAAGTAATTAATGAGAAGAACGGAATTATCTGGGCGCTGACAGCTGATTTCCCTGCTGGTCGCTGTCCTTAACACCCTGTCCACTTCTCATGCTGCTACTTAGAAGCTTCATTATGGTTCAAACCAAGCGTTCAGTATTGGAAAGTGACACAGATATGGGCAGACACAGATGTTGGTGCGCATAATGTCCTTTTAGAATTCGCCCTGAAAGACCATGTGTCATTCTATTTACTCGTCAAATGAAACACAAATGCAAAAAAAAAGGAATTTGCAGTTTGATATATTGGTGGAATAATAACCATCCAAGTAATGTATGGCAACAATGTGAAGCATCCATGGAAGCAAAACTTGCTGCTCATGGAAATAGCAGTGGTGGTTTTAATGATTGGGATAATGAGCTTCAGAACACAAATGTTCTTGCAGGTTCCTACACAGGACCCAACCTTGTGGAAAAACAAAACAAAACAAAACCAAAGAGTACCTCCCAAATCTCGTCTTCTCTCTGTAGAAGAATTCACAGGGAGAGTCGTGGAGTGCCACTGCAGCGGAGGTACGGTATAAATAGCAGTCGACCCTCCTATGGCACTCGCAGCCGACTCACTGCAGCAGAACACACAGCAGGCGGAGTTGCAATGAGCTCTTTCATACAGAGCTCCTTTCAAGCAGAGCCTTTCCGTGCACAGCCGCGCTGTCAAAGTCAAACATCGTGGGGTTAAAAAACAGCCTGGACAATTGCTGTGTTGCAGCATGTACTTTGAAAGCACTGATAGCACACAAGGTGACAGCAAGCTACGTTTAAGAATAATAATAAGTCAGTGTCCATCACTCACAACTTCCATGAATGTGTAAAAGTTTTTTTTTTTTTTTTCCCCGTGCAGCGAGTAAAAAGGCCTTTTGCACGAATCTTCACTTTCATGTAGCCCTCCGCTAAAGTAGGACAAACGGACACTGAGAATAATGTACAAGCCAATGCGTGAGTGAGTGAGTGGTGACATGGTGCGTTTCTCCAAAGCTTGACAAAAGAACGCCTACTAGAATGGAACGGAAAGTAAACTTTAATGGTCGGCAGGATGTGTAAAGGTCCACGGAGATTGAAGTTAGAACTGCTGTCATTATGAATGGTCTTATGGCGAGCGGCTAATGCAAATTCATTTAAATGAAGTGAAGCGACAAAAGGCATTGGCAACTGATTTATCTAACTTTCAGAAGACAATGGGGGCTGCATTCTTGGGAGGAAATTCAACCCGGAGAGATTGAAGAGGGGATTGAGGTGGGAGTTGAGAGAGAGAAAACTTCAGAGGACATCCATCAGGATCGCGGAACAATGAATCCAATCACTCTGTATTAATGAGTCAATTCTTAAAATAGTTCCCGTTGTGAGGTGAAGTCAGGGGAAATGATCTTTGCAAGGAGGTGGGGAGGGAGGAAGGGAGGGGGGGGGTCTTCCTGATAAAAGTCTGGGCATAAATCATTCTTTAGAGTAGAAATAGCTAATCCCTTTTCCCTAAAACTCCCCACCTGCTCTAAACACTGCTGAGAACACTGCAGCGATGCAGGGGGGGGGGGGGAGCAGGTGACTTAGAGCTCACAGGAGAAGATGGACTGTAAACGGCCACACACAGCACTGACTGAAGCCCCTGCAGGCAGCTCTGGGACGGCAATCAAGTCCAAAAGCGACAGGACACGAAGGTCTTCTAGACGCTGGAATGACCAAATTAGGCAGAATGCTTTGGGATGGAGATGATGTAAGGTTATTTACACATGCTATTCCAATGGCTCTAAACACCACTGCAACAACGCTATTATGTGAGCAGACCCGTGGGTCAGAGTACCGAAATATAGAATGATTGCCGTGGAGTTTGGTTCAGTTTGCAAGAACAGGCGCCTTCAATCATTAAGTTTACCTAAAACCAATGCCACACAAACCTCTGGTGTACATTACCTATGAGTGCTAATTAGGTAATGAAGCTGTAGCGTCAGCTCGGGGTTTTGCATGTTTCTGTATTTTGTTTATTTCTCATACATCTATAATTTACTCCTTACACTGCACACTGCTCACGTCCTATCTGCCATTGATCAATCGTATCAGCTGATACCAAAAGACTCTGTCAAGACTTAAGCATATCATGTTAATATCAAAAAGTGATCTTTTCTTCATGGGACTTGTCTTTCCTGGTGGAAATGTCAGCTGGAACAACATGCACGTCAGCATTCATCACGGACATTTGAATGCCGACCTCCTGAACTGTCTACACATGAAGAATGGCTGAACCTGAGCGAATCCTTTCAACTGTGCGTCCCCCTGAAGTTTGTGCGGACTCTGTGACTTTGTCCCTGGCCCCCGCTCTCCGGTGTTAACCATATTAAGCAGGTGAGTAGTTGTCTGAGCACAAATAAGCAGATACAGGGCCAACATCGGCACAGATCTTCCCACTGCGCCCCAGCTGTGCCAGTATGCCCTATCTCACCTAATTACCACCTCTTTTAGCCCTCATCACCTGTGTCTTTCTCAATGTCCTCCACAAAAAAAGTATTCCAAAGACCAAACTACATCCAATGTGTATCAGACTGAATGCAATGGTACCATCTCGATCCTCATTTTCTACCATACTATGTCAGACATTCTCCTTCCTGAATTCTAAGTATGTGACTCGGCAGCTGGTGTTTTTAATTTTTTTCTTTCTCCTCGCACTAAACTGGTCTGAGCGCGTGAGTGCGTGCCCGTAAAGTGAGTGTAAGCGCGTTGGTGCGCGGGTGTTGTGTGGGAGCAGCGGGTCACGGGGAAAGATAAAAGAGGGGCGCTGAAGGGCAGAAACTGGGAAGGGGGGGGGGGGGGGGGGGGTCAACAGATGCCCCAGGTCCCACCGAGCCCCATGGGAAGCCCGCTAAACAAACCTGCCAACGGACGCGCAAACACCTGCTGACATCACATCACAGGGGGCACACATCCTCATCCTGGTATGTACAACGCATTTCATTAAAAACACACACAAGCCCTCTCGCACACAATATTTGCATAATTGTCTGGCCACTTCTTATAAGTTGAATGCATTTTCTTATTTAACTATGAGAAGTGTTAGAGAGTTTCTAGTGTGATATGTGAGAAACTAAAGAAAGAACGGGAATGATTGAGTTTTTTTTTTACTCGAGTCAATTCATTTAATGATGTTGTCAGTTATTTCATTACATGGCTGAAGTCAAATTAATAATGTAGTTTTGCACTTTCCTCGACCACTGTGTGAGGGGGGAGGGCAAGACTTTAGAGCCTATTATTGACTATTACTGTGCTGAAGCATATCCCAGCATGCATTATGCAAAGGAAAGGTAAATAACATTATTTTCCACAGTACTGACATAGCAGCAAACCTGGTCCACAGTGAGCACTGTGAGGAGAGCCACACAAACACAGAAAGAACTTACAAACTTCACAGAGGCAGGAGGCCTCACTGACAGAAGCCCTCTGCATTAGAATCAGTTTCTACTATTATAAATTTGGCGCCTTAACATTTCGTCATAACACGGCGGATATTAGTTGTGTCATTTAATTTAGCATGTATGGACATATGTAGGTTAAATACACAGGTTACATTTCTCATATGTTAATAAGTTAAAGTTCCTGCAGCATGCTGTTGAAGCCCTGCACTCTTGTTGTGGGATGTGCAGCATACATGTAGGTTTGTTTTTAATCTAATCAATGCTGAGGAGTGAAGCAAAGAGATTGAAGGTGGTCCACGTGAACTGCAGGTAAACAACAGCGGTAACTCACAAAGTAAATCTGTTGCGTGTGCTGTCAGTAGTAAATATGACTTTGAAAGTGAAGGCTGATGGGAAACACAGAGGATCCTTGATCTTACGGTCTCCCTCTATCGGGTCTTTGTTTTTTTTTTTCTTTTTCTCTCTTCCAGAGACGACTCTCTTTATTTATCTCTTCTCTTCTCTACCCTGCCTTCTTTCCCCCACGTCTCATTCTTCACTTCTCTCGCTCCTTCTCTCCGCAGCGCTGATGGCGGAGGCCCGGGTTGTGATCCAATCACAGGCTGGCTGCAGCAATCACCGCCCGCTGATTGGTTTTATAATCCTCACTCAGGATCTCAGATGGGAGCGAATCAGCTGGCCAAGAGGTGCCGCTCTCTGAAAGCTGTCATACCGATGCACACGCGCACGAATGCGCGCGCCCCAACACACCAACACACCCACACACCCACACACATGCACGCAAACACGCAAACACACAGCCTTTCTTTCTCCCCGCATCCATATCTCTCCTCTTGACTTCACATCGTTTGCTTTCATTCTCTGTACAAAAGTCCTGGAGGAATGTGTGTGGGGGGGGGAAGGATCGAACAACAAAGAGGAACAGAGAGAGCGTTCACTCAGACCAATTTTAGGATGTGAAGTAAACTGGTTTGTATATCTATGTGTGTGTGTGTCTCTGTATGCGTCTGGACGTGGCTTCGTGTACAGCAATAACATTGGCATCAATACGTCTTGGAATATGATGCAAGACTGCATCGTAGCCCTGCAATGCCTCCTTAGTGCACAGAGACGCAGGATGAAGTAAAAATGTGAAGTGAATGCAGCAAAGCCCGTGTACACTGCGGACCAAACTCCCAGATCAATAGGCTGAGCCCCGACTCTCACGTTTAAACGTCCAGAGAAGAGAAAGGTAATCTTCAATGCACAATATCTCAGCTGATTCCACAAATACTCAGAGGCACCAGAGGAGGTTTGATTTACCTTCGAGCATGGATAGCCATTTGAAAAGAGAAAATGTAATCAGGCTATTCTCACAGGTGCTGATCATGAAAAATACAATAACTCATAAATAAACCCATTCACGACTGTGGAAAAGACTGAATCCAAATACCTGTGTGTGTGTGTGGTTCTATATCAGTATTTTACAACAGGTCCCTTATAACCAAATATGTATATTTTGCCAAGGACAAAGAATACAAGATGTTAGTCCTGTGTGTGACATCTAATTTTGCATTGTCTACCCTAGTTTTTGCACCCTCTCACTTTTAGCTTTGTTGAGCTTGTTACATCAGCTTGCAATGTCCTGTATGTCCTATTTACTGAGTCAGTATATCACATCTACCAGTCAGCTTCCTAAGCTTTGATCAAAATGATCTGCACAGTTGCGGAAATATTCATTGCAAAGACTTTCCAAAGATTTCCCAGACAACGTTTTCAAGATAACGCAACGGACCGATTGAAAGGCCATTAAAAATCAGAATTATGTCAACCAACAGCCCAAATCAGGGTCACATGACTCTCTCAGCAAGTGAGAGGCATAGATGCCCGGTGTGCTCGGGTACAAGCACCCTGCCACAGGCAATTAACTAATTAATCAAATAGACCCATGTCTGGAAGAAATGTGCTTTGAGTTGGTACTGGATAGAAAAGTAAATGACAACATGTGCAGGCTGTTGGTAATTGAGAGGAAAGGAAGTGGAGAGAGCAAAAGCTACATTGAAAATTATAGATTAATATATATATATATACGCGCCGGGCTTTGAGTGGACTGCTGGTTGACTGATGGCAGCCATCCACCTTCAAGCGTGACGGGGAAGTGAAACGTCAACGTCGTACCTAAATCCGTCATTTTAGCAGTCAGCATATGATTGCCTGATCAAAATATAGCCATTACTCAACAGTTAAACTGCAGTTGGGTGTTTCTTTTCTTCAGATAATCCACAGGTTCCTCCACTGACTGTATGGTCACCCAATATGTTCCTCTCCACCAGTGCTTGTGTTTATTCACACCCAGGGCAGCTTCTCTCTTCAATTCCAGCTGACAGGAATTCATTATTACTGCCTCAAATCTCCAGGAGGTAACTCTATTGGTGGTGTGAGAAACCCAAATGATCCTGTGTCCTGGGACCGGAACCGGCGCCTCAACATATAAGCTACAGGAGTAAAAAAATAGGGTATTTTTATTACATTTCAACAACAAGTAACAATTGTTCTCTAACCTCATTGGAAAAGTTCTTCAAGGTCTTACAAAAGCGTTGGTTGTTTGGTTCCTTTTAATAACAATAATTATACTAATTTGAAATGTTTATCAGCAGAGTTAAATGTAGTCTTTAATAAATACAATTCAATACCGGGACAAAGTATCTACTTTTCATTCTGTAATTAACAGGTGATTTTTTAACATTTATGACTTTATGATTTAGACCTCACATCCTCCTCATAGAGCATCCTTGAACTTGAATGTTTATGATTCTGACGCCTACTGACACATAACAAACATCTCTGATGACACTTGCCTCAAAAAGGTGAGACCCCAATGCATATTTTCACGTATATTGTTTAATGTATATTTTTATAACATAAACACGCAAAGAAAGACACACGAGAACACACACACACGCATTTGGTCCCAGAGCTTAACCATCACCTCAGTGTGTGTGTTCACTGGAGTGAAACCAAGCCACTGGGAGCATCATTCATTCCATTCCTGCAGGACGAGGCTGCGGTCTGCCTGAAATAAAGAATACACACATGCATACACACCCTGTCCCCACGAGGTCAGTCTGATTAGCTGGTTTTGGGAAGGCATACCCTTCACTTCCTGTCAACGACAACATGGGCCGGTAGCCGCTGCGCACCACTGATTCCGGCTCCCTGTCTGTGTCTCTTTCTGTTTTAACCTCCTAGTGTATCCCCCCCCCCCCCAGTCTTTGCAGCCCGACCTGCCCCCCAGAAACATGGCTATAATAGGATGGAAGAAAGAGAAAATGATTGTGTTTTGTGTATTTGTTTCTGTTGAGGGAAGGAGGGGCTTTCAGCTTGAATGAGTGACTGGTTGCTTAGAGAGTTTGCTTTGAAATAAGAAATGTAGTCGTTTAAAAAAAGGACGAATCCAATAGCTTTGTGTAAATTTCACATGACGTAAACATGTTATTGGCCTGCATAAATAAGCTAAGCGAAGACCAGATTTGCTTTTTATAACCCAACTACCTCATCTGTCTCCGCGTCCCTCGCGACTCTCTGGGCTCTAATCACACAGGGGACCGTCATCCTCGCTCTGTCTTTCAATCCTTCCGTCTCCCTTTCCTCAAACAACTTTTTTTTCTATTCTTGTCTGTCAAACTCCCTCAACACATTCCTTTGTCCCTTGGCTATTAGTTGATGAATCCCTAAAGATGTTTCCGAGACAGCTGGGTTGGACACGTTTCACTTGAGAGTTGTGCGCTGCAGCCTCCGAAAGCGTTTTTAATAATATCCCATCAAATAAGGGAACAAAAACAAGAAAAGTCATCCAGAAGTCAACAGTTTTGACAGTGGAGGGTTACACCATCTGCACCATCATCCAGCACCATCAAAGTTGATATCTTAGTGCTTCATAAAATGTCCCATAACGTCAATGTCAATGAATGGATGTTGGACTATACATTCATAGAAGGATGCGGATATTTAACAAACAATCGGGGATGCGAGCGTGAATGTGACAACTAATTACTTTTGCAATATTTTCCAATGAGGCTGCCGTGCTAAATAGAGAAAAAAATCCAGGCCAAGATAAAAACATTAATGAAGAAAACCGCTTTTTATCCCAGAGGAAACTGATTAAAACGATGATAGTCTTGACACAGCTTCATTCCATGTGCTTCTCCATGTAGCTCTGTGCAATATTACTCACAGAATATTTTGTTTAAAAACCTTCAGAGTGACCAAGGAGGGGTTGACTGTCTCACTCAAGGACACTTTGACAGGGAAACCTTCTGGTAACACGACTGCGTGGTCCGTGGGGACTCACTGCCTTTCAGATGCATGCGTGAGTTATGCGTGTCATCCATCTGCGGTTTCCCCAACTTATGCACGCGCTGCGGCGAATAGGCTAATCGATGGGCGCTTAGTGTCCACACACACACAAACACACACACACACACACACACACACAAATAGATGTGGTTTGTCCGTGTGACTTGGACAGTAGCCGATACCTGGCCATCAGCAGGCGCTAATGACCCGGTAGTGTGAGAATCAATGATGCGTAAGGCGTCTAAATGGAAATGAATGCACAAAAGAGAGAAAAAAGAAGCATCTCCAGAGACCCAGACTAAATCAGGCTGGTGTGCACAATTTTCCCTTGCATTGTGTATTTAATTTAATCTTTTATGCTGTTGTTGTCTAGTACAGCACATCATAGTGCAACATGAACTATTATTTACATGCTGACTTTAAGCTTTTACAGTGCATCACATATTGCATTGGTTAACCAGTTTAAAATTCATTGGCTATTTTCCTGGCTAACAATCCTACATATACAGAATCAGCAATAAACAGTGGGGTGGTCTCGACTGACCAAGTAAAATCAACTAAAAGAAAAATCGACACGACAAAAGCTGTCGGACTAAAGTGTTCATCTGTTTTACATACCCTTTACATGCTTCCTTTGGGCGACGTTATCAGAAAACACCGCATAAACTTCCATTGTTATGCAGACGATACTCAACTGTATCTATCGATCAAGCCAGAAGACACCAACCAACTTGTTAGACTTCAGGACTGTCTTGGAGACATCAAAACTTGGATGACCTGCAACTTCCTGATGTTAAACTCGGAAAAAACGGAAGTTATCATGATAGGCCCAGAGCGCCTTCGAAGTCAGCTGTCACGTGATACAGTCTCTATGGATGGAATTGCTCTGGTATCCAACAGCACCGTCAGAAATCTTGGAGTTCTCTTCGACCAGGATATGTCCTTCAACTCTCATATAAAGAAGACTTCAAGGACTGCCTTTTTTCATCTACGGAATATATCAAAAATCAGGAACTTCCTGTCTCAAAGTGATGCAGAAAAACTAGTTCATGCATTTGTTACTTCTAGACTGGATTACTGTAATTCTTTGTTATCAGGCTGCTCTTGTAAATCGCTTAAACCTCTCCAACTGATTCAGAATGCTGCAGCACGTGTATTAACAAGAACTAAGAAATGGGATCATATAACTCCTGTATTAACTTCTCTGCACTGGCTTCCTGTTAAATCAAGAATAGAATTTAAGGTACTTCTCCTCACCTACAAGGCACTTGCTGGTGAGGCACCGTCTTATCTTAAAGAGCTTGTTACACCGTATTGTCCTACAAGGCATCTACGCTCCATAGATGCTGGGCTACTTGTGGTTCCTAGAGTTTTAAAAAGTAGGATGGGGGCCAGAGCCTTCAGTTATCAAGCTCCTCTTTTGTGGAACCAGCTTCCACTTTCAGTCCGGGGGGCAGACTCGGTCAGTTCATTTAAGATAAAGCTTAAAACGTTCCTCTTTGATATTGCTTATAGTTAGGGCTGGCTCAGGTTAGCCTGGACCAGCCCTTAGTTAAGCTGCTCTAGGCTTAGACTGCCGGGGGACTTCTTAGGACACACCGAGCCCCTCTCTCACTCTCACTCTCTCCTCCCACAATCATCCATGCTTTATTAATGTACATCACTAATTAAGCTTCTTTCCGGGAGTTTTTTGTGCTTTCTCGCCTAGCAGGTCTCCGTGGATCATAGTTTCGTGCGGACCCCGGTTCTGACTCCTGGCTCATGGCTCTGCTGACACCTGCTGCTGCCATCATCATTACTTTAAATATGATTCATATTACTGTCATCAAAAACCAACATCTTTCTGCTCTCCCTCCCCACAGAAGCCTCTGTGGATGGTGGTTCGATCTGATGGAGGTTGTCCCTGCAGTGGTCCTGCCGTACACCTCTTCTGCTACTTGCAATTACTTGTATCATTTCAGTTAGAGAAATTGAATGTATTGTACATCTTTTACATTGTTGATTCTGTACACATGACATCCATTGCAGTCTGTCCATCCCGGGAGAGGGATCCCTCCTCTGACGTTCTCCCTAAGGTTTCTTCCCTTTTTTCCCCATTGAAGGGTTTTTTCATATTTTGGGGAGTTTTTCCTGTGCCGATGTGAGGGTTTCGGGACAGAGGATGTTGCATGTGTACAGACTGTAAAGCCCTCTGAGGCAAATTTGTAATTTGCGATTTTGGGCTATACAAAATAAAATGAATTGAATTGAATTGAATCTGTTTTATATTTTAACTTTCTCACTTCTCAACTTGCTTTAATCGCATGTGTAGTTTCTAAAGTCCTTCAGCATTGGCCTCCATTGCATTTGTCTGCTAACCTTAAACTTTTACAATGCTACCCTCAATGTTACTGCTGAAGGTCGGATACTCAAAATGAAAGTATATTTATTTTATTATTTTTTCTACCAAGTGAAGCGAGCGGTTCGACCAATGCTGGACAGACACAGAGTTCTGATCTTAAGCACTTTAATCTGAGTTCAAAGTAATGTGAGCTCCAAAAAAGAGAGACCAGAAGGTGAAAAACAAACAATTCGGACAGTCATGCAAACACATGCCAACTTGACATTTTTTAAATATTCATCATCAGACAAATTGACAACCTGACGCGAGCCAGTATTGTTGTAGTTCTTGTAATTCTTTTCACTTTAAGACTTGATATCTATTTGTCCACACGATGCAAAGGGATGTATCTTAATGATGGATTTACAGTGTTTTACAGCTATGTGCTCCGGTGTGAATCTGTTCCCCTGCAGACTGTTTATAGCTGCCATATATCAGAAGGCTTTCAATGGTAATCACCAATGATGCTGCAATCCTCACCCATTTAGGTCCCCACACTACAGCCCACGCCAGTGTGATTGAGCTATAGTCATTACTTCGTTGTATGTGTGCGAAAGGCTGTGTGTGTGCGTGTGTCTTACTCAGCATTATCACTGCATTACAGGTGCAGCGCTTTTCACACAGCCCTCGCTCCGCTGTGAGTTTGAAGTGCATTAGTGTGTCTGCATGTGTGTGTTTGTGTGTACAGTGCTATTTGCACAATTGCAAACGCAGCACTCTGCTCTCCTAATACATACAGTGGTCTCTTCTGACAAGTGCACTCAATCATGCTAATTTTTTACCAATACAGCATTATTCAACCGCCGGGGACAAAACTGCCAGTTTACCTCAATAAAACTTTTGTGAAAGGCCGATTATATTATATCATCACTCATATTGGGATTTTAGGTTAATTTATACAAACTTTTTAAAAAGGATTTAAAGATGTTTTGCAACACCAGAGAATGAATTTGAGTTGCCACTGCAACACAAAACATTAAAACCTAAAAATATGTGTTATAACTACAAATTATTTTGTGTGCCATGCGCTATTATTTAACAATTTATTAACATTATTCATTTTATTATATTATATTTATTATATTATTTGATAATTCAGTCTCAGGTTTCTGCTGCTCAGCTCAGTCAACTGGTTTCCTTATTATGATTTGCAGGACATGACACACAATTTATTATGAATATGAACCGTAATTATATTATGCCCAAAGGACCAGAGTTAATTTATACAAACTGATTCGAGCATGACATGGTGGGTGGACATTATGAAAAATGGGTAGTTACAGTTTTTCTTCTTAAACATTTTCCTTTCTCAAACGTCTTTGCCTCTTTGAAACCAACTGAAAGAGAGACACTTAACCCAAAGAGGAGCTTTGTGGCGTCTTTAAGTGACGAGCTCGCGTCCAGAAAAGGTTTTCCACGCGGAGATTAAAAACATGTCCAGGAGAAGAAGGAGAAAGCCGGAGGGAGCCAACAGTGTGTGCGCGCGTGTGTCTCCTCGTTCTCCTTGAGGACTGAGGAATAAATCTATTAAAAGGAGAGCCACTGAACAAACATCCTTATGCAAACAGAGAACTTACTGTGGCACACGTGCAAACCCTCAAGCACCCACTTTTTCCCCAAAGCGCTCAAAGTGATTGGTGAGCTTGAAAGTTTGTCTGCATTATAAAGTGTGTAGAAACAAAACACAGACATTTACCGCTGAGACCTTCTCATAAAAGATGAGAGGAGCTGCGCGGAGTGACTATAAAGAGATGGAAATGATTCTTGCATTTCAATCTTCCTGTGGACACCGAGCACAGGAATGAACAACAGCTAAACCCAGTTTGGGAAACTCCTTTTGTGGATTATGTGAATTTGGTTGCATACGTATGTTTGATGTATAATAGTTCGATACTTCACACGCTGTCGAACATTTGCGGTGACAATAAAAAAAAACAACATGTAGTTGAAGGTACAATGGTTTTTGCTGATGGTTTAACATCAACACTGTGGGAATAAAGGTTTTGGGACATTTGCACAGTTGGTAGTTTCACTGATTTTAGACCAGTCAACAGAGAATATTGTATCCGTTAAGTATATCAAGTACAATTCAAAATATATTTATATATATATTTATATTTATTAAAGCGACATTCATACAAATATGCTAGACTGGCTCAAACGGGGGGAAACGGTGAGGTGGACGTCTTTCAGCGATGAATTTTAAATAATCTAACCGCTATGTATGGTTAATTGTAAATTAAATGTGATGCAATCTGCCTCTTAGCCTGTGCGTGCTGTTTTGAAAATGACGTGACTGGAATTTAATGGAACTTTGTTGCAGTGTTTCAAGGCATTTTTACATCTCTGGTTTGCTTCGTTCCGATACGGAATAATCCGATACAATGCTGCAGTTGCCCCTTTGTTTGGTTTGCGTTCCCAACGCAACATTTAACAAAAGACGAATGTTATATTGTAAACGCCACCAACGCATAAACAACAACAACAACACGTTAACGAGATCAGTGTGCTGAATTAACTTTTGTCCAAGGCCACAAAGACGACATGGCGTCATCTCGCCTTTCAACACCTACACTACCCTCCCCCTTTTCTGAAAGCTGTTCTCCTTTATTGTATTTGTCTTTCATCTGTCTGTGTCCTACTTCAAAAAAGGTCGCCGTCATGATGACAGACTGGGGGAGCGCGGAGAGACACTGTGGTTAGAGTCAGCGGACAGACCCGGGAAGAAGAGGTGGGGTCAGAGGGCGAGGTCACGCGCAGGGAGAGAACACCTTCAAAGAGCCGCTGCTTTTCACTCAAAGCACAAGAGCTCCTCTTGTTTGCTGGCAGCTGTTAAGTGACACCGAGTCCCACTTGGTCCCGTTTTAACTGCCACGTTCCATGTTAGTGTGCATCTATGGCTGCAATATCAGTATAGTATATAGCTAAAATAACCACCAAAAGTTTTTTTATTGGCTCTAGTGGCGGAGTGCAAAAATCTTTTGTGCTGCAAAGTGTTGATACACACCCCCCCCACAGGTAACACTTTCACGGGGTACAGCGAGTCTTTCATCTTGCACTTCACTGATCATCCTGATTGCAGACCCGGTGTGGTGCTCGGGGACAACAAGAGGGGTGCAACACAAATCAAAGTGCAACTTCGAAAAATCAAACGTGACCACACTGAAAAAAAAAAAATGTTAACGCAGATTCACAGGAGCTTTTTATCCACCAAATATTCAAATTAACTACCTCACCAAAATCCGACATTAGCGTAATATTTCAACTTAACAGTTTTAACACAGTAAATCAATGCCAAGCCGTTGTGTTACCCCATCAAAGTATAATATCATGTGGGGACAGTCCTTATATTGATTATCACGGACAAGTCCAACTTATGCATGACTTTAACCTAAAAATATGGGAGGGAAAGACAGACGAAGTGGAGGCCCAGAGAGAAGATTAAAAAAAAAGAGGAGGGCGTATTTCAGGATAAACACTGATAAATCACTGTGGTTTATTGTTGAATAAATATATCCCATCCTATTGCCCTGTCACTGAATCTCTTTCTACAGTTGGCATCAAACTTGTGTATGTGTGTGTGTGTGTGTGTGTGCAGCAGAGCGTGATGATGAAGATGACCCTGGCACCCGGTAGTTGCATTGATGCATCACGCATTATAAGTGCTGCACGACCGCAACACAAACGACACAAACGACACAAACACTAAATATTCCTCTTGGCAAAGGGTTAGGGGCAAATCTTCACACACATGGGGCACAGCACTGGGTAATTGTGTGGGGGGGGGGAGGTCAAAGTCCGGGACCGGGTGCCAAGGGCGAGAATTCCCTTACAGAGGGGCAGATAAATCAACCGTTAATAAGCCAGCAAAGCAAGGAGGCTGTATTTCAACCCAGAAGGCCAGTGCCCCCAAGCCCAGCTGTGGTCACACACACACACACACACACACTTACTCTATGTCAGACAGAAGACCCCCAAGATGTGCCCATATAACTGTAAGTCAAGGGAGAAAAAAACCCCCTCATAGTGTGATATATTCCGCATTTTTTACTCATTGGCTTCTTTTTCCCTATTAACCCGTAATGGGCGAAGGAGCGCAGCTAAATCTGCCCCAGTGGCACACACGTCAACGCACAGTGGCTTCAGGTGGGGCCACGTCTGGCAGATCTACAGTAGTGGGAGCCGTGGGTTCAACACAGCACAGCTGAGGACAGTTATTGATTCATCCACGAAAAGTCACCTCCAGCCTTTCCCGCCCCGAGGCCCCGGTCCCGGTGACCCCGGGCATTCCGCTCGGCCGATGCGTGTGGCCCGTTGTTATTATCAGTGGTTCACGATGCCGCGCCTCGTAAACATCGCTGTGATTTTCTCAGGCTAGAAATTAAAGTGCGGGCCTAATTTGTCATAGTTAGTTAGAGCGCGCAGCGGCGGCTGGGAGGGGCAGGAGGTTTATCGCCCACTGCTCATTCATAGCCGGTGCGGCATGAAGCCGTTGGTGCCGGCGTGTAGCATCGCGGGTCAAGGCGGGGCCACGGGTTTTCCTATTTTGAATTCGATTTAGACGATGAACGTAACACTTTCATTATTTGACATTTATGGGCGTTTCATTCATTCATTATTAGGACCAATATTCTCTTGCCTTGGGTGGATGATGGTAAGAATGGAGGCTTTTATATGCTTGACAGATAATTCAGGGATTTGTGATAGTTGGCAATGTACACGTGATGTGACTTAACAAATTCATAAAAAAAAAAGTATGAAATTCTGCTGGCTGAACAATATGTCAGTTGCAGTAATTTTGATTGAACGCGTTTCTTATTGGCTAAACGAGGCCACACAGACCTCCAATTAAAGAAGGAAAATAAATAAATTCAATCCCCTGCAGGTGTAATTTTGACAAAGTAAGAGAAACAAAACAGGCTCTAATCAAATTACAGTTCAACTAAAACCAGTGGTAGAGACTTATTTGAAGAAAGAGAAGTGATCCAAGGACCCGAGTGCCAAGATGAACTCTTCTCATGCAGGGTCTTAGCTCGCTTTGTGATTCCTCAGCAACACCCTTAGATATTGGATGTCGTGTTACCCCACCATCAAATATGATCAGATCCTTGACCAGACGGGTTGGATCAGGACCACTTTTTGCCGTCCTTTCATTGCCATCATAAGAGTAAACCCGTGTGGTAGGAATGTTCCAATGAGCAGCCTGGCCCTTCAGAGACCTAAAAGGAAATGTATGAATGAGCCAGTGTCGAGGAATTTATGCCGCTGTGTGGTGACGTTGGAAAATGATCACAGAGTACCTTATATTCAGTATCCACTGGCAACACTAAAAGGGAGAGGAAACTTTCCTGTTATCACTACATTTAACGACAAATGTGTCTACATTTAAAATGCCAGTGGTGGAAGTTTTGTGTTTTATTGATTGCAAACATACAAAGATTGCCTTTATGGAGTAACCAAACTAAATGTCAAAATAAAACAACAGTATTGTTTGTACTAGTATTGTATACTGAGTCAGAAATAAGGAGTTGGCAGTTTTGAAATAAAAAAAAAGACAACATTTAACGAAGACATGTTGAGGTTTGCCATGGAAACACTAATTATATTAATATTTCATCCCTACACCATTAACTCCATGTGCACAGTGTGGCTTGCGTGCCAGGTGAGCACATCCTGGGATCCATTTAGGTCTCGAGTCGGGGATTCTTCACAGCGTATCCGTGTGGTCTGCACCGTTTGCTTGAGAATGTAGATGACGGCCCGAAGACGACGAAGATACTGATGTGTAAAGCAATGGTCATCATGGATATATAAGAGAAGGAAATGATTATACACAAGCTCTGCTATAATAACACTAACACGATACCACCGTTAACCCCGGAGCTATTGAACGGGTCCGTGTTTGCACGCGGACACTTTCACGCCACACAACGTCTCGGCACCATGTATACTTCAGGTGAGTGAAACAAATGAATACGATCTGGATGCTCCTCCTGTGTTGTTCCACATCATCATGCAGATCCCCGGATCGTCAGTTCGACCCACCGGCGTTTCATCTACAAAAGGCCGACTGATTTAGAGTCTCTCAAGTTGCTGCAAGAATATTCTGATGTGTCCAAACTGAGAAGCCGATCAGCCTCTGATTGCTTTCAGTCACACACACGCACGCACGCAGCTGCTTCCTGGGATAAAAGGAAAGCTCCTGCTTCTAGACCGGTTCGCCCTTCACTTCCTCCTCCTCCTCCTCCTCCTCCTCCTCCTCCTCCTCCTCCTCCTCCTCCTCCGCCTCTTTCTGCCGACATCCACCTGTCCACCCCCATCTCAACATTTATTTACAGGATTGCACGATTGCTCACCCCTGTTCTCTGTTCCCTTTGTTGATTTTTGTCTCAGCTCAAAAAGGTTTTGTCGACCCGATGTATCACCCTAAATAATTCTATATAGTCTTTAAACTTGTGGGGTGATGGAATTTGAGTTAACTTCTCCATCCAACCCGGTGTAAGAAACAAAAACATAAGGAAGAAAGCTTGAAGACTTGGTGAGATGTGGTGGTTTGTCTGCATGCCCGATCAGTACAGCTTGAACCTTGGTGAGGCTGTCAGTCACATGATCAATACGGAATCACAAACGGCCGTACCACGGAACAAAGAATTGTTCTGGAACTTAGCCTAGAGCTTGGAAGGAAGCTTTCGTATCTACACATTCCACACAGCCCGACAGGTTTGGAAAAGGGAAATCTGCAACATCACGCTGGATGCCACCAAACACCACACACTAGTCTGTAAGCGGAGCTCCGTGGCCAGAAAATACCTCTTCAAAAAGGTTTGGGAATGCATACTGGTAACGCGTGTTGTGTTGGTGCGGTTTTTAATTTATTTGTACTGAAATTATTAAGGTGACAAAATGAGCATGGTTAAAGTAGCTACAGGTCTTAAAAGGTGAAACTAATATATTATATAGACTCATTACATGCAAAGTAATAATCTTGATGATTATGGCTATATACTAATATATTAGTTTCACCTTTAAAGTTGAATTACTAAAAGTAATGAGCTTTTGCACGATTTTCTAATTTTTCGAGTTTCCCCTGTATAACACAGGAAAAATCTACCCTGATACAATTAAGATTCTGTCCAAAAAGTCTTTAGCTTCTTCAAGAAATCTATTTTAAGTTTTAGTGTTCACTAGTGCAGAGATCTTTCTTCCCCCACGCTCTTTATCCTCTGCCCACATTTCTTGTTTACCCTTTTTTTACTCTGCCAACCCTTCGTTGCACTTTGTTTGTCTTGTAACTCAAACATCTTCCCATTCTTTGCTTCTCTTTCACCCTTTGTCATTTCACCGGTCTCTGTCAAGCTCTTCTTCTGCTTCCTTTGGATCTCTTTTCTTCTGTATTTACCTCGCAGAATTTCTCCTTAATTTCCCTTTTCACCTACCATTTACTTCCTGACACTTACTGCATCTGCTATAGGAGGGTTCTCTTAAGCAAGGCAGCATACGGCAATTACAGTTGTTGTTGTTGGAGATCCACTAGTTTAGTGAGTTTTGACATTGGGTCCACACCTTTCATGCATTTGGGGAGTCTGTTGTAGAGCAAAGCGTGAAGTAAAACTTCCACGCTGGGGAGAATCGGATGATTTTTCTTTTCTTTTCAAGATACAGTTTATAGAAAGTTACGTGTCCGGCTGCAGATGACGACAGTCAGGCTTTCTACAAGCTGGTAAGAACAAGTCGGCAGATGGATTATGGCAGCTGTGAACCTCCCATAGGTGTAAACTTATAAGTCTGTCTGATCACGGCGGTGCCACGTTCCCGGTGCCGGCTTTGAGAACTGCAAATGCGCCCGTGATTTCCCCAGGCCCCTTTTCTCCATCTCCAAATTTGAGGAGATTTACTCCAGGCCAAGACACTCCCCTGCTGTTAATCCATATGCTTTATAATCCTCCACACATGTGTCTGTGGTATAAAGAATGATGCTGGTGCATACATTCGATGTGCTTCACTCTCTAAATCGGACGAAATTAGGCCTTCGTTTCTATATGCCACTCATAACAGAACAAAGCACCACAAATCATACACTGACTTCTACGACACAATGCAGTTACCAGAAGGACCATATGATATTTTTAATAACGACGTCTAAACTATTTAGGGCCAGCGTGCATGACAGGGGACTCTTGATTCCTTGCGATACCTAGAAATTGGCATGATACTGGTAATACTGTTAGAATCTTCTGTGCACCTTTCCAAACAATCGCAGAGAGGTTTGGATGGACGTGTCTAGCAAAGCGTGTGTGCAAAAGTATTTATTTGCATGCACGTCGCCGCGGCATTCAAGTTTTGATTTTTCTTGCCACATTGTGCATGGCTATGTTGAGTTACGTTGACCTTATTCTAACTTTTAACCCATCTCATAAATCACTCGGAAATATAAAGCTGTGTTTCCACCAATGTGACTCTTCATCAAAACATTGCGCCTGGATGATGGACTTGATCCCTCTTTCAGTTTCACAATGAAGCTGCTGTTGGTCTGTGTTTGCACTGACGGTTACAAACTAAAACAATTATGTTCAGCTCATACAAATATAACACTGGGTTTCACAGCGCTGTGTGCAATCACCACTTCAATAGCACTGCAGTAAAGCTGAAGGAAAATCAGTTTTATAGTGTAAGTGGTTCAGGTCTGGGAAAGGTTTGTATTGGTCTTGTAATGACAGTAATAGAGAGTATATAGAGTATAGTATATACGTATATGATATAGTATTAGTATATATCACTGCACTTTTAGACACTGTGTTTCCTTGACAGGTGTTTCTTTGTATGGATACAACACATGATAATCATTATTTGCAGGGTTAGGATATAGATTGACAATTTACTGAAAAAGACAGCGGCTTGTGTTAAAAGGACTGATGCAGTTCGCCAAACGCACTGGTGTATCCACGAATAGTTTTAATTTCTATTGAAACAGTCCAATATAATAGTGGAATAACTGACAGCAGTAATTGCCTGTGTGTGGGCTATTTGTTGGCCTTAATCCTCGTCCTCCATTCCCAAAAGAGACAGCTGGTATTATATACTCACACGCGCCTTGGTAGCAGATCCTTTGAATGAGGTGTGAAAATAAGTAGTTTCACTGCATGCTGACGGACGTTTGCACGAGCTTGGTGAAACTTTTCAGATTTCTACTTGACAAGCTTGTGTAAATTATATCATGAGATAATAGGAATACAATTTGAATGGAGAGGATCACATCCTTTAAACCAATACAAAAACATCAAAAAGTACAATCATTTTACTTCGCCCGGGTGTTTATTTTATGCTATTTTATATTATCATATAACACATGAGTGACACTGACCATTGTCTCTTTGACCAAACGCTTATTCCTGTAAAGGTGATGGTGGTAAAGTACATCTTCAATCTACTTATCCGTGGCTCAGGGCCATTCCCCCGAGCATTTTAACAGCTGCGACTGGGTATATTAGTGCTAAAATGTGTCTTGTGTGCAGCTTGGGGACCTGCTTGGTGCTAAACTGGCTACCCTAATGATATAAAAAGGCTGGATGTAACATTGAGTTGCCTGTTAAGGCCAGAGCTGTCCCCTGTGACACCAAAGAATGCATTTAACGTATTGCGGCTGTATGAGAACATGTATTGCTCCCAGACTCCCACAGCAGCAGAAGGATGGAGGGAAGTGTAAAGAAGGGAGGAGGGAAGAAACAAAACAAATGTATTTGGAAACGGGAGAGATGAAAGGAAGAAGGCAAACGACCAGTGGAAAAAGAGGTGAGAGAATAGTCAAGGGAAGAGAGAAAAAAAGTGTTTGCAAATCACAAATTAGAAGCATAAGTCTTCTCGAGCAGATCATTGTCCCAGAGGAAAATTCAGGCTGGTCCTTTTTGGAGCATGTAAGCAGGTCCAGACAACCTCTCCTGGCCTCGTGTCATCATTCACAGCAGACGTTAAGGATGCAAAACTAGAAATAGCCGAGGAACATTAACTGCAGTGTCAACACCGACTTTCCCTAACATCTGTATCAAAGGCTACTTACTTTAAACTATGTGTTTGTACAAAATACACATTTAAAAAAAAAGTTGACCGACACATACCCTAAAATATGTGTATATGTTGTCTTTACGTAATTCATTGAATTTCTGGCTGGCTGAGACGAGGTGCTAGCACGAGTAATGTCAAAAAGACATTAAATACTATAAGTATAGATAGATAGTAGCTGTTTACTGCTATATTAGTGCTGTGGATATCCAATTTAGCACTTTTGGTAATAAAAAATATGAATAACCAAATTGCTCATGGAAAAATGATCAAATACAGAGCTCAGTGGAATGTGGTGGTTTGGTCATACATTTAAGATAATAGAGAACTCTGGATTTGTGGAATTATTAAGGACTGTCCATTGTTTTAAACAAATAAAGCAGAATTATTAGCAAAATTGAAAGATGTACTCACCACCCTGATCGGTGCTGACGGTGATGACGGCCACCTGTCGAGGGAAGGAGCTCAGGTCTGAAACACCATTGAGGGACTCGATCTCAAACGTGTAGTTGGCGTGCGCCGAGAAGTCCATGACGGCCACCGTGGCGTTGGTCAGGCCTAAAGGCCGCGGTAGGAAACGCAGCTCCTCCTCGCAGAGGTGGCACTGGCCGGGCCCGGGGCCGCAGCGCTTGCACTGGACGTTGTAGGTGACGTCGCGGCGGCCCCCGGTGTCGCCGGGAGGAGACCACTCCAGAACCAGGCAGGTGTCGTTCAGGTTAGACATCACGTTGCGTGGTGCAGATGGAGGGCCTGTGGTTAGGTGAATCAGTTAAAAGGGGGGCGTTTTAAATTCATTGATTAATGCATTGACATTTTTCAGTTGATCTCCTTATTGATCTGCAGGCGGGATTTAAACCCTGAGACACCTTGCACCCAAGACATCGTCCTAAACGCCCTGCAGATGGATTTAAAATACATTGCATCATAAAATACCATTTTATTATTTCGCCTCCCTCTCATTTCCCTTGCTGAGGCCTTTTTTTCTGTGTGTGTGTGTGTGTGTGTGTGTGTGAGGGTTAGCATTGTGCTACAGCACGCAGCCAGCTGTCAACAGGGCGGAGTTAAAAAGCCGGAGGGATTTGAACAGTCCCGTCCTGCCAAGCTCGCTGTCTGCCTCGACAATGGGAGGCTTCCATCTCCCTCTCCCTCCCTCCCTTTGCTGAAAATCTCAGTAGACACATAAAGCTCCTCCTACCTCCACTTCTGTCAGCGGATGTCCATTCTCTCTCTCTCTCTCTCTCTCTCTCTCTCTCTTTATCTGCTCCTGCGTCTACCGGCCATTATCTCCCCCTATTCTGTTCTCTCCATCGAGGAGAGTCCTCCCACCTCCCCACTGCCATCAATCAGCTCCCATTCTCCTCTGTGAGGGGGGGGATTGGTATCAGCAGCCTCCTTCCTTCCTCTCTTCACTGTCCATCCAGCCTTCACCCTTCCTCTCCACCTGTACCCTGCCCTCCTGTGACATCCTTTTCTTCCCTGCTCTCTGCCCTTTGTCTTTCTCTCGGAGCCGTCAGTATCGCATCTCTCGTTTCTTATCTTGTACTTATGGCATCACGCAAACAGTTTATGCTCTCCGAGCCGCTGATTAAAAGATGCATTATGCGCAAATGCAGAACTCTCAGCTCGTTAAAGTACATGTGGTAGTTTACACCTCTTAGTTGGCTGGGTAGGCCCCACAAGTCCTTTCAAGTAGATATTCAAAGTAGAAGCTCTGGCATGATATTGTCGCCTGGCCATTGGTCTAATGTCTCCACATATCAGGGGGGAAATCAAAGGACTTGAAATATATTATTTTGACTGAAACAGGCTTTATGTTGTTCTTGTGATAGGCATATCTGTTTGATCGGTGTATAAAAGCTACGGGGATGCATGCAACAAAAAGTCTGCCGGTATTAATGCATGGATTTTGAATTGCAGGGGAACTGTCATAGCTTCTCCACGTGGATTGGATTTGTCTCACCATAAAAGACAAATCCACTCTTCCACCCTGTGGAGCTCTCAGACGTGGCCCCCCCGTCTATCTCAGTGACGGCTAAATAGCTTTTTAATTAAAGGAGAATTAGTCCGGTTAAACTGTAATTTAATGCAAATATGAAGTCGTAATGACAGTCAGTAAATCACCAATGAAGACGAGGCGGCTGAAGGAAAGCGATGTAACTCATCCAGTGCACGGCTCTACACCAGATGAGACAGCTCAGACACAGCCCATTCTGAGAGGCCGTAACCAACAGCTCACCCGGACCGTCGGCCTCACACGCGCGTCGAGATCTTTTAACATGCATCCATAATTTAGATGGACGGAGTAAATGGCACTGAGGCTCAACGCCACCCCCCCCCCCACCCCCACCCCACAACATCACAGAGGACGACTAAAGGCCTTGAACATCTGTGTGGCTGTGATTCCGATGAGTGATCAATCGCTATCGAAGGCGTACTCACGTGTGCACGCCATCGTTGGAGGATCTCTCTCCGCCCTGAAGAAGCTCGCCTCACAGCGGCACGCGGCAGCACCTTCTCCGTAGCTCACACTATGCGGAGGGCACTTTGAACACTTGGTGTTCCCGGCGTACGCCTTGTAGAAGCCCGGGTGACATGCTGCGGGGCGAAAGGAGGGAAATGTGATGGAGATATGAGAGCAAAGTCAGAGCGCGTTATGGTCAGAGGATTTGAGTGTCACATGAAACAAAAAAAAAAACAAAAAAAAATCACATATCCTCACAATGTTTCCCAGTTGTTGACAAATAGAACCGGCAATGGCATTTTGTTTATGAATTACTAATTCTATTGTGTCTAAAGTAGCCATGCCTAACAATGCGGATCAAGAGTTATTGGATTGGCCTTGTGTCCGTCAATATTCATAAGGAGGTCAGCATTATTAGTTTGAGCAAACGTCTGGATTTCATCAAAGATATAACAGAATAATGGAAATCAGGTTTTCTTCTCAAATAGGGGAATTGATGGAGCAAAGTTCACCAAAATAAATAGACCATCTATTCTGGATTGAGGAACTTTACCAAAAATTAGGATCCTTTTCTTACATGAAAACAAAAGCAGATTAACAGACAAAACACAGATTTATTGTGTTTACTTTCTCCCTCTGAAGGAAATAACATCTCTCTTGCAATGCAGAAGGTTACCGATTTTTATTTTCCCCTTCCCCAATGTCTAAATAATCTTAACGTAAGGCTTTTCATACTATTACAAGAAAAAAAAATACCATGAATCATCTCTCTACATATTCTGCTCTGAACAGGCTGCGTTAACAAGACATTTAAACTGTTGAAGAAAACATGAACAATATTGACACTATACGCTATAATCGTATTTATTAAAGCATTTAATGTGACAGAATGGTTAAAAACTCCTCACTTTGAAAATGTTGCCAAAAGTCTATTTGTTTAATCCAGTGCTAACTGTTTAAATGAAGAGGCTCTGTGTCGGTTACACTGTCACAAAATCTACGGTTTCATTTTTTTTTAAAGGAAGAGGGTGACTGCAAAAAATCCCCAAAATGAGTTTTGTGCAGTCACAACATGAAGGCGCCTGTCTCGTCTTCTTTTGTAAGCCATAGTAGAAAGGAAGCCCTGAAAACCTTTTTTGGCAAAAAGAAAATACAATTAATTAAAGCGAGTGACGGCTCAAGAGTGTGTTTGATGAGAAACTGTTAGAAAATGTATGAAGAAACCGAACTGAAAGATCACGGCGGTTTACAAACTCATTAGAGACCAGCTGCAACTGCTTTTAATAGCATTTTCCCAACTTCCATAGCACCTCCACGCCAGACCGACGTGCAAAAGTCTCCAGCCCGGCGAGGCTTCCATCGCCGTCGGTTGTCACCGAGCACATCGATTTAACAAGGTAACACAAGCTGAGCCATTTGGAAAATCACCTTGAAAAGCACAGAGTGCCTTTGTGTGTCTCTCCATTGCTGCCGGTGATAAATGGAGCTGTGGGGAGGACGGAGGAAGCGCTTGGAACCACGACAGCGTCGATCAGATGGGGACAATTAGGACGAAGGCAAAAAGGTTAACACACACACACACGCACACACACGCGCGCACACGCACGCCTTCTATTTCAAGTGTGATTGTCCCTTCAAATAAAGACTATTGGGAAAAGCTGAAGAGTGACTATTGGATTAGTTCACAAGATTCAAATGGCCTTTAAAAACTCCACATACACTCAAGAAATCCGCTCACACACGCACACACACACACCGTACACGAGTGTGACAAGTGGCACCCCGCATGGCGTACCAAGGCCGCCTCCGTCATTAACCCCGGATACCGCCATGTCCTTGAGTAAAAAAGCGTCAGTCACCTGCCCCACCCGACTAGACCCCGTTTTAGACTCTGTCAGCCTAATGGCGCCTCGGGCCTGACCTTCTCCCAACTGAAAGGATGTTTCTTTTGGAACCTCGCCGCGTCCCGATGCAATCTGTCCGCTTAGGCTCCGCTCCAAGGCCAGCGTGGTGCTGAACAATGACTGACCATGCATCACCAGAGGATGGACACACACACACACACACACAGACACATGCTGGCAAAGAGGTTAGCACACACATGCTGGTATGTACATGCATTGCGCGCCCACACACACACACACACACACACACACACACACACACACACACACACACACACACACACACACACAAATGTGTTATTGGGATTGTATGAGGAAGGGAGCCTGGGAATGCAGGCTGTCTAGCAATTACATTCTGGTAAATGGACGCCTTTTTTTAAAATCTGCCAACCACTCAAAGTGCTTCACGTGACATGCCTGCATTCAACCATTCAAACACACATTGGCTGTACAATTATTGCAATCAACTGTTATTTCCCCTGTTAATATAGGCCTACTGGACGTCAGAGTTTGCAGGGGACTAGTGAGTTGGGCAAAAACCAAAGAGCAAAGGAGAAGGAGACAAGGTTCCATGTGTGCGTCTTTGGGCTACTGAAATTAATCACTTTTTTTAACAATTTCATCAGGCTCCTAAAATCCTCTCAAAAGAAATTTAAAATGTGACACATCTGAAATATATCTATGCCATGGTCACAATGTTTTAAAGGATATTCATCTTAAATAATGCATTATCCAGGCAGTGCAGAAAGTACCTGGGGCTGAAGATTGGATCTACCCAAAAAACTGTGTGAGCAACCAGAGTCGCTCAAGCGGGGAATGTAGAGGAAAAATGGTTTCTATACTCCAACATTTTTTTCATGCTATACTCATCTCTATGTCATAGTTTAAGTACGGGTATTGCCATCGCTATATCTGGGTGATGATTAACAGTTTGACGGAGGGAGAGGGGAAGCCAGAAGGAGGCGCACAGACATAATAAGACTGCAGGCATATACAAGGTTGTAGAGATATAAAAACAGAAGAGTCTTTGCCACACAGAGGATTGCCAAGGACCAGGAAGACATAGTGCAGGGACACAGGTGAGTGTGTGTGTGTGTGTGTGTGTGTGTGTGTAGGCACTAGGAGACATAACGGGAGAGGCCAGCGTGATACGGTCATCCGACCAGAATGAAGGAGCCAGGATAGCATCACCATAACAGAAAAGGGGGGGGGGGGGGGCATAATGAGGGAGAATAGTGGGAAAACATCAAGAAGATAGTTGCACAGATAGGATTGAGGGGGGAGGGTTTCTATGGAAGTAAATCTGTGCCATCGGGGGTTGAAATAAAAAGTTGATTGAATTTCTAGCACTGAATATTTATGCATTGAAATTATGTACCTGAATGTTTTTCAACATTAAAACACCGCAAAAAAATTCAACCTAAAAAAAAAAAATGTTGAAATATTCGAAATGGAGGCTACAATATTCAACCGCAAAAAATTCAACCTTGGCACACCAATATGCGGAGGCTACAATATTCAACCCAAATAAATTCAACCTTGGCACACCAACATCCGGGACACTAAGGAACAGCAATCGATTCTAGATTCAAGATCAGGAGCGTGCGTCAAGCTAAAGGAGCGAGCACCCAAAACACCTTCGGCTTCGGATTGTATCCATGTCCAATAATAACGGAACTTTAACTCTTCTTCATGCCATCAGTGTGGCAACGTATGAAGAAATACATAAAAGAACATATAATGTTCACCCTAAACCAAAACGTTTGCTTGCCACTGACGATATACAACTCTATTAAAATATACAAATCAACTAAAATCCCTTAGACTCGGTTGGCCGAGTGGGTAGCACAGCCGCTCTGTGGCACAACGTTATTTTGCGCGACACGGTTCGAATCCCGGTTGTGGCGGACTTTTAATAAATGTTCTTTTATGTATTTCTTCATACGTGGCAGTGACGTAGTGCTCACTTATACAATCGTAATCGCTGCAATGGATATGGGATGCATTTTTGAACATTTTCAGAACAATATGTTTGCAAATGTGTGACGACTCAAGTGACGGAGGCAGACAACACCTGCCTGCCGGGGGGAAACAAACACGCACCCGTAGCCAAACCAGTAGGTTCAAAAACCAGTAGGCACGTAACACCGGGGGAAAACAAACACGCACCCGTAGCCAAACCAGTAGTTCAAAAACCAGTAGGCACGTAACACAGTCACTGAAAAATGGGTTCTCGTTTCAGACTTTACGAGCAAATACAGGATCCCTTTGAGATAAATTCTAAAGCCTCGCATTAAGACGTACATCCCTTTATGTAAGACTCTGCGCTACTTGCAGGTCGCTGTGTTGTGCCAGATCCTCAATAAAGTTTACCCATGGCCATGAAGACTCATTTAACGTTACGTGGACTTTGAATGTCGCTTAATACCCAACTGAGATCGGCTTGTGCCGCTGTGAAAAAGGATCCTTCCACCGACGCTACTGCGGTTATTCCTGCATGTCCTGTCGGGTTTATGCGTCTGCACGCTCCGCTAAAGCCGCTCCCCCCCCCCACTACGATACAGCGGCTCATCTGCCTCTTCAAGCGCGTTCCTGGTTTTCAAAACTCCGCCAATCACTCCTAACAGCTTGTCCAAGGATCTCAGCATTATTAAATGAATTCAAAACTAGAAGAAGAGGCGTATTGTGAGCGGGTGTACGCTCTCGTTTAACTTCCGCTTAGTTCATGTCCAACACAGTCTGTTAATGTACAAATGTCAGCTGTCTATTACGGAATCTTACAGACACAAACCACACTGATGACATGAAGAAGAGTTAAAGCCCCGTTATTATTGGACATGTTTACAATCCAAAGCCGAAGGTGTTTTGGGTGCTCGCTCCTTTTGCTTGACGCACGCTCCTGATCTTGAATCTAGAATCGATTGCTCTTCCTTAGTGTCCCGGATGTTGGTGTGCCAAGGTTGAATTTATTTGGGTTGAATATTGTAGCCTCCGCATATTGGTGTGCCAAGGTTGAATTTTTTGCGGTTGAATATTGTAGCCTCCATTTCGAATATTTCAACATTTTTTTTTTTTAGGTTGAATTTTTTTGCGGTGTTTTAATGTTGAAAAACATTCAGGTACATAATTTCAATGCATAAATATTCAGTGCTAGAAATTCAATCAACTTTTTATTTCAACCCCCGATGGCACAGATTTACTTCCATAGGTTTCACTCAATCAATTGATCAAAGAAATGTATAAACTAAAGTCCTGCGTCGTCGCCTCGTTAGCGTCTTCCTGGCGGCTCATTTGAGCGAATGTTGCGTTCTGTGGGTGCGTGTTACTGAAAGTTCCCGGTCCGTGAGGGTGTGCGGGTTAGAGAATATGTAGAAAATAGCTAAAACTGCAGATAATGAATCCGCAACAATATGCAGAACGCAAATTTGGGGAAAAAACGTTAAAGATAGCGAGTAATAAATGTGTGCATGTGTGTGACATGCAGCAAAGTGTGTGATGCATCAAGGGGTGAGAGAACAGCATCCAGACACACCGGTCTGATCAAACTGTCGGCCCCCCCTTCCCAAGGTTAATGAGATCTGGAAGTCAACCAGAACATCTAAATCTCAGAGCCCCGAGCCGGGCCCTCAGACCCAGAGGCAGCAGATCGCTCGCTGAGGGTTTCCACTTTGTACTCGTCGGACCTAAACAACAGATCCTGCACGAGCTGCCTCTCTACCACCGTCTACCTGGTACCGTACGACCATCTTCTCCTCACCATTATTTATTGTTTGAATTAACGTATCGGCAGTGGCCAGTTTGTTTAAAGCCGTTTTTATTGCTTTTTAAAATCAGACATAGATCGCGAAAAGGGTTTAAACACAACAGACTCGAGAAAAATGCGTCACTAAAACAAGAGCTGACAACATTTGGTCTTTGAACATTTACAGCCCACTACCCCGTAGAAAAGTATATTTTTTCTTTTGGACTACAACCCAATCTTTCCCCCTAAATGAAGTCAAACTTCTCATTTGCTTGGAACCAACCTACCGCTCATGCAACTTAAGTACACACGCAGAATCTCTTTCCTTCAACCTCCTCCTTGCTGTTGCCGTGCCATATTGTAATTCACAATTCATTTGAAAAAAAAGCCTGTTGCCATTGAACTTTTGAGGTTTTCTAGAATCGTCCATTCATGACCCTCTGATTCACTTTGGTGGCCAAGAGGTGAAGGAGACAGGTGTTGACCACGACATCACTTTGTTCCAATTGTTGTCCTTCCTCATTTCTCTCTCTCTTTCTCCCTTAATAGGTTTCTCTACTAAAGAAACATATTAAAGTCAAACCAATATCTAAAACATAATGATGTACAAATGCAACAGATTGCCTATTATGAGCTTCTTCTTTACTCGTATTTGCATGTGTTCATGGGTGAATTGCATTCTTTGCAGCGCAGAGCCGAGGATGGTGGGAGCCTCTCCCGGTGGTCAGCGGAGAAGAACAATTCCAAGAGGAGCACAATTCTGCAGCATTTACTTACAGATCCACATCAACAAATGTTGCAGAATAGTTCGGCTCTTGAAATCAACGGCGGCGTGGTGAGGAGGCGGTGCAGAGGATGAGAGATCATTGCAGAGATGGGGTGAGAGATGCAGCCTGAAACTTATTGCATATGAAAAAAAAGAAGAAAAAAAAGAAAGAAAAAAAGCAGGACTATTTTCAGTTTCATTCCACACAAACATTTCCCTCCCCGGCGCCCCCCCAGAAAACTATAAAACAATACAAATAAAAGCCTTATTGCTTTTTCCTCTGTGCTGACACAAAACACAGCTTGTCCATGCATATCTTATGACAACACTTTCTGTTCCCTCTCTCTGTACCATGAGACTATTCTTCATACTCCACCGAGGGAAAATTACGACCTATTTTCTGAGCTCAGACATGATTCACTTGTCTGTTAATGTTAGTAAGATGCATTAAGATAATACAGTATCAAGATAGAAGTCACATTAACAGGATGCTGATTCATCTTATGTCAATGGGCCAATCTGGAACCCTCTTGGACCCAGCAAGCTTCCTGTCTGGGGGAAGTTAATGCCAGTAATGAAAACCTTTCACAATTTCTGATTACCGTATTTTCGCGACTATAAGGCGCATTTAAAATCCTTTTTTTTCTAAAAAAACGACGCGTGCGCCTTGAAATCCGGAGCGCCATATATATGGATCAATTGGTTGTGTATTGTAACGGACTGTGTTTTCATGTTCTGGAGCGGCGTTGCACTTCACATAGTTTTGGGATGGTCAGTGAAGGGCGCACAATGTTACGTCACTCATCTTAGTGCCACCTATGGCGACGCGGGAGTTGTTGTTTTGGAGAGCGATGGTCTGTTTTTGTTCGGCCGACAGTAGCCTGTTTCTCGACAATAAAACCAGAAGATAAGCACATTGTCCAGAGATTCATTAGCGAGAGTCGCTACACTATATTAAAGCTCGTAGTTGGATGTCGGGATCGCGCTGACGGTCCACGGTCTGTTCCAGCGCTGCCTCTCGGTGCAAGATGCATGAAAGCCTTTGCCAAGAAAGTTTTCATTAATCAAGAATTAAAGTTGGAGGTTCAGAGATATTGTTAATATCCACATTAACGTTTGAACAACGTTACCATGGGCGAGACGAGTTTTCAGAACGCTTAATAACATTTGATTTAGCACAGCCCGATCTAGTGGATGCACAACGGAGTCAAACGTTTTAGTGCAGGTACTTTCTCTAATGCAGCAGAGTGTCAGTGTTTTTCCGGTTCGTCCGTCCATGTTTTCAGTCAGCGCGGCAATTAGAACGCGGAAGCACCCCCCCCCCCCGCCACCGCCAGCAAATGCGGAAGCACCCCCCCGTCGACGGGGGACGAGCCGCGACCCGGGTCCCGGATATGCGCCTTATAATCCGGTGCGCCCTATATATGAAAATATTTCTAAAATCGGCGATTCATTAAAGGTGCGCCTTATAATTCAGTGCGCCGTATAGTCGCGAAAATACGGTACTTTGTGCCTTTATCTAACCTCTTGCTGACAATTATTTGAACTTCTTATTTTGCAAGGTTCCCCCCCATCTTAGTTTAATTAGACTGCCATTTAGTGGCATGGAGGTTTTCTTGAATCAGGCTTTGATAAGATGCAATGACTAAGTAATAGACCACGTTAAAGAGGCATAAGCTCTTTTAACAGATGCCATTTTGTGCGGAGAAATCCCGACACTATTAACGAGGATAATCAGAACTAATTATCTCCATTGACAACATGCAGATTGGGGGGGTCTTCAGGACTTTGTATTTGAATCACTTACGCTTAAAGCTGTGCAGTACCATTAAATTCACCACGTAATGCAACGTCTTCTCCAACTACAACAGGACAATGTTTGTGCTAAATGCTTTTGCTTTCTTTAGGCTCTCCTTCTCCTTCTACAGGCCCCATTGTCGTTGTAATAGACACCTAACCCCTGTCTTCTTATGGAAGGGACGTCTACTAAATGGTTACATTCTGCGTCAAGATGCATTGTGTCACATGTTCAATGTCACATGTTCAATGTGACACAACAATGTGACGCAATGGTGAAAAAAGGGTTCTTTGACTTAAGTCAAAAACAGCGATATTTTGAATTATGAAGTAAAAGTGTTTGCACAATGTCTAATTCAAATGATATATATTGATTAATGTGTAACTAATCGCATGTTGAAGCTAGTGAAGGTGGGTTAGGGTTATGATGAATCTGCATGTATGATTAATTAATCTTTGTTATATTTTGGATTTTTTCGAATCTGCAAAAACTAACCAGTCACTAAACTGTCAGCTGAAAAGTCCAATATTATATAATACTACTAGTTTTCACGACACACGATTAAATAACGACAAAGAGGCGAAGATGACGACATCCCAAAAAGGAGTTAGAGCCAGTTGGTGGCAGAAAGCGGGGCCGGATGGGCTCATTCGGGGAGCGCCATCACTAACATGCCAGCGACATTATCGGAGACAGATCTTTTTATGGACTTTACAGGGGTCAGCCTCGCTGATCCCTTTACGGCAACATAGAGAGCGTCTTGTGCCAAATGAATGAACAGAGTAGTAAACTTTACAAAAGACATCCGATAACTCAGAGAGAGACTGCTTCTAAATCTTAAATCCGAAGAGGCTTCGGGTTGAACTGTAGAGCCATGTTTTTATGGTCTGAGCTTGACGGATGAATCGATGTCCTGACTGGCTTCGAAAGAGAGCACTGACCTGTGCAGGGATATCTAGAAATGCATGATCAACCGTAAATCTATTACGGCGCTTATCCTTGGCCAGTGGGCACGGACCCCATCAACTACCAGTGGAAGGTGACACTTGTTGCCCTGCACAGCGGTGGACTTTAAGGACGGTGATGTTGGGTTGGTTGCTTCGTCCATGACTTCAGTGGTTCGGTCCAGATGAAGAGGTCTTAAAGGAATGGTCTGACATTTTGAGTATGACGCGGCATTCAGAATTCTTTTTTTTGCTGAGAGTTAGATGAGAAGATCGATTCCAATCTCATGTCTGTACGGTATGTGGGCAACGACCAAGTGACCTTTAGTGCCCAGTGGCTTAGAAAAGAAAGGAAACTTTCACAGAAAATCCAACAATAAAGACCTGTTCCCTTAAAAAACTGAAAACTGAAGGTCTGTAATTTGTGCGACACCTGATAAAAAGACCTGTGCATTTGGCTGCATTTACAATCAGGCCGCTCCTTTAATTAAGGTACAAACGTCCGTAAACTGCCTTCAAAATAGTTTGTCTTGCGCTCACATTTATTCCCGTTTCCAAGTTTGTTACTTGCATGGTTTTATGTCTCTTAAAAAAAGATGAGAAAGCGTGGTTGATCTCAGGCCCTAATGGACGTATTACAAGGAGTTATGAATATTGGCATGACTTGAGCCCCAAACTTTTCCCCGTGGCTGCCTCCCTTTTGGCGTGATCGATGGTGATTGTGATTTTAACAGTCTGTTCAATCGACAGCAAATCGTCTTCAGCAGTGGGTGCATTAGCATAAAGGCCTTCTTGTGGAAAATAAACAGCGACAATGCCTCCTCAAAAACCGCACAAACAAAAGGAGGGAGATAACGACACGGCAGCCCCTTAGTAACATCAACAACAACATAATGGAGCTGGAGCGAAATTAAAACCGAGCAGTCAATTTAAATGCCTTTGGTGATGCTTCCTCTCTCCCTTTCTCTCTCACTCTTTTCTCACAGATTTATGCAAACAGGCTCGGATTAAATCAAGTGAATGGATGAAATAAAAATACTTACATATGCACAGAAGTATTCTGTAAGCCAGAAGCGTCAATACTGATGATTTAGACTTGCAGGACAAAGACAAACACGGTCATGGAATAGCGGTTGTTGCTGTTGATCAAAGTTATAGGTGTCAGAACATGTCATCAAAAAGGGGCCCGACAGGTTTACTACACCTCAGAAAAGCCAGGTACATTCCGAAATAGATCATTATTGGAGTCAGGAAAAAATGAAAAAAGAAAGTGCCACGGACACTGTAACAAGTGTCATTTGATTCCTGAGAAGCAGCTGCGGGGAAGCCAACAAGTGCAGCATGTTGCAAGTGAAGTGAGAAGATCTCGTGTCCACACTTAGAGTGTGAAGGCGCTGCACGCATTTAGGAACACTGATGCAACACTTGATGGAGCCGCTCCCATTTGCAAGAGCCAATGAGGAAAAAGACGAGAGCAAGACTGACAATTTTATGGCAGTCGTCCCAGCGGATTTAAGAAGCCGTGTGGGCATCTTTGATGAAAGGAAATATCAGGATTCATCTCATGGGGAACATGAAGAAGAGCTTCGCTAATTTCATATCATCTGGCAATTACATTTTGGAATACTTAATTATTTTGACTGACATATTTGTCAGAAAGTTCCCTTCTCCTAAAAAAGTCAGATTGGAATTCAGGGCCAGTAAATGAGAAAAAGCAGGTTTGTGGAGCACAACATGTGCGACATATTTATCACAACACAAGTCGCAAAAAAAGTCTCACCGGGCTTGCTGCCCCACAACCTATCCCGACATTAACTATTCTAGGTCAATGCCTGACCTTAAACCTGTCAAGGTAAATACACAACCATCAACCATCTCGTGTGAGTTTCACAACTTGTGCGTCACCTTCTGGACGTGACCATTTTGCAGGGGCGCCTGTAAAGTATAATATCAGATAAGATATCAGACAAGTAGTGCGTGGAGCCAGACGTCTCTTTAGTGCTGACAGAGCGTTGTGGAGAGAGAAAGTCTGGCCATGACGCCGCGACAAACCAAACCAGACAGAAGTAGCTAATTTAACCAAATTTGGACACAGAAACGTGTGTGGAACATACTGAGCAAGCAGATAAGGGCGTCGCAGTTTCTTTTACGGTTTTGTCGATTGTGTTCATCGTAGAGAACCCTGTAACCAACATGGACCAAAGCTGAGCACAGCAGCGTCCTCCATGAAGAACAAAGACCTCGGAGACCTTATACTTCCTTTACAGCCGCTTCTTTCATCCGCGGCGGTTGGTGGTTTGTTTCCTCCGTGATGCCCTCACACAATCTGTTAGCCACCGTACATGAAGCTGTACACTCCGACGGGTCCCACTCGCCGTTTGTGACTTAGTTACCTCGCTTAGCAGAAACCCAGAAAGCACTCCGAGTGCAGTCATCTGGGATGATGAAGTGCGCCTTCATGAGACTAGCGGGGAGCATTTGCCACTAATTAGGGGAGAATGAGCACAATTGGAGCACAGGCTTCTCTTGTTAATGATCTGAGGAACAAGCTCTCCCGGCCTGCTGACTTAAATCGCAAACATTTCCGAACTCATTCACATTGCAAAAAGTTGGTTTGATGGCATCGTTTTAAATGAAAAGCAGCTTCTTCCAGTAACATCTGATGAGCCAAATTGATTAAATCTAGTTTGCTTTGAACGCTGCAGTATCAATGGCCCGGACCGTGGATAAAGAGCCCGGAAACATTTGCACAGCAATCATTTCTCTGGGCTTAACATGAAGAACATGTGTACTCCATCACAGAGCATGAAGGCTGGGCTGAGTGTAGAGGAAACACTGCTCATGGGTTTAACAGTGATCATTATGCGTCTTCGTTTTCCTCCCCGCAGGACAGAAATCAAAGGCTTATTCTGCTTTCCCCCTACCTGCCTCTGATCTAATAACAGTAGGGTCCAATGCCAGTAAATGGGGTCCTTGGCTGCCAATTGCAGGCACGCTGTGGCCGGTTAAATACAAAAGGCTCGGCTCGGTCTCTCCTTTAACTTCCAGAGATTTTTCTGCTCAGGCCTTGTGGCCTTGCTGCTTTGGGCAAAATTAGCTGTCAGGGGTTGTGATAGAACCTGTGTGCACGTGTGTGTGTGTGTATGTGTGTGTGTACATCAGGCTGTCGGTATTAATGGTCAGGAGGCACTTCTTTGTCTTTAACAATATTTTAGAATATATGAATAGTCTTTGGAGGCCGGACTCCATCCTGGCGTGGGATAATCTGGGTGCCGAGCTCAGATGAGGCATGAACTGGGCCCACTTCTGGTTGACCAGTCCGAAATGAGCCCGCCCCCAATCAGCCGCTGTTTGGCTCGTGACACATTGGTTGTAGTGCTAAAGAATATGATACCTGGCCCAAGATCTGCTGAGCGTCATGGGACAGGTGTGCTTGTAGGCTTTACGGATGTATGAAGTAGATGTTCTCCAAAAGTTGTACATTCTTTTTCCACTTCTTGGTATTTTTGCTTGACCTCGGGAAACGAATACTGTTTTCCAGCTTTGGGGACTGTTGTTGGGTTAAGTTAACATGACACTTTTTCATATTCCGTTTTACATTTTTCAATACTTTTTAAATACTACTAATAATACTTCTAGTAATAATAATAATAACAACAATAATAATCATTATACAATCTCAAACGTGATGCATTGGTCAGCGGTGGATCGCATTCAGTGGATCATTACTGACATTTATTTAAAGAAAAAAACTAATTTATGAGATTTCGCAAAATTTGTAATCCGAATTTACACACACTTCCACACACAGACGAGCTGGCAGTATATCCTTTTCAGATCCCTCTCTGATCTATAGAGTGTAATGGTGTTTAATAAGGCTGACATTACGCTGGGATAATCCCGCTCTCTCATGCACCGACACACAACCAATTCCATTTCCACCGCCTCAGCTGTTTTCTCTGCGCTCCAAAAGCTCATTTCAAGAAAAAGAGGCCAGGGCGCAAAACGAGGCCTCAAATATCAATTACCAATGATGGGGGAAAGAGGAAAAGGCTGATGGATGCTACATTTTCTCAAATCCTTTGCCATTCTTTTAATATGTTTTTTTTGTTATTGAGCAAAAACAGCATATATTATACTGATTGGCCACTATGAGACCTAGGAAAAATTTGCAGTGGAGGTAAGTGTATCCGTTCCTACAGTTGTGTGCCGACAGAAAGAAACAGCTGGATTGTATTGGCATGATGGAAGGATGGGGGTAAATTCTGTTGATATATTTTTAATTCCATTGTATTACGTGGTCAGGAAACATGGCATAATGTCACAACGTAACATGAGTGAGATGGAGCTTTCCTATTTGAAGGTTAAACTCGGAAAACACTATTATACTATTGTATAATACAAAATAAAATGAATCGTGCCTTTTTGCCAATAAAAAGCACACAAATTATTCTGATACAAAGACGGGAGGTAACGGAGCACATCTCAATTCCTCTGCTAGGCTGCCTTACAGAGTGTAAGCATCAAAAGCAGCTCCAGCGGCATTCACCGAAATGAACAGTCGGCATAACAAGACCAGCGCCAAATGACCTGAGAGATTTGTGTTGTTTGTGGCTTTTCAGCACGTCTAACATTGTGGAACAAGGCCATTCCGTCCTCTACAGACAACCCGGAGCATCATGAAGCCAATTCCAGTATGTACTTGGAGCCAATGTAGTGTATTTCAGACAGAAGTGATATGCCCCTCTGGCTGCTCCCGACTTCTGAGAAAACCATCATAGTCGACGATTTCACCGGTTGCCAAAAGCCTGCTGTAATGGTTTTGGTAAACATCTTCTTTCATCTTTCTGCTCATTGACTTTGAAAAGGCACAGCAGCAGGTTTACTAACTTTATCTGTAGTTTTGTGGAGGGAAAAGAGACCTTATTTTCTGAACACTGGAGAATCATGCTCTTTTTTTTTGTCTCAAGAGATACAAGCATCCAGAGGTGTGCAGCCTGCCCACAACCAGATTAACCTGCCTGGAGACCCCGGTGCCTCCAGGTTACCGTCACGCACAATGCACACAATACGCTCTCGTGGTAGCTTCATTGTATTTCGCACAGGGACACCAGGCACCATATTCCAATATTGGAATAGACCCAGGTCCTTCTATATATGTCAGTTAGTTTGTGGATGAAACATTACTTTCTCTAAAATATATACACACACACAGTATATACTGTACATGTGTATAAGCTCCCTAGATGTAACCCTGAATTGTGTTTTTGTGTGAATTCCAGCATTTACACATTTGATTCTAGTATGCATACAGGTCTATGAGAAAATGACAGGTGATTAATACCTGCAAACATGAGTTTATCATTTCAATGTCCAGGTGCAAGCCTTCTCCAACACTAGTAGTTTGTTCATTCAGTAAATTGTGGTCCGAGTTTAGAGTAAAATAGACGATACAATGTGTCGCTACCACAGCGTTGTGAATGCTGCACAGACATTAGAACCATCTCTAGTAATGATTGGATCATCCCAGATGTTATTAAATCAAATTAAACAATTTTAATTATTCATTAATTAAGCACGGTGTCACTGACAAGAATGAGAGAGAAACAATAGCAGATAGCTGGGTTACTATGGTAACACAGTCAGTGCCTTATGTCTCGATTTCCATATTTGTCAGTGAATGGAGAGAGATAAGGTTTGTACGAATTAATCAAATATCTGTGTACCACTTCCAATATTCCCGCGGAAGAGGGCTCAGAGTTGGCACGCAGCTTGCGCTATTACAAATCCCACCGTTGTCCCCAGTTTGTGTAATTAGTTTAGTGTTATTGCATTCTCGTGGAGCAGAGGGGGTAAAATGTGTTATTGCTTTTTAACCGAACACAGTGGGTAAACTAATGTGCTCAACAGGATCAATAAATCATATCTGAACACATCAACTCCCTGGCCACTGGGACACGAAGCAGTGGCCGGACCCGTGTTTGCACTACGGACTGTTGTGTGTATAATAAAAAAATAAAAAAAATAAAAGAAATACACTGCGGTCGTGACGAGCGCGAGGTTTGAGCGGCCCGTGTGTGCCGTGAAACCCCCCCAAAAAACGAAATACCTGTGGCTCAAAATGACACCAGTTACGAGCAGCTCCACACATGATCTGCGTACATCTGCCTGAACAATCTCTTCCTGGCTGCGTGCCCCTTCCCTCCCGGGCAGTTGGTCCGCTTTGTGAAAGCCTCCCGCAGTTCGCTAATCATGTTGACCGCCAGCTCCCAAATTAATGCTGTCTCTGGTGCTTGTAGGACGCCACCGGGCCGACTGACGCGGCCTCCGGTGGCTAAATGGACGCGCCACAAGGGGCTGTTCCTGTAATAGTCCGTCATAGAAGACGTTGTGACCTCATTGTGATGGGCTTGTGAATTAAATTGGAGCTTATCTCTACAATATTAGAAGGTATACAATATTTTGCTATTCTATTAAATTGAATGCAAAGCCAAGGTTGCCAGTAGGGTAAAGTTATAATATATATATATATATATATATTGGCCTAATTATTCATGCTGCATTTAGTGCCTCTTTTTTCATGAGCTGCAAGGCCACTGCAGATGTCGGACTGAGGGAGGCGAGCGAAAACCCGGAAGAACTATTGCACAAATGAATTGACTCAAGAGGGTTCCCGTTTTTCAAATAGTTGATTAACATCACATTTGAATTTCCCACTGCGGGGGAACTTCTTTCTGTTGTTTTTTGAGTTTAGGGTCTTTGCAATGTGCAGCTCAAAGGCTGGCTAGATATTCCCTCAGGCGGACATACAGTATATCAAAATAAGCCTATTGAAAAGTGTGCAAACTTCACTGAGACATAAAGTTCCCCTGAGACAGGCACCCGTCTCTGCTCCACAAAAGAAAAGAAACTGACATCTTCTGAAAGTCACAAAATGTTTGGCAGCAGAGCTCCGCCTCCAATTAAAATACAAATATCAGGCAACGCGGCTACGTACAACAATTTAATCACCTACATATCTCTGCACTTTGCTTTCAATTAAACCCCAGTGGAGTCCTCCAGCAGTTCAAACATGTTAGAAAAATGTGTCGTGTCAGAGGATGATGCTGCAGCCCATTAGCCTATCCACAGGCAGAGGGGACCTGTGGGCAACAATGGATATCGGGGTAAGACTTTATTTCTGTTATTCAAGCAGCACTTTGGCTGCACTATTTGTCTTACTATGTCACGCCCTTAGGTCGAACGTAAGCGGGACAACACAGAATACAGGGAAACCTTTAGCGGCACTTATGAAGTCACACAGTAGCTACTGTGCCTGCATCCACCACAGAGACGCCTGGCGATGCCAGAGGGTTGCAGAATGAAAAACTCCCAGACTATTATTTTCTGTCTTCCTGTTAAAACATTGCTTAATGACAGCGCGGGGGTGAGGGAGATTATAATTAGCTGGCAGAGGAAGCTTCATTAAACCCCTTCTTTTCCATCCTGCCAGGCACTGTCCTGATACAAGCCTCCCAGTGCCATCATCAAGGACTACATGGTGCCAGGAGGAGATCAGATGAATCGTCCACTCAGCCGGACACAGCTCGAACCGTCGATGTGGCCGATCCCTTCATGTTCAACTTTCAGCACTTGCTGGACATGTTTATAGTGATGATAAAAAAAGGAGGTGGCTTTAGAAACCATCAAATATATATTTATATATAGATCTTAGATTTCCCAAGGAACAACGTGCAACAATGTGAACAGAACACGAGGGCTTTCTTAATACTAAATGCCACCTTTTTTTCCCCCAGTTTCAAACCTTTTACTCTTCTTTTCATGCTGAAATAGAAATTTGAATCTATTCTGGAGCTTTACTTGTTTGCTTAAGTGGATGAACATATATATCCAGCTCTGTGGAATTACCCGCAACAATAAATCATGTCAATTTAAGAGCAAGAGTTTGTAATAATTTACCTTATTTTTAATGACTATTGTAACTATAATAATTATCAACTTCATGTGACGCCGCTCACAAAGAGGCCACAATTAACATGTTAAAAATTGTTTTTCTCAACAAACAGCGATGTGGTTAGCTGATTGTCACGACTAACCTACAAAATGAATGTGCATTGAAGAAGGCTTTTCGTCTCAGTAAAAACATGCACATGACACATAAATTAAATGTATTTATTGATTCATGTCTCTGGGATGCCAGTTGAAAGGAAAGTGTGGGAGACACGCTGTTCATGCACTTGTTGAATAGTGAAAGGTTCCCCATATCCCATGACAGCATGAACTCCAAACACATCTACGGAAGAAACACATCTACACACACGCTTTCGCCTACAATTCTGCTCCTTTCTTGTTCATCTTTCAGCCCTCACAGTGCATCCCTTTATTCCTCCTTTAACGCTCCCGAGAGACGACTGTTTATGGAGTGAAAAGTGAAATGAGAAATTCCCCTTGCCACCTAATTGCGCGGCAAAAATCGATCCAGTAATAGATTCCTTCTCGCTGACACCCAGTCTCCCTGACAGCGCTATCACGCAGACAAATCAGAGGAGCGAGTGTGTTCCTCTGTTCTACGTTGCAGGTTCAGTACGGTCAGACATCTGTGTGATTGCTTAGGAGGCCAGATTGAGGCTGTGCAATATTCACTTCTGTTTAGTTTGAGATGAGCTCAAACGTGGGCGTTCCGATACTAGACGAAAAAATGAAATAAGAAATGGAGCGGCGAGATGGAAAAATGTGACTGGGTACTGTGCGATCTGGATGACTCCATTATGTGGAATGCAATGCCAGATATTTACACCAGTGTCTTCAATTTCAGTAAAGAATGTCCACGCAAAAGTTTGGCATTCAATTTAAAACATTTCAAATGTGTTTAAAAATGTTACATTTAAACCAAGCACTTGAGTTACCTACAGGTCCTGCTGCCTTTACTGTGTCACCTGCCCATTATGCAAGAGGTCAATAAGCAATGCACAGACTCACATACGGACGCAGGCCTTCTCAACCATTCTAAAGAAAACCACTTTTTTTTTTAAAGGTATCGCAGCTGTCCTTAAAGCGATAATTCATTTAGTAAGAAGCTGCAGGCAGCTGTGACTCCGACAAACAACTGTTTTTCCAGCAGGTGACCGTCCTGAGCCCCAAAGCAGCTGCTGACAATCTCAAGCAGAAGCGTACAAAAAGCCTTCAACTGACGGCACAGCCATTGTTTCTCCCCCTCTCCTCCTGCCTTATCTTCTCCTGCCTGGCTGAAGTTCTCCTCCTGCTGCACTCTGGAGCAGCCCCCCCATTGATAGGAGGGCACAGAGAAGCCTGTGCTACCTGCTCCCTCATTAAGCCTGTGACAAAAAGCTTCTCCCCCCCGCCCCGCCCTCCCCCCCGGCGACCCCCCTGCGGAGCAAACTGCAGATGTGAGGAAAATTGTCGGCGTGAAGAAAGAAAAAAAAAGTCACCGAAAAATGCATCGGAGGGCAAAAATTCTGTCCGTCCGTCTGTTTGGCTGAAAGAAAAACAGCTGAACTCTCGTTTTGTTGGAAAAACAAGAGCGGGAACCATACGCTTTGAACAGTACAACGACGTCGGCAGCCAGAGGTCTCGTATTAACGCTCTGCCAAGTGAGCAGAACCAAACAGCATCACTGCGGCATTAACTCAAATCCCCCATCTTCCATTGAGCTCCGTGCTAAACCCTGAACAAAGGACTAAAACTGGAGTGCTATAACCTGGCAGGGCTCCTAGAGACACACAAGAGTGCACACAAAAATATAGTTACGCCCAGTGCTTTCAAGAGATGTAAAGAGATTGGATTATGTTAATACAATTCTTACTTACTTCTATTATAATCCCACTCACTGCGTTAAACGGTTTCTAAGCCAACATGCCGAATAAAGCCCCCATTCCACGTTTGGGCCTGTGGGCTTTTTGGGGCTTTTCCCTGTTCACGCAATCCAACCAAATAGCTTCCAGGTTTGAGTGATCACGTCAGTAGGAAGATGAACAGCTTTTCCCTGCGTACACTCGCACATCAAAAGGTAATGGACCGCTCAGCGGAAGGTTTATTAGTTTCATTTGGTCCGATAGTGCTGACACCGTCCGCCGCTTTGTTTTACCCCCTCCTGCGCACCTGGTGGGCATTAGACAACGTTCAATTAGGATGCAGGACTCGACTCGGGCGGCCGGGACAAAATACACAGCGTTTTAAAACTCTATGAATGTGGAAGAATCACTTTGTCACTTTCCTGCGTGTTTCTTAGTGTAGTTTCAAACGACCAGTCACCCCTTTAGGGAAAGCAAAGTTAATATCATGCCATATGCTGCACGGTCTGGGTGGAAAAAGGGAAACGGTGCTGAAGTATGAAGTGAAGAAAAAAACAGGTGAAAAAGAGGACAAGCGGGTCGGGTGACTTACTAGGACGTACAGCTGCGTGACAGCGGTAACACGGCCCAATTTGAATTTTCAGATGAATGATTTATGGCACTGCAATGTAGAGAAGGCACAACAAATATCTACTTTCACCTCTACTTCCGGATGTCAAGCTTCTGTCAATCATGTCGTCTTTTGACAGAAGCTTATTGCTTGGATTCAACTTCTCTTAAAATATGTTTTTGACGTTGGCAACAGTCAGAGGTCGTGGATGAACTGCTCCGATTGCTTTGTAACGACGTGAAATGGAGGCTAATCATTTTACAAAAACAGTCAAAGAATGTTGTGTTATATAATGATCATTTGGCAGATCTTTACTTTAAATTATTTTTTTTTGTATTGCAGCCTAAACAAGTAGGATGTGGAAATATAGAAAATGTGAAGTCCCAGCGTCAACAACTCACGATTAGATTCTTATGAAGAGGCAATAAATGAATGACTGGCCGGTGCTACTGCTCATCCTAGTCCCACCCTGCAAGAGAGATCAGTATCAGATGGATGAGGCAGGGGCACACACACACACACACACACACACACACACACACACACACACACACACACACACACACACACACACACACACACACACACACACACACACACACACACAGCATGAAACAAATTGATCCCTTTCATATCCCCACACATGAACTGAACCCCAGTTACTTCGGCACCACTGCAACTTCAAAACTGATACAGTGTGTGTGTGTCTTATGCTGTTTGGAGCTTTGACAACAACAGCAGCTGGCGGTATTTTTCACTTACAGAACCATTTCTTTTAACTCACGTTGATTGAAAGGAGACAGAGAAAAAGAAACCGGGAGAGAGAGAGAGACCCAGGTGGGCAGTAAGTGGCCTCTTCATTGATTCTGTGTCTTTTATCAGTGTGTGTGTGTGTGTGTGCGCGCACAACAACAAACAGACGGGCCCTGGGTTTAGGGGCTTGGAACTGACACTTCTGATGCCCCGACACAGACACGGTGTCTGTGATCCTGTCCTGCTGCTGTTGACACTCAGGCGGAAGGGACTCGTTTACAGTAATAAACTGATTACACTACAAAGGGTCATTGGGTCTGCAGAGAGAGTAATCAGCTCCAGTCTGCCCTCCATCCTTGACCTTCATATCGTGTATACATCTATATCTATAGATATATAGATATACACCGCCAGATTAAGAAGAAGGCAGTTAACACATATTGACTTATTCTCTTACTGATAGCACTGTGACACCTTCTCTTATCACTACCACTGTGCAGAAGATAGTCCGCATGTCTGTGCAGGTGTGTGTGTGTGTGTGTGTCCCCTGAAGTTTCAGTCACATGCTTTGCTTTGACCTTCCTCGATGTACTTAATTGTCTTCTTGTTTTCAAGGTCAATAAATCCTCAACGGCGTAAAAAAAAAAAAAAAATCCAACCATGAGTATAGAATTGAAGATCTACACTTGCACTATGTGTGAGTGCTTATTAGTCTTATCTATTTTGGGGTTCTTCACATGTATCAGGTATCATAGAGGACTGCTCTTCCATACGTCAAATATCACAATCATTGCTATGACAAAACATGTATTCGTGTCCATCCCGGGGTTCATTTTGTTTGATCTTTTAAATCATTTCCCGTGTGTTTGAATGTCTAATCGCCTTCCCTCCAATGTTTTCCTGCTGCAAAAAAGTACAATGAACGTTTTGACGTATCCGAGATGCAGCGTAATTTGCTACGGATGCCGGGAGAGGTGACGGCACAGAGGGGTCCAATTGTAAATACTTTCATTGTTTTCTCTCTCACGGCCCCACCTTCATAACCTGCTGTGACTCTGAATAAAGACAAGGAGAATACTTCACCGATGGAGACACGGGCAGATCAATCCCCCATAAAACAAGCGCTATTGGTTTATAAATCAGGTCTCCGGGCCCTGCCTCGGGTCGCCCAATAAGCATAGATCAGCTAGAGCGGGATGAGGGGCCAACTAACAGATGCTGATAGATAATAGGGAATAGTATATGAGAGGGTTCACATGTGCAGATCAAAACATTCGGAAAGACGATGAATGTAAACGCACTCACACACTAACCATGCCCCTGAGAAGAAAAGTGTACATAAGAGAAATATCCACAAATACGTATATATATATATATATAAATATATATTATGAAAACATACCATTGCAAAAAGCTCTTTAGTCTCTGTAACTGTTGGCCTTTACTGCGATATAAAAAGTCACTTTGCATTTTTTGGGGCGTGATGGGATATTGAGACGAACCGTCCATTCGACTAGTTGCTGAGGCCTAATGGTGCAGAGTGTTACCATTACAAAGAGTGATGACGCTGTGAAATGGCCCCACTAAGGGCAATATTCTAACATTCATCTGATTTGTGGCCAAGTACTACCACTTAAGCTGCAACTTCAAATTGTAATATGAGTGGCACCAGTATGTGTACAGAGAAGTGAAAATACACCACGTACAGCATGCACACTTGTTTTTGTAAATCACCCTTCAGCCTTCTTTCTTCCATCAGTGGACACACTGCACATTTCAGAAACTCACATTATGCATCGCACTGTGCCTGACAAGATACAGATAACAGACAAACACATTCTGAATATACAATGAATGCTACCAACACTCCTCGGTGTGAGAGAAGTGGAGATTTTATGTAGCATCTCCTTGTCCTGCATACATGGAAGTTACCTTCAATGTAATGTTATTTATGTTGCAATTACGAGATGAAAAAAATAGGTTTATTGACATATAAGCGAGCACATGCAACACAGGCTTTGTAGAGTTACTCTCCTTCTATAAACTTTATTTGTATTTATTTCTTGGCCTTACCTAACTCGTCTTTTCATTTTAACCGCTCTCTACCAGCGAGTGCAATTCCTCACACATCTATGAAGAGGAGTGAGTCACCATCTTTTTTTCAGCTCTTTGGCTCTGAACTTCCTCCCCTCTAGTTAATCTCACCATGAAAGGAAAAAAAAAACCCAATTACAGCTACTCTATTTTATCCAAGTCCAAAACACCCTTCTGATGCCCTAAGCCCACGTTTTAGCCTAATCAATAACGTTGTCAGCGAGAATTCAAACAGATTCCATCCAGCATATTCGGAGGGTTCATTGTACGTCTGTACTTTTCGAGGGGGAGGGTCAGCCAGAGTTCAGACCTCTATCCACCCGAGGGGAACGGCTTCACACCACGGCCTTCTCTAGAACTGACCCAGTTCTGCTATCGCTGCTTGCCGCATTCAACGGATGGATTAAGTCTATCCACAGGACACTTGTGCACTTGTGTAGGAGTGTGCATGTATGTGCGTGTGTGTGTGTGTGTGTGTCAGCGCGTGCCCAAATCCACCAGTGTGACTAACAAGCTTGGCCGTTGCAGTGCAGCAGATGGAGAGAGAAACCTACTGGTAGTTAAAGCCTTTTATGCCCCGGGGTCATCGTCTCTCGTGGGGGTTACGAAGAGTATCAGCGAGGTGAAGGTTCTGAAATGTTTGGGAAAAGTTGGCATACATGCACACTCACATGTTTTCTCAAATGGCAATATATTACATATATATTGTTCCTTTGATAATATGACACAAAATATGCTCCGTTCACATATTTTAGGAAATCATATAAAAGTATTGAATTAGTTAAAGGCTACATCCCCATCTTTAAAAGGTAGTTTTTATTTTTAAGCCTCACTTGACCTTACCTTGTTGAAATCAACTTGATGTGCTATTCCTAATACTTATTTTTACATTTCAACTTTTTGGGGGGGGGACTTGAAAAAACAAACAAATATCAAACAAAATGTGTGAAAAACTTAACTGAAGGTAGTTTGTCGAAGTCCCTGCACCATGTTGGAGATTAAAATGTTAAAAATCAAGCCTTAAAAGAAGCCTTTTCTGATTGGAGGTGGCGGAGCAGGTGGGATTGCATGACATTGTACACTTTAATGCCAAGGCGACCAAATCAAAGCAGCGCTGTAACGTCCAGCCACTTTGGCGCGTGTCAGCTTACTCTAAAGCCAGAAAAACAGGTGCATGGGCGAAAAAAAAAATGAGGAGCTAGCTTGTCCATTAAATGGGAAATTGTGTTGGATTGTAAGTAAAGAAACTCTGGCTCAGGTATCCGTATTCGTGGAAAAAACTTGGATTGTGAGTATGATGTCTGAATTAGAACCACTTTCAAAAGCCGTCTCCACCTCTCTTGCTAATAAATCATTCATATTTACATGGCTGATGAAACATGTGTGTATTAATTATGGGACAAACAAGCAATAATTCTTCTACTTAATGTCGGTGGGAAAAACAAACTGCCGCTGAAGCGAAACAGTTCTCACTGACGCTGAACCCCCAGTAACCCTCGTTTTATCATTCTTCCATTTTTCTTTTTTGCTCGGGAGCTCCTAAAATGTTCTTTCATTTATGACATGTCTGCTCTTCAATCCAGCCCTGTGATGTCTTATCTGGGCCATGTCGCTCTATACATACCCTTTAATGACTAATTCAGTCTCTTGGTCTCTCTTACGTACCGAAATAGAACACACACACACACACACACACACACTTGAGGAAAAAAAAGAAAAAAAAGAAGGGGGAAATCAATTGAAATGTTGCAGCGTCTGACAGGACTGTGCTCGGGGAGATGCAAAAAAATAAAAAAATAAATAAGACTTCACAGTGTGTCGCTTGCTTTTGTTTTGGGAGTGAGAGAGACTCTGCGGTGTGGAGACAGGCAGGAGCAGTATGTATGTATGCAGGGTGCCGGTGCATCGGGGAATTTTTTTATTTTTTTTCCCCCCCAACTGTCTTTGATCACTTCCCGGCTTTGAAGTAACTCTCAGTGAAGGGGGGGGGGGGGCGGGGGGCGCCGAGCAGAAGTCACAGCAAGTTCACATCGCAACTAGGACTCGCGAAAAAGCTGCAATCTGCATAATTTATTCTTTAAACTGTTAAAATGAAAAGAGATGAGGAGAGAGATCTCTAGGTGCCCCCCCCCACCCCCCCCCCCACTCCCCGCTTGACAACCTCAATTAAACACTCCCCCTCTCCATATTTGTTCTCAATTACAGCTTGAAGAGCGACAACATGAGGGCCTCCTAATGCTCATCAAGTGACTGATTTAAAGAGAGAGACAGTGGAAGGTAAAGCGCCACCGGTTTGAACAAACGTGATTGCTGTGCAGTTAAAATGAGAAAAACAAAGAAAGCCGTGTTGAACACAGATGTAAAACATGCTCATTAACACACGCGCATCTTTTCCTCTCCGGTGCCATCGACGCGACGAGATATCCTTGGACAGTTTGTTCTTATTTGTGCGTCTCGGCACGCTAATGACAGCAATTCTGCTCTCCTCAACCCAGCTCTCATCCCATCAACGCCAAAGACTCAGAGTGGACCTTCTAGACAAACGGCGGTTTTGCAATATTACTTCATGACTCTTCACTCACTGCCACTCGCGCAAAAAAAAAAAACTCCACGGTTTGCTACAAATGGTGTCCATTTCTCACTATGCCACGAGGCCATTGATCCCCACTGCATGGTCAACTCGGCATAGAGCAGGACAAAGGGGTTGCGCGCGTCGGCGTGACAGCCGGGGTTTGAGGAGCACGTCGGCGGCTCACAAAGCGTCCATGAAAAAACAACTTGAACACCATTTTAAGCTTTCATCCCAAGTTGTGAACGAGCCACCTGCCACGTACAAGGTTAGAGTTTCTTTCTCAACTTCTTGTGTTCTCAGTACTTGTACTTTAGTGTTGGGAGATATTTACACGGGCCGCTATTCAAGCCGCATCATGCGTTCTGGCAGGGAAAGCCTTTGCCATGTCAGAGGTTCGCTGAGCTTAATGAGGAAGGGGGGGGGGGGGGGGGAATAAGCATTAGCATATACCGTCGATGTTCAAAGAGCTTTCAGTTATATTATTCTTGATGGCTGCCGAGGCAAATGCTAATCCAATGACCCCGTGGACAACAAACCAACGGCTGGGCATTGGAACACAGTCACACTGGACTGTTTGCGTTCACATACGGACACAGAGCGTCAGGTACAGGACACGTACACGTATATGTCATCGTGTCTGATGAGAAATGTCTTGAGGAGCGATGGGTAGATTCAGATTAAGGGACCTGCAGATGATTCACCTGAGCTCTGCCTGTAGGAAGAGGCCTCACAACTCTGTGTGTGTGTGTGGGCGTTGATGCCGAATGAAGAGGGTTAAATTTATCTAACAATCTCCGATCCGCTACCAGCGCACACCAACACACTATCTCTCTCTCTCTCTCTCTCTCTCTCTCTCAATTTCTCGCTCTCTCTCCCTCCCCCTCTGTCTCTCTTTTCCAGACACCCCCCAATTAAGCCTGAAGGGTCATGCTTGTTAAACTAAAACCATCCTTTTCTGAAATGTCACAGTGTCTCCCTGCAGTGTGGTCCGTCTGTAAACAGCCATGTTGCCGATGCCAGCCACAGCCCCCTGGTGCGTCTGTGTGTGTGTGTGTGTTTGAGAATATTTAGTGAAAGCCAAATGTTGTCTCATGCATTTTGAGATTTTTTGTGTGTCTTGTGTTTTTTTTTTGCCGTGTTATGCCAGGTGTTATTGTGCATGGTGACGTTGAGTCTTTTCCTCGGCGTGTGTGTTCCACAGGGTTCATAATGAATGTTTTCACCTGTGCAGCTTCCCTCTGTGTGTGTTTGGGTGTGTGAGACATCTCAGTTTGCAGGCTGACAGGTTGAAGGATATGTGCTGTAGTGGTTGTCTGACCGTCCTCATGCTGTAATTGAAAATGTCTCAAGTGAAACTTTCTCCGGGACGTTTTAAACTAGCATGCCAATTAAGATTAATGCAGGTGCTCCAGTTAGCTGCCCCAATTACCTACGCGATGCCTACCTTACACAACCAATATGCAGCCAGTGGCATCCCAGGTGAGCCGGAAAAAACTGTCATCATTATTTGTGATCTAAACATTAAAGATACATTGTGATCAAAGAGGAATCGCAGTATTTGATGTCGCGATAAATAATGGTAAACATGGCAAGCTTTGCTTCTGTACACAACCGACCAATTTTGTCTAGCTTGGTTCTTTTTCTATTTTTTTCATTATGAAACACTTTGTGTGGGTGTGTGTGTGTGTGTTTTATAAAGCAGCAAAAGTCAAGTAGCAAAATGTCGCAGCACACTGTGTTATTTTTACTCCTCGGGGGTATTCATCCTTTTTTTAAAAGAGAGGTGCACAGTAATTCTCAATGTGTGGGGCACGGCATTAGTTCAAAATGTAAATAGATTGCTTTATTTCTGCTGTCCAATGCTAGGGAGAACCATTTGTTCTGCACATAACAAATAGCACCCAGCTCCAAATACCCTGGTGCACACGCACTTATAAACAAACACACACACACACACACACACACACACAAGCACCCTGTGATTACATTATTCATAGCGGTACAGGACGCTCTTCCAACAAACACACAAGAGCTGCTGTAAAACACTGAGTGGTAACAGCATCAGCTAGATTGTCTTACAATAACAGGGATGGAGGGACGGGGGAAAGACGTAGCAAGGGAGACCGAATGAATGTGTGTGCGTGTCAATCATTTAGGTGGAGCGAGGTGTCTTATTGCATTAACACCACGGATTGGTATTATTCATGTTTTGGTCTGTTTGTGCGTGTCTGTCCGTGTGCAGCTCTATATTTAGACATAGGCACACTAGCCCGTTGCTTGCCTGAGTGCTGGAAGGGAGCCAAAGAGTAGGTGGAGGTATGCATGTATGCATGCATGTATATATATACAGACACACATGCATACATGAATATGAATATAAAAATACAAAGACACCGGGAAAGTAAAACGCAAGCGAGACATTGAGGCATGCATGAGCACACACACACACACACTAACTATGCTCCTGGAAGTAGAAAATAATTTAAAAAATCATAGCAAAATAACATTTTTGTAAGCAACACACAACGCCCCCTTTTATGCATTTAAAGCAAAGAAAATGCTAGGGTTCAAAGTATATAAAATAAATGTGTAAGTTCCATGGACGACGTTCACCCCATGTGTAACAAAAGACATGCGAACAAACGTACCTAATGGAGATAAATTGTGCAAGGATTGTTAGCTTCATAATGAAACACCTTTCTCTGCCTTTCTCTCTATGCCTCGGTTACCTCTCTTTGGGGAGGCTACGTGCAACACCAAATATGAACCTTTATTAAATAAATACCTAATGTAAAAAAAGAGTCCCATAAAGAATGCAAGGACCAACATGATGGCTTTGTGTAGTTGTCATTGTTGTGTTTGATACAAACAACGCTGCGTCAAAAAGGGGCATTAGTATGCATCAACGTTAACACACATTTATATTTTTACCCTGCAATGTTTTGTGGTTTTAATTATTCAAAAAACGTTTTTCTAATTAAAAATACAACTCTTATTATTATAATTATTTTTGGAGGGTGATCAAATGAATCCATTGACGCTGTAGATTAGTGTAATAGTGCTGAACCATTAGCAGGACTGTGTTTTGGGTCACTCGTCCTTCAGCAATCATGAAAACACATCCATTGTGCAAAAATATCCCCAAAAGTCCTAACAGGTAAACGTGTGCTCAAATGGAGTCCAGCTGCATGCCAGGTGAACCACTGCTTGGGTTATTGTTAACTGATAGAGTTGATCATCTTCAGCCTCACGGCAGCACAGTGACGCTCCAAACACCATCCAGGAAATGAATAGGGCATCAGCGCACCACTGTGACAAAAAGCAATGGGCTGTAATTAGAGAAAATACGATTTGGCATTCTCTGGGAGTCCTTTTTTTCTACCTCAGTAAAGCTCAGTATTAATAGAATGCGGTATTACTGTTAAATAAGTACATAAGCTACATCACAATCAGCTGTAATTGTCATGTAGGCTTAGAATTCTTAATCTTGTTTTTTGTTTATTTCCAACTTACATCTCATACACAGAAATAGACAAATAGACACAGTCACAACAAAAATAGAACAATGGTAACCATTGACATTAACACATAGTGTTCTAAAGATGAGGAGCACGAGCGTCAATTGTGTTAATTAAAAGAACTAAAATCCCAGATCATTCAAACCTGTCATTACTTTCCAGCCAAGTCAAGCAGCCGCAGCACTGAAACCTGTCGTCAACTGGGAATTGAAGCAGTGTTTCTCCTTCAATGCCCAAGGTGTTCCAGTGGTACCTTGTGTGCAGGCTTTTAATAAAGATGCTTGTTTAAATCCTGGAACAATGAGCAAGGGCTGCATTTCAGCTCTGACATTGCAGTAAAATGCCATCACATTGCCCAAAGGGCTAAACTCAACCCAACTGTGAAATCTGATTCTTAGAGAGAGAGAGAGAGAGAGACAGAGAGACTTTGCTGTGTGGGGCCTATAGGGATGCAAAAAGGTGACCATGCTTTCATCACTTATTGATGTAAATGGAAAAAGAGCTTTATAACATAACTATGATGGATATGACGTGAAGCCAACGCATCCCGGAGAGATTTAAGGAATGCTTTACAGGTTTGCTCCACATCCGACAGTCACCTCTATAAAATAATCAAGCCCTCCAAATATATATCAAGCTAACGGCAAACACACTATGCAATCTTTTTTTTATTTTCCTCCTTGAGAGCAAGTTAATTCATCATCATACCGTTTTTGTTCCGTCACCAGAGATATGTAGCATTGAAAAAAAAGACACAAATGAAGTCACCAGTGGGATTCAGTGGGGCTCTAATCACAGCTGCAGTTTAACCCCTGGCCCGGTGATTGCCATGCAGCTGCCAGTGCAGCTGGGACGCCACGACGGTCTGTGGCACAAGATTAATCGTAATCAACTGTACAAGGACATCTGGTTGTGGATGGGTGGGAGAAGAGCAGTGAATAGTATTGAAATTCTTTTTGGAAAGAGCACCAAGCAAGTAGTTGGCATTGATGTCAGGCAGATGTGGATTGCGGAGCAAAATTGCACTCCGTCATCCAATTTGTGTCAATACCTCGCATCTAGTGTGGTCCAAGCTCATGCAGGTAAGATCAAAGTCAACCAAGTGACGACATCACATATATCATTACCTACAACAGGACACCTGTTGGTGGCTGGTTTCCCTGTCAGCGACTTGTAGATTGCATATTTAAGCACAGTAGACTACAGGCAGGCCATCACGTGGCATTGCACCTTCATGCAGGCGTATTTAATGATATTATTTTGTACTATTGCATTCACAGTAAGAAGTACCACCGACAACCCAAAGCCCAGGTTCACAGAGTCGGGGATCAAACTGCTACCGAGGCGGCCCCTGGGACTCGCACAATCACGCACACGCATGCACACAATCCATTTCTATGTCATTATATATATATGTATATACTGTATACACAGTGGACACAGTACAATTCCACTGAAGGAGTTCTGATTGAGGGCTTTTCATCTATATTACGCATCATGACAAATCATTGATGCATTGCTTGTGTTTGCCTCACATGCAACACACAAAAGGTTGGAATGAAATTACCCCCCGCGCATGGAGCAAAACCGTTCTCATTTTAAACGCTTTGGTAGAATCAGAAACTAAAACAGCAGCTCATTTTAAAATTAGTAAATTATTTAGTGTTCAAACGGTAAGCCCCCTAAATATTCTAGCATGTACTATAACTAGAGATAATGCTGAGTACGTCTTGGAAAAAGTATCTCTTTAGAATCTCTGCAGTATGCAAGAGCCCAAAAAACAAGCGCAGGGAGCCTGCATATTTTCACATCTGAGGGGTTAAGTAGACCAAAGCAGAATTTGGGATTGTTACGACAGTAGGAAGAATAAAAAGGATCGGGGAGGAAACTTCTCTCAATGACCTCAGAATATGTATCAATCAATCAGGTCAAAGTAAAGGAGATAAACCTTTGTGTTTTCAATTGAAGAATATTTCCTTTGACAGTTAATTTAGTGTATTTATAAAATTAAAAAAAGGAAAGAAATCGTGAGAAACATAATAACTTTGTGCTCAAATTTATGTTTCATCCGACAAAAAGTTTTTTCTGCCAGAAATCTCCTTCGTTTATGAAGGGAACCTATTCGGTTAGGTTATGAAATAAATTGGTGGTTTGGGTTAAAATAAAACCTTTGTGGCAGAACTCTCTGATCTTATTCTCCAGGCAGCAAAATGAAGCAGGCTTGATGAGCAGCAGAAGGGAATGAAGATGTGATGAAGAAGATAAACATTTTTGCATGAGGGTACAGCACCAGGGACAAAAGAAGCACATAAAGCATCATTTGTAGTTGCTGAATGAATTCTAATTACAGACTAAGCAAATGGACACAAGTCCCTGCACACGGTATATCAGACGCTGTCTGACTGGTTGCTGCTTTGATATAAACAGTATTTCATTTAGAGGAAATTGCCTTCCTGGACGTGTTTTACACGGTATGTCATCATGACCTTAATGCAAAATTGTAGGAATAAAGGAAGACCAATGTGAATTTGATAAGGAGGAAAATGAGGAAAAGAGTGGAAACAATAGTACGGCATTCATATTTAATAGATATTAGTTTCCTATTTGACAGTGCAATTGCCTTCAGTCCTTAGACAGCAAATAGTGACAAAAAACACCACAACCTTTAGTTTGAAGGGGTAAATTCTTATGAAATACTTTTTATATGCGAGTTATCGGCTTGACAGTTTGGTTTGCTAGTGTGAGACATGCTTCAAGTTGGACAAAAGCTGATCAGGAGGAACCCATTTCGACCAAAAGTAAGAAGAAACTCTAAAATCAGAGGTAGGTTTTCTAGCCGGACCGGCTCCTTCTCTGTATTGCAAGACCTGCTGGAGTCTCAACGTTTGCCGCATCGATGAACGTAAAGCTTGAATAATTTTTAAAAAATGGGCAAAAAAAATAAACTCACCAGCACACGCGCCGTCGACCTCCTCATACCCGACGCTGCAGACGCACCTTCCCAGAGGCACCAGCCAGTCTCCGTCGGCGCCGCAGAACAGCTTTGGCGTGTCCCTTTCTTCGGCGTGGTCAACACAAGCCCCCCTCACCTCCACCAGCGAGGAGGAGTCCACGCGGGGCACCGTGTCGGGAAACGAGGCCAGGTTCCTCAGCGTGAACGGGCACTTCTTGTAGTAAACCCTCACGGAAACCAACGCGATGCAGGCGCCGATGTCCTGGAACGCCAGGTAGAAGCCCTTCTTGGTCACGGGACCCACCTCCCGCACCTCGGTGTTGAGCTTGAGGATGCGGTCCCCGAGGTCCATCTGGGTGAAGCTCTCGTCGGCGGCGATGGTGTCGATCTTGGTGTACTGCGGCGGCTTGAACTTGACGCCGTGGGACTCGTCGGTCTCGTGGTAGAAGAGGTTGAAGGTCTCCTTGCAGGTGCCGGACACCCACGGGATGGAGTTGCAGTCGCGCAGGGTGAAGCGGAGCTCCACGTAGATCTTCTGGGCCGCCTGCCGGGAGATCCAGTTGGAGCGCAGCCAGTTGTTCTGGTTGGGCTCCATCACGTTGCACACCTGGAAGGTGTGGATGGGCCGGTTGTGCTCGTCCATCTCCGTGATGGCGTCCCACTGAATAAAAACAAAAGAATTTGCGATGGATTAATCAAAAGGAATTAAATGATGAGACGAAAAGGACATTAGTCCCTGCGGTGACCAAAGCAGGTACGTCTGGACGATTTGAACGCGATGGCCAGAATGAAGAACGCTGTGGTTTTTAGGATGTACATTTTTGTCCTGCTTGTGGCACTCAAAGACACGGCATGGTTCATCCCTTTTAGAGTATGAACGTGATCAGCAATTTATTTTGCAATCCGCCCGCTTCCAAGGTTTCTGGGACACCTTGTGTGAAAACAATTTGTGGGCCGGCAATAGAATTGAGAATAGATTTGACATCATCCTCCGCTGATCAGGGTGGACGGAAGGGTCCCCAAAACATCGGGGGTGGAGAGGTTTGTTTTTGCTTGTCTGAGTCTTTATAATAAGCGAGCTTTATTGTTAATATTTCAGGTTCAGGATAACTAGAGTGCTGATTGGAAATTGGTCAAGTGACATGAAAAAAAAAAACTAACAATTTGAACCATAGCAAGTCAGACAAAAAGAGTTACGGAGACATTTGGACGAAAATGATGAACAGAAAGAAGATAAACCTCAACACCTTGGTCCGAAAGACAGAGAAAAAAAACAAGATGAACAATCTATTTGTAGCTTATCCCATCGGGTATTCCAAGGAAGGTCCTCTTGAATGCTGTCTGACTCCAGCTGCCGAGTCATCAGCTCTGCAACTCCCAGGGTCACATGATCAGGGCGTATGGCAGCTTTGCGGGGTCATGAGGTTACCTGTCCCCGTGTTGATGGGAGAGAAGTTAATGGGGGTTTTTAGCCCCCTGGTCCTGCACAGCGCTCTGTTTTTATTAGAGTGGGGACTGGCTACACGGGCGACCCCAAAACCAGCCAGCACTGACCTCCAAGAATCAAATTACTTGCCTGGGAAAAAACGGCCTCCACAAAGGCCTTTTCCTTTGTGCGTGTCCAGCTTTCTATTTAGACTCATAGCCAAGCCATTGTACCTAGTCTTTACATAGTGGGGGTTATGATTTTAAACTATTACATCTCATACTGGTACTTCAGCCGCACTCAATAGCTACTGCAGTCAAGAGAGATGCAAGCGAGAGGTCAGGCGAGGAAGGCCAACAATGAAGTTATTAATCACCAACATACAGAACTATCGCTTTGTGAAATTGACTGACTAAACAACACACACACACACACACTTTATGTCCCCGTTGTAATGGCTGGAAAACGTTTACAGGCAAACGCAGTCCAGGGAGTTGCAATCGGACCCTTCTGTTGATTTACCAATACTATTTGCCTGGTAAGCTTGTGCATAATAAGCTGTTTTGCACTTAGCTAAATATTACCTCTTGATGAGAGTACTAATCAAAGCCAAATGTTTGCCTTCACATACTCATTATCCTTTTTAATAACATGTTCTAATTCAATCATCCGAGGACGACGGGCTTTAATCTTCTCTTCCCTCGAGGAGTAATTGTTGAATTACAGTCAATCAAATAGATTCTGATTAGATGTGATATTAGATTTTGTCGGGGCGTACCAAAAGAAATGCAGTGTATGCAGGTAAAATATGTTTAATGTGTAATTAAAAGCACCAATTTATTCACCTCTATTAACTTTGCAGTAAAGAAGGATCAGTGTCACAGATTGTCCATCCATTGTGTCCAGCTTCCTACATTAATAGCACAAGTGGGCGATGAATTTTCATTTTGGTAAAATTGGTTATCGATAATCGGATTCACCCTATTTTAACCCTAACTATTTTCCCTGTGGTGCTGTATTTCAGTATATTTTCAGTATTAAGTTATGGTTCAGCATGTATTTTAATTTATTACTGATTTCAGATGGATGAATAAAACTACCACGGCATCTTTACCGTAACAAAGAAGCCATTGCCAGGTGAGGCTGGACAGTGTTTTGGTCTCACACCAGGGTATTTTGTGTTGTGTTGCAGAGCATAGTCGGTCCCTGTGGGGTAACAGCCGGCTGCGCTCAGAAAGATGCCAACATCCCGATCTGTGTTTGTCTTTTTTAAACCAAAAACCTCTAAATCCAACATGTCTGGTGTTTACATTTGCCGATTTTGACCTGCAGAGGTGTTTGTAGGAGGAAATGAGCATCGGCACACTTGGGCTACAAAGCGTTGGTTTAACAATAGAAAGCGCTACAGTTTAGAAGAGCCACTGAGGGAAATGAGCTCATACGGCACAATACCTTGTCTTGTCATTTCAACATTGGAACCATGACTTGGGAATCGGGAAGGTCTTCCTTAAAATGTATGGAAACAACTACAAGCTCGTCTTCGTTGGAACACACAAATACACAGAGATCTGCAAAGTTCGTTTTACTACTTTGTGTAGCTGTGTCAATGGTTTCAAAGGATTTGATGAGGCAGGTGATGGAATTCCTTTTGTCAGAATTCTTCCACACCAATTGGAATACACATTTTCAATTATTTAAAATTGAAGAGTTCAGGGAAAAGTTGGGAAAGCGATTAAATGAGCTCAAACGAAACTGCAGATAGACCCGTGGCCAGAGACAGCGAGACAGAGGCGGGGTGTCATTAGTGTGGTTTGTCCCCAAGGGGAAAACAAGCCGCAGTGATGGGGACAAATTGCCACTCAAAATCTCTGAACTAAATACAGTTCAGATGATGATCTCCAAGCTTCCAAGACTTCACATCCTGTCGTATGGCTGATCATGTCACGCTACGTGGTGTCTGCACGGCACAATAAGTCACTCTGCTGCTTCGGGTTTACAAGAGCTGTAAATCGAGCCTTTCAGAGTCGTCTTCCAGGCAATAAAATGCTATTCCACTTAATTGACATCAAAATACAAAAAGGGTCATTCAGGCGACAGAGTCACACCTCTGAGTCTCAGCCCCTTTATCGTCGTATCCTTCCTTTGTGGAAGTGAAAAAGCTTGAAGTGACGCCACCTCAATAACGTGCCGTCCAGCCTTAATAACATGCATAATTGAAAAAAAAAAAAAAAAGAAAACGGTCAGAAAACGTGGCTGATTGATTGCACCCTGAGACCAAAGCGCTTACAGCCCATCGCTCTCACACATGAAAGAGAGCTGGCTGCACGCCCGGAGAGGAGCTCCTTTTATTTCAACCGTGAGACCTCCAGCCCTATGGAGAACAGCCCTTTAAAATATAGTGTCATAACCCGCTCCAGTTGTCTTCGATTGAAATTAAACATTTAACGATTCCTAACGTTCTACTCGGTTGGGTAGGAAAAAAAAGAAGGAATTAAACACAATTTAGAAGTAAAATATGTTGCTTTCGGAAAGAAAAGCCTAAATGATATGATACATATTCAACCGTGTACAACTGCACACTAATATTTAAATTCCTTACGACAAAAAGTGTGAAAGTGAAATGGTGGGACATTGGAACACAGAATTTCCCTGAAAATATATATGAGCTGAATAATGAAAATAAATGCAGTACACCTTTTCATCCGGTGGCTGGAAGTCAACAGTCAACACAGCAATTATAGGGAGGGATTTCCAATGCCCCTGTGGGACCCGGGGACGCTGCGCATCGTATGTTGTTGCATTGAAAGACGGATGCAGTTAAATCACAGGTGTTCGTTTGGGCCACAGGAGACTTAATTTCTTTTTGTCATCACCGGGGATCGCAGGACTGTACGCGGCGTTCCTGTGGCCTCACCTGCTTTTTACAGAAGCCGACCTGCCCCCCCCCCGCTGCGGCCACACAAACAATGTGGCAGGGAGATGGCGGGTTTGTCAATAAAAGCAAAGATTAAAGACCTGGGGAGGAAAAGGAGAAAAAGAAAGCATCCCATCTTCATCTTCATCTATCAGTCTTTCTTGTTCATCTCTTTTTTTGTGTTTTCCCTCATCCAGGCAACATTTGGACCCAACCGAATGCAAAACCATTCCTTTTTGCCTTTGACGCGGCTTTGACTCGCAGACAAAAACAAAACAAAACCTTCTGTGCTTTGCTTCATCAACGTGAGGACAAGCTAATCACCTCCAAAACACCAGAGAATCACTCCCTCTGCTGGACTCTTTTCTCTCTCATGTCCCTTTTGCCGTCAACTTCGCAGCAGGGCGACTGAACTGTGACATCGTGAAAGCACTACCACGGAGTAGCAGTTGGCAGGACCAACATGCCGCACTGCTCAGTGAATCTTTAAATACCCATCCATTACTGGTATGTGAACACTTGACTTAATAATGTGGCAGAAAGTGATCACTTAATGTGGGCCTTAAGACATTTAATTGGTTTTTAAATCGCTTATCTTGTGTGCATTCATTAACACAACAATTCATATAATTTCTTCCAAAGTTCTGTGGAGCCATTTTCTTCCGTTGTGCCTTTTCCTCGGCTTCTCTCTTCATCCGCTTCTAATCTCTCACTCCATTGGTCCTCCATCTTCCCCTCCTTCCCCCCCCCACCCCCTCCCTCTTGCCTCACCTCCGATGCCCGCTCAGCTCTGTCTTCCACCACACCTTTGGTCTCTTACACACAAACATGCGCGTCCTGTGTGTGTGTGTGTGTATGCCATGACAGTGACACCGGGATTGAGGGATTTTTATTTAATCCCAGAGCCTCCCACGGTGATGGATGAAGAACCTCTGCCACACTCTCTCTCTCTCACACACACACACACACGATAGCAATAGAAATGAGGGAGATGGATGAAGAGTCTTTGCTCACCAGGGAACTTGACGTCAGCTCTTTGACTTTATGAGAAAAGAACAAACAGTGAAAGGAAAGTAAAACAAGAGGGAAAAGGTAAGAAAGGAATAGTGCAAACGCAAAATTTAATTTGTTCCCTCAGCATTTTTGGTGATTTCTGAATATCCCATTGTCCCATTATAGAAAGATCAATTCCACGCTAGGTACAAGCTTAATTGGACATTTTCTCAGCTGTCATACGCACTACACTATTAATTACCAAAGAATCGATCACGTTATCAATAGATTCCATCACAAATAGGTTGTGTGTAATTCAGAAGTTGATTCATAGAAGGTTCATGGGGGACTAAACTCTTTTGAGTCTCACGGTCCCGACAAGACAATCAATACTTTGATTGGGGAATTATGGTAATAGATTTCCACTGCGTACTTTAGTACGTCCAATTCAATATGTAAAAGGTGTGCCAGCGAGCAATATTGACAACGGTAAGAACCTGCATAACAATATCGAACCTGTCAGAGAATTCTTTAAATTGGCAACATGTTAACATTTATTTTAAAGGATGTCTGTCAGGAGTTAGTCAGCTCTCGTTTTACGTTTCCTTTTTGTGTAGGCGCTCAGTTTGCTGTAAAAAGATCATTATATACACTTTCCTTATAAGATTATTATTTATATTCTTAAGACCAGAGGAGGTGTTACACTTGTTCTATTCTCTTTATTGGATCTACATGTATAGGCTAAATTCCAAATCATTGCAATCTATCTATAAACTATGGAGCATTGCTGGTGGGATTCTAATATAATATATAAATAGAATATTCTGAAAGAAGCTGTCTGGAAACATCAGACGTCTGATAAAATTATCGTTGTAATCGTTCTCATTCAGATGGAGCCGGATGGAGCCGGATGGAGCCCGGTGTTGGTCCGGTGTTGGTCCGGACAGCGCACACAAGTCGTTATAGCTGACCGCCATCATCCGTTTGCAGCGTGCTCCTCAACCACCGGTACATCCACAGCTGTGTGGCGAGCAGCTCGTTGTGTCATCAGGCCCATCATCAGAATTTCGAAGCTTCTGTCCGGCGGCGTCTCCGCGTGCCAACGTTCGCGCTGCAGACGGTTGATTCATTGATTTTTCTGCTTCTAACTTATTAATACTTTAAAAAAAACAGAGGGGGCTTTTAATCTGCTAATCATTGGACTTTATATTATGTTCTTCTGGAGGTATCTGGTGGTTTGTCAGCGCTCTTCTTTCATTTAAAAACAAGTAAGATGTTACCCACATTACTCCTCACACACACACACACACACACACACACACACACACACACACACACACACACACACACACACCTGTCACCAGCACAAACCCCAAATCAATAGGAGAAGCGAACGGTGGGTGAGCAAATGAAATCCAAAGGCCCCGCGCGCCGCTCCACTCCTGCATCCATCACGGCGGACGGGCGGCCAGCAGGGTGGAGCCGCGGAGCCGAGTGCCCCCCCTGCGTCCATCTGTCATCCGCGCGGCGCGCTCACAAAGTGACACCCTGTGGGGACGGCCTCAGTCATCCACCCCGAGAGAGCCGAGGGCGCCGAAGATGCAGTTCGACCCGCGTTGACATTTTAAAGACGGCCCGCGTTAGACCGATGTTTACTCGCCGTCGGTGTGAGCGGGGGGAGCGTTTGGGGTTCTGCGGGTTTTTTTTAAGAGCGATGACACACCCAAATGACACCGATTAAGTGGCGCCTCTTGAGAAACATTCTCGCCATTGTGTAAACACATCGGAAAATTAATGACAAACCAGTGTGCAAGACTAATAAAATGAAAGTGTGCCCTTGAGGCCTTTGATTGCAGGTTTAACAGTCTGTTCAGTAAATTCCACCCACTACTATGGAATCATTCCTTTGGTCATTGACACAGTATTAATCCATCCATACGCCTCTATCACGATCAAAAGGTGACCAGTCATTTGTTTTTGGCAGGGATTTATGATAAAAAGAGCCGACTGTGGCCTTCTACACTGTTTTTTTTTTTTAATCCGATTTGCACGCCGCACTTCGCCGTCTTGTTTGAAGAAGCAAGGCTTCCTGAAGCTGCAGCCCACGGAGCAAACCGCTCGCACCTGACAGACCGAAGCCTGAAAACAACCACACAGCCAAAAGCGTCCTTCTGAAAGCGGCAAGCGGAGACAACTTTGCAGAGTGCGCTTGTATACACGGAGCAGGTATTATGTTGAGGCAGTGAGGCTGGAGAACGGAGACGGTCAATCAGCTTCTCATCTCTAAACGTATTAGAACGTGGTAGGGAGCGTTTTACATATCTATTTTTGCCAGAGAGGGGCAGGCAGGCGGGGCGGGCAGGGTCTGGAATGTCAATGTTTGGCTCAGCAGCCTCTGACTGATGCGAGATCACAGTGACGGCTGCACGCGCGGAGTCCTGCCAGTGGGTGGGGTAGGGTGGGCCCGTGGACAACTCGGATAAGGGGGGTCAGTAAATGGACTCAATGTCCAGCGGTGATCCTTTTGTACTCTTGGAAACAAAACAGGTAGCTTCCAACGAGCGACTGCAAATGTGGTTTTATGTCTCCGCGGCCCTCGGTTCTGTCGACGCCTTCAACCCGTTCGGTATTGAGAGCTAATCTTTTTCTGATCTGCAACTCGTGATGGAGAAAGCAGGCGTCTTACTGGCATCAACTCCGTCAAACACCGGAAGTCAATAATAAAAAACAACTGTGCTATTCTAAACTGCGGAAGGTCAACACTATCTCGTTTGCTCTTTCCTTGTGCCCCACTTCACCTCAAGTCTGCGCTTATTATGGCAACCCATTGGTTTTCCTACAAAAACGTATCTCAGTATCTCAGACTGCAGCTCGAGGTAGTTGTATTATGAGGAGACGGGAGATGGTTAAAGAGAATAAGTGAAGTAACTGCAACAATTAGAATTTAGAATAGCATTCTAACTTTTTCATTTGGTCAATCAAAGTGCCCACATACAACAGGAAACACACACACACACTGCCACACATGGCCTCTTGCCTGTTTTCACAGTCTGCTGCTCTCTGTTGAGAAGAAGCTGTCAGAGAGACAGAGAGAGGGGGGGATGAGACAAAGAGGCAGTGAAAAGGAAGAAAGATCAAGAGGACGGGAGGAAAAGAAGATGAAAAGTCTACAGTGAGACAGAGCGGAGAAGAGGTGAGGAGAACGTGGTGCATGCTGGGCCGTTTGTTACAATGAGGGAGGAGGATGGTGTGTGTGTGTGTGTGTGTGTTGCAGCATTTTTGTATGCTTCAGGGGGAAAAGCCTCTCTCCTAACAGAAAAGATAAGGAAAACAAATTGAAGGAAATGCTTTCAAGGGACGCCTTGAGATAAAGATGGAAGGTTAAGTTGAGAATTAAGAAAACTAAATCTTAAGCAAAATGTTTTTGCTGACAAGAAAAATGCAAACTGGAGCGAAAAACAAAAAATACTTTTCTATTTTTCATCTCACCTTTTTGAAAGATATAAACAGCGAGAAAAAAGATGAATCTAATACATTTTCCTGACAAGTGACCTTTATCTGGCATGAACAAAATGATTATTCTCCTGAGAGGAAACTAGAGAGTTGTTTGTTTATCTCCGTACATTTGGTGAACAAAATAACTGAATCTTCTCTCAGCACAACAGTTTAACAACACAACACGCCGCAGCCTACAGTGGAATCAACACCTCGATAAAACCGCCTCAATAAAAACGTAACATTTAAGGCAGGATTTGTTGCACCGCATTAGTTCCAAATTGGTGCACCTAATAAACTGTAAGCTAAATGTGAGGTCTTAAGAAGGCTCACATTCCATTCTGTGTGGAGATTTTAAATGGAACGCTGAAATTACAAATGACAAAAGCAGCAGTTTTATTGACATCGCAATGAATGTAGGGGTGAGCCTAAATGCGCATTAGGATTCATTGCTACTTCCAGGATTAACACGATCATTTTATCTTTGCCTTCTGGGTTTTAAGGTGGTTTGTTGCTGCCTCTCAACCTGTGCCTGCCCGTCTGTCTCGTCAGGGACAAGCAGGAGACATCTTCCCTCGGCGAAGACATCGGATTCCAGTCTGTAGCGCTTAAACAAGCCTGACTGGAAATGAGTGCAGACAAAACGGGATTGTCTGGCCCGCTCGATCAATTATGACCGAGAGAGCAGACCGAGAGAAAGGCAGAGAAAGCATGCGGTGCAGCGCGGCTTTCAGCATCCTCACAATTTGTGCGAAATGTTAAGTGCATTTTAGAGAGCACGCCCGGACAAAACATTCATCCGAGATGAAACCAAAGCCTTCAGTCTGGAGCCGCATCTGAACCCCACACGCCCCCAGACACCTTTCCATGTAGGATGCAAGATATGGACTGCAGTTACATGCCAAAACAAGATATAGGATCAACTGTGGAACTTTAGTGGAGGAATCTAAGCCAAAGTGATGTTTTTCTTCTCTTCATGGGGGACTAGCTCTATTATTGAAGGAGAATGAGAAGAATACTAATGAGATACAACCAGCAAAAATTTACTTTAGAATAATCTTCTCTTTTCCATAATAAAACAATATACACTGAAATATGAATGCAGATGTTGCAATACTGTTTTTTGTGTGGATTCGGATACCTCAGCTCACACACATTTCCTGGCTAAAAATACAGACATTCATCTATTTGTTTCACTTTAACCCGAGATGTGTTGTATTTATTTATTTTACAAATGTGGGTTTTGGAAGCTTTGGAGACAAATGAGATCGGATGCGTGGACGTCGCCATCGGCTTTAGTGAATCGAAACCAAGAATGAAGGAGACAGCGAGGAGGCAGCGAGGAGACAGAGAGGAGGCAGCGAGGAGGCAGAAAGGAGGCAGCGAGGAGGCAGAGAGGAGGCAGCGAGGAGGCAGCGAGGAGGCAGAGAGGAGGCAGCGAGGAGGCAGAGAGGAGGCAGCGAGGAGGCAGAGAGGAGGCAGCGAGGAGGCAGAAAGGAGGCAGCGAGGAGGCAGAAAGGAGGCAGCGAGGAGACAGAGAGGAGGCAGCGAGGAGACAGAGAGGAGGCAGCGAGGAGGCAGCGAGGAGGCAGAAAGGAGGCAGCGAGGAGGCAGAAAGGAGGCAGCGAGGAGACAGAGAGGAGGCAGCGAGGAGACAGAGAGGAGGCAGCGAGGAGGCAGCGAGGAGGCAGCGAGGAGACAGCGAGGAGGCCGTTTTGTCCTGCTGTGATCAATCCTCTACGCCAGCATTTCGTTACAACATTGCACAATTCTCCTATCCATCCTCCGTTCTGAATTGGGAATGAGGGGGATTTGGGAGGCGAGTGGTGATCTATATTCAGATTTAATGAGCTGAACTGAAAGCTTTAATGTTACCCCCCCCATAAGCAATTTTACATAGAAATATGTAAACTCCACTCAGCAACCACGCGAAATAAGCTCAAATATCACTTGAATGTGAAAGGCCATTAAACGTGGCATTCTTATTACTGCCTCCCTCTGTACATGGGAGCAGGGTAAAAACAAACTATGAATATGGATGGAGACTATTGGAGCCCATTAGAAAACATTTACATTTCTGTATATAAAAAGGGAGCCATCTCAATTTTCAGCATGACAGGATACGTGCCCCTGAGCATGTGAAACAGCCCACTGATGCGGGTCCAGACAGAGGGGGGGGGGGGGTACCGTGATTGACATGGCACATATGTCAATTATAAGGTTTGTGATTAGAGGTTGTAAATATAAACAAAAGCATCATGAACTTGTGTTTCTTAGCTGTCACTACTAACGTGCAATGGCTTGAACATATAGTGTCATATGTTTAAACCAGTGTACGGCAGGAAAGCGATGGTTCATTGAACAGTTTTTCATATTTCATGGTTCTATATCTGGATGGCTTTTGTGTTAACTCAGTTTTTCTTGCAATGTATATGGCTGAAAGAATTAAAGGAAGAGTTACATTAGTTGATTCCAAAAAAAGAGCCATTTAAAGTGACACGGGCTGAACATTTACAAATGACCTAATCATCTCCCTTGAAGTTCTACTAATAATCCATCTTCTCACTTTAGTTTGTCAATTACCCGACTCCTCTAAGACAGGGTTGTGTTGTATAATCTCTGTTTGGAACCTTTAGGTTATTCATTGGAAAATGTTAGCCATTGAAGAAAATCCAACCTCTTTCCCAACTCCCCGACATGTCTGTGGCCAGTCAAAAAAAACAAAACACATGACAATGCATTTTGTTCTATTTTGACCATTGAAAACAATAAACCATGCTGTTACATTGCTGTTCATGTATGTGTGTGTGTGTGTGTGTGTGTGTGTGCGCACGTTCCCATAGTTTTCTGTCACAACACGTCACACTGGATGTGTCAGATCTTGATGGAGATCTGTGATCGCTCTACTAGCACAAAGCTATTAAGGCTATAGACAGCCCCAAAGACCTGAAAACCTGTTTCAATCAACCACCTAAACTCTCATCATCAAGTGAGTGTTTAAATCAGATTTTTTGGGAAAAAATACCTTGTACTATAGCATCATGTAAAGCAGGTTCCTTTTTTCCTATTTGTGGTTCACTACTCACCAGTCGTTAAATGTTGTTCTACAAAACAGATTATTAGAGACAAATTAGAGTTGGCAATACATTTTGAACAAAAAACTTTTTTACTTATTACACAAAATCATGAAAGCCTCTGACGAAAGGTTTATCACAAGGTCGAAAAAACAGAATGGAGCGCCTCTGCTCATCTAAAGTCACGTGATCTCGTGTGACTAGCTTTGTGAAAAAGGTACAGTATCTTCAGTAAAAAAAAACAAAAAGTGAAGTAGCAGTCTGGCCAGGAAGATGTAAGGTCTAAGTCGAGGTTGATGTATGGAACACAGTGGAGATGCCACATTACAAAACTTTTGGTTTTTTTCTTGTCTTTTAACCTTTCCCTGTCCCAGAGTCTTCCTTTGTCTTTGTTTTCGGCTGCACGTTGAGAATTTTCTCCGGCTCCTTTTGAAAAAAACACACACACGCAGCTTCTGTTTTCCCTTCCGGTGCTTTGAAGTCAATAGGCAGCAAAGGTAGAACAAGGAGAGAAGGCGAGGGGATAAGGGGATAAGGGTGATCAAACTGCAAAAGGGTGGAAGGAATTGTGAGACTCAGGGAGAAGAGGACGACAGAGCAAGAAGAAAGGCAACTCATATAAAGGACGCTTAAGAGCGAGAGAGCTACCTTTGACAATTCCAAATAGCGATGTGCAGAGCCATGACCAGCGGCTCACATCACCAGTGACGACAACAGGTCTCTTATGAGGGGCCGTTTAGGACTTAACTACTGAGACACTCTCACACACACTACTGAGACACTCACACACACACTACTGAGACACTCTCACACACACACTACTGAGACACTCTCACACACACACTACTGAGACACTCTCACACACACTACGGAGTAGGCTTGCGTATCGAGTATTGAGGATGGATTGGAATCGAGACTAGCTTTGCGATTTACCCGAAAATATATTCATAATTTACAATGTTTATACAATATTCAAGTTCATAGTTTGATATTTGAAAACAGCCCTGTTAGAAATTCATAGTAGTTAATAAAATTCAAGTTAATAAAAAGTAAAGTTCAATTAACATTGATGGAGAAGGTCAGACTATTTCCTTCAGAAAGACCCTTGGTTAGCTAGCTCATTTAAAATATCTTAAACTTTTTTTGACTTTGCCTCTTAAAAGAATCGGAATCGAGAATCGTTGGGAACCGGAATCAAAACAAGGAATCGGAATCGTTCAAATTCAAACGATACCCAACCCTACTACTGAGACACTCTCACACACACTATTGAGACACTCATGCCATCTCACTAGTGTGCGTGACGGTCCAACATCCCCCTAATACAAGTAGTCAATTTCACAGAAGTCTGGCCGAGAAAAGGCTGCTGTCTGCAGCATGAGATGAGGCTGACCGCCCGGTGCTGGGGGCATCAGATGGTCCCGTTAACTACACCTCACGTCTCCGACATCCTCCATGGAATTTTTTACGATGGCTGAATGTTAACAAACCAACTGCAGAAATGTTGCTTAAACAAAGGGCGTATGATTGGCGCATTGCGCTGTTCAAAATCGGCGCTCTTTGCTTCCGCCTTCCGGTGTAACTGAGATTCTCTCACATTGTATAGTGAGATGCTCTCACGTTGTATAGTGAGATGCTCTCACGCACACTAGTGAGATGGCATGAGTGTCTCAATAGTGTGTGTGAGAGTGTCTCAGTAGTTAAGTCCTAAACGGCCCCTCATAGTCTCTGGTTCTTGTTGAAGTGCAAGTAGTAGTTTTACACAATTCTTCCCTTGCAACAAACAGCTGAGAGAGTAATTAACCCAAAGCCTCATTTCATCTTTGGTTCAACTGAAGCATGTATTAGACCGAAGGAATAGACTTTTCGGTGTAAAATTGGAATAACGAATCCTGCACCACTCGGCATCTGATTGGCTGGCACGTTGTGCTTACCTTGATTGGATTGTTCAGGTACAAGTGGTGAAACTGGTTCCAGTTAGAATTCCAATCAGGGGAAGCCAATAAGAGGCTGCATAGGTTAATATTGAAAACACGTTCAATAGTATTAAAAAACAGTATTGTTCTTATTTAGAAATGTCTGTATTTAGACCGGTTTATATTTAAATGTAGATTTCCAGAGGTTTTCCCCCTTCAAAAGAAACACGTCTGTCCGTATGAAAAACCTATTTCTATTTTCCTCCGCTACTTTCCATATCCACATATCCATCTGTGTCATTCAGCGAGGCGGCAATAACTTTTCCCCTTCTTCCCTCCCTCCTCTTCTTCTTCTTCTTCTCATTTGCATCCACGCGGGCCGCCTCAATCCCCCTCCCTTCCAGTCTTTTCCCCCCCTACCCGAGCCACACTGTGTTCCTCACCCGCCGGGGGTACGCCCCAAAAAGCTGTCTGAGCGCGTTCCGCTGTCAGCGAGATGCCGAGTGGGAGCGCATTAGATGTTGGCCTCAGTGTGTCCCTGACAAGCAACAAGCCAATTAAGGAATCCCCCCGGCACTGCTTAAGCCCGGTTATGGCAGAGGTCCCCGAGACGAACGGCGGTGTGCTAAATCATCATACCTTTTTTATATTAGAGCTTCCGTGGGGAGAAGTGGAGTGATTCTGGATTATTCATGTTCCCCCCCCCCCCCCCCATCTCGATTTTGCAGCGCTGCCGGCCGTCACTCTGCAGCACGCCTCAGAGAAGTTTATCGGAGCTGCGAAGGACACCGAAAATACCGATTTCCCTCCCTCTCCCCCACTCTCGAGGCGAACATGGTTAGGGATGGAGGAATTACTTTGAGATAAGCCTCAGGTCGTGTAGTTGCAATCAATTACTGTGGTTAAATATTGCAATAAAAAGATTAGGGATTAGTATTGGGATGAAGTAAAGAGGCTTGGGAGGGCGTGCAAATGCTTTCTCGAGTTTGTAAGTAGTTGAATGTGTGTTTGATGTTTGTTGTATCCAATCACTCCCCAACATAGCCTCTTATCTTCCTCTGTATCCCCCCCCCCCCCCCCCACTGAAAGCCTGAATCTTACGGCAATCCGCTAAAAACTTTCCCCAAAACTGACAGACCTATTTGTCCAGAGGACTTTATGTCAACTAGCTTACGCGTGTTCATGCAGAGATGAAGAGCTGGGTGTTACCGCATTATCAATCTACATGACGACAAAAGTTGCAAAATCCAAAATGAGTTGGAATCCAACACTGTATGGATCCTATGCCCTGCTTCCCCTACCTGTCAATCACCGTGTCCGTGTTTTTTAGGGCACCGTTTGCAAAAATTGTGTCGTTTAGTCTTAAATTTTGGGGCTTTGTGGCAACCATATTGTCTGGAGGGTGTGGCACACGCCGCAGTACCTTGAAGGTGCAAGCAGATACAGCAGAGACCTTTTCCCAGAAGCGCCTGAAAAGACGTGTAAATATTTAAACACACTTAAATTTACATTCCTTTTCATTCAAAATCCTCCATCGTACCTGCATTCTGCATGACTGTGACGACAAAGGAGCAGGCTGATATTAAAAAAATAAAATAAAAATACTCTTTTAAATGCGATCTGCACCCTCACAGACAAACACTCGGAGACAAATGACTTGTCTCGGAGCAGAGACCTTGTGAGGTGTTGAGGCTGCACCGTCTAATATTTGACTGAGCGGCGTCACGGCAGCAGTAAACCAATGTGCCGGCAGTGTGCTCCCCGCTTCCAGAACACTCTGTTTCCATGCCCCCCCCCCCGGTACATCGGACTTATTGGCTGCCCGGAATCCCCGGCGATGGATGAAAACAGGATTATTCCCGTCCTTTGTGATGGACAACCATCCGCTCTTTGGGGCCCAAACTGCGTATGCACGGTTGCCATTGTGATGTCAGTGAGTGGAAACAAAGGGGAAACATTAGGCATGTTTAATCCCTTTAAGCTGTTCTGTGTAATATAATAAATAAGCAGTTCATCTCCCTGTCCCCCCCCCACCCCGGGAAATGACTCGTGCATATTTTAGCAGTGTGTCGGCCCGGTCTGAGTGGAGCTTATTGTGGAAGCGTGCAAACCCCAAATCAACCCTCCCAACCTTCCCCTCTCTCCTGTCGCTCGCAGTCATTCACCCCTCGGACGCCCCGTTCTTCATCACTACTCAGCATTTCAGAACATGGAGAGAGAGAGAGAGAGAGAGAGAGAGAGAGAACCACCCGCATCTTTTTCCACTGAAGAATCAGCTCGCCGTCGGCGCTCTCCAGCACGCACGATTATTAACTTTTCAGAGTCAAAGTCCTTGAAAGACATGGTATGGATTAATTGCTGTTCAATATGCATTCAACTAATGAGTAAAAGCTTTGGGGGCGAATGTGTTTTCTGACTCTGAGGATATTCCCACTTTGAGTATTGAGTAGTCATTAACAAACATAACCGCCCTCTGTGCACGGTTTCCCCTTGTGGGCCAAAAGAAACGCGTCTGCGCACCTTCCAGGCTAGCAAGGTCAAACAATCAAAGGCCCCCTTCCACTGAAGGCTGGGCACGGTCACTTTAGGTTTTAACAGGGTGCCAAAGTACATTGTGCTTCAAAAAACAACTGTATCTCACATGTCTGTTTAATACAAAACAAAAAGCTGTGTTGATGTCCAGCTAGAATAGATGCAAGTATAGCCACTGAGAAATATATCAGCTTTACTTATGGGTCTAATCAGGGTATCCTATGCTTATTTACCATACTTATCCAGGTAATAATTGCGCAGAATTTAATTTAAGTGTATCATTTTAGTCTGTAATAGATGCAACTTTAAACAAATCACAGTAATAAAGGCCTTTTTATATAGATAAAATAACTTTTGATTTTAGCATTGAAGATTCTCCATTCTCTTTACAGTAGATATGACATGCTGAGGTTCCTTTGTCTTGCTCAAGGGCACGTGTTGGGACTGTGCAGAGTGGATGAGAGAGGGAGCGTTGGCGAGGCGCTGACCACGGGGGAAAACACCAAAGTAAAGAAGGCCACAGCGTGCTGCGTTTTAATGCCGGCAGGCCCCCACTGCGTGCGCTTCCTCCGGGTTTCACCTTCCTCTACAAAACCATTCACCTTACTCCTCTTTACAAGGGTTGTTTACTGGCTTTTGATTAAAAAAAAACCTCATCCATAAATACACCCAATTTCCACTTCACCTTCAAACTCACATCATACGACCAGCCATATTCCTGGCTAAACTCATCACTGGGGTAATCATGTTGGACCCGTTTGAATTATTTCATTGGGCTGGACTGACTGACAGCAGTTTGCATCCGGGACTCAAACCAGTGTGCGACTCCGATAGGCCGCTCCACGGTGAGCTGCTGTGTGGGACTGATACCAGGCTGTGTCTAATACGGTCAGGAATGACTTCTTCCTGCTGGCTCCATGGTAGTGAGGGGGATTTAAACTATTTTACCTCCACCAGATCTCCACACCTTCCCTCCGGGCCTCTCACCTCGATTGCTTAAATATTAATGGCGAATCTGGGGGGGGTGGTTGGCGTATGAGTGAGGACGGTAGCGGGCTGACAGCTTAATCATGGAGGCAGCAGCCTCCCTGTCTCCTCTTTCCTTAATGCTGTGGGCGGCTGTCACTACGACCTACATGATGTAATCACTTCCATAAACCCCCGATATGGGCCCACCGAGGGCCTCGCAGGCAGAGATAGAGAGACAGTGAAGGGCTCGGGGGCGGAGGGGGTGGGGGGGGGGGGGTGGGGACCTTAGGGATCTTCCAGCAGAGGATCATGTCAAGCTACAAACCCAGGGAGACTGTGTGTGGCGAGTGTGGAGTTGTAAAGGAGAGTGGAGGATGGAGTAAGCACCACATAGCTCAAAAAAGGAAATGGAGAATAAATGACCCATAGTGCCAGGCCCTGCCAAACACAGTACGGGCCTGTCTTTATCTTGTCTGTTTTCTTTTTGCCATTCCTGATGATAACAATTTGCATTATCACATTGACGTGAGAGGTGGACGGAACAGGGAGTTGAAAATGAACCCCTACTTAAAAGTTTGATTTTCAGCTAGCTAACATGCTATCTTTCCTCAACTTTGTGTTGAGGGCACTGCGGGTCATTCATTTGAGCCGTGGGATTTTAGCATTAGATACCCCGAAATTAAAAATAACAGAAGAAAACAAACTTTTTTTTTATGGCCGTCAAGACATAATCAACTACAGTAAAACAACATTGTAAACACGATTCCTCCGCCCAACCGACTTATTTATAAATACTTATCATGTCATGAGAAAGACACAACCGATAAGATAAAACACGGATCAAAGCTGCAGCACCCGGCAGTAACCTCATGGAGTGGAGCACTTGACATTTTGAAAGACACTACATAAAAGAAGGTTAAAGCCCGAGGCATTTTCCTGGCAATAAACCGTGGATTTGTTTCTTGTATAAAGAGAGAAACTAGGGAGCTGGACGTGGTCAAACAAGAAGTGCCTACGGAGTTGCGTGGACACCGATGAATAGATAGCCACGATCCGGTCATCAGTCTCCATCTTGAATTAGATACGGAAATAAAACTAGCACAGTAATGTTAGAAAACGAGTTGGATTTGTTGTTCACTATACGAGAAGACGACAATTTCAATCAGCCCATCAGGTATTCTGACAGGACACGAACAGAGTAAAGTTTTGAGGCTACATGAAGGTTTTGATCTGCATCTTGTTGTCAGCCCATCTATATTTCATCATTATCAAACCTTCGGGTTTGTCACTTGCAGCAGTTTCAAAAGTTTGGATTTTCGGTTGGACGAGATATCTTTGAAGAGCTGCAGGCATTTACTGCAAAAACAAAAAGAGCAATAACCTTTTGGGAAATTGACCGGCAAAAGTGCAGACTATGGTACAGGCCGTGCTGTTATAGTCACTCAAGAAGCTGACAGAACTGAGATGAAAGGTAGACTTGAACACTACGGATTTCTCAGACTCATACATGCGTTTCTTTGGCAAACAAGAGTCAGTAAAATAAAAAGGAGATAAACAATTAAGAGGGGAAGATTGAGCAGCATCCGGCTTATTCTCTTTCTCCAAGTTACAGTTTTTCCCATTTGGACAAAGGGGTAAAAAAAAAAACTGAATATGAAAGTGATCCCAGCTACCCATTGTAACCTTTAAAAAATCGACCTAATTGACGTCACTGGAAAGTAAGTAGAGGAAAGAGAAGTTCTCCTTACCCCGTTTATAGGATACGTCTTCCATCCGAGCTCTCCAAGCACAGACGTCGTATCCAGCAGCACGACTGAAAAAAAAAAAAAGGCAGAAGGAAATTACAAGCGTTAGCAATCCGTCAGAACGCAAACACTCCTATTTTAACACGCAAATTGAATTATCAGTCATAAGCGTGAGCATTTAGACGTTTTTAGCAATATTAGCAGAAATGAGTTTCCCGGATGAATATTTATGAGCATGGCGGCGTATACAACCTTTTTTCCCCCACTTGCGACATAATTTGGGGACTGATGGATTACAGTTGTATTGGTGCAAACAGACCATTCCCTCTGCTGCCCAGCGTTGGCCTGATCCCATCATACACAATACGCTTCCTTCTGCCCGGGACTGAGCCTCTTCAAGACATAGAACCAGGGAGGGATCTACCCTTTACTCTTCTCATTCCATGAGAAAAATGTGTTTCACCATGCTGAGTATTCATCTATATTCTGGTATAGTGTTTAGGTATGTAAATTAGAGCGTTAGTACAGTGATATTAATACACAGTGGTATTAAACTGGGAGTTTAGCATGACCTTGCACCTGGTGTTGAAAGGACATTTTGCACTGAAACTATTTCCATCCACGACAATATTTTGTGTCTTAGTCTCAAGGACAGAATATTTAATAATTCAGGAGGAATGCGCCTCTTTACAGAGAAAAGGAGCACACACGGCTTCCTCGATTCACCTTCAGTGTGATTCCAATACATCTCCACTTAAATCCCCAAAAACTTTTTTTTTACCTAAAGTTGTGACAACATTAGGGAATAGAAAGTTGACACAAATCTTGATGTATTTTCTAAAACCAAACATATTACATCAAGCCCATCCAGTCACATGGTCAAATGGGCCAAATGCGCAGTGTTTGTAAAGATAGTTATATCCTAATTAAGTGTGGATGAGTCAGGATGCGGGTATAGGAACCCAACTGGGTATCAGTGCCAGAGTGATAGCTGTGCAAAATACAACAGCAGACTAAAGAGTGTTTGAGCCAATCATTTATCTCACGTGCTGCGAGTCGTCAAAAATGCCATCTTTAAACTTAGGTCCTTAGAAAGCCGTTCATTCATTTAGATCTTAAATTCCAAGCTGCGAATCCCACATTTGTTGTAGAAACACGGATGTCTGAACTATTGTATTGTATTTGACTTCTTCCTTTTAAGTGTCAGTCAAGACTGTCCACTTAGAGCCCTGTAAGTGTCCTTGAGGAGCCACCACACATTTCCTTATTAACATGACTGCTTTGGGATGGATAGATTTAACCACTGGATGCACTTGAGAGGAAGCATTAGTTCAATTGTTCTGTATTATCATTTGCAAACTGACGCTGATATTTTGCAAATTGAGTGATATCTGTGAAGGTGCTCTGACAAGATAAAGGCAAACTTGCAGAGGGAAGAGACAGTTTTGATTCTCTCTGTTCCGGAGCTACGAGCCAGTACACCTTTGATGGAGCGTGGTTGACAGATATTGTCCAAGCATCTGCTCACTGAGCTTTTCATTGTGCGCGTGTGTCATATACAACTGAATGCCGCTCCTCTTGGACTCATCTCAGAGAACTGGTATATGACACGCTGCAGCGACACCTGTTTTTAGGAGCCAAACAAGTGTATCACGACATCCGAGCATCCAGGATGCAAGACCCCTGAGATGTTGTTCAGCAGGCAAATATATATAGAACAATTGCAGAAAAAGCTTACTTATTCTGGGCCTTTGTGACTCTGCATCGCAAGCTGCTCTCTAACAAATATAGTATCTGCCAATACAACAGCTGCCAAATGATTTAGCAAGAGTTCAATTCCATTTTGGCCACTAGGGGCAGTGCAAGTTATAAATCATTCATCCCCTTTAAGAATAATATGCATTACCAAACCATTGACTAGTTATGCAAGTTGTGGAGTCTGAAGTGGGTTTATTAGAACTCTGCTGCTGAACACAATGGGTCAATGATGGGAGAGAGTGAACCCAAACAGTATGCTTAAAACATGTTAGCCAGTGTTAATATAGAAAAGTAATGTTAGACCGGATCATTCTAAATAACAATGATTATTGAGTTTATATTATTCAATTAAAAAAAACTACAAAATAATCTATAAATACAGCTTCTTGGAATATTAAGTACATGTTTTACCACTTGAGCAGACGTTTGTTTGCCCTCATTCTCATTGCCCTACAAACCAAAACCCATTGACATATGCAAGGAGAGGTAAAAGCAATGAGCTGCTGAGGTCATGTTAATGGAGCGGGAACTCTTAGTGTGCCCGACAATGTATTCTGGAACATAATGGTTATGTGTGCTTCCTGAAGAAGAGAAATTTGATTTCCCTTTTAAATGGAAGTGCGATAGAAATGTCATCTCTAGTAATCCATATTCTGTGTGAGTGACTGGCAGCCCGTGTGATTGGCATCCAACTTGGAAGAAGGGTGAAGCACGAGCCAAAGCGGGGCATCTGAATCATAGAGATAAATACTCAAATTTTAGTTTTTTGTTATTTGCGAGATAGAGCATTTTTACAGCGGTCAAGGTCTGTGCTCTCAAAGTGGCCTTGTAGTTTTTTTGTTGAGGAATAATTGAATTTCTATTTCTCAGACTTCCTTCCAAGTTCGTCTTCTGTTTATTGCAACAACCTTTAAAACCTCAAGTAATACTAAATCATGTAGTGAAAATCATTGAAAAACGGCCATTGACATATATAATGATGTATATGATGATTCAAGGTGATTACACTGTTTGACCATCCTGTCCAACAAAATAAGTCTTCCAATCTTTGTGGTTAGTTTAATATTTCCTTCTCTTTCTGTGCTGGACGACTAGCTGGCGATACAATGGTGTTAATGGACACCATTAGACTACGGAGGGCAGGTAAGCACTATGCAGCACGGTCCCTGGCGGACAGCCTAATTACCTGGAATTGGCAGTGTTACTCAGTGCAGTAAGCAGTTTCACACTTCCCTTTTCTATAAATAAAAAAAAAAACAGCTGAGGAGCATTAGTGTGAAGACGTATCCAACAGGGAACTTTGCCGTGCTGGCCCAAAATCTTGTTGTCAAACTTTACAACGCCTAAGAAATATAATCTTAATGGAGAAGTTGTGCAAAATATTTGGAGAGAAAGTCGTGCATCTTAAAAAAATGGTGTCCCGGCCTGTTGAACAGACAACAGGGGATGGGCCCTCTCAATAGAATTGGGACCAGAAAAGTTGCGAGGAAAACTGGAGAATTGCATGAGGGAAGCAAACAGGAAACATTACAGATGAAAAGACACAAAGAGTTTAAGCGTAACACCATTAACAAGAAAGAAACTAGCCAGACCAGGAGACAAACTAAATCAACATTATGGCATACTGTATAAGTCAATGGAACAGTAAACTATTTTTTAATTAAAGAAGCTTTTTTCATTGCAAAATGTACTCATTCTCTCTCTCTCTCTCTCTCTCTCCCTAGTTTATCTTTTAGCGAGGCACCCACAGACCCTGCCTGGAGCGGAGGGTCCTTTGGGACTTCCACTGGTTGGATATAAATAGAACATGAGCTGGCCAACTCATAAATATATGGAGCTACAGCAGAATGATGACATCTCATGTCTGTCCTACAGGCTTCTCAGGCCACACAAACACCTGAAAATAACTACAGTCTGCGCAAAAGACCCAAAAGTCAGCCTCCACCAGTGTTACGAACAGTTTGAGCGTTCCAGACACAAGTGACACCAGCTGTCTGCAGGTGTTTAGGCTACGTCGTCACCTCGTTTGAGAAATCCTGCAAAACTATTGCTTTTCAATGCCATTTAACCGATTCCAAGTGAACGGTTTGCTCTAAAAGACAAAACAGCAGCATTTGATGAACAGACAGTTGGAAAATTGATTTCGGGGAGTGTTTAAGTGAGGATTGCATGCTGTCATTTACTGGTGTAAACAAAGCATATCATCCACTGCAGAGGCTGGATGATATGCTGTTTAAGACCATCCATAGCGAAGGAAATCCAACAGGCATGATGATACTTTTTAACACGCTTTCCATTCCCCACAAAGATCAAATCAAGCCACTCTATCTGGTTCCTCTTCTTCTTCATCTTCTTCCGTGGCCTCCAGCGTCTGACACACAGCGACTGCTCTTTCAAAGTCTAAAGCTCACCGGCATCATTATGAGATGGCCAATGAAACTGATGGGGTGTTTGAGAACAAGAAGTCTGCTGAAGGCGTGTGGAATGGTTGGTGGAGGACTTTTACCTGTGTGAAGTGTGATACCGCTTAGCCTCCGTTTTTCATGTCGGCGGCTAGTCACATGACTCCTAAAAGAGACTTGTCAGTCGCTGCAGTCCCTGACTGAGTGTTTCAGAACTGGCACCAAAGGGGTACCTGGGGTGTCATCTGCGCTCTAAGTGTTTGTAAATGAGAGATTGGTGAAGGAAATTAATCAACATTTAAATTGTCCATTCAGCACTCAACTGCTGCTTCAATGTCGAGCGCAAGCATGTTGCGGTTATGGCTCATATCGGGAATGAAAACAGATGTTTTCACTCTGCTTTCAGAAGGAACAAAACATGCAATGATGTCTTTGAATTAGTCTTCAATAAGAATTTTTTGTGGAGTTCCCAGTTTTTCCATTATTAATTCAATGGAAAGAAATGAAGCATTTCCTTAATTATAATTGCTTGACTATTCATGACTGATGCAAGTTATTTTCTTCAAGTGTCAAGTATGAAGTGGATGTTGCTTTTGAGGAAGCCGAGCCCTCACACACACACACACACACACACACACACACGTCCCCAGTGTGAAATGCTTTTAATATCTCGAGGTAGGGGACCTTTGTGCAAGCACATTTTATTAGATGTAGGAGCACAGGCTTCAATTAATGTAGGAAAGAAACTTTTACAGCCCTGACATAGTTTGCTTGTAAACGCACAACCTTGTACATATAGCAATACAAATCTAGGAGAGTGAAAAATATCAAATTGTTTCTGAAATAGTGGTCAGAATGAACACCAATGCATGCATATTGAAACATATTATGCAAGTCTTCGACATATGCAATGTGGCCTGAGAGCCAAAGGTGCAGAGTGAACATTTCTGCAGCAACTGTGGATATACTGATAATTGATTTCCCTTGAAAGCACAGAGCTGGTGACACCCTGTCATTCTACAGCAGTGATGCCAAAAAGAGCAAAAGCTTTACCCGGCCTTCCACGTAGAGAAATGCAAAAAGCTTTTATTTTTACATCCTTTTGTTCCAATAAACATTTTCCTCTAATGTGTAGTAATGGCTTTAAACTTGTAGCAATACAGCAGTGTGTCTTTAAGATGTATTACTAAAAATATACTTATTCCCCTTTTCCAATGATTTTTTTTTTTTTATGCCTGAATCCCCGTCAGTAAAAAAGAAAAACCGCAACAACGTAAGAAGTGTCGAACACAAACATCTTCTTGTTTGCTGGTATGAACAATCTTCAAGGGCTCAGGAAATGAGACTTGTAAACGTCATTATAATAAATATAGCTGCTGCCAACTTCACAAGGGAGGGAAAATGGAAAAAAAAGGCTAATAAAAGTAAAGATAATGGGAAGAGATCTATTGGTGCTTGCTCAAACTTGGCAGTGAGTGAGTAGAGCTTTGTTAATAACTGTCTGCAATCCCAGTAGGGTTGATGTGAGGGATTGTCTGATGTGTTGCCGTGAACGGAGGCACACAGGCGAGAAGCAAAAGGTGATTGGTTTTTATTGTTCTCCTAACGGTTGACATCTCGCCCAATTTCGCCTGTGAAATCCCCAATTTTTTGAGTTATGTTTTGCTGTGTTTGCTGTGTTCATGCGTATCAAACTGCACTAAAACGACCCTGTGTAATGTGTAAGAAAAACAATATGCTTGTTTACCTTTTTATGGTCATGAGGTTGCTGGATCTCAACATAAATCGGGTGCAAAGGTCGAGAAAGACACTTTCGGGCTCCTCGACAACCACGTAAACCCAACATTAAATTGACCTCAACAAGCCACGCAGCACAAACCTGAGAAGATCGGGGCGAAAGCAATACATTGAGAAACAATCTGGATCTGGCAAGCTGAAAAGAACAAACCCCTTAGCCCCCGATGAGACACTTTTCTTTGTCATCTGACTTATCATCAGGTTTTTTTTTTCTTCTTCTATTCTGAACTACACCACTGTGCAGAGGACAAGAAGCTGGTCGGGCCCGGTCAATATGACAGAGCAAAGCACAATAGAAAGCAGACATCAGTTCAATCATTCAATCTGTGGCAGAGAAAAACACAGAGTGAGGCTGTCATGGGGAACATGGAATCACTCTTATTGAACTAAGAGAACAATAAAATATAACCTGGGGGGGGGATCCAGCTGTGTCCCGCACAAAATCAATAAGACTATTTTAAACCTCACTGATGCTGCAACAGCGTGTGTGTAGGTGTGTTGGTATTTCCGGATTATGAGGACATTTCACCTGTTTACACACTTACTCTATGAGGACATACCGGATGTGTGAGGACAAAGGCCATGTCCTCACAAGTCAAGCACTGCAGCCGCGCTTATCAAGCCGTAAATGACCACCTCCCGCTTTTTCTCGGCATGTCTCCATAACTCGGTTTTACCCGATTTCTAGTGTATGACAGTGTGTGCTCACAGTGTGTTATATCCGACACTACTTTTTTTTTTTCTACTGCGGAGTGTATCAGTGTATCGTCAGTCGATTGGCTACTGCCTAGGGGAGACTCTGATCAATGATTGGCTCTACTTGACGTCAATCAGGCAGACTCTGATCAGTGATTGGCTCTACTTGACGTCAATCAGGGTGATTCTGATCCGTGATTGGCTGTTGAGCCCTCGGCCAAGTTCTCAACTCACAATGAAGAAACAATGGCGGCGATCGTCACTACTCCGCATGAGGGCAGAGTCACCTCTATCAACTCAATTTAACTAAACTGGTAAGTGAATATTTTAACGATGCATTAAATAAACCGTGTCTACAGTGAAAGCTGTAGGTATTTCGGTTGCTATGTCTAACTAACTTGTCTATGTTGTAACGAGCCGTGGATCCGGGTCCAGTTGTGCTAACGTTAGCTAACGTAGCTAACGTTAGCTAACGTTAGTTGCTATCAAGCTTTAAGGTGCTTGATTTAACAGATTTAAATTTAACTCAAATGGCGTTTTATTTTTGATAATTAAACGTTTGCCTCTGAAGAGCGAGGGTCGCTAAATCAGCCCCGCCTGAGCACACCCCCCGCAACCTACCCCCACCCGAGCTGGGGCTGCTGCTCAGACCCTTGAAGATCTGCATGTTGAGTGGGCTAATTCTCACATTTTACTATGTTAAATGAAGGTTTTATTTCTACCAGACCGTAGTGATTGCTGGAGTGTATTAGAAAAACCAAGGCAGAAGGCAAAAAAGTGTTTTTGATTTATTAAAGTTAACTTAGCTAGGCTTAGTTTGGTGAAAGAGAGAAACTCAGAAGGTGTAAGTTGTATGAATCTGTTTAATATGGAAATATATTAATGTTAAGCACCTTAAAGGCTACTGCTTCTAATGGTGATCTACTGGAACTCCTTGCATCTGTGTATATTTAGAACTTCATTATCAGAAGTTAGTACTTCCAGTTAAATAATATTTCATTTTCACAAGCTAATTTTCTCTGGTTTGTACAGCAGGATGCAGTACTGTTACTTTAATGTAAGACTGAGGACAAACAAGTGATCCATTTATGAATAGCGCGTGATCTGTGCAGAAGTAATTTTAAAGGGGTAACATTAAGACCAATTGACCTATAAAATCCATCTCTTATGGATATATAAGTTTTGGGCATCCTGCTGCTCCTTCATCAATGCACTATATTCTGTGACCTTAGCAATTATCCAACTTAATGTAATTGTCATAGCTATTCTCACTATCTATATATACTGATTTGTTTATTACTTAATAGTCTATGTTTTCTGAAAACTACTGCAGCAAACATGATGGAGAGAAGGAGGAGAGACTCCTGAACAGGATGCCGTGGACCACATCATTTTGGGCAGAGATAAATCTTTTCTACAAGAAAATATTTAATCCCACAAAATGTAATTTTTATCTGGGCTATTTGTCCTTCAGCATAGACTCTTCGAAAGAGGATGGAACACTGGACGACTGGCAAATGATGACCACATAAACCCCAACTGCAGAGTAAAAGAAAATACTGTCAGAGGAAGGCCACACTTGTGCCTGTTTGCTGTGAAAGAGATATTTCCAGACGAGGAGATAACGTACAACTATGGGGATTATTGTTGGCCATGGCCCTCAATGGTGAGTTTATGTTCCCTTTTATTCCCCAATATGTGTTTTTAGAAGTTAACCAGTCCTTGAAGTCCCAGTAAAACTGAAGTGCAGTGATTTTAGCTTTTGTATTTAGCTGCTCTAAGAGCAAAAGATGGGTTTGGGCACATTTTGCGTCAACCAGCTGCATTTTGTCAATCATATGAGTTAGAAAGTATTCTTCTTTCACACACAAGACGTTACATGTGGCTCATTGGGAGAATACTGTAGGACATGACTGTCTGACATTGACCTCAAGTGTGGAGAAGTATAAAGTTAAACAGAAGCTGATTACATGTTTTTAGAATACTCGTATACGGACATATGCGCACACGTGTTTTAGCGAAGTCGCCCTGTGGGGGAACTTTTTTTTATTCCACACTTTTTCAAGGGGTGGGGGGATTTTTCTCAGTTTGTTATTGTGATCGACGGTTAAAATGTTAAAAAACGTCATAACTGCAAAACCTCAGACATGAAACAAGTCTTCCTCAAACCGCTACAGAAGTTATATGACAACAGTGCATCTTCTCTGTACATTCTCAGGCACCTTGCAAAGAACTGTCCAATCCTGAGCCCAAGCAAGTGGTTCCAGTCTTGGCAGAAAAAGAAATGGTAAGTTTATCTTTGTAAGTTGCGTACTGGTTTTTGTGGATTAGGGTGGGGGGACATATTGGCCTACTTCCTACTAATGACATGTTTTTAGAATAGTCGTCAAAGGAAAGTTCTGTCTTGTCAAGGTGTCTTGTGAGGACAGCAGGTAAATTGTCAAACCTGACTAATCATTTTCCATCGTGTTTTCATCAGTAGTGGCACTTTTGTGTCAGACGATGAGCACAGCATACACCTGCTCTGTGAGGACACCTGCTCTGTGAGGACAAGTTGGTTTTATATTAGCTTAGTGTTTCCCCTAGGTTTACAACTTCAAGGGGGGAGGGGGTGGTCGAGCAGATGGTTAACGGTACGGCTGACCGGGAGTGGGGGGGTGGCGCTGACCGCCTAGTGCAGGGGTGTCAAACTCATTTCAGGTTCTGGCAAGATACTGCCGACTTCGACCGAACGCGGGCCACTGACGATGTGCGAACGGCTGACAGGGGGAGCTTGCGGGCCGACCGACGGTTCGCTGACGGTGGGACGTACGCACTGCACTGGACGGGCGCGAGTTCAACATATGTAACCTAGACAAATAACATCGACAGTTCAATATGATTAAATCTATTGTTTAAATACACGTATTCTGTCACATGCTGGTGGAGATGCGAACACGTTTACGCTGCGTCTCCTTAAACTGTCTCTGCTCACTGAAGCAAAACAATCTGTGAACAATAAATATCAGAGCCAAGAGCAGCGAGTGTAGTCAACTACTGCTGCTAACACATCCCGTCTGACCAGGATTATTTATTTATATCCGTTAATGAACTTTTCTGCTCTTGTTACCCTGGTAACCGCTGTCATTACAGACGGTTGCGTCGATTCTTACTGCAAAAATCTACGTACTTCCGGTTTAGCGGCTACGCTTCGTATTTTCATTTTACGGGAAAAACCACAGAATTAACCGAGTAAAAAGTTGTCAGTTGGTCTTGGGATAGGTGAAAGTTGACACAAGTGGTATGTAATACAGACTGTGAGGCGCACTTTCGCAGGACTGCGAATGCGCAACAACACACAGAGTGCATTGTGGGATTTGTAGTATTATGGTGATGCGTGCCTATATCGGGGGGCCAGCTCCAATAGTAAATAGATTTGATCATGCGGGCCAAAGATAATTCATTCACAGGCCGGATGTGGCCCAGCGGGCCTTGAGTTTGACACATGTGGCCTAGTGGTACGGCTGACGGGTCGGTGACGGCACGGCTGTCACCCAGTTGTATGTGGGGGAAAGAAATCCACACTTTTTCAGGGGTGCGGGGTTTTTTCTCAGTTTGTTGTGACAACGGTTAAGGGTCTCTGTGCGCATTGGGGCGGAACGCCGCCTTGAGCGACGCCAAGCGCAAAGGACAGTTGTAAACGCGACGATGTACAGAACTTCATAACTGCAAAACCTCAGACATGAAACGAGTCTTCCCCAAACCGCTACAGAAGTTATATGACAACAGTGTGCATCTTCTCTGTACATTCTCAGGCACCCTGCAAAGAACTGTCCAATCCTGAGCCCAAGCAAGTGGTTCCAGCCTTGGGAGAAAAAGAAATGGTGAGTTTATCTTTGTAAATTGCGTACTGGTTTTTGTGGAGTAGGGTGGGGGAAGGCCTACCTGACATATCGGCCTACTTCCGGGGATTGCTCAGTGGCTATTGGTTCTCATGGCTATTAATTGTATTATAGCTACTGCACTTTTCTGTTTATCTTCATTCCTTGTCTTACTATATTTACATTTGTGGATCCTCAGTGCCACCATGAATTCACAAGTGCATCTATCTTGGCTTTGTATTGTTGTCAAGACTGCTCAGGACCAGTATCAAGTCTAAAATGGCTTGGTTGGACATGTAAATGTCAGTATCAGTTTCACATAAACACACGTTTTCTTTTTTGCTTAATTGAAATTTGAGCTAAACCATCACCATTTCACAAACACTCACATGCCTTTCCTGGAGTTACCTTCATATTTGTTACCATCTACAGTACAAAGTGATTTAACGTTTAAAACTAAGATAAATGTATACTACCTTTAAATTTTTCTCATTGCAGTGTGCTTTTAGTATGTTCAAGGTCATGGGATGGGGTGAGTGTGCTCATCAAACATGCTTTTCTTTAGATGAATTGGAACCGGAAACGATTGGAGAGGAAGATCCAGACGACAATGACGATGATGGAGATGGTGAAAAGTCTCATCCTGTCCTTGGATTAAGAGGTATGTAATGAATATGTCGTCTTATAGTATCCATTAGTAGTACAGCATATAAGATTGGACTCTGGACCATACACTGTAGCTCCCTTTTGTTACTCTTATTAACACAATCTGACTTTATCACGCTGCTCTTCTTAAAGTCTGAAACCAGGCAATCAATTGCCAGTTAAATGGACCAATCAATAAGCTAAATCTGGTCACCTGAGAACTCCTGAGGGGAAATTTGTGTGTAACCGTAGGTAAGGTTACATAGTAAACATAATATAAAAGTATTCCATATGGAATGAAATATGCAAAACACGAAAAGAGAGAAGAACATATTAAATAAAGAAAAAATGCACATAATACAATTATATACAGAGTATATGTGTGTGTGTATATAGTATATTTAGTGAAATAGGATTCGAATAGAAGTATATACAGTGAAATACAGGCTCCAGTTCAGATACCTTGTTTATTCTATATTCTGTAAATCAGGGGTGCCCAATAGGTTCGATCGCGATTGATCAGTGTGAGTCATCAAGTAAGGTAATGACAGAGAATGTGTGGAATGCTTGACGGTTCCCTCACTTCTGACCGAGGTGTTTTTATTTATTTATATCAATTCGTAAACAACATGCAGCGCTGTTGTTCCTTTTGGTTACCGCTACTACTCGTTCACCCGATTACTACTCTGCTGTAAATTCAGGTTAAATACATCTGTACAGGTTAATAAAGCTTTACTTATTTTCTCTAGGAAAGACAATTCACCTGGAAACCAGAGGTGAGGTCACCAGCTCCAAAGGTAGGACTCATCCCTTACTACTTGTCCCTCAGGGTCGCAGTTACAAAAGTGCAGTATCGGCCCTGCCGCACAACATTTAATCAGATTTAATTTATTTTATTATTGTTTGAGGGTTTGCAAAAAAAAAATACCAAGTAACTGTTGAATGTAGCACTACAGCGATACGGTTTCTACTTAAGCGGACACCAAAAAAAACTCTTCGTAAATGCATTTACTGTAGTGTTTAGGAAAATTTGAAATAGAAGAATGAAAAAGCCACATTGTTCACCACAATTTTTGCCTCTTAATGATAAGTTAGAGCCAGTGTGGTAAAATCTAATGTTTTGGTTGGGCTGAATCTTTCCACATGTCTTGCCATTTTTATGAACAGCTCCGGCTTCACACAAAAATCGCAACATACAGCTTTGTCCAACTAATGTATTTCCAAAACGCATTTTCTGTGCTGTTTTTTCAAAATGCCGATATACATGAAAATCTTACCTATGTATAATTGTCTTTATAATAATATGAACGAGGAAAATGTGTTATATGTAGATGAAGATATGTAAATAAGTCATAGAGAAAAATGGAAGTGTCTGCGGTGATGAAACACTCCAAGGCCCACATTTTGAAGGGACACTTGGCCAAAAAATGGAGTGAGAGCAGTGCTAGAGACTTTGTAAGGAACAGGGGACGCATGTCCACAAAGGGAAATTTAGTTTGAGAGAATATGTCCAAGAAACCTCTTTAAAGCACCTGTTACAGTACAACTTTTGAGAAAAATGTACAGTTCCCTTTTCAGTAAAATGTACTGCAATTGTGACTGCGTCTTTTGAAGCAGTATAGTTTACTGCACTTGTTACTGTGTCTTTTGACGCAATACTTAAGCAGATATATATATATATATTGCCAATATTTAATGTTTGATAATGGTATACATTACAATAAATGTATTTTCACATAAAAGCCGTCTAATTTTGTGGTGGGGAGGGGCCCTGATAAACACACGTATTTGTATATAGCCATCCATCCCCAGGATGGTCCTCATAACCAAGGGTCTGGTCATGTTGATGTATGTGTACTGGTAATGTCCTGTTAAACCAGGATGGTCCTCATAACCAAGGGTCTGGTCGGTGTATGTGTACTGGTAATGTCCTGTTAAACCAGGATGGTCCTCATAACGAAAGGTCTGGTCATGTCGGTGTATGTGTACTGGTAATGTCCTGTTAAACCAGGATGGTCTTCATAACCAAGGGTCTGGTCATGTCGGTGTATGTGTACTGGTAACGTCCTGTTAAACCACGATGGTCCTCATAACCAAGGGTCTGGTCATGTCGGTGTATGTGTACTGGTAACGTCCTGTTAAACCACGATGGTCCTCATAACCAAGGGTCTGGTCATGTTGGTGTATGTGTACTGGTAACGTCCTGTTAAACCACGATGGTCCTCATAACCAAGGGTCTGGTCACGTTTGTGTATGTGTACCGGTAATGTCCTCATAAATAAGGGTGGTCTTTATAAGTCGCCATCATGATAGAATCCGCCCCCATCCCGCCCCGTCCCCACAGTCCTGTAGAATGTCAAGTCTTAAGATCTCCTGACTCTTTCACCAGAAATTAATTCTGAACAGTAGGCTTTGTTTCCTACATCATGAGGACCATTTTGATAGTTCTTAGCACTCTCTGGGACAAAGGGAAAGGTGTGTCCCCATAAACCATGGTTTGAGCAAGTACGGGGAAAATGTCCTGACAAACCACCTTTGCCCGTATAGGTGTGTGTGTGTGTGTGTGTGTGTGTGTGTGCACATGGAGCCACGGAGGGACACACGCACGCACACACACACACAGGAATGACATAGAAAGGCAAGTGCAATGCAAAATAAGTGCACGTGCAGGTGCAATGCCTTGTGCTTGCAATGCTACTTCATCATGTCCATCGAAGAGCACTTTTACGCATGCAAGTGCACACGTTCCCAAGAACAAGGAGGCTCAGAACCTTTGTGCGTGTAAGTGTGTGTGTGTGTGTGTGTGTGTGTGTGTGTGTGTGTGTGTGTTTGTGTGTGTGTGTGTGTGTGTGTGTGTGTGTGTGCATGTCAGTCTAAAATACCCAGCGAAAATACCACACTCACACCCCCACCTCAGAATTCAATGCGAGGCTGGTGTGTTTTACTGTCTGCTGTGTCCGTTTCCGTCCCCGTGTGCGTGAATCGTCGTGTTTGCGTGTAACGCGCAGAGTAATTAAAGCCGCTTCAGGTTTGTCGATCCAACAGCTGATTTGAATAAAAAATGTATTCCGTTTCATTATCTGTTGGGATGAACACGGAGCTGGTGCAATCCGTTGAACTCCACTGGGAAATAACATTTAATCAAAGGGTGCGATTTTGACAATATGATAATGCATTTTATTTAAAAAAATAAAATAAAGATAAAACATTACTGCAGATAAAATCGTCAATGCCTTTGCGCGCTACTTGTAGGAACCTTTTTTATTGGTTAAACCCAGTTAACGTTACTTTTGAGGAGTCTCTTACTTTAGTGGTTCTTTCTTTCTTGCAGTAGTGCTGTTCGTCTACCAAACCGTCTCCACGTGAACATGTTTGAAGGAGCGGAAAAAAAACAACATTCAACTCACCTTGGTTGCTGGAGCTGAAGCGAGTGAGGGAAAATCCAAGGAAGAGCGAAACGAGCAAATATCTGTTTCCAAAAGTCATGTCTGCTGCAACACGTACCGCCGGACCTTATAGGAGGTACTTCTAGCCGAGAGAAAAAGCGCGGCTGGATCCTCCGCGAGCACCGATCCAATGGTCCTTAAATTCGGTTCCGGTGGGAGAAACCCGAACAGAACACGAGGGGATCCATACCGGCGGGCAGCGGCGATGATGGCGATGGCGCGCAACCGAAGGATTTAGTATAAAGTGGCCAAATATATCGTGAAGTGAACGGGGAGAAAAAATCAGACAGGTGACAGACACCTACAGCTCGCGACAACTTTGCAGATCTCCCGTGGACTTCAGTGCCCGATGTTGCGTTGTTTTCACAGAGAATGCAAAAACGTCCACGCCGAAAAAAGCGCGTCTCCTTCGCGCACAGAGTCGAGACGGACTTTGGGAATCCTGTTGGCACAGCGATGCGGCGCGGACCGCCGGCTCGCCGTCTCCAACCCCCGGTGCGCTGCAGCGGCCCAAATGGGATCACGGGAGCCGGGGGACGGAGGAAGGAAGGGTCGGCGTGCGGCGGCGGTGGAACAGCACCGGCGGCAGCTACAGGGGAGAGACTGCGTGCATCTGTGCAGGGTGCTCGGCACTAGAGGGGGTTAGCTGACAAGGCAGTGGGGGGTGTGCGCGCGCGCGCGTGAGTGCGTGCGTGTGTGTTATCTCATTGGTTCAAGTGCAGGGCTTCCCAAATTGTTCCACAAGGACCTCGGTGGGGTAAAGTAGAACCCCGTCAGAGAGATAATGCCGTTAGTACCTGTTACCGTGGATCGTGAAAAACAAAAGGCTCTGATATAGCTTTGTTCTTTGGTTCGGTGAATAAAAATAAATAAATCAACATAACTTTAATAGAACTAAATCAATCAGAATAGACCGACAGACCATGGTGGTCCTGCACCCTTCTTATTGTCTAATTATTGTCATCTAATGATTGAAATGTTTATTGGAAGCACAGTGATTCTTTGGGGGCGTACGTACATTTTGTCTTTGATTACTACACAATATGATGGTTTATAAGTAAATTACTAACTCAGCGCAAATGCAAATCGTCCCTTGAATCCCTCACTTTAATGCTGCGGGGTTCTGGTTGGGTCACACTTAACCCCGTGTTCTATACAGAGGAATGGCTGCGACGTCAGCTGATGTTGAACTGTGAGGAGTAGAGTTTGGATCTTTCATGCTCCCTACGGCAAACGGACAGTATCAAAGCCACTCGAAATTCTCAATTCTCTCTTCCCAAATGAGTCTGCAGGATGTGTACTGACGGGTAAAAAAAAAAACGGCCACACTGAACCCCCGCAAGGGGCCATGTCTTAAAGCTGTGACCTCACTCTGATCGTGCGGTGACCTGTGACCTTTGTAAACAAGCATTAATCACGCCCTGCTTTGCACCTGTTGCTATGACCTAATTAGTTTAGTTTTCATCGAGTATATTGTTATTGACATATGAATACTGAAATGAATTGAGAGAACAATGCCTGTAAAATCCTCAGCACGTTTATACGACAGAACTTTGTCACGGAGGAGCCTCACGTTCACACATTTGCAGTGCATCCGCGAGCCGCAGGTGCTCGGCTTGCCAAGCGGCCAATGTCAGCCAAGATTAGGGGAAGGTCTTCTTCCCATCTTCATGGACGTCTCATCGAGTGAGCAAGCAAACCCTCCCCAACCTGACCTCCTCAAACAAAGCGTTGCTGGCCTCTGTGATGAGGCCCAGTCAATCAGGACATAGAAACTGCTTCTTGACAGGAGAAGAGGAGGTAAATACATCAACATCGCAGTCTGTCACCACCACTTAGCTCCCAGCCAATCACCAAACAATACACAGAGGCTGCCAAACGACCACTGACTTTGTGCTGAGCAATGTGCAAACACATTGGAGGGCGGAGGGTTGTAGAGTAGAATATATTGAACGCAGCGGCCGGCTTGTGTCTATTGTAGCTGGTTGGAGGGTGTAGAAATGGACCAAGCGGTTAACGTCACTGGGGAAATGCATGGGAGCTGTAAAATGTGGTAGAAATTTCAAACCAGTGGCAAAAAATGTTGCATTAAATTTGTCATTTACGGGAACACATAATTAACTATTCACAGGCAAAACATTTTCTGCAATTATAACTTCATTCTTCTGTCAGTCATTTCTTCACCTTCTCCCTAAAATTTCTGGTTTTTCTATTTAATCCCATTTTCTTTCCATGGTTATAGGTCAATCAACTTCTTCTGTAACTGATACATTTGTCACATGATTGATTATCATTTCCATATTTTACGTGACGCATTACCACTGTTCTAATGAATGCTATTTCTACTCGTACTGCAGCTAAAAACGCAAAACAGAGCTTGCTGATGACTTCAATCATCACTCACACCTGCATAGGAGGACAGACTGAGCAAACCGGTAAGAGGAAGCCCCCCCCCCCATCCAATGATTGGGTTTCTTTTTGCTGTAATGTTGGTCAATGAGCTGTGACCGTCGTGTACAGGGGGCCTAACTGTGAGTTATGATTCCCTGTATTCAGAGAGAGCCAAGCCCAGTCCATCTGTACTCATCACAAGCAGAGAACTGGAACGAGACGACATCAGCACAACTGACAGAGACAATGAGACTTTATAGCGCTAATAGCTTCACTAACGCTCTGTTCCAAAATGCATTGCCAGGCCACACAGAACTGCTCCCCCCCCCCACGTGGATGGAATCCAAACTTTGGCCTAAAGGGTCATTTCACCACAAACGCTCCTCGGAAGGGAAGAGAGAAACGTCTTGTCTCGACAACATCGGGAAATAAAAAGCAAACGTCTACATCGCTGCCTCACACAAGTCACACAACACACAAGCGAGACACGAGAGACACAACGACCGGCCTGTTAAAGCTGAGACCTCAGGGCTACACGTACTATTCAAAGTGAATTCAGAGTTAAAGCGGCTATTTAAGCGATTTTTCCAACAAGCTTGTCTTTCCTGATCTTACATTAACATTTCTCTCCTCTCCACCCAAATCCAGCTGGAGGCCATACGTTCAGACATGATGCTCGGAGTTACTGGTAGCCTTATAGTGGAAGAAAAAGTACAAAGTACTAGTACTATGGCGCATTTTCATAACACAATATCTATAAGTATAGAAGTCCAGTAGAGTTTCTTTATATCTGGATAGCCACAAAAATCCAATCCATGAAACATATATTAAAAGAGGAAAATAAATGTTTTCCTCATATTTTTCATAGCTAAATATCAACATGCTATTCTGCCTCAAAAGCCCAATTAAGTCCCAACTGTCCAATTCAAACAAAGTAAACCCACTGGAGGAGATGCCTCCTATAGAGCAGTTGACAGTTTTGTATGCTCTAGTGGACCCGTTATAGAAACTACACAGTACAGCATTGAGCCACGGATGCAGATGTTGCTGATATAACAGGGATAATCTGTAGACATTCACTCCACAAAGGCTTAGTGGGTTTTAGCACATTCACAATGGAAGGAGATCCATTGCGCCTCATCCTACACAAACGTCTCAAGGGATTTGCACCGCACCAATTAATCTCGTTTTCCCATTCTTGATTATTACATCGGACCTGAGGAAACATTACAGCAATCTGTGCGGAGATGAAACCCGTTGACAAAGTCGGAGATGACAGCGAATGTTTTCAAATAGCAGGGCACAAAATGTTGATGGTGGATTAAAAATCAATTCCTCCAAAAAACGCTTGTAATCACAGTGCTCCGACATTGCCTTCCACAAATGACAGTCTGCCTTATTTCACATTTTTATTTCCATGACACGTTGCCATGGGGCTGCAGGCCTGTGAACGTTAACGTTCACATATACTGTACGTACACTTATAATGTTTAGCGATCAGTTACTTTTTGTTTTATTGTCAAATGGTCATTTATGTAAGTAGACAATAGTTCATTTGGCAGGATAAAGTCAAGCATGTCCCATTGGCAGAGAGCCATCCGTATCAATTTTCTGGGCCATTTCCCAGCAGCGGAAAACCAGCTGTGAACACAACCGTAATATATCAATTAAGTTGAGAGAGCCAACTTGTTTATTCACATTTTCAGTTACATTGTTAGAGATATATGATTGTTAATTGGTCTGCTTTGTCACCATCTGGTGAATTCGAGTGAAATGTCTCTATTTTGGTCTTTACCAACTTCTATGAAAATGTCTGAGTCACCAGCTAAAAGCTGCTGTCTGCTCTCCAGTTAATCCCCAACAATGCCAGTTTGCTCTTCAGTAATGAACAGGTGGCGGGGTTTTTTTGGAGTTTATTTTTATTTTTTAATGAAAACAGCTGCCTGCTGTGTACTTTTAGAAAAATCCGACATATGTGACATTGTCATACTGTGTTTATATTGTCATTCTCAAAGTTTGATTTTAGCCACAAGTTTATGCTTGCTTAATAATTTTAAAGTTCGGACGACCACCCTGTGCCTGCTTTCAGGCCTTTAAACAGACATTATCAGAGGTGCTAGATTCTTAGACATGGTATAGAAAGGGTTCAGAAGTCTATTACCTTCTATTCATGTGGTTGATCACTGATATGCAATGCAACGGGCCGATGCCAGCCTCTAATGGCCATCAATATGACGGTAGCATGGAAGTCATGTGACACGATACAAGGAGCAACAGAGCCTGCACCCGGTGGTGGTTTTGGCTTTATCTCCCCTATAAAACCCCAAATCGATGAAGCCTCATTTTAACATACATTTTTTTTAAATGATTTACATTATTTGAACCTAAAGGACTTTTGTCTTTTGTTTTTGTTGGCTAAGCCTATAGATGTTTTGCATTAATTGAAAAAAATTAATCTGTGGAATGTAAGGGCATCTAAAAAAGATTAATAACAAAGGATACTTTTGAGATTAAATTGTTACTTAATACTTTATCTCTGATTGGTAATGCACACATCACAACGTTGTAGATTTTTATTTTAATATATTTTGAGGACCTTTCAGTTTGATGACATGTCTACGTTGATACCATATTAAAATGTTTTAAACTTTCACTTATACCTTTAAAATAAATGAAATCTGTTTTGAATAGAAGACTGTGAGTAGTGATACCTGGATAGTCAGTATGGAATTAAATGAAATACTTATATTGAAATATTGAAATGCCCAATAACCTACTAGTGAATTTTGGGTGGATTTGGTCCAAAATACCAAGACAACAAACTGTCCGACACAGAGCAACATTCCATCTTTTTTTCTCACCCAGAATGACTTACAGTGTCTATCTTGCTGCACACAGACATGCACACTCTCATACAGGGCCCCTTTGTGCTCTTAGGTGGCCTGCCATTCTGGCTGCCTAATGGGCCATAGGCTTTAATCTGGATGGCCGCGGTGCTCAGGAGAATGAGCAGAGCAAATAGAGAGAGCAGCTCATCAGGCCTGCGAGCCGCTGTGTCGGTAACCCCAGCTGTTAAAGAGACATCCGCCCATCGTTCAGGGATGAGAGAGGGAAACGGGAAACCTTCACGGGGGGCGATTTCCAGGGACCGACGGCAGATAGCTTCTCATGGACCATTTTTTTCAAATGTGTGACCTCAGCTATTTAGGAGGCTTTGTTTTGCTTCTCTGTCTCCTGGGTATGGTAAAAAAAAAAAAACATGTTTTAAGACAATTTATATTTTTTTCTATCGTTACAGTAAAATCTTTTTGCAGGATAGATGTCTTTGTACTACAGAACCAATTAGGATGACAGTAAGGAGTTAAAAATACCTTCCTTAATGATTAAATGTATATAGTTCAATGGTATTCAGCGTACTAAAAAGCTCTTTCAGCTGGTTCTTATATCCTCTAGACTTCAGATAAGAGGATTGGAAATACATAACAAACCCTTCAGTCCAACATTGCACACTTATTTGCATAATCTCTCATAATTCCTGCAAATTTTCTTTCATTAAAAGAGTTCTATAAAAGTGTCCGGGAAAAAATCCATCATTGTTACCCATTGTCTATAAATGCAATTTTCTCTGGTAGAAACAGAGCATCATTTTCTCAGAGGAGTGCCATCAGCAGGCCACTTGTCTTGCAGAGAATGATTATACAACCAAACAATGAGTGATACTCAGCCAATCAAGTTCGCTGAACAAATGCAAAATGAATCCCGCTGGAAATGATGTTGTTGATAATAATAAGGAAGCAAAACGTCATTATAACCCATTGCAACTTTTTATTATTTTTTTATTGTTTCAGTTACTTTCCGACAGGTTCTGTAATTACAGTCAGCAGTGATCTGAGGTGGCATTCAGCAAGCTGCCAGTTCCTGAAACCTGCCAACACACCACCATCAACCCCAAAATTTCCATCAGTAATTGACAAACGGATGGATTAATGGAGTATAAAATGATCCATCCATCACAGGGGCTAAGTGGGGTGAGAGAGCACCGCTCTCAGACGTGTGGTTTTTTTTTAGCATGGTCCTCATGGCCTCTGTGTAACTGGATACAGCAGAGTCCTCTTTATTTTTACTGCTCTGAAAACCCTATTTCAGCTTTAAAAAATGGCTGTTACAAACTACATTCATTTTATTTTATTAAAGTCAATCCTTTGTATTAATCCCGCTGAAATTAACTGGACTGACGGATACATTTGCAAGTCTTTGAAGATTCTCGACCCTTAGCCAGCTTTGGACTCCCTTTGCACCAGAGGAATGAACGCTAACGTGTTTAAAAATGAAAACATCTCATCTCTAAAGTGTAAAAGAGTAAGGGTCAATCTCACTCTTTAACATGACTCAAATTTAAATAAACAAAGACACTTTTGGTGTAATCAAAATAATTTGCACGCTCAATGATTGGATTCCCTATCTCAGGAATTTCCTTTGACCTCCTGATGTATAGATTAAACGCTAGCGGGGATTTAGTCCTTTGGTGGAAGTAAACACCAGTAACGTTGGTCACGCTGCTGTAAAGTGTGACAAACACGTATCATTTTATTTTGTTTGTTAGATCAGTGATTCGTGGATTATGGGAGAGTTTCACGTCCCTTTTTTAAAATGTCCGTCTAGTTCCATAAGCTTTTATTTATTTATTTCTTAATTCCAATAACCCGAGGGATTAGAGGGGACGCGTCCGGCTCAATCAATGGTGTCGCGGAGATAAACAATGACGAGGTGAAAATCCTCTGACGCTCACAGACAGGCATGGGTTTATGTGTGTGTGTGTGGGTGTGGACAAACATGTGTGCATATGCTTACAGTGCCAACACGCATGTGTGCGAAGTAATAGTGCTTCCTCCTGCTGATGAATAATGTAGCAGCAATGTGTCTGTGCCGCCACCTTAGCCATAGAAAATACGATGTCATCGTAGCGGGGCCCAGGGTAGTTTGTGAAGTGGAAAGGCGATAACATACCTCAGCATGCATGTGGAGAGCTGTGATATTTGTGTGTGCTTTCTACTCTCTTATAAAGATTAGAAACAAGCATCTAAAGGACCTGTTTATTCATCTGTAAAGGCTTTCACATTTCTGAAATTTCTGCAATAAGAAGGAAAAATGTAAAGGTTCTATTTTTGGGATTAAGGTGGATTTTTCTGAGCTTCCAGACACCGAATAGATAAATCTACCATCGCATTGTGAAAAACAGACATATTCAATACTTACAATATATTCTCAATGAACATGGAGGCTCCGTAGGCCAAACCAAGACGGAAAACTTTATTACTCCCTTCGACTTCAATAAAGACATCACTTTCCAATTTCCCATCGCTACCCGGTATCCATATTTTTCGTAATATTTGTTTTTAATGCCCTCACAGGGCCTGAAGACTTTCCCAACGTCTTGGAAAGTTGATGCATTTATCCTTCATTTCCTGATATACAAGCATACACACGACGTAGGTTACACAAGGATGGGGTTATTTCAGATGATAGAAGCAGTCAAGACTTGAGGAGCTGTCTCATTAGGCTAATGAAAGTACTTGTAAGTAACTTCACTGAGAAGGAAGATAAACATCAGACACAATATAATCTTTTAAGCCACTTAAATACACTTGTCACAGGGGGCCCGCTTAATTGTGAAGAGGAGCAGAATTTCTGAATGACCTCTGAGTTTGAGTGATTTTGAATAAAGGACTTCACTTCTGGTCTCATTAAATCTTTGGGAAGTTTCAAAACTTGAAAAGAAGTTACTTTGTACCAGACGTGTAATGAACAAATAAATGTGCATGTAGGGAGAGGATAGGCTGGGAAGCCATTTCCATTAGTGCAAGAATGTAAATACATCAGTAACAGCCACAAAGATATTCATACTATGCAAGCAGTCAATATTGTGTTATTGACCGGGGCATTTTGTGGCTATTTGGCCAGTTTGCTGATACATCCTTAAAAATAAAATCTCCCTGATATCAAGTGTCTCTTTACACCTCGTATTTGCCCTCGGTCAGTCACAGATTTCTGCCCTCAAGTGATTGAGCTTGACGATGCTTGACAGGCACCTTTTAAAAGGGGTTTTAGTCCCACCAATCAGAGACCAATTGCTCTTTCAACCCAGAAAGCCGCGTTTGACGCCACGATGGCGTCTCGAGCCGTCACCTTTGGGCGCATCGGTCAGGTTGCTTGTGCTATGTTACATCCTGTATCGTAATACCAGAGATGAGCTGAACACGTGCTGATCGAATGTGTGCACGTAATGGGAAAACCCCAAGCTGGTATTCTAAATCATGGGAAGGTTGATGAAAGAAATGCCGGTTCTATGTTTTTACCAGTTTGCTTAAAAGTGTGGAAAACCTTTATTGCATACCTTTTCCTGCACAAGGGAAATACCTTTGTTAGATGTCTCACTGAGCGCTCCTAGCGGTGAGCGGAGGCAGCCAAAGAGCCGAAATCCAGCAGCGTCTCCCTTTCTTAGAGGACAAAAGGAGGCCATTGTTTTCACAAAACAGATCATTCAAATAAAACGATCAATACGTGAACTATTGTATCGTTTTATTCCCTCACTGGTTGGAATTATCATCGTGCCTTTGTCCATTTCACCATTTCTATGCCCCCCCGCGCCCCCCCCCCCCCCCCGCCCCCCGCTTTTCTACCGACTGAACAAGAGAGTGAATCATTTGCGTGAGCTGTCTCCTTCATGTTAGCATTATGGCAGCTGACATGATAATTGCAGCCTTTCAGAGCGGGGGAAAGCGCACAGAGAAGAGTGTAACTACTCAGAAAGCTACTGCCTTATTTAACACCTCTTCACTTGCCTCGAGTCGGACTCTCTGTCCGCAGCTGTCGAACCACATTCACCCACACGCAGATGCGCACACAAACAGGAACACACTAATAATAGCAGCGATGCCAACTTTTAATTTCGTCTCAGAGCTGGTTTTTGTTGTCTTTGTTTGGAGATAATGCCGTAATGATAATACGGCATTGGTTTCCTGCAACATGGAGTCTATTTCATCCCATTTCTGAGCTTGCAGAGTACACTCAGGTTTGGAATAGATTGCAGATAGCGTAGGGCCAGGGACAGTTGCTAAGCCAGAGGCACATTCCTATAATTAGCACCATAATAGCCACAGTCTGCACTCTTCATTTCTCCTCACCCTGCGGCTATGGCGATGAAGCTCTTACCCCTTCGATTAGAACAGTGATGACAAGCAGCAGGTTTTTCCCACGTTCCGACTCACTATTTATCATTTATCATCTAGCGTCTTTGCCAGGGATTTCCAAAGGGTCGATAAGTAGCAAATATTCATATTTCATCACAGCTCGGAGCACATTGTTTTCACCGTGGAAGTTAATCCTGTGAAAAAGAGGACATGTAATTTCCCAAAATGGGGATGAACAATAACATCGTCTACGGTTTCACACTCCACGTTTGTGAGGCGCTCCATCTCGGACTGATTGTCTAACAATCAGACACAGTTTGTTCAGACCGATCCCGCGAGCCATCGGAAAGAGCTGCAATCTGAAGTGGTGGGTTCGATTGGTTCCGGAGCAGCAGGCTTCCCTCACCGCACTCTTTGAAATGAAATGGTAAGTATGGCTTCTTGAATAGCAAATATGCAAACTTGACCTTTTCTCCTGACAAAATTGATTAATTGAAGGTCTGCACGGATGACTATGATGAGAGCAGCCGAGAAGAATCACAGATTTGTGATGGCCTGCAAAGAAAGGCTAGTCAACATTAATATGGATATAGTGCATGTCCTGTGTGCAAGTGTCTTGTGAGATACAGTTAATGTATGTGTAAAGTACGTTATTCCATACATCTTTCCCAAAAAAACTCACCAACGTTTTTGTGAATTAAATGATCTAAAATTAATGGTAAATATTTTAAAAACGTTTTTCAAATGTAGCTTATTTGCCAAGGTCAAAGTCAGCCAATACCAAGTTTTTGCTAGATTTGTAATCCTGATTATGGAATGTAAAACATTTAGATAATTTTCTACTACAAAATAGATGCTTTATGTGAATAAAACAGTGTGCCGCTCTAACAGCATGAAATAAGACAGTTATGAATGAGATTGCAACTAAAAGGATCGTGCTCCAGTCAAGCAGATATAAGCTAGCATATACAACAACACTTAGCTAGGTTAATGAAGAACTATACCAAATAATTTTTAATAGAACAATTGCAACTAATCATGCAGGCCCTTCGTCCAGAATGGCTATTTTCAATGCGTCTGATCCATTTATGACAAAAAAAAAATTTTTTCCCCTCGCTTAAAATCATTTGAATTCAAGCAATACGTAAAGGACAATTCCATCATGGTGGTGATGTTATAGAACACATTACATTCATCAAAAGTTAAAAGGTGCCTATAATGGACGTGAAAGGAATAAAGACTTATCCTACGTTAATGCATGCTGTTATTAGAAAAGTAAGCTGGTGTCCCCAAAGCATGCAAGGAGCTGAGGAAAGCAATTAGCCTGGCAATGAAAGAGGGAAGTCCTTTTATCTGTTTCCAACCCAGACCACTGTGTGTGTGTGTGTGTGTGTGTGTGTGTGTGTGTGTGTGTGTGTGTGTGTGTGTGTGTGTGTGCGTGTGTAAACTCCTCCCAGTTGTCATTCTGTGCGTGTTGGAGGGCTCTGACCAATCAAGTCGTTTCAAGCTGGGTCACACATAGTCAGTCTGTCAAAACAAGGACTCAATAATCTATCACTCTCCCTCCGTGTGTGTGTGTGTGTTTAAACACTTGTTTTGGTGAATCAAAAGACCAAAATCGACATTGTCGATCATGTGGTGCAGTGGACCAAAGGCATGTGTTGAGAATGACCTTGACTGTCCTCGTGTGGAGCAAAGTGTCTGTGAATATCACAGAAACTCGTCACCACTGTGAAACCTGCGGAATATGACGACTGCATCTCCCTATTTCATCTTTCCTTTCAATGATGGATTAGCACTCAATGACGTAACAATGTAAAGCAAATAAGATAATAAAAAAGTATTGTAACGGAGCATGAAGTTATCAAACAGCAACAACACAACGTCGTTAACTTATCTTAACACGGCCTGTCTTTGGGTGTGGTAGCATGACTGATTTTGCCATTAGTGGCCCCTAATATTCATTTTACGCTTATTATACCATAACTGTCTGTGGTAGCGCTGTTATCCTCAAATGCTTCATTCTGCATTACCCTCTTCCTCCCTCTCCTTCCCTCAGCTGTGTTGGTACTCACAGCCTGGAGCTGACCATCTTAACAAACACTCAGGCCTCGGGACCCCGATCAGCGGGGTTGTGATGTCGTCCTGAGAGCGGGGTTACCGAAACCATTTTTTCTGGGAAAAACCATTGCATCAAATCACGAGTCATGCAGATTCAAAACCAATTTTACTGCTATTTCTGCAACATCGGATATATCATTTCTTAGCTCAACCTGCCATTTTGAAGGGATTTAAGTTTAATAAATCATAACTTTGTTGTATGTATGTTCTAATTAAAACATACATGTAAAATTTAAATAGTCAACAGGCCATCTCTATTTATTCTTTTAATTTCCTTGAGTGGTGGAGTTTGTTTGGTACCATATTAATTGTAACACTGGTAGTGGTGGACTGACAATGACCATATCATCTGAATTTACAGCTTTGTACTTGTTTAAATACAAATTTTGGTTATTGTTTTATATAGCTAAGATTATGACCATTTTTTTATATTTCTTAATAATGGTTACTTTCCCACCTTCGCTCTTTTAAAAAACTGAAAAAGTATGACTCTCAGAACTAGACAAACTAGTCTAAAAATCTTTCAAAGGAAAAGAGAGAATGGGATTAGCTACTAATACGACACTTTATCTGTATATGTAACATCAAGCATGTGTCCACATGATATCTTGCATTTTCTATAAGGAATCACATTTTTTTTTGTGATTAAATTCATACTCAGACCAGAGAGTTAAAGATGGACTAAGGGAACAGGGCGGCTCGCTCCTCCTCCTCCTCTCTGGCTTCCGTGACTATCACAAGGATTCGGGGCTGACTCTAATTCAACGGGACTGTCATAGCTCATGAAAAAATCATGTCGTATAATCAAATCGGAGTAAAAACCCTGCGCTCGGCCTCACGGGAGTCTCCGCGCGCCCTGAATATTTCATGTAATGGAGGCTCTCACCACCATGGAAACTCTCAACAGTTCAGGATTGCGTGCAAATATTGACTGTACTGCGCGGGGCCAAAGGCTGGGAGAGGCCGACTGCGCAACCAAGCCTGAGTGAGTTTTATAAATAATGGTAATCACATGTGACACCCCTCGCAGCGGGGGGGGGCTCGTGACCGCTGATACCGTCGTACTGTGGTGGATGTTACTGAGTGCAGTGGTCGGGGTAAAACCAGGCGAAAGGCACAGTTGGGAGAAAAAGCGGGCGGCAGATGAGGGAGGGAGGAAAAAAGTGCCCTGATGCATATGAATTGACAAATGTCTGTTTTGGCTGCTGAGAATGGAGCTCAATTGTAGGTCTGAAGAAACATCAAAACACAATTCAGGGTTGACATCCAGTGGGCGGAGGAGAGGGGAGGGGCTTCCCCGGGCTGCAGGCACTGCACTGGGGCCTTCTTCCACGGTGCTTAAACAAGGAGAGCCCCGGCTCCCTCCCAAGGAACGAGAGGATCACGGCGAGGTGGGGAGGGTGTAAAGTTACAGTTTCAGGGCGCTCCCCGCTCTCGTGAGAGCCGTTGGTGCATGTCTGGTCGCAAATTATTTGAGGGAAGTCCAGGGTCGGATCTCACGTCTGCGAGAGTGAGTCTCCGGGTCGAGTCTTAAATCGTCGTATCCTGTTTCACTTTAGACAGAGAAAGGTCTCGCGTCGAAGCCTTGAGGTGATCTCAGGTCCTGTAAAGGGGTGACTAGAGTTAAGTCTCAATTCACAAAGGTACCTCGGCTAAAACTGAAGTCAAATCTCAACTTAACAAATGGCCAAATGCTTTATTTTAGGATCTGAATGCCGACCGTTGAAAGACGGTTCGTAAGATTCTGAAAAGCTTCCTAAGTCTTTTTAGACAACCTCATCATTGAGTGCATGGGCCGAATAATAACAACACTCTCGGTTACGTTGTCATTTTATGGTATTACTTCCGCTTTCTTTGACCACCCGGGTGGAGTTTGTATTCATCATTAACCCAGAACAGTGACAATCGCAAAAATAAAACGGTAAAATGTATGCCCAATCCATAAAAATCCATTAAAAAAAACGGGAGCTTGAAACATGCTACTTCACTGTGAATGGATTCTCATCTGGATTTTAAATGATGTGATAGTAATGTGAGAAATATCGAGGCACGGTGCAAGAGCATAGTTTCCTTTTACCTATTTGTGTACTGGCACACGTAAATATACACGTCGTCAAACTCGCTCACTCATCATTCCAAGAACAATCCCTCTACTGTAGACGTTACAAACATCGTTAAATGAAGTGCAGTTCAGACGGTGTGAAAAGCAAACTGTACATATGTGCTGGTAATGGCTCGGAGTGGTGCCGTTTGCATGTATTATCTGCGCCTCTCAGACGTGGTAATTGAGACTCAGTGCTGCTTTGAGTCTGGGTGAGAGGCAAATAAATGCATCTCCTCACAGCTAATGCTGAAATCCGATCCTGTCTGCACATATTTGCCGTGGGCTGTGCGCTGTCTGTGCCCGTAAGCCTGTGCATTACGGCAGATTCATCAATCGCCTGTTTATCTCGCCGAGTGAGCAAGAAAAAAAGAAGAGCTGCACTAAATTCCCATTATTAGATAAAGCGCGATGAGGCCGTGGGCGAGAGGAGACAGACAGCGTGGCTTTGATGCAGCGGCAAACCCTCCAGACAGCGGGTGTCGTCTTGTTGTTGTGTAGATCATTAGTGGCACCACTCTGAGATGATGTTTTTCACGGTTCGGGGAGAGTTGATTTCCTCTGATCAATGTGGTGGATCTACTCTGGTGGAGTAGAAAGAGTACGTCTTAACAACGGTGATGTCATTAGCCTGGCGCTCCTCGGACTGCGGGGCCAACAAAGACTTTACAACAAGCTGCTTCCCTTTAGAAACTGTGCACAGATGGCTCAGGATTCTAAACTGTAATCCTGGAGCGTCAAATGCACCAATGCACACCCCCCCCCCCCCCCCCCCCCATGGTGGATATTTCATGCACCCTTTCAAAGTTGTCGCCAAGTGTTTAGATTTATTCATGTTTTTATTTTAAGTTGGTCATAATAAGAGCACCAAGTTCATTTTAAGCAACTTTGCCACACGCAAATAATTGTGTGATTCTGAACACTAATTGAAGCTCTGGGGGCGTTATATTTATTTGGGTTCAAGAGTTGAAAAATAACATTCTATTTCTATAGATGCATCACTGAAAAGGGGATCCAAGTGCTCATCTCTTTATAAGTCTGTCTCTAATTTATTGCTCCGATGTGTGCATGTTCACCCAAGGGTACGGAAATGGGTCAGTCACGGCCAAACCACAAAAAATCCACAGTTTCATTCTATAAATAAAACAACCGGCACCGTGTACCATCTCACCAACACATCCATGATTCGCTTCTCACGTCAGTAAACCTTGCACACGGAGGATCTCAGATTTACTAGCACGGAAGGATACGACTCTGGATAAACTTTGAGGAGAAGTATTTCATTGGATTCACGTCTGATTAACAGAAGCTAGCCTTAGCAACTGGAAAATGAACAGACTACTCCGTACAGGCTTTTGAGTCCAGGTTAAAACTCTTTAATTCAGAACCTGCTGATCCACAAGTGATCACCAACAGCAAGCGGGTGCGAGGTGGACTAATCTTCCCGGAGAGATCTAATTCCAAGCGGTATTCTGGTTTATTTTCTCATCACTTTTTTGACAAAACCTTTCAAGTGCAGGCAGCAGTGTCATCCACTCCCACTTCTAGGAGCTCTGCATGGCACAGTAAAGGTAAGTGATGTAATACAGATCACCACCCATCACTACTGTACAAGCTCCATTATCTCCCATGGCCCTCTTGACTTGCCCTTTCACCTGGTACACGTTGTTGTACGCTGTTTAGTATCTTCTTCAGGAGGTCAGTTTTGCCGTAGTTTCTTGATCACCATTGGAACCCGATAAAAATAATCAGTCTTGCTTTGAAGGCAATTCATCTTCAGGGTAACCTACATATGTGCATGTTTCCACAGCTGGATCTGTAGGCAGTGTGACATTGATAATTCCTCTGGAACCAAGGTCCAAAAAATGTAAGCAACTTCATATACTCTTTTTGTTAGATATTTTTAAACACACTTAGATACGTTTGACTTTCATCACATCTTCACATTTGAACCTCGGGATGCCAGTTGGTCAACCTTAAACAGTTAAGACCCCAAGGAAGTGATGTGTAAGATAATTTAGCATCAATATGAATGTGCCTTTAAATGTTTACTCCAAGATATGGTCATTAATTCAGTCTGCTAACGACATACCAGTGCTCGTTTATTTCTCGGGAAAACTGAACCACATTCTACAGTAGAAGTAAACTTTCCTGGTGAGAACAGCCAAGATAACCTGGATCTAAAGTTACAACAGAGATAACCACCTGGCCTTTAAAATCATTCCCAAGGGAAATTTCTCTCTCGCTCTCTTTCCCTCTTCAAAGTGCAGTGTGTTGCTCCAGTGCCATCACTTGCCTTCCCCCCGATGTCACATTTGACCTCTTTCTCTTGCCTCTCCTAAAAGGAGGCAAGCACGCAATCCTGTGCTGCAGGGAAGACGTAACATCATTCATAATGCATGCATTAATGCCTATTAGATTGTGAGATTTAATTTCACAGCACCGTGAGAACACATGGCTTTCACAAACCTTGTTCTTCCGCTGTTGAAAGCTGGCATTTTTATTTTAAAAAGGGATATTTGAGGTTGGACATAGACAAAGGAAAAATGCTTCACAGTTGATGACATAGGTCGCATTACTAAATGGGAAATGAGATGGTGAAAACATTGCCATCGATGATGTATTATTTACTTTTATGTAGTTATAGTCCTAAGCAATCAACAATATTCACATCCTTGTGTTAAAGCATTACATTGACATTGCTATCATGTAAATGCATTTTTGTAATGTGATATAGACATAAGAGTCGTGGAAACTGTCGCACAAATATCATATCTGACTACATCCTTGCAACTGTATATTTGTAAAGAAAAGGGAAAAGTGAAACCGTTTTCTCACAAATTGTAATTGATACCTTTAGACCAGCTGGTACGGCAGTGTGCAAGTAATCTGACTCTGTATCTATTTATCCTTGTTTACTTCACCTGTTTACCTCTGCACAGTCCTCATAGGGAAATGAGCTCAGGGAGATATGCGGTTCAGACAACGAAAGCTTTGCCGACAACATTCTGTATGTAATTACTTTTAGAGGTTGCACAAATAACAGATGGAAAGGTGACCTTTTCACAATATTTATTTATGCTTGAAATTTAATCCGTCCCTGTCTGGCCTTTGTGTAAGAGAATGCTCAAATATCAAATGAAGGCAGGTTTTGAAAAAAAGAAACATGCATTTATAAGCTGTGCTTTATAAGAGGATCAGTGTGTTTTGACATGTTTGTGAGATTTTCAATATATAATTCTTTTATAAAATGTTCAACTTGTAATAGAATTAGCAGACATGTTGGTTTAATTTCCCCCTATGTGTAGATCCTTTCTCATTATTTTCCATTAAACTGACCTTGCAGAGCCAGTCTTGGTGGCATGCTAATTTCCCACTCGGCGAGACTCGGACCTCACTGGAATGAAGCCAACACGGCACGACACTCTGATGCCAAAACCCAAATTCACCACATTAAAACATCCCAATTTGTCTCTGAAAGTCTTGAAAATTCCACATCATTGTTTTCTCTCCCACTGTTAATAAGAACTAATTCCTACATACTCATCATCTTATCTTTACTCCACCTCCCACTCCTGTCTCATCCCATCTCCTCAAGAGCTAACTCAAAGGTAATTTGCAATTCTCAGTGGCAGAAGAATAGATGTCTCCTCTCGGCGCTAGGTAACAGAATTATGTGAGTAATGAGAGAGTGAAAAAAAGAGAAAAAAGAGGTAAAAAAAAACATTTCAACACGAGGAAGGTTTATTCTTCTTGATTGTTTTTTCCATCTTGGGATCCATGGAGGCTGAGCCGCAGAGGAAGAAGCCCTGTAAACAATCAATGGATGGGACTTCCATCCAGGAGTATTTTGTGTGCAAAGGAGCACTCGGTATAGGCAAGAATCACACAAGACCAACAAGCACAGAAAATAAATCATGATATCTTGAGCTCTTTTTCATTAACATTTCCGTACAGCAGTTCAATAAAGTAATAAGAAGCACACAGACTGAGATGCATGGTGGAGTTGGATGTTTCCTCGGGCCCACAAAGCATAATAAATAAACTATATCATCCTGAATTTCATCAATTCAATATGTAAGACCAAACAACCAAACATCATTAATATTAGTCTTTTTTTCTTGTTAATCAATGCATTTTTGCTGTCACTAAAAATAGTCTATGAATCAATATTTAGCACCGTTACTACCTTCTCAAATCTCAAATGCATCCACCAAGCACCCAACGTGCACATTACCTCAACACTTTTTATTGCCAGTCCTGCAGAGTGAATTAAATGCACAAACAAAATCGCACGCACACGCACACGCACACACACACACACACACACACACACACACACACACGAGCCAAATGAATAAAACAAGCTGCATATACAAGCACAGAGATCCACAAGCAGGCAGGCTTGTTAACAGGTAAGGACATTTCAATGACAGCCGTACTGTCAGCCCATGGGTGATTTCACAGCTCATCAAACATATTGGCCAGTGTCAATGGTATTTAAAAACACAACAATACAAATTAGGGCTACACAAACACCAACGTATGGTTATTATTTGTAACAACTAATGTGGTATTGTGTTTTTCATATATTGTTTTTTTTGGCATACAAAACCATCCTACAGCCAACTACACATGCTGCATAAAAAACACACACACATGCACAGCGGGAATTGTATAACATGCTGTGAAAGGGTTCTTTTAAAATCCTTGGTACACTAGCGGCACTCCTTGTATAAGAAGACAACAAAGCAAAAACAAGGTCAATGACACGGCAGCTAGGGGTGACAGGCTTACCCATTAGTGAACTGGTGAGCCCCGGCCCCTGTCTCTCTGACTGCCACCACCAACAGTGCATCTGTAAAACATGGAGCTCAAGAGAAGCTATCAAACATACTATATATTACCATAATTATCATCAACCTATATTGCAGATTTCAATGTGAAAACCAGAAATAAATTGAATGAACTGAAAAGAGTTCCTAGGGCAGAGGAATGTGTCGACGGCAGCAGCGGGACAGTTTGTCTAGTGTCACATTTAAAGTTTAGTACCGTCAAGTAGTTGGAAATGTAGCTGTGTCAATTGGTCCCAGTGAAGCCTTGTATCTGTGAAATACATAGAGTGAGAAACATTTTTACAATACAAATAACATGAAATAATCAGCAATTTTCTTCGCAACTAAACAAAACATTACATCTAGGGTTTAGTAATTGTTTTTAAATCACAATACCAGAAATGTTCAGATACCGATAGAGTACTTAATACTTAATACACTAATTTCGATAGCCTGTGTGGTTTGGCTCACTGCAGAGGGGATGCAGATAGGGGGGGTGTGCAGAGGTCTAAGAGGCCTCAGCTGCAGCTTGTTGACTGATTTGTGTCCCTCCCTGATGAGCAGTAGTTGTGATCCGGCGGAAAAGGAGGAGAAACATGTTGAGGAGAGACATATTGTTCCTTCTATCGCTGCTACGCCGGACCTTTCATGTCCAGACCTACTGGTATCGTCCTGCATGGATTTGTGAGTACAAAAAGGCAAGGCCACAAATAGGCAAAGCTGGGCGGTTGTGAGCTTGCACCCTAAATCCACGAGAGTGTAACGCTCACCATCTCCTGCTGAGAAGGCATCTGTCTGCATAACCGCCCTGAGGTAATAACAGTAAAGGTCCCCACCCGCTGTGTGAAATGAATCCCGTGCCACTCACTCACACACACACACACACACACACACACACACACACACACACACACACACACACACACACACACACACACACACACACACACACACACACACTGCGCACGTGGACAGGTTGTGCTTATATTGCAGGTTACCACCAGCCGTCAGCCAGGGAGTCCCACGGGCCTCTAATTATGTGAAGGGTGGGCTATCAAAACCCAAATCAACACAATGAGGTGCAGGAGTTTGTCCTGACCCATCGCCGGACCTGTTCAGCTGCAAGCTGAATCTATCCACCGTAGTTTTGTTTTAATTCCACGTTCTTTTAAAGGCAAAATGCCATGTTAACAGAGTATTAACAATTGGCCGTTCTATTATAATAAAATAGTTCTACATAATAGTACATGATAAGTAGTCTTTCCCTGCTTTCAGCCCTTTGCCAATATTGACCTAATGGCTACATGATGTGCACTGACTACACTGAACTAAAACCCTGCTGGCAATGACATGATTTTCATTAAAGGGGTCTGGCACAATGAGGGGGATGAGGAGAAGGAACGAGAGGCCACCCTGCAGCAAGATGTATGGCTCTTTGGGCATAATGCTAGAGGGGAAGCAGACTTTGGCTTTATCCGCACAGTAATTGCATCATCAATTATATCTGCTAAACGCTTTTTAAGTCACCTGCTGATGTGGCCAACATTAACCTCGCTGCACTTGATCAAGGTGAACACTATAACACGCTATCCAGTGCACACCGGTCAGGTGAAACCTTAGTTACTGTTTGTACGGACCACGAGGAAACCGGACAAAGGTTTTGCACAAGCGTAAATCCACTTTAATTTCAAACAACGTGACCAGTTCCTTTTATTTTTGAAATCTTTATTTTGCCGGTGAAAAAGGGGGTTTGGACTGGCTCAGAAATATTGTGCAAAAGCAGCAATGTGGCCCAGGGAAAGCATCCGGTGAGTTAATATGCCCACTCTCTCCCCCCGCTGTATGCCTCTGGATCTCTGACTGGGAAATCAATAATGTCTCCAGCCCAGCAGAAGTCAATATGTGTCACTGTGCCTTTTCTCTCAAAGCATTCATAAGTGTTGCATAGCTGTGACTGTGTAAGTGCATTCACACAGCATGCTGAGGCCAATCGAACATCACAGGACCTCGTCTCCAGACACGTATTTTGAAAATCCCTGACAATTGAGGTCAAATTGCAGGTCTTTATCTCAAAAGTCTTTTTTTATTAGCGTCATTTTGTTCCAACTCTGTTCTTGGTTTGAACAAATATTCTGTTATATTGAACCCCAAAGAAGTAAGAGAAACACATCCATTTACTCACTGATGCCCTTATTGAACTAGATGAACATTATACTGTATACTACCAGGGATTTGCAATTTGTCACATTTAATATTTGTCACCGAGCGGTTACCTCAGCTGCTGTTTACTACAGACTGCCACTCAAACTTAACTCTAAATAGCCCCTGGCTTCTAACCTTTTCCTGGGCTATGCCTTAATTGCATCACAATATTAGAACACCTCTATTGAGATACTAGTTGAATTCTGTGGCCTTCTCACTCTCTACAAAAATTGCAGGTCATGTTTGTGTGTGTGTGTGTGTGTGTGTGTGAGTTTGATTGCTTTTAGCGGTTTCCTCTTTTACCTTCTCGCCCTTGCCCTCAAGGCACTAACTACTTGGTCACACTATAGACTAAGCCTTCATGCAGGGTTACTGCACACCCCACACGCTATGGGGCTTTGGGACCAGACATTGGCTGAGGCCCTGACTGAGAGAAATGCGCTTGGTGCAAAGCCCTGAGAAGAGCAGGAACAATCACCTAAATACTGTCAATAACATTTGCCATTTATTGTAAGAGCAGTCAGGTTCCCTTAGCATCGTGGTTGTCTTTTTCTAAGTCCTTATAGATTCTTCTTCTTTCCTGCAAGGCGACGTGTAAGTAATTAAGCAAAGATATTAGGATGATGTGTTTTGCTATCTGCCAGCCATTTCACATTATCCTTGAAAGTAATCCTATATTTTGCACTTAAGGCTGCAACACATCACCCCGGGAGTGATATTGTCAAAACATATTAGTAAGATTATATACAGCAGTTCATAAACAGCAATTGAAATACTGTGGTACCATATTTATACAATGATGCATAATTGTCCAAATACAGAGCCCACATGTCAAAGTACTTCATCAGTTAAGGAGACTTCTCCCTTTCCTCTTTGTAGTTTGAACAGTGAAGACATTTAAAAAAAACAAATATGAATATTGATTGAAACATTAAAACGATGCAGTTTAAGAAAAAAAAAACAGTAACAGATTGGATAGGATAGGATTTGTGTTTATGTTCTTGTGAACACTCATCATTCAGATAACGGGAGTTGCACTGTGACATCTCCGTTCATAGGGAAACATCTTGGAAAAGAAACAAAGATGTCCATACATTTGGGAAAAGGCTTGGAACAATATTCGGATGTATCAGTTAAAAGGACATTTGTTTACATTATAATTTACTTCTTTTTAAACTTTTCCATGATGATTTTGACCTTTTTAATGTTTTTTTTTCGTTTTGAAGATTTGATGACTGAGATGTTTGACTGGCCGCGTCTTTAACACTGCTATTTGGAATAAATAATTAAGAATATTGTGATTTAAGAGGACAATATGCAGACACAGATAGATGTCATGACAATCTGTATTTCTATTAGAGGAGAGAAACGGACTCCTTTGTCAATAAGCCTTCAGGCCCTGCTTTCAACACAGAATCAATGTTGCTCCACTTACAAGTAAATTGAAACAGTTTTTCCATCAAGTCCCCACCATTTTAATTTTCACCTGAAGGGGTCAGGGAGAGGACACTTTAGTGATGATGAAAGACATTTTCCCATTTTCGCAGCTTGGTCACGCGTTGACACATCATTATCCCATTGACTTAATACATGGATTCCCTTCTCTCTCTTCCATCAGCACCAGTCTCTCTTTCTCGCTCTCCTTCTCCTCTTTCTCTTCCATCTATCTTCCATCCATCGCACATCTGCGCCGTAGATCCCTGTATGCTCTCCCCGGCGATCCGGCCCCCACCACACCACCCACCGTGGACCCCTTAGCTTCTCATCTCTTAATCTTTTCTACACATCACTTTGTCCATCCACCTCCTCTCGGCTGTCTGTCATGTTCTCCTTCCCCCCAGATTCTCCCGCCTTGAATCCACTTTATCCATCTTCACATTAAGTCCCTCTTCTTTTATATTGTCCTGCTCCTTTGTCATTTTCTTCCTGCAGCTTCTTTGATTTCTCCACGGCACTCGGCTCCATCAGTCTGTTCCAGCTCTTCTTCCTCTACTGTTGACAATTTAATGTATTTAATCCCAGATTCAATGAAGATAGACCTTTGTTTTCTTTTTGCAATTTGATATCAGACCAGTGTTTTGACTTCCGAGTTAATTGCCATCTATAAGACAAGTATAAAGGGTCCCTGATTGTCACTTTTGAACTGCTCAAGACCAGAAGAGAGAGGAACTGTCGTTCCGTTTTTGCACTTAGAGTCCAACACAGATGGATTCTCCCACACCTCGCACGTTTCTGAAAATGTGAGGAACTTCCAGCATTTGCGCAAAAGGCACCATCACAGCTGCTTGGTTAAAGAAACAGGGAATACTACACTTTAGTAGTTTAAAAATAGTTTGTTTAATTTCCCCTATGCTTTTTTTTTTCATTACGACTTTAATGAGACGATCACCACATTCTACTATCACACTATTTGCACACGGTCCCTTTGCTACGAACAAAAAGTGTTGCTGCTGTAACACTGATTCAACACCAATCAAGAGGTGAGCAATTAGAAGGCCTGCACGTTCCCATAGTGAGAGCAGAGAAAAGGTGCTATGAGGCAACAGAAAATAACCACAATGCACCAGGCAGCTTGTTACCAACACCTCCTGAAGAAACGACCTGCACAAATCGTGGTGATTAACATGCAGTATTTGGATAATAGGGTCCGTTTTAACATCATGTTCCAACAGATTAACTCTCAGACGACACAAATCACAAATGATGGACATATTGATGCAGTATAAAATGTGATGCATGACCGACTGCAAAGAAATTAAAAGGCAACAGCAGGTTGTATCAGATACCAAACTCACATCAAAACATGTATCCCAGTGTAATGCTGCAAAACTGCATTATGAAGTAGTTTCCCTGTACCTTGTATGAATATCAGTGGTTGTAATATTTTGTCAAAACCAGCTACACATTGATTATTGTTCAATTCAGGTTGACCAATTATCTGATCACCCAAGTGAGCATCCTAAGCCTTAATAATGAACTGTGTTAGCAGAAATATAGGAAAGAAGGGGTAGAGATGAAGAGGCCATCATCTTTTTCCATCAGTTGACTGCTTTGGCCTTGTAGCAGAAGGCCAAAGTGAGGTTGCACGTTTGTTCCTTTTTGATAATGTGCTATAGCAGTATAGTACATTATTGAATGCCTGCCATATGCTCATGAAACAAATATAATATCCAAACATTATCAAACTTTTTTTCCATTTGTTGATGAAAGATTTCTCTATAAACTCCTACACCAAAAAGTTTCTCAGGCCAGCTCAGCAATATGTCTGTCTATTATTTCCCTTCCATATTTTAATGAGAGGAAGTGATGTGTGGGCGTTGAGCGAGGGAGGGCCACTGTGGAAGCTCTCATCTCCCAGGATAATTAAATCAAGCTTTAAAATGTAAATATACCATAAAACAATATTGAGCTCCACTGGGTTTAATTGATGCCCATCCTGAATGCTCGATGAGGCTGTTAATTTTGACTGATGACTCACTACTCATGACCGCCGACAGCAGGGCTCACGGAGTCAGGAGTGGCCTTGATCAGGAACATTTAATGGCTTAAAACCCAAGTGCCATTGCTGAAATATTTGCAAATGTGATGATGCCACATTTCTGATGGGCTCTCTACTCCCCTCTGGACACACACAGACTGTGGCCCCTGTGGTCTTTCATCTAATTCCAACAGAGCAGAGAGTGTACCAGTACGCCACACCAATGCATGGCGTGCCAGGTCTCATGCGGTCTTTTTTAGTGTCAGGCAAGCCCCCCCAACCATGACCACACTGTGACCAGGCCGTATGCCATGCAGCCAGTCCGGTCCTACTCGGGGATGTTGTAACCGTAATTAATGACAGAACCATTTAAAGTAAATTAGGTTACTGCCTGTCATACAAGACATTGATGAAAGGTGTTTCATAATTTATTGTCCAATCGGTCTATTAGCAGGCTCATAAACAGTTGTACACGCTTAGCAAACTCATTAAGATACCACGGAACCAGCCTACTGGCCGACTGTACCTTTACTGTCTTTATGTGTGTTTCATTTTATTGTCGTTGCGTGTGTGCATATGGGAGAGTTCAGATGACTTATTGATGAAGGAAAAGGGACCTTTTCTGTTCAGCCCTCACTGTTAAAACATCAGAACCAGAAGCCAAAGAGGAAATATATCATTCATGAGTGCTATACAGTGGCCATTTTGTACGGTCCAGAAGAGTGGCGTGCTGTAACTTTTGGCTATATTTCCTGTTTTCACAGAACTATTTAGTGAAAAACGTTCATTTTTGTCTTCAAGAATGCAGTTTAGTTTTTGCAGAAGGATTGACAGGTAGCCTGTCATATTTAGAAAGGGTCTCGGTTCTTCAAAGTTGTCTCAGCACCTTCACACTCTGCAGGTGTGTGCTGTAGACTTGAGAAGGCTTCTTAAAATTCCGGAGGTTAATTAACGATGCCGACACATGTGAACTTGCCAAGGAAGAAGGTGCTCATCTTCCTCTTCACCTTAATTTTCCTCCCCCTTCGCTCGACTTTCTCACCTCCACATTTTCCCTGGCTGACTTTCTCGTCTTTATTCATCTCTTCTCATCTCGCCTCCCCCTCCCCCCTCCCCCCTCTTCCTCGCCACCTTCATTATCTCCTTTCTTAAAACTCCCTTTGCCAATCAAGGCAAGGCAAGGCAAGTTTATTTGTACAGCGCTTTTCATACACAAGGCAGACTCAAAGTGCTTCACATAACATGTCATACAATAAAGTGAAATAAAATGCAAGAATTAAAAGACAATCAAAAAACAGCTAATAAAATTGTAAATATCAAACGAATTAAAAGTTACAGTGCAGAGTGAGAGATTAAAATCTTATATAATTGTTTAATTAAAGATTTTAAGGGCAATGTGGGTAAAATTTAGCAGAAGGCGAAGGTGAACATAAAGTCTGTTTTAAATGTGGTCAGAGTTGGGGCGAGTCTTACATCTTCAGGAAGTTTTTTCCAGCAGTTTGTTGCATAGTGAGTAAATGATGCTTTCCCATGATTTGTATTTACTCTGGGAATCACTAACAGATTGGTGTCAGAAGATCTTTGTGATCTTGAAGGCTTATGTAGTGGAAGCATATTAGTGATATACTTTGGCCCTAAACCATGTAGTGATTTATATGTGAGCAGTAGGATTTTGAAATGAATTCTCTGACATACTGGGAGCCAATGTAAGGATTTAAGAATTGGTGTAATGTGCTCACATTTTTTGGTCTTTGTTAGCACTCCAGCAGCAGCGTTCTGGACCAGCTGGAGCTGCCTGACAGTTTTTTTTGGAAGACCTGCAAGGAGACCATTACAATAGTCCAGCCTACTAGTTATAAAGACATGTACAAGTGTTTCTAAGTCTTGAGCTGACATGAGCCCTCTAAGTCGTGCTACATTTTTGAGGTGATAGTAGGCTGATTTTGTTACTGATTTGATGAGACTGAATCCATAATAACCCCCAGATTTCTGGCTTTATTTGATGTTTTCAGGGACATAGAGTGAAGGTGTTGGGTTTCTTTAAACCTTACTTTTTTAGCACCAAATACAATGATCTCAGTTTTGTCTTCATTTAGTTGTAGGACATTTTGACAATCAGTCCTTCTAAATTTAAGTCACTCCAAAACCAGATTCTTTGGTATCCAAGAGTATACGGATAGGCCTACGTTATTGATAATGGTGCTGTGGGCCTGTTTAAACTACCGTTTAGTCTTGTTTCTTTCATGTCACACTTTTAATACCTTTTGCGAAGTCAATCTCTAGCTTGAAAAAATGAAAATGTCTTCTGTTATTGCCTCACTGCCACTTGAGTCGGCTCCATCGTTAATGCATGTTCCGATCCCCTCAATTCCATACTGGAGACACGATGCATTAAAGCAGCAGAAAACGCATTGTTCAAAGCTGTGCTGCTGTCTTTGACACGATAAAGAAATAATTTGTGCTTTGTATATAATATTTAGTTACTCATAAAAATGAGGACTTTTCAGCCGTACACACCTGTATGTGTGCGCCGCAGATGGCTCGGTGTGAACTGACATTTAAAATAAAAAATAAGTGTTAACCTGAAAGGACGACGGCTGATTGCTGACTCTGGCATTTGGACACTTCACACAGCTACGTGCCTTTGCTCGGCTTCAGAGGATGAAGAGCTGATGTGGCCTACCTAGATCAGTGTTCATCTTAACTAATTATCCGCCGCTAATTAATGTGAAGAAAAAGCAATTAAAATGGCTACACCTGTCTGGTTATATACAAGTCAAACCGTGTGGGGTTGGAGCCAGGAAAAGGTGAGTGATGAAAGTCTCAAGGCTGGACTCCCGTGCTGACAACCTGTTTAATTACATTAAACAGGAAGTTGTTCATTAATTACTGTGTCATGGTTGACCGGTATTGGATTCTTCATGGCAAGAGTTGGTCGCTGCTTTGAAGACCTGTGGTGTGAAAACTTCTCAGCTACACTACAACTCTGACAAGGACATTTGCATAACACGTTACATTTTCCATCGCGACACAATACGTTTAGTCCAAACTTTTAAAGGATAGCTTATAAAAAAATGATCAATGTAAGGTCTTCTTCTGCAATGGTGTCTGGAGGATTTTTGCTGTCATCAAATAGCTTTGCCAACTCCTTTGTATTCACGTAACCGTATTTAATGGAAATGAGCCTTATTATTTTTTTAATATATTTTGGATTATCTGGAAAATTGGTTATAAAATTGCACTCAATTATAATGGCGACTTGGCTGCTGTGCATGGAAACACACAGTGAATATTGACTGGGACTGCGGCCCAACCTGGACAGGAGGAATGACCAACAACCCTACATGTGGGCCTGTGAGTGTTTCTCAAGTTAGGCGACATAATAACAAAAAGATTTGCACACCACGCTCTGGCGTCGAGGCTTGTGGTGTGAGCATAGCCCGTAATAGACTGCTACTGTGTCAGAGAGCACCAACTGTGACCATATGTATTACAAATCCTTTCAACCCTCTAATTAAAAACGTGGACAACTTATCACAAGGAATCACACATCCTCTCCACTTTAGTCATTGCCGTCCCATGCTGAGGTGTTTTTTATCTCACCCTCCAGGCTGCCAATGGAGTCCCAAAAATAACTGCTCTTTTTAATTTTCAAACCCAAGGCGGCGTAGGCAATAAATACCCCGCGCTTTGTCCATCACCATCGCGGCCCAGAGGGAACCTGAAGCCCAGGATTTGTTTCCCACCAGCACTTGCGTTGGCATAGTTTGGTATTCTGAGGGCTGCCGCCTGGGGCCCGATGATAGAGTGACTCCTGTGCCGTAAAGGAGCTGATTGAAATCCACTGGAAATCAAACCACGCGCTCGTCTCCTTCGCTCTTCGGCAGGGCACAGTCCAGATGGTGCTGCTATTTACGTCACTTTTTATATGGCTTTAGTGGAACATAGACAACTGAGTAAAAAGAAAGGGGGGGGGGGCACAGTATCTCTTCTTAATGAGGAGGCCAGGAAGGAGAAAAAATCACAAACCCTCTTGTGGATGTGAAACTGACGTAATGTTTAGAAATATGCCTTTAGAAGAGAGCCATGCGTTATCTTTAAAAGAGTAATCAAATGAATATAGGGAATATTTCAGCTTAGAAGTCTTTATTCTATTTCTGCTCCAGTTGTGCAGACATTATATAGACAGTATATATTTTATCCTCCGTACCTGTTTCTATTTATGTGTACAAAGCATGAATGTATAAAACACATTGTCATTTAACATTGTTTTTCTGTTAATCAAATATGATATAATACAGTAGGCTACTTAGTCACACCTAACCCTAATTCCCAAATAAAATATCTAGACACAACACATTTTAGATTTCCAAAAGGCATATAGTACAGTCTGCATAATTATGCAACTTTTAATGACTCAAATTCCAACAGCTATAGTTCAGTCCTCACACCTCTCCAGTGTCAATAAGGCAGAGGAGGACAAGGCCCGAGAAGCCCACGCTGCTGCTCTGCCGAGTCTGTGGCCCGCCCCTCCCCCCCACCCCACACGCGTTGTCAGCGTGTTCGGGCGTGTGTTTGTTTGGCGTTGTTTTGATCGCCAATGCTTGTGTGTTTGGGCTGCGCTGGCTGGGCGGCGAGCGTGCCACGGTGCAGAGCTGATGGCGTGCCAAGTGCTCCCCGCGGGCCGGCTGTGCCTTCCACTCTGCTCAGCCACCGTGAACGCCGAGCCGACAGAGTGCTGCAGGGGGGAGGGCGGGGGGGCACCACTTCCTCCACCCTCCCCTTTGTCTCTCTGGCCTTGTCACCCGACATCAGCTTTTTACCACTTTCCCACTCGCCCGCTCCTTTTGCTGCTGCCCCGCACAACTGTTTTCACCACTATTCGATTTTGAGATGCATTTTTTGTATTTCCATGTTTTGAGATTCTAAAAAAAAAAAATCCAAAGAAATACACAACCATGTCGTCTAAAAATTTACATGATGTAGATAATGTGTACTGTACTTCTGAATACATAAGACTTTTGGAAATATGTTTTAATCGTGTATTTTTCCTATGTAGACAGCATTTTCTTACAACTTCAGTTGTGCATTTGAATTAAAATGTTACATTGTGTGATCACCGCACCTATTTTTGTCACGGCTGTTGGTAGTTATTTCTGGCTATCCGTTAAAAGAGATCGCCATCTTTGTTGCTGGAGTTCTTTGTTGTCCTGATTCATCTCGTGGCACCATCGCTGCTCAGAGACATCCTCTGCCATTGGGTTTGGTTTGAAAACCTTGCTCAGGCTCTGAACTCTAGTATCTACTGCTCACTAACATTTACCTCTAATTACCAGGCTCATTAAAGCATCGAATTAGCAGCGAATGCCTCTTTCAGCCTCTACGCTGTGTTTAATCGTTAAGCAAATGAAGCGCCACGAGTTTGAAGTGATTACTATTGAGATGTAAGTGCCACGGACCCATGAAATGTCACTCAGCTGCCCTCAAAAGAAAAGATAGAGGGAAGAAGGAACGAAAGCAATTTACTTCCACTTGCTGGGAAAGCTGTTTTGTGTGCACACAAGAGAGGTCCGCTTTGGCTTCAAACATCACGCGGCTATTATTCTAGTGCTACAACGCCGTGAGAAACCGCTTCTCCAGAAGGTCAACGTCATTTACATGGAGAAAAAAAGGAATAAAGGCTGACAGCTGCTTACCTGTCGAGTTAATACAAACTTCTTGAACATTCGGGTCACTCCCACTGCAGTCCCCCATTCAGCATCACAACTACACGCACGCACACACACGCGCACACACGTACACACGCACGCACACACACACGCACGCACACATATGCACGCACGCACGCACACACACACACACACACGCACACACGCGTATTGACAAACACGCACTGCTGCTTGGTATTCAGGAGGTCAAGATTAAACAGCTCTTTCATTTGTTGATCCTCCCAGGTCACAACCTTGAATGGGTAATGTCAGATCAGCTGATTGGTTGATTCTTCTGAGAGAATAAATTGAACATATTGACTATGAATATTTGAACATTTCTGTCGGGTGGGTTAGCACGGTATGCACACACTGCGGTCCACACGTGGGAACAAAAAGGCCACGAAAGTAGTGAAATCCACCTCTGCAACTTTGACAAAATGTCACACACGTGTGTAGTTTGAAATGGTGCAGAACAACATTTTATAGCATATAAAACAATGCCAAAGTCTGTTAGTCATCCAACACAGTTGGTGTGTGTAGAAATAGATCACACATTTGACACGTTAAAATTAACACAACACAGGTTGTCCCGGAGCACAATCTTTAGACGTGTTGAAATTCAACACATGTTCTTTGACACATCCCTGCTCTCAGCTTTGTGTGCGTCAGGTTCCACCTGTCAATATCTACGCCGGCTACGTGCACAATGTATCCTCAAAATAAACCTCAATTTAGAGATCTCAAGTGAAAGGTTACACCGAGGCAACGCAACCACTTAAATTTGGGGAAAAGAGATTGTTGCAGCACTCGCACTTAGTCGCCCTGGGTGTGTAATAAGGACGCAGGTGCGTTTACCTTGGCGTTAGACGGAAGCCAAGTGCATTGCATCCATCCGAATGAAGGTCGCCCCGGCAGAGCTGGCTAAGGCACAGGGCTAGAGGTGCCGCGGGTGTTTCACCGAAAAAGCAGCAGTAGACGGGGTTAATGTGGTGTATCGCTATCCGGAAGACCTCCTCCCATTAGAAGCCACTCATCTCCTCGGCAAACTCTCCCATGACTCTTTCTACCTTCACACTTCTATTTCGATCTGTCTCTCCAGGTTCCATCACTCTCCATTTCATGGCTGTTTTCTTCTCCTATTTGCTTGACAAGACAATGGATAATAACCCCCGGAATAGCACAAGAGACCCGGCAAATGAGAGTAATCAAGCTGTCTTGTCCTGGTGGCGTTCAGGTTCACTCATCAAACCCTAATTATCACCCCGGAAACCAATGTTCCGCTTTAATTGTTCTGATGAATGAAATATTACTGAAACGGGTCGGGCCGCAGCCGAGCGGAATAACAGCTTTCAGCCATAAAACACGGCAGAGGACGAGGAGGAGGAGGAGGAGGAGGAGGAGGAGTGGAAAGAGGAGGAGGAGGAGAAGGAAGAAGAGAAGGGAAGGTGACTCAGGAGGGAACGATACACAGTGCAAAAAAAGCCGGCTCAAGTAGTGAATAAATAGAGTTCATCGTGACTCAAAACATGAAGGGGAGGAAAATGGCAAGTTCAATGCAAAGTGGAAAAACGACCGCAGCGATGTACAGGCAGGCCAGAAAATGACTGGAGGAATTTTAAGTGCGCTCTAATTGCTTACAGGAGGTGTTTGGCCAGTAATCGAGACTGATTGCACCCAGAGATATTTTACATGGCTCCCAGCTGAGTTTTTCCAATAAAAAAATAAAAAAACCACTGCGTTATTGGGCCGGCATAGCTATAAACTATTACACTCCTCTATGGATCCCCGCTGATGTAAAACGTGTAATTAAATCATGAATACTGTACGTCAGAGGCAGTTATCATAAATCTTAAGAAAACAGATCTCTCCTGCATTTTTGGAAGGCATCAGATGTCAGACCTAAAGATATTTGTTTTTTTGTCTTGCGTTCTCTGATTTGATTTGAAGACATCCAGTGCAAAACAAACCATGAAATGAAACAGTTGGGAAGAACATCTGCCAAACGTATAACTGTTGTGTGCTTGAGATGATTCCTTAAGGCTGCCAGATGAATGCGTCCTCTACAAGCACATAATGCACATACAGTATATGCGCACACACTTCTCCTTCCCGGCTACGTTTGCCAGCACTTCTCGCTACCTGAATTGGTATCTTGACACCTTGCGCAGTGTCATTAATAATGGAGTGTATGCAACACATCCACAGGGGTTTGTAGCATCATGGAGACCAGCGCGTCCCCCCAGTTGTTCCCATAGCAGAAACAGTAGGAGTGGAGCCACGGAGAGAAAAAGAAAAGACGGCTGTCAGGGTCAGAAGACGAGTCTGGCCTCACAAACACACACACACACACACGCACACACACACACACGCACACACTGTCTGCAGAAACACATGCAGGTGTATGGTTGAACACACACATACTTTAGATTTCGCGCACACAAACGCAAATCTTTTTAATTGTCTCTCTCATTCTCACTTTGATTGATGAATAACCCGCGGCCACCACCCTACGTGGACAGATGGAGTGTTGTATGCTGTGTGTGCAAATGAATGAGATGTTAAAAGGATGGAAGCTCGATGGAAATTCCACTCAAAATTTAAGAAGATAGGTGATGTGGGAGAAATAGAATAGAAGTATTAATATTATTATTAATACTATCTACCATGCAGTGACCTGTAAGATCATGCGACTTAAAACAAATATATAACACATTTTAATTAGGCATTTAATAACGGCCTACCACAGTATGATTAGTAATATATTGAAGTTAGAGAGTTAACTTATGGTATCAGGAGTTGGCCGCCTACATGGAGCAGTGTTGGGTTAAAGCACTTTACCCTTGCGTGACTGGCCTCCCTGAATACCTTTGTCAACATTAAATTATGGAGCGCATGTAACTGTTCTGAAAAACCATTCTTTATTGTACATTATTTATCTCTCTAAATACACAATGGTCTCAGCAATGACACGTGTACAACACCCACACACACACAAACACATTTGATTACATATTGTAATTGTAACCTCCATCATCGTTGAATCACAGTCTTAAAAAAAACATATTGTTATTCAAGTAAACACAACGATTTAAGCGTCATGATTTAGTAATCATTGCTCCTTCTATTTTTAGAATGTGCATTGGTGAATCATTTCACCTTCTTATACATTCTGTAATTTAGATGACGCAAAGTTTAAAGAGTTGAAAGAGAGATTTATTCGACCCCAAACACACTACAAGCTAAGTGTGAACTAAAGTGTGAGATAAATGTGCACAACTTGATGCAATTTGTCATAAAGGAAAAACTAATACAGTATAAAAACCAAAAAACTCAAGTAAGAAGAGAGGCTGTTTTAGTGGCCGGTGATAAATCCTCCTAGAGTGCAAATCCAAACTACTGAACTAACACGTCGGTAAGCGCTTTGACTCCAACAACGGGAGCACAGCTTGTAGGAGGAGCACGCAGTGTGAGACAAATGCTAACGGGATGCATCAGAGAATGAGCGTGTTTCTTTTGAAAATGGCATATTTCCTATTCATTGTTTTTAGTCCTCGGGGCTCCATTTGGAGGTTTGACTTTTGTCTTTCAACGGATGCACAAAAGAAAATAAAAGCTAAAGCGGCACAACTCAAGTCCATCACGCCTCTGGGTGGAAGAGTACAGAACACACACCCGGGTGTCATAAATAATACACATAAGAGCAGCTAAAATTAGGCATCGACCGCTATGGGCCACAACCAAATACATTATTTGAAACTACGTTGACGAAATAACTCTTTTTTTCTCAAACCTTAATGCTTTACTCCATTTCACCATTAAGGGGCATCAAACGAAACACAGAAACAGAACAATAGGATAGACGGACGCTCTTTCTCTTTATCTCTTTATCTAATCGCTTTAGTTTAACTTCTACTCTAATACAACGCACTGTTAAAATCTCCATACTTACCTAAGAAATTAGCAACAGCTATTGATAGAGCAATACTGCAATAAACAGAATATTTTGATATTTAGTAGAAACAGTAAAAATAAAAAGCCAAGAAATGAAAATATCAAGTAGGAATAGGTTATTGAGAAATAGTCCAATTTTAGTGGCTTCAACATATATAGCATAAGAAATATTAATATTTAGGGATCACAGGAATTAGTGTCTATAGTAATCTATCTTACTAATGTTGCCTTGGCACAATACCTGTCCTTCTCAAATTAGAAGTCTTGTTCCTGTTGAGGGCAACAAGTCCTTGCCTCTTATCTGGAGTCCAGCTGCGTTGGTTGGTCCTATCAGCAGGCTGTTATCTTGGTGCCCTCTTAAACCTCAGCTCCGTATGAGCTACCTAGGCCTTATCAGCGTCTGTCCTCCTAGAGAAGGATCCATGGCCGCCGGGCCTTCACTGACCCTGGATCGACCTATCCTTGGTTCTCCTCTTCCAGCCTCGCTGGCCCGTTTTTATTCCTGAGCACTTACTCTATTGCTTTTTTTTTCTTTCAGTCTCGCTCTGTCTTACTCACAATGTCATGACATATCTACTGAAATTGAAAGCATGTGTTTTGGTGACAAAAGCACATTCTCCCTCCAAAAGATTAGACTCCACAACTCACTGGCTGATCTTATTCTTAATAACAGACACATTTCAACAGTGGTTCTTGGTTGAATGAAAATATATAGCTTTTACTAAATACGTATTACATTTTTCCTGAAAACTGTGTTTTTCCACATGCATACTTTTTCATGCAGGAAATGGGACATTGGTATTCAGAGTGTGCTTAGTTAGAGCACCCGGCATCCAGCACATTACAGCCAACCAATTATTCCATAACAATTGAAAAACATGCATATTAGAAATGTCAAATTACAAAAACTAAATGTGCTCAGTGCATGCTTTGCAAAATAATAGCCTGGTAAACACGATCCAGACAGCTTTTGAAATGCTCATTATTTATTTGAACAATAAAAAACATATGTATGTAAATCATTTGTAATGCAGCAAATTGCGAACAAAATACAATATGAAAGCTAATAGCGCCTTTGTTTATTAAAGCACATGTTAAACAAAATAAATACAAAAAAATGTTGGCGTTAATTGATTCTTCAACAACTTTTCTCCAATAAAAACTCATTGAGAGATCTTTAAACTTTAAACTGTCAAATGTATTGTTAAAACACAAGGTCTATGAGATGTGTAAACCTACCTGATATGTTTTACATATACTGCACTGCTTTGATTATCATACAAATAGCATTCATCATAATTTATTGCTGAGAAAAATGTGTCTATATACAGTATAATGTGTGTATATACCAGAGGTGGGATCAAGTCACTGTTAGGCAAGTCACAAGCAAGTCTCAAGTCTTTGCCCTCGAGTCCCGAGTCAAGTCGAGTCAAAGACGAAGCAAGTCACAAGTCGAGTCACAAGTCACAGCCAACAAGTCTCAAGTCGAGTCACAAGTCGTACCATTTTAGTTTCGAGTCATTTCGAGTCCTTTTATTATAGTGGGGACGAGGAACCCTGGGTGATGGTGCGCTGCCTCACAGACCTAGACTACGAAGGGAAGGGTAATGGTGGATGGACTGTGACTGTGTTATAGTACTGTAACGCTCACCCCAATGCTGCAGCGTAAATAAGGAGGCGATGACTGGCTTGCAACTCCGCTGCATTTATTTATATAAAACAACTCAACTTCGGTCACTGTTGGCCGTCACCACGCCGAACGAACACTTCCGCATACACGGCCCCCCAAAACTCGGGTTGTCTCGCGTAACTACAGCTGGTAACAAAGCATAACGTGAACACATGCAACATCTGCATAACTGATTAACTAATAACTTTAACTCAGCTCATTACACTACTTTAAAACGGACGTTGACATAATGTTGGCGAGGATTTCCATCGGAGTCTGAATCTGGGTTCAAAAATCCCGATTTTTGTAACCATGAACGAGCTGTCTCGTTGATACGGTCAAATGGACTGCAGTGATTGGATGTTGTTCAGGCAGCGCGCGCTCTCTGCATACAGGTGGCGCACATTTTTTTGACAGATGCAGATAAACAGAGCGGCGCGGTGGTGTGAAAATGTTATCCCCCAGTTTTCATGGGAAGTAGCAAGTCTTCTCGAGTCAAAAGGCTCGAGTCCAAGTCAAGTCTCGAGTCATCGGTATTCAAGTCCAAGTCGAGTTGCAAGTCTTTGTACGTTTTGTCGAGTCGAGTCTCAAGTCATCAAATTCATGACTCGAGTCTGACTCGAGTCCAAGTCACATGACTCGAGTCCACACCTCTGGTATATACTGTATATAATATTGTCTTTCTTTTTCTTCAGAAATACAAAACAAAGTAATCCACAACAGCACTTTAAAAAACAATTAATCAGGAATCCAATTGTAAAAATAAGTGTGTATTCATAAAAAGATAGAAAAAAAGAACCTATGCAAAACAATGTTATACGGCTTCATCCAATCTTTATTGCTTTGCACAGTATGGAGCATGCAATTCAAACTGACCAACGTGTACACATTCATTCAAGGAGGTTGACATGCAAATGAAAGGACGTCAGGACAAGACATCTTTCAACCTCACACTTCACTTCAATGGCACCAGGACATTTAAAAAAAAATTGGCCACTTGGTCCTGCTAATCGGCAGGCCCAAGTGGCTGCACAGAAGTGGACTGACGCTATCTCAGCCCGCTGCGTGCTGAGTGTAGTGATGCTGGTGTGTTTACAGTGGCACTAATTATTGGAGTTGCAACGGTGACAGCAGCACTAATGATTGTTGACAGCCACACCCCAATGGCTGTTTGTCCTAATAGTTCAACCAGAAGAATGAATGAATTACTTTTCTCTGTCTCGCACACACACACACACACACACACACACACTCTCACACCCGCCCCCTGATTGTTTCTTGCTTTTAGCTCGTGCATTTGTAGTTGTATAATAGATGTTTGTTGGATTTTGGTGAAATGTGTTAATAATAATAACTAACTAACTAGTTGTTATAGTCAGAGCTCAGATCCAAACCTTCTCTGTTCCATATGATAATGGAAATGTTCTTTGACTGCCTCCAATTTGTGTGAACAACCCTTTTCAGACTTGAAACAGTTGGGAACATAAAATGTGTGCACTTGTTCCTTATCGCGGAAGTGGAAGTTGTTCTCTTCTGCCATTTGGAAGACCGTGTCCATCTCTTATTTCTGCTCTGAGGAGGTAGATGGGATCTCAGTTATTAATTGGAAGCTGCAGCTGATCGGCCTGACAGGATTCACCTCAATATCCAATATTTTTCTATAACAGAATGAAGACAGATCGCGGATATAGCTCAAGCTTGAGCTGACAATTCTAGTTCTGATCAGACATAACATTAAAAAGTCACAGATGGACAATTATGTATTGTTAACCTGCATTACCACCTTTGAAGACCCTATTTGAATGATTTCCAAACAGTGGAACTGTGTGTATGAAATGCAGAGCAAATAACCAATGTGCACATTACCATTATCAATACTATTATTATTAAAGTATGGGGAATCTCTTCCAACCGTATTTAAATACACTTCAATGATTATGACTATGAGTGTATTTCTACCTTTTCAAAACATGACCATCAACAGACTTTAGATCTGTTATTGTGGTGATGGGAATCAGTTGAATTTTTAAAGTGAATATAGCCTTGTCTTGATCCACAATGTAATTGCACATGTGAAATAATAATAATCCAGAAGTTGCATATAATATGTTCAGATGAAGGATGAGGCCTTTCTTCCTGCAAGAGATTACAGTAAGTTATTAAACAACCTAATTTATAAATGGGATTGGTTTAAAAAAGTATTTTTAATTTGGTAAGATCATTACAAATCAGGATCATCACTGTTTTGCTATTTGACCGACTTGGACTTCCAAGTGACAGCCCAATGTATGGAATGTATGAACCCTCATTATATTATAAGGTAGTAAAAATGTATAGTTAATCATGTGTTTAGCAGTATTTCCCCAAATTAACAAAAGCATGTCCTTGTTTCTCCTTGCAAAAAAGGCAAAAGAGCAAAACCCAGAAGACAGCTTGAGAAGTAGCCTCCACTACAGAAGAAAACAAGAGGCCCAGCAGCAGAAAACAACTGTGTTCATTTGGATGATCATTATATTGTGACATCTCCTCTGGCTCTAATTGGAAAATAATGAATTATATTAGCCTCAAATCATGTTTACTTCTAATTAGTGGCTGTGGGACCAGGTTTGTCATTTATGAGAGGATCGAGAATGCAGTAATTACATTGTATAAATTGATTAGGGCCCACGAATTGTTTACAATATATTTTCCATTGGAGATTAAATGGTGCTTAGCATAAAGACAGAACCTGTCCAGGACACTGTGGAGGGAAATTACAGTTTAAATATGAAAAAATATTTTAGGCTACGTCTGTTTTTGGTTATTTTTAATACACCATAATCTTTTATTCCATATTTAGACTATTAATCATATCTCTAGAACTTAATTGAATATTTGACTTTTAAGTCATTATATCTTATAACCTATGTAAAATCTACAAATATTGTTTGAGTAATGGGACACAATCAAATGCTGCTATTCACACATTGAATATGTGAAGTTAAATAACAACATCCAGAAGTTTTGGATTGTCTTTGTCATTTTCCTCATTCTTTAGTTAGCACTGTTGAGTTTGAAAATACGACATAAATTAATACTCAATTAATAACATGTGCCGCTGTCGGGGCAAAACAAACAAGCACGCGTAGCCAAACCAGTAGGTTCAAAAACCAGTGGGCATGTAACAACAGCGTTTGGCGAGGAATAATCCTTTCTGCGGTACAACTCGGCTTCGTTCAGTTTACTTTTAAGAGTCCTCAAGCTGATGTTTACACCGTGTAGACTTGACATCATGTCCACGGTTACAGCGTACGAGTGGCCCTCATTAAAATATTGAACGCAATGATGCAGTATGTCTGGTGTTTTCGTCTGGTCCGCGTCCTTTAAAAACTCCAAACACCGACCACACGTAAAGCAAAACCGCGTTAAGCTGTTCATCTGTTTGCCACAAAACGGGCAAAACATCCCTCGGCCGCAGTCCATGTTCGGGCGGTCACCATGAACGTCTTTGATGCCATAAACTCCACAACCAATGACAATTCAAAAACACCACGCTCAACACTTCCGTCACTTCCAGTATTTGTTACATTCCCTTTCTGTGAAGAATCTGTGCTTTGTAATTTTTTTTGGGATTGGTAAAAGTGTTTAGCGTCTTGTTAATTTGTTTTCTAAAATGTAAATTTGTTTTCTAAAATGTAAATGTATTTTCTAAAATGTAAATTTGTTTGATAAAATGTAAATGTGTTTTCAAAAATGTTAATTTGTTTTCCAAAATGTTAAATTGTTTTCCAAAATGTTAATTTGTCTCGAGCTTTGTAAAAGTGTTTCATTCTTTGTAATGTTGCTTTGAACTTCACGGCCACCGTAAATTAACCCCATTTCATTACAAAGTGCATGTATAATAATCAAAATAACGAGCATTGTTTTGTTTATATTTTTGTTCATGGTTAGAGATTTCCACAACGTCTCCCTCATATTCATACTCGCCTTGTGTTGCCTTTGTTCACAGTTTATTTTTATTTGCCACATAATATTCAATTCGCTGAAATGTTTCACCGTTATACAGTTAAAAGTGGTGAGTTCTGGTGACTCCATTCTGCTTCTCCTATATAGACATCCATACCAGACTAAAGACATATGAAAGATGATCCAGTTCAGTTGGCTACAAAGCAAAAAACATCAATTTGGGAACCTGTTGACTTTGGATAACTAGAATTCAGGGGCCAGTCAAAGACTCCGGCAACTGGACGGGTCACACGGCAGAGGTCTCGGGGGCAGCTCAGAAGAAACAGGTGTCCGCCGGAGTGCCTCATGGAGACGAGAAGCATGTGCCAAACTGCCGACTGGAAATCAAGTTCAGGTGTCAGGAATAGGGAGAGACAGGAGTCACAGGGGTTGGAATGCTACTACCGCCTACGCAAAGTTATGATTTATCTCGCAGAAGGGGGTGAGGGTATCCAGGGAGCACGGGTCATGACGGAAAAATGAATCTGTCGTCCCTCCGTCCAAGTCTGTCCAAAAAGAAAGCCAGTCCAGGAGGCTGTATCACTGTCCACAGGGTCCACAAAGAATGTGTTTGCTCCATCAGTTTCAATTTGAGGGCAGGTTCCAAAACACAGCGTGTAGGCAACAAAAACTGAAGCATTAGGCAGCTGCAATAAAACGTACCCAAGGAAACATCTAAATGAAGAAAAAGAAAAAAAGAGAGGGAAGACCCAAGATTGATCAGTAACAAATGCAAAAAAGAGGTGACACAGACTGAACAAAACACAGGTGAGATACAGTAAAAATAGGCAAAATAAGACAAGGTAACATGTTAGAAATCAACGTTTTAGGTCTGTTAAATTAAGCGCTGGTTGAGGCCCTGCTAATAATTAATACCGATATGACATAGCGCATTTTTATCGAACACTGTTTTCTTTTAATGTTATTTTGGGGTTCTTAAACGGCCAAAACAAACAAACAAATTATATGCATATATCCATCTTCCATGTGCAAAAGGTTTCATATTCATGCTGTTTTCAAATTTTCATAAAGCTCACTTGTTCACTGCCTTTTCAACTGGAGCCACGGATGACAACAGCTCACTTTTTAGTGACGCAGTCATGAATAAATAAAATAAGTGGAGGCTTGCGTGACAAGAAGTGATTTAACGAGCCTCTGTTTCCACATGTTCGGGAGGGGGGTTAGTACTTGGGCCCTTCCCCTCCTCCTATGTCACACTGTCTGATGATGAAAGAGTTTGATGGTGCAAGTGAAACAAATTTAAAATGAAGTTGGTGTGAATTCCTTACAGACTAGCGAGGAAGAGGAGTGGAAGTGGAGAGGGCTTTTAGCCATACTCACCAACACACATACACACACACACACATCACTCTAATAGAGAATTCCAGGTCGGGCCGTGGTGAAAAAAGCCAAAGAGCGTCCCCTGCTGCTGCCTCGAGACAAACTCTCAGCTGGACTACAGTGACTATAAAAGGTATATTACTCTTGATATGTTTTTCTTAGTGACTAAAGCAGCCCCATATCCTCTTTGACCACACATTAAGCTGCAGGGCGGCTCTCTTTCATTACTCTCACGGATGAAGCAACAACCGGTCTAGAAGAATTCAGCCATCAGGACAACTTGTCTCAATGGTAATACTTACCTGACCCATTCAAGAAGGGTTTCAAGGGTCAGTGGCTTTTTTCGGTGATGTGAAAAAATGGGCTAAATTACATTGGAAACTGCGTATAGTTACCATGTATAATCACTAAGTGGATGATTATCATAATTAATTATATCCTTTTTTTAATCTATCATGCAGATCACCATCTAATTGACAGCTATAGATTCCTCTGCCCTTTCCTTCAACAGATGCTCACTTGGAGGGAAGCTTTGGATGTTTCTGGGCAGCTCTGAGTCCCTTTGGGGGCTATGAAGCCGCTCAAGGCTGAAGCGATCGCAGGAGTAGGAGTGGCTGCATGTGCTTACTCAAAGTGGGCCGAGGATCAACTTGTAAATAGGCGGCTTTAATCTATGCGGCGTCTTTGCTGTACACTTCCCGAGTCCAAGGAACTCCAGTTTTAGCCGATTAACTCTGTTGGCATATCTTTGAAGATACCCCATGTCCTCCTTCTACAAGGTGGTTTCCATTCCAAAATGGTCCATGCAGAAATAATGCTGTTTGCTTTAGATGTCACGACCCTCCTGTAGAGAAGAGGCCACGGTGAGTGATATCCTCCAGGCATCAAGCCACTCCTCCTTTAGCCACCCCAACAGTGGGGGAATCAAACAGAGAGAGAAAACCTTACTCTTGTAAGTAACTGTTGTAACTGTTGGGGCCATTGTGAGTGCATCTTTGATCGTCCTCTGGCGACAGGTAGAACTACACAGTGCATGTGGGTTTCTTGCTTGAAGAAAACACATGTACTCTTCCACATTCCCGAGCCACATCCAGAGTGTTGTAAATATCATTCTCATAGACATGAGCAGTGCTTGAGCACAATGTGTGCACTGACTTGTACGAGGACCACATGTTATCCCTGACACCACAACCTCAGATACAAAAAACAAACAATCAAAAGCATTAGAGATGATCTAATGCCTGAGTACCTGTTGGCATACAATGCTTTCTTACAGTACGGAGACACCTCAGCCCCAGAGAATCAACACGGAAATTTTGCTAGACCCTCAACACCAGTATTATCACAATAGTTTTTACTGTTTTTTTTCTGCCAGATAATAATAAACTGCATATCTCAAAGCTATTGTTGTGTGTCCCAATGTATGAACCGTAATTAGAAACAAAAGCAACATTCTACTGCAGCAAAAGACAGAGAAACGTGGGAGAAAACTGCTGCTCGGGTAAGTTCCAATATAGTGTTCTCATGGCTCTGTATAGTTTACTAATATTCTCTGCATCACCGATGTTGTAAAGGAAACTGCTGTTTGCAAATAAAGTAAAACTACACGAAGAATGTGCTCGGATGTGAGAGCATGTCGAGAATCTTTTTCTTGGTAGCATGTATAAATATGTTAGTGTGTATGTATTTATATATGTATTTTTAAATATACATATATATTTTTTTTTTATGTTTCTTTGAGTATATCTCTATGTTAATGTGTGTATGTATTTATATACAGTTATGTATGTTAGTGCGTCTTTGCGTATATCTGTTTGTATACATATGCATGTGTATATATATTTTTTATATGTATATATATGTATATATATAGATATACATGTGTGTGTGTGTTAGTGGGTATGTATTTATATATGCATTTTGTATGTATTTTTATATACATTTATGTAAATGTGTGTATATCTATATGTTATTGTGTGTATGTATTTATATATATTTATGTATGTTAGTGCGTCTTTGTGTATATCTTTGTTTGTATGTATATGTGTGTATTAATATGTATATATATATACTGTACATATATGTTAGTGTGTATGTATTTATATATATATGTATCTTTGTGTATATCTATCTTTAGTGGGTATGTATTTATATTAGGGCCGGGACTTTAGCGCGTTAATTACGATTAATTAATTACAATGTGAATTAAGATTAATTAATTACACAAAAAATCACACAATAAACACATTTTACGCATTTTTACACTTATTTTTTGCACCGTGGAACGTTTCTCACTGGATGAGTTTCGGAGGACCGATTATACTGGAGCACCAACTAGCGTTCATGACTTCAGACAACAACAAACCACAGTGAACATGAACAAAGAAGCTGACGAGGCCGTGTCGGGTGGCCCTGTGAATGGGAAATCTTATTATAATAAACACACGGATGGAAGCGTCGATAAGAGCGTGGTTGTGTGCAAGCTATGCAACAAGGAATTCGCATCGAGCCTCAAGTATCACCTCAACGCAAAACAATTAGCAGCTAGCGTGGACGTTAGCCCGACTCCCGAGTACAAGGACCCACACCCAACCCACACTGCACCAGCTGACTGGTTTAAGGGTAACTAAGTCCTGACAAAATAACCAATGTTCAGAATGTACTTGAAAGTATTGGTCTACTTAAAAAAACATAGTTTACAGAAGGTCTACTTACCTATAGGCTACCTGAATTTCTGAAAGTACTATATTTCTAAATATGCTATTGCTACACTTGTCTGCTGGAATTGGTTGAACAAAAATAAAAAATCCATGTGAAAAAAATTACTTCTCACTGTTCTCAGGTCAAATATTTATGCAATTAAAATGCGATTAATTTCGATTCATTAATTACAAAGCCTCTAATTAATTAGATTAATATTTTTAATCGAGTCCCGGCACTAATTCATATACGTATATATATAATACTTTCTTAGGCACATCTGGAGAAAGTCGTAGCAGTCTGGAGAGAGAAGGAGAAGAAAGGTAAGGACCATCATCAGAATTTGAAATAAAAGGAGCAGATTTGTGTGTGTGTTTGTGTATAATGTTCTTACCTTCGGCCATCTCTTTGGGGAGAGACTGACCACCCTTAGAACTTGAGGGTGTCGAACACTTTCTTTTCCTTGTGGAGGGCATTAAACAGCACCGCTCCGGTCTGAAACACTGTGGTGGGTTCTGCTGTGTACCCATATTCTGCTCTCCCTGTGTGTGCATCTTCGTACACAATTTAGCAGTTAGCCAAACTCCATTTGAAGATATACGGGAGTCAGGAATCAGCGTCCAAGCTCCAAGTGCTTTATTTTGCAGCAGTTACATACACTATTGAAGTTGGAGTAAAACTAAAACAGACACAAAAATACAATTAGCAAGATGTCACACATGGAATTCCTAAGTCAATGACGCGGGAAAAATTTGTTGTGAATTTGTGACGCATCAGACCAGTGCGAGCGGGTGCCGGGTGGCCAGAGCGGAGCTGTCCTATCTGTTAAAATGAGCAGTAAGACTGGCTGCAAAGAAAAAAAAGTTTGTGCTAGCACCCCCCCGCCAGCGAAAGTGTCCCTGATTTGAGGTTGGGAGAGTTGGCAACCCCCTATGTGTGCCCCGTCTTTGACGCGCCGCGCCGACCGTCCTCCGCTGCCTCTTCCTCTGGCTCCAAGGGTTAGCCCATTAGTGGGAGCAAAGTAACGTTTAAGTACCTGCAGTATCATACACTCATCTGTAAATGTGTTTTTGTGAGGTTTCAAAAATAAAGCTCTCTTGAGGAAAGTGTACCCCTGTTAAAATATATTTATTATTTATAATGTTTATACAATATTCAAATTCATAGTTTGCTATTTATATTGTAGTTGAAAACAGCCCTGTTAGAAATTCATAGTAAAGTTAATAAAAAGTTCATAGAATAAACATTGATGGAGAAAGTCAGACTATTTCCTTCAGAAAGACCCTTGGTTAGCTAGCTCATTTAAAATATCTTAAACTTAAAACTTTTTTGATCGGAATCGAGAATCGCTGGGAACCGGAATTGAAACAAGGAATCGGAATCGTTCAAATTCAAACGATACCCAACCCTAGCTGTAAAGTTGCTTGTTTCCACAAACCTCAGTACATAAAGAGTTCTCAGCCGGTGTTGATGAAGTACACTCTTCCTCCTTCTCCCTGCCGTGTTCCGTATCGCTCTCCCCACCATACTCTGATGGGGAGCGTAAGGTCCTGGTAGCCCACGGAGGTGGTCCAGGATGTAGAGCAGTAAGATGATGTTCACTGTTGCACTCCTCACACTTACAATGGGCTTTTGCGCACTTGAGACTTGACACTCCGCCTTAAACTTTGATCCCTGATAAATCCATTTCTCTTGTAACCCATATGGAAGCTTTTCCACTATGGGTCCGACACCACAGGCAGTGTCCAGGTATGTTAAGCTTGGTAGATAACCATCTTCCTTTGCTGCGAGTAGCTCCATTAAAAGATCTCCCAATTCTCTTAATTTGTAGTATTCTTTGTTTGCTATTTTAGGAAAGCAGTCTAGCTTGTTAAAAAGGGCACATTATATGACCTCTGGAGAGCTGTAACATTCATCAAGCCTGTCCCAAGCCCTTTTGAGAGCGGCTTCTGATTTGTCTATGTGGACTGCCCTCAAACGCCCTACATGTTCAGAAGACTCCTTGCCAAGCCATTTTAACAGCAAGTCCAGTTCTTCGCTAGCAGCAAAAACAAATATAAAAAGGAATAAATTATATAAAAGATAAAATTATGAATACCAAATACCACCTGTAGCATCCCTTCAACGTTGAATAAACAGACTTTGGAGTGTTTCCTGACGGGTGTACTTTATTTCAGTAGTGTGCATAGCACCAACACCGTGAAAACTAAAGAGGGGAACAACAAAGGCAATTTAGCCAGACAAATGCACTTTAGCATACATGTATAACTGCATAGCAGACAACAGTGATTTGAATTGATCTAATTATCATTTACATGAACATGGAATACAATTACATTTAACCACGTACCTCGCTCCGCATATCAAAGGGCTGCTATACCGTGGTTATCCCGGGAAGGCTGCCGCCATTAGCTTAGCTTTGGATGTTATAGAGCTAGCTAGCAACTTAACAAATCATTAATAAATCATCAACAAACACTGAATGTACTCTTCAAACAACACCTTCGTTAAGGTTAGTGATATTTTAAATCTCTGGTTCTAGAGTCTGCATTGCCTTATAACAGGCTTCTCGTGACTTCTTACAACATGAGCGCTAGCGAATAGTCACGTGTGCGGATAGTTTGCGGTCAGAATAAAAGTCACGTAAAACATAGAAGCGGGATCGTCAAAATAAAAACACTGCTAGTGGTCATTTACACCACCACAATTACTAAAAACACAGATTTGGAAAGTGAAATTTGTAAACGCAGAAAGTATTCAATTATATAACCGTGTAAGTAATAATGTGCACATTTCTTCAGTAAATAATATACATACAAGTACAAATAATAATAATAATAAAGTGCAAATAACCATACGTAAGTACAAACTGCACAGTAGAATTTACTTTACCATCTCTATAAAAGAGACCAATCTGCTATCCGATAGAACAATATTGCAAACATTTTCACTAACAGTTGTCAAAGGCCCTACAGAGGGGGCGCACAGGAGGTTCCCCTTTTTCTCGACTAATTTGGTCTAGGCTTATTACTTTTGGATTGCTTTTGCATATTAACATGCTTTAGACATATTTTATATAGTTATTTATACTAGTAGCCTACTGTGATGATTTTTCACGTCCCAGATTTTTTGATGCCCCCCCAGGCACTTGGTGCCCTACGCGCAGTGCGTGATGTGCGTGTGTGGAGCGCCGGCGCTGTAGCCAACTGCAAATCAGTCTTTTTACTATTCTGCTCTCCTTGTGTGTGTAGCTTCGTACACAATTTAGCAGTTAACCAAACTCCATTTTAAGATATATGGGAGTCAGGAATCAGCGTCCAAGCTCCAAGTGCTTTATTTTGCAGCAGTTACATACACTATTCAAGTTGGAGTAAAACTAAAACAGACAGAAAAATACAATTAGCAAGATGTTACACATGAGTATTGAACAGTATGTAGCTTCTACGCTTCTGTAGCAGGCATATGTATGGTGAAACAACAACATGCAGCACATACAAAATTAACCTCTCTAATGGACAAAATGACATGATAGAATTACGTTATTGTCTATGCAAAACAAATAGCTAACGCTATTATATAAGGATGATAGCGGATGATTTCTCTGAACGAACGATCTAAAACAATAACTCAGACGGCGAACTTCCGGTTCCGGGTTAATAAGCGTGCCAAAATAAAAGCGAATTAATTAAATAATCAATAGCGCCCAGAAATCGCCAACTGCCCAGTTCTGAGGGCAGAACAACCCACATGCACCGTAAACCTCTGGGGGGGGCACACTACCTAGAACACACAGACATAATGAAAAAAGACAGTGAGGATGAGAAGCTAAAGTGTAAAAGTCACAGACGGGTGGGTGAAGAACAGAAGCAAGCCAGACATCTTACCGAAATACTCCCAGCGTCTCAGTCTCTCTCGTCATAACAGCTAGAACGTTAAAGCATGTCTCAATCAGCATGTTCTGTGTCTTTATGTCGCGGTGGAAAATGTCCTTGCTCTTTAGATTGAGTGCCACATCGACCAGCTGCCTCTGTATGATCTGACGGACAAAAGAGAGTGAAGTGATGATGGGAAGCATCTCCAGCAGCTGTTTCACACAATCAGCTTACCAGTGACTGCTGAGGTGGACGCTGAATCCTCTCTGAGTTTTGTCCTTTCTTGAGTCTTGATGGTGGGCTCCTCCTCAATGTCCTCAGTGACCAGTCTCCTCTTCCTACTCGGTCCTCCCTCAGTATCGGCAACCTTCCTCTTGTCTCCTCTCTTGCAAACGACCTCCACAGTGGTGTTGCAGCTTCCTACAGATAAAAAAAAACACAGCATGGTCAGTTTGTTGACATTCACAACACCAACGTGGACAGAAAAACCGTCAAACCAAACCACAAAACGGTGTCTTTTCTGCTCAGCTGAATCTTCTTTAAGTGAATATTTTATCATTTCTAGCAGATCCTCCAAAAAAGAACGCTGGCTCAATAATGGAAAACATACAACAACTCTGCACAATAATAGTTCTAAATTTCATGTGTGCCCCCTCGATTAACAATTGAACTTCACATACGGGTCTTCTCAATATCGCCCAACATTCTAGGTTGGTTGTTTTCTATTTTAACTCGCTTGGATTATGATGTTGTGACACGTTTTGTTATAAGGCGAATACTGTGCTCTCGGGTTTTAACATACACGTAAAAACAAGTTACAAAACCCCCATCGAAATAAAATGAGAGACAGATATTTTAAATCCTGAGGCGAAACCAAAGCATCTGCATGACAGTGTTGAGGTTTATCTAGATAAATACACCAAGCCACCAGCTGATGTAAAAGACCAGAGCCCATCTCCCACCACAGTCTGAAGCCCGTGTTCAGTGAACTGATGATGGGAAGCATCTCCAGCAGCTGTTTCACACAATCAGCTTACCAGTGAGCTGAGGTGGACGCTGAATCCTTGCTGAGTTTTGTCTTTGCTTGAAGAGCCGTGCGCTCTTTGGATGATAACACTTCCTCTGAGCTTGTATTTTCATCTACAGATGAGAAAAACAAAAAAACATTCATTTTGTAGTAGACTAAAGTCACCAACTGTGTTAAAACGGTCTTATTTTATCCTTACACGGCTCAGACTCAAAAGAAACAGTACGAAAAATGCCCAAACAGTATTTCAAGGTAGCCACTCTAAGAGCCTTCTCCCCCTGACAATTCCAACTTACCTCAAGCTTTTTTACTGAAAAGAACCTCCATTGTGGCCTTTTCACAATCACAATATGGGCTTGACAAGAACTTCTGTGTGTGAGCAGTTACCAAGACTTGCAACTAACTGACTGAATTTGCCAGAGTGTGTTCTCATGAACAGAACATGGAACATGGAAGGTGGTGGAACGTTCTATCCCCAAGGTTGTTTTCCCTGGGATCATAGTGAGGCGTTATATGCAAATGACCATTTAGAGTTAATGTGTGATTGGTCGTAGAAAGCAGGCTTATTGCAGCCACCAATACTGACAACATGTGAGATTTTATCAGTATTGAGAGACATACATATCCGCACAAAACGTATTATTTTTTTGCACAGGTTGCACATTCAGAGTAATTCAGGTTAAATACAGCCCGTATTTTCTGCCAAATATGTCATTTTTTGCACAGATATAACTATTTGGTAGTCGTAATTATATTTAATACTAATAGTCTATAGGTTTTTTGAATTTTTGAAACGATTTTTATTTTATATTAGTTTGAAAGAAGTTCACTGTAACAAATTGCTGTACAAATTGCTGTATTTCTAATGGTATCATACAGTATGTCATAATAACTGTTACATACAGTTGAATTTGAATCCCTTGCTTGTAAATCGACGGCTGATGTCATGAATAAACAGTTAAAGCTGTCAATTTACAATAATAGCAGACTACCGTAATTCAACTGCGTGTTACATATATTTTATAAAGTGGTGGAAATACACATACAAGTGCAGTGAATCACAATCCATCTACATCTGTTAATGTATGGAAGCCCCATGTCAGCCACCGAAAAACAGGTCCTGTAAGTCATCATAATGAGATAGTATCTCATGAGATACAATGATGACTTGACTTACAGGACACGTTGCTGTGACTTTTATCCAAAACGCCCATGGTTTCACATCATTTTATGTGGAGTATTTGGGGGTTAGGTGTCTTGCTCAGGGACACTTCGACATGGGACATGTCTTCATTCACATCACACATGTCAAGGTATCATAAAAAGTTCTCGGAAATAAGGTTTTATGGACTCTATTGTGAATCCGTCCAGACCCAGAGACATTGATGGCGATAGTTATATGCAATTTGATGACTCAGGTCACAGTTGTGAACAGTCAGAAGTATGCCCAGAGGCTGTGGAAGAGAATCAATTCTTTTGAAATTTGGTTATGCTTTACCTACAGCTGCAAGCCAAATTTCTCCTATCTGCCTCTGTGATTCAGACGATCATAGGGGACTATTAACAGATACATGACGTCAGCCAGTCACATTTACGTTGTTAGCTAACGTTAACTTAACTGTGTGTGGCTTCGTTGTTGCCCGAGCCGGCACATAAAGGCAGTATTTCACCAACCTACTGATTATCAATGACAGCCAGGCGTTAGTGTCAACTGTGTTGAATATTTCACTCTGTTTATAGCCAGGGGAAACGTCACTGCCTGGCGACGCTTTAAACGCTTGCGTTAGATGGTGAGAAGCGATGCCTTGGTGTTAATCTGTCCGAATTGGGTTTAGTGGACAAGCTAACACAACAGTGGCCGTGTGTCATTTGTGTAGCCAGTTCCTACACTCCGGTACTGAGCCCCGCGCCAGCGAGGATGTTCCCCAGCCTGGCCCACCGACCGTGGCACGTCTTCTGCAGGGTGTCCCTGCAGCACCGGGTGTCTCAGCGGTCGCCGAGGTTCCACCAGCTCTGCTACGGTGAGATAACCCTTTATATCGACATCTTCCTTCGACATGAAGCTTGTTACCGTGCAGTTATTTACAAACGGTGAAATCATGCATTCTGTTGTGCAGGTTGGCAGAGCGGAGGCATGCACAGCTCGTGGTTCAGCCTCCCGGACTGCCGCCTTGCTTCTCTCGGGGCTGGGAAAAGTGCAGTACTACTCGACCTCTATAAAATGATCTTCCTAATATTCCCCCCTCATGCACAGCGAAACACACATTGAAAGCAGTAAGCAGCAGTTGAGCATCCTGTCCACAGCAAGGTCTAGATCAAAGGCGACGGTTTCTCCTCAGTGCCGGGGAATGGACGCTTTGATCCTCTATTGGCTTGACCTTCAGTCGACCTCTTGGTTTCAAAGAAAGGCCTTTGTTCTCATTCAAAAACCTCCTCAGGAAAGAGCTAAATGAGCATAAACTCCTGTGTGAAGAATACGGAACGGTGCAACACATTTGTTACGGGAAAAAGAGAAATGGCCCTAAATGCACATGAAATGTTTGACGCTCACAATTTTCCCACTTTTGATCTTATCTGAGTAGCATGCCAAATAAATGAGGGGGGGGTGGGAATATTCAGATTTGGGTATTTGTCGGCCATGGCCAAATTATTTTCTGCTCCCCAAAGATAGCAATGCATCAACAATGCGCCCGACCACACCTCCCTGTAAGACGGATGGACCCGAATGGATGCGAGTACATTTTCTGCCGGCACGTGTGCACAAGGCGTAGAAATGAGAATTGCTTAGGTCTGAAACGAGCAACGACTGTTGCACTGCGGGTCGCTGAAAGATACAGATATGTGTGGCATGGACCAAGAAAACTAGTTAATTTAAAGGAATTCACAAAAATATATATTGGACGCAGTTTAAGGAAGGGAGCAATGAAATATTTTTGGGGGGCTAGTGGAGTAAAACCAAGTGATTGTGACTATCTCTCAGGTATTGCAACATTGTGATGCTCATCCCACACTCCACCAACATGTACTACATCAGTTCATAAAGTTGCAGCATTATGTCTTATCTCGGTGCCACATATCTGCTAGTACAATGCTAAAAAAAAGAAATAACGAGAAGCAGTAAGTGTAATTAAGGGGAAGAAAAACAATCCAAACACAAACAAACAAACAAACAAACGCACACACACATACACACACACATACACACACACCTGCCTCTAGTACTCCTCTGCAATGGGAAACCATTTCACAGTCCTGATATGAAACCTCTGCTCTCCGACTGTGCTTCACCCTCTCTCCCATTACAGCGCCAATCATCATCTTAATCCCCCTATGTCAGACTGTGCCGGGGATTCTGTGGGAAGGACTTTGGCCTTGTGTCACATTGGACCGGTCAGAATGGAAGAGAAATATTTATACCTGCCAGAGAGATAGACGGATGTTTAATTCATGGGTTTAAGACTGTGGCTCTGCTGACCCTGGACTTTTTGACGGAGACTTTTCAGGGTTTATGACCCCTCATTAAGACTCCGTGGGGACACTCCTCGTAGGGGTTCACCTGTGTTGGAATGAGCGAGATTGTGTAGGTGTGTGTTGGGTTTGAGTGTATATAATACATTTAGTAATTTATATGCAAATACAGTGTATTCCGTTTACTTTGTTGTCGATCCAGCTACTTTATGTGGCCATACATTCCCCTGCATATTTTCTCTGTATGTGTCGGGTTGTGCCTTCATTACCAATTTGCCTCTGAGGTTGCGTTTGTTTAGCTGTGGGCTTTTCTGTCAGCCAGTTCAAACAACACATCTCCCAAATTCCCTACTTCAATAGGAACCTTCACCGTTAGATCGCATTAACTCCTTCTTATTCAAGTAAAATAGATCTAATGTTGGTAATAAAACGATGGTTTGTATAATGAGTCACATAAAATAAGGGCAGAAAGAGGGAAGATGACAGAGTTTGGATGAGTGTTGAGAGGGAAGTCCAACCCTGTCACTCTGTGCCCTCATAATATTAATGTTATTTACCGAACACAATTTTATGTGCCTTTTTTTCCAGGACAATGATTTTTAGCCCTTATGGGGTTAATATTAAAAAGACAATATCCAACAGTTACTTTTAGATACCATTTAATTCCAAAATCACTCTTAACACGCCTAGAAGTAACTAAAAGGGATTAAGGAACTTCCCCCAAACTCTGATGAGTGTTTGATCTGAAAAGAAAGTTGTAAGTTGTAGGAGAAATTTTGAAGGGGGGGGGGGGAGCTAGAGGTAAAAGCAGTGTACAGTTGTTCTTGAGAGGCAGATGAGAGGGTTACTTGCTCGCTGCAATCATCCTGCCGGAGTGTCGGGGCTTTACAATTGTTAGAGCACAGAGGTATTTTGATTTAGTGGCACATAAGTACAGCTGTGATAATACCCATGTGAGGTTTTGCTGGAATATTTGAGGAGGCGTTCATGAGTACAATGAGTGAGAAGTGAAATGCACACCTGGGTGTTCTTTTGAAGGAAGATCTTCAACCCCTGAACTGAATGTATGATGAAAATTATGTTGATGACATAGCTATCAGAAGCTTTTAGTACTATAGCTGAGCTCAAGCTGTAGCCGTGCAGTTGCTGAAATTGATGCTTCTAACTGTTGGCGATGTCGCATGAACAGATTTACACCACATTACCAAGGCAAAAGCTGCTTGTCATCTACAACATCCTTGTTATCTTGGTGGCCGTGAGGTACCTGAACTCACCATAACTGCCTATACTACCAGTTGACAGAAGTTAGTTCTCCCTTTCTTTCCAGTGTTAGAATATAATCATTTTTACTGAGTGATAGATGACTTCACACCTGAGAGAGGTTTGCTCCTCTTCAACATTGTAGTGTGTGAATTGTTTTTGTCATACAGTGTGTGTGTGTGTGTGTGTGTGTTACGACCTCTAGAACCATAGAAAAGAAATCACGAAAACCAAAAGCACAACCCAGACGGCAGGACAAGGTGTAGTAAAACAATCTTTACTTATAAAATCAGGTCTGGTACACAGGAGATCCGTCACAACATTGGGCAAACAATTCAGGCAGAGATGAGGCAAAAACCAGGTCAGGACATGGCTTCATACCACTAGGCCAGACGAAGCGCTCAACTTGCATTATCTTGAGAGAGCAGCCTTGTTTTAGAGTAGCAATCGTTTTGCTTCTCTGCTCTATCAGAGCTGTGTGAGGAACAACGACTTCTCTGTGGTGTACACAGACACTTGTTCTGTCCAATATAAGGACATCTGGCTCTTCCACCGCACATTGGAGAAGACACAGTTAACGCAATATTCTAAGACAATCGTGACACATCCGTCAGTCCCGTTGAATTACTCATACGCCACTTTCTGATGTTGGTGGTTCCTGAACCCATCATACAAGCACACTTTCTCACAGCAAAATATAAAACACATTTAAAGTGTTCAAATGCTTTTCTAAAAGATGATATTGAATTAACAGCAATACAGTGTTGATGCACACCCACATGTGCACACAGAAGGGCCGTTATAATTGGGTCTGTGAGCAGTGCAGATGTGAATAAAGCGCGACAGACGCGAGGGTTCAGCTCTGGAACAACTGCCTGATTTGCATGAGCTGCCTGCTTGCTGCTGTCAGTCATCAGGACGTGCTCAATGTCACAGCACCCTGGCAGCTCAAACAGAGTCCAACCGAGGGGACGCAGACTGGCTCATGTATTGGAGAGACAATGAGAATACCGGCTCGGTGCCGCGGCTTGATATCGTACAAAAGGCTGTACTGCACCGCTTTAGCACGGTACAATACAAAGACAAAACAAGACTCTGTTGTCTTGAACATCCACAAAACTCACTCAAGTGGATGTTTCAATTTTCATTTGTTTATGAGAAAAACTCAATGTGCAAGTTCATTCATGCCAAGGATAGGCACTAATTTGTGCATGTGAAATGGGCACCCTGAAGCTTAATGGAATGGCTCAGGCTGCACTTTACATTTATCTCTGCACATTCCCTACTCATTTCCATAACAGTTGGCCTGTTGCATGGATGAGCAATAATGGCAAAGGCTGACGATTTAATATTGCATAACAAAATTGTCTACTTAATTCAACTTTTAAAACTATTTTGTACATTTCTTTACAAGCATCAGTGTAAACAATAAATCCTTACATGCTGTAAGAAAGGAGAAATAAATGAACATTCACAGATAATGCACGTCTACTTGTACATATGTTTGTACGTTATGAGTTCATGTGAAGCTGCTCATGCATGTGGTTTAGTGTCTGAGTTAATTATTTTTCATTTGGATGTTAATGCCTGGCCCAGTGAGGGTAATAGTTTGTTCATATTATCAGAGTGAGCATAATAGTGTTATAAAAATGTAGTTTCCCGTACTCATCCCATGCATGACTAAAGCCTCTTGAAACTCCACAAGTGGAGACATGGCATGTTCACATGTTTCTTAATGTAAAATGCGTAGTGAACAAGAGAATGAGACCTTGAAATGTCTGGATTTCGAAAATTTGATCTTTTTATTTGTGGTTCAGTGCCTGAAGTAATTAATCGGAGGTTGTGTACTTGTCCATCTAACAGTGAGATGAGTGCACATACTGCATGTAGGTGGAGGTACTTGTTGATAAAAGCATTGTTGTTAATAAAGGGTTTTATATTAGTAACATGCTCTGTCTGACCTTGGGTTCGTTTTCTTATGTTGTATTGCTGTATTTTCTGCCTTCGTGATTCACAGTTTCCCCTTGCTGAGTGAACAACCTTCTGAGGGGTAATCAATAACTTTGAACTTGCTGAGTAAAATGACTAGATCAATAACACTATTGCCTGGATTTAACCAGCATGTTCTCCTCTCCTGGTGATGCCAGATAGAAATAGATAGAGCGCCAGTCTGCAATACAAAAATGTGTCACAGCAGGTAGCATGCAGTTCTTAAGACCTCTGCAGAATGTATATACTCTGTGGAATACACTATTAGACATGTCTTAGTTTTCCATCTTCAAGATGTGTACCATTCGAGCGTAGTAGTTCTGTCCTCACATCTTGCTTTCACATGTCCTTTACAGGTTACAATAACATAGTTGTCATAATATTAACAAAATATGAGAGGTAACCTGTTATGAAGTGTATGGCAAATTATTGTTGCATTAAATTAAATTATTGTTGCATTTTTATCCAATTTTTATTTTATTCGATGTGTGTCAATGAGCGCCAGGTTGTGATGTCTCCATGGTTCCAAGAGACATCTCATACGAGCTGAACATATCAGAGCTTTTTGGCATGAGGGGTAAAAATGATTATATGTACATTGCTTTATTATTGATATCTTTAAAAATAAAAAGGAGGTCGGTGGGAAAAGCCAGCCACAGCATAGATGGAAAGTTCTCCACCTGCTCTCAACAAGGTCTGTGGAACATCTTACAGCGTTGTCGATATTTACCGGAAGAGAAATTGCTTGATTTTTTCACCAAAAGAATTTCCATCTTGAGTACCCCGAAGTGAGTGCCAAGTAGCCTCATTTTATTCATTTGCAGAAATCTCTGGCCGATATCTCAGAAAATAGGCAAATCCCACTAATGATGCTCAGCGGATTACATCACTACTTTCCAGTCAGATCCACACTTCCAACAAGACTCTCTCTCGCTTTCTCACTAAAAATGAAAATGCAATAAACAGCAGAAATGGCAATGCGCAAAGGACTAAAGGAGGTGGAGGGTGTTTGAGATTCGTGATGGCAAAAATCGGTGCAAATGAGTGTTTACACTTAGCTAAGCCCCACCTGTCAATCAACCCGGAGTCTATGGAGATGGCTGAAATGATCACACGTGATGGGAGGATGGAAAGAAAAAGAGGGACACCAAGTAAATACCAAGAAGCAAATACAAAATACTATTGTTGCATCATACTGTACATTATAATGAGTTATAATGGTGAATGCGTTATAAGGACAGTACTAGTCCTGTATGTGGACTTGTGGTTGTGTGAGACAGTGAGAAGGAAACAGGGCGCCTGTAATCCCAGTGTGCTGATGAGCTGTCACATTGGTATCATGCACATGCAAAGCTGCTGGTTCACTAACAGGTCAACGGGGAGACAGGGAGACATGACAGCAGAAGCCGATCACAATGGGTGCTGGCTGTCGCAGGCAGGCAGCCAGTCTACCAATTTATGAATTGCAATATCCTAAAAGTGAACTCATAGTGTAGCTAAGATGAGTTGGACGTGAGAGGGACAAAAAAGCAGAGCTCCCAAAGGACTTGTCAATCACGTTGAAGATGCGTCCTCCTGTAAGTGGCACAGTAAACAGAAAACGAGGACTGAAGCTATAGGCATGCAAAAATAATCCCAACCCAACCAACAGCGGCAAAGTCATGTGAAACAAAGCAAAATCGTCCTGGTGCGGATTCCACTGAGAGAAGGGGCTCGATTAATAAATGCGAACGGTTCGATAAATGTATCTTTAGTGCAAATAATGAAACTACAGGCATGACAAAAAAGCATTCCAAATGGTTGCGATATACAGTATATGCTTGAAATGTGGAATTTTTATTCACCAAACTGAGCTGAGCGACCGTTGGCCGTTTATTGACATTTTGCGTTTTCCTGGTGTGTTGTTAGTTAGAAGTTGGTTGATGTGCAGACTTCCAGCGTGGCAGCGGGTTGCTCTCCCTTCTCCATCCTGTCTGATAGCTTATCATTTCAAGTTCCAAAATGTTTTAGTGACAACTGTCTCATAGGAGTGTAGACCTCTGATTTCAGGGCCATCTCTCCTCCAGGGGTTCTGCTCTGGGTGGCGAATTTGATGGGGGTTTCCGTTTTATGATACATGAGTCATTGGATAACCCAACTCACAAACTGCTCTGCAATAATACCAGAGGGATCAGTGATGAGTATAAAGACTGAATATATCAATGCATGCTCACAACAAATGGGTCTTCTTTGCCGCTGTACGAATACATCTAAATGAATGAATGGTAGTACTAGATGGGAGGACTTGAGAATGGAAGAAAAGCAGCAGAAGACTTGTGGGGAAACAGGAATGATTGCAGCACCTGTCAGCATCATTCTCTAGCCACTTGTTTTGTGAAAGCCTGCGTTCCCCGCATGCCTCCTCATTTAATTAACCCATCGACACAGAGTTTTTTTTACTTTCTATCACAAACACATTCTGTATCAGTTTGTTCCTGCTCTCCGGAGTGAATAAAAGATGTTGACATTGACATCTTTGTCAGCATGATTCAATAACCTGGTGTCTGGCCAGAGGATTTCAGAAAGTGAAGGTTTAACCCGTCCACTTTGGATTTGACACTGAACACTGCGCCAAAGCGCTAGTTGAATTTGCATTATGTAAGATGTAAACTACATTTACAGTTATCAGTAAAGGGCAGAGTACTGTAGTTAGCACATATCCCAACACTAGAGGTCCAAACTCGAGGGACTGCTATTTGAGAGTTTAGGAGGAGCATGGGGTTCTTTTTTAGTTTGACTGTACCTGACTGTAAAATCCTAAGTATTTATTAGTAAGATGATCTCCATTTGTATTGATTTCCTTTGGGACAGGGGGACGTATTTTTTTGTATGAGAAAGGAACACAAATAACGTGTATGATTGGTAGCGTAATAAAATGTTTGTTCACTGCAACTCATTTTTGTGAGGTCCTCTAAAGATCCATGAAGGCTGGACACGAAAAAAGGAGATGATCAATCATTGCAAAAGTACAGCTTCCCCCTGAGAGAAACTCATGTCTACACAACAAGAAGAAAGCACCTGGTGTGGTAAGATTTAGTCATTTGAACACAGACAGTACAACTAAAGATACTGTAATATGAAGAGAGGTTTCTTTCCAATATGTCAGAAATGAATTCATATATATGTATGTAGGAAGATGACCACCAACGTATGAGAGGTAAATAAATGTGGCACAGTGCGAGGGCAAGTGATCCACACAAGGCTACCGGGTGAATATATTGAGAGGAAACCAAAATTAAGAAACTGGAGGGAAAATTCAGCCAAATCTATTTTTGAAATATGCTACAATAAGCGGGAAAATGGGACGACATGAAAGGTGCGCAGCTATTGTATAGAAGTGTTTAAAATTGCATGACGAAGCTGCGGAGGATTTCAAAAGAATTCAAATGCAGGGTTCAGCCAGAGTTTAAATTAGATGCTGCTCCTCTCACTCTTCCTTTGGCCAGAATAATGTGGAAACGCAACTGTACACCCTTTATTCAGCCACTGGGATTAAAGAGTAGGTTCTTTGTTTTGTTCTTTCATGTGAAATATAATGTTTCCACATACATCGGTCCTGTCATCTTTTTTATAATCCCACCTACATAATTATCATTTCAATGCCTTTAGTGGTCATTTTCTGAGATAAGACGCTTCTTTTTCATTGACTTCCAGGCAGTACATAGTTTATGGGTTCAGTGCCTTGCTCAAGGGCTCTGAAATAAGACACGCAGCATTAACCCCCAATGTCACACCTTCATTTATCTGGCTTACATGGCTATATATGTTCAGACAGTACGCTTCTTGATGAAACAATGTCTGCTAAATTGAGAGCACATTGCTGTGAAGTAAGTAAGAGCTGCAAATAATGTTGAATTCTACCTTGCCTTTCTTGGTTGTTGATATACTTTACATATGACAGTTAAATATACATAAATATATTTAGATGTTTATTTATATATAATCTAAATATGTTTCTAAAAAGCTTTTGAAAGAATCGTCACTGTAACTAATACAGTTTATATAATGGTTTGTGTATGAGATGAGTCTAAATGAGTAGTAGAAAGTACAAGTACTAGTAGAAAAAGATGTGTGGGGATAACAGAGAGAACCAGAGAGGGGGAACAGCACACCTTCATTTCCTCATTGATTAACCCTGCTAATGTGCTAATCTAGCCTAGTACGCGTTCTCTCTGCAACACCGGCCTCATCAAGAGCCAATTAGCTCCTCCGCAGCCCACGGCCATCCATCATAACGGGACAGACACACTCATCTTTTCTCCCTAATGTTGCAACACACAACAGCCCCCTGCAGTCAATACTCCTCCCCGTGTGGAACTGCTGTGGGGTCGTTCCCTCCGTTCGATCGATAGGGCCATAGGCATTGGCGTGAAGAGGGAAACCTCAATAGTACAAAAATGAATACGTGTGTGGGTTTTAATTTTTAACAAGCCGAACGAGAGCAGATTGAAGTTCCATTATGCGAGGACGAGAGTTGCAGAGGAAACGCCATCCATCTACATTTAGGACCCTTATTTGTCGGGTGGCACACGGCCTTTTTTGCTCTTACGGCTGACACGTCCTCCTGCCGGGGTGGATGCTGCGGTATGGCTGAAGATTGACTCATCCTAATCAGATGGACACACACATTTTTGTTGCACTAATTTGCCTCCACATTTTTCGGTTGAAAGCCAATTCTGTTCCTAGAGATCGCAATTGGATTACTAGTTGCATCATGTTTCAGGAAATAGGGGCATTATTTTCTCTCAAGATTTTTGCTCAGCTATAAGGAATGCAGCTAAAATCCCTCGTGCCTTATTTTTGATGTAGACATTTCTAGAATGAATCATCAAAATACACACCATGTCCCACAGTAAAGTATTTTCTTGAGAAAAGTGAATTTAGGTGCACCGGTTGAGGTGTTCATCAAATTTTGAGATGCCATTCTCCTGGGTGCGTAAGGCATGCAGTGGACTGAAACTTGAGAGGTAATTTGTTAGCAGAGGATTCCAAAAAGAGCTTGAGTATAATTTCTAATCAGCAGCAGACTTTCAGAAGATGGTCTCAGAAGAGACCAGGTGGACTCTTCAAAGTGGGGACAACGCAAAATGTGTCTAAAGAGCTTTTGCACTGATTTCATGAATGTAAGATCTTCATATTATTTCGCCCTTGCGAAGGTGTTGAGGGTTACTTCCACCAATCTTCCTTATCCTCCTTTACTTTCACTAAACAAGACGGCAATCACGCTAAGAAGATCTCATGAATGTGAATGGCAAGTTACTGTAGTTATGTAAAATCTGCTCATACATCACAGAAATAGATGCCACCTGCTAAAAATAGTGCAGTCTGCATCAGGTGAATAAAAACTTAGCAAACAAGACTGAACTAAGCGTGTTTGTAGTGATACACAATACACAACAATAATTCATTCAATTAGTCGTAAACAAGGGTATCATTCAAAGTGAAGATCTAGTGTACACCTAGGAAGATGATGATAAATGATAAATGCTTTGAGGTACAGACATTATCTTGTGATTATGCGTTGACATCGGCATTACTAAAAGTCACAACATTTACTTTATCTGTATATTGTTATATGGCTGACAACTAGCTGGTAACCATGATGGTTAACTCACTGATGATCAATATGAGCTGTGCAGCACAGGACCAGCTGTGGTATCTATGCTGTTCCCTCTCCATCTGCTGACACCACAGCTGAGCTGACACGCTGCCTTCAGTGGCTCTTACGTCCCCAGACAGACCTCACACACACACACACACACACACACACACACACAGTTTGTTTCTAAGTTTTTGTCTGTTATTATCAGAACTTTCTTGCAACAACCTCGACAGACACAGCTGAGAGGCCATTTAATGCTGCTGCATTAAAGGGACATTACATTGAACAACAGAAATAAAAGGGTTATGACGTAACACAAAGGAGAAGAAATAGACCTTTGTAAACACACGGTGCATCTACGCCAATGCAGGAGCCCATTGTCTCATGATCGGTCCCCATATGGAGGCTCGTACCAGGATAGAACACAAAGCCAATGTGGAACTTGTGTTACAAGCAAAGCATGAGAGCATCTACATCAAAATCATAAAAAAACTAAATAAAGGAACGTCAATATTATTACCTGATACACTTATATATGGCATCAGGCAACTCGTGGCTTAAGGTTATGTGTGACTGCCATTGTCTCAGGGGCACTGTCCAAATCGGATTTGGCTCGAGTCTGGCCTTTATGCAAATTAGTTTTGCTTCAAAGCAACCGGAACGACAGAGTGTGGATGTATACAGAATTAAGTTCAAATATAAATGCAGATTGCGGTTAAGCAATTAGCATGCGTAAACAGGACTGCTGTTTTATCCTTTGATCAACATTGACCAAATAGGCCGTCTAAATGCCTTTTTTTTTCCTGCCTCGCTGCCCATTTCAAGAGGCTGCCCAAACCTGTATTGTACTATTTTCTGATGTAAAAGAGCTAGAAAGTATGGATTTTCCCTTAGAGCGTTGAAAGCACATTACAGAAAGCAAGACCTATTTGCTTCAATCAATCTGCAATCTAATTTGTAAGAATTAACATTACAGTAATATTCAAAATATTCAATATTTCCTTTCAGGGCGCAGTCTTGCTTCGTTTGCAACATAATTCGGAGCCAGGAAGTTAATGCGAGATGTAATATTTTCATAACTAAACATGTTCTCCAGCTGGGAAAAAAAGTGTGGAATTGGATGTAGCCAGTGGGAGGAAAGACTAATATAGAAATGGATGTTTATCGACAAGCTCTCAGCGTTGGAAAAGAGCAGCTGCTGCCAAGCGGAGAATCCACGCGGTGTGTTGCTGGCCACGTTTGACTCACACACACACACACACACACACACACACACACACACATAAAACTGCACAAACATCTGAGCATCTTCGCCAGCTGTCGCATGCCCAAACATGAGACAATTCATCATCGAGATAAATGCGAATTTTCCTGGGCCATCGTCAGCCCGTCACCTCAACAAGATAAAGCCCACAGCAGTGATATCGTTATTGAGTATCAGCTAGACTCACAGCAGAAGTTTTCACTGCAGGCAGAATTGAGCCTTTAATGTCCCCTGTCATGCCTGTGGAAAAGTAGGGATCAGAGAAAAGTCTGGAGTTTGATGGACAGTCTGAAGAAGTAGCTCAGTCAGGGGTTTCTAATGGCGATGTCCATCTGCTGCTTTATGCAAAGTACTCTCTGGAAAAGCAGCAGGGGAGTGTGTGAGTTACAGGACAAAAAGGGGAAGGGAAGGTTCAGGGGAATACATTGGGAGATGTTGGCTTGAAAACTGCGATGTTATGCCATTGTCCCCTTTAAAAAAAAAAAAAGATCACAGCTTTTCCATTTAATAATCTGTAATGTTGTTTTGTTTTGTTTAGACTTAACTTGTTGAGTTTCACTCACATCATGAAGCGTTTCAAGTCAAGTCAATATAGAAACAACAGGGGGATTATTACTCTGGAAAACACCCTTCTCTGTGGAAAAGTTGAAGTGATGTATGAGACATTATTATGCATGAAAGATGAAAATGATTTCAAGTGTAAAAATGCCAGGCCTTCTATAGACAAATGCCATGCTTGAGAATAGATAAAGACAGGGAGGTCCATGAATCACTTGAGTATAAAACGTCAGCCCCGTCCCTTTTAGTCCCTGCAGCCTTGACAAACAGCAATAAGAGCTGCAAGACAGTGATCAATCTGCATTGCATTTACAAACTGCTAAAACAACACTCACCTTTCCTCCTTGCCACACAGCCATTGCACTGTGGCCCGGAGCCCGGAGCCGAGCGCCAAAAGCATTAAACTAAAAGGTCAGCCCTCAGTTATTAGGCACGGCGCTGTTTGCTAATGGGTCTGCCCGGAGAGGCGGTTATTGATCAGGGGACCCGTCCCCCGCTCCAACTATGGGCAACACACACATTTTGTTTGTTCATCCTAATTGAGCCGGGCTCACCTTGTAGGTGATACTCTTTGGTGTGTACAGTTGTGCACACGCTTTCAAATCCCAGTTTAAATCATCTTCTTTCACACACCTGTATGGTGCCATCAAAAAAAAAAAACACATCGCAAACACTGGGAACAAAATGTCTCAGATGTTTCTAATGGTATTCTTTGTATGTTGGCATCCTGTGTCCTGTCAAACTTTTTTTTTTGTGTATATGCTACATTTTTGTGAGTGCGCAATTTTCTTCTTAGTCGCTCTGACTGTGCCTTCTACTGGACTCCATGGCTAATAGTGTCCTCCAATCAAGAGCACCCACTCATCAGGAAATGCTTAGCCAATAATGCGAGGACCCCTCAGTATAAAATCAAACATCAGCTCAGGCAGCTGTGATCTTGCCCCCCCAACGCTGCCCCCCCCCCCTCCCTCCCCCTTACATGGTTCAGCGTCTAGACGTTCTGGCAGCAGCTCTTCAAGATAAGGCCACTGTTTGCACGTCTGATGGATTTTAATAAGTGTACACAAAATGTGATCAAACCTGCATTTATCGTCTAATCGGATCTAGCGTCCAGTCCGCTGGAGAGGCTTGTGTCTGCCGGGTCAAAATAAGTTATAAGTAATTCAATATTATCACTAATTGCAAATAATGTTTAGTGGCATCAAATATTCTTGAGTACATACGTGTATCTCATTTGAGTGTTATTGAGCAAAAGTAGTTTGATCAAATAGCTACAGTTTGGACATTCATAGGCGCGTAGGAGACTTGGAAATTATATTTAAATTTCAAAATGCAATAAAGAAGAGTCGAGAAAGCAAAGTGGAAGCTCGAGTTTTCCTTGTTTCATAAAAGTATTCTCGCGAAGCCTTTTATCTTCAGCCACAAAGCATGTGATGAATTGCTCTAGTTCCACTAGAGCCTTTGTTCTGTGGGAGGTCAATAACTCATCTACGATCACTGAGTGTGACCATTGTGACGCTCTCCAATCAGGAGAGTAAGTATTTTTCAGTGATCAACCGCAAATCTGCTGTGCCAAGTGGCACAACCTTAAACAAATCCTCGCCAGCCTGACGGCCCTCAAACCGTTTTTAGAAGCAAGTAAAGTTCTATTGGGTAGTTGTTCCACACATAAATCATTTTGTAATTATGCATTGTATCCAAGGCCCTGGCATGTTGACAAATTCACCAATCTAGAGCGGCAACAGTGTGCAGGGGGCTTAAACGAACCATTAACAGATCACTTGGACCACAGCATGCTGCGTGTTACCTTCAGAAAACGTGGGGAATACGAGCATTAGTTCCCATGGTGAGAATACAGTGTCTACGTCGCGTTCACCAGGTGGGATAACATCATTATTCATTATTCAACTAGCACTCGTTTGCATAGAAAGTTTAAGAAGACAATTGCTAACTTGTACAGGGGTATATTTTGTTTCATAATTAACTGGCGCAGAGGATTTAGATGATTGTGAGGAAGCTTTGGCTACATTTTCGTTTTATCCATCACAATTTTCTACAGATTATATCAAACAAAAGAAGTTTAAACATCACAAGGTTTGCCTCAGTCACCTTTTCCACAAGGTTGTTTATGGTACTGCAATAATTCTCACCATACCTTTCAAATCACATAACTATTAAGTTTATTCTTGACCTTTAGTCAAAGTGTGGGTGACAAAATATATCAAAACCCAAATGTTCAGTGCCAGGCTTTTTGTAGCTTTCCAAAACAGCTCTCAGACATGTTAATGGACGAGAGCCAAATAAACCCCTGAAAAAAAAGCAGACTCCAATGCACCAGCATCTGTTAACACCAGACCAAGCCCATAAAGCTTGGGGCACTCTCCAAAGTTACTCATCAGAAGGCAAATTATGTTTCAGCTGTTCCGGACAGCCACTCTTGCCAGCCATCAGCTGTGTTAATCATTTTAATATGCGGATAATGGCGTACCCTTTGAGAAAATCTGAAGTCCCTCCCGGAAGGCATTCATAATGTCGCACTGGAATGAACAATCACTTCACGAAGTGCGAGAGTTTGTTGGATTGTCGATTTCGCAAGAGCGACCGAGCGGTTGGTCACGGCGTCTCCGGGTCCGGTGATCGAAAGGCCATTTTTTTTCTGCTGTACCTGGACATTTCCCAACCATCTGTAAGACTTTGGGATTAAATGAGATTAATGACACTTTCACACCCTTGTCAAATTCACCATAAAGCATTTGAATGATTCTGAAGTAAAAAAACATGAAGCTTACATCATATTTACTTTTTGACCCGTTTGAGTCGTGTCATAAGTTATGGTATGGCCGAGGCAACGTTCAATATCAAAGTTAACGTCACACCAGGGACGAACCCACTTCTTAGGCACTCGCACTCGGAGGAGGGAAGATAGAGAAGTGAATGTGTGAAATTTTTTTTTTGAAGAGGTCGATCGAGGAGGAGATGAGAACGAGAACAAACACCAGAGAGCCGAGGTTGTGGAGCTTATTAGGATTGACTCTCCCCTACTGCAGACACTTTAATAACTGTTCTTTATGTTATAATAACACAGGGCCGCCCTGCCATGGACGGTTTCAATTCCTCCGCCGGTGTCCATCATGCACCGGGCAGACTGAGGGCCCCGTGGGTCCTAATCACAGGCAGAGTCAGATTGCCCTCAGTGTGGCGTTAATGAGGGCCATTTTCCTGGAGCGAGCACCATCCAGGGGGAACTAATCTCCGAGTGGTGTGAAGTACGGGGTGCAGAAGGGGGCAGTGAAAGCCACTGAGCATGAAAAGAGCTGCGAGCCTGCTTGTTTTTTTTTTGAAGCTTCATTATCTGCTGTCTTTTAGGGGTATCACATCGCTAGTGTTTAACACTCGCAGCAGCCTGAACATGAGGCTGGTGCTTCTTCTACTAATTGGAGTGTGTCGAACGTAGCCAGTTAAAGGGTTCATTGCAGTTTTTTCATACAGTATAATAAATATAGTGATATAAATAGCTTATTCCACAAGTTAATATATATTCATGTGACATCACATTTTAGTAAGACACAATGACAAGATATCTTTGGATCTATGTCACAAGTTGTCATTTGTCCTCATTGATTGGTTCCTAAATGACAAGCAGATTTCATCTGTGTGCCCGTCAGAGGACATGTGCCAAGAGGGGAGGAGGAGAGGAGAAGAGGAAGGAAACGCAAACACAATAAAGTTGTCATGCTGCAGAATTCTTTTGTTAATCATCGCGTCCTGAGTATTTGGATTTAGTTTCTGTTTCTGTCTTTGTGCGTTGGTGTCCTGCATGTGTAGTTTTCAGGGTAAAAATAAATATATGTTTACAGTCAGTACAATGTGTATTGTTTGTATCCTGTAGCACTGAAAGAGCCTCTAACAGAGAGTAACAAAATGATAGGGAGTGAATGAGTTGAACTCACTGCATCTTTTCCTTGCAACCAAAGGCAGTCAGTAACTGTTATAACCAGTAAGAAGCTCATTAAGTTTCCCTGTGACATACAAACAAATAATTCACGTATTACCTGTGAGGTAACTATTGCAAAGGCAGCAGAAAGCAAAGTAATTACATTAAAAAATGAATGAATATCATTATGTATTAATACATGTCATTCATCAAATCGCGACTATTCAAGGCCGCCGGCTGGATTGAATACTTTTAAATGGGGTTAATTGCAGTTGGGGGGAGCCCACACTCACAATATCAAGAGCACCGAGTGTGGGAGGACTACAATATGAAAGTCCAAAGCCTTTGGCAATTAAAGTGGAAAGCACAACCATGATGCATTGTGGGCGCTGATCGCCTGCTGCCATACACATAACGGCTGGGGGGGAATTGAGCAGTACAAGGTGGGGTATTATGACGGTACGTTATGGACTCCAAAATACCAGAGGGTTGTTCTTTCTGTGCTTTCTTGGGCTTCAGTTGTTTTGCATATGCACATAGGCTTAGGATATTCAACACCAGTAACACAATCATTTCCATACACTGAAGCTCTACTATACCTTTAATACAGCACAAACAAATTCTGTACACCAAACAAATTATTATTTCATCAAATATTTCAAAAGGTATCTTACTCTGCTGCCTGGTCACAGACATCTTGGCAAAATAGCCTAATTTAATAGATTCAGTAATGCTCTGAAATATTGTGTCCTTCATTTAATTCACACCACATTCGCCTTTAAACGGCCTGAGCCCGAATTCAAATAGCGCTCGTCCATACGTTAGTTAACACTGTACCAATGTCTGAATATTAAAGATCAATTACGTGATAAAAGTGAAAGAGTTAGAGGGAGTGGTATAGAGCTCCAGGAATGAGGATATAATTGTTATTCACAGATAACAATTTGATTGCTTCTGCACTCGCAGTGAGGTCAATGTCCAAAACACAGACATAAATGATCTTGTTTTATTCCAGAGATTTGCAGATAATGACGGTAATGTATGTCTTTGATTAATAGAGACAATTAATAACTAAAAAGTAATGACAATTATTTAATATTGCAACTGTTAACATATACCGCATGTGCAAACACACACTGATAAAATGTATACTGGCCCATGCACAGTAAATTAGCACCTCTTCAATGACAAATTATACAGACACACATGCACACACATGCTTCGACCTCAGCCTCAGCATTTTGAACTCTTAACCTAAGAGAGCACTGGAGAGTCTCATTAAGAGGACAAAATGCACTGGTCAGTGGAAAAGGGAGGCGAGCCGGGACGAGGGGACAGCAGGTCGAAGGGGGGAGTGAAGCCAAAGGAAGCAGGAGAAGACGAAGGCGATGGAGAAGTGGGGCAGACCTGCTCCAGGCTGCTTAAAGGATCCAATTCACAGGAATCGTGAGCTATCCGTTCATTGTGGGGGAAAGAAGACCGACAGCAGCTTCGGACTGTATAGAGAGGACATTCCCATCGAGACGTGATGATAAACTGTTGACATTGACCTTGGCAGGACAGGACACATCTTTTTCTGACGGATGACAGTTTGGACACTTGACTTGGTTCAACTGACCTCTTTCCGTGGTGTATTTTAGGAAATCCCATTTCCTCCCTTTCACCAAAGGTTATCATCTACATTTAGATAATGTGATTTTGATGAGGCATGTATTAGTGGTTTCAGAGAACAGCTAAAGGGGGGGGGGTAGAGGTCAGGAGCTGGGGGAGAAAGCTGAAAAGCTGAAGACGGGACGGTTTATCTCACAAAGGTTAAAACCGAGAATATAAACCACAAAGCTTCTTGGTTGAACAACACACAATGGAATGTTTTAATGTGTGTCCTGACACGTATGGCCTTTGAGTTAAAAAAAAAGAAGTAAAAACTAAATCCCTGGCTGAATGTGAATGCAAGGCGTTGCTATTCATGAATGTTATTTACACAAATACTCATGAAACCTGACGCCCTCTTTAGTGCCCTTTGCTGTATTTTGGCAGAATCTTCCACTTTGTTTTATGTGTGTACTCACATGTTGACATGCTCTAACACCCCCCCCCCCACCCACCCGTACACAGTCCAGAGTGATCGCTCTGCCCCGTGGGTGGATGAGGGACAGTGTGCACCGGAGAGAGAACCGGAAAGGCTCGTCCCAAACGGGCCAGTGCACGAGCAGGTGCGGCTATGAGTCAATTAAGAGTGTTAACGAGAGGGAGGGCAAGATGAAGGAGGGCGAAGGAGAAGATTGAGAGCAGGCTGCTGGGGAGGGAATCTGCGTAGGGAGTGATCTCAGCAGGCTCTCATGTGGATCGGATCTCTGCCGGGCTCCGGTTTGCCGTGCGTGTCGGTGCGTGTCCGCCTGCTTCTGCCACTCTGTGCTCGTCCATTAGAACTCGAGTGAGGAGAAGATTAAGGTAGAAAAATGCTTCTTGGGGGGGGGGGGGGGGAGTTTGCTGCACCATGAGGTGCAATCTGAAAAAAGTAGAGCTAAGTTTGTTTCCTTAAGTGGGGGGGGGGGCATTGGTTTGGATGTCGCACAAACTGACCAGACAAAATGTCCAGATGTTCATTCACATGCAGTAAGTGGCTATGAATCAACATATTTATATTACAATGCAAGCATCAGAGCCATTTTAAAAGTGTTAAAGTTTAAAAACGACATTAGGCATTTAAGTCAAACAATATTCCTGAGCTACTTTCTGACCAATAGAAAAGGATTTCTTTCAAATAAATGAGTCCTGCCAAAATATTGTCACCACACCACCAGGGTTGTGCGGATGACGGAGGGAACGTAAACCTTTTGTGCAGTTTTATTTATACTCTTTCTTTGTGTCTGCATGCGGTTTCGATGCCGGTGCAATTAATCAAGCATGTGCCAAAAAAAAGGTGGATTTTTTTGGATGGAGGTTTGCAATTGTGGTTCCTTTATTGTCTGGGTCAGTCAGTTTTGTACATCAATTTGTCGCTCTCCCAAAACGAATAAAGCAAAAGAAAACAGTGACCCACTTCCAAAGAACTCAGTGTATTCTTTGTATTTCTTCCGCGTCGTCTTTCTCTGCAGATCTACTGGTTTTTGTCCATTTCCTTTTCATCCGTCACCAGCTTCTTTCTCTTGCCCCGTTTTGTGGGCCCTGTCCCAAGGCCAACAGGGATAATTAGATTTGGGAAAGCAGGGAATAAGTCAATGCTCATCTCAATACACATGCGCACACGCACACATGCACACTCACAAAAACATTCTGGATTATGCAAAGCAGGGGCTCATGCTTCTTTGGTAATGTACAGAAGGAGGATGGAGGAGGAGGGTCGCTGCTGTGAGATAAACGCCAGGTTCAGGAGGAGGACACGAACGACGAGTTGAACTTTACACGATTCACATTCAGCAAACGCAAAATGGTGCAGCCCGCATCTAAGAGCCGGTCACCTCATTAGGTAAATGGGAGTTTTTTTTAATCACAACAGCAGTTGCTTTCGCTGAAAATGAGATCAGTGATACCAACACACGTTGAGCTTTACAGATTAAACAAAATATTTTCACTCTGTTCAGCTCATACCCAGAATCTCAGGTGGAATCAAGATGGATGAGCTGCTTTTTCATATATCATTTCTATAATATTTAAAAATATAATATTCATTTCAATCTTTACGGATATTAGTAATGACTATAAACATATGCTAAGCTTGTGTGAGAACCCTTTTCCCTTTTGAAGTACAAACTGATCCCAGTATTTAAGGGCTGAGGAGACTGAAGCTGCTGTTAATTGCATGGAGGAGGATCTATTCCTTGCCATTAATCACCCTGCACTACTTTAATTATATTATCTGTAAAAAATGACGCTGTTGCAACGCTGACAAGACTTTACCCTCCCCGATATTATTATCTCCAAGTCCTCCTGTACGCCTCAAACCCACTCAACTTGGAACCTTCTCCATCTTCTTGGGCTCCTTCTATTCTTCAGCCCGAGTGTCGGGACTGATTTGCCCGTTGGTCACTGCACGCGAAGAGGCTCACGAGTGGGATTCCCTGGGAGCGCTTTAGAAGAAGTGTCATTTTATTGAAAAAACAGGCGGGTACATTGCAGAGTTTTGTCTTAAAAGCAAATAATTCAATGGATCCAAACTGCCAATTACTGTGAATTACAGTTAAATTACTGTTTGCAATGAATGAGAAGATAAATAGTCCAAAACCTTCTGTCTAGTTGTTAAAATTTGTTAACTTTTTATTAATGAAAATGACCGTTGGGCACAGTAACTGATGTTTACAATTAAAGATACTGTTACGTATTTTGTTAAACTTTTAGTTACGATAAAACTAGGAACAATGGCGACAGACCTTGCATATCAATAAGCCATTAATTCATTTTTGCGCAAACCATGGTCACATTTTCTTTATTCTCATACATTCTTTCTAACATACTGTTTATGCTTGGATAAATCAAAATATGCAAACCTATTTGCTGAAGCTGTACAATGAAGCAGGTCCGTGGCTCCTGCTGGTAATGAATTGTCCAAGGAGACCAAAGTGAGCCCACATACCTGGAAATGCAGCTCCTATTGTTTCCATGAAATGACCCATATCAGAATAATGGCATTTTAAGTATGCATGAATTCAGAAGAATACTGGTAGAGGGAAACAATGAATTAGCACAGCGTGTAATTATTATTCATATGTTTGACAAATAGGAAAGGAAGCTGCCGATATGCCGCCAGCGAAAAGAGAGAGAGAGAGAGAGAGAGAGAGAGAGAGAGTATTATTAATCTGTGTGTCAGCACATCTCTTCACACAGCTCGGGGGTTGAAAGGCAGGGTTATCTAAACTCCAGTTTCTCAGCCCTCGTACAACTTTACCTGTCTTCTTTGAACGATAAAGGAATAAAGGGAAGAAGATAGAGGGATAAGAGATAAATGAAGAGTAACAAGATGACAACATGCAATCGCTCAATTTTTATTTGTTAGACATGCAAACAGATTCTGTGGCTAAGTTGAAACAATTTGAAATACCAGCATTAGTATTAAATGTTACCATGTTGTAAGTTTGGTCAGGATGCATTTATTAAGACACTAAAATAGTGGATCTCCTTCTGATTAAATGCCCTTTGTTTCCAGAATAGTTATCAAAGCTTGAAAAAAATATTACGTATTGGTTGAAGCTACATTATAAATGTGAAACGTGACATGTTCTTGGAGAGCGCCTTAATCACCTTTCCCCGGAATTGCAATGATGAAAAAAAGACAACATTTTTACAACCCACAACAGCGTTTTGAAACGTCAAGGATGTGCGAGACGAAGGTTACACCCAGGACTCGTCTGTGTGGTAGATCGTCGTGTCGGTAGCTGATAACATCCTGGTCTCTGTCATCTATTCGAGGATCCTATTACCGAAACTCAAACATCATGCCTCACCGTTAGAGCCATTACAACTCCAATGTAATCTTGGCTTATGAATTAAATGACCTGTGTCCTACATGACTCTAATAGACTCTGAGCTGGGGTTTATGCCGGTAGAAGGTCTAGCATGGGAAGGGAATGGGTAACACCTCTGGGAGGGCAAATGAAGCGCGCTCAATGTTTAAAGTCACATTCGTGGCAGGTTATTTGCTTCTGTGATTGAACGTTTCGTGTATTGACAGTAAGGTGTTGCTACGTTGTTTTCGAGCATTTATAATTGCCCTTGCTACCGGAGGCCATTGGGGACACGCTAAGGCAACATATTAAAGTGTATTTGAAAGTCATTATTAATAGAATAAGTAAGAAAGAGACCCTCATGGTCTGTGTACACAAGCGTATTAGTTTAAGACACCGAGATTTGGAGTTTTACTCCAAATAGAGAAATTCAACTGAGTTGTTTTTCTCGTTTCACATGAAGAGTAACAAAACTACAGCACAACAATCCCTCAACAAACTGTCTTCTTCGGGTGGCATTACCAAGGGTTTTCGTGGAGGGCATCACTTCACACACCCAGAAAAAGCAACACATCAAACTATCAGAGAGCCGCAGCAACAATCTATAGATTCTGCTGCTAAAGTAGGTGGAACGCGGCCTGGGACACAACATTTCTCTTTCACCTTCTGCTCTATTTGGGAACCAGTTTCTCTACAAGGATGGTAAGAGTAACTGTTTTGATCCTAAAGAGGTTTTTTTTAAAGATTTTTCAAAAGCATACTCAAACAGGAGCCAGTGACACACATAAATACAAACTTTCAGAAAGATCATTATAGACTTTCCTTTGGAAGCAACTAACCAAAATGATCATAAACACAATTATTTAGTGAGTTGGCTCTGCCACCTCATTAAAGTAATTCAAAGTGTAACAGCACTCATATCAAGGTAGTAAATAGCTGTATAGCAGTCATATCAAAGGAGTATACGGCTCTTAATTAATGCTCCGCATTTTGAATTGAACACCTTTAAGAACAGGGCTACTTTGGAGGATTCATTTTAACATGCTTCTTTTAACAAAATAATTCAACAGAAAAGATAATGAAGAAGCACGAAAATCTCAGACATTTCGTGAAAATACATATAAACGATTTTTACCTGGAAGACACTACACAATACTCTTTTTGCCCCACAAAAAGAAATCCCCCCTTTTCACTCAGATGTCCACTGAACGGTGCAATACAATACCTATAGATATTCATGCGTGTTGATTTCCCAGTGACAGCTCAGCTCTCTGTGTGTCCAACAGGGAGCACTGGTGTGGCACCTGCATGTCACACACCTGGATGAACTATCACTTCATTTGTTTACTGTTCTATGCGTGCAGTCATTTGTTTATAGAGGTTATGCCACATGTGTATTGTGCTTTTGGTCACTGAGTTGAAACCATTCTATTAAATCGTTTCACTTTTCCTCTCTGTGTCTTCTAAAACTGTACAGTGATAAGTTGACATAAAGATGTTAACATTTTTAACATCTTTACTTTTACAGCCTCGGTGCTCTGTTCATCTCATTATTGGCTTAGGTAGGAGCAAACAGAAACCCACTCACTGTTTTAATTTTAAATATAAATTTGCAATAGTGTTTCCACAAATTACTTTTTTATCGGACCATTACGTAATGACTTTTAAATTCCTAATATCGCGCTGTACGCCATTGGGCAAAGGTTTCGACAGTATTTGTCTGATAGGGCTGTGGTTAAATTTAAAGAAGCAATTCCATCTGCGTTTAATTCAATAACATGTCTCAATATAATAGAGGACTCCGATTGAGATATTGATCATTTTGTCAATAGTGCTACAGGCTCAGTGTGAATGACAATAGATTCTAAAAAAGATAATAAACAAAAGAAGTTTCCTCCTTGGTATAACCCTGAAACCTAGCAAATGAAAGCAAACATCACAGAATTAAAAGTGTACGGGGTTCCACCAATTTAGGAGAATCTTGGTCAATTTGCCAAGACGGCTCTAAAACATAAAATAAGGTGCAATTCCAGAGCAGCCTTTGATTTATCATCGATAGGGAAGAGCAGGATTTAGAGTGCATCATAGCACAGAGGCAGCACTCGTGAAAAATATGAGTGACTCGCTAATGGCATCAGACAAAGGACTTATCTCTATACTGGTTGTTGGACCTTACTGCTGCTTTCAACACCAATGACCACGAGACACTTAAACAGAGAACGACTAGAACGTTTGATTGGCATAATAAATGCTTTAAATTCTATTAATTGTTATGCAGATGATTGTTGATCATATCTATCGATCAGGGTAGACTAAATTAACCAGTTTGATAAACTTCCAGCATACATAAAAACCCCGGACGACCTGTCACTCAGTCAGTCTTCTCCCAGAAGATATATAACGTCTTATGGAAAAGCAGCTTTTTAATCTCGAGTTTTTGAATAGAGTGTCCCCTTATAATAAATGGCAACGTGACAACATGGCCTTGTGGGGGGATTGTTGTTTAACGTCAGTTGTGGATTGCTGCTTGAATAATGTGTGCATTTATCAGAGACAACGGTGTATGGAGAGAGAGAGAGAGACAGAGCGAGAGAGAGAGGGAGATTTTTCCACCTAAATGGCTTCAGAGGTGCAAAACGGGATGCGGAGGCCCTTGGCATCGGCTGGCGCGTCTAACGGACTGGAAACAAGGCTTTATATTCAGCAATTTATGGTCCCAACGCAGGGAAGGGAGTGTTAAGCGGGGGAGGACTATGAGAGACCTTGGAAGGTGAAATGAAGGACATCGTCCAAGACAAACTCTCATCAGCAGCATGTCGATGAGAGACGCCCAGCTAACAGGAACAAATGGGGGGGGATTCGACATGTTGTTTTACAAAAGCATCCTCCGTTTCCTACCTTTCTTTATTTATTTCATCCATTTCCTGTGTACATCAATGAGCAAGCCCATGCCTGTCTCACAGGCAATTAATAGATCACAATACAATGTAACGGTCTGTGTTGAAATTCTCGAAATTGTAAGTTAAATGCCTTAACTTTGATTAGGTCTCACAACTACATACATTTATATATATATATATATATATATATATATATATATCATAACAGAACACTCTTTTCTGGAGATGGAGAGAAAAAGGTTAAGAAAACCGAAAAGTCACCAGTGGCAAAAACATTTATTGACAAAAACCTGTATGTGATTAAGTTCTGTTCATCGCCAGTCACTATGTTTCCCCTGTTGTCAGCCAGGTTTTCTGTTGGCAGAGTCTCCCTATATTTCCAGGACGATAATGTTGGCAGGTACTGTGGTTATGAGACCAGGTGAATAATCCCCTTGGGAGGGAAACAAAGTTTAACCTTCCCCCCCCCCCCCTTGCATTTGCCAACTCATCAGCGCAGGCAAAACACACAAGTCCAAAAGCCCACGGTACATTGTCCCATGCAGTTTTGATCATTTACACCGTGGCATTTTACACAGAATCCTTGAACTGATTAAAACATCAGCCATCTACTTTAACTAGACTGCCAGGAATCATGAGGCAGCCAAAATGAGTGACGTCTCCCATCTTTCTCAAACCTTGGGTCATGCAGTTAAATTGGAATTAATGGAATGCAAATGAAGATATCTCTGTTTACTTCACCCTCTCCCTCCCTTACATGATTTGAAGATGCCATGAACAGGTTTGACATTGATTAGGGTTGACTATGTACTGCAAGACATTTTTTTTTGTTTAAGGAAATTTGTTTTTATTTGATCTAGAAGCAACCAAGTGACTTTGAAAATTAGCTCCCACCAGTGTAAAGTGGTGTCAAATTTCCCTCACAAGACGGTACAGTCTGGCCTTATCTGGTGCCTAAGTACTGTTAAAACATGGTGCTGCACCCCTAGCAGTAATGAAAGATCCCTGAACTGTAAAAGACTGCCAGGGATATAAGGAGATCACCAGCGCAGTGTGTGTAAGTAGATATTGGGTAAAATCCCAGTAAGTATGCCTCCTCACCCCAGCAGCATTTTTCAGATAAGAGTGGCTTTGCAGTGATACGTTCACTGTTAAAAACAACTCAGCGCAGTAATCCAGGGTCAACGATTTAATAAAGGAAAGACTTTATTTGCATGCAGATAATTTGAGACAAAATACATGCACAATACATGCTAACAACCACTGCCCACTATGAACAATTATTAGCCCAGTCTACACTTGAAAACAAACTCAAACTTGGCATTGAAAACGCTTTTCAGCCACACAGCAAACTTCCACCTAGACATGCTGCATTCAGAGGTGAAATTCCTGGATCTCAGTCTTAGCAGCCAACTTGAATGCGTTGGAAAGAACAAAGGGACGTGGCAAAATAAACATTTCATGAGCATTTTTGTAATTTAATGTTGTTACATTCGTCAGTGTCTCTCTTCTCTTACCTGTGTGCTCGCGCCACGCAGCCTTCTGCCACGGAATCCATCCGTCTTCCGCTCCGTGTGGGGCAGATGGAGCAACATGACAAGGGCACGGGAGCCAATCCATTCCCACCTTGTCATCTGCAGGCATTTCGATCTGCCACAGCCCTCTTCCATCTCGATTAGGAGCGGCCTGCTGGCGGGAGACGAGTGTGTGTGTGTGTGTGTGTGTGTGCGTGTGTGTGTGTTACCGAAGTGGGGGCTTTGTGGTCTGAGGCTGAACTAGCCTGCACTGAAACATCCCTCTATTCCTCCTCCCTGTCATCCACCTGTCAGAGCCAAAGCCACTGTCATGTTGTGGATCTGAAGAATATCTCCACTTCCCCTCCACAATGACAATTACTGTCCCGGGGGAAATGGGAAATGTCAGCTAACAACGGACGATCTCAGATCTTGCCCGTTTTTGGATAATTGATTAAATGGTGTGACTTGTTTTCTCTATAGATGTTAGACCACTCAACAGCGTTTCTTTGTGGAGTTGGCAGGTTCTCCCCATGTCTGTGTAGATTCTCTCCAAGTATTTCGGCATCCACCCATAGTCCAATGACATGCTCTGAAGGTGAGCTCAATTGGTATATTACGCTAAAAAGGTGTGTGAATGTGAAAGGGAATGGTTGTGTGTCTCTCTGTGTCTCTGTGTATTGGCCATAATGAGTTGACCGACCGACCGTTGGAGACTTCTCACTTTTCACTTGTGCATGTATGCAGTAAGACTTCTTTTTTCTATTAGAGAGATATTTGGACACTTCTGGTGCGTTTTCATCTCTTCTTGCCCTAGGATATTCTCAATATTTCTCCCATTTAGAATTGAAAGAAATAGAAGTTCAACTTTTAATATTACCCAATATCTGCAGAATATCGATTTTATCATCTCTACTTCCTCATTTACAATAAGTTATGCAACTTATTGTAAGTCGCTTTGGATAAAAGCATCAGCTGAATGACCTGTAATGTAATGTAATGTAACTTTCTACTCCAAAGGTCATACCTTACTGTTGACATAAGGTGTAAAAAGGTTAAAAGGTGTATCGTGCAGAGGGGTGTGATGTCAGGCGCAACGCAACTGATTCACACTCCACCCTTTTCCACCCGTTCTGTTCTGAGCAAAGACTCAAACTAAAAATAAGCTTTGCCTGTCCGGAAAAAAGGAACAGCGTGAACAAACAGAGCGACACTCGAGATGCAACCATATTTCCTCAAATGTGCGAAAGCAAATGTAAATTGGCCTCAACGTTCCCGATAACAAAAGAAGAATTTGATCTGGCAGCAGCCCCCAACGGTCACCGCAGAGCAGCGGGCAGCACAGCTCCACTGACCAGAAAATGAGTTCTCACCTAGGCGAGCTCCGTGCGAGCAGCGACGCCTTCAAAGAGGAGTATTCCAGACGCTTGACCCTTCAGCAACATATTAAAACATGTAAAGTAAAAAGCACATTATTTACCTAGGGAGGCATATGGAACCCACATTCATACCGCCACATAGAGTCTGTGTTGGTAGTTGTATCCGGCCAATCCAAAGATGATGATTGCAGCCAATTATATCAAAGTGTCAAAAAGGGGGGGGGGCTGTGTCCGCCCACTTACTGTCAAAAAGAAAAGTGTTGGTGAGCGAGCAGTAGAGCAGTGATAGAAGTCCTGATTGGCACTGGTGCAAATTTCCATTGGGAATCTGTCCGTTCCTGATTGGGGGGAAAGTATAACCCGTCGGCTCCAGTAGAGGGCGTAGCCTTTGTGCAATCATGTGCACATTCAGTGATACAATCACCAGTAAAGTGATTCACCTTGTGCATACTTTAACACTGATTTTGTTTTATCAAGGCTTACCTCCACCATCGCCTGGTGAATAAATGTTTAGTTACAGAAATGGGCCTGTTTCTGTTTGTTTATTTCATCCTGTAAAATCCCTATTGGAGCAAACAAGAAGAGACAGAGTATTACAAGGAGGGACAACACACTCGCCCACACCCACGGGGCCTGGCCTCCGCTGTCTGTTTGCCCCGACTAAATGTGTTTGCTCTTCTCTTCAGGTGGACACAACGCTCAGCAGTCCATCCAGGATCCATCATTACCTAGTTTACTGTCATTACTGTGTCCTGGAGAATGCACTGGCTGCATGTGAAACGGTTCCCAGACTTTTATTTTGCATTTTTCTAGCCGTCCACTCGCTTAGCAGAAAGGTGCCTGCGTGTCTCGGGTGCGGGGATGGTATTTTGAGGGTTGTAACACTGCTAGAATAAATGTCTCGATATACATCTATGTTGTAAAAAAAAAAAAGGGATGGCAACATATGTATATTATGCGGTTTAGCGCCAACATTCACTTTTGTGTGGTTAATTAACACAACCCACAACACAAGCTGTCGCCGTGTGCCGGCTTTGGTCTGAAAGAAGTATTAGTTCCGTTCATACCTGCTTATCTCTCATTAACACACGTGGACAGGAGATGATACAACAGCCTCAGGTCATTAGAGGCTGAGTCAGGGTGGGTGGACACGCGTGCTAAAAGAGAGGAGGAGAGTCCAAAGCCACACACTGTGTGGGGCAGGGCTTTATCCGCTCTCTCAGGAGAGGATAAAAAACAGCTTCTTTTCATTCTGGACATTTAACAAAAGCAGGGGCTGATTTAAAGGGAGTGTTAAAGGGGACATGATTAATTAGGTGCAGGGGTTGTAAACTAGCAGTTGTTAGACACAAAAGTCCCATAATAGGAATACAAATAATAATAACCATTTATCAGGAACCCTAATGTCCGGGATTTCCTTTTGGGCAAATTTAGGATAGTTTAGTGGCAACTAGTTGCCAGTGCTTGGTGGCGAATGGCAGCATGTCATGACCTCTGCTCTTAGGCCACACAGCCGCCTGTTAAATTCCCTCACTACACGAGTGTCGGTAATCAAAAAACTTCTCCCAGAAATTGCGTGTTTATCTGTACAGTCATTTGCTCACAGTTGTTCTGACCTATGTCCAGTTTGTAGTCATGGTGATGACCTTGTGTGTTGTGAGCAGGAATTTGGTAACAATATCATGGTTGCAAATAGGCGTTTGAATAAACTAGTTGCGCTTGTGTAACGCAGGGGGTTTGGCCGCGCTATAAATCCAACTGTAAGCTGCTCAACTGTAAATTATAAATGAAATGACCCAGGGCACAATTGCATACTGTGCCCAGTAGGAACATCCAACATTCAGATCTCTGATTGCCTCATTTTATCAGGTAAGGTCATCAACCTTGGCATCAATCTTTCAGATTGGCTTAATGACGATGATATTTACCTCGTTATCCTTGCCCCTCTGACCGTCTCCCTCCACACTCATTCATCTCTCTTTAGTCCTTTCCTTCCTTTTCCAGTGTTAGATTTGTACATCAGGCCGCCCCTTTATGCAGTTTTTAAAAAGAAGGATTCTGTGCTGTCATGTCATTCTCACGCAGTCAAAAAGGTCAAGCATATGCTTTGGACACCATGTATCTCACCTTATTCTTGATGCATTATTATGGATTCGTCTTTATAAGATTTGATATCAGATGATCTAAGTGCAATACCTTCTTCCTGAACTTTTCAGCCTATATTATATCCATCTCTTCATCCACCTCGGCAGGCATGAAATTCTACCCAGGCCATAAAGAGAACTAGAGGTAACCCTTTTTTTTTTTACTTATGGAGGCAACGTGACATTAGGATGGTAAACGTCAAACATAAGGAGCAAACTATTGCCCATCAAAACATCCAATAAGCAAGAATAGAATTGTTGGCGCATTACTGCCAGTTCACATTATGTGGACAAAAATGTAGTGCAACTTTTCACATTCTTTTTCATTGTAAATTCAGCATTCAACTGCCGTTCGTTTTATTTCCCTCCCTGACGCTCAAATAGCCCTCTGCTCGTGCTCAGAGATATTCATAGATTAGATCAATTTGCTGTAGCTTCAGTCCTTCTCAGGCTGCTTCTGTGTGCTATCAAAACATCTGCTTTCAAGTTCTCTCTGTTGTGGATGTTTATACTTCTTAGAGTTTTCCTGGCAGGAGGATAGTATTTTAAATAGTGCCTATGTGTTTCATTTTACTCTATTTTACTTTGCTGGCTATTATTACTGGCTCCACATCAACTTGCACGTTGACAGCGAGCCACAAGCTTCTGAACCAGCTAAGACTGAGGTGGTCACCTGCTTCTTCTTTTTCAAAGAATCCACAGTTTGTCTAAACGCTCTACGTCGCTGTAGCTAGAATTTAGACTTGTATTTCCCTTCAAAAGCTGAAACTGGTCATTATTTGTGGAAGTGATGTATTTTCAGTAACAAGGATGTAAAGTTAACAGCTGTGTAGTGCTCCTTTGGGTTATTTTTAAGATGATTATCACATTATGGAAATCCTTTTGACCATTGGAGTAGCATGACGCTAAGCTATGCAATAACACAGGGTCATGTTATTAGTCAACACCACCGCTGCATTCTTTTGTTTGGGAAATGTTTACAGTTTGTTTTTTCCACAAGGAAATCTAAGAATAAAGAAGAAATCTGAGAGCAGAGGTTCAACACGCACGACGTCTGAGGTTGAGCAAATCCAAGGTATTAGGTGGATGGACAGATGTTTTGAGGGAAACTCAAAATGTAGATCAATACATCCAGAATATCAGTAAGCCAAGCTCTCAATTTGACAAAAAAAAAGATGCTACATTGGCTGAACGTCTTGGTTACAAAGTGTACCCTCCTCCACTTCTCTCTGTAGGCTCTGGGCTACACTCTCTGGTCTCGTCCTCCTCTCTTAACGTTTTCCGAGCCAACTGCATCGCATATAAACAAGACAGTTGAGTGTGTTGTCTTACAAACTTGGTGCATGTTGGGGGGGCAACCTGTGTGCCGTCAGTGGGGAACCCGCCTGAGGGTCCTCTTGCCCGTTGCAGACCTCCACTTAGAGATGAGATGAACTTTGCTCCCTGAGAGCAAAGAGAGCGTTCAGCGCGTTTTCCATCATCTTCACCGAGGGAATCAGAGCGGAGAATCAAGAGAAAGTGCTTCAGCTTCAGGACACAGGTGAACACGCAGTGCAGAGAGCGTGTTCCCGCGATGCTGATGGTGCATTCTGTCACTCGGAGAACTGGTTATGCTATGTTGTCATAATATCTCGCCATGAGGGATACATGACTCAGGTAAAATGTGCACCAGGTACATACATAGAGCAACATCTGTTACAACAAGGGTGCAACTTTAGGATTCTGCAGCGCTCATCAAATTGTGTCTGTTCTTCCATTTGTTTTACTGAGGCAACACTTCACTGCTCACCGGACAGTTTTTATTGCCAGAAGCATTGCTGTTGTTAGGAGGAAACCTCATCACTCCAGCTTCAGGTACTTTCCCAACGTAAGATAAAGTCTAAATGCTCCTCTTTGAGTTGGATAAACAGGACCTATGAAAGAAGGGGGACATCAAGCCTCCTTTTGGAGAGAAACAACCTTCCATGCCAACCCCGCTACCAACATTTTCCTTTTAATTGTAAGGGGTTTACCTGATTATTGGAGGTGGGAGGGTAGGGGGGGGGGTGCAGGAATTCAGCAACTGCCCACCAAAGTTTCAAGTGACAAAGACTGCACTCTTTCTCCCCCCCACCTCCTCTGACGGCGCGCTTCAAACAGCTTCACCCACAGCTCGTTATGCCGCGTAGCGAGCACTGGCGCCTGGGTTTTAGAAAGCTTGTCAGTAGAAATCTGTCAAAAGTACTCAGCAGAGCTAGTGAGGCCTAAAGAGTACAATGTCCCCAGACCAAGAGGGCTTACCCAGAAAACACTGACACTTCACGCTGACGTTAACGTTGTTGATCCGAAACCGAACACCCTCAATGACACTGACTGATATCCCCATTGTTTGTCCTCACCAATGCACACAATGCACTTGTATTTGCTCTGCTCTGTTGTCCTGCCCGAGGGGAGGGTTAATGGGCTCCCTCTGCTCTCCACGCAGACTCTCCCTCCTCATTTACTTAATCACGTCACCTTCTCATTTCTTTAGATAAGCGAATGGCCCTCGGTCTGCTCCTTTCCTATTGGCCCGTCTTCAAAAGGAGAGGAGGTGCTCGAATTTGACTCCAACATTTCCTCGAAACTTGCTCCCTGTTGCTTGGTGTAACTGGTCCAGAGGCACTGATGAGCCTCGAGGGAATGCAGGGAGATCTAACCATTGCGCGATGAATTCAAAAAGCTTCTGACTTGGTCTTGGATTGCGTTTGAGATCAGCTCTGGATGGGAGAACTTAGCAGACAGCCGATAATGGAACACCAGCATCAAGGTAACATCCTCATTTCAGTCTGAATGTTTGCTACAGCCACAGACTCTGTGACCCGAGCAGGGCCAGTGAGTGCAATGTAACGTAAGGCCATTCTCGTTCTGGTCGTTTTTCTATATCTCGTATGCCTTTTGCATATTATTTAGGGTTGCTGTGACTTTGTGCACTACTGTCGGTTCTTGACGTGTAATTGATTTAAAGTCAAGCCCTCACTATGCAGTTGTTTGAACCGCAATGAAATTCCACACCTTGAGAACATATCCTTTCCTCTAGAAACACAGAGACAGAAGCAGGTTTGGTAACAGGGGGGGGGAACATGTTGGTTTGTGTGAGGGGACAAAACGTTCAATCACAGACAGAGAGCCTGGACTCCTTCACGAACCTTGCTCTACTTCTTTCAGCTAAACACATGAGAATGTGCTCCCAAATCCTTTGAGCAATTTTTTAATCGGCTCTTCTTGGCAGGCTGGGCAGGGGCGAGAGAGAGAGAGAGAGAGAGAGAGAAGGGGAGAGAGAGAGGGAGAAATGGGATAGTTTGTGATTCAAAAGCTCCATTTCTCAGCAGCCAAACACTGTTTCCCTCACACACCCTTTTGCTTCTAGCAGATTATGTTCAGGGCCTCGAATAGAAAGAAATCCATGCGTTGCTAAGGCATTGTTTATATGCCCATTTGAATGAAACAATTTGTGAATTGCATTATTCCTCTGTTGTCAAAGGCCTTCAGAAAATCCGATTGTGGATCACAGAGATTTAATCATGAACACATTACCCGTCGACTTCAGCAAGCTGGAGTTCCAGCCTTGAAAGTGAAATATGTACAAATGAATGTGGACATCATGGCCACTCCTGCCGAACATGTCAACATCTTAATTGTGACACAAGCTTCTCTTCTCTTTGCTGAATACGTTGTTGAACATAAGTAACTCCATTTTCATGGGAAAATGAACTCAAGTCAGGTCGATTCATGTCAAAGATGAAAGATCTGCTGAAGCTGTTTCTCATACAGTTAAAAATATACGTGAGGGCTCGGTAGCGGGCGGATATGCGTCATTGGCTCTCGATGGCTGAACTTGTAATGGTGTAAACAGACCCTGATCAGGGTCACAACTGAACGAACCAGGTTACACAGTTAACTTCAGAGGCATTTGCTTGACCTCAGTGGTGGAAAAAGTACTTATATTGAATAATGTGAAACTGGCCATTCCAAAAAGTGACAACCTAACCTTCTCAATTTGGTTTTTATAATGGTACAAAATTCAAATTAACAATTACCTTGAATTAATAATTTAATTTAACATATAAGTTGAACACAAATCTAAATAAATAAGAGAGGGTAGCTTCATAACGGGTTAATTGTCTCATTTGCCTTAAACTGGCAGCTTTCAGCCCACACGGTCTCAGGGCAGGTCCACAAATTGTCATTAAATCCATTGACAAGAACTATGCACAGATGAATCAAGGTGACCATGTAAACAGCAAGCTCATCTAAATTATATATGAATAACCAAGTCATTCATTTGATTGCTCTTGTTTATAAATGAATTATGATGCCATTATTTGCTTTTACCCCGTGACTGCTCAGTTTATGATTCCAATATGTTTATTCTGATCCCTAACCTTTTGCATTGCTTATTTCTCAGCGTCTTCTTATCAACTTTGCCTGCCCATTACATCATTGCTGTCTCTCCTGAAGAGCCACCTTTCAATGAGCCTCCTTCCACAATGAGAGACCGCTTGGAGGAGCTTCACCTGAGGGCTGGAGACGTCTCTGCGGCCGAAAGTGAGGCGGTCAACTCTTCCTCGGCGGAGGGAGTCAATGGCGACTCCGTGGCGGCCGTTGAGCCGCAGGCTGTTGTGTTTGAGGAGGAGCCAATCATTGAGAACTTCCTGTCTGAGGCTCAGCAAATCAGAGACGATATCACAGTGCTCAACACAGAGGTAATTAGTATTGGATTCTTTTTTTGGCGGCGACTGTGTCTATTTTTGTGAATAATTATTATCTAATATTGCATTTTAGTTGTACTCTTGACACTGCAGACGCATACATATATATACAGTATATATATATATATATATATATATATATATATATATATATATATATATATATATATATATACATCCACACACACACACATGCAAACATACATACCTATATTCATGTGTAACACAAACAGACTCCTTCCATTTTCGTTAGACATTTACCGATCTGGGTTGCATTGCTACTGCATGATTATATCTTTTTTAATTCATTTCTTAATAATTTATTTTCGTTATTGTAAAACTCGCAACAAAGAGTTCGAAGGCTTTCGATCGTGCGGCTTCTGGTGACTCTGAAAGGAAACTGACCACAACTTCTTTGTTCTCAACTGCAAACAGGTTCTTAAATTTGGCCAGCAGCAGAAAATGTTGGTGGCGACCATGCGTCGATTCAGTGTGATGAAGAAAGAGAGCAGCGTAACCCGGGACGTCAAGCTCAAGGCCGAGAGCCTCCACCGCCGCTTGGACGCGCTGTCCAAGCGGGTGCAGACGACCGAGGAGCAGCAGGGCCCCGCGGCTGTTACAACCCGAATACAGCGCTGCCAGCATGCAGCGCTCTACAGCAAATTTCAAAAGGTGCAAACAAAATCCTCCCACTCTGCTTTGGGAACATTGAGTGATGCTTTCTTACTTGGATTCTTGAGTGCAATTAAAAAAAATTATCGGAAATGGGTTTCAAATATTGGAGTGAAGCTCATTTTTGCTCAAACGAGTTCTGTCAATGTGCCCATTTCAAATGAAAAGACACAAGTGTTATTGTACATCTAAACTTCTGTAAATTGTAGCGTGCCAGGTCAGAGACTCTTGATATGCAGTCAAGAAAAATAGTAATTTGAGGAGTGATTTTACAGCAGCACTAATGTGGAAACAGCTTCAAACAGCTTCTGAATATTTCTATCATGATTTTCCAGGTGATGCTGCTGTATAATGAAGGCCTGCTGATCAAGCAGGAGCGATGTAAGCACTTCATTCTACGGCAGCTGGAGGTGTCCGGAAGGGATGTGACGGAGGATGAGGTGAATGAAATGGTGGCCTCGGGAAAATGGGAAGTCTTCAACGAGAACTTGCTGAACGATGCCAGAATCACACGCTCCCAACTATCGGAAATTGAGCAACGACACAAGGTGAGCGAGAGGTTATTTTTTGGCTGTGTTTAACTAGAAATCGCTTTCTCTCACTCGGAAGCCTTCCCCTTTGGCAGTGAACACCTCATTAAAGCTAAATAATCTCAATTGATAAAACCTGGAATTATATTAAAAGTGTTATATTTGTTTTGGATTTCACATTCCGCTTGTAAGTTTCACTTGTTACACTGTTTTGAGTTGCATGGTGTCATGAATGCTGCTCCTCCCATCACTTGCTGCTCCTCCCATCACTACCGTCCATTGACAGAAATGTTTCATGTCTCTCAAATATTAGCATATGAGTAACGGAAATGAACAAAAATTGGAAATGGTATGCTAATCTCCTGGGTTTACAGATAATCTATAATTCTATAATTTGGTGAAACAGCACACCAAAGTTAAATGGGGATGTTGGCGTCTTTGATGAAGAGCCGAATCCGTGCCCTCGTTCTCCTTCCCTTCCACTCCAGTCGAATAGTGTTCCTGTAATAATTCCAGTGTCCTTCTCCACCAACAGGAGCTGTTGAGCCTGGAGAACAACATGAAGGAGCTGAGGGACCTGTTCTTTGACATTTTCGTGTTGGTTGAGGAACAAGGGGCCCACATTGAGCACATCCAGACCAATGTAGAAAGGACACAGGATTATGTGGCCGTAACTAATGAGAAGTTCAAGATGGCTGCCAGATACAAGAAGAATAACCCACTTCGCCAGCTGTGCTGCTGCTGCTGCCCACCCTGGAGGTGCTGCCTCTAAAAAGTGTGTTTTTTAACGCAACAATTCTGAGTAACATCTTATTTCAAAAAGTCTCACTTAACTTTTAAGGGTGAGCAACGTTGGATTCAAGTACCAATAAAGTGAAGGTTATGGCATTCTTTTTTTCTTTTTTTGCTGTCAAACACAGCGAAGGTGGAGACGGATTCAGCAGAGCAAAGAAAACAATTAGGGGAAAAGCCAGAATTGGTATTTGAGGCACTTGTTTCTTTCAAAAAGGATGTGAGTGGACGGCTGTTGTAAGAGACAGTTCAGTGAGTGCTACTCACCAACGCCGCTGCTTATTGGAGACCTTCACTGTCATCTGACAGAGGTCACAAACAAGGGGAAACCACTGCCTCTGCACCATCAGCAGCACGGATCTCTCGCCTTCTTCTCATGCCACGGAGCTCTAGTTAATGTCATTTTATCATGCACTTTACATAGGAGTACATGCACTTCCGATATTAATATATCTATATACATGTATGTATGTATACATATATTTAAATCTGTTTTTTTCTTTTTAACACAAACCAAAATTTAAAGTAGCGGAGATATGTTCTCTCTTTTATTTTTCGAGCCATATTGTATTAAAACATTTAAAGATGGAACTTCTATTTGTAAATCTGTTTGGATAAAAAATAAGCTGGGATATACCGTGTACGTGTGCCATCCTTGCTAAAACTGATACCTTCCTACAAAAACAATGCTTTCTTTTTGTAGGAAGAAAGACTCTTAACCAATTGGAATTTGGAGGACCACCATTAGGACTACAATACCAGGAAAATCCTAGATCTGCTACACCTGTTAACAGCTGGATAGAAAACAGATCGGCTAAACCGTGATTCTGTTCAGGTTCAATGCTTGATCTCATTTACTGGCAAAAGGACTCTAAACTGGTGACAAAGAGGATCTTCAGTGAGTCATTGAACCAGGATATGTGGTGTCCGGGACACAATACAGGTGAACTAGGTGTGCCAGGGACAGACTGGGAAATCTGGTTCGCCTGCGTTTCCATGGTGGTTCCCAAACAGATCTCGTGTTCCCATATGGAAGAGTGACTAAACGGAACTGTCAAGAGTCCAGATTAAATAACTCCCAAGCTTACAAAACCATTATAAGCACATGTTCATTTTCACTTTGATTTGAGTCAAAGAGCTTAAAGTAACCTTGCAAAGTTGCAAATGATATTTTGTAAGTCGAAGTCGGTCATTGATGATTCATGTGAAGAAATAATTTCTACCAATGAGTGATTTCATTGATGTTAAGTACTATTTATAATGCACCATCGGGTCCAGTAGATGAACCAAGTCCGTCGAGTGCAAGCCGAGGTGTTTGGTGGACCTCTGCTATTAGAATACAAACGTCTCTTCTTCTACTAGAAATGAAAGGTCTCTTCTTCTATTAGACTGGAAACGTCTGTGTCACAGTCTCACTGCGAATCGTATTTGGAAACAAATACCCAAATGCATCTGAAGCGCGCATCTCAGTATGTCAATGATAAACGAACAGCACGTCGTTACACTGCACAACATCGTTTCAGCCTCCATCCAATCATGATGAGGAAATATTTAGCACAGCTGGAAATTGCAGGGTTCCCGCACAGCAACAATGCCATCCAGTGTTCACTGAGATAATTGCTACGTCCCCACCAAGCTGTTAATGGGCACGTTACCACACAATGCTGTAATAATGTAAGTAGTATAAAATATTGCTGTAGTGCACAATTTACTTCCCAAAGTTCTAACAATAAACATTGAGATATGGTCACTGAGAGTGGTCACTGCTGTGGAGCCAACATAAACATCTTTACTGAAATGAACCAATCAAAGAACTTTGCTCAACGTCAACACAAATACACAAAAAAGTGAACGTAATCTCATCCGTTTCTCTTGATCATATGTAGCGGGTCAACATATTACAGACTAAGCTGCCATGATAGAATATGAAAAAAAAAAAATTGAGGAAAAAATGGAATTTGAAGACAAATCCAAGGTCTATTACCGCTGGTACATTTAGTGCAGAGCAGCAGAGGTACCAGTGTGTGCAGACCTGGGTTTATACAAGCTCTCCTGGAGAACTCCAGGTCAGGGGGGGGGCTTTACAGTGTTCAGTTCAGAAACCTCTGGACATCTGACCTCCGGGCCAATCAATCAATCAATCAATCAATCAATCTCTACATCAGTCAAATTAATGTGCTGCTCTTCTCTTAGCAACATTCTGCTTTCTAATGTTTATTGGGTTCTTCCTACACGATGCTGATACAGCAAATCAAAGGATTACTATAATGCCTTTGCCCTTGATGAGTAACATTTATATTTGTGCATAAACGTATCAACCACATATTCGATATAAGTGTCTTCAACCACTTTCTAGAAACACGGCCCATCCATCGCTCGTCATTTAACGGCGATGTGACACACGAGTGTCTGCAGCGCTGAGCCCGTCTAGCAGAGGCACGTTACCTCTTCCTTCTATCTGCTCCATCGGTCACAACACGGATCCCAGCGACTGCTCTCCCAAGGTGTGAACGACATCAAAGCAGCCCTCCTGTGAGAAACGCCGGCTGTGGTTGTGGAGGGCTGACATTACTTTACTGCCTGGTTTTATCACTCCCATCCAAATGTGAACAGAGAGATATCAGGACCCTCAGAATGCAATAAATCCCAAAGAAGCCGAACAGCGAGTGTGGCAGCAGCGTTAGGAGCTACAGTACCTTCAATGAAATGATCTGTGCACTGATTTAGAGTCCTCCTTGGGCAGTGTGAATCATTTTCTTTGGAGTTGGGTGACATTTTTTGGAAAAGTTAAACCCACACTGGAGGTCACAAAACCTTGGATAAATGAATGTATACATTGTTATTCAAAGGTTTGGATGGTGATGGTTTCTCCTCCATCAATATTGAATACAATGATAGAGACAAGAAAAGCTAAATTTAGATCCCAAATCTTTTCTTTTCCTTCCCTATATATACTTGGGTCTACACTAGATCATTATTGAATCACAAAGCTGTTTGCATCCACTGATGCTACGGCTAAACCAACCCTCTATTTCTAATAATTATTGTTCATATAACTTTATTCTGCATCATTCTTTCAAATCTGCACAAAAATCTGCCAAACTTCCAGTTTCTTGTTTATGTGCATAAACATTGAAATATATGATTAATAGGCTTCTTTATTTGTCATGGCTTTTATATCGCACAGACTTTGGGACTAAAGTTATGTTTATCAGGAAAAAGTCGGCTCTTATTGCCTTGTGAATGTTTGATAAACAGTGAGGTCTTGAGTGAGAACCTTTTAACATCTACTACTGGCAATTGTCATTCATTTCCAGAGGGTCATAACAGACTGCTTGAGATGTTACGGCAACACAGAGTAGCTCCAGCTTACTAAAGTACAAGCGTCAAATGTTGGCTATTATTTATTATCTATTGAAGGATAAATGTTCAAACTTAAATATTTTGTCAAAGTGATACACGGGCTTTAGTAATAAGAGCTCTGGGAAGGTCGCTGCGTGATAGCCGACTGTGTGAACCCCATGTAGTTAGAGAGTCAATGGTAACAGACATATACACACACACGTGTGTGTGTAGCTGCGAGTCGGACTTGAAAATATGTTCATCTTTTTTTTTTTTGACAGGCGGGTGGACGAATGAGCGCGTCGCTCAGCACACGTGAAACATGTGTACGACTACGTTTATGTGTCTGTGTCAGCTCGCCGTCACCCATCATCTGCTGATAGGGCCACCGTTGTGTTTCACGCACCGATGGAAGGACGAGGAGCTGCCATGGTGTCCACTGGCCTTGCATCAGCACCCCAAGAATAATATTATTCAAATTCGGACTCGGCCCTTTCAGCTGGATTTAATACCAGCAGCAGCAGTGTGGTTTGTGAGTCTGTGTGTGTGTGTGTGTGTGTGTGTGTCATCACGGCGTCCGAGCGAAGGTGCGAGAAGTGTTGAGCTCAAATACACAAATACTAAAGAGACAAACGCAGTACACTTTGTACACCATTTCTCCACCCATGTTGAGGTGTGGGGACGGGTGTTAAACGGAGACGGTGCATGCTGCCACCGCTTCGGGGGGTCAATTGAGCCTTCTCTTTTTCGGGTCAATCACATCCAATCAGCAGAGGCTTTTTTTTCCCCTGAAGATTACGAATAAGGAATGTCATCTTTCAGGTGATTCTTGAAGAAGTGCAAATGAACTAAAGCTCACGTCACAATCCTTTGCTCCATTTTCACGGCATGCAATGGATTTGAATGCATGTAAATCCTTAATTTTGATATAAAACTAAACAAATATAGAAGCTCCTTGGCCTTTGATTTGTATTTTAGTGTTTTCTACCTGATGATTATGGATTAAATGTCCACCCTCATGTCACTCTGCATGAAGGTGCAATTTGAATGTCTCGACTATTGATTCCTTTTCCTTTTTTTTTAGCCTCGAAGAAGTCGCATGGGCCCAGCAGAGGGAGCTGATACCCCAGAATTATGACACCTCCGAATCAACTCAACGGGTGCTCTTTCTTGCTCGTTGCAGTTCTCCTGAATTCATCTGAATACTCCAGCTCGGTTGCGTACCTTCAGCGTTCAGTATTGATTGTCTTCAACAACAAAAGGATGAACAGTGGGAGGGCCATGCAGAGCCCAGCGGACACACACACACACACACACACACACACGCACATCGGAACAGAGAAGAGGTGAAAATGAACTTAGACGTGGTTGAATAAAACATGTCTCTGAGGACATTGCCTTGTTTTTACTGCTGTCTGGCTCAGGGGGGAACAGCGAGCCTCCCTGATGGTTAATCCTCGCTGTAATGAAAGGGCAAACAAGTTAGTCATCACAGGCACTCTCTCTCACACACACACACACACTTAGGAATGTACAAACAAAGCAAGTCACAAGCAAACACACTACATGCGTATAGAGCTGTGTTTGCAGGCCTGATCCTGCATTCTGATTTGTGCTTGCACTACGCGAGCAAGACAGAGCAGCCTCAGTCGCTGTTGTTTAATGACCAAATTCTTGCAGGTTCAAATTGACCAATCCATAAAGCACCATTTATGGTAAATTCTTAATCTTCTCTCCCGTTTATTTTCTTTTGCAGGACATTTTTGTTTGACCCCGTGAAATAGCACACAAGCTATTAAGACCAATTGAGCTGATGTTGTCTCGGTCCAGACTAGTCGGTGTTACATGTAACATGACTCCTGACTCCCTGCTCTGCTCTACGTCAGCATCAAACCCTGCAGGAATTGATTAGATGGCTCCCTAAGCTTCGTAATGTCATTTACTCTATTGGATAACTGTGTGGGGAAACAGTCGTGTGGTCCCAAGCAGAAGCGTTAAGTGCATTCAGCGAACATTTCTGCTATCATAATCAAAAGTGCAACGTTTTGTCTGGTCTACAGGCCGGGCTGAAGTGCTCTGGTGATATTAAGATTAATGGCAAAACGTATGCATCCACATGAGTCTGTTAAGTCCAGTAGCTTTTTTGTAATAACAACAGAAATAATGATATATATATATTGTATATATAATATGTATATATTTCCATTGTGAGACCATTCTGAGCTCAGATTGTTTAAAGTGGCCCCTTGAAAATGTTCACATTAGATTCATTCTGCCTTTCTATCAATAAAACATGTATAATAATAAATCAAAAAGTGTATTTGGTAAAAAGTCCCTCGATATGAAATTCTTCAGCATGATTTTCAATGAGAAATTAACACCTGGGATTTCAGGGGAAGTGAACGACAATAAATGTCACAAAACTACTTTCTTCTCTTGGGTTTGACAAAGAAAACATCTGTGTTTTCAGTCATTTCCCCATCTGTCTTATCTGCTCTTGCCATCAATCCTTTTCACGGGCAGGATGTATTATCTATCATTTAAAAAAAAGACCAGTGTTACATTCCAACTTAATACAATTATGGACTATACAGTACATTACAATGTATTTGACCCTTTATTTGGCAAAGGGTTCACTATAAATGCTATATCTATACAAAATGTGATAACCTTTTTAAAAAAATCTTTTGAGTCTCTTTGAGTTTTTAGTTAGATTTTCACCAAATATTTATTTTTATATGATGGATCAACAATCGAAACACCCTCCTAACCAAGTGACCCCTGAAAAGGGCCCCAAGTTATGACTGCACCTTACGTCTTCATGCTTACGTGTGTTTATGTGTACAAGTTTGTGTGTGTGTGTGTGTGTGTACACGTATATAGACTAAAATCCGTATGTTTGGCTGCTCATCCCCCAATTCTGTCCTCATCCGTCCACTCAATACTTCCTCCGTCTCACCATCATCTCAGCTCTCCGCGACCAAAAATCTGGCTCCATAAACTACACCCAAGGAAAACACAGAGAACGCGAAAACCTCCGGTTCAACACAATTTTGCCTCAAATGAATGCGGATGAACCATGAAGTTCCTCTCAGAGCAAAAAAAAAGTGACGTAATCTCCCCGGATCCAGAGAGAGTTGAGTGTCACTCGTGGATTGCGGTGGATTTGACCCCAGTCCGGGATTCAGGGGTCCCGTCCGCCTCTTGACTCCTTGCCGGGCTCCCATTAGGCGCACACACTCCTCTGCCCTCTGTCTGACGGGCCCTCGGCGAGTGTCGCAGTGAACGTGTGTGTGTGTGTGTGTGTGTGTCTGTGTTTTTGAATGTCTGGATTCATGAGGTCGGACCGTTCGTAATGCAGGAGTGAGGACAGCTCTCTGTGTGAAACGTGTCACTTCATGGGAATAATCCTCCCAAATTCGACTCATTATTTCATCTCGTTAGGGCAACAAGGCTCCGGGGAGGACGGGAGCTCCAAAGTGTGGGGAAACAACCAGATGAAAGATGGAATGGGGCTAAAGCCTTCTGCGGCTGATGATTATTTTCCCAGGCACAGAAACATATTTTTTTTTCTCCACGCGGCGAGTTGATTATTATGGTTTTAACAGTTATTCTGCTAAATTATTTTTTTCTAGTGACTCCAGCATCAAAATCCAATCTTCAGCCTTTTTAACAAGCTGTCAAACTAAAACTAATTCACATATTCCAGTATTGTAAGTTGCTGATAGAGTTTAGTTTACATCATTTGATGGCAGTGTTACGTAAGGCCGGCTAAATATAAGATAATGTGGTTTTGTCCGGTTCCTCCACACTGAAGATCTTAGAAATCCATTTATTTAGCTCCACAATGCAGCTTTAAAAGAGCAAGTTTAAATTGTGGCCAAATCAATTCATCCTGGTCAATTTGGATTTAGTATGTAATATGCCAATGTGTACCTAAACTATTTCTCCTGCATGCTTTTCAGCTGAGAAAAAATTCCACTCACTTAGCCTTTTCATTATGCATTCAATCCCCCCCCCCCCCTGTCTGTGAACAGCCTCTTGTGTCTGTTTAAATAGAGCGTATTTAGGGAAGATACTGCCTCACCCCGCTGACACTTTACAGACGTTCACCCAACTCAACACTGGAAAATGGAAGAGGAAAAAAAAGAGTAATCATGAATACATTTTCCCTCAGCCACGTGGGCCAAGATATTCTATTTACAACACATTTCTTTGGGCTCTTTATATCCGGTTAATGAGATTTCAAATAAATGTGAAGTGAACGGCATTTAAATTGCTATTCAGTCTGCAGGCATGGCACCGGTAGAGGAGGGGGGCGGGGGGGGGGGGGGGGGGGGATTCCACCAGATGACAGAGGGGCTATTACCGCCGCGCTCGCCGAGCGGAGCGGGTTCTGGGAAACGCAATAAGTGGCAGGCGCCGGTGAGGACTGTTTGAGGGTTTGAGACTTTTAATCTGGTGGAGGTGGAGGGTGGGGAAAAGAAGAGCGAGGAGGAAGGGGGGGGGGGGGGGGGCGATGGAGAATGCCAATGCTGAAGGAGACGGCTGGCCGCGTTGAAGGGCGGGTGAACCTTTCGATTGTTCTCTGTTTATCTGTGGATCTGTTTGTTGTGGCGTGTATGTGGTTTTCTTAAGGAGTAGTGCAGCGATTCCAACCTGTTACACAAGTCAAAATGGATTGTGTAAGTGTTGCACATGTGTAATGTAATATATGGCCGGCGACGATAGAGCATAAGCTCCAAAACACCACATTTAGTTGTGACCCTCCTCTAAATTACACCCAGATATGGACTAGTTTTTACTTCTCCTTTCAAAGAAGACACATGCAGCCGTATTAGAGCTCTCCCTCAGCCCAGTGACAGGGACCACAGCGGGAAGGGACGGGGGGCGAGCCTGAGAGGGCATCAAGACTCCTGGAGACTCCACACAGACAACAAGAGACAGACAGAGACACACAGAGAGTGTGTGTGTGGGGGGGGGGGGACTGCATATGCCATCTAAAGGGTCATCCACAGGGGACCTGCCAAATGCTGACAGCACCCTCCGTGACGCCCCGTTGGATTTCAACAGGGACTGCGAGTCAGAGTCGATGCACGGATTCTGTGCCCCAGGCATCGGTTTGTGTCGTGCATTCGATGCTGTTTGGTTCCTGGTGTTAAACCTGTTTTCATCCATTTTAAGGGAAAACATATTGATAAAATAATAATGGATATGGGAGTCTTTTTTGTGTTTCATATTATAATTCATTATAATATACACATACATATCAAAGTGTTTGGGTAATAAACAATAGGTCACCCCCTTAAATTTCAGTTAAAGCTAAATATTCCATTGAATTAAGCAGAACGATACCTTAATGTTTAGGTTTGAACCCCTGAATGGCTTATCCTCCGTAGCAGTAGTGGCTGATGTTCCCGAGTTACATTTACGTTATTTAGAGTCTTATCAAACTGAGATCAAATGTGAATCGCAATGAATAAAACACAATTCATCATAATTCATCATTTTTCAACCGTCACACACAAGCCGATCAGATCAAAGTAGTTTTCAATTTGAAGTCGTATGAGACATGAATGTAGCCGAAATAACAACTCAATGTGTTGTAAACTATGTCGAGTTTTGCTGGCACTATGGATGGGCCCTGTCATCCTACACTGGGCTCATTGTCCGTCTCTTGCTCTTCCTCTGGATGTTTCAGCTGGTCCCCACTCGCTCAAACCCATCGAGGCCGTCTCTGTGTCTGTGCAGGTTCCACCGATGCCGGATGAAACTCATACCTATGGATTCCATGAAGACAAAATGTACGCAGACACCATCCCGTGACATCAGAATGACACAGCTGCCACAGTTGTGCTTCTGAAATTTCCGATCCGAATAGTACTCGTAAATACCCACTAGACATTCGGACTTTAGGACAGCTGGTTTTCTTATAAAGCAACATTTCTTTCCGATAATGGTTTTAAGGGCTTTTGGACTTTTCCTCACAGGGAACTTCAGAAACCAGGTAATGGTCTAATCCATTTAGTCAGTAAGGGGAAAACTTACTTAAATATGACACTTTTTGACCTTTGTCTCTCTCTAAACTCGACTGATGGAGAAAATAGAGGTTTTTAGATACCTGGACACAAATCTAAATCATTTAAAAAATTTGGAAGGCACCGACACAGACTTAGGTTCCTGTTATTGATGAATAAAGAATGATTTGGCCAGAGCCTATAGCCTGTGTGAGGTCTTTTTCAGACTCCCTACGCTAACCAGCCATGCTGACACCACCATGCCGACTCTAACAGGGATGTTGCGTGCACGCTGATAGTGAGCTGGTACAACATTTATCATGTTTATAAACAGCTTTCAATTTAAGTTTGTTATTGCGTTAGCAGTGTTGGCATGTGGGATGCTTTCTACTTCCCCTCATTAATGTGCGTGGATTTATACTTACAGATAAACGTGCCTCTTCCGAACAATGGAGAATATAGCTGCACGATGGAGACCTTAAACAGGACCGGTTCGAAGGGCTCAAGGTCTTCACGCATTAGAATGTTGATGATAGTATGTGATGATGCATTAACACTTCAGGTAACCGTTCCAACCTTTCATATACATATATATATGTTTGTTTTTTCATTATTTAACATTCCCTATGTTTTCCATGTTTTCTCCCTGTGCCCTTTCGCACATAGTTTTTTTTTTATTTACTCATTATTTGAGTCGGTTTCCGTCCTCTCCTCCCGTCTCCTTCCGGCCTCACGGGGCTTCCTCGCAGCCGGTTTCACCGACACGTGTTTGCCAACAACCGGCCCGGCGAGCACTGATCACTCAACCCTCCGCTGTCCAAACATTGCAGGCTGTTTCCGTATCAGACCCGAATCATCGGAAACTCCACAGCATCTCTTATTCATCGTAGCCATAAATTATTCTCCCTGATATGAGCTTCAGTCACGTAAAGGCAAAGCTGGAAACTCTGGCACACTTTGACGGAGCCATAACGATAGAGAGAGGGAGAGAGAGAGAGAGAGAGACAGAGAGAGAGAGAGAGAGTCAGGAGTTTAAAAAAGAGATTAGCAGAGGGTCAACGGACGTGACACAATAAAAAAGAAATAACCCGAGAATAACGGAAACATTCCTGATGGATGCTTCGTGGACTTTGTGCGTCGATGACTTACAGGACATTTGAACCACCCGCCCCCGAAAAAAAGGCATACTCATGTTGCACATGGCAACATTATACGACTACACAGTGATCACATGACCCCGTGAGCTGACAGTTCATCAAGCTCGTATTTCTCTCTATTTCTTCGTGGGCTGAGTCGCTGCTGAAGTAATGAAACAGATTGTGCAACAACAACATCGATACACGTTTTTATTGTAGTTTCTGTTTTGAGAAAATGTCCAAATATGAGGAAAACAGAAAGAAGTGTCTTACTGATGGCAACATCTTTGGTGAGTTTTGAATGAATAAAAAATGTCAAGTTTCTCAGATACTGTGTGTAATGTAGAATCTTTTCATCCTTCGGTAACAGCGCGATAGAACTCTGACTTCATGTAGCGTGCTGTTGAGAGATTGACACGTGCACCCATAGAGTTCTGCTCTGTGTGTTCAAGATGAGCTCCATGAGTTTATAGAACCTTCTGGGGGGGGGGGGGGTAACCATGTTAACCAACCTACCTAATGTAAACGGAATTATGATGTATAATGGGATATGTAATAGTTTGATTGCAATTACGAAGCCCCCATGGAAACAATACATAGTCTAAAGTACAAATCCCATCTAGATTTGGGTTAGATATTTCACTGTAGGTTGACACTTAATAATAAAACAGAATCTTCCAAATGCGCAGTCAGCATCTTTAGATTCAAATGAGTCAAATTACTGGCTAAACATCCTTTCCACAAGAGGGCAAATATATAATTTGAATGAACTGTAATTGCATATCTTCAATGGAAATGATTTACCTCTTAAAGATAATGATGTTGTCATGCTGCAGAGCAGCAGTTAAAACTTCTTTATGACAAAGAAAAAGCATTTGATGTGGTGCCACTGGTTTGCCCGATCGTTTATGATGGAACATTTGCGTGTTGGTAGTTTTTACATCAATATTTTATTATTTTTTTTCTCATGCAGGGTATGAGTCACTGGTGAAGTCTCAGCATTGGCCTTTCAGGCTGCTTTAAATGTGTATTCCTCTGATGGAATTCAATGCATCTGTCTAGACAATTTCACCAAGTTGTCTGCGAAAGAGTGTCTTACACTGTGTGAGCGAATGCCATAACCCTTTTCATTATGAGTTCCATTCAAACACCGTCTTACACACTCACACACACACACACACACACACACACACACTGTTGAGACATTCAAGGTCGTGTTCCTTGTGGTATGGGGGGCAGCACAGCTCCATAATAAATCAGATCCCTAGTTGGTATTGCATTGTGTATTATTGTTCAACCCACCGTAGCTGGACACTTAGAGGCTCTGATCCATGAAGAGGGCCCCGTGTGTGTCACATTGATGGATACAGTCATTATGAGGCCCTCCTTGTGTCTGTATCCGTCCTCTTGTACTGTTGGCTTGTTGTACTTTCACTTCATATGTTCCCTTAAAACATCCGCCGTCTAACCAATAAAGCACGTCGGAGGGTCGCTTGGGTCAATGTAACATTGATTTTAGGAAATTCAAGAATAAAGATTTATTAGAATTTGTTTTGTGTGTGCACACAATGTTTTACTGGCATTGAAGTGCTTATTTAACAAGATCATTGGTTAAATAATTGAATGTATTTTAATAAATATGTTTTCACATATGATGTTTTTGACCTTTTATATATTGATACACACATATATATATTCCACAATGCCAAAATACTTTTTCTTCTAAAAATCTAAATTCTATATTGCTTCATTTACTGCTAATTAATTAAGAATTCCATGGTGACCGCAATTAGTGTCAGATCCATGAGAAAACGAATGCCCAAAAAAGGAAAACACAAATTTGCCTCCCGGTACAAAGGCGTGGATTATTAGAAAAAAAAATACAGATTTGACCAGGGCAGCCGACCCAGTGATTGCACTCATATCCTGTTACTCATGCTCTGATTCAAAGAATTTTCCACGCTGTTTGGGATAAATCGTAACCATTACATTTGGATTGTTTCACATGTCACGCACAGCCTGCGTGTTTCTGGGGATTTCTCTTTCTGTATCACAACCACCGACTGCTGTTTGAAGCTTCACACCACGGAGAGTACGAATACCCCTCAGACAAGTGTAAAAACCACCTCAATTCAAGTGATCTCACAGATTTTTCTGTGGTACAGTTACTGTCGAACACGTTACAAAGAGCGCGGCGTCGTAGACGTAGACGTTGGGTGCTATTGATCACTGCTAATGATCTCTATAGGGAGACAGATGTCTTCAGCAGACATATTGCGTTTAAGGCTGCAAATAAAGTTACTTCCTATTTAGGAAAACAGCAAAGCTGTTATAGTAGCTTCACGGAGGCTCTCACAGGGAGCTGGTGTTCCCACAAACAAACATCTAGTGCAGTGCGTTCTTCAAACAAAGGCTGGGAGGCTGAGCTGGGAAAGAATACCTGGCAGGACCCAACATGGAGGGTACACAAGCAATTTGTTTTATTTATTCATTTTTTGGAAGTTAAATTCAGTTTTTCCGCCTCTCTTTAGGATATTTATTGGGGGAGTTTATTTTTACAAAATAATTCCACAAATATTCAGTCTTAGTATTGCTATTATTAAAATATAATGTACAGCCGTCAAGTGATGTTTTAATGTGCTGGAATCTGGGATAATAATAAATTCATTGCAAACGCGTTGAGGTGACGGGACACTTATTAAAAACTCTTGCAAATAATGCAGGAATAAAATATGAACTATTTGAAAATCATAACCTCATGGAGTGTTTCCTTCTAAGCTTTTTTTGGTTATCCTTTCATTCTAGATTTGTAATAAAATGCATGACCAGTATGGAAACAAATGAGATTAATTTACAACAGACGTGACATTGGCAAAGAACTCGGCTTCACTTAATGTTGTATGACAAACCACAAATACACAAAGAAAATCCATAACCTCGTGAACGAATGGACTGGCAACAGTATGAAGGGATCATTACAGTAAACCAAACAAAAGGCTTTAATCAACTTTTCGTTTCAATCAAAAAAGTATGACTGCTCAATTGGGATTTGCATATCATGAAGAAGAAACGAATGCTGCTTTACACATGGCCGTCCAGCTTTTGGATATCATTCAACAGGGAGACAAAACACAGAAATAAGAGAGGGATATTATTTTATTCTATTTCATACTAAGAGGGGCTTCATTCCCATGTAGGCAGTGGCGTTTTAATTGAAAATGGAAATTTCTCTATTCAAGTCCTGATTATCATAGCAGGTGGAGAGCAATTAAAATAAATGAATGGTGATGTGCCTCTGTCGGTGTGTTACTAAATGCTGGGGGCGTCTTACCACACATTTATACACACCCACATCGTATTCTCTTATCGCGGATTTCATTTAACACTTGGCCTACATTTGAAGGAAAGAGAAGAAGGTAATAAACTGCGCATACATCTGTCTCTGTGTGTGTGTGTGTGTGAGCAGTTTATGTGTATGTTAGTGTGTATATACTGTATGTGCGCATGTTCTGGGTAACTGAAATACGTTTTTTTAGCAAGAATTAAACAGCTGGGAATGCAGAAAAAACCCAGAGCCAAAGCTATATGCACCGTCTGTCATCTGCGACATGGAAAACTGAAAGAATCACTTCGTAAATCATCATCATCATCATCCCCCTTCATCATCCGCTGAGGAAGACATAAGCAGACCGGCAAACAAACACACACTTAGAGCATGATGGGATGTAGGAGACTTCCAGGAGGGATTAGGAAACATCTCTTACTGCTTTTCTTTGTGGACAGAATCAAAACAAAATCTTTACTTTAATTGAATAAAAATCCAGATGTGATGTGGAGCCAAATGGAGGTCCACTTCATTCAAAGACATCAACAAAAGACATATGATTCTTATTTAGATTTAGTCTAGAAATATCCCAATATGCCATTTTAATTCATTCTTTAAATCAGTCATTTTCTTTGTATCATGTCCTCATAAATATGGGCGAACTGCAAATGAACATGACGGTGAGCTTGGTTGAAGACATGACCGATTGCTCGTGGAAATGTCTAAAAAAATGGAATCTGTGTGCTTTAAAATCTTCAGGTAGGTGTGCAGAAAACTGTGCCCACCGGTCTGAAGCAGATACTTAAGAAAAGTATCTGTTTACCGCCTAAGCGACAGCACGGGAGGCCTCACTCGTGCAGAGGAGGGAGTCAGTAACATAGGGCTCCGTTGTCCTCTGATTGGACCATGTCTTGTTGATATCATTATATCCCCTCTAGTAGATGCCAGCTGCTGGGGTTTAACTTGAAAGTATATCCATAATGCATCGCTGCGATGCGTTTGTTCAGATGTCTGATCGCATAAGCTGGATCACACGTGATGAATTTTTCACGTGCCAAAATGCGCCCCGGTGTTTGCAACAGAGAGGGATGAAGTGAAGTGAAAAAAGACAGAGAAGTAACACAAGGGGCGGAGTGATAATGCGCGGAAATGCACCGGAGTTCGAAGGAGACCCCGGAGGTGTTTGTGACGGGAAACACAGACCGGTTGGGTGTCTCGTCTTTAACTTCAGCCCCCCCGCTGATGGATGAGGAGACCCCCAGCGGGGGGCACGCCGGAGAGGCGGGCACGGGGAACTGGAAGCGAAGTCCGGGGGAAGCTTTCTTTATCATGAAATAAAAAAACATGACGGAAAAGATTCAATAGCAAAAGTTTGTGTGCGTGTGTGTTCTTTTGCACGTCTTTCTGTGGGAACCAATTGGAGACATTTTTGTAACGTGAGATCACTTTTTGTCGAAGGAGGTCAAAGTAATAAATCTTTTAGTTTTTTTGAATTTTAGTTTCTTAATTGTTTTGATGGTTGAATTAAATGCTCCGCTGTGAAAATGCAGTTGTTTTTCCTTTTAAATACCACAAAATAACCAGTAAGTGTAGACCTGGTGTTAATGTATCTTCTCCCTTCCTCTGTTTTAAAGCTGGGTGTCGAAATGTCTTGATTGAGTAGCGTTGGAATTATTACGCCAATGGAGCTAACTGCGAATCCTCACATGTAGAGACACAGTGATATAGTGTAGCCGTGTGAGCGATAACGGTCCGTGCGCGCATTTGTGCGCGACTACCCAAAGTGCATCGCCTCGCATATGTCCGGAATCTCATATTGCATCCAGATGTCACAGCAAATCACTTCACGTCAGAGACAGCCCAACGTGTTTCATAAGGCTCACAAACCCGCGGCAGGTGCAGCCCCTTCCGCGGCTTTCAACAATGTGCTGGTGGTTGGTAATACGAGTGGCAAACAGAATGGATACAATTATGGTTAGAGTGAAATATCAGCTTTGTATTTAATGTGTGATATCGGCTGCAGTCAGTGCACCATCTCTGTCACAGCAAACCACCTTTTTTGATTTTCTTGGTTTTCAATCTGAATGTGTAATATTGATATTGTCCAAACATGGGGGGGGGGGGGGGGGGGTTTGTATTAAAAGTCTTAAAATCAACAGAAAATATGATGTCATGACATTTTCCCATATATCTTGCTTGGGAATGTGACTCCCTTTCTCTGGTTACATCGACGAGTCAAACATGCAGGAGATTAACCATTGACAAGTTCCTGCTGCCCTAATGTCCAAATGAAAGATAAAGCAGTATGCACTTAGAAGAAAAAAAAAAAACATTGTTTAAAGCCATTAGATTCATTGATCTCTGAGTCCTTCTGAGCAAATACACATTTTAAGCAAAGCCTAACACATCTGTATTAGATTTTGCATGTAACTTGTAGTGGAACATAGAGACGCTTTAACTAAAACACATCTATGTTGTCATTACGATAAATGTAATGGGACTCACAACAGCATCGTGTTACTGCCAACATTGTTGCATGATATTATACTTTAAAGGCAGAAGTGCATACACGTTCTGTCACCTGTTTGTTTGCTACCAAACATCTTTTAAAATACCACTTTATAACATAAAAATGATCCATTACAAATGTTACCATATCACATTTACATTTCGGCTTTTTCATTCACTTTCTTGGACAAAGTCACGGCTTTTAAATAACACACTTGTTTCTTCTAGAGGACGTCATGGGAAAGTCTCATAAAATAAGTTATGTTAGATAAGAGACATTTGATGTGTTGGTGATTTATGGTCCAGGCAGTATACCTCTCAATCAAACCCATGCGTAAGGATCACATCCCCCGGTCTCCTCGTTACCAACGTGATCCTGTGACCCACTGAGAAACTGGACACACTCGCTTTCACGATCCACGCATGACACATTTATGAAAAGTATCTGCAACTGCAATAACTTTGTTTTCGACGCGCCAAGTAAATACTCATAGCTGCGGTGTTGAATCACCCGTCACTGCAGCAGAGAATGATCCATTATCCTAAAAAAGGCTCATGACAAATAGTCCTTAGCGAAGAGAGAGGAGTGAGAGTGTAACGGTTAGAAGGAGGAGAAGATCTCAGCTTTTACAAAGCGCACACAGCCATATGGAAATAGGCAGGACGGAGCAAGCACTGAATGAACCCCCCTCTGCGGCTGGGGACAGGTCCAAATCGGCTCGTGTTTGTCTCTGCCTACTGTTGGTGTCTGATGTTTTGATCTGAGGCATGCAGTAATCAACCCCCCCCCCCCAATTTATTCTAATGTGATTTGAACTCTTCTGTCATCTGTAAATGCACTTCTCAGGTTCATGACCAGTGTTCATATCACTGGGGATCTTAGGTTTTGATTTTTTAGTGGCGTCTCTTGAAATGATCTTCTTAGATGTCATCTAGGAGCGTTTGTACAGTTCTTGTACAATTGTAAAGCATTTCTTTTCAAATATAAAGGAGCATAATTATGAATTTCCCCACCCAGGGAAAAGCCATGTCTGAAACCCACTTATTTCATATAGAATGCTTCCATTGTTTGGACGTATAAGAACCTTGATGAATCGCGTCTCCTCTTCTTCTCAGATCTCAGACTAAAGTATCAGACTCAGACCAAAAGTCCTCAGACTCAGGCGAAACGGTGTCAGGTCTCGGAAAAACCTCCATCATTCTTAAACAAAACTCCGTCAAACCAAACGGAGTCATTCTTCCTCAGTGTTGTTCAAGCTAACGTTAGCACTTATATTGCTAGCTTACGCACTGCCATTGGAACATGAATAACAATGTCGTAATGACAAGTAGACATTTGTACTTGCTAACTTAGTATTGTATTTTAGAGCTCTGAATCCAGTCAAGCACATATTGTGACAACAAGAAACCAAACGGAGTCAAACCAAACAGAGTCATTCTTCCTCCGTGTTGTCCTAAAATGAACACCGTACACCAGGCAGCGGCCGTATTCTTACAAATATTTTCCCACATGGGTCGGCGGAAAAATTGCTCATTGCGTGGAGGCGACGTTATATTTAAATGAAGGTGTTATTTCTACCTCTCTAGTGTTTGATTGCTTGGCTAGATGCCGTCACTGTCTGTCTGATGTTTTTTGCGCTCGGCAGGGTTAGTTTTATTAAAGCCTTTTTCTCTGTGAATCAAACAATGCGAAGGGATGTTGGATTGTGGAACCAAAACAATGACTTGAAATATCTCTGTAAAAGCTCGTCATGGGTCGTGCTGCTGGTGCAGAGGAAGGCAGGGAGGGAGGACTCAGACGTAGGGTGTAAAGGTTTTCCAAAAGTGCTCTTTAATCCAACCAATACGTGCTCCAACAACATCTAGCCGTGACTCAACATAGACAATGACTCGACAGGGGACAACAGGCACACAGGGCTTAAATACACTAGGGAGGTGCAGGTGATTGGACACAGGTGGAAACAATCAGGCAATCACAGGACAAGGCAGGAAGTGAAGTTACCCAGGACCACAAAAGACATGAAACTGCAAAATAAAACAGGAAGGAGAACCAAACCGTGACAAAGCTAAAGGGAACATTAACCTGTGACCTCTTCCACACTACACACATTCCCTCCATCACCAAGTTGGATACATTAGTCAAAAAAAGCTTTTGATTGGCTTTAGAAAGCCGTCACACCTGGAGCCAGTATCAAACTGAGAGGTGTGACGTAAATAAGATGAAACGAGTCGTAAGTTTTTAAGGATGAAGCTGCACGTCACTAAATACCATGTCATCCATTGCGAGGGCTTTGGCAACAAGAAATATTAAGCAATTTAAAATACAAAGACCAGGTCTGTGATCAGTGGCATGAGGAACACAACCTCTTTACGACTCTCAACTGAAAACGCACTTCCAATGTTTACTTCACTCCTCGACATCCCATTTACACATGCTCTATTTCCACAACCTCCACCCCTTCGTGGACATGAACCATATTCTCCTGAATGTGATGACGAGTCGCGCCGCCGCACACCTGCAACACATCATTCTCATCCGGCCAGACGGCCACCTGCTCCCTGTTCGCCACGAGCCACAATTTCGCACCGCGGGAACCTCTGCTCGCTGGTTGAGGAAAGGCGTGATCCAGGAGGACGCTTTGGGCTAAAGTTGGGATTGCTGTGGAAAAGGCGTGCACCCTGGTGTGGGTACACTGTCTACTTTGGTGAAGGTAAAGAGGGTCAAACAATGACACACGACAGGGTAGACTACAACTTTTGAAATATACAGCCCGCTTTTCTGTTCTCACAACTTTCTACCTGCTGACTTCTGCTCTGTGGCTTTGTCTCTTTATCTGTGCATCCAGAATATCGTGTCCTGAATGTACTGTACATTTTTTTTTACATTTCGTTTCATTTTGTCCATCCATTTGCAGTCTGTCCATCCCGGGAGAGGGATCCTCCTCTGACGTTCTCCCTGAGGTTTCTTCCCTTTCTTTCCCCATCAAAGGTTTTTTTTCCTCTTTCCTGTGCCGATGTGAAGGTTTTGGAACTGACTGTAGAGCCCTCTGAGGATGAATTTGTAATTTGCGACTTTTGGGCTCTATAAAACAAAATGAATTGAATTGAATTGCAGTAGCTATGGGAACAGCACTTTAACAGGTTGTTGCTGTGTGTGCTTGTGCGTTGATGTTTGTTTTTATTTGTTGTCTCGGAACCTCTGCTCTGCTGAACAAAAACGTAAAACCCAGCCATTGGTTTTCCAGCTCTCTGCAGTTGCCTCCATCTTGCAACCACATCGTGGTATCTGAGCACCTTCTTGCCTCCTGTTCTTCTCTTTTCCCCGGTGACCATCAGTGGTGGAGATGAATTGCTCGGGACGGTAATATACAGTAGATGGTGGCTTTGACCTGTGGACACTTCTCACACTCGCCCCAAATCAATTTACCGTTCCATCACTGCCCCCCCCCCCCTCATACCCTGTCTCTCTATCTCCCTCCTCATCTCCTGCCAATCTCCATTCTCCCCTCTCATCTTTTCTGGCAAAATTACTCAGACTTTCCTGACAGTGCGAACAAAAAGTTAGTCTCCGTGTGGCGTACTTTTGGAGAAGAAAGGAATACATGAGAACAAATTGGACTTTCAAAAGAGGTTTGCCCTGAAACCTTTTGTTCCGTGGCTCTCATGCAGTATTCATGTTCTCGTTGAACTCTTCCTTGCTTTGCTTCAGTTCTTTTTACAAACTAATCAGGGACAGAATTAATGACCTTGAGGCTTTAGCAAAACAGTACGACACACCTGGCTGAACGTGTGTGTGTGTGTGTGTAGTAGAAACAGAGAAGTATCTTTTCTTGTTCCAATTCTTTTGCAAATCTTTATGCCAAGTTGTAAAGCTACAGTACAAACAGGGACAGTGACACTGCTTTTTCCTTTTTATGCCATTTGAACGTCCATGGAAGCTTCTTCTCTTGAAAGACAAATAATTTGCAATAAAAAAGCATCACAGATGTGGACCAATGGGCGGAAATGTTTCCCAAATGAATGAACTAAGGAAACGTCTTACATCTTACATTTACTATTTGCATAACAGTGGGTATGTTGTCTGTTTGGGATGAGGCAACACAGCATGATCCAGCTGTCACATTTGCGCAAATGATGAGGGTTCACATTGGTTTCATTATGAACAAACCTTTAAAACTGGAATGCACCAATGTGGTGTTTGATTATTTTTTTATTTTTCTTGAAAGGTACATAGTGTATCACAGCATTATAAAGTATTTCCCCGGTAGCAACTTTTATGTCAACTTTTTCTTTTGTAATTATTGGTACCATACTTCCAATAACACGGGAGCTTGACATGTCTTTGTTGTATTTTATCAGGAGCAGAAGGAGATTGGGTAAAATCCCTTCTTCTACCTTTTGTAATCCTTCGTCTGCTCTCCGACAGGGTATTGGAGCCTTAGCAGAGATTAATCGATGATGGTATTTGCACATTTCTTATCGCACTGCCTGTTCTGCTGTCATAGAAACGCAGGGATTACATTCACCTCTGGTTTACCCCTGACAGCAGTGGAGGGATGGGTTTCTTTATTTATTTATTTCCCTCCTGTCGTCCCAGAATCTGTTCAAGAAGCACGTAAAAAAAACGTTTGCCGACATGTGAAAAACCTCTTTTGGTTTATATTGTGTTTCCTCTTTGTCTTCCTCTCACCTGAAATGTATCCTGATAGGGGAAACTGATGAAGCCTGCGGTTCAGTCAGCTGATCGGAGAACAGCGAGATTTCTTCCGGTTTGTGAACATCATAAGACGTCAGACAAGAGCAGAGCCGAGGGATTACACGGGGTTCAAGACCAAGAGAAGGAGAAGACGCTAAATGAGAGGGATACAGAAAGGGGAATGGACACAAATATGGTTCAAAGAAGTACATTTAGATATTAAAGTATTAAAAAAAAGTTTTTTTTTCTTCTTTTTCCTCAGAGTCAGTGCATTGCAGGAGGACTAGAACCAGAACAAAGAGCTGCAACACACATATGTCCCTCCTACTCTGCATGCAGGAGACCACCTCCAGCTGTCTGCATAATAAACACCGTCTCTGTGAGACTCATACACAGACACGCACACACCAAAAACAGGCATATATGCAAGCCTGCATGAGCACGGTAACACGCAGCCTCAGTGCCGAGTGAACTTTGCTGTGAGCTTGAACATTAAGACGTTGTAATTTTTGGGATAATTAGTTGGCCTGTCAGTTTTATGGCTGTACCTTGCTAGCTCAGAGATTAGGCCTCCGAGACCTCCTGCTCTGCTGCACATGCAGCACCGTGCCCTTTAATGTGTGTGTGTGTGACAAAATAGAGAGAGAAGAGGAGAAAGGAGTAAGGAAGCACAGTGGATGCCACTGAGAGGAAATTATAATGGCGCTATTTAATTAGCAAAACCTCATTCAACTTCCATCAGCGATTCTGAACCGCCATCCCCCTCAGTCATATATTTTAATGTGTCTTTGCACATACAATGATTGTAAATTCATAGCTGTCATTTATATTCAAATAGCCTTTATAATCGCGGTAATTGTTCCTTTTTCTGATAGAAATAGCAAGGTTTTATTTCAGGGTGAGAGAGCAATACGAATATGATCTGAATGTGATTCCAAAGATTAAAGAAGAGGGGGGGAATGTCCAAAGTGCTCTGCACGTCCCTTATGTTAACCACCATTATGTCCTTTCCACAAGCTGTGTTCCCCGGCTCTTCGGGGAGATGCTGATCCTGTGTTTCCCTGAGCAAAAAAAAACATGGTCTAATTATACAAATGGGTTTTAATGATATAGTAAGAGATATTGCCAATGCATAATTTCATCAATATCAAAATGAAGCTATTCCACTGATGGCTATACCTTTCCATCACACATGGCTAGGGTAATCAGCATGTTAATGTACATGTGCTGATAAAATGCATGCACAGCACACAGAATTGCATTGGCAAGCAACTGTGCCTGCACAAACATCCTCCAAGGATCTGACTTTTTCTGTTCAAATAACTCAACAATTATCCAGCAAGCATAATATCGAACATGCTGAGGCAATACACCTGGCAGCACAACAAAGTCTAAGATTAATTTTTATTTTCATAAGTCTTAGATGCAGATGCAGGCTGAGACGCAGGAAAGTCAAAGAAAGAGAGCAGGCTTGACTGTTTTATTTTACATGGCTGTAGCTTGTGGACATTTGAAAGCGTGTGTTTACTGGCTACAGTCCATTAGCTCATACAGACTATTAGTAATTAATTTCCTCAGACGTACACTTATGCTCACAAACACACTCTCACTCACATGCACATGTATGGAGCAATTATTCATGACTTGAAACAGGAGAAAAGTAGTAAGTGAATTACGTTCCACATAAACAGTGAACTCGGGAGAAATAAACCTGCTGTTTCCGTACCCCCGGCTTTCCATAAAGTCACAATGTAACACACACACACACACACACACACACAGAATCAGGGTCAGATTTATATTACTTATGGTAGTCACATTAAAACCTCACATCACAAGCCAAATTCTGTTTTTAGTGGATTCTTAGTTTGGAATTTTATGTTTGGCATTTTAGTTTATTTTTGCACCTCGTGCTTTAGCCGTTAATGATTAAATACAAGTTCTCACAACGGAGGGAATGATGGTAAAAATCAGTCCAGCTGAATCGTATCTTCAGGTTAGAAGTTTGCCATGTGGAGGCTGTGCACTACACAGGATCACTGAGAGGATCTTGATATGTTTTGCAGATGCTCATTTGATCTTTTGCTCTCGCTGGACCTTTGCTCATTTCGCAGCAAGAGATTGGCGGAAAAAGAAAAAAAAAACACCTAAAAATGAATTCCTCTGCTCATCCCTTTCCTGTGAAGTATGCTGGATGAATGATTACTGACAAATCCAATGCTAGCTTCTAATTAAAGAAAAACATGTCTCCCTGGGGCTCAATTTATGAATTGGTATGATGAATATTCATGTATTGTAGGTATAAATCATCACAGGATGAAAGTCATTGTGATGATTTACTAACTAGTTCAGTAGCATAGACTGTATATGTGTGCACATAAACATTGTGATGCCACTCATTTGTTTATTAGCTGAATTTCAGTATCTCTTCCCATCCGAATACTTCCTCTCCTTTAAACTATGTTTTAATCTTGTCTTTGTCGTTTGGGAATACATGCAGAGTTAATATCTGTTTGAACTATGTGCCATCTGCTTTCTGTCTACTCATCTTTCTTACAAAAAAACAACATATTAAATCATAGATTGTGTTAAACAAATTAAAACTGGTGTTAAACATGTTAAACATAACTCATTTTTTATTTCTGGTAAGATGCAGTTGTATATCTCTCCCACTTCTTACCTAAATAATGTCACCATTTTATTCTAAAAGCCATCAAAATGGCATTATCATCCCTCTTCCTGAAACAGATGCCCTTGGATGTGGATACCTTTCCAACGATTCTCTCTCCTTCCCAACACCAAAGGACTTATTTGGAGAAACGGCTGAGCAGAGCGGAAGCTTCCTTTAACACCTCACTTTTCACAGTCAAATTGTGAAAGCAGTAAGTGTAAACACTCCGGACCGGGCCAGTGTAGAGGAAATGTGTGCCACAAAGACAGATTCATTCATTTCAAATCATGGTCAAGCCAATCCATTTGTTTTAATTGTTCAAGATATTAACGCCAAACTCAATCGTACATATACACACACGATGGATTTACCTTCCACTCATCAGAACTTCATTTAGTAAATTCCAAAGGACAATATAAGTAGTGGGCGTAATATTTTGATAAGCACATGAATGGCATTCCTTACGCTGCCATGAACTACACGCGCGACAAACGGGCCAAATATGGTGATAAATCAACAACACCAGTCATATTAGTCCGAGCGACATTGCAGAATTCCCCCAGTGACCCGGCGACCTCTGTGAAACAGACGGCGTCTAGCGGACATCATGCTGGTCCGAGAGTACAGCCTCGGGTGTTACCTTATCCAACGCACAGACACACACACACACACACACACACACACATTTCCCCTGGCTGTGTCCTGGGCAGCATATGGCGGACCTTGAGGTTCAAGGACACCAGTATTTCACAGATTTAGGAGATTCATCACTGACAAAACACACATTCTTCTCAGGCCCTTAGCCTGTGCACACACACACACACACACACACACACACACACGCAACCCCACGGACACTATATACATGATACAAAAAGAAAGTGTGATGCCTGGAGGTGCGTAACACTGGCTTACCAACAGGACCCCCGAGGAAGAGCTAAACACAGCAACACACACAAAGACACATCATCTCTGCCGTTGACCTTGTGTTCTTCCAAGAAGTTTCTAGTACGCGCTGACGCTTCAATTTATCTTTGACAGTTTACATCAAAAACAATGCAGAAGTTGTTGCTTTTTTCTGTGCCAGAGTGGAAGCGGGAGACTTGTTTGTTATGCCGTGGATGTGGATGGGATTATATTTGACAAACATTGAAATATGGAGAATTACCGTACATGGTATTGAGAGTTGATCCAGAGATACAAAATGCAGCTTATGTGACAAAGTCAATACACAACTTGGCCGGCTCCTCTTATTTATCAGCGGCCTCGGTGTCGCAGCCTGACGTGTTTGAATAATCCGGTTTGTGCTCGAGTAAACATGGCTTCTATCAGCCTCCTATGGATCGGATTAATCGTGTGTGTTCGCACAGCACAACAAAAGACATAAAACTGACACAATCACTGAGGCAGATCCATAGAAAGCCTTATCCATGATGCCCAAGTGTAGTTTGTGTGTAAGGTCATTGTGTAACAATGCTGATTAATTTGTCTCCGACTCAGTATGTATGTAAAGGTGTGTGTGTGTGGTTGTGTGTGTGTGTGTGTGTGTGTGTGTGTGGGTGGAGTGCTAATTAGCCTGTTTGTTCTACATGCTTTATGGGTCCTGGGGGGGGGGACAGGAGATGGGCACATACACACCTTCCTGCCTGCAGAGGCCCATCTGTTGTATAGACGCACGCACACAAACACACACATTGCCCGAAAAAAAGCCACTATAAAACTGCTGATGAGTGAAAACAGATATTGATGGGATCACTCAGCTGAGCTGTCTGTTTGGAAATATTGATGCGCCCGCTGCAGAAAACACAAAGTGACAAAGAAGGAATCAAGACGAAAAAGATTATTAGCATTTCACCAGGATTTTTATTAGTGGTTGTAATGAAATGTGAAAAGCTATTCACTCTTAAAATGACGGGTCACAATGAACATGGAAGCGCTAACTTTCAGATCAGTTTCACTGGTGCTGGGGGTTTATTTTTCTAAATCACGTACCTACTCCACCTTGTCCAAACAGCGTGTGCACACAAAGCTGACACAAACAAACACACAAACCCACGGACGCACTCAAGCAGGCCGATACAAAGAGAGATGGTTGCTCCATAACTTTAGAAGAGTAGGACTGTTGGCAAAAAACTAAACGCTTGTTTCGGATCTCTAATCTCTTCAGATATGGAGTTGTTTACACGGGCATCAATATTCTCAGGATCAAACTCTGCATCAAATTCTGTCTTTTCTCACAGGTTTATTTGTGTCTTTCAATCAATGGCAGAGGTCCATGACCCTCTGTGATGCTTTTGCCCAATTTCCTGCAATTTATATTATTAAACTCTAGTAAGACATTTTAAAAGCTTCCGAATTTGGTTCGTTTTTTTTTTAAAATTATTTTGATAGGAACTAGTTGAGTAGCATTACCGTACTGTATATGCAGGATTTGGACATAAGCATTGTGATGTCACCCGCCACCAAAAAGGTCTGTGATATTTTCTCTCCTTTAAACAATGTTTTAGTCTGTGGCGTTTGGTGATAGAGTCAGAGTTAATGGAGTCTGTGGCGTCTCCTCTTTGTCTCATCATCCCACTACTGCTGTTGTATCTGTCTAGAATTCAAAAAATGTAAAAATTCATTTCTAAAACAAGCAGCCTGATCACCCCCCCCCCCCCTCAGTCAGTAGCTACCAGCCCTCCGGCCGTGTACTTCCCCACGGAATCTATATAATTATCACACTGCACCAACGAAGATGCACACAGCAGTGCTGCAAACATCAGACCCCCCCCCCCCTCCCCCCATCTCCCCTCCTGTACGCCGTCAAAACCCTCCAACCAAACAAAAGGGAGGCAGAGGAGTCAATATGACACCTTTCTGAGAGAGACAACTGTGAGGCCTACCAATAACACATCGTGTGGTAAGCTGTTTCTCACTTGGCTGACCCCGAATGACGCCTCAGATGAGAAGAAAATGCTATTTTCACCTCACTCGTGGGCCAGAAGTGGCTCCACCATGAGCGGCGCTCCATTTTCAGTCAGAGATTGCTTTCTCACACCCGAGGCCATTTCATTTTAGAGTGACCAGTTTGTTGGCCGCACCTTCGCCGTCGCCTCTAATTCAGTCCAATAGAGTAATTACCCAGCATATTGATTTATATTTCATACATGAACACACATCACAGACGCCTCTTAATACTTTGCCATCCGACACTAACCCACCAGTAACAACAGACTCTGAAGAGGACAAAAAGCGTTGAATTGATGCCAAGTCATCAAGAAAATCAATAAAATCCTCAAAGCACTTGATCGACGGGAGTCACAGGTTAACCGGAGTCGATGGGATTCATCCCGCCAGGACCACCAATGATTATTAATTTCACCCTTTCATATTGCAGTCAGGACCAAAGTGGTGCCAGAGCACATTCCTGCAAAACAATAAAACTGACTGAATTTAACCAATTTCACCCTCTTCACCTTTAAAAAAAGGAAATATGCCTGTTGTAAATGTTATTAAAATGTTAACGTAAGGTAAAATCATCCTTTGAAAAAACTTACAGCAAAAGGTTGACAACCTCTCTGTTAGATCGAGCTCATAAAATCCTAAATGAACAGCTAAAAAAAGTGCAGAAAGCTTTCACTTTTCATATTTCCGATTGATTTTGCTATTTTATTTTGTCAAAGTGAACATTGTTCAAAGATGTTTAAAATCTTCCTTTATTGCATCCAACTAGAATACAATCGGTTCTATCAGTATCAGTATAATAGACTGTTTTTTTATCTTTTAAATACATATGTTTGTTTCCCTTCCAACAATAGGCTGCGATGTGTGTGTGTGTGTGTGTGTGTGTGTCTGTGTGTGTGTGCGTGTGAGTCTGTGTGTGTGTGGACTGTTTGTGTGTTTCCCTTCTTACATACCGATCCACACTCTATCTTTCAAGCACCCTCAGACCTATCAGACCTCCTCTCTCTCTCTCTCTCTCTCTCTCTCTCTCAGTGGGATCCAGGGCACCTTTCCCTGTGGCCCGTGACCTCTCAGGTCACACACTCCGTGTCCTTGACCCCCCCCGGTCAGAGCAGCCTTGGGAAAGTGCCGGCTGACTGATTTACCGATACATGTGACGGTGGAGCTGCGGGGGGGGGAAAGGGGGGGTCAGCGGGGGCCTCGCATCGCTCCACTCTCCCACGGACCAGGGCCTGTACTGTGAGTTAGTGGTGATTTAGTGAAATGGTGTTCTGGATCTAAGGGGCAGTGTCAGAAGACATTGGGGGGGGGGGTATGTAGAAATCTGAGAAATGTATTGCGACTGAGCTGTTTCTCTGCTTGCAGCTCCATCATCTCAGGCAGGCAGGCAGGGGGGAACGGGGGGGGGGGGGGGCGGGGGCTTCTGGTTCAGTTACTAGACGCTTTCTGTGCGATAAGGTTGACATTCTCCAGTCTCTTCCCAGTTATAAACGATTCAATATTTTAGATATTCAGTCAGTTGGATTAAGAGGGTTCTTATTACATTAGAAAAGAGGGCAAAATGAGCTGTAAAGTAGGAACGCATCATTACACCACCAACAACGACCAACCACTGGTCTAGAGTGACGTTTCTTAACCCCATCTGCAAAAGTCATTTGACACATTGCTGCTCTATAGACCAAGGTACACAATTGGGAAGGAAGCCATGATGTTAGCATTACACTTTGTTGGTCCCTGCGGGAAAATGATTTCCCTCTTGCCTCCTTTTAACAGATTAAGGTCATCGATTAAGGTCAACAACAAACACAACAGCTCCACTGGAGGAGGAAAATGTCTCGGTCCTGTTCAGTCAGTGAAGTTTGGGATCATCCGCGCTGTTTTCTTTGCTTTGACTTTCTTGGACTGACATTTTCTCATTTACAGATTTTTTTTGTTTATTTGTAGTCGCAAGAAGGTGATTTGACGGGTTGGACTCAGACGGAGGGAGTCGTGGATTCAGATAAAATACCACGGCCTACGTGGATTAGTCACACATTCAGTATTATATCAGTGTTAACCAAGTGTGTGACTGTTTATCTGGCACGGGACATGAAGAAGCATTGTGTGACAGAACCACGGGCGCTCTCCTCGCTTTGCCCCTTTTAGATTTGCAAAAGACGTTGTGGCGTCATCCATCTGCTGTTATATTCTTTGGTAGAAAAACACACAGTGCCTCATAAAGCTGCCAATGCACTCACTCCTATACCGCTAATGTTATTTTAAACACATTGTTCTTAGGAATTTGTTGTATTACTTTTTAGTAGAGTTTATATCCTGTAGCAGAACATTTTCAATATGTTTCAATGAATATAATATCAAAACAATTCAATTCAATAAAGTCTGGCCTGAGAAAGTTATGAAATACTGTATGTACTGTGTGTATGTTCACTAAAAGCTCTGATCGATTCATATTTAAACTACTTCTAACACCAAAATGTACCATGTAGTTTCATCATAAGAAGTGACTTTAAAAGTTGTATTAAAACGCCAAACACAACTTGCAGCTTTGCTCTCAGCCTCTCCATCATGGTGGTCCTTCAGTTATTGCCTCTATTAATCATATGGCAGTCATTAATTCAGCCCGGGTGAAAATAACGCAGATTTGTCTCATAACAAACATGAGCCAGCTCTGAGATGTTTAGAAGCAATGTCAAATCACCTAATGACAGCTCACGCTAAACAGCCAGCTGAGTGCATAGCATGTTTTCAGTTCTGTTCATGTTTAGGGCTTTGCTCAAACAAACATCATCAATTTTATTCCACTGATGTTTTGCTTTTTCCACGTGAGCTCAAACAGCACATAAACACTCGTTCTAAGAGGTTCCTTTTTTTCCAAATCTGATCTATACTGTTCACATAAAGATTCACTCACTGCCGAATCAAATGCTGCTCAACATTTGTTCAAATGATGCACTTATTTGTCAACATTTAATGTGTGGTGCCTATTTAGAGACGTTACTAACCAATAATCCACTCGACACATTACTCATGTCATTCTTTCTTTATGAAGAAATATGTAGGTCTTATGAAACATTGGTTATATTATTCATACAGGCCATAAACCTGTCAAACACAGTAATGATCATACATGAAGACATCTGTTACGTTGGCTAGCATGACATAGAGTTTGATATTTGAAGGCATAAGCGTTGTCGGTGACTCCGAGGAGCATATGAATATCTTTTTGCACATTAAAATGACACACACACGCTGCGCTGAGTGAAAATTACACCCTTGCATGCCAGTGGAACTGTTCACAGCCTGCAGCACATGCGACTGCCAAGTGAATCATCTCCTCTCACACACTCGAGAGTGTGAAAATCCATACATTGATCATCAATGTTAAATACTGCATGTTAAAATGAGTTTAATATTCCAATCTCACAGATAGCACAACAGCTTATAAACCCTCAGTTTATGGCTGTTTGTGTGCCCTTCACCCACCTTGACAGTGGTCAGCTTATGTTTAGGTAACAAAACCAGTTAGTTAAAAGAGTAAGTACGTAAACTGAGTAACAACAACTTAACATTTTTCCTTTTCTAGTTCTTATCTTGTTTGAAGTTTGCATTATTCGGGTGCTGTTGCATGCGATGCAGCACTTTCCACTGAGCTCACCCTCCTGTTCCTCCGCATGCACGTCCACTGCACGTACACAACTGAACCCCCGAAACATCAATAACGAATCAGAACCCCCCCCCCCCCCAAAAAAACAAAAAAAAAACTCCAGCGGGTCAGATCTTCACACATTAAAGCAGCAGACGTCATGCCAGCCGCATCAGCCTCCACGGTGTGTAATAGTTATACCGCTTACATTAAGGAGTACAGTATAAACAGCTTCATCCGCGCACCAGACCAGTTGCTTTGCACCGACGTGTAACAGGCGTTCTCGGCCCGGCGGCACGCATTAAACATTAACACTGGGTCTGCGCAGCCTGGTAATCCACCACTCGATCCCTTCATGTGAGCCGAGAGGCTGCTTCTTTAAGCCCGGGCAGAGATTTAAGCAACATGCACATGCTCTCTCCTGGGGCAGAGCGCGGTCTGGTCACTTTGAACGCTCTGCATCCCACTTTCACAATGCGGTTACTGTCGAATGCACGTCGCCCTGCGACGATGTGTGTATTTGCGCCGAGGGCCCAGACCAAGGAGTGTCCTTTGTGTGTTTGGAACAGTCGAACTGGGGCTCTGAAGCTGTGACGTAGAGAGTAAAGAGACATGTCCTGGCAGATAGTGAGCATGTGGAGGACATGTGGAGGTCTGTGGATTATGGAAGTTTTCCCCCTTTTTTTTCTACCAGAAAAAAAAAACAAAAAAAAAACAAGACGACTTTCATCAAACTATCATCTTTTTTTCAGTCTGCTTTGAAATGGTCACAATTTAATTCATCTCACATGGTTGTGCTTGTAGGAGAGCTACAGTATATTAGATGACATTTTAAAGTAATTAATCACATCGTTTCCGTCTCAGTCCAGTATTTTTCAGTGGAGTTCTTGGAAAGGATCGGCTCGCGGTGCTGAATGCTACCGAGCTCATTAGTTAACCACACTCGGTCCTGTCTTTTCAACAGACAATGATTGCCATGTAAGCTCTGCTGTGGAGGCCTCCTGGGAATGGATGATGACCCGCCGATGCCTTTGGAGTGTTTGGGTGCTTGTATGTGTGTGTGAGAGCGCGCGAGAGAGAGAGAGAGAGAGAGCGTCGCAGTGTGAGATACTCTTTTGTGGAATGTTATACAACATTTCTGCACTGGCGAAAGAATCCCAGCTCGACACAGGAAAAATGAAAGAAGACTTTTGGTGAACCTTTTACCCAGAAAGGCGAACCGAATGCCACGCACGCACATCCCTAAGCCTGGTCCTGTTTAAAGCCGGGAATTAGGTTGCACTGCTTTTGTGGCTTGCAGTTCAACTCTGGCATTAATTGAAAGCTGGATAATCTGCTTTATCAGGAGCAGATTGCAGAGTTTCTGAGATGTAACCTTTCTTTTATATGCATCCAAATTGGATTCTGACTCTGTGAAAATATGTGCAGGATGTTGTTACGATATTTGAGAATGCTTTAACTGCTACCACAGCCACAGTAAAGTTTGTCTTTTGACTCTTGCTGACTTTGGAGTTCTCATAATTACAAGTAGCGTGACTTAGTTTTACTGTCACATCGCGTTTGAGCTTGAAGGTCAAGGAAGATTAACGGGTCCAGTCTTTGACAATGAAGGTCGAGGTTCACAAGTAGCCCCGAACTGTCAATTTTTGATCCGTTCAGTGTTTTTTTTTTGTGTGTTGTTTTTTGCGGTCTGAATTCTGAAAGTATGACATTATGCTTTTGATTTAATGCCACTGTGAACACCGTGGGACGTTGTGCCGCCGCTCTCAGGGGAACCAGACATGCAGTTATGAATATAAAAGCCAGGTCTGCAAAATGCCTGTCAAATGATTTGGTGCTGCAAATATACCGTTTGCAGCACTTACAAGTGGAAAGTAAGTACATTTTCAAATGACTATAAATGTAAGATGATAACAGTTGGGGAGGTTAAAATGAATTTAAATTCAGTACCTTGTGAAAATATATCAACATTTCAATTCAAATTAACTGCCCGTTTGTGGCAAAAAAGGTTAATGTTATACAATTGATTTAAATTTAAATCAAGATAAAATAAGATAAAATGATAAGAAAAAAATGTTTCACAGTGGAAATGCTGTTTTTTATAATTCAATATTTACTTAACTATTGTTTTTTATGATGATGAAACACATTGAGTCCTGTTTTGATATATGTCAGATGAAAATAAAAAGTTGTTTTACTTGATTTCTATCCCTGAGGTTAATAGCTGGGTGAAGAAGGGTTGTAAAAATGATAAACAAACTTTACCAAAAATTAAATAAAAAAAAATATTAAATTTGTAAAAAAACATAAATTACCTAAATGTTGATAATTCGTCAGTTAAGTAAATATGCTGCATCTTTTTGTGAGATTTACTCATTCACAAATGACTTTCAACGATACTTAACTGTGAACTGTAACACCCACACACCCAGTAGGTACTAAATGGTAAGAAGGACATAACAGCGGACGGGTAAGAATCAGTAAAGTATTGCATGTGGTAGCAGGAGAGAGCTTGAGTCACATTGTGTGTGATGTATCAGCAGGCAAAATATGCCTGATGGGATCGTAATTAGGAGCCATATATTTTCCTCAGCGCTGTGACGCCAGGATCACTGCCGCCTATCGCCGCGATGAATGTTTCATGAGACTTAGAGGTTATGAATATATTTGTCCGTATTTTCTATGTACATATTAAAATCTTGGAAACTTCCACTGAGAGTTTGTTTGAGAACATTGAGTCCAGTCATTGGTAGCAGCTTCAGGCAAACAAGCAAAAACATAGAATATCACTATATGTTTCTCTTACATGATTAATCATTGCATGTGCTGTTATTATTGTGTTTTAGCTGAAAATCTCTGCAAAAGCTCTGCAGAAACCAGTGAATTTCCGGAGTTTTTTTTCTAGTTTTTTTGAGCATTGGAAAACATTGTCAGCTTGAAACATTTCCAGTGTTCCACACGCCTCCGTGATATCAGTGTATATCAGTCACTGGATCAGTAAACGCTTGGTGAAAATACCAACTTTAAGCCGGGTGGGATGAAAAAGTACAATAAGCGTCATGCCTCATATGTAAAATGATCATAAAAGAATGTAAACAAGGACTACGCAGGGTTTTAACAAAAAAATGATCTCACACGCAGATGTGGCGTCTCTCTCTCTCTCTCTCTTTCTCTCTCAAAGTGACGTATGCTCGCATATGTATGTACGTCGTTGCAGGTGGAGCTCTTTTGACTGAGGAGTCTGTTGGTGTTTCCAAAGAGCGAAGCCGCTCCGTGACAGCTGTCTCCAAATACACTTCTAACGTGAAACTCTCCATTCCCTTTGCTCTGATTTTTTTCCCCTTTACCCTCTCCATCCCACTTTTGCTGGCACTTGTTTCCCCCCTTGGTCTCTCTCTCCCTCTCTCTCTCTCTCTCTCTCTCTCTCTACCGGCTAAGCCTCGCTCGAGTCAATCTCTCTTCCAGAAGGCCCGGCTCTCAAGGTACAGTAACAAGAATAAAACTCCAAATCATCAAAAAAAAAGAACTCAACTCTGCTGCGCGGCCCGACAGGACACGCCGAATACCGATCTTCGCTGGTGTAGCGGTTGAGACCAAAGAAGGAAAGCAGCTGCAGCTCCGCTACTGCCAGGATTGCGTTTCTATCTCCACACGCGGAAAGTTCGGCAATCCCCCCAGAGCCCGGCCTCAAAATATGATTAGCATGGACCTGGATGATAATGGCTTTTACATGCAATTACGCCAAAGGGGGAATTACCCAGTGTATGGGAATAATGCAGCTGGGGACTGAGACAATTGCTTGCTAATGCCTGTTGTTGTTGTTGTAGTTTTGGTTGATGTCTGCTGACCCGCTATAGGTTTGTTTATTTTAAGGGTTTTGTATTGAGACGGGTCTGTAGTCTTATCATATTTATGGACTTTATTTGACTATGTAAAAAGCAAGGAGACGGGTGAGGCGGAAGACACGCGCTGTCCTGACTGGAAGAAAATACGAAGGTAAGTTAAGGACTCATTGTTTCCCCCATCCCACCAGAGATGAGAAATGAGATATCAGTGAAAAAAGACAACGTGTTCTTATCATGCTGATTATTAAAGATGACAATCTCGCCAAGAAGTTGACGTGTACTTCTTGGCGAGATTGTCATCTTTTAATCGAGTGAAAACCTTTTACTGCAGGTTTCTCAATAGGGATATATGTTTTGTATCATCACAAAATATATCTACAATGAGTGAAGATCAATCCCTTTTGGACTGTATTTTTAACAAATTGGATTAAGATTAAACGGGTTAATTTAGAATGTTGCTAAAAAAAAACGTATCTCTCTTTTTTCAATCGTGATTTAACTAAATTTCCAGAATTTGCAAAGGCACATTTGGGTTGGATCCAACAATAACTATTTTTTATCAGATATGAATAAAACTACCTTTAATCCAAGCCCTCACCAAACCATTTTGCTCAAATTGCAGCCTCTTTACTTCAGGACAAAACACAGAATGTAGCCGTCTAATCTACTCCACTATTACTATCAAAAGAAGAAATGGACCGTGTATAAGAGAAATTGCTGTTGTACAATTGACCAAATCATGAATTGATTTTGAACCAAACGTTGTTGTATCCACCATAAAACAGACAGAAAATGTCTGACTGTGTGAGATTTAGTTTCTGTCAGTTCAACACACATCTATCACTATCACATCCGCCGTCTTAATTGCATTGCTATTGTTTGGACCTGCTCCGACCAGAATGCCCATTAGAGCTGCAGCTTCTACCCTCTGAAGGTCTGCTTTTTTCCACTGGCAGTCAGCTGCCTGGTCCGGCGGTGTTGGGTAACCCACAGTCGGAGCTCTGCGGCTAGTCTTGGTATAAACAGATGGTCTCAGCTCTGAGGACTTCTGATCTCACCCAGATAGGTAACCAGGCTGTCAGAGGAGCTTTCCAAGCTCCACAGAGGAGGGGGTGGCTGAAAAGGTTTTGAAATGTGCACAAGGCAAATAAAAAGCCCAGGTCCGATTTCCTGGAAGAACTGTTCAGACAATCCCAATCAAACTGACACGCTCTGATGTAGCCGCACATTGTTTTGTGAAAGAGCAATGTGCTCCGCTGCCATATCCAGTATTGGTCTAGTATCCAGATTTATACCGTTCCATTATGGTAGTGTCTCTTTGGCCTCATTTCGTAGATAACCAGACTAATGTTACCGCTCTGTCCCTAATAACCGTCTCATCGTGAGGGATGGCCCTGTTTTACTGTCTGTTTAATTGAGGTATAGCCCACTGGACGGTTTCAATCCAATACCAATATCCAATCATTTCAGGCCGGGGCAGCTGATAAGCCAGCTTTATTACAGCAATCTGAAGATTCTCAAGTTATTATTCATTTACACAAAATATTCATGATAAGAATCCCGGTGGGACAGCCTCCCTTTTTATAAACCATTCATCATCCTCACGACTGCCGCGGCCTATGCAGCTACAGAGTGCAGGGCTAATGAGAATCAAATGTCCTTGACCTCTGCTCACAGCGTCCACCTTCCTTCACATTCTTCATACACTGAGTGTATTCTTCAATCCGGTGAGGCCGTCCTATTTGAAAGGAGGGAGGAGGAGGGACTTTCCAAGTGGGATGAGGGGATCATCCCTGGAGGTCTTCTTCGTTCACAGGGCTTTATCGGGAACGAAGCGGCTCGGCACAGTGAAAATAATCCTCTCGATGTCTCCACCGCGCATTTCAGGAAGGAGACAGAAGGAGGAGGAAGAATTTAAAAAGGTTACCTTCACTGGGGTCTCTTCTCATATTTTCCGTCCAAAAGGGCCGCGGCACTAGCAGACCATCACATTATTACGAGGTCTGTGATAGCCGTGCCTCTGTTATGAGGGAAAGCAGGCAAGGTGCCGCGTGTGAGTGCAAGTGTTGGCCTGTGCCCATTTTTCAGTTGGCCGAGGTGCACTCTGAGCGAGAAAATGTGTCAAGAACAGTTGTCTTAAATTCATGCACCCAAAGGCCGTATTTGTTTCATAACTCTTCCCCATTTGGCCTTTGAAATAACCAACAAATTGGTTTGTTCTATATCATTTTATTCTAGATTGTCATGTACTTAGTGAAAGTTTAAATGTTTCACAGTCAACAAGTTAGGCATATATCCATATCTAAATAATATTTATTTTCCTGAATAGTCATTTATGAATTAAATTAGATGGTAACATACCATTGCAGCAATTACTTTGGGAGCTACTTTTTTGTGCTGAAATGGCAACAAGCTTCCAACAAATGTGCTTTTTTTTGGTGCAAAAATACTTTTCATTTAATAATATTCATTAAGATTATGTTTTAATAACTTTTACTTGATTTAATATCCTTGGATGCTCAACATGTGTCTGATTAAATTCATTTTCATCACACTATTCTTTGCTGCTTTTACCTTGGGGATTAATCTGTTTTACGTAATGGGACCACCTGATATCTTTCCAGTGCCATTATATGTTGTGCTTAAAGCAGGAGTAGTAGTAGTAGAGTGTTTTATAGAGAGTTATGATTGAATCATTTTCATACTAAAAACATCAAGCGCTAGTATAACAAGTCCAGTGGGGCTACGCAGGGTTGACGTGGTATGATGCATAAATATGTGAGCTCAGCGGTGTTTGATGCGTCTCACTATGAAGGCATGTGGGCCGAATAACATCAGCCACTGTCAATAACACCAAAATCCCAATATATTTATACCCAGACTTTAAAGCAAAGTATGTATGTAGTTAGACGAGCAATCGATAAACTAAAAAGGCTTTTATTACCCCTGAATGTTTTGCTTTGTTCCTCCAGCGGCTCGCCGTTATGCTGAATTAACAACATAATGCCTCCATTAGTGCAACGTGTCGTCTTACCGAATCAATACGGACATGTCCGACGGTCCCCACGAGTCTGTCTCTCCGTCGGTCCCCTTGCTAACTGTGCATGTGATTACTGCATTACGGCGGCCACTTCCCTGAACCGTTTGGATGGCTGTAACCGGAGAGGAAGTCAGAACTGGATGGCGACAGGGCGGCACGACGCAGGCCCCGCTCGTTAATGTCTTTTTTCATCCTCGCTCGACAATCATCGGAAGTGGGAGAGTTTTATCATTTCGCGATGTAGCCACGGGGCTTCATCCGCTTCCCCGGGGCCCAACAAAAGTCTTTCCACATGTATGCAGGTGCAGGAAAAAAAGAAAAAAAAAGAACCAAAAAATGTCCATAAATGCCAACCGAACTTTGCCGCTGTTGTCATTTTAAGAGCTGACATTCATTTGGAAATGAACAATAAAAAGCACTTGTGTGAGCAAACGTTTTGACGCAGTGCTCCCCCCCCCCCCCCCAGAGTACACACGCACACAAACAATAATGTCCCCATGAAAGGGGGACAGAGATCTGAGGAGACTTAACCAAGTTTGACAGTCAACAGCCTTATTAAAGCAGGCTCCACTGCAACCAAACACGGCGGTAATTGTAGATGTCAGGCAGAATTAACACAAGAATAAATACCTTTGTGTTTCTTATGTTTATATATGAGCAGCAGAAAGAAGCTTTCCAACACCCCCCAGAAGCACAATCTTAACAAAGTCAGTCTTCAACCAGCTTCATAGCAAGTCTTCTGTGTCATTTTAATTTATAAAAGGAATATAATCAGTTGAATGATACACTTTGAACGTATATGTAGGTTACACATGCATGGGACAGAATACAGAATACATTTCACATGGGAACACACTCGTACGTAGTTTTCCCACATTCGCTACCTCAGCGCGATCAAATTGCAAACGAAGGGAACTGGCTCCCTTTTAAGAGAAAGAACTTGTCACGACTCCTCCACCGACACACAGACACACGAGAGGAAAAAGAGGAATAGGGAGGCAGAGCGATTGTATGAGGAACATGAGAGAGCCTTGCTTCATGCACTCGTGCGTGTGTCCCTCACGTCCTCAGCAGCACGCCTTTGTTGTGTCTTTTTTTGTTGTTCCACTGAGATGTGTCCCCCTGTGTTTGTGTGTGCGAGCACAGTCCTACGTCCACTGGTTAGCTCATGGTTCCTGGCCCGGGTCCTTCCACACTGAGTGTGGATTAGCTTACGATTGTTCTGGAAAGAGCTGCCCACACGGCAACTCCACGGGGAACCCTCCAGAGAACTGGCATTTTCACGCACCGTCTTTTGTGCCTTGGAGACTTTGGCTGGAAAGCAAAAGTTAAAGCAAGTAAAACAACTTGGTGAATAACCAAATTCACCACGCAATCTCACTCTGCTGCACCTAATTAGCATTAGATCGCGATGTGAGTACTGCCGCAGGGTCACGAGGTCACCGCAGCCGGAGAATTGATTCATTTAATTCCGTGCATTTCTCCTCGTTGTCCCTTACACTTTAGATTTGTATAAGCATTTGCATTTGATCGTTGTGGGTTGATGACGTAGTTTTATTTTTGTGTCATCAACCACTAACCAAACTAACCAATCATCTGGCCCTCCTGGCCCTCTAACGAAATAGCGCAGACTTTTATCACTCCCCCCCCCCCTACTGGGAATACATCTGGTCATTTCTTAACCGCCCCGGCAGCTGGTGAGCGCTGGCCACGACATTTTTCTGGAACTCGGCTGTTTAAGTCAAAAGCGGCATTAACATGTGGCCTCGCGATTCCCGCAGGTCAAGCTGAGCGCAAAAGGCACGAGAGGTGCTAGAAACGGCGGTAGTCAGAGACGGACCTTGTCAAGAAACGTGGCCCACGTGTCCCTGGCCCTCGACCCCAATCATAAAACTCACAGACACGGAGGAAAGCCACCAGTAAATCAGCCTGTCGCTGGCTTCACCCACTGTTTGATCCTGTTGATATATAGCTTTAATATGTGGTTGGAAAGATGGTGCAATGAAGGGAATGCAAGATGGAACCAGAGAGAGAGAAGAAGAAGAAGAAGAAGAAGAGTGGCACAGAGTAACTGTTGAGGTATGTGTGAAAGAACTCACACGATGCACGCAAATAATACCATAAAAATAAACTGCTACGCCCGACTAAACTTGATTTATTTGAGAGAACGTTTTTATAACGTCAGGAAGATGAAGATGAAACACATACGTACACACAGAAGAAGCATCTATTGTCTAACATCTTATAAACTTTAGCTCCAATCCCCACACTTGTTTTTTTTTTTAAATGTTTAAGAGCTAAATGTGAAGTTACCAAACAGCAATTGTTTCCTAAAGAAAGACTCTATCACACCCAACTATGTTAAAATGTATTCATGGGAATGATGCAAAAACTGTGACAACAGTGGAAATCAGGCTTCTATTCAACGTTGGCATCAACATGTAATCATCCTGCCTTTTTTCTACAGGAAGAGAGAGGGGAGAGCTGCCTGTTTACGTCTGTCAAATTGATACTAATTAGCTGTTAATGTCTCGAAATTGATCCTAATGAATACTACATACACTACTACGTGATGCCAATGAGGCAGAATCGACTGCAGGGGCCGAGAGTCGAGGAGATGAGGGAGACGCGGAGGAGGCGCCGGGAAGTGAGGACGCTGGGGCACGAGGAAGAGATGGTGAACGGAAAAGAAAAAGTGAGGATGAAAAGACCAGCGAGAAAAGGGAGAATAGAGATGATGTAGAGCGAGAGAGAGAGAGAGAGAGAGAGGAAGAGAGATGACAGAGTGCTGACATCAGAGGGCCAGCGGTCCCCTCACATCACTCAGCTTTCATGGAAAAATCAATTCTCCCCCGGGGATGGCCGCAGGAGCAGCAGCTCCACAGCCACAGACGGAGCGGTAATGGCAACCTTCAGTTATCATCACAGCCCCCCCTGATCCTCACACGGGTTTAGAGCAGGTTGAAGGCACTGAGTAGTGTTACGGGCACGTTTTAAGGTCATTGGATGGGCATACGATAGGAAGCACGAATGTAGAGCCAGCGTTGCTCCCCTCGGCTGACGAAGGTGAGGGAGGAGGGAGGCTCCATCAGTTCCGCTGCAGTTCTGTTGGACCCCGGCACCAGCAGAACCTTTTTTTAAATTTATTTTTTCAGCATTGTATATACATTTTTCATGTGCAGTAAATAGCTGCTATTCGTTTGCCTCTGTGTAGCTCTCCGTCTGACCAAAGGATAAAAATCCAATCTCCGTCTTTGTGCATACGAATGAACGGGCCCGATGCTGGTGTTGAACTGATAACGTCACTGAATAATGGGTTTTCTCCCCGAGGATCGAGTTTTGGGAAAACCACATCCGGCGCGTGAAATGGGCTTGTTCTAAAAAAACAGCAGGAACATTGTGTTGACATGCGAAACCCCCCCCTGAGGTTTTTTTTTAACTTCTTATGAACTTATGAACAAACACAAACACTGTTTCCTGCCTTACACTTGTAACTCCTTTGGTGACGGTGTCTTCAAATTCGGTCGAGCTTGATCAAAACGCACGACTACCTGTTTTATCTTTCTTTCTTCCATTTAGAAACAACAAATGGGACGTCGCTGTCGTCCCCGTCACGTCGCCGCCGGCGAGGCCGCCGCGACGACGCCTCCCCTCCGCCGCTGCGCCGTTTGTCAACGTGACAGAAGCGGCCTGAGAGCGGCAGTCGCGGGACTTGCGTGCGCGCTGTGATGATAACGCCGCACGTTGCTTTGGTGACGAAGTGATTGAAGAGCCGTGTGTGTGTGTGTGTGTGTGCGCTCTGGGTCCATGGAGAGCACAAGCTTTGCAAAAACCAACTACCAACATCCGTCTAACTTTGTCTGCTTGCACTTGTAGTGTGTGTGTGTGTGTGTGTGTGTGTGTGTGTGTGTGTGTGGAGGAGACAGTATTGTGACAGCTTTGCCTTCCCCGCAATGGAAAACCCTCTTTGTGAAAGCATTCCCTGGCTTCGGGTTTTGTTGTCACACAGTCTGTACGATGCTGGAGGGCCCAAAGCCGTGAGTGATGCAGGTGACGCGGGTGACGAACGCGCTTCGCAAACCAGGGCAATTTGACTCTCGACGTCCCCGAACTCAGGAAGCAATCTTCACTAGGGAAGACGCGGTTCACAGTGGGATGCGGAGGGGGTAGTCGGGGCGGGGGAGGTGGGATTTTGCAAAATGGCGACAGGCCTCGAAAAAAAAGAAGCAGCTGCACACAGCTGGAGGCGAGTTTACCAGGAACTGAGTGGGAAGCCAGAGGGGAGATGGGGGGGATCAGGCCGTGGAAGCAGGCGTCACGGGGGAGTAGACATACACGTGAAGGATGGGTCATGGGGAGATGACTCACTCTTTCTAACTTAGCAGGCTTTAGGAAATTGAAAGTGACGCGGGACATTTTTACAGTTCTTTTCTGATGGCCATTTTTCCTTAAATTTAAACTACAGATTGACAACCACTACAGAGGTAATATTTGGCACCTAAAACTGCTTCATTGACTTTTGAGTATTTTGACTCAATTACTGAACAACTTTAGTCCCTTTGCTAGCTTTAGAGTGATCGTGTATAGGCTTAAGGTTCGAGGTTACGTTATTTCCTCAAAAAGAATGAATGCAGTTGACCACGTTCCAAGCAAGATGATGAATGTTGCTGGTTAATATTCTCCTAAATAATTAAATTCTTCTATGCTGCAAACTTTCTCATCTACTTGGACAGAACTCCCAGAGGCATCACACCCCAGCGCACTTGGCTCCTCCCCAACTCTCCCCCTTAAGGTTCCAGCCCCGACGCCTCCCTCGCTTTTCAGCCCTCCCTCTTTCCCTTCACCCTGTTGATTTCAGCCCTTTTTGGACAAAAACAACACCAGATTTGTGTCGTAGTCAAGCCTGCTGTGTTCATTGTTACATAAATCGGAGATGTCAGTGTCCTGTTTTCTATCTGAGCCCATCTGCCTGAGAACATCTGGATGGCGTCAGGCTGTCAACGCCGAGCAGAGCAACCGTCACTTTTATCCCTCACTGACACATCTCACCTCCTCCCAGTCAGCAGGAAAAAAAAGGAGGTAAAACGAGATGAGATCTTCCACGTTAAAACTTACACAACAAATTGACTTTAACCATGCGTGATCTGAAACATAATGCTTTATTGGATGTGGCCAGGACAACAAGGAGGAGGCGGCCACATGGAAGAAGGGATTATAAAGATAGTCGGAAGCTGGTTAACAGATGTGGGGGGGTTGGTGGACTGGAAGAGTGAACCCTTGTACTGTGAAACCTGCTTATGACCATCCAAAAAAGGAGAAGATTCTGGAAACAGTCAACCAGCCAATGATTACTTAGTTATTTATTTTGTCAATGGGTAACCATGACTACAACCTGTGGAGGTCAGGCCTGCCATACTAAATATTTTGCCCCATTTTAATTTAAACATTTTAAATGGGTGTGTTCGTAATTGCAAAACTAGTGATTGACTTTACATAAAAATTAGATTCTAGAAATATTATTGTGTTTGTACAAATAAAGGCATTATTCTCTGTTTTGATGAAATCAAAGTTTTAATACTAAGAGTTTTATATGCATAGATGTATACATATATTATGTATTTAGTGAAATATTGCTATATTTCAATAACTTTATCAATCACTTTCGATAGATGGAAACAGATGAAAATCCCTGTTGAGTTACAAGAAAAATCCACATAATTTGATGTTCTGTGATATAATCACTTATTAAAATGAAAACACAGGAGCAGGTCTATCATCATCCATTTTTTTGGAAAATATTTTGCCAATATTTATTATAAAAATATAAATGTTTCCACTACAAATCATTTTACATTAGTAGACAAGGCGATCTACATTTGCACACATAAACTCTCACACAGACACACGGGTCAGTCTTCAGACAGAGGATGAGGGATCTGGATATTGGGTGCATAACAGTATTGCTCTCTCAGATGTCCCAGGTTTATAAAGTCAGAAACCAAAACACAGGTAGACACATAATTTACTGTATGCTACAAAAAAAAAAACATTGCGCTGAATAATGTTAACAAATAAATAATAATGTAACCATAATTGCCTTTTTATTGTAGAAAAAACAAAGCAGACAAGTATAATCCAAAATAAGATAAAATATAAAACAGAAGATTATTGTCTCTTTTTTAATTAAAAATGTTGCACAATTTTTTATTTCTTCATTTATACATACAAACATTTGTACAAAGAGGGATGGGCATGTACATATAGTGGGATCTGTAGCACTAGCTGCTATCATCACGATGGTTTACATTATGTACATGCTAATTGGAACACATAGCAGCAACAGCAGCATCCACAGGTTTACCAAGTAACAGAGGACCGACTTACTTAACAGGGACGGGATTCCCAAAAGCACCGAAATCTCATCCGTTCCCGAGATACGGATCATCTATGCCAAGACATTTCCAAGGGTGCTCCAAATATGATCACCGGAAACCTCATATTCATCATTTGGCACTTTTTTTTTTTATCAAAGATTTACAATCAAGTGATGGGGAAACTTTCCCTGAATGGGAAACTGTTCATTTGTTTTGCATGCAACTTGTGCAACGTGTTGCGCCGCCTCAGAGAGAGGAACCCCCAACTCGGCTGTCAAGAAGAGCCCTAATTATACCGGCTTTGCTTCTCTTAATTAGATCTAAAGAACCAAGCACAGTTGTGTTTGACATAGCGGCGTTAAGCGTCCTGTGTGTGTGTGTGTGTGTGTGTGTGCGTGTGGTCGCGGCCTGTAGGGCTGCGCTGGTTGGTTCCCGTGACAACCTCGCCCAGGCTTAGCTGCGGAGCGACAAAGCCCGCGGCACAATAACACAGAACAATAAGGCGAGGTGAATAGGCCGAGTCAAAAGGGGGGCTTTGGAATCACGACTCACAAGCCGTGTGGAGCCATTTTATTTGGGGAAACGATTCAAAGAGACCAGCTATCAAACTTTCACAGATAAATATCGACCGATTGGAGCACCCTTTAAACGTTTCCTTCTAAGTGCTGAAAATATCTTCTGTTAAGTACTCATCCAACATCACAAAGTGCCAGTTCAGGAGCACTGGTTCGGTGTTACACCGTGGGATTGACTGGGTCGCGTTAATGCACGACACTTTAGTGAGGTTGGACTTCGTGGTACCAAGATCGTCTAAATTGTACGGTGCCTTTCGGAGATCCCGTCCCGGACATGTATCGTACGAGAAACCATCTCAGAAAGCAGTCACTGATTGAAAGTGTTCCATTTCTTTCAGTGCATTTTCACACCTTGTTAGTTGAGGGCAGTGATGAGAAAAACTAATAAGAACACAAAAGAAAAAGAAGAAACGGGAGCTTTTTGCTTGGAGATCCGGCCACAATTCAACCCGTCAAGCGGAGGCACTCTACTTTTAGAATTAAACACATCCGGATTTCATGAATTTATTTCATAATAGAACGAAAGAAGTTACTTTTACGGCTAATGTGAGACCCAACGTGGCTTTTGTTTAACGCGTCATGGACTCAGACTAAAGCGAGGCTTCAGCACACCCTCAGATCAGCTGTCGCGAGCCCACCCTCGCACGCTGACCTCATGCAGAGAATAAACGCCACTCCAAGTAAATGATGTTGTGTGGGGCTGATGATGCTAACACGTCTCACCCAGACTCACTTCTAGTTTCAAACACTTCCGCCGCACAACAAGAATGTCTGAGGCAGAGGCCCGAATGAAAACCACTTCATTACCTTCTCACTGTCTTTTCCTCCTCACGTCTCTCTTACAGTTCTCCAATTGTCTGTCTTCGTCGACCTACACCTTCTCCCTCCTGTCTCCGCTCTACTCCCTCTGTCCGCTTCCCCCCCTTGGTAGGGAGAATACAACGAGTAACGTACACGTCCTGAGATTTCACACAAAGGGCCTTGGGTTTGGAGGAATGGCATCGTAACTGTACAATATCTGTTCATAAGCACATGGAATAGATGTATCCATGGATGAAACACTGTGTGTGAAGTGTGTTAGGGGCCCCTGGGCCGTCTAAGCACAGCCTTCGATACAAATGACTCGTAGCTTCCGCACAATGAGACAAATTAACTGGTTATTATAATTATTGCTTGCATGTGACATGTCTAAGGAAAGCAAAATGCTATGGGGGTTAGAGCTTAGAGAGTTAAATGGCTCGGTTAACATCTGGGTGCATCCGTTCCAGCTCGGAGCTTCATTCGTGGATCGAGAAAATAAATGCAGGTAGGTTTACGACGAAATCTCACACCCCGGCACCTCGCTGGCCCTGGACGGGTCCAAAATCCGGATGAGCTGCTGCTGCTGCTGCTGCTGCCTGCCGCGCCGCACGAGGCATCTCAGCCGTTTCACCGCTTGGTTCGGCGTGGTGGGGGAGGAGACTGTGAGCATGCCCCGTCCCCTTTTTTCAGCTGTAGAGGTGAAGGCTACCATGTCCGGCCTGGACAATACTGGACAGCTCTGGCTTCATCCAGGTGCAGTCCCAGTTTGTGTCGTCCCCCCCCGGGCAGGTCGCCCTAGGCCTTTGTTGGCTCATTAAACCCTCCCAATTGTCTGTAAGGCATCTCGACTTGGTTATGGAGGGACGGTCTTTGCCGTTACTCCGTCAAGAGACTTTCATATTGTCTTTCAACAAAACAGCGGAAACCCCTTTTGAGTCGCATTCATCCTCCATTTCCATCCGTCTCCAGTTCACGCATGAAGCCGCTCTGCCCCACAGACGGGCTCTCTGGTGTTTTTGCTCGTTGTTAGGATCGTTTCTTATACAGGTACTGGGCCATTCTTGGTGTGGGAATCTAGGGCTTTGAGGCTGCTCACAATCTTCTTCTGCGGTCCAACGATAGTCACTCCCACCTTTTTTAGATCCCTGATTTGGGAAGGAGAGGGAGAGAGGAGGGGGGGGGAGGAGAGGTCAAAACACAGACACGCAACAGAGGGAGACGTGGAAAGAAAACAGACAGAGAAGTGTGCATTAGTGATAGGTGAAAGTGACACCCATGTGATATCTAATGACATGCGCCCAGTGCCGCTCGTCTCCCTTTCACTATCGCTGCCACTCACAGAGGACTGCATATCCCAGAAGGCCACTGGGCTGACACATCCCCGAAGGAGGGTTGGATCTAGGGCAGTGATTCTCAACTGGTGGGTCGTGACCCACTAGTCGCGGGCCTTTCCATGGGAAAATAAAAAATAGAATAAAAAAATAAAATCACAAAAAAATTTATCCTGTGATTTTATTTTGAAGGGACTTTTTTAATGCAGCGAAGTGGCGATTTTTTTTGCCGGCTCGTCCGTCCATGATTTCAGCAGGGCGTGCCAGGTTGGGTCAAACCATTCTTATATGGGGGAGACATTGGGTTTTTAGGATAATTAAACATCCTGAATATAAAATATAAAATTCAGCTTATGAACTTGATTTTGAATAAATTTGAGATGTTGAGAATGTTCCTCGATTTGGGTCGCGGCTTGTCATTAAGGGGTGATGGTGGGTCCCGGAGCCAGACCAGTTGAGTACATGGTACATGTAAGTGAAGAGGAGCAACACTGGCACACGGGGGAAATAGTGCACTCTTATTCAGACAAGTGTGTTGATTAGCAGAAGCTGGAAAAAGATTAGTCACGTGCGTTCAAGTGTAATCAAAGACCATATGTCAACTAAATTAGAGCTACGTCATGAACCTTAAAACAGAGAGCATCATACAAAGAGTTGATGTTACAGTAAAGAAGGGGTTCCCACGCATGTTAAGACTGATCTCTCTGGCACATCTAGGAGAAATGGTATTGTATTAGTAGAAGCAGAAGAGTTGTGGCATCACTACAACAAACTTTTTTTTAGTTTCATTCAGAAATGGGCACAATTGTTTTGGTTTTCCTCAGGTGCGAGCGGAGTATTTAGTTCTTCAGAGCAGCCAAAAGAGCAGTTGGTAAGAAACCTCTAGACCAGCCGGGTCCTGGAAGGGTCAAAAATCACAATGTTGTTTCACTCTGAGCAAGAAAAGTAAAGGGACAGTTCACTCAAATTAAATCATTATTTATATGTAAACGATTCAATTTAATGAGTATTTAAATTAAGTTTGCAATAAACAAAGGCAATTGTTGTCTGCCAATAAATAGAAAATAGCTTGGTTACAGCCGACATCAGGATGGAAACGTGGCTATTGAGTGGTTACAGCAAATCAACTAACTATCCCTTTACAGTTCCGACAGGTGAAAGCCCATCAGTGCTTCTGGAGGTGGGCTACTGCTCCCAGATGGGGCCACCGCGGTCTTTGTCCTCCACCCACCATCCAGAGCCGGAGGAGGCCGAGAGGAGCCGGCTGTTAGAGAGTGGTGATTCCCATGGACGGCTCCCATTCTGGACATGTGGCCGGTGTGACGTGGACCTCCGTCAGAACCACTCTACTGAGACACAGCCGGGCCCAGCAAGCGTTAAAACAATGAACTGGATGTCACCGACATGGGCTTTTCTAGTCAGGAGCACACTGTAGTGGCAAAACACCCGGCTAACTCATGAATCTTTAACCTACACAACATACGTGGAAAGCAAAAAGCTGAATGTATTGTTTAAAGATAAAAACTGATGTAGTAGCAAAATGTTAACAATTCACCAGGAGACAGTAGAAAAATAATTATTTAAAACTAGAAATAACATAAACTCCCAAATCAATAACTCGGCAAAATACAATTGTAGTTCACTATAACAGAGATAATAATTTAGCCTTACTTTAATTACATCGCTTTTGATAACTATTAATCACAACATTAAATTACTTTTTGATCCATGCCGGGGGACCCTGAGGAGTAAAGGGGTCCTCTCAAAGTGCAATGACATTTCAAAAGCAAACAAGATAGGAAACATGACAATAAAACCAGTTTTCATCATTTCAAAGGTACATGAACTTAAAGTCATGTGCAGAGGGGATGCTCTTTAATAGCTAACACAATAATGTGTCTCTGTTGTGCTTGGATCTTGCTCTCCTGAGAGCCTTAGCAGCTGTGGTGTCATCTTCTCTCTCTTTTTATATTATTTTATATGTTTCCTAATAATAAGAGCAGCAATAAGAGCAGTTAAACATGTTCCTCAACTCGATTAGATGAGGCTTTTTCTATGAAAGTAAGATGGTTCATCTCAAAAACTGACAGAGATGAACCACTGCAATACGAAACACAATTTACATTCATAAACCATATTTCCAGAACCGTAAGGAAAGTCACAGACCACAAAATGAAAAAGATTAACAGATAAAAGTTTCTTTCTTCAGAATGTCCAAGCAATTCCTCAAAGTGGATGATGGCTAAGGTATCGCAAAGAATGTGGATTTCAAGTTACAAGTGCAGCTGTCAGGGTCTTGTCACTTCCGATTACTTTCCTGTGTCTGGCATTTAAGGCCAAGTTCATCACTTTCTCAATCAAATACCTGAACTGAACTTTGCACGCCCTCTGATGAGGAAAATAAGTCCAAATGATGCGGCTTTATTTCCAGCTCAATCCGTTCCATCCCGTCTTGAAAAAGAGATTCAATTTCTCCAGCAGATGAGTCAGCACACTGCAGGGAAGTATGATCACCGTTCCTCTGAGGTCAGAGATTTTGCCGAGCCTTGTGCTGAATATCAAGGACTAGATTAAGACTGTACAAATCAATAGAGGAATCTTTATTGAGCAATGCGTAGTCTCAGCCAGCCTTGAGTGCCTTTGGCTTAGCCTTCACTGGATTAATACAGCCCTGATCCAATTTAGCATCTAGACACAGAGAAGCCTCACAGACCCGTATGAGTTTTTAAGTGGGAAGGCTTACCCGAGACCTCTGTTGTCTATAACAAATGTGTATTTCCACCCCGTTCGCAGCGTAAACTGTTATTGTTTTTGCGGTGGTGGCCGAACATCATCACCCATTGATTAAATGTGTTCATTGAATCCACGGCATGAGCAAAGCCGGGAGGAAACGTACCTTTTGTAACCTTAAAAAAAAATGAGACAAAGAAACAGAAAAGTGCAAGAACGAAGAAAGCGGGACATTTCCCCGTCATCGTCGCTTAAGGGGCGCACACGTTGGGCAGCGCCTCTTTCAACCGCAACACGGGTGAGGAACAAGGTATGACCACATAGCAGACCTTGACACTGATCATGTTGCTGCCCAGGACATCTCTCGATTTGCCCTCCAAGTAGTTTTCAGTCTGACATTAGAATTCTTGCGTATCTAGACGACAGGTGTTGCTTTGTTCAAAGGAGGCTCCCTCTACCCCTTTTATCTTGTCGAATCTTCCATCTCATCCCCCGGCCTCAATGGTCCATCTCTTATCCTCTCACCCTTATGTAACTTACAGCTCTTATCCGCTCTCTTTCTTTCTCTTCTTCGCTTTCTCCGTTCGTCTCTCTTCCTTTTAATGTTCGCACCTTCTCCCTCTGTGGTCATAAGGTTCATGGCTAAAGGCCTGTCATTATGAATTACCATGACTCTCACCCTTTAGTAAAAGAGCTCTATAGCTTTCTTTACTTAATGACAACAAGAGTGTGTGTGTGTGTGTGTGTTTCTCCAACAAGCGTCTCTTCAAATTCCTGGGCCTTGCTCATTTACTGGGGCCCTGAAAACGCTCCTGACATGAATGGGAAGAGTTGCTTAGTGTGTGTGTGTGTGTGTGTGTGTGTTTGTGGGTGTCTTACTCAGTGGAGGTCTTGGCTAGGGTGTCACAGGAGCTGTAGCTGACCCCAGAGAAGGCCTCTTTGCAGGGCAAGGTCCTCATTCCGTCCATCCAGTCGCCCAGCGTCCCCATCGCGGGAACCTCGGAACTGCTCCTGTCCAACAACAAGTTGGCCGGCCTGAGGGGACACAGAAGGGAAGGAGCGGATGGACAATAAATAAACTAATTAAATTGGAATTCAAATTCCTTGGGTAATGTAGTGTAACATAATCAGATAAAAGGGGATTTGTGGGTTTAGTGTGCTGTTTCACAAAGCATCGTTCCTTGTGATGTGAATATTTACAGAGGTTGTCCTCAGCATGAAAGGTTCTGATCTCGACGCTATCCAGAAGCACAGTCTGGGATGGCGAGTGACGACTAGAAATTTCCGCCGCCTGGGAAATCAAAACTTCCAGACGGACACCAGCAGCGTTCTGTGCAGTGCTGGAAAGAGCAGCGTAGCGTTAGCCGCACAGCACTACGCGACTGGGCTTATCGGAGAGACACTCACAGCGTGGGAGACCTTTGCCTTTGGGCTTTGAACACAGGGAGGAAATCAAACTGTCACGCAAATGATTTCCACAACGTAATAAACATATTCAAGAACAAGATTGCTAACAAAAGAGGGCATCGGTTTCTGTCCGATGTCGTTACCGTTTGCTGCACCATGCGCCAAAATGCAACGTTGGATTTGATTAGAGTCGCTGGTTTCAATTGGATCAAATCAAATTAAATGCACCCCGTTGGGCTTTACAGTCCACGGTGGAGGGTGAGGGAATAGCCGCAGGCGCTGAATCGCTCTGATTGATGGCGGCCGATTAAGGAGGAAGTGGAAAGACATCCGGAGAGAAGGAGAAGAGAGCGGAGGGGACGGTGTGTCTCTTTGACGGCTAGCTGTGTCTTACACAAATGAGCTATACATTGTTATTTGGGAATCTGCTGATATCATGGCAGGATATAAACAAAAAAAAACAGGTCAAACCTTCTAAGGCTAGACAAACACACACTAACACAACAATGTATGAACAAACTAACTGGGATATAATAGAAGATGAGAAATAATTGTACAATAGAAAACTGCCATCAAGCCAAATGAAAGCTGCCAATATAGAGAGAAGGGAAGTGGTATAACAACTAAAACAGATGAAAAAAAGTGAATAGAAAATGTGCATCGAGGCAGTGGAGTGGGTGTTGTTCAATGATTGAGTCTCTTCCTGTCAGATCAGAGGCCTGTCAAAGTGCGAAGAGCCCCACAGGACCCAAAGGAAATACTGGTTTGTAGGAAAAGGAGTGTGTGTGTGTGTGTGGGGGGGGGGGGGGGGGGCGAAGGAAGTTTGTAAATCTCTGTAGACAGTAGACATTTTATAATGAGAAAAACCATTGCAAAAATGTTCTTTATGTAGAGTAAAAAAAGAACAATTTTGATGGTTACAAATGAATTTTTGCATTCTACTTTTGCTGAAATAATTTTTGGACAAAACTTTGTCATATTCAAAATGTTTTAGAACTTTAGGACAGTCAGGGCAGGACTACCAATCCTCTCCTGTCCTCTCCTGCGCAACTCTTTTCTTTTTCTCCTCTGATCTTCATTCCCCCCCCCCCCCCTCTCCCGAACGCTCGGAGAGAGAAACTCCAAATGACCTTGTTTCCCCACCCTTATCATTTCCTTTGTTTCCTTTTGTAGTTATATTTTCAGCAACATCTCACGGGCAGCTCAGGAGGCAAGATGATTGGAGAGGAAACCCGAGGAACAGAGGGATGCCACGGGAGGGGGGAGATTAAGACAAAACCAAGCATCTGTCTGGAGGAGGATTTAAAACCCCTCCTGGATTTAACACCATATAACAACGCAGCAAACACTACGCTTGTACTCAAGGAAGCATAAATACACCAGAGAGAAAATAAAGTCTACCGCCATTCACGTTTTGGTTTTCCCTTCCCCTTTTCTGCTCTAACTATCACTCTTCCCCTCCTACAAATAACCGGCGTCTTGTTTTCAGTGCTCCCCGGGGGAAGGACGGGGTGGATGAGGAGAGGAGCTCGAACCGATAGTGTACATCTGGTGCAGGACAGATGTGGGAGTAATTCACCTCTCACGGTGGTTACCAGGACAAATTCCCAGGGTGTCTCGGGGAGAAGTGGGACCAATGCACTCAGTATAGGCCCTACATAGGTGTTTGAATTGAAAATGTAAAATGTGTCCTCTGCCTCTGTTGGATGTGATGAAACTTGAATCAATGCTACCCAGGTGGCTTGAAGTTTGGTGGAAGCCGTTGACCTGAGTTGATTCAAGTGTGATGTTTAGATTTGATTCCAGTCAAGCTTTTATTGCTCTGAAATCTCTATTTGTATCACTGTCTTTCAGGTTTTTTTACTAGACATATAAAGCTTTAAATGTATCTCCAATCCTGTTGTTCCTATAAAGGTTTGTTGGAGAAGGAATTGCAGGGAGGAGTATTGTAGTGCATTTCATTTGCTAATACAAGTCCACAGATGCTTGCCATTATTCATTTTGCCCTCAGTTTATAGTGTAAAACCATCTGCATATGTAGCAGTGCATTACCTAATGCTTCTGTTGTTTAATTCACTGTCAGCCACTGTACTTTCTTTTGTTGAACACAATTTTTTTTTTTTAAAGACAGCCTCACCTGTGTTGTTATTTCTTTTAGATCCCCTGATCCCCTACTGAGCTCCTGTTAGCCCATAATTAGTCTATGACAGCCAACCTTGGCCCACTGACCCCAGTCCCTCTGCGTCCGCATGCAGGGACAGTGAAGTCTGACCAGGTCCCACCCCTGAAGCCTCCAGATGCTTTCCTCTGTGTCCCAGGCTTTGGTCTGGGCTTTGAGGAGGAGGAGGAGGAGGAGGAAGAGGAGGAAGGGGTGCTCCATTAGCCAGCCAGGACAGCCCAAAGACAAACGAGGTGTGTGGAGCTAACTGCAGCTGCTCCCGCTGCGCAACTGCACCACACACACACACACACACACGAGCACAGTTCTCATAAATCTCCACAGCCGCCTCTGTCGGCCAGCCTGTGCCTGCCCGGTGTTAAAAGCCAATCAGGAAAATTACATGCAAACTCCAAGGGACCTATTTTCACTTTCTTAAGAAATCATTAGTCAATGTTATGAGCTTTGAGGTGATACTGCAGCCGGCTGCCGCAGAGCCAGCACCTGTCCCCCTCACTGCTTGACGACAGTGCAGGGGGGCGCCCTGTTTCCCCATGCCCACTGGGGGAGGGGGAGGGGGGGGGGGACTACCATTTTCATGCAACTTTAGGCAGAAAGGAGTTCATGCAATTCGTAGTTCCCAAAACAAACAGGTTTGCACCTGAGGAGAGAAAAACAAAAAACTGCAAATGACATTATTGTCTCGAGAGTCCTGTGCAGACCAGACAGTGTATTGTGTGTATTGAGTGTTTGTGAGTAAGGGAGACCGTAGTGGGAAGTAGTAGGAAATGGTACCTGGATGTGGTGTTGGCCGTGATTTTGAGGCTACCAGGGTTGCGAATCAGTTTATCCAGGATGCTGACAATCTGTTCAAATTTAGGCCGGTTATTCCTCTCTTTCTGCCAGCAGTCCAACATCAGCTGGTAAAGGGTAGCTGGGCAGTCCATGGGTGGGGGGAGGCGGTATCCTTCATCTACAGCCTTTATTACCTATGTGAAACAAGGAAAAGAAAAGAATCAGAGAAATGACAGATGAAATATTTTCCATTGTAAAACATGTAAAGATTCTATAGTTCTGTGAGGGAAACACACTCATTTTGCTGTGATGAGCCATATATATCTTCACAAAAACCATCTCATTTAAAGCACTCTCAGCGGATGGTTCCATTACTTAATTCCCATCAGTAACACAAGTCCAACTCCCCACAAAGGCAGCGGTGCTGCAGCGATGCGTTCAACATGACAGTACTCACATCCTGGTTGGACATCTCCCAGTACGGCCGTTCCCCATATGACATCACCTCCCAGAGCACAATGCCGTAACTCCAAGCGTCACTGGCCGATGTGAACTTCCTGTAGGCGATGGCCTCTGGGGCCGTCCACCGGATTGGGATCTTCCCTCCCTGGGGGACAAAGAGGCGTTTTAATCACACAGTCAGTCATCAACGCATACCCATCATGTGGAAAGTCAAAAATGTTCTAAATGTGGCTCAGTGAAACCAAGTGTTAAAGTTTAATCTAACTTATTCTTTCACACACATAGTTAATCAAACAATTATACTTGTTTTGGAATGTTTTGGAAAGTAAGGATATTTAAGGGTTAAGGCGCCTTACATTCACTAAATCAAATGTTAATAATCCCTTTTAATCCAAAAGTACCGGCATCTCCCCATAAACATTAATCACACTAGGATCCAAAGTGTCCTGCATGTCCGCTCTCTTTAAGCGTTTGTCATTCCAGCCGCAGAGCAGGACAAATGAAGAAAGTGGAGCTCAGCAAAGGAAGCCGACGGCGGCCAAAGTTAACACAGACGTTGGCCAAGCCACCCTGCTGCTGCCTGGTGGTGTGCCATCGCACACAGACAGACACACACACGCACACCGAGCCTCTCACAACCACACTCCCATCCTGCATGATCCGCAAGGAGACACTGCTGGAAGGTATAAGACACACACACACACGCACACACACACAATCACACTCGTGGTTGCAGCGCTGAACACAAGAACGCATGGAAACGTTTAGTGCAGAACACACACAGAAGATCGCACGCACACCCACACACACACACACACACACGCACACACTCGTCTCACACTAATGCTTTACCCATCTACTTCTTCAAGGGGGCCAAGATGCTGTAACACTATACACCCGCACTGGAATTTCACACACAAACACACAAACAAATAACATCTATGTATTTTGCTTTATAATTTAGGGCCAGACAAGTAAAATTAAAACATTTTTAAAAATCCTGAGGAGTGCTGGATGGAAATCGCCGCGTGGAGACTTGTCAGTTACGGTATCGTGGGAGAGTTTATTATTCCTTCTTATTATTTTAGATTATGTATTTCTGGGAGAAAGGCAAACGGCACACTGAATGTTTATTTGACAAGTAATTCTCAGCCAGCAAATTATACAGTGTTTAAAAGGGCTGCACGCATGGCCTAGACCACAGGGTCCCATGATGAAAATGACCACACACACACACACACACACACACACACACTGCAAAAGGTACGGATGAACGCCTGAGGTGCTCCGCGCAACAACTGATAATGTTTCATTTCGTCGAGATGTGATCCACTCTGGTCTTTGGGGTTTTGTACATGTATATGTAAAATTGTTCCTTGCTTGATCGTTATGTTCACAGAAAAATCCAAAGCTCAATTCAGTAAGGTCGCTGGAAAATGGATTGAATTGCTGCACCAGCTGTTGTTGTTTTCCACATTTCATCTGAAACGTTGAGAGAGTGGAGGCCAAGCTGCAAATTGAGGTAAAGTAGGTTGAAGCAGTAAATATAGGAAAAAGAAAGAGGCAACAACATGTGAAAATAGGTTTGTTGATGTCTCAAATGGACACAAACACAACAAACATTTCACAGTGATCTATGTTTGCGTTGAGAATAAATCTTTGGCTTCCTATATTGGGCTGTGCGTAGCAAACACATGCTGTAGAGCCTCAGACGGGTTACTGCAGACTACAAGGAGATCATTTGACACTCAAACAGCCAAAAATGACTTTGCTATTGCACGCCAAATGACTCGCACGTTGTCGTGCTGTTCTCACGCTACTGGGTGAGACCGGGCTTGTTTGACCACAACAGCTTTTATTTATATGTTTTCTACCCTGCCATGGTTACAGGAAGGGAGAGGGAGGTACACAGCATGTGTGTGTGTGTGTGCGTGTGTGTGAGGGGAAGTGTGACAAAGACCAAGAGGAGAGTCTTGACGTGTTAACGCAGATCTCAAAACCATCCGCATGGAGTATCGTCGTTGTTGTTCGCCGTCCTGACCATTCTGGCTGTATTTACACCTATGATGTGATTTCATTTTGTGAGCCCAACACATGGCTCCATGCGGTCACGCTGCTTCCCCCCCTGGCCGGCGTTTTTTTAGCTGCAGCTCACCCTGGTGGTGTAGGCGGCCTCCGGGTCGTCCTCCAGCACCCGGGACAGGCCGAAGTCGGACACTTTGCACACCAGGTTGCTGTTGACCAGGATGTTGCGGGCCGCCAGGTCTCGGTGGACGTAGCCCATGTCGGACAGATACTTCATGCCCGAGGCGATGCCGCGCAGCATGCCGACCAGCTGGATGCCGGTGAACTGGGCGTCGTGTTTCTGGACGAAAGAAAAGAACAAATGCACAGCGCCACCTTTAATGGGTACCATTTGGAACACGGCGGGGGCTCTGACCTTCTCCGACCATTTGCGTGAAATGATATCTTTCTACATTTGTATCCAGAGCATTTTAATCAACCTTTGACCTTTGACGCGAGGGACAAAATAACGTATGCAAATGACGCTTGGGCCAGTGTATTACAAATAAATCTCTCCCTTTGCCCGTCTATCTGCCCGTTGTCGTCTTTGCTAAAGGATATGAACTTTAGCGGGTGGTTCACATGCACTGGTTTGCTCCGTGACAGTCAGAGACCACGTCAGTGTGAGATGACTTTGTTTTCCTTTAAAAATCAACCCGGGCCCACCCCACCTCACATTTCGTCTGGAGCAATTAGTGGTCAGACCACCTGGTTTAGTCACTTGAAAGCTTTGCAGATCGGGACCACAGCTACAATGTCTAAGTGACGCATTTGTATGTGTGTGTGTGTGTGTGTGTGTGTGTGTGTGTGTGTGTGTGTGTGTGTGTGTGTGTGTGTGTGTGTGTGTTTGCGTACATGACTCGATTTCAGTGACAGAGTGCAGGCCTTTGGGGAAAATGTCGGAAAAAAAACAACAGCCACTCCTTCACTTGTCCGGATAGAGGGCAGAAACATGTGGCCCCGGGGGCTAAAAAAAGGCATCCGTGTACATGCTTTCATGCCAGTGTTGAGGTTTGGCTCTTGTGCTTTTGGCTAATTTCAGTGAGGCAGGTCAATTCCTCTTTAAGACTCAGACGCATGGCAAGAATCAAATTGTCTTCCGGCTAGAACATCAGTGGGGATACAGTTCATAAAACACGGTCATTTGATAAGCTCTGTAATGAAGGTTTGGCCGAAACAGAGTCCGAACTGCTCAAATTAGCCATTATATATATCAACAATTACCAGTTTTTACTCCAATGCTGATGCCTTAAAATAATTTCTCTTGAAACCGATGAGGAAATCTGCCGGTGGACCAATTTGGATTCATAAAATAATAATACAGTTATAAAATAGGGTTATCAGGTCGTTCTGTACGACTGATCTCTGTCAAGATTCAATAAGAGGTTTGCATCTCAAATGACAAATGCAACCTTTGTAGATGCCATTACTAAAATGTAGAGACAAGTATCTGCTTATCGATATTTACTGCACGGCTTGACAGATGGGACCTGGCGTGTGACAAAGGCCGCGTGTTGTACAGGTGCAACACATTAGGCCGATCCCTGGTGCTCCTTAATCCTCAGATAGAAATCGAGTTTGTGTTCCCCAAAACTTCCTCTGGGTCTCCGTCGCTGAGATGCATCATGATCCTTTGTAGGTGTGTGTGTTTGTGTGTGTGTGTGTGTGTGTGTGTGTGTGGAGAGTAATGTTAATACTTACTCTCAAGAAACTGTCCAGGGATCCATTCTCCATGTATTCTGTGACGATCATGACGGGTTTACCTGTAACAGAGGCAAAGGGGGGGGGGTTATCGTATCAGTTGTGTCGATCTTAAAGAACAACAGAACTACCTTTGAAACAAAAGACACTAAAACAGCGAAACAGCGTCACATTGACTCTTTTTTTCTCTGAAACTGTCGCGAGTCGACAAGGAGTTCTGTAACTTGACTTACACAAGAAGTATTTGGGCCCTGATAAGGAACAGGTTGAACTGTTTTTACACAAGCACACACACACACACACACACACTCACACTCAACAGAATAAGATCATCATTGTTTTAGGGTCCCAGCAGGTCAGCTGTCAAGGTGTGACACCTTTATTTCTTTGGAAGATCAGGCTGTAAATCCACTGCCGCCTGCTCTCATCTGCACCTGATCAGACTACGGCCATCGCAAGGTTTATTACAGGAGGGGGGGGGGCGGCCCTTGTTAAATGAACAGGTTCGGTGTCGGGACTTGTGTCTCAGATGGCTTCCTTCTCCATGCTTACCACCAGCTGTATGCCACTTCTCCTTTTTGTTCTGATTTATACCCCCGCCACATTCCCGACCTAACGTTTCCCTAACCCAACCCTGCCTTTCACCATCACCTAATCCTTTCCTTGTCCTTGTATCCATGCGGAACCTGCCCACATCTGGCAAGACACAATACTTTTTCTTTTCTTTTTTTCGTTTAAGGGAACGACAGAGGAATGAGCGGAGAGGGAGATGGAATAGGTTCTAAAGAGCAACACATCCAATACTCTCATTGGAAAAAAATAGAAAATCCAATTAGCAGTGAAAAACGTTGGCTGACCTAATCTTTTTGTTTAAATCGAAGCAGATTTGTTCTGACTAAAAATTCAATTCCACGATTAGTCAATCAGACTCTGATAAAAAACAGACCTCCTTTGCACTAGAAATTGCTTAAAGTAGATGAGCCAAGAAGTAGAGTGTGTTGACTTAAATCAAGGTTGTACAGTTGAAAAAGTGCATGCCCAAATTTTGGCTCTTTCGCTACTCTCCCGACAGCATGAGTTGCCTTAATATTGTTGCACAATGTTCCCTCACTATTAAAGTCAAACATTCTCCCACCATTGAAACACACAGTTACAGCTCACCAGCCCGCGCCTTTAAAGGCTGTGATGGATCGCTCCGTTTACCAGCGGACGGCTTTTATAGCCTCAGACTGGGAACACACACACACACACACACCGGATCCTCCCTCCTGTCTTCCGCCCTCTTCCCTTCTCCCCTTCCCTCTGTTCTCAACATTGGAAGCAAAGACAAAGGCCCCCGAGTCCGTTCGTTCTGTGAACGCAAACGTGAGCCGACATTCATTACAATGTGTGTGTGTGTGTGTGTCAGTGTGGTCGCATGTGCCTGCAAATACGCAGGCTTTGGATCAGGCAAATGCAGCAGCAAAGGTAAATGGGGTGTGAAAGTCTCAGGATTATTAAGAATTAACAGGAGCAGCTTAATAAATCACCCTGCAGCCGTGTGTGTAGGTGTGTGAGTGAGAGCATGTCAAATGGACATACACACAGGTGTTCAGGGTATCCCTTCAAATGCCATGCATTCTCACACACACACGCATTGAAATGAATGTCGGGCTCTCCTATTAGTTTAAAATCATCAAATTAACCTTGAGTGTTGGGTTATTGCAGCATTTGTCGCCATGTGGGCATTAACAGGAAGAGTGGTGCACTGTATGATGTATTAGCCATTAACAGTCTAATGACCAGGGATTGTGCACAAACTCATCACTGAATGTGCTCTTCCTTTGAGAAAGAGATGGCCAAAGTGAATTCTTTTATTGAATAAAAGTGGATTAACTCAAATTCATGAACTCCATACTGGGTCCAAAACCTTGTTTTTACAGTAGACATTCTTTATTCCCAGGTAAATGTGGCAACTTAAATAAATGCAATAGCATGATTATCCTTATTAATATTTGTATACTTTTTTGTGTTTTTTTTATTTGTCTTTGTTTTTGTCATCATGTCAGCGATCATTAGAAAAGCCATCAAACATTAACGATTCTACAAAAACTGCAACTGAAAAGCAAAAGAAAAGAAAGAGAACAAAAGATGGCTGATTGTGATAATCAACACAACGTGCTTTGAGTGTCCTGTCGGTTGGGGTTTGTAAATTACGTTGTAATTCTTTTGCCATGCGGTTTTTCATCAAAGTAATTCACTGGAGTCGAATGACGGAAATGAAGGCTTTGAGATAACACACAACAGGAGAGTGGAAGAAAAGAAGGAGAAGGTAAGGTATGTCTCCCATGTATTTTGTTCTACTCTTTAGCATAACTGCACCGGCAGAACTGCTTAACAAGCCCGGTGCCTGAGGGCCAGGCCCGTTTCTCAGCGACAAAGTTCAGAGTCATTATTTCCTTTTTTCTGCAGTCATTCCTTTTTAAAGAGGCCTTCTGTGTGCTAATGATAGTCTTATAAAGAGGCCCGGAGGGGAGCAGACTCAGAGATAGGAATTCATGCCCGCTTAGGACACAGCTTTGATCAAAGCACATTGATCTGCTGAGATTTACACCGCGGCAAACCCAATAAAACTCCTCCTCACTTTCATAAAAGCGGCGGACACTTCTAGAGTAGAGTAGAGACTAGAGTTATTTGTCAAAAACAATTGCAAATCCCGAAATTGGTAAAAAAGACCCCGGGGACGTTGCATCATGTGAATGCAAATGACATCTATCCCAGTTCATATTACTCTAACGTGTTCTTATTCTAATACATTTTGAACTTCCGCTTCAAAACAAATTGCGGGTTTTCACCCACAATTTGTATCTAATTTAATTTAAAGGAGCAACAGCCAACGGAATGCACTTACTGCGTGTTACCACCCCCTCCAGCCTGATGATGTTGGGGTGGTCAAACTGTCCCATGATTGACGCCTCGGCGAGAAAGTCCCGCCTCTGCTTATCCGTGAATCCCCCTTTAAGAGTCTTGATGGCCACACAGATCTCCTTCTTGCTCGGAAGCTTCAGGCGACCACTGCACACCTCGCCGAACTCGCCTAGAGAGGGAAACGCAAAGTGAAATCAAAGTGTTTCATTTACTCAATTATAAATCAAAGGATCCGCTGAGTTCTGGTACCTCAAACCCTACTCATGCAACATAGGGATTCATCTGCAGATATATACATATTTGTGTGCTATGCTAAATACAGCATTGAGGCTTTTGGGTAACTTTACACTTACAAAAGAGGAGCTATGCTCAGCTGGTTAGATATTTTAAAAGGATCTTTGCTAACAAGCTAAGCACATCGTTACACCTTAAAAAAAACAGTTAAACCGCAATTCAGAAGTGCAGTTGTGACTTGCGGTTTAACTGTTGTTTAAGGTGTAACGATGTGCCATTTTAACAGATGCGATTAGAGTCAAAGATCAAGAATCCCATCAGAGAGGATGTTAACGATCACCTTGTCATTACATAGCTCCAATTTATCAGAATTTGTTGATTTTGGAGAAAGATCCTTGCGTGTTACAACCGCTAATTATAGTAATGACACCATGTGTAGCAATACACTTTGAAACTGATCCACTCGACTCCACCACGGGTCCAAATAACAACGCACGCGGCAAAGTGATCTTTCAACTTTCATAAAGAGCCGTATTAAAACGCAGCATGACTCAGCATCTACCATGGGAGGGATCAATTAGCATTCCTTGCTTCTGAGAGGATGTGTGTGTGTGTTCACTCCATCCCGTGCATGTGTACTGCGCGTGTGTATGTGTGTGTGTGTGCTCGGTGAGCTTCACCAGGTACTGTAAGGCGTGTGGGACGGCTGGCCTCTTCAAAGCCAGTCGAGGGATTTGGCTGGACCCGATGCACGGGTGGAATGTGAAAATAAGTGTGCATGCACTAGCATGCGTGTGCGCATATTGAGCGTGCTGATGAGAGCTGATGTCAGAGCTGAGACATGTGCCGATCTCCGACCACAGCAGCTCGAGGATCAGGAAGGGGAAAAAAAAAACGATCTAATTACAGCATGTACCAAACGCATGCCTGTCCTTCTGGCAGACAAGCCAGGTCCTTGCACCTTTAAAAAAAAAAAAAATGTTTTTAATGTGACCACAGTTCTCGGTCTAATGAGGCTTGATTGGGGACACCCGCTCCTTTCCTGCTGCGAGCGGAGCTCGGTGCCCGGCTTTGATGTTGAAACCGTCCGGCCCGTGGAAGCCGAGCGGAGCGCGGGTTCCGTCTTTCGACACACAATCACTGATTGGCAAGGAGATCAAAGTCTAGGGAGTCTAAGGGAGACATATGGAGGGGGATAGAAGGAGGGGAGGGGGAAGGGAGAGATAGATTGTGTATTGTTGGGAGTGCTAATGCTCATTTCCATAAAAATCACACAGGTAAGAGGTTGTAGTCGAGCTAACTGACAACAATGTTTAATTGTTTTATTGTCACCCTCCGGTTTTCACTTTGAATTAACGTGTACAACAAGAGGATTACTCATAGAGAGTTTCATGGCTGGAATTCAGTGTATTTTCTATGCTGTGCTCTACCACGGCACTGTTTGCTAAAATGTGATCCATTGCTGCTAGTGGCACTCGGGTGTAGCAACAACACAGCACAAGTCTCAGAAACAATAATAGTGTTGAAGCCTTATGGGAGCTGCTGAATGCTGACAAAATGACCATCGTGGTGTCTTGAACGTAAACATGAACAAAGGTGTGATTCTTGAGTCGAGGGCAGCACTGGACAATCCAAACAGAGTGGTTCGATCATCTAGCACCTGTATACAGTTTGTAGTGGTTGTTTGTGTCGTTGTGATGGATACAAAACAATTAGTCTTCCTATTGCATGTTAGCAAAGCTGAAAATGTATTGTACACGTCTGATGGTGAACACATGCACTATGTGCATTAAGAATGTATAGTTTACTGTAGAGTGGCTATCGGGGTTCATCTGATATTGGTTTAAGAAGGATTATACACATTAGTATTGGTTACACATATTAACTGTATTTTCAATAAATTATATTTTCTCTCTCCTCTATACGCCTGCAACCTTGTCCTGTAATTACTAAATGTCACTTTCCATGTAAATGCAGGCGTATAGAAACGCTTTGTGTCCGCTGTATAGTGTGCAGAGTGTAGCGCGGCCCAGTGTGGATTCAGGCATTAAACCCGGCGTCCGTCCTGACAGCTTTACGGTGCGAAGGGGTGCCGGGGGCTCCTGAGACGGCCCGCTGTTATGTGCCGTGTGCTTTAGTCTCCATCTATTCTGCCCGCACTCAACATGAATCACAATGCATTACCCTCCCGTCGGCACTCCTGCTCAAGTTATCAGGGCACGAGGAGAGGAGGGGACGGGAGAGGAGGCGCGTTTCACTGTTGCAATCATTAGATTTAGTTCAGAGTTATTGAGTATTGGGAAATGGGAAGAAAGAAGCGAGGGAAGGAAGAGAAAAATGTGAAGGACGGAACGAGGAGAGCTAGAAAGGAACAAGCTGAAGGTGAGCAAGAACAACTTGTAATGTCCCTCTATCATTAAGGAGAGTGGGAGAGAAGGGACCTCAAGCTGGGGCATTAAATGCTTTCTCCTTCCCAGCTGTGCACTATACGGCACACAGTTAAACTAGCCTGCTGCTATCAGAATGTGGATATATGGGAGCTCTACGTGGACCTCATTGTTCTACACGCGCACTGGATCGCTTGATGTTTCTCTGTCATTTACATGGAGCATGAAGGAGTAAAAAAGTCAAGTTACGGTGACTTCATAGTTTTTAAATTGTTATTGTTATTTAGATTGACTGTTTGATTTCATACATTTCCTTTAAAGACCTAGGCGAACTGTTCATTTGATCCAACCTCATTCACTATCATTTATATCCCTACTTCATTCAGGGAGGTTTATTGCTTATTGATCTGATAATGTAATTAGGAATATAAATAATTGGACGAAATACTAGTGACAGTTTCCGTAATAGTCTAAAGAATTTCGTCAGAGTTACTTATACATTCTTTTCAACCAGACTGGCAGAAAGTGACAGCTTTTTCCAAAAAAGAGGTTAAATGCTAGAAATGAACAGTCCTTTGAGCCTGACTTTCCGTGCCTGAAATGCCCCAACAAGCAGCAAGTGGTCAAGCGCTTTCCTTTTTTCTCCACTCTCACCTGCTCCAACCACTTTGTCGATGGCGATGCAGGAGGCGTCCAGCTCCTTCGCAAACTCGTGCACGGCCTGGCTCGGGTCCTCATACGTGTGGGGGTCCACGTAGGTCCTGATACCCGGCAGACGCACTGCAGCAGGAGAGAGAGAGAGAGAGAGACAGAGAGAGTGAGAGCAGGTCACATCGATTCATGCCCAGGTGGAAACTGTGTGTCCCCACGCCCAGTTAGTAAGGACCAACAAACAATATCACCAACAACAGCACAACAAAGGTACAAAGTAACAGAGTTGTTGTCTATTAGTCCCCGTGCTCCACATCTGACTCATCCGAACTATTCATGAGGCAATATTCAGTGGCCGGGGGCTAAATGTTAGACATCATAATACCATGTTGTATATGTTTAGGAGAACTCGTAATGAAGAAGAGCCAGAAAGGGGGAGTTTAATGGTAAAAGCGTTGCCGCAGTCTTGATTTGGCGAATTTCAAACATTGTTTCAATTTCAACTTAATAAAAAGTCGTTTTTCATTAGTCAAACATTTATCAATGAAATGACTTTTTTTTTTTTCTGGAGTAAATCTCCTTTCCAAATGAAGCCTCTCGGATTGGTTTGCAAATGGACCGCGAAAGCGTCTTCTCAACAGGGTCTCGGTCCAATTGCTGTCTTCTCATATGACCAAATCAACCAATGTGAAGGGGAAACCACTTCAAACTTGAAAACAGCTGCTGTAAAACAACTTACTAGATACTTGTAGTGCTCTGTGAGTGGTATACAGTGCAGAGAGGATATATTCAAACGCTTATGACAAAAAAAGGGTGCACTACTTACAGTGGCCGTTGCCAAAGTGCAGCCTTTTCTCATCAGGATGTTTGGATTTGCTGTGGCAACAGAACCTGCCAATTCAAACAGAGAAGGTCATAAGTAGTGCCACATCTCGCAATAAGACATTAAACCATTGGCCCAGCCAGAAGGCTAGCAAGAGCTATGTGTGTGTGTGTGTGTGTGTGTGTGTGTGTGTGTGTGTGTGTGTGTGTGTGTGTGTAATCCCAGCTCTTATAAACCAAGAGAGGATCAGTAAGTCTTATAATGAGTCATGGATTTATACTCTCTGAACAGTACTGACTGCCAATTCCAGCCACACACAAACAACACATACACATACAATTCTTACTTTTCTCTTACACATACATACACACCTTCTATACAGCTGGTCTAGGTTATGAATTACACAAAAGAAAGAAGGATTTCTTTCTCATTTGGTATAAAAGTATATACTATGCAGCCATTTAGAAAATGTTGCACGCAATCAAAGCATAACGAGGCCTGTGATTGGAGGAGGAAACCCTCCGTGAGACAGACCTGCCAATCAGGACGTAGAGCAGCACAGTGAGGAGGATGATGGCCACGGCGGAGGAAATGGCGATCAGAACGACCTGGCTGCTCTCACTGGAGATGGAGAACGCGGCTGAGTGACAGAAAGCGAAAGGTCGTGAGCAGTGTTGAACTTGACTCTAGAACAAACTTAACAAACATCAACTACTTTACAAAACAGTTTCTGAAACCCAGGGAGAAAGTCAACACGAATACTTATACATATATATCATCCCGAGGAGGACTTACAGTCGGGGCTGGTCTCAAACTGGAAACTGGGGCTGCTGGCTCCGTATCCGGCAGCTGTGCGCGCTCTGATCTGCAGCAGGTAGGCGGTGTTGGGCTTCAGACCGTTCAGAGTCACATTACAACCCCGAGCACGGAGGATCGTGTAGCTGGTCTCCTGCTCCTCCTGAGAGACGGGGCGGACAAAGGAAGAGAGGGACACACGAGGGAATTTAATATTTTTTTGGACCTTTTAATGCATTCTAAATGCAGTGTGTGTACAATAAACATACGGTATATGTTATGTGTAGGTGTACCTTTGTACAAAACCCACACAAACATCCAAGAGAGCTTGGCAGCTTTCTTTTGAATCTGATAAATGATGTCTTTCTTATTTCATGACTTCTCTCCTACTGATCTCCACTGGTAAAACAACAGGAGGATTTACACAATTTACACACCGGGTCTGCATTCCACAAATTGTATCCAGATGTGGAAGGAAGAAATATGGTGGGGAGAAGATGAGAGGACAGGCGAAAGAGGAAGAAAAGAGAGCAGTGAGAGGATAATCGGAGGACCCAGTCCAATAAAATGATTTATTGTTATATGCATGTATTTACTGTTCTGTGTTGTGCTCAATGTTGGTCATGTGTCACTTAAAAGTAGCAAGCAGAGGCTAATGTAGAAGATAGCCTCTTACTATCAGGACAGGACAACATTATCATTCAAATAAATAAAACATTTCACACTAAATGTTTGCGTTTCTGTGTGTGCCAGTGAAGCCAAAAAAAATGCTGAGCCAATCCATGCGGAAAAAGGAGGCTTGCAATTACAAGATTACCAAACCAAATAGATGCTATGAAAAAAAACGGCTAAATGGGGGAAAAGTAGGACCAGGCTCATCTTAAATCTCAAAGACAACCTATTAAGAGATGACCTCAACAATCCTAAAAAATGAGTTACAATGTTTTGCAACGTAGCCAAGCTCATTAAAATCATCCAAGGCCCAATCGTGTTCGGGCATAGTGTAATCTTGATTTCAGAGACCCAGTTGTGAAGAGGCATTCATTGGTACAGGAAATAGCATAAACACAAGTCGACATTCACACACACACACACACACACACACACACAAGAAAGGTCCATTAATGGAGTGCATCAGAGTTTTATTGGGCACAAAGCTTTTTAAAACCTCTCTATATGTAAGGAGGTAACTGATACATCAGACCTGCACAGGGGAAACTCGTGTTACCGTTACGCGTTCTAGACAGCTTTTGATCTCCAAAAAATCCCACACAGGTGAGGCACAAGCACCTTCATGTGTGTGTGTGTGTGAGAGAGAGAGAGAGAGAGAGAGAGAGAGAGAGAGACATACAAAGAGACAGAGGAAGAAAGTCAAGACAAACACCTCTTTATTCGTACTGCAGACCAACAAGTTGTGCGATTGAACATTGAATCGTGTGTGTGTGTGTGTGTGTGTGTTGGTATGCGTCACCAGAACACTGCTAAAACTCAATATGGCCTCTGTGCTGCGTTTTACTTTGTCAATCTAAACAAAGCTGTGGCAAATTATAGCTTGTTTAACACACAAACACACACACACACACACACACCCACGCACACACACACACACACACACACACACACGTTGTTGCAAACTTATACAGACCCCAGAACAGGAGATGTGCTGCAGAAGTCTTTTAAATACAGTGTTTGATTGAGCATTCCTTTCCCTCTAAGAAGACATAAACAGGCCAAATTGAAGTGGATCTGAAGCGCTCCGCTTTGCAGATTGCACTGATAAAACACGCAAAAACAATCAGCAAGCCGTATTCCGACAAATCCTATTTTCACAAAGTGCACTTGAAAATGCCTTCATTGGCTTGGTTGAGACGTCAGGAAGATGGCACGGCCAGCCCGGGTTTTCCAAAGAGGAAACACCTCTGTTCTTTAGGAAAGCTTTCGGGTCGGAAACTCCCAGAAAAAACGTCGCCGAGCGCCCCCGAGAAAACGGGAGGTTTCACACGGTCAGGTTTCCCGACTGTGACAGAAAGTGGCGTGCGTTGGCGAAAACCTGCAGCGCGGGCCAAGACAGATGTTAGGTGGGGTTCCTTTAAAATAACTGAATGCAAATGTATAAACCACTTCAGAAACCCTTTACATTAAAGTGGTTATTTACTACTATTACTGCAATAATAATACTAATACTAAATGTTCCTTCAGTAGTCAGAATGTAATCCGTGTTTTTGAGTTCCCACACAGAAGACTAAAAGCCGACTTTTAAAAGCCTTCTAAAACGTTTTTCTATTTTTAAACCCTATGAATAAAACGTAATTGTAATTACTTTTATGGTCAGCCATTAGAAATGGATTGGTCCAAGTAATGCGTCTAATATAAAGAAGCATTCTTCACGTTTTAATGATGCCGGGGGGGCGTTTTGGGGGGGAAAAGTTCCCTTTTCACGCAGAGATGTTGGTGTCATCAGTGAATGGCTTTTGGATTACACGATAATGTACACTGTTTTAAACCTAAGTCAATAAAGCCGGTTGATACCACAAACATAGAAAAGCGGAACGTCTGGCTGATGCCGCAGATCTGAACCTCTTCTTCTCGCTGAAAGCTCTCTTTTATTCTCAACTCGAGCTGTTTTTAAACCCCTCTTTCAACATCCTGTTTATGTGAGCGTGCAATTATATCTGCGTGTGTCCTGTATGTGTTCCCTAAAAGCCTCTTTCTGTCTCCTAAATGAGTGATGGTGAGGCCTTAGTGTGGTTTATTTGGGCTCCGACTCTTATCCTCCTTCGGGCCTTGATCCCCCCGGTGCTCTAGAGGCCCCTCGGCGTCCCTCTGCCTGCCACACGTAAAGGTCTCCCATGGTTGTCCCGGTTTACTCTTCTGCATGGAAAAGCCTTTTGTCTGGGGTTTGAACCCCGCCACCTCACCCCCCCCCCCCCCGGGCATGTATGGCTGCTGCAGAGAATCCTCCGTGGGAACTTGTGCGTGTTTGCGTCCGTCCCCGAGTGTCGCGGGGCACTTCGTCGGAGACCATGTGATTAACAGGAATGATCGGCGCATAGGGGAGGTTTGTCAATCCAAAGCTCCGTCACCCAGTAAACATCTCTCCATGCCCTTTGCTATCAGGAACATGCATTTGTAATGTGTGCGATTGAAAAGCTACAGCTGTCGCGGTTGAGCTCTTACCCGGCGTCAGTCATTAACTTTTCCCCCTCTCTCTCTCTCTCTCTCTCTCTCTCTCTCTCTCTCTCTTTTCAGTTTGAACTTCTTAGGTAGGGATGGCTGAACGGGGGGAACAGAGTTTAGAGAGGAAACAGCTTCTGTCTGCCTACTAATCAAGAGATTAGGGGCCACTGTTTGGCACTCGAGCGCGCCCGGGGGGGGGGGGGGGGGACACACACGCATGCACATGTGCACCGAAGCAGCGGTCGAAACTTGCGTCCGCGGCGAGTTTCACCATCAAAATGTGAGCCTCGGCGTTGGTGCTGAACGCCAGCGGAATTCGCTCTGCGCTAATCTCCCTCGCAGAGGAACACATTTACAGCATTTAATGATGAGAAATAGAGGGAGAGATAAGAATAAGAGGGGGTGGATATAGACGGATGAGTATCCTAAGAATAAACGTAGAAAGTTTGTCATTTGAAATTTAAAGCGGTCCTCTCGTTCACTACAAGTAGAAGTGTAAATCTAAGCGGGATTCTGCTACTGGTCCTTGTTAAGTGTAGCTGTTTCATGCATTTTGTTACTCCTCAAGGCTGATAACACCCCGCCCACTGCCATACTTTTAAAAAAAGCAATGCTTTATCCTCGTTTATCCTCGGGCGCGAAAAGTGCACGAGCGTGCAGAAACGTTGCAACGTGTGCACTCATTGAGCAAAGAACCATAGTAACAAGTAAAGTCGGTATCCGTGGGTTACACAGCTACAAATGTACACATAACATTTCATCACATGTCGCCCACATCTTTTAATTTACAGCTATCACAGACATCACAGTGGTATGAATGCGTTCTGCACCAACCTTTTCGTAGTATTTGATCTCGTAGTCGAGGATGATGCCGTTGGGTCTTTCTGGCTGCTGCCAAGACAGGGAGACACTGTTCCGAGACGTCTTTTCCTTTCTGATCACTGTTACCGGGGAGGGAGCTGTGTGGGAGACGGAGGCAGACATGTCAGTTTAAGCGGAAGAGAGTGACTTCCTTGAGGTTCAGTGGAAGTTCAGTCCCCCCGGTGTTACATCCTGGCAATTATATGGTTCCGTTTAGCCTAATTCAGTTTGCTGCTTTGGCCCGGGGTTGGATGAGTGGAAAGAGACAATGTACGCTGATTCAAACACGGTCTTATGCAAATATATGTATATACACACACACACACATGTACGAAGACTAGAAATATGATACTAACACAAGTGTTGGTTTCCACATCCAGGTAAGCATCAGGTAAGTATATCAAACCCCCAACCATTCAGTTCCTGCTCATGACTCAAACACAGTGACAAAATGGCTTGTCATGTAGCGTCTCTCTGCTCTGCATATTCTTTGAAAGGTGTGATGATGACGCGTCCCTTCCCCCTTTGTCCCACTGCTGTGTCTTCTCTTTCTCCCTCACCAATCTGGCCTCCGGGAGTTCACATGGTCCCAAGTCATTTAGCACATCCCTCTCTCTATCAAGCCGTGCACCCCTCCCTCGTTTTTTTCTCGCTCTCCTTCCTCATTTCCCTTTTTTTTTTTTACTGCTCTCCAATTGCCGGGCGGCTCCGGGGGCCAGCCGGGGATCCGAGGCGTCGACTTTTAATTTTATTAGACCACGGGAAAAAAACATGTTTGTCTTTGAAATGTTTGAGCATTTCTTGATTGTGGTTTTACAGCAGCGTGTGTGTGTGCGTGCGTGTGTGTGTGTGTGTGTGTGTGCGCGCGGCGCAGTGTGCCCGTGCGCAACAGCGTGCATTTTCGGCGGGAAGTTATTTTTCCTCCTGTAATGAATCCAGATGGGGAGAATCTGTTTCTATGCCCCCTGCTCCTTCTCTCCCCTCCTCTCCCTCTGCTTCTGATAGCGGGGTGACGCAGTGCTTTTTATGGGCTGCGTGGTTTATGGCGGTAATGATTTACCGCGTCTGGGCCCCGCTCGGAGGCAGCTTCAAGTTCCTCCTTCTTTTCCTACTCCTTGATTTCCTGTCTCACTCCCTCTCCCTATCTGCACGTCGATTGCCAAGCAATTATTCCGATGTCACTTTGGGTTTCTGTCTGTGGTGTGACCGGCGCACCAGGCCTTCATGGAGGCCTTTAAACACGCCACAGCTGTCCGAAACATCTATTTGTTCTGCACGACACTGGTTGAACTATTCAACGTAGCAGAAACATTAGTGCATTCAATAAAATGAAATGTTAAAAAAAAGAGAAGAAGTTTAAAGCGTTGCTGACTTCTGGTCTCTGCGGTGATGCTGATGGGTTTTCAGTGCAGCGAGGCCCCAGGACCCAGAGGTCATTTAACAGGGTCCCCAATCACATTTTTATATGGTGACAAATTGTAGTCTTTGTTTTCCATACTTCTCAGTTGCTACTAGTCTTTGAAACATTCAACCGAATCACCAAATCACAACTTTTTGACTATATATTATATATACTATATATAAGAATGACTATATATTGTCAAAAGATCAGATAGTAATAGGAGCTGTATAGTACTATCCACGTTTTTCTCCATTCCAAATAGTTTTTCCATTTCCATTCAAAGTATGAACAAGACATTAACTGCTGGTGCAGAGACGTTGAGGGTTGTTGGTCATGTGACTTCATGTCTCAATGACAAAGTGTTGTATAAAGTCAAAGCTGTGAGGCGAGCACTTTGTTTTATTTGGTAGTGGAGACAACAAACAGGCCATCTTGTCTATATATATATATATATATATCTATAGATATAGAGCTTTAAAATCTTTGACACGCTCTTTCCAAATCAGCCGCAGCTCAGACTGTTGACATTAGACCACACTCCAATGTGGGTTTGCAGCAACTCTGTTGCTTGCATAGTTATGACAATGAGTGGAGGGCAAAGGGGGGGGCGGGGGGAGGGGGGCGGTGGGAAGAGCCATCTGACAGCACCTTGGCAGCACAGCAAGGACATGCTTCCCCTTCCCAGGGAAACACTTAATCCAGCTTTTAACAGCTTGGGTATCTGTACATGTGTGTGTGTGTGTGTGTGTGTGTGTGTGTGTGTGTGTGTGTGTGTGTGTGTGTGTGTGTGTGTGTGTGTGTTTATGTGAGAGAAAGTGAACTGTAGACGAGTGGGGCTAGAGCACTGACATGTCTAATCCTTGTAAACTCTCAAGGCTGATGGAAGGTGTGCAGCTGCGGGCGCAGAGGGAGAGGACGGTGCGGCTGTGTGGTGTAATGACAGTGCGTGCGTGTGCATGGGCCAGATCTGTAATATGGAAAGGCGAGGATTGATCTCCTCTGATGATCGCTCAAACATGAAAGGTGTTTTTTAATATTCAGATCACACGCAGCCCTCTAGTCAAATCCAATATAAATGCAGATCCCCCTGACTAATGGTAACTAATAAACAACTCCAAAGGTTGTTCTTTTTCTTTACTTCAAATGTGGGGCTTTTAATCCCTATTGTCCTTTCCCCTTTACAACAATGTATGATTTGACTCCTGATTTGACACAAATACACACAATTAATTCACCAGTCACCTCTGCCCTGTCACTTTAAAGAGGTCATGTCTACACCATGTCACTTTTTATACTGTCAAACTGGAACTCTACATACATATTGTGTGTAAATACAACCTTCGATATTAGCATATTTATTGCACCAACGGGTTTCTTCTCGGGGTGTTTACACACGTATCTACCCTTACAGTGTGTTAAAAGTGAATGCCGTACCCTCACCACTGAGATTCTATTAGCAAATGGAGAAATCTTCTATGTGATACCTGACTTTTGAGGACACCTGGGACAACCTGACGTTATACTGCCTTCACGGACTACCTGCATACAGCCAAAAGCACCTAAAGTAACCTTCAAATCAAAGCCACTCGCCTGTTCCCAGGATAAAGCAGCTACAACGTGTGCATTCAGACCACAACAAAGAAAGGACTCCCGAAGCTTCCCGACTGCAACCGCTCTGTTTAAACTCCCAGCTACTGCCATCTGCCTATCATCAAGGACGAGATGGAGCGCCTGACCTCGCCATGTGACAACTTTTAAAAAGATACTCCCATCTGTTCTCTCGTCTCAAAAAACACCTTCCAAGTGGTAAATCACCTCCCAAGGTTTTGGAGAGGGGGGAGACTCAGAGAGACGTTTAAACAGGAATAGAATTGCCTGATGTGTGTGTGTGTGTGTGTGTGTGTGTGTGTGTGTGTGTGTGTGTGTGTGTGTGTGTGTGTGTTGAGTTGGGAAGGATCCTGTTTCCAGATGAAGAGAGAGATAACAATTGAGAGCAAAACAATAAAAAAAAAAAAAGAAATTAAAAAATGAACTGCAGACGCAAAAACATTAAGATGGAAGAAGGCAAACTGTGAAAGAGGACATAGAAAGAAGTGGGAAAAGAAAAATAACACATTCATGTACTATAGCCAGAACGTTTCACATTCCGTGCTAGTCAGGGCTGTCTGAGGTTTGGCGCCTTCTGCTGCAGCTAGATTTATTCTACTCTTGTATTTTTACAACACAGCTTTACTTTGCTTTCTTATTCATCTGAAGACTTCATGCATAGAGTTCTTTGAATATGAGATTGATGGGAGCTTCATGCACCCATCCTCCCCGTCAGGGGTGTCCCTTTAAAGTATGATGTTTTTGTCATTCAATCCCAGTAGTTAAACAAGTGAATAGCAGCCTGGGACCGCCCTGTAAATGTCCAGTTGTAAGGGTTGGAGTGCATATGTCTGGAGCACATAAACTACATGCTAGTGTATTATTGGATAGAAACAGGGAGAGGGGAGAAATGCGATGCAGCAAATAGGTACCGGTACATGTTGGACATTATCCATGTGTTAATTAAGTAGCTGTTACTTGTGTTTGTTCATATGTTTCAGGTTCAGTTATATTTAAAATACACTAGTATTCGTGCATTTAAACCGTACGCCTATAAAGACTTTTCTGCATTGCGTTGTTGTTTTATTGAGCCGTCTTCCAATGCAACATTTAATCTCGCAAGTTCACGCTTTTCGGAAGAATCATCAGGTGAAGATGGGTTTTCGATGATAGTCGGTTGAAAAGCGCGTCTGACCCATTCAGTGAGCGCGCATGCCTCTCTCTGTCGTGCTATCTCACCAGCTTGGTTGGTGGTGATGGTGACTGCGGCGTACTGCCTCATCTTGGGTGCCAGCGGCGACACGCCGTTCAGAGCTTCGATCTCAAAGGTGTAGTTAGTGTGGGCCAGCAGGTCCCCCACCGTCACCGTGGTGTTTTGGAGGCCCGAGGCTCTCGGCAGGAAGTGAACGTTACTCCGGCAGGGCTCGCAACGCAGGCCGCCGTTACTGCCGTTGGCGGCGCCCCCGCGGCAGCGCTTGCAGAGGACAGTGAAGGTGATGTCCCTGCGCCCGCCGGCGTCTTCCGGCCAGCTCCAGTCCAGGATGACGGAGGTCTCGTTAATGGACGAGATCACATTTCGAGGAGCTGAAGGGGGTCCTGGTAGAGAAGGAGGTGAAGTGGGGTCGAGGTGAGAATAGAGGGATGGGAGAAACAAAGGGGGAAAAAAAGTAAGTAAATTAGTAGAAGGGTAATAGAAGAAGTGGGCAAATAAAGGAAAGATGGAAAATGGAATAACTTCAAGCGGAGTGAAGTAAGATGAGGTTCAATTTTGCAGCAGTCGTTTGCCGAGAAAAAATGGCAAAAGAAATGACAGCATCTTGTACAAAAAAACACTGTGAAACACCGATGGACGTATGAAAGTACAAACTACAGACAGGACCCTCTGAAGATTTTCAGATTTCTAGATCAAAAGCTATGACGTCACTGTTCCCTTTGTAATTACATGGTTAACAAAACAAAAGTGCCAAATAACTCTGTTGAGAAGTTGAAGGAGAAGAAGGGAAATAGGCGAGGTGGAGATCAAATGTTTGCTTAGGTTGGTTTGACTTTGAAAACAATTTACTTCACTCCCAAACTATGAAAGGCCCTTGTCTTGGTAATCTGCATTATGGTCTTTGAGTGTGTTTGCGCAAGATATAAATCAGAAGGTAGACAAACCACCAAGAGAAAATAGAAAATTGCTATACAAGACAATTCTACGGCTCCCAAACTCGACTAGTCACCTTTCGATGCATAAAGGGAGACGATAGAACTTTGTATATATATATTTAGTTTTAGTGTGAAGGTACTGCTTATCTCATAAACCGGGAAGCCAGTCGCCTCCAGAACACTTCTGTCTGTAAACTGCATGGCTAGTTACTCACTTTTCATTTTTCGGGAACATTTTGATTTTTTGTAACAAGGTTGAAAACCCCAGAGCTGCAGGAGACACCAAGGACACGTTCCCCCTGCTACGCCCTCGCAGTCAATGAAAACATTTGCATGGCAACAGAGAACTGTGTGAAGAGTTTCCAACGGCATTGAGAATAACACACACGTATTTCTCAAAAAATGTATAAAGACTTGTGGCTTCTGCAGGAGTGACCCATTGTTTCACAATTCCATAACTCCTGGTAGTCTTCTTTGGTAACCATATTATGGTCAATGTCCCGATTTAGAACATAAACAGGATTTTTACCACGGAAAGCATACAATTAAATGAATTCAAGACAACATTAGGACACGCTCTAGGGACAATCTGTGTTACAGGATTAAATTATTATTACTTTTATTGTCAAAGTCTCCTACACATGGGCGTATACTTCGCCATCCTGTTTCTATCATAAAAAAAAAATTTATTCACTGTGCCAATAGCTGTGAAGTAAATCACACAAAATCATGCCTCACGATCTACAAACACAATGTCTCGCTAACACTGTAAAACTCCCTTAAGAAAAAGCGGCTCGTGAATGCTTACTATCATCACTGTATCTGTTATTAAGGGTGAATATTTCATGCATGTATGTTCTTTGATAGTAATCCGACCCCCACAAGCCTCTGGCTGACCTATATCCTCCGACCAAATCAAAGCCTGTTGACCAGTTTTTCATACAAGATATTACCTGTGCAGTCAATCAAAAACCAATCACACGGGTCAAAATAACACCTGGACATGTGATGTGAATTACGGTGTGTAAAAACTGGGGATGTGTGTGTGTGTGTGATGTCTTTCCAGCCCCCCTCTGGTTACTGCAGATCACTAGATCTTTGAAAAAAGGAAAGGGCCTAAAAAATGGCAACCTCATCGTGCCTTTAACCGGTGAAACTGAATCATTGTGAGCAGACATACTGTATAAAACCTGTTAAGACAGCTGTTACCCAACATTTTGTGTTGGAGAAAGCAGGAGATGCCAAACGGATGAAACGATTCTTTGTCAGTTGAGTGTTCTAATTCTTCTGCCAACATTTTCAAATTTCCAGAATCAATTCTAAACAACCTCTATCCCACCGCTAACGGTATGATCATTATCTTCTAACAACTTATCTATTCATTCGCAGCCCTGCTGTCGCTCAATCTACCCCGAATGAGGTGAAATTTGCCTACTGGACAAGATGGCGTTGAGATAATCTCAGCAGGGATCCGCCGTGGCTGTCATTCTGATTAGGATCCTGTCCGTGGCTGCGGGCATTGTTTTGTATTTTCTAGTGTTCTCAGCATGGTGCGAGAATTCTTCTTCTCTATTCCCATCCCATTTAGTAACAGATGTATCCCTAACCTGACATCAGGGAACGCAGTGACTTATAGTTTAATGGGGAGATGCCTTTTGGAAAGCGCGCAGGAGGCCTCTGCATCTGCACTCCATTTGCATCACAGGGATTCAAAAGAGTCAGAGTGGAAGGTGATGAAGAGTGTTTGGGAAACCACGGCTATGGTGACCTTTAAACTAAATATCAGCTGAATAGGGAAGCAATCTTCTATTTATATAATATACCAAAAAAAAAGGCTGCGGATTCACTCTGTGTCTATACGGCGTGCATACACAATATCATTTCCCTCCTAGGATAAGAAGGACACTGAACGCAACGCTGCCGTATAAAAGCACACTTACGGGTACAGGCCATGGACGCAGGGTCCCCATCGGCACGGAAGTAGTTTTTCTCACAGCCGCAGTGCAGCGACCCCTCGTGGTGTGAGAAACTATGCGGCGGGCACTTTGCACACTCCGTATTTCCGAGAGTGGATTTGTAGAAACCGGCCCTGCACACTGGAGACAAAAGGACACAGACAGACGCGTGAGTGTCACGCACAAAAGATGGTTTTCTGGCTGCAGGTGCACCCGCAGGTATGAAATTAGGGATTATTTAATGCACGCACAATAACACAGACATAAACAAACATTTGTAAATAATGCACAAGTTTTAGATTTAGATTGTAATAATTGGAGCAGCGTGGTGTGCTGTGAGCCGCAAGGTTGGTGGTTTGAATCCCGGCCGCTCCATGTGCCATGTCAAAGTGTCCCTGAGCAAGACACCCAATGCAAAAATGTAAAACCACGGGTTATAATGCAATGTAAGTCGCTTTGGATAAAAGCGTCAGCTAAATGACATGTAATGTAGATTTTAAATAAATCTGCTGAATCCATTGACTGCTTGCTCAAATAAAAAAAGAAATTGTCCATGTCTCTATATTTCTCTCTTCTCTCAGGAGGAAATACATGAATAATGCAAATTGTCCCCTCGGATAAAAGGGCCGTTTCATTTAAATATCTGCGGTGTTAAATCTGCAGTCAGCATCTCTTTTAACTCCTACTCACCACAAATCTGTTGCAATTTGTGCAAGTAGTGTGATGCCACCTCTACAGAGTATATCTCAAGTGTAAGTGTATGTGTCTGTGTAGGAAGGAAGATCAAATGCAACCTTTCCTGATGTGTTCTTCTCACATTTCTCTCTTTATTTAGTTCAATGGCACTTTTTATTTTGTCTTGTTTCATCCTCTTTCACAGGTTTGTCACATCACCTCCACTTCATGTGTAAAGATATTTACTGCCGATAGCCGATAGTTTGACTAGTAAACACTCGGGTGCCTATGAATACAGTGAGTTCCTGGCATGAAAAGCACTACACACAGTTACGTCGAAGGCAAAACTGAAACACTGTAGGTGTGGTTGTATTCAGGGATTAGTTTAAGGAAAATACTGGAACTGCATACTTCAAATATTTTCTATATATTGATTCATTTTGTTCTCATGCTGCCACACACACACACACACACACACACCCCCCACACATACATACACTCTGCAACATGAAGGAGCACAATAGAAGTTAGTCATTAATCGATGACATTTCAACTACAATTTTAAAAGACCTTCCACGCGCTAACCGGGCCTTCTGTGTGGAGTTCGGGCATCTTCTCTGTTTCTCTCTCTATCAGCTCTATCTCTCAACACACACAGACACGCACATACCAGATTCAAAAAAGTGTCTAGCAACAATAGCACGGCGGCAGCAGATTGTGTGGGCTCAGCAGAACAGGTCTGAGAGATCCCAGCGGTTCACAACATTCTTCTGCAAAAGCCGACCCTGCTGATACTGCTGCCACAGTCATTACTGACTCTGGCACACCAAGGTCCCAGGCCGCCTTAAACACTATTCTTCCTCCCCTTTACAGTGTGGCTTTGAGTCTGCATCGATGCATGCGCGCAGGTCTGCGTGTGTCTGTGTGAGTGACATAGGAATAAAACATGAAGTGAGCTTAAACAGCCTAATATAATCCTACTGATGGAATGGCAGCCACATCACTTGCTGGTTAACACAAAACAGACCACCCTGATTGGTAGACGTATCAGGAAATAAAACTTGACAGCCAGGCACCGACATCCAATCAGGTAAGAGAAGCAGCGAGATAACTCATGGGTCAGCAGAAATGCACGAGGAGGAGGAGGAGGAGGAGGAGGAGAGAACAGGACTGCATATTAACAGATAACAGTGAAAACGATCTGCAGACCGAGCAATCACACCCCGAACGATTTAGACTTGAATAAAAGGCCAGACAATATGCACTTGGGGGTCTTTATCCTGAACACAATTCAAAGCACATCCCTAATATAAGAGGAAGGAACCTGTCGCTCTGTGCAATGGTGTGGCTCATTGCTGTAGCACACAAAGCTTATATGCTTTGGGCATGGCCTTCTGCAACCACTGGAGGAACTTAACGTCTCACTGGTCAACACACATTTGCACTTGGAAGTTAAAGAATATACAGGAGTTTTTAGTGCGTAACACATCCGTGAAACTTACTAGGCACACAGAGGATCATATAAACTTGCAATGTAACAACTGCATTTACGGTGTGAGGTTTTTTATATGACACTGTAGTTATGTGTTGTATTTTCTTGCCTGCAAACTCTTAAAAAATACTTTTATTACAGTAGGAAAAGGATAATAAAGGCCCTGCTAGGAGAAAACGTGGCTTTGACTGATGGGAAAATTAAATTTGCCTCGTAGCAGGATAACCACTCACGTAGAGGAGAAGCAAGTTGTGTTACACTGATATTCGCCAGCAGTGTCTGCAGGATCATGAGTGGATACTATCATCCTCTATGTATGTATGTGTGTGTGTGGAGGGGGGTGGGGGGGGGGGGGGTTAGGGCACCCCAGGAAATAAAATCCAACACCTCTTCAGTGTATGTGTGATTAATTAAAAGATGTGTGTCTGTGTGCGTGCGTTTGTGTAAATAACACAAACAGAGACGCACAGTTTTCCCATGAGCGTCGCCTCCTTGACAAATAGAAAGAAAATGAAATATTTGCAAAGGAGAAAAAATGTGAAGGTTATTCCCCTGAATCATCTTTTATTTATTTTCAAATCAATAACAGCAGCAGGAACCGCATGTAAGGTCTGTATCACCGTATCCCTGTAAGTAGTCCTCTGTGACACAAACACACACGCGCTCACACACACACACACAAACGTGCATTCGGGTTGAAATCCTTGCAAACACTCAGAAGGGTATAACACAACATCTTGCTACTGTTGACGTAATGACAGCTGGAACACGATCCCTTTGTTCACTTTCAAAGAGCGCCGCACATTTACACACACACACACACACACACACACACAATCATGCACATGGGTACACGTGCACACATACAGCGGCAGCAGCCACAGGATATGGGGCTTGTAAAATAACTGGGGCTGCAATTTGCTCAATCAATAGTGTAGGGCATGGGACACCCTCATCAATAATTAACCCGGCTGCTGGATGGTCCAGTGGTCACATTTCCTGTCCCTCGATTTCACTACATCAAAGTAGACATCCTGACCTGACCTTGATGAGACCGAATTGTTTTACTATGCATCTTTGAAAAGGGACCCGATTTTTGAGACAACAAAGAGTGTTAGCTGTCTAACTTTTTGTGATTTGAACGATATTTCACAACATTAAGGCTAAATGTTTGTATCGTGTTCATCAGAAGATACGCGCGTAAAGATGAGACTTAACACTGTGCTTCCGAAGTAGACTCCTGACCTCGTGACCTGAAAGGATACGTTTAAATGGACCGGCCACGCAGAACAAAAGTGGGGAAGTACCTCTTCCCTTTTAACCCTCCATTCGATGCGTCAGCCCAAAACGAAGGTCCGGATCTGGTCTCCGTCGCTCCGTCTGTCTCTCTTTTGCACACTTGAAGGTTCCGAGCGGATGCAGCCGGAGCAAAAAACGCCGACCCAACAATTGATTTCCTCTTTCCACACCGGCTCTTTTCTTTTTCATTACAACAAGATCCCAATGACTTTCACTCCCACTCTCCTCCCTTTCCATCTTCTTCCGTCTCCACCTCCCCTTTCATCCTGCCCACCCGCCTCCATTTCTTTTCTGTGGCTTTGCCTTCTCTTTCTCTTGCTCCATCCTTCCCGCTTTAATTGGAATAGCTCTCTTTGAAATGGAAAAGTTATTTACTTTGACAGCTTAGGCATTTGGCTAGCGGTCTTCCCTGAGCCACTTGTAATGTTACTGGAAACATGGCAACAGTAAACAGCTTGCCCCCTGCCCTGAAATCCGCCTTTGGTACCAGTAAACAAGCTTCAGGAATCTGAAAAAAAGGTCAAAGTCTTTGATGAAACCGTAGGTACATTTTGATGGGGAATTTTCCCTCGCTTTATTCTTGTGTTATTGTTGAAGAGAAGTACATTTTACCATGACGCCGGCAGATGAATGAGAAAAAACATAAATTTGCACAAACAGCCAAATGTCCATCAGCTCATTGATGACCAACCATGAAAATGTAAGCAGAGAATTGAAGAAATGAATGCTTAATGAAGGATTGTGATATTATTAATTTTTTTTTACGTTTAAAAAACAAAGAATTTTGGCACAAAGTGGAAGCGATACATAAATATCGTCATCTGCATAACCTTTGAAATCCTCGATGACCAAGCCCTGATAAACTGTACTCGAACGAACACACGTGTCCCAGAAGAGAAACATCGATATACTGGCGGATCCAGTTCTGTCCAACAGAGAAATGGGCACAGACATCCATAAAGCTGAATTACAATCAATTTATTAACGCTAATATGTGCGTAACCCTATAAAATGAACTCATTCCTGTCAGACATATAAATGAAAGCAATCATCAAAATTGATAGGTTGTTGGGGCAAATTACTACGCATTCCATCCATCATATGTTCAATTATTTTGTCATTTGGCATAATAATCACATTGGGAACATGTTTTTTTCTTATGTCATTCTGGTGAGCCAATGAGCTGTCCTTCGCCAGCCTGAGCAGAGAGGGCATTCTGTACAGTGGCAAGTTTCCAGAGCAAATATCCATCAACTGGAGGACACATTAACTATCCACACTAACCCTTTAAAGTATTTCTGATGAGAGCTGCCAAAGCTAATCAGAGTATAATGATGGCCTGTGAGGAGCTCTTTGCGTCGTAATTGCAGATGATTCTTGTATTGTGGTCGTTTCTGTCCTGTGCTGGCGCTGCACTCGTAGAACACGGATCGAGGGGGGAAATAGATGCAAAATCAGCAGAAAAAAATGAAAATTCCCTGTAACTGCTCAAATGAATCACTCCTGAATGGAAGATTATGAAATGAACACAACCATTGATGCATTAGGCAATGGTTGTACTCATTTCATAATGGCCTACTCAATTTTTGTAATGCTTATTGGAAATAATAGTGATTGATTAATGATAATACTGAGTGTACTTCTGTATCCGTGCAAATAAAATTCATGTAATTCATCAAACGGCAATCTGTCAGCCAGAAAACTGCTGTCAACTGTTTTTTTTCCACAGCCCTTCTGTGGGGATTTGAACCCCAAAAAACAATCCTCTCCTTAAACTAACAAAATACCTTTGTTGCCAGAACTTAACTGGACTGTTTCCTGTCAAGACAGAATTTTATTTTGAAAAGGCTGTATACCTTTAACGAGCTGAAATGGCCAGCTGTTTGTGGCCACCATACAAAAACACGCAAAATCTAAATTCTAATAAATATGATGCATCACTATTATAACTAATTATAATAATTGGTCCCTGTTTTTCTTTGAGTGAAACCTGGCTCGAATGTATCACTAAAATCCGCACTAAACCAGCGTGGAGATGAGAAAACATTCAACAGTGACAAAGTTTCCCACATCATTTAAAATGAAGTCACAACATTGATTTCTGACCCCGATGTTTAGTCACAAAATTGCCATGACGCAATAATCTACATTTTCAGCAGCCATAGAAATAAAAACAGTTGGCTTCGTCTGCTGCGGTGACGAGGAGGTCAAGATTTCGATGCTAACTGCAGGCTAGAGGCCACTATTCAAGTCTGTTTATCTGTCCACACTCAAAGAGACTCTTCTGCTGGCTCACGCACTGTGTGTGTGTGTGTGTGTGTGTGTGTGTGTGTGCGTGCGTGTGCGTGCGAGTGAGTGTGTGTGCGTTGGCCTCGGGGTGCTGCATTCTAAGTTTCTGTAAAGAAAGTGACCGTGTGCAGGTTTTTGTGTGTGTGTGTGTGTGTGCAAGCGCAAACTGGCACAGCAGAGCTTAATTAAGTGATCTGATCCAACAGCGATTTGCATAATAAAGCAGCCTGATGAGGAGGATAAGAGGAGGACGAAAGGAAATAGAAGACAATGGAGGCAGCTAGAGGAGGTGGATGAGAGGAGGTGCAATGGAGGTGGGGGGGGAAGAAAAAAAGAAGTGTTTTTGAAGTTCTACTTTGAGTGTGAAAGACAGGAAATACATTTTTATAAGCTAAAACACTACAAGCCCCACAAACACATCATGCAAACAGTTCACATAGTGTGTGTCTTTGTAGGTGTGGTTTGTGTGCCTCGAGGTTGAATGATTCAAGGGTGTGAACTGACACATCTTTCTCACTTCATTGTTGAAATTGTCCGATCATAAAAGCTCTGCTTTGTGCAAAATAGCAGGATCAACACATCAGATTACGTCAATTATATATAATATATATCTGTTTGCTGAGCTGCGGCACTTTGGAATGAGCCTGGGACACTACTTAATCTAATGAAAGATTTAGGGAGATGAAAAAAGGGCACGTACGCCACAAACCCCCACACACATGGATACTGAATCCAACTTCCACACTCCAGAGATCAGCCAGGTCAACACAACAATCCAGGACATCCACACACACACACACACACACACACACATTGAGGTGATAATAATTCCAATGACAAGGAAGATCAAGTCGACACACATGAACAGAAAATCATCCGTCCTCATTATACGTCTGTCCACTTAACATATTGATCACGTTGCCCCCCCCCCCCTCTCACAATGAGTGTGTGTAATACATTGGGAGATGGAGACAAAAGAGAGGAAGAGAGTGATTGATGGCAGAAAGCGAGCGAGGGAGAGAAACCACACACACAAGAATACAGGAAGATGCTTGCACATTCCCACACTAACAATAAGCCTGTTTGTCCTGATCCGTCCCACGGAGCACCAATACACGGTCTCACTTTTCCACAAACGTGTCGTGTTTGAAGATGACACTGACCCCTCAATGCCCTCTCGCTTCCCCAAACACAGACAAACACATTCCCACCGTTACACACCTTGGAAACGTACGCTACACAACCACATCGGCCTTAAACCCAATTTGCCTCCACTCATCCTTTACAGGACTATTGTGCTGCTTTGAATGCAACTGATAAACAGCCATGTACACCAAGCACACAAACACACTAGCTGTCGTCATTTCGGTGATTTAGAGCCGGAGACACCATTGTGCTGTAATCCCATGTGTGACAATGGTAGCCGGTGGCAACCGTGCCACCGTTTCCATGCCGAAAACGGGGAGATTTGATGTGGGTTCTTTACTTTCTTCATCCGCAATGATAACATTTACACAAGTATTGGGAACGCATAACGTATAACCAACATTATTGTACATAAGTTGTTTGTTTTCTGTTATGGGTCCTATAAAATTAGCTTTTCAAAGTAAAATAAATTTCAATTGAAATCAAGTGACAGAGGAATACCTTTCAAATGAGTGACCAATGGGTGATGGGAAATTGGGAGGGGGACATACAGCGTAAAGGGTGAAGATAGACGGAGAACAATCAAGAGAGTAATTCCAACCCCATTAGCATATTTCAACAACAAGTAAATGTGTGTCTATGTGTCTGTGCCAGGTTCTGTCCCTGTGCCCAGGGACGGTTTTATTGACTAGTGCCAGAGAGGACACGCTCTCTACTTTAAGAGAAAATAGGCCATCTAGAACGCTGTATGGACACACACACACACACACACACACATTGATGGTGACCCACTTCGCTAACTGTGTTTAATCGGCAGAACTTAAACAAAGGTCTTGATGTCGGGCACTTTTCACACTGATGCAACACACCACTTGAACGTAATCACTAAATACACTCTTCTAAACCTCTGATGTTATTACCTTCATATTGTTTTACCGTTATATTCATAAATATCTTTTATCTGTTATCAATGATCTGTTTTTCCATTCTACAGCACATAAATTGCATGTAGCAACATTTCCCTAATGTCAAATTCAGTGAATCTGTATTTTCTATCTTTTGTGTCAGAAACTCAATCAATTGCATCTCTTCTAAAAAATAACTCATATTTTCTAACTGCAGTTTGAGGTCCTTTGAGTATCTAATGTAATTCAGATCATTAAGCGTCCATATGGTTGCTGACACTGAGTCTAAGAGAAGCTACTCTGCCTGCTGAGGTCTGGGTGGTGAGAAGAGGCGAAGCCCACTAGGGAAGACCACTTTCACTGCTGGAACACCTGAGGACGGCTGAAGGGCGCACACACACACACACACACACGTATATGCATACACCGGCTCACACCTACACCCAAGCCCTGGTACGTGGCTGCTGCCATATGCTAAAGAGCCCCCGGGCTCCTCTCACTTTCAAACAACATGACATCCTGGCTTTGGGACGGCCCACCGTGTTACTCTCACCGGGGTCTGTTCTACCTCCAGTGGAGAAAAGGATGCTGGGATGAAGTGAAAATTGAAGGAAAATACAAACATCTCCTGGCTGTGTTTTTTCTGGTCCTTGATAGCATCGTCTTTGGGGAAATAATGTAGGATGAAATTTCACGACAAACACATAGATTAGACACAGATAATTTCATTCTAAAATAAATAACAGCGAAACTGGCGCTGTGCCGTGTTAAATTCCAGCCTCTGGTTTGCTTCAGGTGACTGTAAATAATGTTCAAACAGGGCTACAGATCACAAGGGTTTCATCCACTTCTAGTTTGCATTGCTCCACTTAGTTTTTCGATCCTGTGAGGGGATGCATGTGGGCCGACTCATCAGAATTTGATTAAAAAAAAATGTAAAAACTGATCAGAGAGCCACAGGTTTCATCATGTAAGAGAAATAATTGCTCACATACCATTACTAAGCTGCACACTGCCATATCTTATAACATCAGACAAATATTTGACATGCATCTCATCAGCTTTTACATTACATTACATGTCATTTAGCATGTCACCTTGAAAGTGAACATCACCATATGAATCTCTGACAGAGGCGGGAAGGTCAGAATCTATTTGCTAAGGTCTGAGAATGGCGTGTAGCAGATTCCCAAAGTGGTTAATGGACTCTCCTGCATTCCACAGGGGGATGAAATGGGAGGCAATTTGATCAAGGTTTCATGTAACAAAATAATAATTACATCCACAGCTTCATGCCAATGTCGCAGCCTCGTGCACTCGCAGTGATGAGCATTCAAATGAGCCCTGTGTCTCTTTGGAACCCGTGTGATGTTCCGCCTGTGACATTCTTCTGTGAGAACAAAGGAGGACCATTTTTACAAGGGCGAGACACGCAAAGTAACAATTATTCATTTATTTGTCATTTTCTTCTTGTCAAAAAACCAGAAAAAACACTTAAACTGCATAATAACAAGTTGTAAATCCGCTTATATAATGAAACTGCACTTCTTGTTCTGTTTGTATCTCTATGGTTGAAATGCACTTAAGTCGCTTTGGATAAAAGTGTCAACTAAATGACATGTAATGTAATGTAATTTAATATATCTGAAAATAGAAACAGGCCAAATGCATAAAATAACAAAAATATTAGCTATTTTCTTTAGACTTATTTAGAGAATAAGGAGCCACATAAATGTTGTCATCAGGATGGAATTAAAGTCCGTTACCAAGGAAAACACTGCATTTAGCTGCATAAGAAAAAAGACTAAAAAACAATGTGACATGGGGAAGATGGATTGAGCTTTTGTCCAACAGAAATAAGATATTCTCACTCTAAATGCTTAATAGAAGTTGGTCCAATATTAAAACAAAAAATGACCTGTTCTTTTGGTAACATTCTTTGGAGAATGTGATCATGTGGTGTTAATCGAGATGAACGCTGAGGGTGTTTCCCTCCCTGGAACTCAATGCATGTTGGGAAATTGTCCAGTCCCAGCATGCATTGGGTCCTTCTGGAAAATATTAAGTGGGCGGGTCCAATTCAGGGTTTAATAACTGAGCTCATAATCACTCATAGCTGGTAAACCGAAATACCAAAATGAGGTCTCGTGCAATAGGGACTATCAGTGCATTAGGGGAGTAGTGAACTACCTCCAATGTGTGTGCAAATGCATAGAAATGTGTGTGTGTGTGTGTGTGTGTGTGTGTGTGTGTGTGTGTGTGTGTGTGTGTGTTAGCAGCGGGATTCCTGAGGCAGGTGTCTCAGCAGTGGTTGGGGCAGAGCAGTAGTAAATCACTCCTCATCTGACACACATCACCACGGGGTGTCCAACCATGTGTTACTGCTGAAAGAGAGAGGGGCTAGAGAGAGAGAGAGAGAGAGAACCGTCGATAGCGGTTACTGGGTCATAGATAAAGAAACCTCTCCATAAATCAGCATATTATGATTCGGGTTTAATTTATTCATGTGTGTCAGTGTGTGTGTGAGAGAGAAAGAGGCAAAGAGAAAAAGGGAATGAATATATATATATATATATATATATATATATATATATATATATATATATATATATATATATATATATATGCATACTATGCCCTTGAAAGTGTGTTTGCTGCTGCATGCAGCGTGTGAATGTGTGTGTGTGTGTGTGTGTGTGTGTGTGAGTGACGGACCAGCGCAGGTGAACCACAGACAGAGCCAGACATCCTGGCACGAACCAAGTACACATCAAGACTCTCGCCTTACCCCCCCCCCCCCTCACATCATCCTGAGCTTGAGCTTGGTATGCCACTCGCATACAATCACACACACACACACACGCACACACACATGCAGGCTGCTGGTTATGCTGGCGGCCAATTAGAAATAACAAAAATATCTACAACAGTTAAAGAAGTACCTCTCGGATGAGAGACACTCTTTAGAAGATGTAGAGGAGTAGAAGGACGATCCGGACTCCGGCTGGTGGACCGCACTAGACGCCCCCCCCCCCCCCCCCCCCACCGGCGGACCTGATTTGGCCCATGAGTTTCCGCAGTACACACAGCTCGCACAAACACACCTACTGCGTCCGAAGTGACACGTGGAGGCAGCGGGGCGCGTTTGCCCGCTCGCATTACGTTGTTGCGCCATCACCAGCACGCTTGTGCGTTGTAATACAGGGTGTAGCGCGTGCCGCTCCCACTGACATCACTGGCATCTCTATTGAGGAGACAGTGATCCAAACCCAGATGGAATCTTCCTTGTGTGCACACACAAACGCAGGAAGCGCTGGTTTGAGCAGCAGAAAACCAACGCTGACTCACATCGTGAAGACGATATTGGCCCTTTAACAGAAATCAGATCCGGGCTCTTCTTCGTGGTCCGCAGCTTTCTCGCCGACCACAGCCAGTGAAACTCAACTCAGCAGTCTGTAAAACACGCAATGAAAAACCTGCCCCGACCCGTCTCTGTGTGTCCTGTGACGGTCCAGATGCTGATTCAGGAGCTTCACCCGCTGCAGGAAGACAAACGTTGTGTAAATGGAAATGTCAATCAAACTACCATTGCGTTAAGTTCCAATGAATGCTAATTGTGTCGGGACTTCATTCAAACCCTTTTCCTCCCGGAGCTTATAAAATGTGTTAACAGGCTAACAGTCTATGTGGCAAACTGTCCAACGGTCCACTCGAACAGCAAAACAAATCAATAAACTCTTGTTTTAGCATCATGGCTTCGCGTTACTGTAGTTTAATGTTATGAGGAATGGCGAGAGCGTGAAAGGTTCTCAATGCAGCAATTCATCAGGGGAGAAAAGGGGACATTCATCATAGGGTTGCCAAGGAGTCTCGTAAGGAATGAACCGCCACGGCCCATTTAAGTTTGAACCTTCATTTGAATGCTTTTACGTATTATTTCCGTATTGAGGGCCATTAATAAGGAGTCCAGTTTATTGTTTCTTTGCTGTTTGAAAATATTATTTGCAATTAGCGTAATGGTGAATATGTGGAATAACACTAAATGTTTAAAAAAAATCTCTCTCTCCCTCCCACACACACTCATACACACGCATACGTGCGTCGGTGTCCCCCTCCACACCGGGGGCCAGTGACAGGCTGAAAGGCGAGAGTGATGGATGGGCAGGGCTTAATCACCTTTAATCAGCTCTGTCCTTGAATAATGATGAACAGCCCCTTTTTACACACACAGAATGCAGAGGGAAAGAGGAAAAGGGGAAGAGAGAAGAAACCAAAGCAAGAGAAAAGATGCATTGTCTTTGTTGAATTCCTGAGAAGCGGCAGATGTCGTCCCTCCTCCTCGGCCTCCACTCCATGCACCCACTGAGTCAATGCAGCAGAGGCACCTCCTATACGGCCGTGGCCGCTGTGTTCCTCTGCTTGGCTCTCACAAACTCTTCATTTACAACAAAATCACACGCGTCGGACGGCGCTCCGCATCTGGGCGGTCGTCTTGTTGTGTGAAATCCTTTGTTGCTCTGACAATTCCAGGAAAAATGCGGAAATAGGCTGCGAATCCAAAGTGGTCGCCACTGTGAATGCTGGGAAATGCTCTCAGGTCTCCGGTTGTGAAATGCATGCTGCCACTTGAAAGTGAAGTGCCTGTTGAATGCATTAGTTAATCAATTTAAACCATTTTCTGGCGAAACGCAACCGATTTCATCTTTTCTCTGCGACGAGGTAAAAAATGTATCATCTTAAGCATTCATTCGAAATAGCAAATAGTGGATGACATAATGAAAAACCGGCATGAATTGAGCTTTGAATAGACGCTGAAGGTAAAGCTGCATAAATGCAGCATTTCAGTAAACAACAGGAGAGTTAACCCCAGCCCCAGCCTCTTGACCCCTCCCACTCTCCCTTTCAACCACCCCAGGTTTCCGTGTGGATGACAGGCAGCTGAAGGGCAGCGCTGTCAGGGAGGCCACAGGACGAAGCGTGTGGGGGGGGGGGAGGGGACCCGGCGGGGCGGATGAAATGCAGGACAATGCCTTTACAGTGGAGATGAGGACTGCATGAATGACCTGAGGAAATCATGGGGCCAGAAGGAATGTTCTCCTGCTGGGCGCACACATGGTATTTCACTCTGCAGAACAGCGATAACCCCCCCCCCCCCCCCCCCACACTCTCCCCAATAACAGCCACCCAGAGCAGCCCATCATTAAAAGGAAACCTGGTGGAGGGTTCTCATTGGAGGCAGATGCAGAATACGGCACGGGTATGTGTATGCACACACACACACACACGCTAAAGCTGCACAGTGGTCTCAATCCTACTCATATTCTACATGTGCTTTTTTCCCTATTGCTCTACTGCTCAAGCACACTTTTGACCAAAGAATGTGTGCGAGAGTGGTCTCCCATTGAGATCCACGCAGCCTCATGTGGCCCCATGTTATAGGCCGGAAAGGAGGCAAACGGCAGCACGTTACAAGCCCTTGTGGACTATCCTATAGTGTCTGTTACATACTCTTCATTGACAGCGGTCACAGGCTACTATAGTTCACCGGCTGAGAAGAGACACCCTTCATAAATGAGCTTCATCTTTTTCATGTAACATCATGTGGCCATTAGCGCTGATCTTTGGGAATTGGGCTATTTTTGCAATAAGGCTCATTAGTATCAAAATTTGACAAGTTCAGTACGAGGGTTTATTGACACGACTTGGTCCCTCCAATTTCTGAAAGTCAATCTGCATATTTGGGGTTCATTTCCACTTAAGTTCCTAAATAAAGGCCTGACTAGCTGTGATTTTTCCAACAACATGCTGCATATATGAAAACATCTCTGCAGATGTTAAGAATCTAGTGAAATTAGCTGAAAGTGATGCGGTATGCCCCATCCAACTCAACAGGCTTCCCCACTGGCTTCCCATGCACTGGAAGATGCTCTGCGTGCCAGTGAAACCCTTCTTCTCTTCCCTTATTGTTTTTATAGGGGCATAAATAGCAGGCTAAATTAATGAGCCCACAGAGACGATGATGGAGGAGTTTGGGAATAAAAGAAATGGGAAGATGAAGGGAGTGATAGATGGCATCATTATAAAACAGCACATCTCACTGTGCGGAATTGTTGGCTTTGGAATATGCGTGTTTCAGCCTGTGCCAACTCTTGTCTCGCTTTGCTTGAATGTACAAACACACACACACACACACATACAAAGTAGACTGAGTGGAGAAAGCAATCAAAGCAGTTTGATTCAACATATTGACACACACACACAAACACACCCATTGGCATCATTTACACTGACGTACGTACACACTTAGCATTTGGGACCTGGACCAACCAACTCATGTTAAAAAACGTTCCCAAGCCGTGAGCCCTAACTCACTCTCTCTGTCTCTAACACACACACGTATACACACACACACACACACACACACACCGTCACCATAATTAGCTCAACTGCAGCTATGTGAAATGAAGATGGCCTATTCTTTCCACACCTGGGGACAATTTACTGAGTATCTCAGTTAAGCTGAGCAGACTGGTAATTAACATCGAACCCTCTTCAGTCGGGCTGGCTGGAAGCAGGACTCTGCATTTAGGCATTGTTTTAGGTGAAAGGCTTTAAGGAGCCCATTATTCTGCGAAGAAGAATGAGTGCTGCAGCATCCTCTCACCACAAAGAGATCTTGGAGTGAAAAAAACGAATAAATGAAAAACTAGAGGAGTGCTGCAATGAGCTACTCTCCTGCACTCTGTTAGACCCCCAACAAGTAGTGTGAAATTGGTTTCATTTGACACAAGTGACAAATCTCTGACACAAATTGGTAGCATTTAACTGGTCCTTAACTTGGGGTCTGTGTTTCAGCAGCTGGCAGACAAATTCATGTTCAAAATACATAGTTGTAGGGGACTGCATGAGGACCGAATTCACAGGGGTGTGTAACCCTGGGACTGGGGGGTTAAAAGTAGCAGCAAGTAGATGTTTGGGAACTTGGTGGATGTGAATAAACCCACACCGTGCAGCCGAAGGGAATTTTGTTTCCACACTCCTACGAATTTGCTGCTTTTCACGCAAATGGACACACAAGAGACGGGAGCATTTTTCTTAATATCAGAAATGATTTTTGCACTGCAAAATATCCTTAATAGAAAAAAAAAAGACAAAGTTGCAGACTAATGGGAGGAGATTGACACACAAGATGAAATATGTTTGCTTCATAATCAAAAGGTTAATGTATGGCGCTGCAATTAACAGCTTGTTCTGCTTTTGATGAGATGCCAAGCAATTTATCAACGATAGAGCAGTCAAGTCTCTCTCTCTCTCTCTCCCTCTCTCCCTCTCTCTCTCTCTCTCTCCCCCCTACTCTCCGTCTCTCAACCTTTACATCTCTGCATGTGCGTATGGGTGTCACTCAGCGAGATATTAGCATGGTAAGGACATGCAGATGGATGACACAGCCAGTAACCTTCCAGGAGCCATTTACATGTAAATCAATGGATTAATTGGCTAAAGCTCGTTAGAGTTGGGGTCCCATCAATACCACACACACACACACACACACACCTCAATTACTCCTGGCAGCGAACTGTCATCACCAAGCTACAAACGCACACACACACACATACACAACACTCTTTGTGTTTCCCAAGGCGTTTATTTTATGTTATCTCAGATTAAATAATCCAGATTAGATTATGTGGGGATGCTATTTTTTTATTTATTCAAACATATTATGAGAGAAGAAGAAACCTACATAACCCGGGTTCACATCAATACCGCTGTTTGTACCAAAAGCAATACAAAAGTAAGGAGAAAAGCAGTAAATCTGACAGGATGCACCCGCATTAATCAGGCAGATTTATCCCACATTCCTCGAGGCTTCGCACTTTGGCATCGCCTCCCGGTGCTGGAATTGAACACATGACCGCAAAAGACTAGCAGAGCAGAAGAAATGGAAAAATTGGTGGGTTGTATCGTTAGGCGTGGGCCCCGTGCTACCTTCACCTTGACAAATGCTTAGTGCCATCCATTCGAACGGGAGGAAGATGAAGGGGAATGAATCGGAGGAGGAGGGAAATCCGTGGATGATGAGTACAGTAATCTTGTTGGACACCGCCGTCTGCCATTTTTCTCCGCTCGTCTTCAGACCGCTTCCACCCGCCCCCGTGCATATTTGTGTGCGTGTACGTGTGTAATTTGAAAGAAAGGTCAGCGCTCATCTCCAGTGTCCCTCAACCTTTAAAGGTTGGATCCTTTATCCTGGTGTAAGTGATACTTTATTTCAGCCACTTCGAGAGGAGAAACTTGGATGGAGACGGAGAGAGAGGCTTCTTGTTGAAGGGGGGTATGAACATCTCTGACAGCGCCAACACTTGTTGACGGACAACGGTTGTTGATTGTTGGGCTAATTTAGAATAAATTACTGAATATCTTGCTCCGGGACTAGAAACAGCTCATTGATATCACGAATAAAGCTACTAACATTATATGTTTATTGCCATAATTGTCATATTTAACTTCGCTATTGAGAGCGAGCAGCCTTCAAATAAAACAAACCACATCTTCAAAGGCGTTCTGCTATGGGACATCAATCCGATCTTGAAAACAGAAGTAAGGAGCAGCAGATTTAAAATACAGGCAGAATGGTAACAAAATTACATAATGAGTACCAGTAGCATTTAAAATGCTTGTTAATTACGTGTAGAGAACTAATTGAGAACATAAACAACTCGTTAAATGTGTGTATGAGAAAGAAAATGCAACATTGTGTATCTTCCGTCAAAATCATTCCAAAGATACCATTTTTTTGTCCAGTTCAAAACCAAGAATTCTTCTGTCAAAGGAATCACACTCTTCCACTGTCAGAAACCACAGCTGAGAAACATTGATGACGAAAAACAAAAACCCCAGAAAGAATGTGAAGGGTATACTAACACACTCAACTTCGTGTTTTGTATAGATGCTGGAAACTAGTCTGGGATTCTTCGCCGGTTTGCTTTAAATGGTCAAAGATGGAAAATCAAGACAAACACAGAAGTGGGAAAAGACACACACACACACACACACACACACAGCTGCAGACCGTTAAGGTTGTCTGGTGTGGTCTAGCGTTGCAGTCTCCACGGTTGGCTGCTCTGGGCATGCTCCGCTGTGTTTGGCATTCAGAGTGCAGGGACGGCTAAAGGCCTGATCGCTGAGGCCTGACCGCTTTTAATCAGCACACAAACTGACACACACTCGTATGCAAACACAACAGTAAAGCACATATCTCGCACGCAAATGACCCCCCCCCCTTTCTCCATCCGTCGGACGCGACGCGCTCACACAAGAGCACCAGCAAAGGGCGTAAATATTCCATGTGACACCAGTTTGGAGTCAAACCGCCGTGGCTGAAGGTAAAATGTCACGCGTCGGCTTCTGTCAGGGTGGATAGGGATGGCTGCGGTATTCAATAAAATGAGTGCAGGGACCTTTTCCTTCATCTCTATCAAATGTGGAAGTAGGGATAGTCAAGGACGCGTGAAGTCTGAGTCCATGGATCATTTCAGAGAGGCGGGACTTTCTGAGACATCAGTGAATCTTTACAAGGGGTGGGGGGGGGGCACGCTGAGAAATAAGTTCTCTCGAGATTGGTTTCTTTATTGTGTTTCTGTTCACATAATGGTGTGTGTTTTAGTAATGAGTGAACAGAGTCCACTGACTTGGCATCGCTTCCTTTCTTTGCAGTTAAATGGGGTGTATCCCTGCATAATTCATGGGGAAATGTATGCTGTTTTTTTTTAAATTCGCAGTGCCAGCAGAGTTATAAAGTCTCCGCAGCTGATGGACTGTAGTTGTCCCAATAAGTTTGAGATCTCATTTGTGCCTCATGTTTCTCGCAATCGAGTTGAATCAACGAGAGGGAAGCCATCAAAAGAAAGGTCGCCGCAGCTACGCGTCTCCACGGCGACAGAGGCAGAAGACCGAGGTCCCGTTTGATGGTGACAACAAAAGTTGACCTCTTGTGGGTAAATTCCCACTTTAATGAAGCCATTACGGATCCGGGTAGCAGGTAGAACAGTGCAGAGTAGAGCACAAAGCCCTCGTCCCCCACTCTGTCAGCTCCGTCAAAGTGTGCAGCAGAATGATTGACAATCTCAGGAACCCGCGACTCCAACCCGAAACCTGCAGTGCAGCCTTTTCACAGGCTTTTCATTTCAATTACAACTTGATTCTGAGCAGGTTCCTTTGATCCGTCCCAGCCAGCTCTCGGACAAAGAGTGGAGCGCTACTGACAAGTTCATCCCCGGGCTGTGGCCAGGTAAAGTGTACACACACAGGGTGGAAACTCCGGGAGTAGTCCACCCATTGGCTCTCTTCCTTTCCTCCCCTCTGCTCACTTGCTTTTCTACTGGTGGTGTAGATCTTGACGGACATGCCTCTCATACTTATGTTGTGCACTCATTTTCCCTTCGCTCTCTCTAAAAGCAAACACACACACACACGCACACACACACACACACACACACACACACACACAAAGACAGACATCACCGAGGAGTTGCGAAGAATCACTTCCTACAGACTTGAATAAGGTGGAAGATGCAAGTAATGAACATACCAAGGTCAGAATAGGAAGGTCAATCAAACCTGAGCAGACAGATGTGAGGAGAATAAAAAACTATGTTATTAACGGCAATGGATCGGTTGAATAAGATTAGTGTTAACTTAAATGAATTAACTTTTGCCTTTGCTCTGGGCGGCCTTGGTGTGCAGATGGATGGACAAACCGGTATATTGGACCCGAGTATCACAAATACTGTCAATGGTATCAATACTGTGTTGATCCTTTGCAACATAAAGAATCAAAAGATGTACAATGTGCATGAAAAATCCCGAGTCCGATATTTTACCAAAAGAGCAAAGTGTCGCTGCTGTCAGAGTGATCGGAAACCTCCCGAAACGTCTCCGCGAGAAAGACGTCTGCGTGCAGCCTTTCTAAACGTGTCACTTCATCCATGGTTACTGCCTGTGGTTGTAACCAGCCCGGGCCTCACTGCAGCAACACCCCTCCGCTTCCATGCTGCGCCCTCGCTTTCAAAAGCGTTAAAACAGACATTTATTTTCCTTTGGTCGGCTGTCATTAAAAAGCGCGCTGTTTGTCGAAACAGAAGGGCTGACATCTGCGATGCAGCGGCGCGGCACGATCAGACAGCTACTTGAAGACGCGCGTTGATGCGGCGACGCTTGGGTTTTTGTCAAACTGAAATGACAGCGAGGAGTCCCCCTCCCCCCCCCCCCCCCGTTTCGCCAAAACGCATCTCAGCTGTGGGATGAGAACGACGCCTCTGACAACTTTACCCCACAATGTCACCGCGCGCGCCTAAAGGACGGGTCCAGATAAGCGAGACACATGACAGCCGCGGGCCCCGGATGCGTCCGGGGTCGCGACCCGAGGGCATCTTCAGCACCGAGGACAGCGGACATCCCCACGTGGTGGATTTACATGCAGTTACATGCAGCACGCCGTGTATTCCTAGGTTCAATGCGTATTGCTTACAGCGCTGGCGCTATTAGGATTAGGCCGTCTAAAGGGTTATGGCTCCATTCAACGGTTATTCAAACTCCATCCGCTCCTGGGGGTGGACATCAAAGAGAAGCACAAATGAAAGGACGCGCCGTTGTGAGGTCAAACACTGATAGGAGTTGAAAGGGAGGAGAAAAGAAGGGTCGGAGCCGCTGATTATGCTGTAGACCAACAAGAATCACTAGTAATGGCAAATAATAAATGATGGGGCGCCCCAATTATAATTTTTACTTTCTCATTAAATTATTTAAAAGCAGTTTTACAGTGTTTGCTGTTTTCATCTGTTTAGTGCTAATTGAATGTAAGCCTGATATGTATCCCTAGTGGCGTGTACGTTTCCACTCGTTACATGCAAATTGTCTTTTGAAAGAAAACATATTTCGGACTAAGGATTATGGATAAGCTTTATATATATATATATATATGTGTGTGTGTATATACAGTATATATATATATATATATATATAGACTTTTGTAAATGTCCTTTTTAATCCTTTTATCAGCTAACTTACTGGAACATTTGAGAACGATGCACTTTGTAAAAAAGAGCAAGGCGGAAAATAAACTATAAATGAAAGAAAAACACGTGTGTCCGCCTTTGTGGATGTTCATTTGTAGCGGTAGCATCACAAATCAAGAAACAGAGTTTTCAGGGTGGTTATATATCCCGGTGACAGCTCGCTTTCGTTCTCTCTTGCCTTCCCCTCCCCCTTTTCCTCCCTCTTCCACCTCCCTCCCCAGCGAGCTCCATCCCATCCGTCAGGAATGATGGAGTGACTCCCGTGTCCTACTTCCCTCCCCTGTTACATTACATGTGTATCCAAACATCCACTGTGTCTGTCAAACGGGACGTTTCCCGCTGTGTCCATCCCTCTGTCCTCGGCCTGTCCACAGACACACACACACACACACACTCGTGATGTTCGGCAGTCCCGCAGTGCTCGTCGGTCAGTGTTAGGACTGGCGAAACGCGCACACATGCACGTGCACACTTTAACGGAGGAATGGCCCGTCTTTCTTTTTGTTTCGTTTTTTTTAGCCATTCTGCCCGCACATTTCGAACAATGTCACACAAAGACTGATCACTGTGAAGTGGTGGTGTCACCCGGCCCGGGGGCCTCTCCAACAAATAAACACGCCATCTATCTGTCCCTCCCTTTCTGGCCTGGGCCTGGGTTGGGTGTGGATGTAGGTGTGCGTGTGCGTGAATGTGGATGTATTTGTCTGTGTGTTAAGTTGAATTCCTGAGCCTGTGGTTACCAACAGCTTTGAAGTCCTAAGAGCACCAGGGCCCCTGCCCCCCTCCCCGGGGTCCCTGCTCCAGAAGGCTCATAAAGAGAAAAGCAAACAGGCAATAACACCCCGAATGAACAAACCTTTTCTGCATCTTTGGCTGCAGCCTCCTCTCTCAGCTCCGTGCCAGAAACTTAGCTCACACAGGCGTACACACACACAGTGACACACACAGTGACACACACAGTGACACACACTGTGACACACTCGGCGACACACACAGCGACACGGACCGAGGACCTTAGAAGTGTCCATGTGAGATAAGATCAGAATAGCTTTTAGAGTCTCGAACAGACTCATGCAGCCTTTGAATGATGCGTGCACGCCGATGGATGGTCATACGAGTGTGCTGTCGCCCCTCTGTGCCTATACGGTGGTAAACCATATGCTACATGAGCATCTACAGAAGAATTTGCTGAGTTTCCTCGCTCGGAGGGTAATCCCCGCCGTTGGACTGCAGCTGAACGGTGTCTCTAATTAACACTGTGCTCATTAACTCTCCCTCTCTCTTCTTCACTCTCCCTTCCTCTCCTTCCCTCTCTGCACCCAGATTCCCCTGCCGGCTACGGAGTTCTGGAGAGCGAGTCGGTACGGATGCTGCGGGCTTCTCGGCATGCTTTAATTAGCTCAGTTTCATTTTTTTTTACATCAAGGTTATAAAAGATCCTCAAAAACTCAAACACTACTAGAGGGAGTGAAATTGTGGGCATTGATGGAAACAGTATAGATACAAATGAACACAAATAGATATTGCTTGAAGACAACTTGGATTATTGTCAGAAGCGTGGACTCCCCGAAGAGTATATTCTCAGTAGATTTCAGCCATCAGCTGTTGCCGTCTTTTGACATTCATCAAATAGTGTCTAATGACGTGTTTACATCAAAGTCCAAAGTCCATCTCACTGGAGCACTCCATCCAGACACGGTCCTCTCTTTCTAGTCTCTCCTCTCATGCTCGGCTCCAAAAAGGCAGCGTGCCAGGCAGCGCACAGGCAAAAAGGCTGCAGCAGAGAAACCCCTCCACACAAAGCTCGACTAACAAGAGAGGAGGAGACTGATGCAATGGAGCAGTGGTGTAAGACCGGAGCCATCTACAGTATAACACGTCATTCACACAAACACACACACACAGAGGACAGCGTGAACTCATTTGGAGGTGCTGTCGGTGCCCCTCAATAAGAAGCTGAAGAGCTAACAATTACAAGCTATTGTTGTACTCTGATGGACTGTGCGGCTCCCATGGTGAATATTTGGAAACGGAAGAAGACACAAAAAAAAGAATATATGTGATGAGTAATACCTTGTTTCTGGATGTGGTATTATGTGTGAGAGTGTGTGTGTGTGCGTGTGCGTGTGTGTGTGTAGAGCTGCCATGTTGTTGGGGAGAGCCGGGTAGTTATATAATGGCAAACACAAACAAACAGAGTTCTTCTGCGGGACCAGAGGAGAGCCAAATAGCTCCATGAATCCACAGCACTCAGCCTCAACAGTCCGCCTGAACAAATACACACGAAGCACAACCATGTGGGTAAAAAGAAGAGTAACCAATAAATATCCAAAGCAAAAGCTGAAATATTTAAATCAAAATCATTTGATTGGAAGAAAAAAAAAAGAATTGTGTATGACTATAAAATTCAAGGGGGTCACTTTTGGTACTTTAAATAAAAATGTATTTAGATTTAATTAGTGTCTTTTTAAAGTAAAAAAAGAAACCTAAGCTGCACGACAGGATGTATGAACACCAGGGGGCAGAGAGACTCCAAAACAATCTGGCAAAAACACACGTAGCAAGATGGCATCGTTCTTGGAGTCTGCTATGTCACTATGTCACTTCATTATGTATTTGCACTGTCGCTCTGGTGTGATCCGATCTCTCATGAAAGTCTGTGGGTTCCTTTGTGCAAGCGAAATAAAACATGTCTTTTTTTTTTTTCACCAGCTGCACTGGATCTCCGCTATGTCGTCCCAACCAAAACAATAAAATGCAATATCGTTAGAGACTCACTGGCAGTCACAGCAACACCAACAACATTACAGCAAGGCATGTGTGACTCCTCGTTGAAGCCAAGTCAAATCTTTGCTTCGTACCGAGCGATAAAATGGACGGTGAGCCATTCTGGTCCGGTCATGTTTGCCGTGACTAAGCCAATGAAGGATGTATATTGTGTCTGCTTGAAAGCCAGGCGTGTCCGTGCATGAGGACAGCAGCTAAATCACTTAAGCTGGAGAGTGAAGAGTGATATAAAACATTCGACAGGAGACGGTCGGCTGCCTTTGAACCCGACGGCCAAGACCCGTCAGCCACAAGGGGTGAGCGGAGAGAAAGAGGGAGAACGGGGGAAGAAAGGAGAAGGAAGCAAATGAGGAGAGAAAGGCCTTGCTATTGAAAGGCCTTGCTATTCAAAATTGTTTTCTAGAATCAAAACTTAGGCAACGTATCATGTATTTAAATGTGTTTCTCACTTCTTACGGAAGGTAAACCGTGCAAAACCAGCCACCAGTCAAGTCACTCTGTGTGTGTGTGTGTACGGTAAATGTGAAATTATAATAAGCATTATAGTAGTGGCCAGTTTGGGGATTGTGTGTCTCGATGAATCCAGTAAGAATGTAAAACCTGGGTCTCGACGCGGCACACAGCAGAACAGCTGCGAGCATTTGCGCCGCACCCTCAAACCCACTCAAACCTCGACGGACAGACATCCGATTGCTGTTTTTTCGGGATCAAATTAGCGTTGCAGGAATTTCACACCGATGGTAGATAGGAGTTAGTTCACCTGCTCCGGTCTGTTCTAATGACACATGAAAGACTGCCTTTAGTAAGATTAAATCTGGCCTCCCATTCTGGATCGAAAGGCCAAAAGCCCCGCTCACGAAGCGCGCAGTAATCCCGACGACGACTGACACGTCCATTCACCTCGTACAGTGTGAGAAAAATAAAACACGCCACAATGGCCACTCGATGAGTATCGCCCCGATTAAAGAGCCGACGAATGACGGGCTTTGACCAAATATCAAAATATGCTCTGCGTCATGTGAAATATGTAATGCAGGCATCAGTCACCCAAACGCACACATGCGCACATAAGAAGAAGAAGAAGAAGAAGAAGAAGAAGATGAAGAAGAAGATGAAGAAGAAGAAGAAAAAGAAGAAGAAGAAGAAGAATCTGTGTGTTCATACACACACAAAGACACCGCCAGCAAGATAATGAGTAAGAGAGTATTCTATTTTAGTGGTTAAACACACTTTGGAGTCTGCGTAAACAAAGACAACTGCTCTGCTTCTTTCTCTGGTTCCCCATCTCGCTCTTAGACACACACACACACACACACACACGCACACACACACACGCACACGCACGCAGCAGAGACTTGAGCAAACAGAAGATGCTGCTTCAAGGCGTTTGGACAAAGAAAACAAAGCATGAAATATTCAGTGAAGGTGCTCCGTCCACATTTGATATGGACCAGTCAAAGGCAACCACCTCCAATCTAAACTCTTAAATGTACCCAACAAGCTGCACGTCTACAGCAAATACCACAGCATACATTTTGTGGTTTTAGTTCAATCTCCTTTTGTTTGTTCAATTTGCGAAACAAGGAATTTAAGTTATCCATTTATAGAATGTATGCTTTCTTCCCACGTAGGGCAAAGCTAAGAAGACGTGATTAACCTTATCTTTGGAGCCATGGGGTCAAATGGGTGACCAGTGGGTAGTGTCCCAGGCAGACTGTATCTGTCTGTAGCACTTTGTACATGTTTTCATCTTTCTCGCTATCTCTGTGTACGGTGACCCGACCTAACGCATGCACGCATCTATCTGTTAACACGCAGGGCCTGGGGGGCGAGCTGCGCGCTGGGGCCCCTGACGGCTGCACACGGGGGGTTGTGAGGGCCTGTTGGTGCAGCTGTCCCACTCCAGGGTAACACAAGACCTTATTAGAGTCCATTAGACCTCTCTGAAACTAATAAGAGATTGTCAAATACATCCAAACATTCACAGAATTCACAGAGCGACAGGAAGCGATAGGAGGGTGGCGCGAAGGGGCACAGGGGGTCTGCCATTTGTCTACAGAAGGTCCTGTTCTTATATCTGCACTGTTCTTTCCTTTTGAATTTAACTGGTAGATTATAGGGAAAAAACAGTTTGCTTAAAATACTTTAACAACATTTTAATTCATCAATATAAATTATTACGTAGACGTGGGACACTTCCATGTGAGAGATATTCTAATGAATTCACATCATCAACATCTTAAATAAGGAAAATCATTTTGCACATACGGTTTTCCTCTGACACCTGTGACAAAGTTTCTCCTCGCATCTGGACGGTCAGACGGGCTCGTCTGCAGTCCACAACCCCGGAAAAAAAAGGTTCCCTTGGCCCTGACAGCAGGGGCTTGACCTGGGAGACTGCCTTTGATCTTTAATTATCACTGGGCATGGCCCTGGAGAGGACAGAGTGGATGAACACGGGACCATTTGGGGGCCTGCTACAAAACTAGGACGAAAGACAAACTGCCCCCCCCCCCTCCCGACTTCTTACACTTTATCAACTTTAAAGCCATTGTGGAACAGCTGCACATGTAGAGCACGAAGAAAGGGGCTTCTTTCAAATAGATGCTGCATCTGGTCTGCAGGGTGAGGAGCAAATCGAGTATGATGTCGACCACAGGGAAGCAGCCACAGTGAAAGAGAAGGTGGGGGATTGAGGGCAGATGCTGTCTCAGCAGTCCTTCATTTAGGCCGGTCAAAGTAAATATACAGAAACATGAATCAATGGAGGACGACATTAAGCATATGCCACTTCTATTGGCATTTTACATCAGGTACCGTGGTATTTAAAAACATCATGTGGTTTTACACAGCATCCATTTGAATCAAAAGCAAAACATCTTGCTGCAGAGATACGCTGATGAAGTACAGCAACTGTAATTGAAGAAAGCTGATCCACAGGCCGCAGAAGCCACATTCAGGAAATTGAATTTAGCTAAGTTATCTAGTTATTTTATGTCTTTGTTCATGCAGGCCTTTCTCAAGAAAATGCCAAAATAAACAGACGGGAGACTTGTAACCCATTGCACAGCGAGTCTTAATCACACTGGGATGTGGTATGATGAAAGACACTTAACCTTTGAACCCACTGGTTCCTTGATCCCAAAGGGGATGTAACAGTCACTAAGGAGCATCATTTATTTAATGTCTAAGTCGTTTAGGTCAGATTCAGGGAAATTAGGAGGAACAAGGACTGTGAAAGGACAATTTCCAAGCATTAACAAAGATGATCTGGGAGCATTTGTATCCGTAGGTAGCGCTTGAAAGAGCGCTACGTGAGTCCTGGAGCACCAAGAGCCGCCGAAAATGATGATGTCGCAGACAGTTTGAAAACGAAACGTAAAGCTTGGTAGCCAGACATATACTTTGGGGCTTTTATAACCACCTCTGAGGCAACGACAGACTTTGGGGAGAGATCGAGTATCCACAGGCTCCAAGGCCTGCGCGTCCATGACTCCACCAACACCCGCAACCCACGGCCGCAGTTATTCCATTATTCACCATCGGCTCTGGCCCACTCCTTTCTTCTAGGGTTATCAGTCCCATCCCTGCTCCTCTGGTTAAGATCTCCCCCCCCCCCCCCCTGGCTAACGATGTGTCACACAGAAGATTACGATTGAACTCACGCACGCTGCGCCCTCGTGGCTCAAAGACCTGGAAAGCACATCACAGCCCGCATGGAAATACACAGCTGTCCAGCGACACTGGATGTGGCCTACCTTCAAAAGAATCCTACCGAGTGCACACACACGTATACACAAAGGTTGGGGGCCAGACATTAAACGTTCTGAGCTGACAGATATTAAGTGTGACGCTCTTATCTTCAAACACTTTTGCACACTCTGCAGCCCTGGGAAACTTTGCATTGTATCACACAGCACATTAAACAAGGACAGTTTTGAGAGAACCGATGAGTAAAACACATGGAAAATGTCTTACTTTGGCAGGTGTTGCTTCTCTCCTCGTACCCCGGGTTACACAGACACTTCCCGATGGGTACGAGCCACTCCCCCTCCGTGCTGCAGTACATTCGCGGGGCCTCCTCCTCTTTGGAGTGATTGACGCACGAGCCTTTGACCTCCACCAGCGACTGGGAGTCCATGGGCACCGTGTCGGGGAAAGAGGCCAGATTCCTCACGGTGCGGGGGCACTTCTTGAAGTACACCCTCACCGAGACTAAAGCCACGCAGGCGCCCACGTCCTGGAACGCCAGATAGAAGCCCTTCTTGGTCATGGGACCCACCTCCCGCACCTCGGTGTTGAGCTTGAGGATGCGGTCCCCGAGGTCCATCTGGGTGAAGCTCTCGTCGGCGGCGATGGTGTCGATCTTGGTGAACTGGTGCTCTCGGAAGTGGCTCCCCTGGTCGTCGTCCGTCTCCTGGTAGAGGAGGTTGAAGGTCTCCTTGCAGGTGCCCAAGACCAGCGGGATGGAGTTGCAGTCCCTCAGGGTGAACTTCAGCTCCACGTAGATCTTCTGGGCCGACTGGCGGGAGATCCAGTTGGTGCGCAGCCAGTTGTTCTGGCTGTATTCCATCACGTTGCAGACCTGGAAGGTCCTGATGGGAGTGTAGTGCTCATCCACCCCACTGATCTCCTCCCACTGCAAGGAGACGGAGAGCAGGAGAGGCGGAGGAGAGAAACAGAAGACGAGAAGGAGCAAGGAACACAAGAGAGAGAGAGGGAGAGAGAGAGAGAATCACATGCAGGAGAAAAAAAATGGGAAAATTCAAGGTTAAAAGAGCAAGAGTGGTGGAGGGAGGAGATCAAGGAAAGGTCAAATTAAGAAAGTTATGAAGAAGATTAGGTCAAAAAGATGTGAAGATTAGAGGAAGAACGAAGGGTGACAGGAGGAAATAGGGTTTACAAATTATTGGAAAGAGAAGGAAGAGGAGAGAGGAAAGGGTAGACAAGAGAGAGAAAAATAAAAGTTATTTCTACCCTGTAAGCATTAACAGATGAATTATTTAGATTCAGATTCACTCTAGCTGAATACTAAGCATCTAATAAACACTTAAGGGTGAAAATCACACTACCAGATCTCTTATAATTACTCAAATTAATTAAAAGCAAACCTGCTGCCTGGGCCAGATTTGCAGAGCACTGGGAAAATATCTCAGAGTAAAACCAAGACGTGTGATTTCCTGTCTGAAAATAAATAAATGTGTGTGAAGCTGCTTAATTGTTGTTAAATATTAGAAGCAAATCTGTAGTGTTTTTTCCACCCTTTAACTAACATTTTTTTGTTGTTTTTTCTCTACAAATGAGGACTTTCAAGCTGCTGGTTATTTGCATCACAGAGCTACGGTTACTAAAAGAAACGTGCTGAATCCACTATGACACAAAAGAAGCTACCAAGTACAGACAGATGTGAGTGTATACCAGGGACGTTCGTGTCTATCTTACATTTTCCCTCCACTGGGAGTAAGCAATGAGAGGAGAGGAGAAAAAAAGAAAGCTGGGGTCATTCCTTTTGAATTCAACACAGCGGGAAGACTCATTGATCATGCGCTTTGGCTTCGCTGTCCGGGCAAATCAACACTGAATCGGAGCGATGATGAATGGGCAAAACACCTGAAACAGTGGGCTCATTGTGGTTAAAATGACAGTCATTAAAACGAATGGGCCTAAATGTGTAAATGGATGCTTTTTTTTTTTTTTGTAGTCTGTGAAATTTCTAAATTGATGCATGCCCGAATGAGAGAGAGAGAGAGAGAAAGAGAAACACTTTCTGGGTAAGTGGAAACTGAATTATCGCTCTTTTCACACCGCCATTAATGGAAACATAAACCCACGCACACATATGTGCGTTCACATAAGGCTCATGTGAAGTGTTTAGAGTCCCGGAGCAGGCGGACACAGCAGGTGCTTTCAGCCTGAACACAGACACGTTAATGGCGAGCCGAGGGAAGCCGAGCTTCTCTGTTACGCGGCTCGGGTTGTGTGGCGTATCTATGGGTGTGTGTGTGTGTGTGTAGGGGGGGGGTCAATGAGCTCTTGTGCTGAAGGTTGGCCCTCTTGCTTTTCATCTCAGTAAAGTTAATGAAACAACCCCAAGAGACAGAGAGGGAGAGAGAGAGAATAATGAAGAGATACAGCTAAAGCAAAGCGCTAGGACGATGGGAGGGGGGGGGGGGGGAGATAAAGTGGGAGGGAAGCTGAGGGCAAAGATTCCGTTGGTGTTTAGTCTCCCCGTCGTGCTTTCGTTTGGCGTCACCTCATTCATCTGAGTGCGGTCCAAGCTGTCTCCATATCTAACAATAACACGCAAAAGTAGACGGTGCCGAGCGGGCCTGAAAATACGGAGACGTTAACATTTCACCTCACTTTACCTCGCGTTCAGTAGATCGACTTGAATATATATATATATATATATGTGTGGAAATAATGATGTGATGACGCGCAAACAAAGATACGCCGATGAGATTTGGACAAAAGCAGCGAGTCGGAGGGGGAGGGGGAGGGGGGGGGGACGGGAGCTGCCAGTGTGATTAGTGGCTGTTGACATTACGTTTGGATAAGACAATGTACTTGCACAGAGTAACGCAAACAGAGCATCCTAATCTGCTTAGGCTCTATGTACACAGTGCATACTTTCTTCCTGCCGTGGACTGAGAGGAGCCCAACTCCGGATCGACTCATGGGTGCTGATCTGATGCATAGCTTGTGTAGGTCAAGGATATTACCTGCTGAAGGTGTTGACGCAGCGAGCTTGTTGTATACATGTGCCTTCCTTGCTTATGTGTATGTGTCGCTGTAACAGAAAGCGTGACTAATGGGTTTTTGTGGTTATGTTTAGGCATCACGGTAGTGGGTCAGGCTGAGAGAAACGATCCTTGAAACATTTACAAAGTTTAAAAAACGACTTGGGAAAAAAGGGAAAGATGTGTTAACTTGTTTCTCTGGATTTTCAAGAAAACTGAAAAAATGAAATGAAACGGGGGGACCTGGGGCCAAAGTGGTGTGCGTACACCTACACGTGGCACAAAGGGGCAAAATAAACATTAGGAATTGAATCCTGAACGTCTGGGAGACGGTGGTTTGTAAATCCTTGCCCCTCTACACGATTGCAAGTTGGTGCTTGTAGTCTCAACATGGTGTAAAAAAAACATTTAACGAAAAGTCTAAGAGGAGAGTGCAAATGTAAATTGATCGGTTTTAAGAATGTACTCTAGTTTGTGCCGATACCTGTTCGGGTCAAAGAGCTTCTCCACTTAATGTGGATATTATTTCTGCATCTCATTGTGCCACGTTTGATTTGAAAAGTTGCCGTTGCTCTCGCTGAATTGGTTTCTAACGGAACAAGAGGCCCGAGAGGGGAGGGGGGGGGGGGGGGGCACAGTGTGTGCAAATCACTCTATAGATGCTGATGTATTGTGAAGGTGTGTGTGTTTGTGGGCTATGAATATGAACTCCCTACTCCTCCCTACTGTGTATGAGCGCGTTGTTGATTCTATGCATTTGTGTTTCTGCAAAAATTGTGTGTGTGTGTGTGTGTGTGTGTGTGTGTGTGTGTGTGCGTGTGCGTGTGTGTGTGTGGATAGATCTCCGTGTTTGTAAGCAGATGTCTGGTGAGAGCTGCAGGATTTACGTCTTTTCCCTTTATGTACTTTCATGTTCACCACTGTGATGCAAACCCGGGGCTAAATCCAAAGCGAGTGCGAGTGATTGCTCCTCTGCTACAGAGCTGTCTTTGGGAGGTGGTCGGAAGGTTTGCCCCAAATCAAATCCAGGCGTCAGTGCGTGCGACTGTGTGCACGCGTGTGTTAGAGGTGCTACATGCTATTCCGGAATAGATGAACCGATTTGAGCAAGTCGCTTCCTACAGTAAATGTCACCTTTTCTCTCTGATGTGCGCATTGTTCATCTCTGACATGGACTTATCCTCTTCGCCCCCCCCCCCCCCCCCCCTCCGCCCCCCGCCCCTATCACATCGCCGGGTTCGTTAGCAGGGCCTCTGTTTCCTGTTTTCTGTTGCCTCGCCACACAGAAGCAACCCCCGACTGTAAATGTGCAAAACTGTTTGTGTGTCAACCCGGAGATAAATAAAGGCCCGCAGCCCCCCCCCCCCCCAGCCACCCCTCTTCCTGTCTTCTAATTGATATATAACAACACAAGCACCCTACACCAGTCTCTGTGACCCCTAACCCTGACCCCCGATGGTCATAGCTGGGGGGGGGGGGCACAGTTTTAGCGTGGTAGCCCCTGGTCTGTCTGATCTGTGCTGTAGGTAGGTGAGGCGGCTTTAGGAACAGTAAAAAAGGGAGTGTGGTAACCCGATCCGCTCTTGACATTACAGCTACGGCAACAGGCACGTCTCACAGTCCCCCCCCCCCCACCCCCCCACCCCCCGGTCAGCGCACCCACTTCAAAGAGAGGCAGCTCAATGGGAGTTAATGGACCACTATAGCGGTAACAGTGCATTTCTACCGAGACGAGAAGGCTCCATCCGACGTTGGAAGGGGCAGGGTTCAGGTGCATGTGTGTCCCCCGACTGTCCCCCGTACTGCCGCTACAGCTGCAGAGTGTGAGGTCGTAAAAAAGTGGAGCAACGCAACAAGTGCAGAGCTCTCGGGCTCCGTAGAGGTCAGCGGGGGTCATAGACACAACAACTGCAGCGTATCAGTCAGAGGACATTTCATCAGCTGGTCCAGGGGGAAACCTAAATACACACTAATATGCATACACACTTCTTCCTGTTTAATCCCCGAAACAATTGCTTTGGGGATCCTGGAAAATATTGGATTTTCAATCCTTTACCAGTGAGTCACATCTGCAATCGGTTGATACTGTGGGCTTCAATTGTTACATTGGCAGATGTGACCCGCGGTCAGTTTGTCATGCTTTTTAAGCAAGCTGATGTTTAAAATCAGCGCCTTCTTGATTGGGGGAATGTTAAAGCGTGGATTTGATACCGTTTTGAATATGTTGTCCAGCTGTTAACTTAATGTCGGTCAGAGGATTTTTCATCAGCTGGATGGAAAGAAAGTAACCACAAAGCTATGCTTCCTCATCCTCTCTGAGGCCTTGCTCTCACTGCTAATCTCCGTCGGGCTTTCCTCTGTTCTCTCTCTGTTTTCGGGGTGGGGGGGGGGGGGGGGGGGAGGGGGTTATGCTGGTCAGGCTGGTGGTAGTAGGGGAGGCGGCGGGGGCTTAAGTGCCCTTGGGTGACTAAAGAAGTTAAAACGGCAGTATGTCGGGGGGAAAATAAATAAAAAATCGAGCTGCTGAAGGGGTGAACCTAGTCGGAAAAAGCTCTGGCGTCGTACCACGCATGCACCCCCACCCCCCCCCACCCCTCCTCTTTCGGGCCGGAGAATTGGAACGTGAGATGTGAACGAGTCTGTGTGAGTTCAATTATTTTTTCATTATTCCTGACAGCATATGCAGAGAGCTGACACTCGGTTGGCTTTCTTCTATAGATGTCAATCATCTTGATTTGGGCACAAAAGCTCAGTCAACCCCATTGTTGGCTTTTTAAGCAGTTACACAGCGCTGTGGGGAATGAGCCTAAATATGTAAAAACATTCCACTGTCCATGCAGCTTCCAGGTTTTTCCTTCTTTTTATTGTTTAATTAATCAGATGCTGATTTTCCCATGAGCAACCTTGTTTGTTGTTCGGGCATAAAAATGTAATATGTGAAATAAGATTTGTTCAGATTTGATTTGATTGAAATACTGGCTTTGAAAGCTTTATTCAACTTATTAGCTCTTTAAATCAATTCAAATATTCAAACCTTCACTTCAAACTTCAAAACCAGCTGAGCAAAGCTTGCGCTTCTTTTTGAAGACAAAACAAGACATAAACAGCAACGTTGTTGTATCCCCTGCTGGCTCCTATATGAAAAATGGACTTTACTTTGAGCGAGCCCATTATTTCTATTTTGTATGCACAGCCAGTGTCTGGGGTGTTGGTTTGTTGCTGAAGAATGCTTTCAAAGCACACAAGAATGTAATCTTTAACACTCTTTAGTCTTATGAAGGGCTAAGCCCCCTGGACAATGCTCAGCAATCAGCCTGCCTCCCAGACAGATAGCAGTATATCTGAATCAGACGCACTTCACACACACACACACACACACACACACACACACACACACGCACACACACAACATGCACTTGTCAGTCTAGCCGGTGGCTCCGGAGTGAACATCCTATAAGGCTAAGCTCTTAATTTGTTCTGACCAAACCACGGCGTGTCTCAGTAGGCCAATAGCCATGGCCTCTCCATCAACGTGAGTGTTTGTGTGTGTGTGTGTGTGTGTGTGTGTTTTTGAGGGTGCTCAGTGCCACTGCCACATTATGAGAAATCATTTGTGAACAGCAGTCTCCCAGGGCAGGCTGCTTATCAGAGCGCAGTCAGTGGATGACGTGAGTAATTACAGATGATTCACCTTGAGGACTTGATCATCAGCAATATCTCTCTCTCTCTCTCTCTCTCTCTCTGTCTCTCTCTCCGTGTCCTTCTCTTTCATCCTTGTTGGTCCTCCCGTCACTCCTCTGCTCTCTCTTTCATTCCTGTATTCCCTTTGAACGCCTCTGTGTCTCCCATCCCCGCGTTTCCCTCTGCGGAATCGTCCTCTTTTTGAATGACATTGGCTTCAAATCCTGCGGCATTTTTATGAACTATATAACCACGTCTTCTCTTCGGAATTCTTTCAAAGGCAAATGACGTGAGGTAAAGCAGAGCTCGCCGCACACCCTCCGTCACGCATTCCAGCCCTCCGAGCCGGATCAAGTCTCCGATATCGCATTTTCCTACACTCTCGCAGCTTATTATTATTGCACAACATCAATCACGACGAGGTCACGCAGTCGGCCCTCAGCCTGTATTGTCATTGCATTGAGCGACTTTTCCTTTCGGGGCAATTCCTTTGTTTGTGGTTCGCCCTCGTGAAGAAAACGCAGGGTTCGGCGGTGCCAGCGGAGTATGTGGCCGAGGGAAACGAGGTCTGGCAGCTCCACGGAACAAATGACTGGATTACCGTAAGCCACTGCCAAGGAGCAATTTTAACACTTAATAAAGAAAAAAAGAGTGTGTCTGTGTGTGTGTGTATGTTTGTAGGTGAGGGCCAGCCCTGAGGCACAGTTGTCTAACTAGCTACGCAAATAAACACTGAGCGGGAGCCCACTGGAGGGACTCTGGTGGAGGGAGGCTGATAGATGAAGCTGTTGAGATTTTTTTTTCTTCCCCAAAAGAATGGCACTGAACGCTGGAACGTTTCCAGATCTGATCAGATTGTTTTGTTTTTGTGGAAAAAGATCACACCATTTCAGCAAAAATAACTTTTAAATATGAGTGTTATATGTATATTTGTGCAATGCACATGGATGGAAAGTGACACCAAAGCCGAAATGCGGACGTGAGTGCTTTGATCAGGAAATTTGAGAATTCTCTTTTTGTATTTTTATGATGGCATAAGAGTCACAGACTTGAAGAATGTGTGTTATGGGACTAGTATTGTAGCATGTGTGACAAACGGGATGGTGCTTATTTTCAATCGAGAACAAATGGATTAACAAGTGGAATATTAACAATGGAATTACAATGTTAACATGCAGCAGCAGTAAAATGGTGCCGATGTAATATTTACTAAAAAAGGGGGCTCATCGGCTATCTTGTGTGGATGCTTTATTGTCCACAACCTAAAATCCTTTAATGCCTTAATCTCTCTTTAAACACATGCACACTCAAATACACAAACACCCGCGCAGTGCATTTTCCCTTAAGCATCTTGACCATATGGCAAGCTCCGAATGCTTAACCTTTAACCCGGGAGACCAAGAACGGACAAAAAAAACGTCTAAAGTGAAGTGGGTTAATCTGCACTTGGCTCATTGGGTCAACATGGCATAGGGAGAGAACCACAGGAGATGGAAATCCTGATTTCATGTGGTGTGGGGTTGAATCCAACAGCCAGTTCATTTGCCCCCCCGCCCCCCAAATGTACGCATATGGAGACATGATGTGGGTGGATGTAGAAGATAAAGGATACTCACCCCATGCGACGGGTAGGAAATCCATCCTAACTCCCCTTGGCTTGCTTTAGAGTCTAAGAGGTTGACTGTGGGGAGAAAGAGAAAAGGGAAAACAAAGAGAACATGTGAGTGTCGACTCCTTGTTAGCCCCAATTAGCCTTCATCTAATCCCACAGGAGGGATCGCCAACCTCCAGCGATGATCATGACTTTATTTACTCAGCTGCCACACACACACACACACACACACACATATACACGACCACACAAACATGCTACACACATCCTACGCTGACCAACCGAGAGAGTCGGTTGGCTCTCTGGTCTCGCCGTTGTAAAGGATCAAAGCAGAAGTTGGCCCGGGAAAAAAAAAAAAAAAAAAAAACTGGCGACAACACCGATATCCTGAAGAGATATTTGACTCAAACAGTGCCAACATTCCAAGAAAAACCAACAAGGAATCTCACGGTGTTGACTCTTAACCTCCGTTCTTGTTACGCCCAGACCCATGATGATTGGAAGCACAACCACATCACGTCTAAATTCAGATGTAATCTCCAGTTTCGGGGGGGGGGGGGTGTTCAGAAAGGCAATTTGCGTCTGTGAAGACGAAATACTACCCTACTACTTCATCTTCTTGTCTTTTGTAATATTCTTTTTAAGATAAAAAATGAATTCATATCAAAACACCAACTGAGAGAAAAATACGTGTCCCACAGAAGAATCAGGAGAAATTAGACAGGGAGCTCCATTGGTGTTTCATAGGGTGAACATCATGGTCCCCAAAGCAGCGTGCTCGTGGTGCTCGGTGTCGTGACATGGCGGTGGACTAACGGCCCTCCTATTCCACACCTCCTCGGACCAAATCAGTTCACACTGCAAACGTGCTGCTCACAGATTCTACCCACCGGCCCTTTATGTGGCCCGAAATCTACTCCGACGCAGAAATGTGCCCCTCTGGCCGTACTATTCTTAGTATGTTCACATGGCTGTGGTGTGAGTTATTGTCATCGAGCACAACTGTCAGTATGCACCATGACATACGGAGGGGGGGGGGGGGAATGTGCAGGCCGCCTTGTGCTCCACGGATTCCCCACTTAGAACTTCTGTTTGGGTCCGTCAAGCCACGATAGCTAAATACATCCACTTCAAATTAGATAGCGTAATAACTATTTCAATAGCAGCAATAAAACAGAGGGAAATAAGTTTAATAGTAACAATACTGATTGTCTGCTTCCCAAAATGTCGACATCCCAAACAAAGATGAAAAATGGACGTCGCTGTGATTAATAACATGCACACTTGGCGACCTGCATGAGAAAGTGCAGGACGAATAATCAGCTTCGGACAGATGGTGGAACAAAAAAAAAAGATCCGTTCTTCTGATGGTCTCCTCTTTTAAGTTTGAACCTGAAACTCCTCATCAAGAGAGCCAATCAGTCCACAGCTCAACACACACGTAAGAGGGCCTACTCGGACGCACCAAGACACACACACACTCACCCGAGTGAGTGGCGCGCACACACACACACACACACACACACGACTACGCGAAGCAGCCGCGGCGCAGTCGGGCCCTGCAGCTGCAGCTCTATTCGCTGTGAAAAACATGAGGAATACAATCTCCCTGCACTCTCCCATTCAACACCTCGGTGAGGACGGGGGAACACGTCTCCGGCGAAGGGTCAGCGAAGGACTGCCGTGGCATTGTGGGAAAACTACTTTAAAACACGAGCAGAACTCAATATGCAGAGAAAAGTGTTTTTTTTCTTTTTTTTGCCCGGTCCTGTAAAATGACTGTTGTTTCACACGAGAATAAAGATTGAGATGGATATCATGATTTTCCTTCAGGCGGGTCTGATAACTATCAGCCGGCGTGCCATGATAAAGAGAGTGAAAGGGAAAGTGGAGGGAAATTCTGGATTTGAAAATACTGAATTGAGGCTCACCTGAGCTGCAGGCGTGCCAGGCCACTCATCCAGCTGAGTGGCAGTAGACACGTTCCTATTAGAGGCTAATGAAGCTATCTGTTCATGTCAGATAATAGCAGCTCAGCAACCGGGGCCATTGCTTCCAATTTACATTTCTCAACGAGCCGAGCCTACCACTCAAATTGGGCCAAGCGGGGGAATTTGATAGCAGAAAATTAGACGGCTCTCATATCGGTGGAGGGAAAAAAAAAAAAAAAACTCCAGCTGGACTTGGCTGAGGAAATCATCATCCGCGCGTGCACACACGCACACAGCTACACAAACACAAAATGCATGCAAAAACACCACAAGTCTACTCAGCTAAACAAAAAAAAGGACCAAACCGCAGCAAGGTGTGCACTTCATCCGAGGAACTAGACATTTTGAAATGTGGCCTGAAGCATAATGAATGCAGTGCGCATGCAGTCTTTCAGATGCTCACTAAAAACACCGTTTTTCCTGCACACAAGTACTCAAGAGAGGCACAAAATAAGAGCGCGTGCACAAAGAGTCTTTCTCACTCTCACCCACACACACACACACACACAAGCGCGGTCGGTTAGCAAGCTAGCGTCAGCCAAGCATGTAGCCCCTGCCCCATCAGGGAGCGCCTCTGAACGGGAACTAGGAGTATTAATAGCAGGACTGAGCCAGCCTGTCTGGGGAGGGAGCGAATCATCGCAGAGGTAGAAACAGGTGAATCAATACATAAAGCTCCGGGCCGCCATCAAACACCAACCAAAGTTGGAGAATAATCTCTGCCGCGCGCAGACAGAGCCTCCTGCTATGGTTTCATAGAAAAAAATGGGGATGGGAATGCGTGAAGGGGCGCGCTGCTGTGTCATCAAAACCCGGTGAACCCAATTCTCTTCTTCTTCTTCTTCTTCATTTGACTCGCTGGTGACCAACTATCGCTCGGGCGACGCCTATGCTGAAATATTTACGTGAAACATTTGGGAAAAGGACCCATTTTCATGTCCACGTTCTCATCATCTAACAGCTGATGTGGAAGACCTGCTCTGCATGCAGACACACACTTGAAGTGCCGCAGACGAGCGGAAGAAGGAGCCGTCAGTCAGTGTAGGATCAACACATGGCCCGATCGGTAAAAGCAAGTTCCCGCCATCTGGACTGCGTCACCTCCACTCGGACTAGAGAGGAACGTGGTGGTGGTGGTGGTGGGGGGGGGGGTTGTTTGTGTAGCATCTAGCGTCTCGCTGGGAGCAGCTTCGTTGCACCGTGCATGTGGAGGTTGGCAGGCCGCAGTGCAGGCAGAGCGGGGCGACTCGTGTCTGTGTTAAAGGGTGAAGTGTTCACCTCCCATTATGAATTATTCAAGTGCACAGTCGCTCTGTCTGATGTTGCTGCTGCTGCTGCTGCAGCCCCTCTGCCCCCATTTCTCTTTCTTTCTTTCGTTCTTTCTGTCTGTCTTTCTTTCGGTTCTTTCATAAACCATCTGCCTTGTACGTATGTCTTCTGTATACAGAAGCATGTAGGCTGAAATTCTCACTTAAAGGGATAGAACATCTCTGCACACATGACGTATGATCTCATTTCTCTTTACACCTGAGCAAACCAACACTAACAAATACATAAAAACCCAAATATCTTTTTTTTTTGTTTTTTTTTGTGGTCAATCTGAAGTCTAAAACTGGCACCCTCCATCTACAGCTCAAGGTTTGCTCAATGCACACATGGGAACTAGATAATAATGTAGATAATTGCGTTTGCATTCAAAGAAGGGGCACGTGTGAGCACATGCGCAGCACCTGTGAAAGGTGCCATCGCTCACAGACGGACCGTCTGTCCCAGCGGGACCTCCGCGCCGGGCTCTGCGGGCCGAGCCTCCCTCCGGCCGGCTAAAAATACCCGCGGCCTCCCGACGCCCTGCAGCGGGCTAACGTCTCCCCCACGTAAACGGGGGGGACATGCTGCACCACCGTGGGGCAACCAACTTTTTATTATTATTATTCTTTTTTCGATTTAAGATTGACACAAAAAATAGACATATATATAATTTTTTTTTTTTAACAAAATCGCATTTCCAGGCAAAGTTTCAATGAATCTGCGGAACAAATTATATTCTCCGGGACTTAGGCTCAACTTTTTCCTTTATACACGACCAATGAGGACCTGAAAGTCCGTTCTTAAAAGCAGTGGACACACGAAGGATGAGATGGGACGGAGAATAACTCGCAATAGAACTAGACCTCTGGTTTCTTTATACATGGGGAGGGAAATAATAAAACGCGTTTAGGTTTCTCCTAATTCAGTACAAAGAAGAGGTTCGTCTTGCTTGAAAATATGTTTTTCTTTACTTCTTAATTCAGTAATAATCAATGGATTCCCAATAAACCAACAAACAGTCACATAGAGCCTTCCAAGTGGTAAAATAATATTTAATGCATTTGCTAATTGACTGATATCGATGTAATATGAGGTCAAAACACATTTCTACGAATTTACTGAGCCTTTAATGACCATCCATTTGATCGAAAGTTCGCAGAGAGGCCATCTTTGTGAAGTCTGGGGGCTGTTTCATAATCAGCTGTCTTCATGTAAATAAAAAGGCACGTTCATGTAAACAATGGCCAAGGTTGGCCAGTTGTCAGCCCCATGACTGCGTTAATATCAATACACTATTAGTATTGTTTAAAAGTGCTGCAGACGCTTCCCGGCACAGTTGGTGACAAAACCAGTTGATCAGTCAACTGGTCTCAAATGGGGTCCAAGGCCTGTACGCTGTCCGACAATGGAACTTTAGTGTCAAACACGGCGCCGGTTTGTGAGTTTCGAACTTCATGATGCTGTTAGTATATTATTATTATTATTATTATATTTGTGTGATAGAGGCTGCGAAGAGGAGCCAGATCGAGACGACCAACGCCCTAATAAACATTTCATTCGGACTCCTTATGCGGCCGTTCTGTCCCGTTTCGGTCTTTCTGTGCAACATGGAGACGCAGCAGCTCGACACTGACACTCTCTGGCTGATTTACGTCTGGTAAAGGTGAGTTGGACCGGCAGATTGGTTTCACGTATCGAGACTTCGCACTTTGAGGTTCGCTCTCTCTCTCTCTCTCTCTCTTTGTGTGCGTGCGTGTCCTCGCTCTCTCTCTCTTTTTAAAAAACACTTTAAACCCTCTGTTCTTTCCTCCCTCCCTCTCTCTATATCGCAAAAGCAAACACGCACCCGTACACGGATACACGCACACGCACAAAGAGCGCATGTATATTGTATTTTCTTTTGTTTCTCTTTCCCCACAGCGCTGCTATGAAGCCCGTCAGCTCTGCAGCTCATAATCGATTTACTGTACATCTCCGTGTTGACTTCATGTGTATCACGAGTTTTAGATGTATTGGAAGTACAATCTCTCTCCGGGCGGACTTGCTGCAGGCCTTCACTAGTTGACCTTGTCACGCTCCCTTTTGCTGATTTACTTTTTTTTTGTTTCATCCAGTTTTCTAAATCTCCAAATCACGATTGCATGAGATAAACGAAAAATAATTATCTCTAAGAAGTGACAACTGGGCAGATAACTGCAGGACACGCGGCGCACTGGACGATCGAAACAATCGATTAATTGGGTACCTTTTTGGTGTGGCGTGATTAACCGATAGCTACAACCAACACTTTCGTTAAGAAGACGCATTTAGATTTTCAGATACAACTTCTTGGTTAACTGTCCCACAAAGTGATGCACACATTTAAGAATCATTTGTATATGAATAAGAAACAAACGTAAGTGGGCTAGTTATTGGTTTGTTACAAAAATAAAAAAAAACAAATTAATCGGAAAGAACTCAATCGATGTTCGATTTGGGCTCTATTTGTCCCGGTTAACTTTCCCCTTTGAATGTTTCTGTCAGATACGGAATGCTTTCCTGAACTAGAGGCCGATACTTTCCATCCCAGGACTGAGTTACTTTGTCACAGTTGTGGAGCTGTAGGAAAGGATCAGAACATGCTGCTGTAACACGTAATTACGGAAGAGAGTATATTACTCCCATTACAGGCTCAGTCCGATGCAATTAATTACTTTATTTGTGTTACACTTTAAATCACGTGGGTATCTTCGTGCGAAGCGCCGGTTCTGAATATGATATGAGCAGTGAGTGGGAAACATTATATCACAGTGGTGTTTCTTACAGGGAATAACTATAATTTTGAGTTTAGTCCCAATAGACAGTTTGACCTAAATCTTCATCCAAATGAATTTTCCCCTCCCTGTGGCCACTTTTAATCTTTACAGAACTCATGTGGCTTCCATTTTTACTTTGACCCCGCAATAAATACACTTTAACATTGATACGTATTTATCCAACGGGTTGTTTGTTTGTTTTTTAGGGAAAAAACAGAGGAAACAAGCTGTGAATTCAAGCGACTGAATAAGTAGACAAAGTCCTATTTGAAAAAGAGACTTCTGAAAGTGGATGGTCGGCTTTATATTCAACATTTCCGCACACGCTCTTTATCGCTAAAGAGTGGCCAAAACTTGGAAATAATTCCAATTAAACCGTAATGCTTCGTGAGTTTAATGGAGAGAGAATTCCGAACGCAGGCATCACGTGGCTCTATAAAATAGGCAGTTTTACTGAGCCGTTTCGGTGAATCCAGGTCACAGCCACGGAAAGAGACGCCCGCATATTTACGCACAATGCGATCGAGCTCATCTTATATGTGCTGCCTTCACATCGGCGACACTGATTATGTGGGGGGGGCGGGGGGTCCACCCCAAATTGTGCTTTGGATCAAAACTGACAACCGGCGATCAACGTGGACCTCTGGAAGAAAGACAGTCACCGGAGTTTCCTCGCGTCTCTTCGCCCCATAACAACTCTCCGATGGGCGCATTGGGAACGCGTCTCGCCATCGACATTTAAATAACTGTTACCCCCCCCCCCTTCCCCTCTACCCGTGTGCGATGTCGTACGGCGTGAGGCTGCACTGTCCTCCTTGAGTCGGGTCTACTTTTAAGTTCATGGTCTAAATGGAGAACATCCGCGCCCCCGGTCTCACCTCCACGCGCTTTTCGATCCTCCCGTCGGTGTTTACCTCTGTGGCCATTTGGACAGCAGCGAGTCCGCGGTGAGCGCGCGCAGCTCCGCTCCGCGATGTGCACCGCCGCGCACGCTTTTGCACACACACACATACACACACGCACATACATTGACACTGGCGTCCGCGGGCGGAGTTCACTTACCTTCATTCGGGGGGTAGATGACGGTAAACGCGGGAACAACGCAGGACAACAAAAGAGGTAAAATGGGAAGGAGTGATCGCGGATGGCAATCCATGGCGGCGGATCAGAGGTACATAACTCCATGAAGCCACTGACTGATCTGAGAGCGTCTCCTCTCCACTCGGCGTTCTCCCTCCCTCCCTCTCTCTCTCTCTCCCTCTCTCCCCCTCTCTCTCGCCCCGTCTCCCTTCGGTCGGAGCGCTTTTCCGCTGGGTCCTACAGACTCAGGATATACGCAGCGCTCAAGTTCACCACAGGTCACTTTGGATCCTTTGCGCCTCCTCGGCGTGTTTTACACATGCGACTGGGTTCAAACACGGAATTAGGAGTCTCTCAGGTTAAGAGCAGAGAGGAGAATTAGTAGGCAAAGCGTGACACCGTCCCCGTGGCATATGACGCAATGTTTATCAAACCGGAAGGTAGATGCAGAGAGTAGTTTGACCATAAGAAATGTGAGCATTTATTATATTCTATTGTTATATTATAGTATTGTTATATTATCATATCTTTTTTCAAAGCATCAAAGTCAAATGACTGGCCGGTGACTTTGAGTCCTGCACAATAAGTGACTTGGTTTTCATTGAGACTGCAGAGCAAACCGATATTACCAAAAGGCACCAGCCAACAGGACCCTGCGACTCTTGATCCAAAATCTAAAATGGCCGGGACTTCAATGTGATATAACCATATCATGGAACTATTAGAACCAGTTGTCTTGGTCAGAGAGAAATGATGCAGATTATACAAAGACTGTTTTAAATTGAACAATAAATGCATGTAAGCAATTATTTGTACAGAAGTACAGAAATGAAACAAGCTGAAATTATCCTAAACATCGCTGAAAGAATAGAAAAAGCTGAAATTATTCTAAACACTGCTGAAAGAATAGAGAAATAGAGAAAATACAGAAATTGTCCTCTCCTCGGCTTCACTCTCCAACTGCCGAGAGCCCCCTCAAGGGCTAGCTGTGCAGATTGTGAGCGCCTGTCATGGCACTCCCGTCTCTCCCGTTGAGCTCTCTTCACTGAGGACGGCTCGATGAGGCATGCTCCCAGCGGCTCCGGTCCAGCTCGTGCTGAGGCAAAGCGCCGGATGTCTTCATGGGGATCAGAAATGGATCTCGCGGAGGATTCCGGGACGGCTGAGGCTTTTTCCCGGCCCTTCACCGCGGGACCCAGGCGCTCGTTTCCGGCGTGGGAGGCATGCTCCGCGGCTTCCTCCACCCCGGACAAGTCGCTCTCACGTTCTTCCGGCTCCGAGGAGCTGGACGTGGTGAGTGTAGAGGCGCCGAGGCGACTCATTCCCCCGTTTCCGCCAAAGAACTGCTGGAGGTCCTCACACGAGCCGCTGCCAGATTCCATATCAGCTGGCCGGCGGGTAAACAGCAGCCTACTGCTTCCGGGAAGCTGCAGGAGCGGTTTTTACCTACCCTCCGCGTCGGTGCTTGCCGTTCTTCCCAGACGTCCACACTGAGGTGTCGGCGTCCTGGAGTAGGCCGGTGTCCTCCCGCGTGTACAACCCACGTACGGCATTGTACTTGTCTTTAGCTGAGGCTAAGCGGCATGGCTACGTGAGTAAGCTGGCCGCGGAGGAGGCCCTGGCGGGCCATGTTTCCCCTTAGGCCGGGTCGCTGAGGTGCTGCCCACCAAGCCTTCGAGGACTACCTCGGCTCTGGTGGGCAAGGCTTACTCGGCGGCGGGGCAAGCGGCTTCCTGCCTGCATACGATGGCGCTTATCCAGGCGTATCAGGCAGAGCTGCTGGCCGACGTGGCCGAGGGGAAGGAGCTAACTCCGGAGGCAGTTCGTGACGCGGCTGACCTCACGTTGAGAGCCACGAAGGAGACGGTGAAGTCCGTCGGCCGCTCCATGGGCACCATGGTGGCTACGGAGCGGCACCTTTGGCTGAGCCACTCCAGCCTCAAGGAGAAGGGCAAGGCATTCCTCCTTGATGCCCCTCTTTCCCCGGCAACCCTTCATTGGGGCCTTTGCGGATAAACTCCACACTGAGAGGTGGCAGGTGGAGGCGCTCGATTCCTTCCTTCCCCGGCAACGCCACGTCCGCGGGGCTGCTCGAGGGCTGCATTGGCCGTCAACGAGCTTGCACCACCTGGCGCAGCAGGAGAGCGTCGCTCTGCGCGCACCCCCTCGTCGAGGCTGGGCCGCAGCACGATACGCTCGGACGAGGTTCTCTCGTGGCCGGACTGGTCTGAGGACGGGCGCGGCGAACAGGGCTTCGTCCATAGCCCTGACACCGTAATGGTCAGGGCACGGAGAGTGATCCCCAGCCGAGGGGTTAGGGTCCCACCGCACTTTTCGGTGCCCCCTTCTCCCCGGTACTTCCCAAAGACTTCCAGAGACCGGCCCTGAGCCATATTTGGAGCCATATTTGTCACAAGTCCATCTAGCAGCCCAGCACAGCGGCTGGGACAGCGAAGAGGCTGCCACCCATCTAGCCCTAGCATTAGAAGGCAAGGCAGTGCAGGTACTTTGTGACCTAGCTCCAGCGGAACAAGGGAACGTACAGGCCCTAAAAATAGCGTCCCCGTCAGGTGAGGCCTCCACCACAACGGATGCAGCCCTGGCCTCCAGCACCCAGCCGGCGTCCCCCCCAGCCTACTGACCGCTGCTATCGTTGTGACGAACCGGGTCACAGAAATTGCCCAGCCCCAACTCCGAAACCCAGAGCCACTCCACGAGTGGGAAACGACAGAGGAATGGTGTAGCGATTCCCGCCTCCAGCCCCCCTCCATAGCCGATGCACTTTAGTCGGCGGCCTCAGACTTTGACAGAGCCCTTATCAACCTTCAAGAAGTCTTCACCGCCATCCGCCATGCCCGGTTGCGACTCAAACCTGCGAAGTGTCGACTGCTAACAAGGGAAACAGCTTTCCTGGGCCAGATTGTCAGTGCTCGTGGTGTAGCTACAGACCCAGCAAAGGTGACTGCAGTAAAGGACTGGCTAACCCCAGCTAACGTCAGTGAGTTGAGAAGTTTCCAGGGCCTGGGGTCATACTATCGGCACTTCATCCGAGATTTTGCTTCGATTGCCAGTCCCCTCCATCGTCTGACGAACCTGGGCCAGCCATTCCTCTGGGATGACACCTGCACAGTAGCCTTCAACCAACTCAAGGTATCACTAACCAAAGCCCCGATCCTTGCCTACCCTGATGCCCGCCGGCCCTTTATTGTGGACACTGACGCCAGCAATTTGGGATTGGGGCTGTGCAGTGGCATACTTCAGTCGCTCCTTGAGCCAGGCGGAGAGGAACTACTATGTGACACGACGTGAGCTGCTAGGAGTGGTCCGCGCGCTCCAGCACTTCCGGCCATATCTGCACGGCAGCCACTTCCTGATCCGCACTGATCATGCCTCGCTCACCTGGCTCCTGAACTTCAAACATCCGGAAGGGCAGGTGGCTCGATGGCTGGAGGCCCTCCAAGAGCATGATTTTGAAATTCAGCATCGGGCAGGGCGACATCATGGTAACGCCGATGCACTCTGCAGACGCCTCTGTGTGGCTGTTGAGTGCCGTTACTGTCAGCGACAGGAGGAACAGGACCAATCAATGCCAGCAGTGACGACGGTGCAGGCGGTTGACAACGAAGCGGACCTGTTCCCACTCACAAGCCTGCAGTTAGAGCAGCATCAGAAAGAGGATGGGACTCTGGCGTTATTTAGAAGTTGGCTGGAGGCAGGGCAGCGCCCCGAGTGGGCTGTGGTATCAGCACTGTGGTCCGAGGTAAAGGCCTACCACTCGCAGTGGGGTAACTTCGAGTTCCATGACGGGGTGGTGTACCGGAGGTGGAGGGCTCCCGAAAGAGGACGCAACCTTGTACAATTGCTGGTGCCTTGCACACTCCGCCCCCAAGTCCTGAAGCTAGTTCTAGTGTTTAAGTTTATGTGTGTTTTTCTAGGTTCTGTTATGTTGTGCTCAAATGTTACTGTTAGTTTAATCAGGAATCAGGAAATGTTTATTGCCATAATATGTTAGACATACATGGAAATTGTAGGAGTGTGGGCACCATGACCCAACTTAGTATGGCTGTGGGTGAAGTTCTTTGTTCAACACCTTAATAAAGTGTCTATTTCCTGGGGACTTGTATGAAACACAGGAAGGGCAGTAAAAGTAATACAAGTCTCCTGTCTCATTCATCTGGCCAAGCTTGCCACAACATCTTATAGTTATTGGATTCCTATCTCATAACTATCTAAACAAATTAGAAGAACAATATTTAATGAGAAAGACATTTTCACATATGAGACGTAATTACAAGATATATACATTGGAACTGTGAGATGAAATACTTTATCTAAATGTATCACTAGTAAATACTAAAAGTTACAGTAACTGAATACAGTTTGTTTTTATTGTCATTGGTACCCCTCAGAAAACCAGCAGCAGCAACACCACCTTGAAGGAGGGAGAGATGTGGTCTTCCTGCTTCTCTTTACCAGGACCAGGTTTTTGTCAGTACCAGTCAACCAGAAGTTGTACTTCCTGTCTGTAATGCACCTCCTTGCTGTTTGTTATCAGTCCTACTGTAGTGGCGCCAGCGGCGGACTTCCCTATAGTGGAAGGGTTTTTGATAGGGATTGGGCGGGGCCTAATCCGGAAGTGGGCTGGGCTTAACCCGAAGTAGGACGTATTTTAGTTGTCGGGTTGTCTTGAAATGGGCTGGGCTTTAACCATTATGCTCTTTTTTAAGCATGCAATTGACCCTTCGCAGGGAGCTTGATTAACAGGTGACCAATATAAAACATGAACTTTGAAAACAGTGTACTGTACTGACGCATTTCTG